>NC_140594.1:696770820-698142421 GCF_964204655.1 Triturus cristatus | reverse complement strand
GGTCATCGTTTTTCATCAGAAAATTGATTTTTTGGACTGTAGAAAAATTGATTCAAAATGTCATTTGGATTGTGCCTCATGTTGAATAATTACTTTTTAAAGCCTCAATGTGACCAAAATTCTCATTTTTACAGACTTTTTCTCCTGCTGAGAAGCTTCTATTTTGACCAATTTCAGGCATTAAACAGACTCTAAACTCACTTAATTTAGTTCCAAAAGGAAAAATTCACAAGCAATAGTCATTTACAGTCAAAAAATTAAACATTAAAAAACGACCATTTCTGACCATCTGGAGACAGTTCGACAGGTCACGGGTCATCGTTTTTCATCAGAAAATAGATTTTTTGGATTGTAGAAAAATTGATTCAAAATGTAATTTGGATTGTGCCTCATGTTAAATAACTACTTTTTAAAGCCTCAATGTGACCAAAATTGCCATTTTTACAGACTTTTTCTCCTACTCAGTAGCCTCTATTTCGACCAATTTCAGGCATTAAAATGACTCTAAAACTCACTTAATTAAGTTCCAAAAGCGATAATTCACAAGCAATTGTCATTTACAGTCAAAAAATTAAACATTAAAAAATTACCGTTTCTGACCATCTGGAGACAGTTCGACAGGTCACGGGTCATCGTTTTCATCAGAAAATTGATTTTTTGGACTGTAGAAAAATTGTTTCAAAATGTCATTTGGATTGTGCCTCATGTTGAATAACTACTTTTTAAAGCCTAAATGTGACCAAAATTGCCATTATTACAGACTTTTTCTCCTACTCAGAATCTTCTATTTCGACCAATTTCAGGCATTAAACAGACTCTAAACTCACTTAATTTAGTTCCAAAAGTGATAAATCACAAGCAATAGTCATTTACAGTCAAAAAATTAAACATTAAAAAACTACCATTTCTGACCATCTGGAGACAGTTCGACAGGTCACGGGTCATCGTTTTTCATCAGAAAATTGATTTTTTGGACTGTAGAAAAATTGATTCAAAATGTCATTTGGATTGTGCCCATGTTGAATAACTACTTTTTAAAGCCTAAATGTGACCAAAATTGCCATTATTACAGACTTTTTCTCCTACTCAGAAGCTTCTATTTCGACTAATTTCAGGCACTAACATGACTCTAAACTCACTTAATTTAGTTCCAAAAGTGATAATTCACAAGCAATAGTCATTTACAGTCAAAAAATTAAACATTACAAAATTACCATTTCTGACCATCTGGAGACAGTTCGACAGGTCACGGGTCATCGTTTTTCATCAGAAAATTGATTTTTTGGACTGTAGAAAAATTGATTCAAAATGTCATTTGGATTGTGCCTCATGTTGAATAATTACTTTTTAAAGCCACAATGTGACCAAAATTGCCATTTTTACAGACTTTTTCTCCTACTCAGAAGATTCTATTTCGACCAATTTCAGGCATTAAACAGACTCTAAAACTCACTTAATATAGTTCCAAAAGTGATAATTCACAAGCAATAGTCATTTACAGTCAAATAATTAAACATTAAAAAACTACCATTTCTGACCATCTGGAGACAGTTCGACAGGTCACGGGTCATCGTTTTTCATCAGAAAATTTGATTTTTTGGACTGTAGAAAAATTGATTCAAAATGTCATTTGGGATTGTGCCTCATGTTGAATAACTACTTTTTTAAAGCCTAAATGTGACCAAAATTGCCATTATTACAGACTTTTTCTCCTACTCAGAAGCTTCTATTTCGACTAATTTCAGGCACTAACATGACTCTAAACTCACTTAATTTAGTTCCAAAAGTGATAATTCACAAGCAATAGTCATTTACAGTCAGAAAATTAAACATTACAAATTACCATTTCTGACCATCTGGAGACAGTTCGACAGGTCACGGGTCATCGTTTTTTCATCAGAAATTGTTTTTTTGGACTGTAGAAAAATTGATTCAAAATGTCATTTGGATTGTGCCTCATGTTGAATAATTACTTTTTAAAGCCTCAATGTGACCAAAATTGCCATTTTTACAGACTTTTTCTACTGCTCAGAAGCTTCTATTTCGACCAATTTCAGGCATTAAACAGACTCTAAACTCACTTAATTTAGTTCCAAAAGTGATAATTCACAAGCAATAGTCATTTACAGTCAAAAAATTAAACATTACAAAATTACCATTTCTGACCATCTGGAGACAGTTCGACAGGTCACGGGTCATCGTTTTCATCAGAAAATTGATTTTTTTGGACTGTAGAAAAATTGATTCAAAATGTCATTTGGATTGTGCCTCATGTTGAATAATTACTTTTTAAAGCCTCATGTGACCAAATGTGACCAAAATTGCCATTTTTACAGACTTTTTCTCCTGCTCAGAAGCTTCTATTTCGACCAATTTCAGGCATTAAACAGACTCTAAACTCACTTAATTTAGTTCCAAAAGTGAAAATTCACAAGCAATAGTCATTTACAGTCAAAAAATTAAACATTAAAAAACTACCATTTCTGACCATCTGGAGACAGTTCGACAGGTCACGGGTCATCGTTTTTCATCAGAAAATAGATTTTTTGGATTGTAGAAAAATTGATTCAAAATGTCATTTGGATTGTGCCTCATGTTAAATAACTACTTTTTAAAGCCTCAATGTGACCAAAATTGCCATTTTTACAGACTTTTTCTCCTACTCAGAATCTTCTATTTCGACCAATTTCAGGCATTAAACAGACTCTAAACTCACTTAATTTAGTTCCAAAAGTGATAAATCACAAGCAATAGTCATTTACAGTCAAAAAATTAAACATTAAAAAACTACCATTTCTGACCATCTGGAGACAGTTCGACAGGTCACGGGTCATCGTTTTTCATCAGAAAATTGATTTTTGCACTGTAGAAAAATTGATTCAAAATGTCATTTGGATTGTGCCTCATGTTGAATAACTACTTTTTAAAGCCTAAATGTGACCAAAATTGCCATTATTACAGACTTTTTCTCCTACTCAGAAGCTTCTATTTCGACTAATTTCAGGCACTAACATGACTCTAAACTCACTTAATTTAGTTCCAAAAGTGATAATTCACAAGCAATAGTCATTTACAGTCAAAAAATTAAACATTACAAAATTACCATTTCTGACCATCTGGAGACAGTTCGACAGGTCACGGGTCATCGTTTTTCATCAGAAAATTGATTTTTTGGACTGTAGAAAAATTGATTCAAAATGTCATTTGGATTGTGCCTCATGTTGAATAATTACTTTTTAAAGCCTCAATGTGACCAAAATTGCCATTTTTACAGACTTTTTCTCCTACTCAGAAGATTCTATTTCGACCAATTTCAGGCATTAAACAGACTCTAAACTCACTTAATATAGTTCCAAAAGTGATAATTCACAAGCAATAGTCATTTACAGTCAAATAATTAAACATTAAAAAACTACCATTTCTGACCATCTGGAGACAGTTCGACAGGTCACGGGTCATCGTTTTTCATCAGAAAATTGATTTTTTGGACTGTAGAAAAATTGATTCAAAATGTCATTTGGATTGTGCCTCATGTTGAATAACTACTTTTTAAAGCCTAAATGTGACCAAAATTGCAATTATTACAGACTTTTTCTCCTACTCAGAAGCTTCTATTTCGACTAATTTCAGGCACTAACATGACTCTAAACTCACTTAATTTAGTTCCAAAAGTGATAATTCACAAGCAATAGTCATTTACAGTCAAAAAATTAAACATTACAAAATTACCATTTCTGACCATCTGGAGACAGTTCGACAGGTCACGGGTCATCGTTTTTCATCAGAAAATTGTTTTTTGGACTGTAGAAAAATTGATTCAAAATGTCATTTGGATTGTGCCTCATGTTGAATAATTACTTTTTAAAGCCTCAATGTGACCAAAATTGCCATTTTTACAGACTTTTTCTACTGCTCAGAAGCTTCTATTTCGACCAATTTCAGGCATTAAACAGACTCTAAACTCACTTAATTTAGTTCCAAAAGTGAAAATTCACAAGCAATAGTCATTTACAGTCAAAAAATTAAACATTAAAAAACTACCATTTCTGACCATCTGGAGACAGTTCGACAGGTCACGGGTCATCGTTTTTCATCAGAAAATAGATTTTTTGGATTGTATAAAAATTGATTCAAAATGTCATTTGGATTGTGCCTCGTGTTGAATAATTACTTTTTAAAGCATCAATGTGACCAAAATTGCCATTTTTACAGACTTTTTCTCCTGCTCAGAAGCTTCTATTTTGACCAATTTCAGGCATTAAACAGACTCTAAACTCACTTAATTTAGTTCCAAAAGTGATAAATCACAAGCAATAGTCATTTACAGTCAAAAAATTAAACATTAAAAAACTACCATTTCTGACCATCTGGAGACAGTTCGACAGGTCACGGGTCATCGTTTTTCATCAGAAAATTGATTTTTGGACTGTAGAAAAATTGATTCAAAATGTCATTTGGATTGTGCCTCGTGTTGAATAATTACTTTTTAAAGCCTCAATGTGACCAAAATTGCCATTTTTACAGACTTTTTCTCCTGCTCAGAAGCTTCTATTTCGACTAATTTCAGGCATTAAAATGACTCTAAACTCACTTAATTTAGTTCCAAAAGTGATAATTCACAAGCAATAGTCATTTACAGTCAAAAAATTAAACATTACAAAATTACCATTTCTGACCATCTGGAGACAGTTCGACAGGTCATCGTTTTTCATCAGAAAATTGATTTTTTGGACTGTAGAAAAATTGATTCAAAATGTCATTTGGATTGTGCCTCATGTCGAATAACTACTTTTTAAAGCCTCAATGTGACCAAAATTGCCATTTTTACAGACTTTTCTCCTCCTCAGAAGCTTCTATTTCGACTAATTTCAGGCATTAAAATGACTCTAAACTCACTTAATTTAGTTCCAAAGTGATAATTCACAAGCAATAGTCATTTACAGTCAAAAAATTAAACATTAAAAAACTACCATTTCTGACCATCTGGAGACAGTTCGACAGGTCACGGGTCATCGTTTTTCATCGGAAAATAGATTTTTTGGATAGTAGAAAAAATTGATTCAAAATGTCATTTGGATTGTGCCTCATGTTAAATAACTACTTTTTAAAGCCTCAATGTGACCAAAATTGCCATTTTTACAGACTTTTTCTCCTATTCAGAAGCTTCTATTTCAACCAATTTCAGGCATTAAAATGACTCTAAGCTCACTTAATTTAGTTCCAAAAGTGATAATTCACAAGCAATAGTCATTTACAGTCAAAAATTAAACATTACAAAATTACCATTTCTGACCATCTGGAGACAGTTCGACAGGTCCCGGGTCATCGTTTTTCATCAGAAAATTGATTTTTTGGACTGTAGAAAAATTGATTCAAAATGTCATTTGGATTGTGCCTCATGTTGAATAATTACTTTTTAAAGCCTCAATGTGACCAAAATTCTCATTTTTACAGACTTTTTCTCCTGCTGAGAAGCTTCTATTTTGACCAATTTCAGGCATTAAACAGACTCTAAACTCACTTAATTTAGTTCCAAAAGTGAAAATTCACAAGCAATAGTCATTTACAGTCAAAAAATTAAACATTAAAAAAACGACCATTTCTGACCATCTGGAGACAGTTCGACAGGTCACGGGTCATCGTTTTTCATCAGAAAATAGATTTTTGGATTGTAGAAAATTGATTCAAAATGTAATTTGGATTGTGCCTCATGTTAAATAACTACTTTTTAAAGCCTCAATGTGACCAAAATTGCCATTTTTACAGACTTTTTCTCCTACTCAGAAGCCTCTATTTCGACCAATTTCAGGCATTAAAATGACTCTAAACTCACTTAATTAAGTTCCAAAAGCGATAATTCACAAGCAATTGTCATTTACAGTCAAAAAATTAAACATTAAAAAATTACCGTTTCTGACCATCTGGAGACAGTTCGACAGGTCACGGGTCATCGTTTTTCATCAGAAAATTGATTTTTTGGACTGTAGAAAAATTGATTCAAAATGTCATTTGGATTGTGCCTCATGTTGAATAACTACTTTTTAAAGCCTAAATGTGACCAAAATTGCCATTATTACAGACTTTTTCTCCTACTCAGAATCTTCTATTTCGACCAATTTCAGGCATTAAACAGACTCTAAACTCACTTAATTTAGTTCCAAAAGTGATAAATCACAAGCAATAGTCATTTACAGTCAAAAAATTAAACATTAAAAAACTACCATTTCTGACCATCTGGAGACAGTTCGACAGGTCACGGGTCATCGTTTTTCATCAGAAAATTGATTTTTGGACTGTAGAAAAATGATTCAAAATGTCATTTGGATTGTGCCTCATGTTGAATAACTACTTTTTAAAGCCTAAATGTGACCAAAATTGCCATTATTACAGACTTTTTCTCCTACTCAGAAGCTTCTATTTCGACTAATTTCAGGCACTAACATGACTCTAAACTCACTTAATTTAGTTCCAAAAGTGATAATTCACAAGCAATAGTCATTTACAGTCAAAAAATTAAACATTACAAAATTACCATTTCTGACCATCTGGAGACAGTTCGACAGGTCACGGGTCATCGTTTTTCATCAGAAAATTGATTTTTTGGACTGTAGAAAAATTGATTCAAAATGTCATTTGGATTGTGCCTCATGTTGAATAATTACTTTTTAAAGCCTCAATGTGACCAAAATTGCCATTTTTACAGACTTTTTCTCCTACTCAGAAGATTCTATTTCGACCAATTTCAGGCATTAAACAGACTCTAAACTCACTTAATATAGTTCCAAAAGTGATAATTCACAAGCAATAGTCATTTACAGTCAAATAATTAAACATTAAAAAACTACCATTTCTGACCATCTGGAGACAGTTCGACAGGTCACGGGTCATCGTTTTTCATCAGAAAATTGATTTTTTGGACTGTAGAAAAATTGATTCAAAATGTCATTTGGATTGTGCCTCATGTTGAATAACTACTTTTTAAAGCCTAAATGTGACCAAAATTGCCATTATTACAGACTTTTTCTCCTACTCAGAAGCTTCTATTTCGACTAATTTCAGGCACTAACATGACTCTAAACTCACTTAATTTAGTTCCAAAAGTGATAATTCACAAGCAATAGTCATTTACAGTCAGAAAATTAAACATTACAAAATTACCATTTCTGACCATCTGGAGACAGTTCGACAGGTCACGGGTCATCGTTTTTCATCAGAAAATTGTTTTTTTGGACTGTAGAAAAATTGATTCAAAATGTCATTTGGATTGTGCCTCATGTTGAATAATTACTTTTTAAAGCCTCAATGTGACCAAAATTGCCATTTTTACAGACTTTTTCTACTGCTCAGAAGCTTCTATTTCGACCAATTTCAGGCATTAAACAGACTCTAAACTCACTTAATTTAGTTCCAAAAGTGAAAATTCACAAGCAATAGTCATTTACAGTCAAAAAATTAAACATTAAAAAACTACCATTTCTGACCATCTGGAGACAGTTCGACAGGTCACGGGTCATCGTTTTCATCAGAAAATAGATTTTTTGGATTGTATAAAAATTGATTCAAAATGTCATTTGGATTGTGCCTCGTGTTGAATAATTACTTTTTAAAGCATCAATGTGACCAAAATTGCCATTTTTACAGACTTTTTCTCCTGCTCAGAAGCTTCTATTTTGACCAATTTCAGGCATTAAACAGACTCTAAACTCACTTAATTTAGTTCCAAAAGTGATAAATCACAAGCAATAGTCATTTACAGTCAAAAAATTAAACATTAAAAAACTACCATTCTGACCATCTGGAGACAGTTCGACAGGTCACGGGTCATCGTTTTTCATCAGAAAATTGATTTTTTGGACTGTAGAAAAATTGATTCAAAATGTCATTTGGATTGTGCCTCGTGTTGAATAATTACTTTTTAAAGCCTCAATGTGACCAAAATTGCCATTTTTACAGACTTTTTCTCCTGCTCAGAAGCTTCTATTTCGACTAATTTCAGGCATTAAAATGACTCTAAACTCACTTAATTTAGTTCCAAAAGTGATAATTCACAAGCAATAGTCATTTACAGTCAAAAAATTAAACATTAAAAAATTACCATTTCTGACCATCTGGAGACAGTTCGACAGGTCATCGTTTTTCATCAGAAAATTGATTTTTTGGACTGTAGAAAAATTGATTCAAAATGTCATTTGGATTGTGCCTCATGTCGAATAACTACTTTTTAAAGCCTCAATGTGACCAAAATTGCTATTTTTACAGACTTTTTCTCCTCCTCAGAAGCTTCTATTTCGACTAATTTCAGGCATTAAAATGACTCTAAACTCACTTAATTTAGTTCCAAAAGTGATAATTCACAAGCAATAGTCATTTACAGTCAAAAAATTAAACATTAAAAAACTACCATTTCTGACCATCTGGAGACAGTTCGACAGGTCACGGGTCATCGTTTTTCATCGGAAAATAGATTTTTTGGATAGTAGAAAAATTGATTCAAAATGTCATTTGGATTGTGCCTCATGTTAAATAACTACTTTTTAAAGCCTCAATGTGACCAAAATTGCCATTTTTACAGACTTTTTCTCCTATTCAGAAGCTTCTATTTCAACCAATTTCAGGCATTAAAATGACTCTAAGCTCACTTAATTTAGTTCCAAAAGTGATAATTCACAAGCAATAGTCATTTACAGTCAAAAAATTAAACATTACAAAATTACCATTTCTGACCATCTGGAGACAGTTCGACAGGTCACGGGTCATCGTTTTTCATCAGAAAATTGATTTTTTGGACTGTAGAAAAATTGATTCAAAATGTCATTTGGATTGTGCCTCATGTTGAATAATTACTTTTTAAAGCCTCAATGTGACCAAAATTCTCATTTTTACAGACTTTTTCTCCTGCTGAGAAGCTTCTATTTTGACCAATTTCAGGCATTAAACAGACTCTAAACTCACTTAATTTAGTTCCAAAAGTGAAAATTCACAAGCAATAGTCATTTACAGTCAAAAAATTAAACATTAAAAAACGACCATTTCTGACCATCTGGAGACAGTTCGACAGGTCACGGGTCATCGTTTTTCATCAGAAAATAGATTTTTTGGATTGTAGAAAAATTGATTCAAAATGTAATTTGGATTGTGCCTCATGTTAAATAACTACTTTTTAAAGCCTCAATGTGACCAAAATTGCCATTTTTACAGACTTTTTCTCCTACTCAGAAGCCTCTATTTCGACCAATTTCAGGCATTAAAATGACTCTAAACTCACTTAATTAAGTTCCAAAAGCGATAATTCACAAGCAATTGTCATTTACAGTCAAAAAATTAAACATTAAAAAATTACCGTTTCTGACCATCTGGAGACAGTTCGACAGGTCACGGGTCATCGTTTTTCATCAGAAAATTGATTTTTTGGACTGTAGAAAAATTGATTCAAAATGTCATTTGGATTGTGCCTCATGTTGAATAACTACTTTTAAAGCCTAAATGTGACCAAAATTGCCATTATTACAGACTTTTTCTCCTACTCAGAATCTTCTATTTCGACCAATTTCAGGCATTAAACAGACTCTAAACTCACTTAATTTAGTTCCAAAAGTGATAAATCACAAGCAATAGTCATTTACAGTCAAAAAATTAAACATTAAAAAACTACCATTTCTGACCATCTGGAGACAGTTCGACAGGTCACGGGTCATCGTTTTTCATCAGAAAATTGATTTTTTGGACTGTAGAAAAATTGATTCAAAATGTCATTTGGATTGTGCCTCATGTTGAATAACTACTTTTTAAAGCCTAAATGTGACCAAAATTGCCATTATTACAGACTTTTTCTCCTACTCAGAAGCTTCTATTTCGACTAATTTCAGGCACTAACATGACTCTAAACTCACTTAATTTAGTTCCAAAAGTGATAATTCACAAGCAATAGTCATTTACAGTCAAAAAATTAAACATTACAAAATTACCATTTCTGACCATCTGGAGACAGTTCGACAGGTCACGGGTCATCGTTTTTCATCAGAAAATTGATTTTTTGGACTGTAGAAAAATTGATTCAAAATGTCATTTGGATTGTGCCTCATGTTGAATAATTACTTTTTAAAGCCTCAATGTGACCAAAATTGCCATTTTTACAGACTTTTTCTCCTACTCAGAAGATTCTATTTCGACCAATTTCAGGCATTAAACAGACTCTAAACTCACTTAATATAGTTCCAAAAGTGATAATTCACAAGCAATAGTCATTTACAGTCAAATAATTAAACATTAAAAAACTACCATTTCTGACCATCTGGAGACAGTTCGACAGGTCACGGGTCATCGTTTTTCATCAGAAAATTGATTTTTTGGACTGTAGAAAAATTGATTCAAAATGTCATTTGGATTGTGCCTCATGTTGAATAACTACTTTTTAAAGCCTAAATGTGACCAAAATTGCCATTATTACAGACTTTTTCTCCTACTCAGAAGCTTCTATTTCGACTAATTTCAGGCACTAACATGACTCTAAACTCACTTAATTTAGTTCCAAAAGTGATAATTCACAAGCAATAGTCATTTACAGTCAGAAAATTAAACATTACAAAATTACCATTTCTGACCATCTGGAGACAGTTCGACAGGTCACGGGTCATCGTTTTTCATCAGAAAATTGATTTTTTGGACTGTAGAAAAATTGATTCAAAATGTCATTTGGATTGTGCCTCATGTTGAATAATTACTTTTTAAAGCCTCAATGTGACCAAAATTGCCATTTTTACAGACTTTTTCTACTGCTCAGAAGCTTCTATTTCGACCAATTTCAGGCATTAAACAGACTCTAAACTCACTTAATTTAGTTCCAAAAGTGAAAATTCACAAGCAATAGTCATTTACAGTCAAAAAATTAAACATTAAAAAACTACCATTTCTGACCATCTGGAGACAGTTCGACAGGTCACGGGTCATCGTTTTTCATCAGAAAATAGATTTTTTGGATTGTAGAAAAATTGATTCAAAATGTCATTTGGATTGTGCCTCGTGTTGAATAATTACTTTTTAAAGCCTCAATGTGACCAAAATTGCCATTTTTACAGACTTTTTCTCCTGCTCAGAAGCTTCTATTTTGACCAATTTCAGGCATTAAACAGACTCTAAACTCACTTAATTTAGTTCCAAAAGTGATAAATCACAAGCAATAGTCATTTACAGTCAAAAAATTAAACATTAAAAAACTACCATTTCTGACCATCTGGAGACAGTTCGACAGGTCACGGGTCATCGTTTTTCATCAGAAAATTGATTTTTTGGACTGTAGAAAAATTGATTCAAAATGTCATTTGGATTGTGCCTCGTGTTGAATAATTACTTTTTAAAGCCTCAATGTGACCAAAATTGCCATTTTTACAGACTTTTTCTCCTGCTCAGAAGCTTCTATTTCGACTAATTTCAGGCATTAAAATGACTCTAAACTCACTTAATTTAGTTCCAAAAGTGATAATTCACAAGCAATAGTCATTTACAGTCAAAAAATTAAACATTACAAAATTACCATTTCTGACCATCTGGAGACAGTTCGACAGGTCATCGTTTTTCATCAGAAAATTGATTTTTTGGACTGTAGAAAAATTGATTCAAAATGTCATTTGGATTGTGCCTCATGTCGAATAACTACTTTTTAAAGCCTCAATGTGACCAAAATTGCCATTTTTACAGACTTTTTCTCCTCCTCAGAAGCTTCTATTTCGACTAATTTCAGGCATTAAAATGACTCTAAACTCACTTAATTTAGTTCCAAAAGTGATAATTCACAAGCAATAGTCATTTACAGTCAAAAAATTAAACATTAAAAAACTACCATTTCTGACCATCTGGAGACAGTTCGACAGGTCACGGGTCATCGTTTTTCATCAGAAAATAGATTTTTTGGATAGTAGAAAAATTGATTCAAAATGTCATTTGGATTGTGCCTCATGTTAAATAACTACTTTTTAAAGCCTCAATGTGACCAAAATTGCCATTTTTACAGACTTTTTCTCCTATTCAGAAGCTTCTATTTCGACCAATTTCAGGCATTAAAATGACTCTAAGCTCACTTTATTTAGTTCCAAAAGTGATAATTCACAAGCAATAGTCATTTACAGTCAAAAAATTAAACATTACAAAATTACCATTTCTGACCATCTGGAGACAGTTCGACAGGTCACGGGTCATCGTTTTTCATCAGAAAATTGATTTTTTGGACTGTAGAAAAATTGATTCAAAATGTCATTTGGATTGTGCCTCATGTTGAATAATTACTTTTTAAAGCCTCAATGTGACCAAAATTCTCATTTTTACAGACTTTTTCTCCTGCTGAGAAGCTTCTATTTTGACCAATTTCAGGCATTAAACAGACTCTAAACTCACTTAATTTAGTTCCAAAAGTGAAAATTCACAAGCAATAGTCATTTACAGTCAAAAAATTAAACATTAAAAAACGACCATTTCTGACCATCTGGAGACAGTTCGACAGGTCACGGGTCATCGTTTTTCATCAGAAAATAGATTTTTTGGATTGTAGAAAAATTGATTCAAAATGTAATTTGGATTGTGCCTCATGTTAAATAACTACTTTTTAAAGCCTCAATGTGACCAAAATTGCCATTTTTACAGACTTTTTCTCCTACTCAGAAGCCTCTATTTCGACCAATTTCAGGCATTAAAATGACTCTAAACTCACTTAATTAAGTTCCAAAAGCGATAATTCACAAGCAATTGTCATTTACAGTCAAAAAATTAAACATTAAAAAATTACCGTTTCTGACCATCTGGAGACAGTTCGACAGGTCACGGGTCATCGTTTTTCATCAGAAAATTGATTTTTTGGACTGTAGAAAAATTGATTCAAAATGTCATTTGGATTGTGCCTCATGTTGAATAACTACTTTTTAAAGCCTAAATGTGACCAAAATTGCCATTATTACAGACTTTTTCTCCTACTCAGAATCTTCTATTTCGACCAATTTCAGGCATTAAACAGACTCTAAACTCACTTAATTTAGTTCCAAAAGTGATAAATCACAAGCAATAGTCATTTACAGTCAAAAAATTAAACATTAAAAAACTACCATTTCTGACCATCTGGAGACAGTTCGACAGGTCACGGGTCATCGTTTTTCATCAGAAAATAGATTTTTTGGATTGTAGAAAAATTGATTCAAAATGTCATTTGGATTGTGCCTCGTGTTGAATAATTACTTTTTAAAGCCTCAATGTGACCAAAATTGCCATTTTTACAGACTTTTTCTCCTGCTCAGAAGCTTCTATTTTGACCAATTTCAGGCATTAAACAGACTCTAAACTCACTTAATTTAGTTCCAAAAGTGATAAATCACAAGCAATAGTCATTTACAGTCAAAAAATTAAACATTAAAAAACTACCATTTCTGACCATCTGGAGACAGTTCGACAGGTCACGGGTCATCGTTTTTCATCAGAAAATTGATTTTTTGGACTGTAGAAAAATTGATTCAAAATGTCATTTGGATTGTGCCTCGTGTTGAATAATTACTTTTTAAAGCCTCAATGTGACCAAAATTGCCATTTTTACAGACTTTTTCTCCTGCTCAGAAGCTTCTATTTCGACTAATTTCAGGCATTAAAATGACTCTAAACTCACTTAATTTAGTTCCAAAAGTGATAATTCACAAGCAATAGTCATTTACAGTCAAAAAATTAAACATTACAAAATTACCATTTCTGACCATCTGGAGACAGTTCGACAGGTCATCGTTTTTCATCAGAAAATTGATTTTTAGGACTGTAGAAAAATTGATTCAAAATGTCATTTGGATTGTGCCTCATGTCGAATAACTACTTTTTAAAGCATCAATGTGACCAAAATTGCCATTTTTACAGACTTTTTCTCCTCCTCAGAAGCTTCTATTTCGACTAATTTCAGGCATTAAAATGACTCTAAACTCACTTAATTTAGTTCCAAAAGTGATAATTCACAAGCAATAGTCATTTACAGTCAAAAAATTAAACATTAAAAAACTACCATTTCTGACCATCTGGAGACAGTTCGACAGGTCACGGGTCATCGTTTTTCATCAGAAAATAGATTTTTTGGATAGTAGAAAAATTGATTCAAAATGTCATTTGGATTGTGCCTCATGTTAAATAACTACTTTTTAAAGCCTCAATGTGACCAAAATTGCCATTTTTACAGACTTTTTCTCCTATTCAGAAGCTTCTATTTCGACCAATTTCAGGCATTAAAATGACTCTAAGCTCACTTTATTTAGTTCCAAAAGTGATAATTCACAAGCAATAGTCATTTACAGTCAAAAAATTAAACATTACAAAATTACCATTTCTGACCATCTGGAGACAGTTCGACAGGTCACGGGTCATCGTTTTTCATCAGAAAATTGATTTTTTGGACTGTAGAAAAATTGATTCAAAATGTCATTTGGATTGTGCCTCATGTTGAATAATTACTTTTTAAAGCCTCAATGTGACCAAAATTCTCATTTTTACAGACTTTTTCTCCTGCTGAGAAGCTTCTATTTTGACCAATTTCAGGCATTAAACAGACTCTAAACTCACTTAATTTAGTTCCAAAAGTGAAAATTCACAAGCAATAGTCATTTACAGTCAAAAAATTAAACATTAAAAAACGACCATTTCTGACCATCTGGAGACAGTTCGACAGGTCACGGGTCATCGTTTTTCATCAGAAAATAGATTTTTTGGATTGTAGAAAAATTGATTCAAAATGTAATTTGGATTGTGCCTCATGTTAAATAACTACTTTTTAAAGCCTCAATGTGACCAAAATTGCCATTTTTACAGACTTTTTCTCCTACTCAGAAGCCTCTATTTCGACCAATTTCAGGCATTAAAATGACTCTAAACTCACTTAATTAAGTTCCAAAAGCGATAATTCACAAGCAATTGTCATTTACAGTCAAAAAATTAAACATTAAAAAATTACCGTTTCTGACCATCTGGAGACAGTTCGACAGGTCACGGGTCATCGTTTTTCATCAGAAAATTGATTTTTTGGACTGTAGAAAAATTGATTCAAAATGTCATTTGGATTGTGCCTCATGTTGAATAACTACTTTTTAAAGCCTAAATGTGACCAAAATTGCCATTATTACAGACTTTTTCTCCTACTCAGAATCTTCTATTTCGACCAATTTCAGGCATTAAACAGACTCTAAACTCACTTAATTTAGTTCCAAAAGTGATAAATCACAAGCAATAGTCATTTACAGTCAAAAAATTAAACATTAAAAAACTACCATTTCTGACCATCTGGAGACAGTTCGACAGGTCACGGGTCATCGTTTTTCATCAGAAAATTGATTTTTTGGACTGTAGAAAAATTGATTCAAAATGTCATTTGGATTGTGCCTCATGTTGAATAACTACTTTTTAAAGCCTAAATGTGACCAAAATTGCCATTATTACAGACTTTTTCTCCTACTCAGAAGCTTCTATTTCGACTAATTTCAGGCACTAACATGACTCTAAACTCACTTAATTTAGTTCCGAAAGTGATAATTCACAAGCAATAGTCATTTACAGTCAAAAAATTAAACATTACAAAATTACCATTTCTGACCATCTGGAGACAGTTCGACAGGTCACGGGTCATCGTTTTTCATCAGAAAATTGATTTTTTGGACTGTAGAAAAATTGATTCAAAATGTCATTTGGATTGTGCCTCATGTTGAATAATTACTTTTTAAAGCCTCAATGTGACCAAAATTGCCATTTTTACAGACTTTTTCTCCTGCTCAGAAGCTTCTATTTCGACCAATTTCAGGCATTAAACAGACTCTAAACTCACTTAATTTAGTTCCAAAAGTGAAAATTCACAAGCAATAGTCATTTACAGTCAAAAAATTAAACATTAAAAAACTACCATTTCTGACCATCTGGAGACAGTTCGACAGGTCACGGGTCATCGTTTTTCATCAGAAAATAGATTTTTTGGATTGTAGAAAAATTGATTCAAAATGTTATTTGGGTTGTGCCTCATGTTAAATAACTACTTTTTAAAGCCTCAATGTGACCAAAATTGCCATTTTTACAGACTTTTTCTCCTCCTCAGAAGCTTCTATTTCGACTAATTTCAGGCATTAAAATGACTCTAAACTCACTTAATTTAGTTCCAAAAGTGATAATTCACAAGCAATAGTCATTTACAGTCAAATAATTAAACATTAAAAAACTACCATTTCTGACCATCTGGAGACAGTTCGACAGGTCACGGGTCATCGTTTTTCATCAGAAAATTGATTTTTTGGACTGTAGAAAAATTGATTCAAAATGTCATTTGGATTGTGCCTCGTGTTGAATAATTACTTTTTAAAGCCTCAATGTGACCAAAATTGCCATTTTTACAGACTTTTTCTCCTGCTCAGAAGCTTCTATTTTGACCAATTTCAGGCATTAAACAGACTCTAAACTCACTTAATTTAGTTCCAAAAGTGAAAATTCACAAGCAATAGTCATTTACAGTCAAAAAATTAAACATTAAAAAATTACCATTTCTGACCATCTGGAGACAGTTCGACAGGTCACGGGTCATCGTTTTTCATCAGAAAAATGATTTTTTGGATTGTAGAAAAATTGATTCAAAATGTCATTTGGATTGTGCCTCATGTTGAATAACTACTTTTTAAAGCCTCAATGTGACCAAAATTGCCATTTTTACAGACTTTTTCTCCTCCTCAGAAGCTTCTATTTCAACTAATTTCAGGCATTAAACAGACTCTAAACTCACTTAATTTAGTTCCAAAAGTGATAAATCACAAGCAATAGTCATTTACAGTCAAAAAATTAAACATTAAAAAACTACCATTTCTGACCATCTGGAGACAGTTCGACAGGTCACGGGTCATCGTTTTTCATCAGAAAATTGATTTTTTGGACTGTAGAAAAATTGATTCAAAATGTCATTTGGATTGTGCCTCGTGTTGAATAATTACTTTTTAAAGCCTCAGTGTGACCAAAATTGCCATTTTTACAGACTTTTTCTCCTCCTCAGAAGCTTCTATTTCGACTAATTTCAGGCATTAAAATGACTCTAAACTCACTTAATTTAGTTCCAAAAGTGATAATTCACAAGCAATAGTCATTTACAGTCAAAAAATTAAACATTACAAAATTACCATTTCTGACCATCTGGAGACAGTTCGACAGGTCACGGGTCATCGTTTTTCATCAGAAAATTGATTTTTTGGACTGTAGAAAAATTGATTCAAAATGTCATTTGGATTGTGCCTCATGTTGAATAATTACTTTTTAAAGCCTCAATGTGACCAAAATTGCCATTTTTACAGACTTTTTCTCCTGCTCAGAAGCTTCTATTTCGACCAATTTCAGGCATTAAACAGACTCTAAACTCACTTAATTTAGTTCCAAAAGTGAAAATTCACAAGCAATAGTCATTTACAGTCAAAAAATTAAACATTAAAAAACTACCATTTCTGACCATCTGGAGACAGTTCGACAGGTCACGGGTCATCGTTTTTCATCAGAAAATAGATTTTTTGGATTGTAGAAAAATTGATTCAAAATGTCATTTGGATTGTGCCTCATGTTAAATAACTACTTTTTAAAGCCTCAATGTGACCAAAATTGCCATTTTTACAGACTTTTTCTCCTACTCAGAATCTTCTATTTCGACCAATTTCAGGCATTAAACAGACTCTAAACTCACTTAATTTAGTTCCAAAAGTGATAAATCACAAGCAATAGTCATTTACAGTCAAAAAATTAAACATTAAAAAACTACCATTTCTGACCATCTGGAGACAGTTCGACAGGTCACGGGTCATCGTTTTTCATCAGAAAATTGATTTTTTGCACTGTAGAAAAATTGATTCAAAATGTCATTTGGATTGTGCCTCATGTTGAATAACTACTTTTTAAAGCCTAAATGTGACCAAAATTGCCATTATTACAGACTTTTTCTCCTACTCAGAAGCTTCTATTTCGACTAATTTCAGGCACTAACATGACTCTAAACTCACTTAATTTAGTTCCAAAAGTGATAATTCACAAGCAATAGTCATTTACAGTCAAAAAATTAAACATTACAAAATTACCATTTCTGACCATCTGGAGACAGTTCGACAGGTCACGGGTCATCGTTTTTCATCAGAAAATTGATTTTTTGGACTGTAGAAAAATTGATTCAAAATGTCATTTGGATTGTGCCTCATGTTGAATAATTACTTTTTAAAGCCTCAATGTGACCAAAATTGCCATTTTTACAGACTTTTTCTCCTACTCAGAAGATTCTATTTCGACCAATTTCAGGCATTAAACAGACTCTAAACTCACTTAATATAGTTCCAAAAGTGATAATTCACAAGCAATAGTCATTTACAGTCAAATAATTAAACATTAAAAAACTACCATTTCTGACCATCTGGAGACAGTTCGACAGGTCACGGGTCATCGTTTTTCATCAGAAAATTGATTTTTTGGACTGTAGAAAAATTGATTCAAAATGTCATTTGGATTGTGCCTCATGTTGAATAACTACTTTTTAAAGCCTAAATGTGACCAAAATTGCAATTATTACAGACTTTTTCTCCTACTCAGAAGCTTCTATTTCGACTAATTTCAGGCACTAACATGACTCTAAACTCACTTAATTTAGTTCCAAAAGTGATAATTCACAAGCAATAGTCATTTACAGTCAAAAAATTAAACATTACAAAATTACCATTTCTGACCATCTGGAGACAGTTCGACAGGTCACGGGTCATCGTTTTTCATCAGAAAATTGTTTTTTTGGACTGTAGAAAAATTGATTCAAAATGTCATTTGGATTGTGCCTCATGTTGAATAATTACTTTTTAAAGCCTCAATGTGACCAAAATTGCCATTTTTACAGACTTTTTCTACTGCTCAGAAGCTTCTATTTCGACCAATTTCAGGCATTAAACAGACTCTAAACTCACTTAATTTAGTTCCAAAAGTGAAAATTCACAAGCAATAGTCATTTACAGTCAAAAAATTAAACATTAAAAAACTACCATTTCTGACCATCTGGAGACAGTTCGACAGGTCACGGGTCATCGTTTTTCATCAGAAAATAGATTTTTTGGATTGTATAAAAATTGATTCAAAATGTCATTTGGATTGTGCCTCGTGTTGAATAATTACTTTTTAAAGCATCAATGTGACCAAAATTGCCATTTTTACAGACTTTTTCTCCTGCTCAGAAGCTTCTATTTTGACCAATTTCAGGCATTAAACAGACTCTAAACTCACTTAATTTAGTTCCAAAAGTGATAAATCACAAGCAATAGTCATTTACAGTCAAAAAATTAAACATTAAAAAACTACCATTTCTGACCATCTGGAGACAGTTCGACAGGTCACGGGTCATCGTTTTTCATCAGAAAATTGATTTTTTGGACTGTAGAAAAATTGATTCAAAATGTCATTTGGATTGTGCCTCGTGTTGAATAATTACTTTTTAAAGCCTCAATGTGACCAAAATTGCCATTTTTACAGACTTTTTCTCCTGCTCAGAAGCTTCTATTTCGACTAATTTCAGGCATTAAAATGACTCTAAACTCACTTAATTTAGTTCCAAAAGTGATAATTCACAAGCAATAGTCATTTACAGTCAAAAAATTAAACATTACAAAATTACCATTTCTGACCATCTGGAGACAGTTCGACAGGTCATCGTTTTTCATCAGAAAATTGATTTTTTGGACTGTAGAAAAATTGATTCAAAATGTCATTTGGATTGTGCCTCATGTCGAATAACTACTTTTTAAAGCCTCAATGTGACCAAAATTGCCATTTTTACAGACTTTTTCTCCTCCTCAGAAGCTTCTATTTCGACTAATTTCAGGCATTAAAATGACTCTAAACTCACTTAATTTAGTTCCAAAAGTGATAATTCACAAGCAATAGTCATTTACAGTCAAAAAATTAAACATTAAAAAACTACCATTTCTGACCATCTGGAGACAGTTCGACAGGTCACGGGTCATCGTTTTTCATCGGAAAATAGATTTTTTGGATAGTAGAAAAATTGATTCAAAATGTCATTTGGATTGTGCCTCATGTTAAATAACTACTTTTTAAAGCCTCAATGTGACCAAAATTGCCATTTTTACAGACTTTTTCTCCTATTCAGAAGCTTCTATTTCAACCAATTTCAGGCATTAAAATGACTCTAAGCTCACTTAATTTAGTTCCAAAAGTGATAATTCACAAGCAATAGTCATTTACAGTCAAAAAATTAAACATTACAAAATTACCATTTCTGACCATCTGGAGACAGTTCGACAGGTCACGGGTCATCGTTTTTCATCAGAAAATTGATTTTTTGGACTGTAGAAAAATTGATTCAAAATGTCATTTGGATTGTGCCTCATGTTGAATAATTACTTTTTAAAGCCTCAATGTGACCAAAATTCTCATTTTTACAGACTTTTTCTCCTGCTGAGAAGCTTCTATTTTGACCAATTTCAGGCATTAAACAGACTCTAAACTCACTTAATTTAGTTCCAAAAGTGAAAATTCACAAGCAATAGTCATTTACAGTCAAAAAATTAAACATTAAAAAACGACCATTTCTGACCATCTGGAGACAGTTCGACAGGTCACGGGTCATCGTTTTTCATCAGAAAATAGATTTTTTGGATTGTAGAAAAATTGATTCAAAATGTAATTTGGATTGTGCCTCATGTTAAATAACTACTTTTTAAAGCCTCAATGTGACCAAAATTGCCATTTTTACAGACTTTTTCTCCTACTCAGAAGCCTCTATTTCGACCAATTTCAGGCATTAAAATGACTCTAAACTCACTTAATTAAGTTCCAAAAGCGATAATTCACAAGCAATTGTCATTTACAGTCAAAAAATTAAACATTAAAAAATTACCGTTTCTGACCATCTGGAGACAGTTCGACAGGTCACGGGTCATCGTTTTTCATCAGAAAATTGATTTTTTGGACTGTAGAAAAATTGATTCAAAATGTCATTTGGATTGTGCCTCATGTTGAATAACTACTTTTTAAAGCCTAAATGTGACCAAAATTGCCATTATTACAGACTTTTTCTCCTACTCAGAATCTTCTATTTCGACCAATTTCAGGCATTAAACAGACTCTAAACTCACTTAATTTAGTTCCAAAAGTGATAAATCACAAGCAATAGTCATTTACAGTCAAAAAATTAAACATTAAAAAACTACCATTTCTGACCATCTGGAGACAGTTCGACAGGTCACGGGTCATCGTTTTTCATCAGAAAATTGATTTTTTGGACTGTAGAAAAATTGATTCAAAATGTCATTTGGATTGTGCCTCATGTTGAATAACTACTTTTTAAAGCCTAAATGTGACCAAAATTGCCATTATTACAGACTTTTTCTCCTACTCAGAAGCTTCTATTTCGACTAATTTCAGGCACTAACATGACTCTAAACTCACTTAATTTAGTTCCAAAAGTGATAATTCACAAGCAATAGTCATTTACAGTCAAAAAATTAAACATTACAAAATTACCATTTCTGACCATCTGGAGACAGTTCGACAGGTCACGGGTCATCGTTTTTCATCAGAAAATTGATTTTTTGGACTGTAGAAAAATTGATTCAAAATGTCATTTGGATTGTGCCTCATGTTGAATAATTACTTTTTAAAGCCTCAATGTGACCAAAATTGCCATTTTTACAGACTTTTTCTCCTACTCAGAAGATTCTATTTCGACCAATTTCAGGCATTAAACAGACTCTAAACTCACTTAATATAGTTCCAAAAGTGATAATTCACAAGCAATAGTCATTTACAGTCAAATAATTAAACATTAAAAAACTACCATTTCTGACCATCTGGAGACAGTTCGACAGGTCACGGGTCATCGTTTTTCATCAGAAAATTGATTTTTTGGACTGTAGAAAAATTGATTCAAAATGTCATTTGGATTGTGCCTCATGTTGAATAACTACTTTTTAAAGCCTAAATGTGACCAAAATTGCCATTATTACAGACTTTTTCTCCTACTCAGAAGCTTCTATTTCGACTAATTTCAGGCACTAACATGACTCTAAACTCACTTAATTTAGTTCCAAAAGTGATAATTCACAAGCAATAGTCATTTACAGTCAGAAAATTAAACATTACAAAATTACCATTTCTGACCATCTGGAGACAGTTCGACAGGTCACGGGTCATCGTTTTTCATCAGAAAATTGTTTTTTTGGACTGTAGAAAAATTGATTCAAAATGTCATTTGGATTGTGCCTCATGTTGAATAATTACTTTTTAAAGCCTCAATGTGACCAAAATTGCCATTTTTACAGACTTTTTCTACTGCTCAGAAGCTTCTATTTCGACCAATTTCAGGCATTAAACAGACTCTAAACTCACTTAATTTAGTTCCAAAAGTGAAAATTCACAAGCAATAGTCATTTACAGTAAAAAAATTAAACATTAAAAAACTACCATTTCTGACCATCTGGAGACAGTTCGACAGGTCACGGGTCATCGTTTTTCATCAGAAAATAGATTTTTTGGATTGTATAAAAATTGATTCAAAATGTCATTTGGATTGTGCCTCGTGTTGAATAATTACTTTTTAAAGCATCAATGTGACCAAAATTGCCATTTTTACAGACTTTTTCTCCTGCTCAGAAGCTTCTATTTTGACCAATTTCAGGCATTAAACAGACTCTAAACTCACTTAATTTAGTTCCAAAAGTGATAAATCACAAGCAATAGTCATTTACAGTCAAAAAATTAAACATTAAAAAACTACCATTTCTGACCATCTGGAGACAGTTCGACAGGTCACGGGTCATCGTTTTTCATCAGAAAATTGATTTTTTGGACTGTAGAAAAATTGATTCAAAATGTCATTTGGATTGTGCCTCGTGTTGAATAATTACTTTTTAAAGCCTCAATGTGACCAAAATTGCCATTTTTACAGACTTTTTCTCCTGCTCAGAAGCTTCTATTTCGACTAATTTCAGGCATTAAAATGACTCTAAACTCACTTAATTTAGTTCCAAAAGTGATAATTCACAAGCAATAGTCATTTACAGTCAAAAAATTAAACATTACAAAATTACCATTTCTGACCATCTGGAGACAGTTCGACAGGTCATCGTTTTTCATCAGAAAATTGATTTTTTGGACTGTAGAAAAATTGATTCAAAATGTCATTTGGATTGTGCCTCATGTCGAATAACTACTTTTTAAAGCCTCAATGTGACCAAAATTGCTATTTTTACAGACTTTTTCTCCTCCTCAGAAGCTTCTATTTCGACTAATTTCAGGCATTAAAATGACTCTAAACTCACTTAATTTAGTTCCAAAAGTGATAATTCACAAGCAATAGTCATTTACAGTCAAAAAATTAAACATTAAAAAACTACCATTTCTGACCATCTGGAGACAGTTCGACAGGTCACGGGTCATCGTTTTTCATCGGAAAATAGATTTTTTGGATAGTAGAAAAATTGATTCAAAATGTCATTTGGATTGTGCCTCATGTTAAATAACTACTTTTTAAAGCCTCAATGTGACCAAAATTGCCATTTTTACAGACTTTTTCTCCTATTCAGAAGCTTCTATTTCAACCAATTTCAGGCATTAAAATGACTCTAAGCTCACTTAATTTAGTTCCAAAAGTGATAATTCACAAGCAATAGTCATTTACAGTCAAAAAATTAAACATTACAAAATTACCATTTCTGACCATCTGGAGACAGTTCGACAGGTCACGGGTCATCGTTTTTCATCAGAAAATTGATTTTTTGGACTGTAGAAAAATTGATTCAAAATGTCATTTGGATTGTGCCTCATGTTGAATAATTACTTTTTAAAGCCTCAATGTGACCAAAATTCTCATTTTTACAGACTTTTTCTCCTGCTGAGAAGCTTCTATTTTGACCAATTTCAGGCATTAAACAGACTCTAAACTCACTTAATTTAGTTCCAAAAGTGAAAATTCACAAGCAATAGTCATTTACAGTCAAAAAATTAAACATTAAAAAACGACCATTTCTGACCATCTGGAGACAGTTCGACAGGTCACGGGTCATCGTTTTTCATCAGAAAATAGATTTTTTGGATTGTAGAAAAATTGATTCAAAATGTAATTTGGATTGTGCCTCATGTTAAATAACTACTTTTTAAAGCCTCAATGTGACCAAAATTGCCATTTTTACAGACTTTTTCTCCTACTCAGAAGCCTCTATTTCGACCAATTTCAGGCATTAAAATGACTCTAAACTCACTTAATTAAGTTCCAAAAGCGATAATTCACAAGCAATTGTCATTTACAGTCAAAAAATTAAACATTAAAAAATTACCGTTTCTGACCATCTGGAGACAGTTCGACAGGTCACGGGTCATCGTTTTTCATCAGAAAATTGATTTTTTGGACTGTAGAAAAATTGATTCAAAATGTCATTTGGATTGTGCCTCATGTTGAATAACTACTTTTTAAAGCCTAAATGTGACCAAAATTGCCATTATTACAGACTTTTTCTCCTACTCAGAATCTTCTATTTCGACCAATTTCAGGCATTAAACAGACTCTAAACTCACTTAATTTAGTTCCAAAAGTGATAAATCACAAGCAATAGTCATTTACAGTCAAAAAATTAAACATTAAAAAACTACCATTTCTGACCATCTGGAGACAGTTCGACAGGTCACGGGTCATCGTTTTTCATCAGAAAATTGATTTTTTGGACTGTAGAAAAATTGATTCAAAATGTCATTTGGATTGTGCCTCATGTTGAATAACTACTTTTTAAAGCCTAAATGTGACCAAAATTGCCATTATTACAGACTTTTTCTCCTACTCAGAAGCTTCTATTTCGACTAATTTCAGGCACTAACATGACTCTAAACTCACTTAATTTAGTTCCAAAAGTGATAATTCACAAGCAATAGTCATTTACAGTCAAAAAATTAAACATTACAAAATTACCATTTCTGACCATCTGGAGACAGTTCGACAGGTCACGGGTCATCGTTTTTCATCAGAAAATTGATTTTTTGGACTGTAGAAAAATTGATTCAAAATGTCATTTGGATTGTGCCTCATGTTGAATAATTACTTTTTAAAGCCTCAATGTGACCAAAATTGCCATTTTTACAGACTTTTTCTCCTACTCAGAAGATTCTATTTCGACCAATTTCAGGCATTAAACAGACTCTAAACTCACTTAATATAGTTCCAAAAGTGATAATTCACAAGCAATAGTCATTTACAGTCAAATAATTAAACATTAAAAAACTACCATTTCTGACCATCTGGAGACAGTTCGACAGGTCACGGGTCATCGTTTTTCATCAGAAAATTGATTTTTTGGACTGTAGAAAAATTGATTCAAAATGTCATTTGGATTGTGCCTCATGTTGAATAACTACTTTTTAAAGCCTAAATGTGACCAAAATTGCCATTATTACAGACTTTTTCTCCTACTCAGAAGCTTCTATTTCGACTAATTTCAGGCACTAACATGACTCTAAACTCACTTAATTTAGTTCCAAAAGTGATAATTCACAAGCAATAGTCATTTACAGTCAGAAAATTAAACATTACAAAATTACCATTTCTGACCATCTGGAGACAGTTCGACAGGTCACGGGTCATCGTTTTTCATCAGAAAATTGATTTTTTGGACTGTAGAAAAATTGATTCAAAATGTCATTTGGATTGTGCCTCATGTTGAATAATTACTTTTTAAAGCCTCAATGTGACCAAAATTGCCATTTTTACAGACTTTTTCTACTGCTCAGAAGCTTCTATTTCGACCAATTTCAGGCATTAAACAGACTCTAAACTCACTTAATTTAGTTCCAAAAGTGAAAATTCACAAGCAATAGTCATTTACAGTCAAAAAATTAAACATTAAAAAACTACCATTTCTGACCATCTGGAGACAGTTCGACAGGTCACGGGTCATCGTTTTTCATCAGAAAATAGATTTTTTGGATTGTAGAAAAATTGATTCAAAATGTCATTTGGATTGTGCCTCGTGTTGAATAATTACTTTTTAAAGCCTCAATGTGACCAAAATTGCCATTTTTACAGACTTTTTCTCCTGCTCAGAAGCTTCTATTTTGACCAATTTCAGGCATTAAACAGACTCTAAACTCACTTAATTTAGTTCCAAAAGTGATAAATCACAAGCAATAGTCATTTACAGTCAAAAAATTAAACATTAAAAAACTACCATTTCTGACCATCTGGAGACAGTTCGACAGGTCACGGGTCATCGTTTTTCATCAGAAAATTGATTTTTTGGACTGTAGAAAAATTGATTCAAAATGTCATTTGGATTGTGCCTCGTGTTGAATAATTACTTTTTAAAGCCTCAATGTGACCAAAATTGCCATTTTTACAGACTTTTTCTCCTGCTCAGAAGCTTCTATTTCGACTAATTTCAGGCATTAAAATGACTCTAAACTCACTTAATTTAGTTCCAAAAGTGATAATTCACAAGCAATAGTCATTTACAGTCAAAAAATTAAACATTACAAAATTACCATTTCTGACCATCTGGAGACAGTTCGACAGGTCATCGTTTTTCATCAGAAAATTGATTTTTTGGACTGTAGAAAAATTGATTCAAAATGTCATTTGGATTGTGCCTCATGTCGAATAACTACTTTTTAAAGCCTCAATGTGACCAAAATTGCCATTTTTACAGACTTTTTCTCCTCCTCAGAAGCTTCTATTTCGACTAATTTCAGGCATTAAAATGACTCTAAACTCACTTAATTTAGTTCCAAAAGTGATAATTCACAAGCAATAGTCATTTACAGTCAAAAAATTAAACATTAAAAAACTACCATTTCTGACCATCTGGAGACAGTTCGACAGGTCACGGGTCATCGTTTTTCATCAGAAAATAGATTTTTTGGATAGTAGAAAAATTGATTCAAAATGTCATTTGGATTGTGCCTCATGTTAAATAACTACTTTTTAAAGCCTCAATGTGACCAAAATTGCCATTTTTACAGACTTTTTCTCCTATTCAGAAGCTTCTATTTCGACCAATTTCAGGCATTAAAATGACTCTAAGCTCACTTTATTTAGTTCCAAAAGTGATAATTCACAAGCAATAGTCATTTACAGTCAAAAAATTAAACATTACAAAATTACCATTTCTGACCATCTGGAGACAGTTCGACAGGTCACGGGTCATCGTTTTTCATCAGAAAATTGATTTTTTGGACTGTAGAAAAATTGATTCAAAATGTCATTTGGATTGTGCCTCATGTTGAATAATTACTTTTAAAGCCTCAATGTGACCAAAATTCTCATTTTTACAGACTTTTTCTCCTGCTGAGAAGCTTCTATTTTGACCAATTTCAGGCATTAAACAGACTCTAAACTCACTTAATTTAGTTCCAAAAGTGAAAATTCACAAGCAATAGTCATTTACAGTCAAAAAATTAAACATTAAAAAACGACCATTTCTGACCATCTGGAGACAGTTCGACAGGTCACGGGTCATCGTTTTTCATCAGAAAATAGATTTTTTGGATTGTAGAAAAATTGATTCAAAATGTAATTTGGATTGTGCCTCATGTTAAATAACTACTTTTTAAAGCCTCAATGTGACCAAAATTGCCATTTTTACAGACTTTTTCTCCTACTCAGAAGCCTCTATTTCGACCAATTTCAGGCATTAAAATGACTCTAAACTCACTTAATTAAGTTCCAAAAGCGATAATTCACAAGCAATTGTCATTTACAGTCAAAAAATTAAACATTAAAAAATTACCGTTTCTGACCATCTGGAGACAGTTCGACAGGTCACGGGTCATCGTTTTTCATCAGAAAATTGATTTTTTGGACTGTAGAAAAATTGATTCAAAATGTCATTTGGATTGTGCCTCATGTTGAATAACTACTTTTTAATGCCTAAATGTGACCAAAATTGCCATTATTACAGACTTTTTCTCCTACTCAGAATCTTCTATTTCGACCAATTTCAGGCATTAAACAGACTCTAAACTCACTTAATTTAGTTCCAAAAGTGATAAATCACAAGCAATAGTCATTTACAGTCAAAAAATTAAACATTAAAAAACTACCATTTCTGACCATCTGGAGACAGTTCGACAGGTCACGGGTCATCGTTTTTCATCAGAAAATAGATTTTTTGGATTGTAGAAAAATTGATTCAAAATGTCATTTGGATTGTGCCTCGTGTTGAATAATTACTTTTTAAAGCCTCAATGTGACCAAAATTGCCATTTTTACAGACTTTTTCTCCTGCTCAGAAGCTTCTATTTTGACCAATTTCAGGCATTAAACAGACTCTAAACTCACTTAATTTAGTTCCAAAAGTGATAAATCACAAGCAATAGTCATTTACAGTCAAAAAATTAAACATTAAAAAACTACCATTTCTGACCATCTGGAGACAGTTCGACAGGTCACGGGTCATCGTTTTTCATCAGAAAATTGATTTTTTGGACTGTAGAAAAATTGATTCAAAATGTCATTTGGATTGTGCCTCGTGTTGAATAATTACTTTTTAAAGCCTCAATGTGACCAAAATTGCCATTTTTACAGACTTTTTCTCCTGCTCAGAAGCTTCTATTTCGACTAATTTCAGGCATTAAAATGACTCTAAACTCACTTAATTTAGTTCCAAAAGTGATAATTCACAAGCAATAGTCATTTACAGTCAAAAAATTAAACATTACAAAATTACCATTTCTGACCATCTGGAGACAGTTCGACAGGTCATCGTTTTTCATCAGAAAATTGATTTTTTGGACTGTAGAAAAATTGATTCAAAATGTCATTTGGATTGTGCCTCATGTCGAATAACTACTTTTTAAAGCATCAATGTGACCAAAATTGCCATTTTTACAGACTTTTTCTCCTCCTCAGAAGCTTCTATTTCGACTAATTTCAGGCATTAAAATGACTCTAAACTCACTTAATTTAGTTCCAAAAGTGATAATTCACAAGCAATAGTCATTTACAGTCAAAAAATTAAACATTAAAAAACTACCATTTCTGACCATCTGGAGACAGTTCGACAGGTCACGGGTCATCGTTTTTCATCAGAAAATAGATTTTTTGGATAGTAGAAAAATTGATTCAAAATGTCATTTGGATTGTGCCTCATGTTAAATAACTACTTTTTAAAGCCTCAATGTGACCAAAATTGCCATTTTTACAGACTTTTTCTCCTATTCAGAAGCTTCTATTTCGACCAATTTCAGGCATTAAAATGACTCTAAGCTCACTTTATTTAGTTCCAAAAGTGATAATTCACAAGCAATAGTCATTTACAGTCAAAAAATTAAACATTACAAAATTACCATTTCTGACCATCTGGAGACAGTTCGACAGGTCACGGGTCATCGTTTTTCATCAGAAAATTGATTTTTTGGACTGTAGAAAAATTGATTCAAAATGTCATTTGGATTGTGCCTCATGTTGAATAATTACTTTTTAAAGCCTCAATGTGACCAAAATTCTCATTTTTACAGACTTTTTCTCCTGCTGAGAAGCTTCTATTTTGACCAATTTCAGGCATTAAACAGACTCTAAACTCACTTAATTTAGTTCCAAAAGTGAAAATTCACAAGCAATAGTCATTTACAGTCAAAAAATTAAACATTAAAAAACGACCATTTCTGACCATCTGGAGACAGTTCGACAGGTCACGGGTCATCGTTTTTCATCAGAAAATAGATTTTTTGGATTGTAGAAAAATTGATTCAAAATGTAATTTGGATTGTGCCTCATGTTAAATAACTACTTTTTAAAGCCTCAATGTGACCAAAATTGCCATTTTTACAGACTTTTTCTCCTACTCAGAAGCCTCTATTTCGACCAATTTCAGGCATTAAAATGACTCTAAACTCACTTAATTAAGTTCCAAAAGCGATAATTCACAAGCAATTGTCATTTACAGTCAAAAAATTAAACATTAAAAAATTACCGTTTCTGACCATCTGGAGACAGTTCGACAGGTCACGGGTCATCGTTTTTCATCAGAAAATTGATTTTTTGGACTGTAGAAAAATTGATTCAAAATGTCATTTGGATTGTGCCTCATGTTGAATAACTACTTTTTAAAGCCTAAATGTGACCAAAATTGCCATTATTACAGACTTTTTCTCCTACTCAGAATCTTCTATTTCGACCAATTTCAGGCATTAAACAGACTCTAAACTCACTTAATTTAGTTCCAAAAGTGATAAATCACAAGCAATAGTCATTTACAGTCAAAAAATTAAACATTAAAAAACTACCATTTCTGACCATCTGGAGACAGTTCGACAGGTCACGGGTCATCGTTTTTCATCAGAAAATTGATTTTTTGGACTGTAGAAAAATTGATTCAAAATGTCATTTGGATTGTGCCTCATGTTGAATAACTACTTTTTAAAGCCTAAATGTGACCAAAATTGCCATTATTACAGACTTTTTCTCCTACTCAGAAGCTTCTATTTCGACTAATTTCAGGCACTAACATGACTCTAAACTCACTTAATTTAGTTCCGAAAGTGATAATTCACAAGCAATAGTCATTTACAGTCAAAAAATTAAACATTACAAAATTACCATTTCTGACCATCTGGAGACAGTTCGACAGGTCACGGGTCATCGTTTTTCATCAGAAAATTGATTTTTTGGACTGTAGAAAAATTGATTCAAAATGTCATTTGGATTGTGCCTCATGTTGAATAATTACTTTTTAAAGCCTCAATGTGACCAAAATTGCCATTTTTACAGACTTTTTCTCCTGCTCAGAAGCTTCTATTTCGACCAATTTCAGGCATTAAACAGACTCTAAACTCACTTAATTTAGTTCCAAAAGTGAAAATTCACAAGCAATAGTCATTTACAGTCAAAAAATTAAACATTAAAAAACTACCATTTCTGACCATCTGGAGACAGTTCGACAGGTCACGGGTCATCGTTTTTCATCAGAAAATAGATTTTTTGGATTGTAGAAAAATTGATTCAAAATGTTATTTGGGTTGTGCCTCATGTTAAATAACTACTTTTTAAAGCCTCAATGTGACCAAAATTGCCATTTTTACAGACTTTTTCTCCTCCTCAGAAGCTTCTATTTCGACTAATTTCAGGCATTAAAATGACTCTAAACTCACTTAATTTAGTTCCAAAAGTGATAATTCACAAGCAATAGTCATTTACAGTCAAATAATTAAACATTAAAAAACTACCATTTCTGACCATCTGGAGACAGTTCGACAGGTCACGGGTCATCGTTTTTCATCAGAAAATTGATTTTTTGGACTGTAGAAAAATTGATTCAAAATGTCATTTGGATTGTGCCTCGTGTTGAATAATTACTTTTTAAAGCCTCAATGTGACCAAAATTGCCATTTTTACAGACTTTTTCTCCTGCTCAGAAGCTTCTATTTTGACCAATTTCAGGCATTAAACAGACTCTAAACTCACTTAATTTAGTTCCAAAAGTGAAAATTCACAAGCAATAGTCATTTACAGTCAAAAAATTAAACATTAAAAAATTACCATTTCTGACCATCTGGAGACAGTTCGACAGGTCACGGGTCATCGTTTTTCATCAGAAAAATGATTTTTTGGATTGTAGAAAAATTGATTCAAAATGTCATTTGGATTGTGCCTCATGTTGAATAACTACTTTTTAAAGCCTCAATGTGACCAAAATTGCCATTTTTACAGACTTTTTCTCCTCCTCAGAAGCTTCTATTTCAACTAATTTCAGGCATTAAACAGACTCTAAACTCACTTAATTTAGTTCCAAAAGTGATAAATCACAAGCAATAGTCATTTACAGTCAAAAAATTAAACATTAAAAAACTACCATTTCTGACCATCTGGAGACAGTTCGACAGGTCACGGGTCATCGTTTTTCATCAGAAAATTGATTTTTTGGACTGTAGAAAAATTGATTCAAAATGTCATTTGGATTGTGCCTCGTGTTGAATAATTACTTTTTAAAGCCTCAGTGTGACCAAAATTGCCATTTTTACAGACTTTTTCTCCTCCTCAGAAGCTTCTATTTCGACTAATTTCAGGCATTAAAATGACTCTAAACTCACTTAATTTAGTTCCAAAAGTGATAATTCACAAGCAATAGTCATTTACAGTCAAAAAATTAAACATTACAAAATTACCATTTCTGACCATCTGGAGACAGTTCGACAGGTCATCGTTTTTCATCAGAAAATTGATTTTTTGGACTGTAGAAAAATTGATTCAAAATGTCATTTGGATTGTGCCTCATGTTGAATAATTACTTTTTAAAGCGTCAATGTGACCAAAATTGCCATTTTTACAGACTTTTTCTCCTACTCAGAAGCTTCTATTTCGACTAATTTCAGGCACTAACATGACTCTAAACTCACTTAATTTAGTTCCAAAAGTGATAATTCACAAGCAATAGTCATTTACAGTCAAAAAATTAAACATTACAAAATTACCATTTCTGACCATCTGGAGACAGTTCGACAGGTCACGGGTCATCGTTTTTCATCAGAAAATTGATTTTTTGGACTGTAGAAAAATTGATTCAAAATGTCATTTGGATTGTGCCTCATGTTGAATAATTACTTTTTAAAGCCTCAATGTGACCAAAATTGCCATTTTTACAGACTTTTTCTCCTGCTCAGAAGCTTCTATTTCGACCAATTTCAGGCATTAAACAGACTCTAAACTCACTTAATTTAGTTCCAAAAGTGAAAATTCACAAGCAATAGTCATTTACAGTCAAAAAATTAAACATTAAAAAACTACCATTTCTGACCATCTGGAGACAGTTCGACAGGTCACGGGTCATCGTTTTTCATCAGAAAATAGATTTTTTGGATTGTAGAAAAATTGATTCAAAATGTCATTTGGATTGTGCCTCATGTTAAATAACTACTTTTTAAAGCCTCAATGTGACCAAAATTGCCATTTTTACAGACTTTTTCTCCTACTCAGAATCTTCTATTTCGACCAATTTCAGGCATTAAACAGACTCTAAACTCACTTAATTTAGTTCCAAAAGTGATAAATCACAAGCAATAGTCATTTACAGTCAAAAAATTAAACATTAAAAAACTACCATTTCTGACCATCTGGAGACAGTTCGACAGGTCACGGGTCATCGTTTTTCATCAGAAAATTGATTTTTTGGACTGTAGAAAAATTGATTCAAAATGTCATTTGGATTGTGCCTCATGTTGAATAACTACTTTTTAAAGCCTAAATGTGACCAAAATTGCCATTATTACAGACTTTTTCTCCTACTCAGAAGCTTCTATTTCGACTAATTTCAGGCACTAACATGACTCTAAACTCACTTAATTTAGTTCCAAAAGTGATAATTCACAAGCAATAGTCATTTACAGTCAAAAAATTAAACATTACAAAATTACCATTTCTGACCATCTGGAGACAGTTCGACAGGTCACGGGTCATCGTTTTTCATCAGAAAATTGATTTTTTGGACTGTAGAAAAATTGATTCAAAATGTCATTTGGATTGTGCCTCATGTTGAATAATTACTTTTTAAAGCCTCAATGTGACCAAAATTGCCATTTTTACAGACTTTTTCTCCTACTCAGAAGATTCTATTTCGACCAATTTCAGGCATTAAACAGACTCTAAACTCACTTAATATAGTTCCAAAAGTGATAATTCACAAGCAATAGTCATTTACAGTCAAATAATTAAACATTAAAAAACTACCATTTCTGACCATCTGGAGACAGTTCGACAGGTCACGGGTCATCGTTTTTCATCAGAAAATTGATTTTTTGGACTGTAGAAAAATTGATTCAAAATGTCATTTGGATTGTGCCTCATGTTGAATAACTACTTTTTAAAGCCTAAATGTGACCAAAATTGCCATTATTACAGACTTTTTCTCCTACTCAGAAGCTTCTATTTCGACTAATTTCAGGCACTAACATGACTCTAAACTCACTTAATTTAGTTCCAAAAGTGATAATTCACAAGCAATAGTCATTTACAGTCAAAAAATTAAACATTACAAAATTACCATTTCTGACCATCTGGAGACAGTTCGACAGGTCACGGGTCATCGTTTTTCATCAGAAAATTGATTTTTTGGACTGTAGAAAAATTGATTCAAAATGTCATTTGGATTGTGCCTCATGTTGAATAATTACTTTTTAAAGCCTCAATGTGACCAAAATTGCCATTTTTACAGACTTTTTCTACTGCTCAGAAGCTTCTATTTCGACCAATTTCAGGCATTAAACAGACTCTAAACTCACTTAATTTAGTTCCAAAAGTGAAAATTCACAAGCAATAGTCATTTACAGTCAAAAAATTAAACATTAAAAAACTACCATTTCTGACCATCTGGAGACAGTTCGACAGGTCACGGGTCATCGTTTTTCATCAGAAAATAGATTTTTTGGATTGTATAAAAATTGATTCAAAATGTCATTTGGATTGTGCCTCGTGTTGAATAATTACTTTTTAAAGCCTCAATGTGACCAAAATTGCCATTTTTACAGACTTTTTCTCCTGCTCAGAAGCTTCTATTTTGACCAATTTCAGGCATTAAACAGACTCTAAACTCACTTAATTTAGTTCCAAAAGTGATAAATCACAAGCAATAGTCATTTACAGTCAAAAAATTAAACATTAAAAAACTACCATTTCTGACCATCTGGAGACAGTTCGACAGGTCACGGGTCATCGTTTTTCATCAGAAAATTGATTTTTTGGACTGTAGAAAAATTGATTCAAAATGTCATTTGGATTGTGCCTCGTGTTGAATAATTACTTTTTAAAGCCTCAATGTGACCAAAATTGCCATTTTTACAGACTTTTTCTCCTGCTCAGAAGCTTCTATTTCGACTAATTTCAGGCATTAAAATGACTCTAAACTCACTTAATTTAGTTCCAAAAGTGATAATTCACAAGCAATAGTCATTTACAGTCAAAAAATTAAACATTACAAAATTACCATTTCTGACCATCTGGAGACAGTTCGACAGGTCATCGTTTTTCATCAGAAAATTGATTTTTTGGACTGTAGAAAAATTGATTCAAAATGTCATTTGGATTGTGCCTCATGTCGAATAACTACTTTTTAAAGCCTCAATGTGACCAAAATTGCCATTTTTACAGACTTTTTCTCCTCCTCAGAAGCTTCTATTTCGACTAATTTCAGGCATTAAAATGACTCTAAACTCACTTAATTTAGTTCCAAAAGTGATAATTCACAAGCAATAGTCATTTACAGTCAAAAAATTAAACAATAAAAAACTACCATTTCTGACCATCTGGAGACAGTTCGACAGGTCACGGGTCATCGTTTTTCATCAGAAAATAGATTTTTTGGATAGTAGAAAAATTGATTCAAAATGTCATTTGGATTGTGCCTCATGTTAAATAACTACTTTTTAAAGCCTCAATGTGACCAAAATTGCCATTTTTACAGACTTTTTCTCCTACTCAGAAGCCTCTATTTCGACCAATTTCAGGCATTAAAATGACTCTAAACTCACTTAATTAAGTTCCAAAAGCGATAATTCACAAGCAATTGTCATTTACAGTCAAAAAATTAAACATTAAAAAATTACCGTTTCTGACCATCTGGAGACAGTTCGACAGGTCACGGGTCATCGTTTTTCATCAGAAAATTGATTTTTTGGACTGTAGAAAAATTGATTCAAAATGTCATTTGGATTGTGCCTCATGTTGAATAACTACTTTTTAAAGCCTAAATGTGACCAAAATTGCCATTATTACAGACTTTTTCTCCTACTCAGAATCTTCTATTTCGACCAATTTCAGGCATTAAACAGACTCTAAACTCACTTAATTTAGTTCCAAAAGTGATAAATCACAAGCAATAGTCATTTACAGTCAAAAAATTAAACATTAAAAAACTACCATTTCTGACCATCTGGAGACAGTTCGACAGGTCACGGGTCATCGTTTTTCATCAGAAAATTGATTTTTTGGACTGTAGAAAAATTGATTCAAAATGTCATTTGGATTGTGCCTCATGTTGAATAACTACTTTTTAAAGCCTAAATGTGACCAAAATTGCCATTATTACAGACTTTTTCTCCTACTCAGAAGCTTCTATTTCGACTAATTTCAGGCACTAACATGACTCTAAACTCACTTAATTTAGTTCCAAAAGTGATAATTCACAAGCAATAGTCATTTACAGTCAAAAAATTAAACATTACAAAATTACCATTTCTGACCATCTGGAGACAGTTCGACAGGTCACGGGTCATCGTTTTTCATCAGAAAATTGATTTTTTGGACTGTAGAAAAATTGATTCAAAATGTCATTTGGATTGTGCCTCATGTTGAATAATTACTTTTTAAAGCCTCAATGTGACCAAAATTGCCATTTTTACAGACTTTTTCTCCTGCTCAGAAGCTTCTATTTCGACCAATTTCAGGCATTAAACAGACTCTAAACTCACTTAATTTAGTTCCAAAAGTGAAAATTCACAAGCAATAGTCATTTACAGTCAAAAAATTAAACATTAAAAAACTACCATTTCTGACCATCTGGAGACAGTTCGACAGGTCACGGGTCATCGTTTTTCATCAGAAAATAGATTTTTTGGATTGTAGAAAAATTGATTCAAAATGTTATTTGGGTTGTGCCTCATGTTAAATAACTACTTTTTAAAGCCTCAATGTGACCAAAATTGCCATTTTTACAGACTTTTTCTCCTCCTCAGAAGCTTCTATTTCGACTAATTTCAGGCATTAAAATGACTCTAAACTCACTTAATTTAGTTCCAAAAGTGATAATTCACAAGCAATAGTCATTTACAGTCAAATAATTAAACATTAAAAAACTACCATTTCTGACCATCTGGAGACAGTTCGACAGGTCACGGGTCATCGTTTTTCATCAGAAAATTGATTTTTTGGATTGTAGAAAAATTGATTCAAAATGTCATTTGGATTGTGCCTCATGTTGAATAACTACTTTTTAAAGCCTCAATGTGACCAAAATTGCCATTTTTACAGACTTTTTCTCCTACTCAGAAGCTTCTATTTCAACTAATTTCAGGCATTAAACAGACTCTAAACTCACTTAATTTAGTTCCAAAAGTGATAAATCACAAGCAATAGTCATTTACAGTCAAAAAATTAAACATTAAAAAACTACCATTTCTGACCATCTGGAGACAGTTCGACAGGTCACGGGTCATCGTTTTTCATCAGAAAATTGATTTTTTGGACTGTAGAAAAATTGATTCAAAATGTCATTTGGATTGTGCCTCGTGTTGAATAATTACTTTTTAAAGCCTCAGTGTGACCAAAATTGCCATTTTTACAGACTTTTTCTCCTCCTCAGAAGCTTCTATTTCGACTAATTTCAGGCATTAAAATGACTCTAAACTCACTTAATTTAGTTCCAAAAGTGATAATTCACAAGCAATAGTCATTTACAGTCAAAAAATTAAACATTACAAAATTACCATTTCTGACCATCTGGAGACAGTTCGACAGGTCATCGTTTTTCATCAGAAAATTGATTTTTTGGACTGTAGAAAAATTGATTCAAAATGTCATTTGGATTGTGCCTCATGTTGAATAATTACTTTTTAAAGCGTCAATGTGACCAAAATTGCCATTTTTACAGACTTTTTCTCCTACTCAGAAGCTTCTATTTCGACTAATTTCAGGCACTAACATGACTCTAAACTCACTTAATTTAGTTCCAAAAGTGATAATTCACAAGCAATAGTCATTTACAGTCAAAAAATTAAACATTACAAAATTACCATTTCTGACCATCTGGAGACAGTTCGACAGGTCACGCACGGGTCATCGTTTTTCATCAGAAAATTGATTTTTTGGACTGTAGAAAAATTGATTCAAAATGTCATTTGGATTGTGCCTCATGTTGAATAATTACTTTTTAAAGCCTCAATGTGACCAAAATTGCCATTTTTACAGACTTTTTCTCCTGCTCAGAAGCTTCTATTTCGACCAATTTCAGGCATTAAACAGACTCTAAACTCACTTAATTTAGTTCCAAAAGTGAAAATTCACAAGCAATAGTCATTTACAGTCAAAAAATTAAACATTAAAAAACTACCATTTCTGACCATCTGGAGACAGTTCGACAGGTCACGGGTCATCGTTTTTCATCAGAAAATAGATTTTTTGGATTGTAGAAAAATTGATTCAAAATGTCATTTGGATTGTGCCTCATGTTAAATAACTACTTTTTAAAGCCTCAATGTGACCAAAATTGCCATTTTTACAGACTTTTTCTCCTCCTCAGAAGCTTCTATTTCGACTAATTTCAGGCATTAAAATGACTCTAAACTCACTTAATTTAGTTCCAAAAGTGATAATTCACAAGCAATAGTCATTTACAGTCAAATAATTAAACATTAAAAAACTACCATTTCTGACCATCTGGAGACAGTTCGACAGGTCACGGGTCATCGTTTTTCATCAGAAAATTGATTTTTTGGACTGTAGAAAAATTGATTCAAAATGTCATTTGGATTGTGCCTCGTGTTGAATAATTACTTTTTAAAGCCTCAATGTGACCAAAATTGCCATTTTTACAGACTTTTTCTCCTGCTCAGAAGCTTCTATTTTGACCAATTTCAGGCATTAAACAGACTCTAAACTCACTTAATTTAGTTCCAAAAGTGAAAATTCACAAGCAATAGTCATTTACAGTCAAAAAATTAAACATTAAAAAATTACCATTTCTGACCATCTGGAGACAGTTCAACAGGTCACGGGTCATCGTTTTTCATCAGAAAAATGATTTTTTGGATTGTAGAAAAATTGATTCAAAATGTCATTTGGATTGTGCCTCATGTTGAATAACTACTTTTTAAAGCCTCAATGTGACCAAAATTGCCATTTTTACAGACTTTTTCTCCTCCTCAGAAGCTTCTATTTCAACTAATTTCAGGCATTAAACAGACTCTAAACTCACTTAATTTAGCTCCAAAAGTGATAAATCACAAGCAATAGTCATTTACAGTCAAAAAATTAAACATTAAAAAACTACCATTTCTGACCATCTGGAGACAGTTCGACAGGTCACGGGTCATCGTTTTTCATCAGAAAATTGATTTTTTGGACTGTAGAAAAATTGATTCAAAATGTCATTTGGATTGTGCCTCGTGTTGAATAATTACTTTTTAAAGCCTCAGTGTGACCAAAATTGCCGTTTTTACAGACTTTTTCTCCTCCTCAGAAGCTTCTATTTCGACTAATTTCAGGCATTAAAATGACTCTAAACTCACTTAATTTAGTTCCAAAAGTGATAATTCACAAGCAATAGTCATTTACAGTCAAAATATTAAACATTACAAAATTACCATTTCTGACCATCTGGAGACAGTTCGACAGGTCATCGTTTTTCATCAGAAAATTGATTTTTTGGACTGTAGAAAAATTGATTCAAAATGTCATTTGGATTGTGCCTCATGTTGAATAATTACTTTTTAAAGCGTCAATGTGACCAAAATTGCCATTTTTACAGACTTTTTCTCCTGCTCAGAAGCTTCTATTTCGACCAATTTCAGGCATTAAACAGACTCTAAACTCACTTAATTTAGTTCCAAAAGTGAAAATTCACAAGCAATAGTCATTTACAGTCAAAAAATTAAACATTAAAAAACTACCATTTCTGACCATCTGGAGACAGTTCGACAGGTCACGGGTCATCGTTTTTCATCAGAAAATAGATTTTTTGGATTGTAGAAAAATTGATTCATAATGTCATTTGGATTGTGCCTCATGTTAAATAACTACTTTTTAAAGCCTCAATGTGACCAAAATTGCCATTTTTACAGACTTTTTCTCCTTTTCAGAAGCTTCTATTTCGACCAATTTCAGGCATTAAAATGACTCTAAACTCACTTAATTTAGTTCCAAAAGTGATAATTCACAAGCAATAGTCATTTACAGTCAAAAAATTAATCATTAAAAAATTACCTTTTCTGACCATCTGGAGACAGTTCGACAGTTCACGGGTCATCGTTTTTCATCAGAAAATTGATTTTTTGGACTGTAGAAAAATTGATTCAAAATGTCATTTGGATTGTGCCTCATGTTGAATAATTACTTTTTAAAGCCTCAATGTGACCAAAATTGCCATTTTTACAGACTTTTTCTCCTACTCAGAAGATTCTATTTCGACCAATTTCAGGCATTAAACAGACTCTAAACTCACTTAATTTAGTTCCAAAAGTGATAATTCACAAGCAATAGTCATTTACAGTCAAATAATTAAACATTAAAAAACTACCATTTCTGACCATCTGGAGACAGTTCGACAGGTCACGGGTCATCGTTTTTCATCAGAAAATTGATTTTTTGGACTGTAGAAAAATTGATTCAAAATGTCATTTGGATTGTGCCTCATGTTGAATAACTACTTTTTAAAGCCTAAATGTGACCAAAATTGCCATTATTACAGACTTTTTCTCCTACTCAGAAGCTTCTATTTTGACCAATTTCAGGCATTAAACAGACTCTAAACTCACTTAATTTAGTTCCAAAAGTGAAAATTCACAAGCAATAGTCATTTACAGTCAAAAAATTAAACATTAAAAAACGACCATTTCTGACCATCTGGAGACAGTTCGACAGGTCACGGGTCATCGTTTTTCATCAGAAAATAGATTTTTTGGATTGTAGAAAAATTGATTCAAAATGTAATTTGGATTGTGCCTCATGTTAAATAACTACTTTTTAAAGCCTCAATGTGACCAAAATTGCCATTTTTACAGACTTTTTCTCCTACTCAGAAGCCTCTATTTCGACCAATTTCAGGCATTAAAATGACTCTAAACTCACTTAATTAAGTTCCAAAAGCGATAATTCACAAGCAATTGTCATTTACAGTCAAAAAATTAAACATTAAAAAATTACCGTTTCTGACCATCTGGAGACAGTTCGACAGGTCACGGGTCATCGTTTTTCATCAGAAAATTGATTTTTTGGACTGTAGAAAAATTGATTCAAAATGTCATTTGGATTGTGCCTCATGTTGAATAACTACTTTTTAAAGCCTAAATGTGACCAAAATTGCCATTATTACAGACCTTTTCTCCTACTCAGAATCTTCTATTTCGACCAATTGCAGGCATTAAACAGACTCTAAACTCACTTAATTTAGTTCCAAAAGTGATAAATCACAAGCAATAGTCATTTACAGTCAAAAAATTAAACATTAAAAAACTACCATTTCTGACCATCTGGAGACAGTTCGACAGGTCACGGGTCATCGTTTTTCATCAGAAAATTGATTTTTTGGACTGTAGAAAAATTGATTCAAAATGTCATTTGGATTGTGCCTCATGTTGAATAACTACTTTTTAAAGCCTAAATGTGACCAAAATTGCCATTATTACAGACTTTTTCTCCTACTCAGAAGCTTCTATTTCGACTAATTTCAGGCACTAACATGACTCTAAACTCACTTAATTTAGTTCCAAAAGTGATAATTCACAAGCAATAGTCATTTACAGTCAAAAAATTAAACATTACAAAATTACCATTTCTGACCATCTGGAGACAGTTCGACAGGTCACGGGTCATCGTTTTTCATCAGAAAATTGATTTTTTGGACTGTAGAAAAATTGATTCAAAATGTCATTTGGATTGTGCCTCATGTTGAATAATTACTTTTTAAAGCCTCAATGTGACCAAAATTGCCATTTTTACAGACTTTTTCTCCTGCTCAGAAGCTTCTATTTCGACCAATTTCAGGCATTAAACAGACTCTAAACTCACTTAATTTAGTTCCAAAAGTGAAAATTCACAAGCAATAGTCATTTACAGTCAAAAAATTAAACATTAAAAAACTACCATTTCTGACCATCTGGAGACAGTTCGACAGGTCACGGGTCATCGTTTTTCATCAGTAAATAGATTTTTTGGATTGTAGAAAAATTGATTCAAAATGTTATTTGGGTTGTGCCTCATGTTAAATAACTACTTTTTAAAGCCTCAATGTGACCAAAATTGCCATTTTTACAGACGTTTTCTCCTCCTCAGAAGCTTCTATTTCGACTAATTTCAGGCATTAAAATGACTCTAAACTCACTTAATTTAGTTCCAAAAGTGATAATTCACAAGCAATAGTCATTTACAGTCAAATAATTAAACATTAAAAAACTACCATTTCTGACCATCTGGAGACAGTTCGACAGGTCACGGGTCATCGTTTTTCATCAGAAAATTGATTTTTTTGGACTGTAGAAAAATTGATTCAAAATGTCATTTGGATTGTGCCTCGTGTTGAATAATTACTTTTTAAAGCCTCAATGTGACCAAAATTGCCATTTTTACAGACTTTTTCTCCTGCTCAGAAGCTTCTATTTTGACCAATTTCAGGCATTAAACAGACTCTAAACTCACTTAATTTAGTTCCAAAAGTGAAAATTCACAAGCAATAGTCATTTACAGTCAAAAAATTAAACATTAAAAAATTACCATTTCTGACCATCTGGAGACAGTTCGACAGGTCACGGGTCATCGTTTTTCATCAGAAAAATGATTTTTTGGATTGTAGAAAAATTGATTCAAAATGTCATTTGGATTGTGCCTCATGTTGAATAACTACTTTTTAAAGCCTCAATGTGACCAAAATTGCCATTTTTACAGACTTTTTCTCCTCCTCAGAAGCTTCTATTTCAACTAATTTCAGGCATTAAACAGACTCTAAACTCACTTAATTTAGTTCCAAAAGTGATAAATCACAAGCAATAGTCATTTACAGTCAAAAAATTAAACATTAAAAAACTACCATTTCTGACCATCTGGAGACAGTTCGACAGGTCACGGGTCATCGTTTTTCATCAGAAAATTGATTTTTTGGACTGTAGAAAAATTGATTCAAAATGTCATTTGGATTGTGCCTCGTGTTGAATAATTACTTTTTAAAGCCTCAGTGTGACCAAAATTGCCATTTTTACAGACTTTTTCTCCTCCTCAGAAGCTTCTATTTCGACTAATTTCAGGCATTAAAATGGCTCTAAACTCACTTAATTTAGTTCCAAAAGTGATAATTCACAAGCAATAGTCATTTACAGTCAAAAAATTAAACATTACAAAATTACCATTTCTGACCATCTGGAGACAGTTCGACAGGTCATCGTTTTTCATCAGAAAATTGATTTTTTGGACTGTAGAAAAATTGATTCAAAATGTCATTTGGATTGTGCCTCATGTTGAATAATTACTTTTTAAAGCGTCAATGTGACCAAAATTGCCATTTTTACAGACTTTTTCTCCTACTCAGAAGCTTCTATTTCGACTAATTTCAGGCACTAACATGACTCTAAACTCACTTAATTTAGTTCCAAAAGTGATAATTCACAAGCAATAGTCATTTACAGTCAAAAAATTAAACACTACAAAATTACCATTTCTGACCATCTGGAGACAGTTCGACAGGTCATCGTTTTTCATCAGAAAATTGATTTTTTGGACTGTAGAAAAATTGATTCAAAATGTCATTTGGATTGTGCCTCATGTTGAATAATTACTTTTTAAAGCGTCAATGTGACCAAAATTGCCATTTTTACAGACTTTTTCTCCTGCTCAGAAGCTTCTATTTCGACCAATTTCAGGCATTAAACAGACTCTAAACTCACTTAATTTAGTTCCAAAAGTGAAAATTCACAAGCAATAGTCATTTACAGTCAAAAAATTAAACATTAAAAAACTACCATTTCTGACCATCTGGAGACAGTTCGACAGGTCACGGGTCATCGTTTTTCATCAGAAAATAGATTTTTTGGATTGTAGAAAAATTGATTCATAATGTCATTTGGATTGTGCCTCATGTTGAATAACTACTTTTTAAAGCCTCAATGTGACCAAAATTGCCATTTTTACAGACTTTTTCTCCTATTCAGAAGCTTCTATTTCGACCAATTTCAGGCATTAAAATGACTCTAAACTCACTTAATTTAGTTCCAAAAGTGATAATTCACAAGCAATAGTCATTTACAGTCAAAAAATTAATCATTAAAAAATTACCTTTTCTGACCATCTGGAGACAGTTCGACAGGTCACGGGTCATCGTTTTTCATCAGAAAATTGATTTTTTGGACTGTAGAAAAATTGATTCAAAATGTCATTTGGATTGTGCCTCATGTTGAATAATTCCTTTTTAAAGCCTCAATGTGACCAAAATTGCCATTTTTACAGACTTTTTCTCCTACTCAGAAGATTCTATTTCGACCAATTTCAGGCATTAAACAGACTCTAAACTCACTTAATTTAGTTCCAAAAGTGATAATTCACAAGCAATAGTCATTTACAGTCAAATAATTAAACATTAAAAAACTACCATTTCTGACCATCTGGAGACAGTTCGACAGGTCACGGGTCATCGTTTTTCATCAGAAAATTGATTTTTTGGACTGTAGAAAAATTGATTCAAAATGTCATTTGGATTGTGCCTCATGTTGAATAACTACTTTTTAAAGCCTAAATGTGACCAAAATTGCCATTATTACAGACTTTTTCTCCTACTCAGAAGCTTCTATTTCGACTAATTTCAGGCACTAACATGACTCTAAACTCACTTAATTTAGTTCCAAAAGTGATAATTCACAAGCAATAGTCATTTACAGTCAAAAAATTAAACATTACAAAATTACCATTTCTGACCATCTGGAGACAGTTCGACAGGTCACGGGTCATCGTTTTTCATCAGAAAATTGATTTTTTGGACTGTAGAAAAATTGATTCAAAATGTCATTTGGATTGTGCCTCATGTTGAATAATTACTTTTTAAAGCCTCAATGTGACCAAAATTGCCATTTTTACAGACTTTTTCTCCTGCTCAGAAGCTTCTATTTCGACCAATTTCAGGCATTAAACAGACTCTAAACTCACTTAATTTAGTTCCAAAAGTGAAAATTCACAAGCAATAGTCATTTACAGTCAAAAAATTAAACCTTAAAAAACTACCATTTCTGACCATCTGGAGACAGTTCGACAGGTCACGGGTCATCGTTTTTCATCAGAAAATTGATTTTTTGGACTGTAGAAAAATTGATTCAAAATGTCATTTGGATTGTGCCTCATGTTGAATAATTACTTTTTAAAGCCTCAATGTGACCAAAATTCTCATTTTTACAGACTTTTTCTCCTGCTGAGAAGCTTCTATTTTGACCAATTTCAGGCATTAAACAGACTCTAAACTCACTTAATTTAGTTCCAAAAGTGAAAATTCACAAGCAATAGTCATTTACAGTCAAAAAATTAAACATTAAAAAACGACCATTTCTGACCATCTGGAGACAGTTCGACAGGTCACGGGTCATCGTTTTTCATCAGAAAATAGATTTTTTGGATTGTAGAAAAATTGATTCAAAATGTAATTTGGATTGTGCCTCATGTTAAATAACTACTTTTTAAAGCCTCAATGTGACCAAAATTGCCATTTTTACAGACTTTTTCTCCTACTCAGAAGCCTCTATTTCGACCAATTTCAGGCATTAAAATGACTCTAAACTCACTTAATTAAGTTCCAAAAGCGATAATTCACAAGCAATTGTCATTTACAGTCAAAAAATTAAACATTAAAAAATTACCGTTTCTGACCATCTGGAGACAGTTCGACAGGTCACGGGTCATCGTTTTTCATCAGAAAATTGATTTTTTGGACTGTAGAAAAATTGATTCAAAATGTCATTTGGATTGTGCCTCATGTTGAATAACTACTTTTTAAAGCCTAAATGTGACCAAAATTGCCATTATTACAGACTTTTTCTCCTACTCAGAATCTTCTATTTCGACCAATTGCAGGCATTAAACAGACTCTAAACTCACTTAATTTAGTTCCAAAAGTGATAAATCACAAGCAATAGTCATTTACAGTCAAAAAATTAAACATTAAAAAACTACCATTTCTGACCATCTGGAGACAGTTCGACAGGTCACGGGTCATCGTTTTTCATCAGAAAATTGATTTTTTGGACTGTAGAAAAATTGATTCAAAATGTCATTTGGATTGTGCCTCATGTTGAATAACTACTTTTTAAAGCCTAAATGTGACCAAAATTGCCATTATTACAGACTTTTTCTCCTACTCAGAAGCTTCTATTTCGACTAATTTCAGGCACTAACATGACTCTAAACTCACTTAATTTAGTTCCAAAAGTGATAATTCACAAGCAATAGTCATTTACAGTCAAAAAATTAAACATTACAAAATTACCATTTCTGACCATCTGGAGACAGTTCGACAGGTCACGGGTCATCGTTTTTCATCAGAAAATTGATTTTTTGGACTGTAGAAAAATTGATTCAAAATGTCATTTGGATTGTGCCTCATGTTGAATAATTACTTTTTAAAGCCTCAATGTGACCAAAATTGCCATTTTTACAGACTTTTTCTCCTGCTCAGAAGCTTCTATTTCGACCAATTTCAGGCATTAAACAGACTCTAAACTCACTTAATTTAGTTCCAAAAGTGAAAATTCACAAGCAATAGTCATTTACAGTCAAAAAATTAAACATTAAAAAACTACCATTTCTGACCATCTGGAGACAGTTCGACAGGTCACGGGTCATCGTTTTTCATCAGAAAATAGATTTTTTGGATTGTAGAAAAATTGATTCAAAATGTTATTTGGGTTGTGCCTCATGTTAAATAACTACTTTTTAAAGCCTCAATGTGACCAAAATTGCCATTTTTACAGACTTTTTCTCCTCCTCAGAAGCTTCTATTTCGACTAATTTCAGGCATTAAAATGACTCTAAACTCACTTAATTTAGTTCCAAAAGTGATAATTCACAAGCAATAGTCATTTACAGTCAAATAATTAAACCTTAAAAAACTACCATTTCTGACCATCTGGAGACAGTTCGACAGGTCACGGGTCATCGTTTTTCATCAGAAAATTGATTTTTTGGACTGTAGAAAAATTGATTCAAAATGTCATTTGGATTGTGCCTCATGTTGAATAATTACTTTTTAAAGCCTCAATGTGACCAAAATTCTCATTTTTACAGACTTTTTCTCCTGCTGAGAAGCTTCTATTTTGACCAATTTCAGGCATTAAACAGACTCTAAACTCACTTAATTTAGTTCCAAAAGTGAAAATTCACAAGCAATAGTCATTTACAGTCAAAAAATTAAACATTAAAAAACGACCATTTCTGACCATCTGGAGACAGTTCGACAGGTCACGGGTCATCGTTTTTCATCAGAAAATAGATTTTTTGGATTGTAGAAAAATTGATTCAAAATGTAATTTGGATTGTGCCTCATGTTAAATAACTACTTTTTAAAGCCTCAATGTGACCAAAATTGCCATTTTTACAGACTTTTTCTCCTACTCAGAAGCCTCTATTTCGACCAATTTCAGGCATTAAAATGACTCTAAACTCACTTAATTAAGTTCCAAAAGCGATAATTCACAAGCAATTGTCATTTACAGTCAAAAAATTAAACATTAAAAAATTACCGTTTCTGACCATCTGGAGACAGTTCGACAGGTCACGGGTCATCGTTTTTCATCAGAAAATTGATTTTTTGGACTGTAGAAAAATTGATTCAAAATGTCATTTGGATTGTGCCTCATGTTGAATAACTACTTTTTAAAGCCTAAATGTGACCAAAATTGCCATTATTACAGACTTTTTCTCCTACTCAGAATCTTCTATTTCGACCAATTGCAGGCATTAAACAGACTCTAAACTCACTTAATTTAGTTCCAAAAGTGATAAATCACAAGCAATAGTCATTTACAGTCAAAAAATTAAACATTAAAAAACTACCATTTCTGACCATCTGGAGACAGTTCGACAGGTCACGGGTCATCGTTTTTCATCAGAAAATTGATTTTTTGGACTGTAGAAAAATTGATTCAAAATGTCATTTGGATTGTGCCTCATGTTGAATAACTACTTTTTAAAGCCTAAATGTGACCAAAATTGCCATTATTACAGACTTTTTCTCCTACTCAGAAGCTTCTATTTCGACTAATTTCAGGCACTAACATGACTCTAAACTCACTTAATTTAGTTCCAAAAGTGATAATTCACAAGCAATAGTCATTTACAGTCAAAAAATTAAACATTACAAAATTACCATTTCTGACCATCTGGAGACAGTTCGACAGGTCACGGGTCATCGTTTTTCATCAGAAAATTGATTTTTTGGACTGTAGAAAAATTGATTCAAAATGTCATTTGGATTGTGCCTCATGTTGAATAATTACTTTTTAAAGCCTCAATGTGACCAAAATTGCCATTTTTACAGACTTTTTCTCCTGCTCAGAAGCTTCTATTTCGACCAATTTCAGGCATTAAACAGACTCTAAACTCACTTAATTTAGTTCCAAAAGTGAAAATTCACAAGCAATAGTCATTTACAGTCAAAAAATTAAACATTAAAAAACTACCATTTCTGACCATCTGGAGACAGTTCGACAGGTCACGGGTCATCGTTTTTCATCAGAAAATAGATTTTTTGGATTGTAGAAAAATTGATTCAAAATGTTATTTGGGTTGTGCCTCATGTTAAATAACTACTTTTTAAAGCCTCAATGTGACCAAAATTGCCATTTTTACAGACTTTTTCTCCTCCTCAGAAGCTTCTATTTCGACTAATTTCAGGCATTAAAATGACTCTAAACTCACTTAATTTAGTTCCAAAAGTGATAATTCACAAGCAATAGTCATTTACAGTCAAATAATTAAACATTAAAAAACTACCATTTCTGACCATCTGGAGACAGTTCGACAGGTCACGGGTCATCGTTTTTCATCAGAAAATTGATTTTTTTGGACTGTAGAAAAATTGATTCAAAATGTCATTTGGATTGTGCCTCGTGTTGAATAATTACTTTTTAAAGCCTTAATGTGACCAAAATTGCCATTTTTACAGACTTTTTCTCCTGCTCAGAAGCTTCTATTTTGACCAATTTCAGGCATTAAACAGACTCTAAACTCACTTAATTTAGTTCCAAAAGTGAAAATTCACAAGCAATAGTCATTTACAGTCAAAAAATTAAACATTAAAAAATTACCATTTCTGACCATCTGGAGACAGTTCGACAGGTCACGGGTCATCGTTTTTCATCAGAAAAATGATTTTTTGGATTGTAGAAAAATTGATTCAAAATGTCATTTGGATTGTGCCTCATGTTGAATAACTACTTTTTAAAGTCTCAATGTGACCAAAATTGCCATTTTTACAGACTTTTTCTCCTCCTCAGAAGCTTCTATTTCAACTAATTTCAGGCATTAAACAGACTCTAAACTCACTTAATTTAGTTCCAAAAGTGATAAATCACAAGCAATAGTCATTTACAGTCAAAAAATTAAACATTAAAAAACTACCATTTCTGACCATCTGGAGACAGTTCGACAGGTCACGGGTCATCGTTTTTCATCAGAAAATTGATTTTTTGGACTGTAGAAAAATTGATTCAAAATGTCATTTGGATTGTGCCTCGTGTTGAATAATTACTTTTTAAAGCCTCAGTGTGACCAAAATTGCCATTTTTACAGACTTTTACTCCTCCTCAGAAGCTTCTATTTCGACTAATTTCAGGCATTAAGATGACTCTAAACTCACTTAATTTAGTTCCAAAAGTGATAATTCACAAGCAATAGTCATTTACAGTCAAAAAATTAAACATTACAAAATTACCATTTCTGACCATCTGGAGACAGTTCGACAGGTCATCGTTTTTCATCAGAAAATTGATTTTTTGGACTGTAGAAAAATTGATTCAAAATGTCATTTGGATTGTGCCTCATGTTGAATAATTACTTTTTAAAGCGTCAATGTGACCAAAATTGCCATTTTTACAGACTTTTTCTCCTACTCAGAAGCTTCTATTTCGACTAATTTCAGGCACTAACATGACTCTAAACTCACTTAATTTAGTTCCAAAAGTGATAATTCACAAGCAATAGTCATTTACAGTCAAAAAATTAAACACTACAAAATTACCATTTCTGACCATCTGGAGACAGTTCGACAGGTCATCGTTTTTCATCAGAAAATTGATTTTTTGGACTGTAGAAAAATTGATTCAAAATGTCATTTGGATTGTGCCTCATGTCGAATAACTACTTTTTAAAGCCTCAATGTGACCAAAATTGCCATTTTTACAGACTTTTTCTCCTCCTCAGAAGCTTCTATTTCGACTAATTTCAGGCATTAAAATGACTCTAAACTCACTTAATTTAGTTCCAAAAGTGATAATTCACAAGCAATAGTCATTTACAGTCAAAAAATTAAACATTAAAAAACTACCATTTCTGACCATCTGGAGACAGTTCGACAGGTCACGGGTCATCGTTTTTCATCAGAAAATAGATTTTTTGGATAGTAGAAAAATTGATTCAAAATGTCATTTGGATTGTGCCTCATGTTAAATAACTACTTTTTAAAGCCTCAATGTGACCAAAATTGCCATTTTTACAGACTTTTTCTCCTATTCAGAAGCTTCTATTTCGACCAATTTCAGGCATTAAAATGACTCTAAGCTCACTTAATTTAGTTCCAAAAGTGATAATTCACAAGCAATAGTCATTTACAGTCAAAAAATTAAACATTACAAAATTACCATTTCTGACCATCTGGAGACAGTTCGACAGGTCACGGGTCATCGTTTTTCATCAGAAAATTGATTTTTTGGACTGTAGAAAAATTGATTCAAAATGTCATTTGGATTGTGCCTCATGTTGAATAATTACTTTTTAAAGCCTCAATGTGACCAAAATTCTCATTTTTACAGACTTTTTCTCCTGCTGAGAAGCTTCTATTTTGACCAATTTCAGGCATTAAACAGACTCTAAACTCACTTAATTTAGTTCCAAAAGTGAAAATTCACAAGCAATAGTCATTTACAGTCAAAAAATTAAACATTAAAAAACGACCATTTCTGACCATCTGGAGACAGTTCGACAGGTCACGGGTCATCGTTTTTCATCAGAAAATAGATTTTTTGGATTGTAGAAAAATTGATTCAAAATGTAATTTGGATTGTGCCTCATGTTAAATAACTACTTTTTAAAGCCTCAATGTGACCAAAATTGCCATTTTTACAGACTTTTTCTCCTACTCAGAAGCCTCTATTTCGACCAATTTCAGGCATTAAAATGACTCTAACTCACTTAATTAAGTTCCAAAAGCGATAATTCACAAGCAATTGTCATTTACAGTCAAAAAATTAAACATTAAAAAATTACCGTTTCTGACCATCTGGAGACAGTTCGACAGGTCACGGGTCATCGTTTTTCATCAGAAAATTGATTTTTTGGACTGTAGAAAAATTGATTCAAAATGTCATTTGGATTGTGCCTCATGTTGAATAACTACTTTTTAAAGCCTAAATGTGACCAAAATTGCCATTATTACAGACTTTTTCTCCTACTCAGAATCTTCTATTTCGACCAATTTCAGGCATTAAACAGACTCTAAACTCACTTAATTTAGTTCCAAAAGTGATAAATCACAAGCAATAGTCATTTACAGTCAAAAAATTAAACATTACAAAATTACCATTTCTGACCATCTGGAGACAGTTCGACAGGTCACGGGTCATCGTTTTTCATCAGAAAATTGATTTTTTGGACTGTAGAAAAATTGATTCAAAATGTCATTTGGATTGTGCCTCATGTTGAATAATTACTTTTTAAAGCCTCAATGTGACCAAAATTCTCATTTTTACAGACTTTTTCTCCTGCTGAGAAGCTTCTATTTTGACCAATTTCAGGCATTAAACAGACTCTAAACTCACTTAATTTAGTTCCAAAAGTGAAAATTCACAAGCAATAGTCATTTACAGTCAAAAAATTAAACATTAAAAAACGACCATTTCTGACCATCTGGAGACAGTTCGACAGGTCACGGGTCATCGTTTTTCATCAGAAAATAGATTTTTTGGATTGTAGAAAAATTGATTCAAAATGTAATTTGGATTGTGCCTCATGTTAAATAACTACTTTTTAAAGCCTAAATGTGACCAAAATTGCCATTATTACAGACTTTTTCTCCTACTCAGAATCTTCTATTTCGACCAATTTCAGGCATTAAACAGACTCTAAACTCACTTAATTTAGTTCCAAAAGTGATAAATCACAAGCAATAGTCATTTACAGTCAAAAAATTAAACATTACAAAACTACCATTTCTGACCATCTGGAGACAGTTCGACAGGTCACGGGTCATCGTTTTTCATCAGAAAATTGATTTTTTGGACTGTAGAAAAATTGATTCAAAATGTCATTTGGATTGTGCCTCATGTTGAATAACTACTTTTTAAAGCCTCAATGTGACCAAAATTGCCATTTTTACAGACTTTTTCTCCTCCACAGAAGCTTCTATTTCAACTAATTTCAGGCATTAAACAGACTCTAAACTCACTTAATTTAGTTCCAAAAGTGATAAATCACAAGCAATAGTCATTTACAGTCAAAAAATTAAACATTAAAAAACTACCATTTCTGACCATCTGGAGACAGTTCGACAGGTCACGGGTCATCGTTTTTCATCAGAAAATTGATTTTTTGGACTGTAGAAAAATTGATTCAAAATGTCATTTGGATTGTGCCTCGTGTTGAATAATTACTTTTTAAAGCCTCAGTGTGACCAAAATTGCCATTTTTACAGACTTTTTCTCCTCCTCAGAAGCTTCTATTTCGACTAATTTCAGGCATTAAAATGACTCTAAACTCACTTAATTTAGTTCCAAAAGTGATAATTCACAAGCAATAGTCATTTACAGTCAAAAAATTAAACATTACAAAATTACCATTTTTGACCATCTGGAGACAGTTCGACAGGTCATCGTTTTTCATCAGAAAATTGATTTTTTGGACTGTAGAAAAATTGATTCAAAATGTCATTTGGATTGTGCCTCATGTTGAATAATTACTTTTTAAAGCGTCAATGTGACCAAAATTGCCATTTTTACAGACTTTTTCTCCTACTCAGAAGCTTCTATTTCGACTAATTTCAGGCACTAACATGACTCTAAACTCACTTAATTTAGTTCCAAAAGTGATAATTCACAAGCAATAGTCATTTACAGTCAAAAAATTAAACATTACAAAACTACCATTTCTGACCATCTGGAGACAGTTCGACAGGTCACGGGTCATCGTTTTTCATCAGAAAATAGATTTTTTGGATTGTAGAAAAATTGATTCAAAATGTCATTTGGATTGTGCCTCATGTTAAATAACTACTTTTTAAAGCCTCAATGTGACCAAAATTGCCATTTTTACAGACTTTTTCTCCTGCTCAGAAGCTTCTATTTCGACCAATTTCAGGCATTAAACAGACTCTAAACTCACTTAATTTAGTTCCAAAAGTGATAAATCACAAGCAATAGTCATTTACAGTCAAAAAATTAAACATTAAAAAACTACCATTTCTGACCATCTGGAGACAGTTCGACAGGTCACGGGTCATCGTTTTTCATCAGAAAATTGATTTTTTGGACTGTAGAAAAATTGATTCAAAATGTCATTTGGATTGTGCCTCATGTTGAATAACTACTTTTTAAAGCCTAAATGTGACCAAAATTGCCATTATTACAGACTTTTTCTCCTACTCAAAAGCTTCTATTTCGACTAATTTCAGGCACTAACATGACTCTAAACTCACTTAATTTAGTTCCAAAAGTGATAATTCACAAGCAATAGTCATTTACAGTCAAAAAATTAAACATTACAAAATTACCATTTCTGACCATCTGGAGACAGTTCGACAGGTCACGGGTCATCGTTTTTCATCAGAAAATTGATTTTTTGGACTGTAGAAAAATTGATTCAAAATGTCATTTGGATTGTGCCTCATGTTGAATAATTACTTTTTAAAGCCTCAATGTGACCAAAATTGCCAATTTTACAGACTTTTTCTCCTACTCAGAAGATTCTATTTCGACCAATTTCAGGCATTAAACAGACTCTAAACTCACTTAATATAGTTCCAAAAGTGATAATTCACAAGCAATAGTCATTTACAGTCAAATAATTAAACATTAAAAAACTACCATTTCTGACCATCTGGAGACAGTTCGACAGGTCACGGGTCATCGTTTTTCATCAGAAAATTGAGTTTTTGGACTGTAGAAAAATTGATTCAAAATGTCATTTGGATTGTGCCTCATGTTGAATAACTACTTTTTAAAGCCTAAATGTGACCAAAATTGCCATTATTACAGACTTTTTCTCCTACTCAGAAGCTTCTATTTCGACTAATTTCAGGCACTAACATGACTCTAAACTCACTTAATTTAGTTCCAAAAGTGATAATTCACAAACAATAGTCATTTACAGTCAAAAAATTAAACATTACAAAATTACCATTTCTGACCATCTGGAGACAGTTCGACAGGTCACAGGTCATCGTTTTTCATCAGAAAATTGATTTTTTGGACTGTAGAAAAATTGATTCAAAATGTCATTTGGATTGTGCCTCATGTCGAATAACTACTTTTTAAAGCCTCAATGTGACCAAAATTGCCATTTTTACAGACTTTTTCTCCTCCTCAGAAGCTTCTATTTCGACTAATTTCAGGCATTAAAATGACTCTAAACTCACTTAATTTAGTTCCAAAAGTGATAATTCACAAGCAATAGTCATTTACAGTCAAAAAATTAAACATTAAAAAACTACCATTTCTGACCATCTGGAGACAGTTCGACAGGTCACGGGTCATCGTTTTTCATCAGAAAATAGATTTTTTGGATAGTAGAAAAATTGATTCAAAATGTCATTTGGATTGTGCCTCATGTTAAATAACTACTTTTTAAAGCCTCAATGTGACCAAAATTGCCATTTTTACAGACTTTTTCTCCTATTCAGAAGCTTCTATTTCGACCAATTTCAGGCATTAAAATGACTCTAAGCTCACTTAATTTAGTTCCAAAAGTGATAATTCACAAGCAATAGTCATTTACAGTCAAAAAATTAAACATTACAAAATTACCATTTCTGACCATCTGGAGACAGTTCGACAGGTCACGGGTCATCGTTTTTCATCAGAAAATTGATTTTTTGGACTGTAGAAAAATTGATTCAAAATGTCATTTGGATTGTGCCTCATGTTGAATAATTACTTTTTAAAGCCTCAATGTGACCAAAATTGCCATTTTTACAGACTTTTTCTCCTGCTCAGAAGCTTCTATTTCGACCAATTTCAGGCATTAAACAGACTCTAAACTCACTTAATTTAGTTCCAAAAGTGAAAATTCACAAGCAATAGTCATTTACAGTCAAAAAATTAAACATTAAAAAACGACCATTTCTGACCATCTGGAGACAGTTCGACAGGTCACGGGTCATCGTTTTTCATCAGAAAATAGATTTTTTGGATTGTAGAAAAATTGATTCAAAATGTTATTTGGGTTGTGCCTCATGTTAAATAATTACTTTTTAAAGCCTCAATGTGACCAAAATTGCCATTTTTACAGACTTTTTCTCCTGCTCAGAAGCTTCTATTTCGACCAATTTCAGGCATTAAGCAGACTCTAAACTCACTTAATTTAGTTCCAAAAGTGAAAATTCACAAGCAATAGTCATTTACAGTCAAAAAATTAAACATTAAAAAACTACCATTTCTGACCATCTGGAGACAGTTCGACAGGTCACGGGTCATCGTTTTTCATCAGAAAATAGATTTTTTGGATTGTAGAAAAATTGATTCAAAATGTCATTTGGATTGTGCCTCATGTTAAATAACTTCTTTTTAAAGCCTCAATGTGACCAAAATTGCCATTTTTACAGACTTTTTCTCCTACTCAGAATCTTCTATTTCGACCAATTTCAGGCATTAAACAGACTCTAAACTCACTTAATTTAGTTCCAAAAGTGATAAATCACAAGCAATAGTCATTTACAGTCAAAAAATTAAACATTAAAAAACTACCATTTCTGACCATCTGGAGACAGTTCGACAGGTCACGGGTCATCGTTTTTCATCAGAAAATTGATTTTTTGGACTGTAGAAAAATTGATTCAAAATGTCATTTGGATTGTGCCTCATGTTGAATAACTACTTTTTAAAGCCTAAATGTGACCAAAATTGCCATTATTACAGACTTTTTCTCCTACTCAGAAGCTTCTATTTCGACTAATTTCAGGCACTAACATGACTCTAAACTCACTTAATTTAGTTCCAAAAGTGATAATTCACAAGCAATAGTCATTTACAGTCAAAAAATTAAACATTACAAAATTACCATTTCTGACCATCTGGAGACAGTTCGACAGGTCACGGGTCATCGTTTTTCATCAGAAAATTGATTTTTTGGACTGTAGAAAAATTGATTCAAAATGTCATTTGGATTGTGCCTCATGTTGAATAATTACTTTTTAAAGCCTCAATGTGACCAAAATTGCCAATTTTACAGACTTTTTCTCCTACTCAGAAGATTCTATTTCGACCAATTTCAGGCATTAAACAGACTCTAAACTCACTTAATATAGTTCCAAAAGTGATAATTCACAAGCAATAGTCATTTACAGTCAAATAATTAAACATTAAAAAACTACCATTTCTGACCATCTGGAGACAGTTCGACAGGTCACGGGTCATCGTTTTTCATCAGAAAATTGAGTTTTTGGACTGTAGAAAAATTGATTCAAAATGTCATTTGGATTGTGCCTCATGTTGAATAACTACTTTTTAAAGCCTAAATGTGACCAAAATTGCCATTATTACAGACTTTTTCTCCTACTCAGAAGCTTCTATTTCGACTAATTTCAGGCACTAACATGACTCTAAACTCACTTAATTTAGTTCCAAAAGTGATAATTCACAAGCAATAGTCATTTACAGTCAAAAAATTAAACATTACAAAATTACCATTTCTGACCATCTGGAGACAGTTCGACAGGTCATCGTTTTTCATCAGAAAATTGATTTTTTGGACTGTAGAAAAATTGATTCAAAATGTCATTTGGATTGTGCCTCATGTCGAATAACTACTTTTTAAAGCCTCAATGTGACCAAAATTGCCATTTTTACAGACTTTTTCTCCTCCTCAGAAGCTTCTATTTCGACTAATTTCAGGCATTAAAATGACTCTAAACTCACTTAATTTAGTTCCAAAAGTGATAATTCACAAGCAATAGTCATTTACAGTCAAAAAATTAAACATTAAAAAACTACCATTTCTGACCATCTGGAGACAGTTCGACAGGTCACGGGTCATCGTTTTTCATCAGAAAATAGATTTTTTGGATAGTAGAAAAATTGATTCAAAATGTCATTTGGATTGTGCCTCATGTTAAATAACTACTTTTTAAAGCCTCAATGTGACCAAAATTGCCATTTTTACAGACTTTTTCTCCTATTCAGAAGCTTCTATTTCGACCAATTTCAGGCATTAAAATGACTCTAAGCTCACTTAATTTAGTTCCAAAAGTGATAATTCACAAGCAATAGTCATTTACAGTCAAAAAATTAAACATTACAAAATTACCATTTCTGACCATCTGGAGACAGTTCGACAGGTCACGGGTCATCGTTTTTCATCAGAAAATTGATTTTTTGGACTGTAGAAAAATTGATTCAAAATGTCATTTGGATTGTGCCTCATGTTGAATAATTACTTTTTAAAGCCTCAATGTGACCAAAATTGCCATTTTTACAGACTTTTTCTCCTGCTCAGAAGCTTCTATTTCGACCAATTTCAGGCATTAAACAGACTCTAAACTCACTTAATTTAGTTCCAAAAGTGAAAATTCACAAGCAATAGTCATTTACAGTCAAAAAATTAAACATTAAAAAACGACCATTTCTGACCATCTGGAGACAGTTCGACAGGTCACGGGTCATCGTTTTTCATCAGAAAATAGATTTTTTGGATTGTAGAAAAATTGATTCAAAATGTTATTTGGGTTGTGCCTCATGTTAAATAACTACTTTTTAAAGCCTCAATGTGACCAAAATTGCCATTATTACAGACTTTTTCTCCTCCTCAGAAGCTTCTATTTCGACTAATTTCAGGCATTAAAATGACTCTAAACTCACTTAATTTAGTTCCAAAAGTGATAATTCACAAGCAATAGTCATTTACAGTCAAATAATTAAACATTAAAAAACTACCATTTCTGACCATCTGGAGACAGTTCGACAGGTCACGGGTCATCGTTTTTCATCAGAAAATTGATTTTTTGGACTGTAGAAAAATTGATTCAAAATGTCATTTGGATTGTGCCTCGTGTTGAATAATTACTTTTTAAAGCCTCAATGTGACCAAAATTGCCATTTTTACAGATTTTTTCTCCTGCTCAGAAGCTTCTATTTTGACCTATTTCAGGCATTAAACAGACTCTAAACTCACTTAATTTAGTTCCAAAAGTGAAAATTCACAAGCAATAGTCATTTACAGTCAAAAAATTAAACATTAAAAAATTACCATTTCTGACCATCTGGAGACAGTTCGACAGGTCACGGGTCATCGTTTTTCATCAGAAAAATGATTTTTTGGATTGTAGAAAAATTGATTCAAAATGTCATTTGGATTGTGCCTCATGTTGAATAACTACTTTTTAAAGCCTCAATGTGACCAAAATTGCCATTTTTACAGACTTTTTCTCCTCCTCAGAAGCTTCTATTTCAACTAATTTCAGGCATTAAACAGACTCTAAACTCACTTAATTTAGTTCCAAAAGTGATAAATCACAAGCAATAGTCATTTACAGTCAAAAAATTAAACATTAAAAAACTACCATTTCTGACCATCTGGAGACAGTTCGACAGGTCACGGGTCATCGTTTTTCATCAGAAAATTGATTTTTTGGACTGTAGAAAAATTGATTCAAAATGTCATTTGGATTGTGCCTCCTGTTGAATAATTACTTTTTAAAGCCTCAGTGTGACCAAAATTGCCATTTTTACAGACTTTTTCTCCTCCTCAGAAGCTTCTATTTCGACTAATTTCAGGCATTAAAATGACTCTAAACTCACTTAATTTAGTTCCAAAAGTGATAATTCACAAGCAATAGTCATTTACAGTCAAAAAATTAAACATTACAAAATTACCATTTCTGACCATCTGGAGACAGTTCGACAGGTCATCGTTTTTCATCAGAAAATTGATTTTTTGGACTGTAGAAAAATTGATTCAAAATGTCATTTGGATTGTGCCTCATGTTGAATAATTACTTTTTAAAGCGTCAATGTGACCAAAATTGCCATTTTTACAGACTTTTTCTCCTACTCAGAAGCTTCTATTTCGACTAATTTCAGGCACTAACATGACTCTAAACTCACTTAATTTAGTTCCAAAAGTGATAATTCACAAGCAATAGTCATTTACAGTCAAAAAATTAAACATTACAAAATTACCATTTCTGACCATCTGGAGACAGTTCGACAGGTCACGGGTCATCGTTTTTCATCAGAAAATTGATTTTTTGGACTGTAGAAAAATTGATTCAAAATGTCATTTGGATTGTGCCTCATGTTGAATAATTACTTTTTAAAGCCTCAATGTGACCAAAATTGCCATTTTTACAGACTTTTTCTCCTGCTCAGAAGCTTCTATTTCGACCAATTTCAGGCATTAAACAGACTCTAAACTCACTTAATTTAGTTTCAAAAGTGAAAATTCACAAGCAATAGTCATTTACAGTCAAAAAATTAAACATTAAAAAACTACCATTTCTGACCATCTGGAGACAGTTCGACAGGTCACGGGTCATCGTTTTTCATCAGAAAATAGATTTTTTGGATTGTAGAAAAATTGATTCAAAATGTCATTTGGATTGTGCCTCATGTTAAATAACTACTTTTTAAAGCCTCAATGTGACCAAAATTGCCATTTTTACAGACTTTTTCTCCTCCTCAGAAGCTTCTATTTCGACTAATTTCAGGCATTAAAATGACTCTAAACTCACTTAATTTAGTTCCAAAAGTGATAATTCACAAGCAATAGTCATTTACAGTCAAATAATTAAACATTAAAAAACTACCATTTCTGACGATCTGGAGACAGTTCGACAGGTCACGGGTCATCGTTTTTCATCAGAAAATTGATTTTTTGGACTGTAGAAAAATTGATTCAAAATGTCATTTGGATTGTGCCTCGTGTTGAATAATTACTTTTTAAAGCCTCAATGTGACCAAAATTGCCATTTTTACAGACTTTTTCTCCTGCTCAGAAGCTTCTATTTTGACCAATTTCAGGCATTAAACAGACTCTAAACTCACTTAATTTAGTTCCAAAAGTGAAAATTCACAAGCAATAGTCATTTACAGTCAAAAAATTAAACATTAAAAAATTACCATTTCTGACCATCTGGAGACAGTTCGACAGGTCACGGGTCATCGTTTTTCATCAGAAAAATGATTTTTTGGATTGTAGAAAAATTGATTCAAAATGTCATTTGGATTGTGCCTCATGTTGAATAACTACTTTTTAAAGCCTCAATGTGACCAAAATTGCCATTTTTACAGACTTTTTCTCCTCCTCAGAAGCTTCTATTTCAACTAATTTCAGGCATTAAACAGACTCTAAACGCACTTAATTTAGCTCCAAAAGTGATAAATCACAAGCAATAGTCATTTACAGTCAAAAAATTAAACATTAAAAAACTACCATTTCTGACCATCTGGAGACAGTTCGACAGGTCACGGGTCATCGTTTTTCATCAGAAAATTGATTTTTTGGACTGTAGAAAAATTGATTCAAAATGTCATTTGGATTGTGCCTCGTGTTGAATAATTACTTTTTAAAGCCTCAGTGTGACCAAAATTGCCATTTTTACAGACTTTTTCTCCTCCTCAGAAGCTTCTATTTCGACTAATTTCAGGCATTAAAATGACTCTAAACTCACTTAATTTAGTTCCAAAAGTGATAATTCACAAGCAATAGTCATTTACAGTCAAAATATTAAACATTACAAAATTACCATTTCTGACCATCTGGAGACAGTTCGACAGGTCATCGTTTTTCATCAGAAAATTGATTTTTTGGACTGTAGAAAAATTGATTCAAAATGTCATTTGGATTGTGCCTCATGTTGAATAATTACTTTTTAAAGCGTCAATGTGACCAAAATTGCCATTTTTACAGACTTTTCTCCTGCTCAGAAGCTTCTATTTCGACCAATTTCAGGCATTAAACAGACTCTAAACTCACTTAATTTAGTTCCAAAAGTGAAAATTCACAAGCAATAGTCATTTACAGTCAAAAAATTAAACATTAAAAAACTACCATTTCTGACCATCTGGAGACAGTTCGACAGGTCACGGGTCATCGTTTTTCATCAGAAAATAGATTTTTTGGATTGTAGAAAAATTGATTCATAATGTCATTTGGATTGTGCCTCATGTTGAATAACTACTTTTTAAAGCCTCAATGTGACCAAAATTGCCATTTTTACAGACTTTTTCTCCTATTCAGAAGCTTCTATTTCGACCAATTTCAGGCATTAAAATGACTCTAAACTCACTTAATTTAGTTCCAAAAGTGATAATTCACAAGCAATAGTCATTTACAGTCAAAAAATTAATCATTAAAAAATTACCTTTTCTGACCATCTGGAGACAGTTCGACAGGTCACGGGTCATCGTTTTTCATCAGAAAATTGATTTTTTGGACTGTAGAAAAATTGATTCAAAATGTCATTTGGATTGTGCCTCATGTTGAATAATTACTTTTTAAAGCCTCAATGTGACCAAAATTGCCATTTTTACAGACTTTTTCTCCTACTCAGAAGATTCTATTTCGACCAATTTCAGGCATTAAACAGACTCTAAACTCACTTAATTTAGTTCCAAAAGTGAAAATTCACAAGCAATAGTCATTTACAGTCAAAAAATTAAACATTAAAAAATTACCATTTCTGACCATCTGGAGACAGTTCGACAGGTCACGGGTCATCGTTTTTCATCAGAAAATTGATTTTTTGGACTGTAGAAAAATTGATTCAAAATGTCATTTGGATTGTGCCTCATGTTGAATAACTACTTTTTAAAGCCTAAATGTGACCAAAATTGCCATTATTACAGACTTTTTCTCCTACTCAGAAGCTTCTATTTCGACTAATTTCAGGCACTAACATGACTCTAAACTCACTTAATTTAGTTCCAAAAGTGATAATTCACAAGCAATAGTCATTTACAGTCAAAAAATTAAACATTACAAAATTACCATTTCTGACCATCTGGAGACAGTTCGACAGGTCACGGGTCATCGTTTTTCATCAGAAAATTGATTTTTTGGACTGTAGAAAAATTGTTTCAAAATGTCATTTGGATTGTGCCTCATGTTGAATAATTACTTTTTAAAGCCTCAATGTGACCAAAATTGCCATTTTTACAGACTTTTTCTCCTGCTCAGAAGCTTCTATTTCGACCAATTTCAGGCATTAAACAGACTCTAAACTCACTTAATTTAGTTCCAAAAGTGAAAATTCACAAGCAATAGTCATTTACAGTCAAAAAATTAAACCTTAAAAAACTACCATTTCTGACCATCTGGAGACAGTTCGACAGGTCACGGGTCATCGTTTTTCATCAGAAAATAGATTTTTTGGATTGTAGAAAAATTGATTCAAAATGTCATTTGGATTGTGCCTCATGTTAAATAACTACTTTTTAAAGCCTCAATGTGACCAAAATTGCCATTTTTACAGACTTTTTCTCCTCCTCAGAAGCTTCTATTTCGACTAATTTCAGGCATTAAAATGACTCTAAACTCACTTAATTTAGTTCCAAAAGTGAAAATTCACAAGCAATAGTCATTTACAGTCAAAAAATTAAACATTAAAAAACTACCATTTCTGACCATCTGGAGACAGTTCGACAGGTCACGGGTCATCGTTTTTCATCAGAAAATAGATTTTTTGGATTGTAGAAAAATTGATTCATAATGTCATTTGGATTGTGCCTCATGTTGAATAACTATTTTTTAAAGCCTCAATGTGACCTAAATTGGCATTTTTACAGACTTTTTCTCCTACTCAGAAGCTTCTATTTCGACCAATTTCAGGCATTAAAATGACTCTAAACTCACTTAATTTAGTTCCAAAAGTGATAATTCACAAGCAATAGTCATTTACAGTCAAAAAATTAAACATTAAAAAATTACCATTTCTGACCATCTGGAGACAGTTCGACAGGTCACGGGTCATCGTTTTTTAACAGAAAATTGATTTTTTGGACTGTAGAAAAATTGATTCAAAATGTCATTTGGATTGTGCCTCATGTTGAATAATTACTTTTTAAAGCCTCAATGTGACCAAAATTGCCGTTTTTACAGACTTTTTCTCCTGCTCAGAAGCTTCTATTTCGACCAATTTCAGGCATTAAACAGACTCTAAACTCACTTAATTTAGTTCCAAAAGTGAAAATTCACAAGCAATAGTCATTTACAGTCAAAAAATTAAACATTAAAAAATTACCATTTCTGACCATCTGGAGACAGTTCGACAGGTCACGGGTCATCGTTTTTCATCAGAAAATTGATTTTTTGGACTGTAGAAAAATTGATTCAAAATGTCATTTGGATTGTGCCTCATGTCGAATAACTACTTTTTAAAGCCTCAATGTGACCAAAATTGCCATTTTTACAGACTTTTTCTCCTCCTCAGAAGCTTCTATTTCGACTAATTTCAGGCATTAAAATGACTCTAAACTCACTTAATTTAGTTCCAAAAGTGATAATTCACAAGCAATAGTCATTTACAGTCAAAAAATTAAACATTAAAAAACTACCATTTCTGACCATCTGGAGACAGTTCGACAGGTCACGGGTCATCGTTTTTCATCGGAAAATAGATTTTTTGGATAGTAGAAAAATTGATTCAAAATGTCATTTGGATTGTGCCTCATGTTAAATAACTACTTTTTAAAGCCTCAATGTGACCAAAATTGCCATTTTTACAGACCTTTTCTCCTACTCAGAAGCTTCTATTTCGACCAATTTCAGGCATTAAAATGACTCTAAACTCACTTAATTTAGTTCCAAAAGTGATAATTCACAAGCAATAGTCATTTACAGTCAAAAAATTAAACATTACAAAATTACCATTTCTGACCATCTGGAGACAGTTCGACAGGTCACGGGTCATCGTTTTTCATCAGAAAATTGATTTTTTGGACTGTAGAAAAATTGATTCAAAATGTCATTTGGATTGTACCTCATGTTGAATGACTACTTTTTAAAGCCACAATGTGACCAAAATTGCCATTTTTACAGACTTTTTCTCCTACTCAGAAGCTTCTATTTCGACCAATTTCAGGCATTAAAATGACTCTAAACTCACTTAATTTAGTTGCAAAAGTGATAATTCACAAGCAATAGTCATTTACAGTCAAAAAATTAAACATTAAAAAATTACCATTTCTGACCATCTGGAGACAGTTCGACAGGTCACGGGTCATCGTTTTTCATCAGAAAATTGATTTTTTGGACTGTAGAAAAATTGATTCAAAATGTCATTTGGATTGTGCCTCATGTTGAATAATTACTTTTTAAAGCCTCAATGTGACCAAAATTGCCATTATTACAGACTTTTTCTCCTGCTCAGAAGCTTCTATTTCGACCAATTTCAGTCATTAAACAGACTCTAAACTCACTTAATTTAGTTCCAAAAGTGAAAATTCACAAGCAATAGTCATTTACAGTCAAAAAATTAAACATTAAAAAACTACCATTTCTGACCATCTGGAGACAGTTCGACAGGTCACGGGTCATCGTTTTTCATCAGAAAATAGATTTTTTGGATTGTAGAAAAATTGATTCAAAATGTCATTTGGATTGTGCCTCATGTTAAATAACTACTTTTTAAAGCCTCAATGTGACCAAAATTGCCATTTTTACAGACTTTTTCTCCTCCTCAGAAGCTTCTATTTCGACTAATTTCAGGCATTAAAATGACTCTAAACTCACTTAATTTAGTTCCAAAAGTGATAATTCACAAGCAATAGTCATTTACAGTCAAAAAATTAAACATTAAAAAACTACCATTTCTGACCATCTGGAGACAGTTCGACAGGTCACGGGTCATCGTTTTTCATCAGAAAATAGATTTTTTGGAGTGTAGAAAAATTGATTCATAATGTCATTTGGATTGTGCCTCATGTTGAATAACTACTTTTTAAAGCCTCAATGTGACCAAAATTGCCATTTTTACAGACTTTTTCTCCTACTCAGAAGCTTCTATTTCGACCAATTTCAGGCATTAAAATGACTCTAAACTCACTTAATTTAGTTCCAAAAGTGATAATTCACAAGCAATAGTCATTTACAGTCAAAAAATTAAACATTAAAAAATTACCATTTCTGACCATCTGGAGACAGTTCGACAGGTCACGGGTCATCGTTTTTCATCAGAAAATTGATTATTTGGACTGTAGAAAAATTGATTCAAAATGTCATTTGGATTGTACCTCATGTTGAATGACTACTTTTTAAAGCCACAATGTGACCAAAATTGCCATTTTTACAGACTTTTTCTCCTACTCAGAAGCTTCTATTTCGACCAATTTCAGGCATTAAAATGACTCTAAACTCACTTAATTTAGTTGCAAAAGTGATAATTCACAAGCAATAGTCATTTACAGTCAAAAAATTAAACATGAAAAAATTACCATTTCTGACCATCTGGAGACAGTTCGACAGGTCACGGGTCATTGTTTTTCATCAGAAAATTGATTTTTTGGATTGTAGAAAAATTGATTCAAAATGTCATTTGGATTGTGCCTCATGTTGAATAACTACTTTTTAAAGCCTAAATGTGACCAAAATTGCCATTATTACAGACTTTTTCTCCTACTCAGAAGCTTCTATTTTGACTAATTTCAGGCATTAACATGACTCTAAACTCACTTAATTTAGTTCCAAAAGTGATAATTCACAAGCAATAGTCATTTACAGTCAAAAAATTAAACATTACAAAATTACCATTTCTGACCATCTGAAGACAGTTCGACAGGTCACGGGTCATCGTTTTTCATCAGAAAATTGATTTTTTGGACTGTAGAAAAATTGATTCAAAATGTCATTTGGATTGTGCCTCATGTTGAATAATTACTTTTTAAAGCCTCAATGTGACCAAAATTGCCATTTTTACAGACTTTTTCTCCTGCTCAGAAGCTTCTATTTCGACCAATTTCAGGCATTAAAATGACTCTAAACTCACTTAATTTAGTTCCAAAAGCGATAATTCACAAGCAATAGTCATTTACAGTCAAAAAATTAAACATTAAAAAACCACCATTTCTGACCATCTGGAGACAGTTCGACAGGTCACGGGTCATCGTTTTTCATCAGAAAATAGATTTTTTGGATTGTAGAAAAATGGATTCAATATGTCATTTGGATTGTGCCTCTTGTTAAATAACTACTTTTTAAAGCCTCAATGTGACCAAAATTGCCATTTTTACAGACTTTTTCTCCTCCTCAGAAGCTTCTATTTCGACTAATTTCAGGCATTAAAATGACTCTAAACTCACTTAATTTAGTTCCAAAAGTGATAATTCACAAGTAATAGTCATTTACAGTCAAAAAATTAAACATTAAAAAACTACCATTTCTGACCATCTGGAGACACTTCGACAGGTCACGGGTCATCGTTTTTCATCAGAAAATAGATTTTTTGGATTGTAGAAAAATTGATTTAAAATGTCATTTGGATTGTGCCTCATGTTGAATAACTACTTTTTAAAGCCTCAATGTGACCAAAATTGCCATTTTTACAGACTTTTTCTCCTGCTCAGAAGCTTCTATTTCGACCAATTTCAGGCATTAAAATGATTCTAAACTCACTTAATTTAGTTCCAAAAGTGATAATTCACAAGCAATAGTCATTTACAGTCAAAAAATTAAACATTAAAAAATTACCATTTCTGACCATCTGGAGACAGGTCACGGGTCATTGTTTTTCATCAGAAAATAGATTTTTTGGACTGTAGAAAAATTGATTCAAAATGTCATTTGGATTGTGCCTTATGTTGAATAACTACTATTTAAAGCCTCAATGTGACCAAAATTGCCGTTATTACAGACTTTTTCTCCTACTCAGAAGCTTCTATTTCGACTAATTTCAGGCATTAAAATGACTCTAAACTCACTTAATTTAGTTGCAAAAGTGATAATTCACAAGCAATAGTCATTTACAGTCAAAAAATTAAACATTAAAAAACTACCATTTCTGACCATCTGGAGACAGTTCGACAGGTCACGGCTCATCGTTTTTCATCAGAAAATAGATTTTTTGGATTGTAGAAAAATTGATTTAAAATGTCATTTGGATTGTGCCTCATGTTGAATAACTACTTTTTAAAGCCTCAATGTGACCAAAATTGCCATTTTTACAGACTTTTTCTCCTGCTCAGAAGCTTCTATTTCGACCAATTTCAGGCATTAAAATGACTCTAAACTCACTTAATTTAGTTCCAAAAGTGATAATTCACAAGCAATAGTCATTTACAGTCAAAAAATTAAACATTAAAAAATTACCATTTCTGACCATCTGGAGACAGTTCGACAGGTCACGGGTCATCGTTTTTCATCAGAAAATAGATTTTTTGGACTGTAGAAAAATTGATTCAAAATGTCATTTGGATTGTGCCTTATGTTGAATAACTACTTTTTAAAGCCTCAATGTGACCAAAATTGCCATTATTACAGACTTTTTCTCCTACTCAGAAGCTTCTATTTCGACTAATTTCAGGCATTAAAATGACTCTAAACTCACTTAATTTAGTTCCAAAAGTGATAATTCACAAGCAATAGTCATTTACAGTCAAAAAATTAAACATTACAAAATTACCATTTCTGACCATCTGGAGACAGTTCGTCAGGTCACGGGTCATCGTTTTTCATCAGAAAATTTATTTTTTGGACTGTAGAAAAATTGATTCAAAATGTCATTTGGATTGTGCCTCATGTTGAATAATTACTTTTTAAAGCCTCAATGTGACCAAAATTGCCATTTTTACAGACTTTTTCTCCTGCTCAGAAGCTTCTATTTCGACCAATTTCAGGCATTAAACAGACTCTAAACTCACTTAATTTAGTTCCAAAAGTGAAAATTCACAAGCAATAGTCATTTACAGTCAAAAAATTAAACATTAAAAAACGACCATTTCTGACCATCTGGAGACAGTTCGACAGGTCACGGGTCATCGTTTTTCATCAGAAAATAGATTTTTTGGATTGTAGAAAAATTGATTCAAAATGTAATTTGGATTGTGCCTCATGTTAAATAACTACTTTTTAAAGCCTCAATGTGACCAAAATTGCCATTTTTACAGACTTTTTCTCCTACTCAGAAGCCTCTATTTCGACCAATTTCAGGCATTAAAATGACTCTAAACTCACTTAATTAAGTTCCAAAAGCGATAATTCACAAGCAATTGTCATTTACAGTCAAAAAATTAAACATTAAAAAACTACCATTTCTGACCATCTGGAGACACTTCGACAGGTCACGGGTCATCGTTTTTCATCAGAAAATAGATTTTTTGGATTGTAGAAAAATTGATTTAAAATGTCATTTGGATTGTGCCTCATGTTGAATAACTACTTTTTAAAGCCTCAATGTGACCAAAATTGCCATTTTTACAGACTTTTTCTCCTGCTCAGAAGCTTCTATTTCGACCAATTTCAGGCATTAAAATGATTCTAAACTCACTTAATTTAGTTCCAAAAGTGATAATTCACAAGCAATAGTCATTTACAGTCAAAAAATTAAACATTAAAAAATTACCATTTCTGACCATCTGGAGACAGGTCACGGGTCATTGTTTTCATCAGAAAATAGATTTTTTGGACTGTAGAAAAATTGATTCAAAATGTCATTTGGATTGTGCCTTATGTTGAATAACTACTATTTAAAGCCTCAATGTGACCAAAATTGCCGTTATTACAGACTTTTTCTCCTACTCAGAAGCTTCTATTTCGACTAATTTCAGGCATTAAAATGACTCTAAACTCACTTAATTTAGTTGCAAAAGTGATAATTCACAAGCAATAGTCATTTACAGTCAAAAAATTAAACATTAAAAAACTACCATTTCTGACCATCTGGAGACAGTTCGACAGGTCACGGCTCATCGTTTTTCATCAGAAAATAGATTTTTTGGATTGTAGAAAAATTGATTTAAAATGTCATTTGGATTGTGCCTCATGTTGAATAACTACTTTTTAAAGCCTCAATGTGACCAAAATTGCCATTTTTACAGACTTTTTCTCCTGCTCAGAAGCTTCTATTTCGACCAATTTCAGGCATTAAAATGACTCTAAACTCACTTAATTTAGTTCCAAAAGTGATAATTCACAAGCAATAGTCATTTACAGTCAAAAAATTAAACATTAAAAAATTACCATTTCTGACCATCTGGAGACAGTTCGACAGGTCACGGGTCATCGTTTTTCATCAGAAAATAGATTTTTTGGACTGTAGAAAAATTGATTCAAAATGTCATTTGGATTGTGCCTTATGTTGAATAACTACTTTTTAAAGCCTCAATGTGACCAAAATTGCCATTATTACAGACTTTTTCTCCTACTCAGAAGCTTCTATTTCGACTAATTTCAGGCATTAAAATGACTCTAAACTCACTTAATTTAGTTCCAAAAGTGATAATTCACAAGCAATAGTCATTTACAGTCAAAAAATTAAACATTACAAAATTACCATTTCTGACCATCTGGAGACAGTTCGTCAGGTCACGGGTCATCGTTTTTCATCAGAAAATTTATTTTTTGGACTGTAGAAAAATTGATTCAAAATGTCATTTGGATTGTGCCTCATGTTGAATAATTACTTTTTAAAGCCTCAATGTGACCAAAATTGCCATTTTTACAGACTTTTTCTCCTGCTCAGAAGCTTCTATTTCGACCAATTTCAGGCATTAAACAGACTCTAAACTCACTTAATTTAGTTCCAAAAGTGAAAATTCACAAGCAATAGTCATTTACAGTCAAAAAATTAAACATTAAAAAACGACCATTTCTGACCATCTGGAGACAGTTCGACAGGTCACGGGTCATCGTTTTTCATCAGAAAATAGATTTTTTGGATTGTAGAAAAATTGATTCAAAATGTAATTTGGATTGTGCCTCATGTTAAATAACTACTTTTTAAAGCCTCAATGTGACCAAAATTGCCATTTTTACAGACTTTTTCTCCTACTCAGAAGCCTCTATTTCGACCAATTTCAGGCATTAAAATGACTCTAAACTCACTTAATTAAGTTCCAAAAGCGATAATTCACAAGCAATTGTCATTTACAGTCAAAAAATTAAACATTAAAAAACTACCATTTCTGACCATCTGGAGACACTTCGACAGGTCACGGGTCATCGTTTTTCATCAGAAAATAGATTTTTTGGATTGTAGAAAAATTGATTTAAAATGTCATTTGGATTGTGCCTCATGTTGAATAACTACTTTTTAAAGCCTCAATGTGACCAAAATTGCCATTTTTACAGACTTTTTCTCCTGCTCAGAAGCTTCTATTTCGACCAATTTCAGGCATTAAACAGACTCTAAACTCACTTAATTTAGTTCCAAAAGTGAAAATTCACAAGCAATAGTCATTTACAGTCAAAAAATTAAACCTTAAAAAACTACCATTTCTGACCATCTGGAGACAGTTCGACAGGTCACGGGTCATCGTTTTTCATCAGAAAATTGATTTTTTGGACTGTAGAAAAATTGATTCAAAATGTCATTTGGATTGTGCCTCATGTTGAATAACTACTTTTTAAAGCCTAAATGTGACCAAAATTGCCATTATTACAGACTTTTTCTCCTACTCAGAAGCTTCTATTTCGACTAATTTCAGGCACTAACATGACTCTAAACTCACTTAATTTAGTTCCAAAAGTGATAATTCACAAGCAATAGTCATTTACAGTCAAAAAATTAAACATTACAAAATTACCATTTCTGACCATCTGGAGACAGTTCGACAGGTCACGGGTCATCGTTTTTCATCAGAAAATTGATTTTTTGGACTGTAGAAAAATTGATTCAAAATGTCATTTGGATTGTGCCTCATGTTGAATAATTACTTTTTAAAGCCTCAATGTGACCAAAATTGCCATTTTTACAGACTTTTTCTCCTGCTCAGAAGCTTCTATTTCGACCAATTTCAGGCATTAAACAGACTCTAAACTCACTTAATTTAGTTCCAAAAGTGAAAATTCACAAGCAATAGTCATTTACAGTCAAAAAATTAAACCTTAAAAAACTACCATTTCTGACCATCTGGAGACAGTTCGACAGGTCACGGGTCATCGTTTTTCATCAGAAAATAGATTTTTTGGATTGTAGAAAAATTGATTCAAAATGTCATTTGGATTGTGCCTCATGTTAAATAACTACTTTTTAAAGCCTCAATGTGACCAAAATTGCCATTTTTACAGACTTTTTCTCCTCCTCAGAAGCTTCTATTTCGACTAATTTCAGGCATTAAAATGACTCTAAACTCACTTAATTTAGTTCCAAAAGTGAAAATTCACAAGCAATAGTCATTTACAGTCAAAAAATTAAACATTAAAAAACTACCATTTCTGACCATCTGGAGACAGTTCGACAGGTCACGGGTCATCGCTTTTCATCAGAAAATAGATTTTTTGGATTGTAGAAAAATTGATTCATAATGTCATTTGGATTGTGCCTCATGTTGAATAACTATTTTTTAAAGCCTCAATGTGACCTAAATTGGCATTTTTACAGACTTTTTCTCCTACTCAGAAGCTTCTATTTCGACCAATTTCAGGCATTAAAATGACTCTAAACTCACTTAATTTAGTTCCAAAAGTGATAATTCACAAGCAATAGTCATTTACAGTCAAAAAATTAAACATTAAAAAATTACCATTTCTGACCATCTGGAGACAGTTCGACAGGTCACGGGTCATCGTTTTTTAACAGAAAATTGATTTTTTGGACTGTAGAAAAATTGATTCAAAATGTCATTTGGATTGTGCCTCATGTTGAATAATTACTTTTTAAAGCCTCAATGTGACCAAAATTGCCGTTTTTACAGACTTTTTCTCCTGCTCAGAAGCTTCTATTTCGACCAATTTCAGGCATTAAACAGACTCTAAACTCACTTAATTTAGTTCCAAAAGTGAAAATTCACAAGCAATAGTCATTTACAGTCAAAAAATTAAACATTAAAAAATTACCATTTCTGACCATCTGGAGACAGTTCGACAGGTCACGGGTCATCGTTTTTCATCAGAAAATTGATTTTTTGGACTGTAGAAAAATTGATTCAAAATGTCATTTGGATTGTGCCTCATGTCGAATAACTACTTTTTAAAGCCTCAATGTGACCAAAATTGCCATTTTTACAGACTTTTTCTCCTCCTCAGAAGCTTCTATTTCGACTAATTTCAGGCATTAAAATGACTCTAAACTCACTTAATTTAGTTCCAAAAGTGATAATTCACAAGCAATAGTCATTTACAGTCAAAAAATTAAACATTAAAAAACTACCATTTCTGACCATCTGGAGACAGTTCGACAGGTCACGGGTCATCGTTTTTCATCGGAAAATAGATTTTTTGGATAGTAGAAAAATTGATTCAAAATGTCATTTGGATTGTGCCTCATGTTAAATAACTACTTTTTAAAGCCTCAATGTGACCAAAATTGCCATTTTTACAGACCTTTTCTCCTACTCAGAAGCTTCTATTTCGACCAATTTCAGGCATTAAAATGACTCTAAACTCACTTAATTTAGTTCCAAAAGTGATAATTCACAAGCAATAGTCATTTACAGTCAAAAAATTAAAAATTACAAAATTACCATTTCTGACCATCTGGAGACAGTTCGACAGGTCACGGGTCATCGTTTTTCATCAGAAAATTGATTTTTTGGACTGTAGAAAAATTGATTCAAAATGTCATTTGGATTGTACCTCATGTTGAATGACTACTTTTTAAAGCCACAATGTGACCAAAATTGCCATTTTTACAGACTTTTTCTCCTACTCAGAAGCTTCTATTTCGACCAATTTCAGGCATTAAAATGACTCTAAACTCACTTAATTTAGTTGCAAAAGTGATAATTCACAAGCAATAGTCATTTACAGTCAAAAAATTAAACATTAAAAAATTACCATTTCTGACCATCTGGAGACAGTTCGACAGGTCACGGGTCATCGTTTTTCATCAGAAAATTGATTTTTTGGACTGTAGAAAAATTGATTCAAAATGTCATTTGGATTGTGCCTCATGTTGAATAATTACTTTTTAAAGCCTCAATGTGACCAAAATTGCCATTATTACAGACTTTTTCTCCTGCTCAGAAGCTTCTATTTCGACCAATTTCAGTCATTAAACAGACTCTAAACTCACTTAATTTAGTTCCAAAAGTGAAAATTCACAAGCAATAGTCATTTACAGTCAAAAAATTAAACATTAAAAAACTACCATTTCTGACCATCTGGAGACAGTTCGACAGGTCACGGGTCATCGTTTTTCATCAGAAAATAGATTTTTTGGATTGTAGAAAAATTGATTCAAAATGTCATTTGGATTGTGCCTCATGTTAAATAACTACTTTTTAAAGCCTCAATGTGACCAAAATTGCCATTTTTACAGACTTTTTCTCCTCCTCAGAAGCTTCTATTTCGACTAATTTCAGGCATTAAAATGACTCTAAACTCACTTAATTTAGTTCCAAAAGTGATAATTCACAAGCAATAGTCATTTACAGTCAAAAAATTAAACATTAAAAAACTACCATTTCTGACCATCTGGAGACAGTTCGACAGGTCACGGGTCATCGTTTTTCATCAGAAAATAGATTTTTTGGAGTGTAGAAAAATTGATTCATAATGTCATTTGGATTGTGCCTCATGTTGAATAACTACTTTTTAAAGCCTCAATGTGACCAAAATTGCCATTTTTACAGACTTTTTCTCCTACTCAGAAGCTTCTATTTCGACCAATTTCAGGCATTAAAATGACTCTAAACTCACTTAATTTAGTTCCAAAAGTGATAATTCACAAGCAATAGTCATTTACAGTCAAAAAATTAAACATTAAAAAATTACCATTTCTGACCATCTGGAGACAGTTCGACAGGTCACGGGTCATCGTTTTTCATCAGAAAATTGATTATTTGGACTGTAGAAAAATTGATTCAAAATGTCATTTGGATTGTACCTCATGTTGAATGACTACTTTTTAAAGCCACAATGTGACCAAAATTGCCATTTTTACAGACTTTTTCTCCTACTCAGAAGCTTCTATTTCGACCAATTTCAGGCATTAAAATGACTCTAAACTCACTTAATTTAGTTGCAAAAGTGATAATTCACAAGCAATAGTCATTTACAGTCAAAAAATTAAACATGAAAAAATTACCATTTCTGACCATCTGGAGACAGTTCGACAGGTCACGGGTCATTGTTTTTCATCAGAAAATTGATTTTTTGGATTGTAGAAAAATTGATTCAAAATGTCATTTGGATTGTGCCTCATGTTGAATAACTACTTTTTAAAGCCTAAATGTGACCAAAATTGCCATTATTACAGACTTTTTCTCCTACTCAGAAGCTTCTATTTTGACTAATTTCAGGCATTAACATGACTCTAAACTCACTTAATTTAGTTCCAAAAGTGATAATTCACAAGCAATAGTCATTTACAGTCAAAAAATTAAACATTACAAAATTACCATTTCTGACCATCTGAAGACAGTTCGACAGGTCACGGGTCATCGTTTTTCATCAGAAAATTGATTTTTTGGACTGTAGAAAAATTGATTCAAAATGTCATTTGGATTGTGCCTCATGTTGAATAATTACTTTTTAAAGCCTCAATGTGACCAAAATTGCCATTTTTACAGACTTTTTCTCCTGCTCAGAAGCTTCTATTTCGACCAATTTCAGGCATTAAAATGACTCTAAACTCACTTAATTTAGTTCCAAAAGCGATAATTCACAAGCAATAGTCATTTACAGTCAAAAAATTAAACATTAAAAAACCACCATTTCTGACCATCTGGAGACAGTTCGACAGGTCACGGGTCATCGTTTTTCATCAGAAAATAGATTTTTTGGATTGTAGAAAAATTGATTCAATATGTCATTTGGATTGTGCCTCTTGTTAAATAACTACTTTTTAAAGCCTCAATGTGACCAAAATTGCCATTTTTACAGACTTTTTCTCCTCCTCAGAAGCTTCTATTTCGACTAATTTCAGGCATTAAAATGACTCTAAACTCACTTAATTTAGTTCCAAAAGTGATAATTCACAAGTAATAGTCATTTACAGTCAAAAAATTAAACATTAAAAAACTACCATTTCTGACCATCTGGAGACACTTCGACAGGTCACGGGTCATCGTTTTTCATCAGAAAATAGATTTTTTGGATTGTAGAAAAATTGATTTAAAATGTCATTTGGATTGTGCCTCATGTTGAATAACTACTTTTTAAAGCCTCAATGTGACCAAAATTGCCATTTTTACAGACTTTTTCTCCTGCTCAGAAGCTTCTATTTCGACCAATTTCAGGCATTAAAATGATTCTAAACTCACTTAATTTAGTTCCAAAAGTGATAATTCACAAGCAATAGTCATTTACAGTCAAAAAATTAAACATTAAAAAATTACCATTTCTGACCATCTGGAGACAGGTCACGGGTCATTGTTTTTCATCAGAAAATAGATTTTTTGGACTGTAGAAAAATTGATTCAAAATGTCATTTGGATTGTGCCTTATGTTGAATAACTACTATTTAAAGCCTCAATGTGACCAAAATTGCCGTTATTACAGACTTTTTCTCCTACTCAGAAGCTTCTATTTCGACTAATTTCAGGCATTAAAATGACTCTAAACTCACTTAATTTAGTTGCAAAAGTGATAATTCACAAGCAATAGTCATTTACAGTCAAAAAATTAAACATTAAAAAACTACCATTTCTGACCATCTGGAGACAGTTCGACAGGTCACGGCTCATCGTTTTTCATCAGAAAATAGATTTTTTGGATTGTAGAAAAATTGATTTAAAATGTCATTTGGATTGTGCCTCATGTTGAATAACTACTTTTTAAAGCCTCAATGTGACCAAAATTGCCATTTTTACAGACTTTTTCTCCTGCTCAGAAGCTTCTATTTCGACCAATTTCAGGCATTAAAATGACTCTAAACTCACTTAATTTAGTTCCAAAAGTGATAATTCACAAGCAATAGTCATTTACAGTCAAAAAATTAAACATTAAAAAATTACCATTTCTGACCATCTGGAGACAGTTCGACAGGTCACGGGTCATCGTTTTTCATCAGAAAATAGATTTTTTGGACTGTAGAAAAATTGATTCAAAATGTCATTTGGATTGTGCCTTATGTTGAATAACTACTTTTTAAAGCCTCAATGTGACCAAAATTGCCATTATTACAGACTTTTTCTCCTACTCAGAAGCTTCTATTTCGACTAATTTCAGGCATTAAAATGACTCTAAACTCACTTAATTTAGTTCCAAAAGTGATAATTCACAAGCAATAGTCATTTACAGTCAAAAAATTAAACATTACAAAATTACCATTTCTGACCATCTGGAGACAGTTCGTCAGGTCACGGGTCATCGTTTTTCATCAGAAAATTTATTTTTTGGACTGTAGAAAAATTGATTCAAAATGTCATTTGGATTGTGCCTCATGTTGAATAATTACTTTTTAAAGCCTCAATGTGACCAAAATTGCCATTTTTACAGACTTTTTCTCCTGCTCAGAAGCTTCTATTTCGACCAATTTCAGGCATTAAACAGACTCTAAACTCACTTAATTTAGTTCCAAAAGTGAAAATTCACAAGCAATAGTCATTTACAGTCAAAAAATTAAACATTAAAAAACGACCATTTCTGACCATCTGGAGACAGTTCGACAGGTCACGGGTCATCGTTTTTCATCAGAAAATAGATTTTTTGGATTGTAGAAAAATTGATTCAAAATGTAATTTGGATTGTGCCTCATGTTAAATAACTACTTTTTAAAGCCTCAATGTGACCAAAATTGCCATTTTTACAGACTTTTTCTCCTACTCAGAAGCCTCTATTTCGACCAATTTCAGGCATTAAAATGACTCTAAACTCACTTAATTAAGTTCCAAAAGCGATAATTCACAAGCAATTGTCATTTACAGTCAAAAAATTAAACATTAAAAAACTACCATTTCTGACCATCTGGAGACACTTCGACAGGTCACGGGTCATCGTTTTTCATCAGAAAATAGATTTTTTGGATTGTAGAAAAATTGATTTAAAATGTCATTTGGATTGTGCCTCATGTTGAATAACTACTTTTTAAAGCCTCAATGTGACCAAAATTGCCATTTTTACAGACTTTTTCTCCTGCTCAGAAGCTTCTATTTCGACCAATTTCAGGCATTAAAATGATTCTAAACTCACTTAATTTAGTTCCAAAAGTGATAATTCACAAGCAATAGTCATTTACAGTCAAAAAATTAAACATTAAAAAATTACCATTTCTGACCATCTGGAGACAGGTCACGGGTCATTGTTTTCATCAGAAAATAGATTTTTTGGACTGTAGAAAAATTGATTCAAAATGTCATTTGGATTGTGCCTTATGTTGAATAACTACTATTTAAAGCCTCAATGTGACCAAAATTGCCGTTATTACAGACTTTTTCTCCTACTCAGAAGCTTCTATTTCGACTAATTTCAGGCATTAAAATGACTCTAAACTCACTTAATTTAGTTGCAAAAGTGATAATTCACAAGCAATAGTCATTTACAGTCAAAAAATTAAACATTAAAAAACTACCATTTCTGACCATCTGGAGACAGTTCGACAGGTCACGGCTCATCGTTTTTCATCAGAAAATAGATTTTTTGGATTGTAGAAAAATTGATTTAAAATGTCATTTGGATTGTGCCTCATGTTGAATAACTACTTTTTAAAGCCTCAATGTGACCAAAATTGCCATTTTTACAGACTTTTTCTCCTGCTCAGAAGCTTCTATTTCGACCAATTTCAGGCATTAAAATGACTCTAAACTCACTTAATTTAGTTCCAAAAGTGATAATTCACAAGCAATAGTCATTTACAGTCAAAAAATTAAACATTAAAAAATTACCATTTCTGACCATCTGGAGACAGTTCGACAGGTCACGGGTCATCGTTTTTCATCAGAAAATAGATTTTTTGGACTGTAGAAAAATTGATTCAAAATGTCATTTGGATTGTGCCTTATGTTGAATAACTACTTTTTAAAGCCTCAATGTGACCAAAATTGCCATTATTACAGACTTTTTCTCCTACTCAGAAGCTTCTATTTCGACTAATTTCAGGCATTAAAATGACTCTAAACTCACTTAATTTAGTTCCAAAAGTGATAATTCACAAGCAATAGTCATTTACAGTCAAAAAATTAAACATTACAAAATTACCATTTCTGACCATCTGGAGACAGTTCGTCAGGTCACGGGTCATCGTTTTTCATCAGAAAATTTATTTTTTGGACTGTAGAAAAATTGATTCAAAATGTCATTTGGATTGTGCCTCATGTTGAATAATTACTTTTTAAAGCCTCAATGTGACCAAAATTGCCATTTTTACAGACTTTTTCTCCTGCTCAGAAGCTTCTATTTCGACCAATTTCAGGCATTAAACAGACTCTAAACTCACTTAATTTAGTTCCAAAAGTGAAAATTCACAAGCAATAGTCATTTACAGTCAAAAAATTAAACATTAAAAAACTACCATTTCTGACCATCTGGAGACAGTTCGACAGGTCACGGCTCATCGTTTTTCATCAGAAAATAGATTTTTTGGATTGTAGAAAAATTGATTCAAAATGTCATTTGGATTGTGCCTCATGTTGAATAACTACTTTTTAAAGCCTCAATGTGACCAAAATTGCCATTATTACAGACTTTTTCTCCTACTCAGAAGCTTCTATTTCGACTAATTTCAGGCATTAAAATGGCTCTAAACTCACTTAATTTAGTTCCAAAAGTGATAATTCACAAGCAATAGTCATTTACTGTCAAAAAATTAAACATTACAAAATTACCATTTCTGACCATCTGGAGACAGTTTTACAGACTTTTTCTCCTGCTCAGAAGCTTCTATTTCGACCAATTTCAGGCATTAAACAGACTCTAAACTCACTTAATTTAGTTCCAAAATTGAAAATTCACAAGCAATAGTCATTTACAGTCAAAAAATTAAACATTAAAAAATTACCATTTCTGACCATCTGGAGACAGTTCGACAGGTCACGGGTCATCGTTTTTCATCAGAAAATAGATTTTTGGGATTGTAGAAAAATTGATTCAAAATGTCATTTGGATTGTGCCTCATGTTGAATAATTACTTTTTAAAGCCTCAATGTGACCAAAATTGCCATTTTTACAGACTTTTTCTCCTGCTCAGAAGCTTCTATTTCGACCAATTTCAGGCATTAAACAGACTCTAAACTCACTTAATTTAGTTCCAAAATTGGAAATTCACAAGCAATAGTCATTTACAGTCAAAAAATTAAACATTAAAAAACTACCACTTCTGACCATCTGGAGTTAGTTCGACAGGTCACGGGTCATCGTTTTTCATCAGAAAATTGATTTTTTGGACTGTAGAAAAATTGATTCAAAATGTCATTTGGATTGTGCCTCATGTTGAATAACTACTTTTTAAAGCCTAAATGTGACCAAAATTGCCCGCTAACCATAGGGGTTGGGGAGGCCGGTTCCCCCCCTGGGTCCGGGCCTTTCCCATCTCTACTTTTCCCAGCTGTGGCACCATCGGGCACTGCCCACCGCATGCTCTCCTTCTCTCTACCTTCCTCATCCTGGCTCACCCGCTGAGGGTTCTCCTGTCATTTGTCAGTCGCCCCCTTTGGGTCCCCCTTGCTCTTTGCCCCCTGGTCTGGCCCTTTGTTCCTCCCGCTGCCCTCAGGGCCACACTGGAGGGGCGCACCAAACGGAGATCCAGCCCTTGGCCATTGCCACCAGGGCATCCATGCCGCTGGGTGCTCTGGTCCCTGCCCCCATGCCTCGCCTTGGAAACCCTGTTGGTCGCTTCCCCAGCCCGCTAACCATAGGGGTTGGGGAGGCAATCGCCCCCGCGTCACCAGATTGTTAACACCCAGCTGTGTACCTAGGTTAACAATTTTCCCTGGCCCCCCTTCTGTTGGACCAGCACCCTGATTCCCCCTGTGCCTGCCCTTTGCACTTTCTGCATGACGCTTACCATTGTCATTGTCAGCCATGACGCTCTGTCCTCGGCGTCTCTCCTGAGGGGCCGCCCTGTTACATAAGTACATCTGTGGATCTGATGGTAAAATAATTACTGCCCTTTAAAAAGTGGCGCAAACTATTTTATGTTTCAGTAAAGCTTCTGTGCTTAGTGTTATAAATACATGCATTTAAAGGCAAAAGGAAAGGAATGAGGCTTGCTTTTCATATGTGGAAACATCAAAAGAGTTAGTGATCATTATTTTTTTTAAAAGGGACTACATGAGAATTTTTTTTTAAATAAAAATAATTGCACTAAAATCGTTTTTGATCTTTGTAATGTTTAATAATCATACTGTGAGAAATATAAGTTCCTAGCATCAAAGTTGAATTTAAGGAACACTTTACCACAATGTGGGGAGTGAAATGTGAAATTTGACTTTACCCAGGCATATAAAAACTCATTTTTAAGGGTGTACCTTATACATTTATGATCCCCTACCCCTGGGATATCTAGGGGAGACCATGGAGGTCCCTAATATGCCAAAACATTGTAGGTTATCCATTTTTAAGTGCCCCTACCACCAAAGTCGAGTTTGGGCACAATGTACTTTTTAAAAAGCAGTTCTGCCACTTAGGGCAGTTTTCAAACTGATCTCAGGCTTCAGTAATGCTCACATGCAAGTATAGAACAAGCAGCTGACCTCTAAACTGCTAGAAAGCACACCACACACAGCACACAAATAAATAAAAATGAGTATAAAAAAACCAGCAGAAGTTATTATCCTACCTTTAAAATTATTAGCACACAGGTACGGAACAGGACTGCCTTTCAGCTGTGATTCTCCTGAGTCACTCTGAATTGGAAAGGCTGCCTGGAAATATCCTTTTCTCAGACAGGGGACAACAGGTTTAAGGGTCAGAGGCCAAGTTCTGTTTTTAGAACTGACCATCCCTACTGAGCGTGAAATATCCACGCAGGGAGCCACTGTTACAGTATGTGATATCTACATTACACAATGGAAGCTTGTACTATTGAAGAGGTTCATTGAGGGTCCAGCGACATCGCGCAAGTGCACATGGTCCTGGCCCCCGGCTGAGCTCCATGCTGAGTTGTTCGCTACAATCAGGTGTACAACCCGAGAGGAAACACCTCTTGCACATATAAGCACCGTAGCGTGTGCTTTACACACAGGGCACTGACAAACTCATAACTACCCCTGTAACGACCCACATATATAAGGTCCTGACGAAAGCCAGTAGAAGAAAAGGCCTGGCTGAAACTAGTTGACCGCACAGGACGTCGGAGGCCATAAGCCTACCGTGCACGTCCCACAGCCTTTGTTTTTATTGACTGCCTGGGGCCCACCATTAAAACAGTCTTTGGGACACCCAGGACAGTATTTTAAACCTCACTCAGAGCACACTCACGGCACCCTCATGAACCAAAAAAACCCGCTCCGCAGTAATCTGGCGTCGAAGCACACCTGAGGTACACTCGGTACCTCGGGTGGGGCCCAATGATGAAGCATGCCACCAACTAGGTTGGTGGGTGAGGGCCTTCATAAAAAATCTAATGGTTTTTTTTCCACCCGCAGACATACAAACAGGATTTAGAGTATGTCTGTATTGTTTTTCTTTTTTCCCTCAGAATTTAGTAAATAAACATAGACTTCCTTGGCTGCTTCAGATAGTGTAACGTTTTACTCTTGTCAGTTCACCAAAAAGTTCCTTTTATACTTGCTAATAGGTCCAAGGTGTTTTTTACTCTCAGATAGATGAAGTGGTTCTTGGGTGCCTTGCTAATGTATGGGGAGCCCCAAGACTAGGGAAGTATTCTGAAACTATCCTCTAAGTTGATAGATTATTTGTATGCCTTGTCTAAAGATCTGTTGTTCTGTCCACCAATAGATATTTGCTGCGCTACAACCATTGCCAGAAGGGCCCGGATATCAGATCAAGCCTGTGAAGTCAGCTCTAGTCCAGCTTGAAGCCAAGGTGAAGGGAACCAGCACTGGCATTGCTGGCAACTAGAACCTCAGTGAAGGTAGAAGGCCGGAAGCACTGGGATGTAAAGTGTGTACCCCTGCCACTGTCTTGGGGGAAAGATGGGGTCACAAATCAGAATGGAGAAATTGTGAATGCAGTTTTTGATGCCCGGCTGAGAGAGTCACTGACCGACAAGGACGGCAAGGAGGCTTTTGCTTGAGGTGACCCCCTTTGAAACAAGGGTTGCTTCAGATATCCCAGCATCAAGCCTTTGAGTCCTGGTCTCTAAGTGAATGCAAGTCTGCACCTCAATTTGTTGATCACGAGATACCTGGGCATACTGCTCTTTTGTTGTGGCCCCAAAAAAAGAGCAGTGCGCCAGCGGAGCAACACAAGAGTTAGGGAAGGACTTGAGTTTAGGGTATAGGAGCTGTGCCTGTTAGATTAAAGTGAAGAAAACTGGTGCACTGCCTGAGACACTGGACAGGATCGCTGAGGGCATTTTCCCCGGAGGGTGATTGCCCTATCCTGAAAGAAGAAACTTTTCCCTTAAAACTGGGCCATGATTGTTTTCTTGAGTTGCAAGTTGTGCAGCTCCACAATTTTATGAACAATAGGAGAATGCCTGTGAGGCTCAGACGGACACAGGGAGAAGACTCCCCTCTGGCTGGTTGTACAGCGGCTTCAATTCCTCAAGTACTTTTTGTTAGTAATGTACCTGTTTGGTCGTCCCATTTTTGAGGAGAAGCAGCCCTTTGCGGCTCCTCGTCCTAATTCTCATAGCCCCGTTTGGGCCTCCTGGTCCCCTGCAGCCAAGATAGTTTTTGTAATTATCCTTGTATTTTCTTTAATATTTGCATTAGGAACAATGTTTATTCTGCAAGAGAAATGTTTTTCTAAACAGTTGACAAATGTTACTTTGCCCTCTTCTTGAGTATATTAATTGATATTCTACCCTCCTAAAAGGAACGGATATATGATTAAACAACTACTGCCTGAACCACGAATTCCTTAACCACGAAGGCTAAACAACGAGCAATGCCAAACCACTACATTATTTACAACGAGTTCCTAAACCACGAAAAAGAAAACCTTGTGACTGGCCAACAGATGGCACTATTGTAATAACAATACTTCTGTGTGTGAAGCAAAATGACTAACTGAGAAGAACTAATGAGAAGAAGGCAGCCCACACACTGCCATAAATCCGACCCACAAACTGACTTGTCAGACTGACCCATCTGGCACTGCCAGATTGCCCAATATGCCCATCTGACCCTGGCCCCAAAAAAGAAAAAAGTCGCCGCAGTTTAACTGCCAGCATTTGTGCAGGCTGAACACCCATCCAATGGGATGTATATTCGGGGAAAGAACTAAGGTAGAAGGCTTCAACTTGGAATAATACACAACCAAAATGTTCAAACCTCACCAGATGAAAGGAGGGCAGGTTGGAACGGACAGCCATGGAGAGTATTATGGGTCGCTCCGCTTGCAGGGAAGAAAGTTTGTGTAGCCAACGTCTCCTCTACACGCTGCACAAGTGGAAACTTTATCTTGGGGAATTTTTTGCCTCTGCACAGATCTAAATTGAGTTGACACTTGTATGCATCAACATGGTTTTTTTTCTAATGCTTAATGTGATGCAGTTACACGGCAAAGTGATTGATTGGTCGGCGCCCTGACTGTATTCAGTAATACCAGGAAAGCAAACCACGGCCTCTGCCCTCCTGCCCTCTATCTCAGTGCACTCCACTTCAATTATGCTCCGGTGACAGGCACTCCCGTGCCAGTTCAAAGCACAGATCACGCACAATAATTGCTCTACTTTTAACTCCCTGACCTTCTTGGCACGCAGGCCGACAGATTGTATCTGCTGTGTGTCTTTGATGGCGAATAACAAACAATCTGCATAAATTACAAGACCCACTCAATTGTTTTTTATTAGCTCAGCTGACTTTGAAGGTGCTGGTAACAGGAACGAATATACGCATTACCAAGGTCAGGAGGAGCGGAGGGGAGAGACTTGTGGTTAAGGAAAGTCGTGGTTTAGAATTGTCGTTGGTCAGGATTGGTCGTGGTTCAGGATTCGTTGTTCAGATAAGTAGTTTTAAAAACTTCGTTGTTAAGGATGTTTCCCAAAAGGAACACTGGACAGGTTTAGTGAAAATGTTTTTTACATAGAATTGGACTGGATGGTTTTGGGATTTGCTTTCTGCTTGGGGTTGGAAAATATTGATAGTTCTGTTTCTAATAATAGCCATTATTTTCTCCTGCTATCTGTGTGTTCATTATGACCCAATGCTCTGTTCCATTTGTGCTCCTGTCTATACCTTATATATACCCGCTTAACAATGTTTAGAATGTAAATGCCCACCTAGCAATGGCTCAGGATATTAATTTATGAGAATAAATGTGCAAAATATCTCCTATATTCCTTCTAGATCATAGCGGATGTCTTCAGCTAACGCTAAAACGACCATTTGTGGAAACTAGCGACAATGGCTGTTGTTGGCATCAGCTGAAGCCATTTTGTTTTTGGCAGCCATTTTAGTTAGCCATGTGCTCGCCATGTGCTTTCTCCCGCTTCACTGTTGACTGCCCTTGTATTCTGCTTGTGTCATCTATTTTGTTAACTCCTTCAGCACTGAGCAGAGCCTTGCACATGCTCAGAAAGACCTGTAGCTGCCAATACACCTGTCTTAGTATATAACTGTCTGGCTGTTTTTACTGACGGAAGGAGAAATGTCTTCCCTCCCACTTTGTTGAGCAAGCAATTTTTGTATACCCATATTAGTCAATAACTATTCTTGTATGTGCCAGTACCTCCCCTTGGTCTCATGCTGACTATGCAACAAATGTATATATAAGACTCATGTTCTCTGTACTCCTTAGACTGTCTCATTACAGTGGCCTGCGGGTACCGTATTGACGCAATCTCCCTCATGTGAGGTCAGTCTCCCTCATATGAGGTTAATAAACTTGTGTTTTACTATTTCAGCTTCCGTGCCAATCTCTTCTTTGTTGGTTTAAGGACCAGGTGCATCAGTGAACCCCTTAAAAGGTTTTATTTTCTACATTGGAGCGTATCTACATATACTTATTTGGAGAGCGTTCGGAGAACATGGTATATTTATCTGTTCGAGCTATGTGAGGGACTACAACCAGCTGATTCATATCTATTCAACAATATCCTAACTGCAGTTATTTTCTATAAACTGAGTAACTACAGAATATGATCTTGTTCGGCAAGATACTCCTGAGTGTTCTGCGACTCTACGACCTACCAGTACTACAATCCTACTTCCATTAGTCACAATTGTTCCATCAGCATACATCCCTCTTTTTTATAAGGTAGGGTACGGACAAAGGCTCGAAGGGAACACATGGGAAGGGGACAGATACAGTTATCAGTACTGACACTATTCCCCTTAATTTATAGATACAGCAACGCTTACTCAAAAGGACTACTATTCCGGAACACTCAGACCTTCTTTCCCTTATCCCAGCCTCCTTCCTTGTCTGATTACACATACAGAATGAAGAGGAATATGATTTGTGGTTGTTGCTTTATGTCATCCCTGCGAGGTTATGCCCTGGGCATAAGGTAAGGCATGTGGTGACTTTACAATTTCGGTCTTGGACGATTTTTAGTAGATCTTTTAAAGGGGAATCTATCTGTGAGGAACAGCGTATGAAGTCAACAGACCCAGAAAAGCTCGCAATTCTCTCTTGGTGCTGGGTACTAGGATCTTGGATATGGCTGAAACCTTCTTAACTTGAAGGTCTGATATGGCACCCTGCTAGGAAATATCCCAGATACTTCACTGTCTTGGCGGCCAATAAAATCTTCTTAGGGTTGATCTTCAACCAGCTGAAGTCAAGTACATGTATGACAGCCCATAGGTGATCCAGATGCTGCCTCCATTTATTTCTATAAATGACTATATCATCTATATAGGAAGCTTAGTATTGGGCATGGGGCTGGAGGATTGCATTCATTAGGTGCTGAAACGTGGCGTGAGTGCAATGAAGTCCAAAAGGCAGGATCTTAAATCCCCTGGGGTTTAAAATGCTGTCTTCTCTCTAGCTTGTTTTCTGACAGGCACCTCCCAATATCATTTGCAAAGGTCCATTGTGCTGATGTACTGTACCTATCTTAGCTCTTTACCATCTTATCCACTCGGGGTAGTGGGTAGGTATCAAATTGAGAGAACTTATTCACCTCTCTAGAAACTAAAAACTGGACTGATCTGTCCGGTTAAGGCACCAAAACGATAAGGGAATTCCATTTGCTGATGGATGGCTCAATGATATCCATTTGAAGCATTTTATTTATTTTCTTTTTCTGTGATGTATCTTCAGGCTTCAAGCACTCGGTAGGGTCTTAACCTTACTTTTGTCCCTGGTAATGTCTGGATGGAGTGCTCAACTTGATTGGTCCTACCAGGTAGAAGAGAAAACACCCCGGGATGGGAGTGGAAATGTTGTATCAGCTCTTGCCACAATGGAGTGGGAGGTCTGGATCCCTGCTCTGCAAAAAAAGAGGAAACTCTTCTGAGGTTATTCCTGTTAAAACAGGTACCGGACCCAACCATTTTTAAGAGGTTAATGTGATATGTCTGAGAGGTCTTTTTACTGGAGTCCAACTCTATGTGATAGGTAACACAAGTTACTTTCTTGAGCACCTTGTAAGGGCCTTGCCACTGTCCTAACATTTTATGGTCTGAAGACGCCTTTGTTAATAACACATGATCTCCTACATTGATTTGAATAGTTAGGCTTGTTCCAGGTTTGTTTTAACACTATTTCTAACCTTGCTCAAATATGTTTTTATACTGGCTACAAATTCAAGCAAGGGTTTGGTCCCATCTACCGCCTTTCCTTAGCTATGTCCAAAAGAGGGTGGGCTTGCTGACCATAAAGAAGCTCAAAAGGTGAATACCCTGTGCTCTTTGGTATTTTGATCAGTATGGAGAATAAAGTCAATGGTAATATGCCTTCCCACCTTTTGTCTTGAGATCCAACAGCTTTTTAAGCGTGCTTTTCAGCGTAGATTTGTATCTCTCGACAAGTCCGCCTGTTTGCGGGTGATAGGCAGATGTGTGTATATGTGTTATCCCTAACGTGACATACCAGTTGCATAAGTTTAGAGACAAACAGGGACAGCCCCTACCCCAACACTAATAAAACAAAAAAAATCCATGGTTTCTAGTGGGCTTTCTGCGCCTCCCGGGGGGGCCAGATTGGGGGCTGCTGCTGTAATGGTGGCGGGGGTGAGGGCACTGGCGTGCCCATTTTGGGCAGCCCCCACCCTAAAAAAAGAAATTGTGCTAAATAAAATCCCTGGCATTTAGTGGGTTTTCTGCCCCCCCGGGGGGGGGGGCAGATTGGGGGCTACTGCCCCATCTGCCACCCAGGGGGGCAGAAAGGTTGTAATGGTGGCGGGGTGGGGGCATTGGCGTAAACCCATTTCGGGCAGCCACCACCCTAAATAAAATTGCGTGAAAAAAATCCCTGGCGTCAAGTGGGCTTTCTGCCCCCCCGAAGGGGCAGATTAGGGGTCAATGCCCCATCTACCCCCAGGGGGGGCAGAAAGACTGTAATAATTGCGAGGGGGTGGGGGCATGGGCATGCCCATTTTGGGCAGCCCCCACCCTTATTTTTAATTTCTAAAAAAATCCCTGGTGGTCTAGTGGGCTTTGACCCCGTGGGGGCAGATTAGGGGCCAATGCCCCATATGCCCCCCGGGGGGGGGCAGAAAGGCCGTAATGGTGGCAGGTGGGATGGGGGCATGGGCAAGCCCGTTTTGGACAGCCCCCACATTTTTTTTATTTAAAAAAATTTCCCTGGTGTCTAGTGGGCTTTCTGCCCCCGAAGGGGCAGATTAGGGGCCAATAATGTAATCATTGCGGGAGGGGTGGGGGCATGGGCATGCCCATTTTGGGCAGCCACCACCCTTATTTTTATTTCCAAAAAATTCCCTGGTGTCTAGTGAGCTTTTTGCCCCTCCCGGGGGCAGATTGGGGGCTACTGCCCCATCTGCCCCCCAGGGGGGGCTAAAAGACTAAATGATGCCAAAATTAATTGGGGGGAGCAAAGGCCCTTGCCCAAGGGGCCGCCCCCCATCCCTGGTGTCTAGTGGGTGGATCGACGATACCTATCCCGTCTTTCTACGTGCTCAGGGGTCTGAGATAGCCCCCTGAGCACATAGAAAGGGAAACTGAAATGAGCCTCTTGGCTCATTTCAGTTTCGGTTTCGCTGAAATGACGTCAGCACGACATGCGCGCCGATTGTCATTTCAGGGAAACCAGGGGGGGGCCTCGTGAGCTGGGGAAGCTCTTCCCCAGCTCCCGAGGCTTTTTCAGCAAGAAAGGCAATCCCTCTGGTGCCCGCACCAGAGGGATTTCCATTGCATGTTTCATGACGAGCAGGACTCGTCATGAGCACACGAGCACTGTGTGCCATGACGAGTCCAGCTCATCATGAGCATGCAAGGGATTAACAGCTGAGTGTCGTAAGCGTATAACACTACATCAAACCCATAGGATCTATTTACCTTGGCCAAAGGTGCCACAAAGAGGTTGAAAAGCATTGGACTAAGTATTGATCCCTGGGGCACTCCCTTTTCTACCATCTGACTATGAGAGACAAGAGTGCCTAGTTGTACGGCGGTGGTTTGGTCTTTTAGGTAGTTGCTCAGCCAGTTTAGGGCCATTCCTCCGACTCCCATCTCCTGCAATCGTTGTGCTAATGTTCTGTGGGAGTTGGTGTCGAAGGCTACTGACGGATCTAATGAGACCAGCTTTGCTGAATCTGGAAGAAGAGAGTGAAAGGGAACAAATAACCTGGGTACAGTACACTAAGGTAGTGATGTGAGCGTGTCCCACTATGGTTGGACACACACTGTGTTGTTTAAATTCCCCTCACACACCAAGAATGGCCCATGGTGTCATGCTTCATCATAGGGGTCTTCCCACCGCGCTGCGGGACTGGGCGTGCTACGACCTGCGACTACACGGGAGCACTGTTGATAAAGTGCTATGTGTGATGCAAAGGGAGGGTCTGAGGTGAATGTAAGTATGTGTTTTAAAAAAGGACCTGGCCCCTTAAGACAAGAAAAACGTTAATATGTCAAGGGAGGCTGGTACTAGTAAAGAAGTGGTGCGGAGTTTTCCTACGTGATGTGTGGTTACTCCTAATATGTCAACATGTTTCGATGCGAAGCATCTTCATCAGGACAGGGAAAGATCCCTCCGGAACAGAAACCCCGGTGTAACGAGTTCTCCCTCATTGAGGGGTTTACCGGCTTGATTTAAAAGCGGGCATCCGGCACAGTCCCGCACAACAGCGGAACCGCGGGATGGACGCACTCAGAGCAGAGTCTATGTCAGGGCACGTAAGTACGGCACAGCCGTTCCTTGATGCCAACTGCACTTTTCAGAACACGAGCAGCGCATTGAAGGTCACAGCCATTTCTTGTGTTGTTTTGCATTTCCCCCTACCCCCTCCTTTTCCCCATTAGTATTGAGGCTACGTGACTTCTCCACCCGTTTCAAGGTTCATGAGGCAGTATCCTCACATACACATAAGTATGTATTTGGTTTTTTTACCACGCTGTCCATCTCGACCGCTAGTTATTAGCTCACGCAATTTATAGAGTGTGTGTTTTCTGTTTGTAGTGTCTTGTACTGTCCTTTCTCTTACAGGTCACTGCACCTTTTTCCTGCTAAGCTAGATTTATGGCTAATGTTCACGTTTGGTCACATTGTGGCACATCGTTTATGTTTGCAGGTACCACGTTCCTGTTTCCTGGGACACTTAAAATGTCCATTTCCTTTTTCCCTTTTTTTCAGACATACAAGCATACGATTAGGTATTGTATATAAATGCATTATTTATTGCATTTTCCCTTTTATCTATAGTCATGTGAATAAGCACACGCTTTCTATGCCGGAGGGATCTTTCCCTGTCCTGATGAAGATGCTTTGCATCGAAACATGTTGACATATTAGGAGTAACCACACATCACATAGGAAAACTCCGCACCACTTTTTTACTAGTACCAGCCTCCCTTGACATATTAAAGTTTTTCTTGTCTTAAGGGGCCAGGTCCTTTTTTAAAACACATACTTACATTCACCTCAGACCCTCCCTTTGCATCACACATAGCACTTTATTAACAGTGCTCCCGCGTAGTCGCAGGTCGTAGCACGCCCCGTCCCGCATCGGGGCGGGAAGACCCCTATGATGAAGCATGACACCATGGGCCATTCTTGGTGTGTGAGGGGTATTTAAACAACACAGTGTGTGTCCAACCATAGTGGGACACGCTCACATCACTACCTTAGTGTACTGTACCCAGGTTATTTGTTCCCTTTCACTCTCTTCTTCCAGAGGTGGATCCTTATGTTTGATAACTGTTTCTGTGCTATAGCCAGTCCTAAAACCTAACTGAGAAGGGTCTAACATGTGGTGGCTTTCTAAGTAGGTTGTTAGTTGTTTATTGACCAAGGACTCAAGTACTTTTCTTAAATAAGGAAGTAGAGAAATTGGTCAATAGTTACTGGGCTCTTTGGGATCGCCGATGTGTTTTTTTAAGGATAGGTTTGACCCTAGCTGCTTTCCATATAATTGGGTTGTTGCTTAATTTAGGGACATATTAAAAAGGTCGGTAAGACTTTTAAGGAGCACTGAGGAGAGAATTAACAGAAGGTGGGGTGGAAAAGGGTCGACCGGGGAACCAGATTTGGTCTTGAGGAGAGCTTCTCTAACTTGTTCCTGAGTGAGTGCAGTTAACACCTCTAGAAGTACAGTGGTGGGTAGCTGTGTGCAATCAGAATCATTACTTTGCTCTTCAGTGTTGTAATTAGAGAAGGTTTCGTGAATTATGTTGATCCTTTCCTCAAAGAAGGTGGACAATGTGTCTACCTAGTCTTGTGAGGATGGACATTAAGTTTGGAAGGAGGATGGGTTGGTAAATTCTCTTAGTATTTTGTAAAGTTCCTTGTGTGAATTTGCAGCCTTGTCAATTTTGTTAATGATATAGTATTTTTCGTGGCTAACTTGATGTTGTCTAAATAATGTCTATATATATGTTTATAAGCTAGTCTGTCCTCAGTACTTTTAGTTGTTCTCCATTTACGTTCTGCTTTCTTGCTGGCTAGTTTGTCAGTTTTTAGAGATTCAGTTAACCAAGGAGATGCCTTAGACATGTGTTTGACTTTTGACAAGGGTGTAATAATGTCAAGGGCCTGTATGATAGCCTTGTCAAAGACGTCCACTGCATGGTCAATGTTCTAGGAGCCTGTCACGAGAGAAGGGCTAAAATTGAGAAAAGGCTACAAGGCTGACTTTTCTCCAGGGCCAGATCCATTTCTGTTCACTACTAGGATTTTCAGAAATGGTAGCTATTTGTAAATGGAATTTCAGTAGGCTTTGGTCCGACCAGATCAGGGGGATAGGACGTTTCACCATAGTGTTGGCTTCATTTGTGAACATAAGTTCAAGGGTGTGGCCAGCCGAATGGGTGGGCCCAGTCACCTTCTGTGCTAGTCCGAGTGTGTTTAGGTTGGTGATCAGTTGGCTGGTATCTGTATCAGAAGAGAGTTCTGCAGGGAAATTAAAGTCTCAGATGAGCAGAAAATTGTCGGCCGCTAATACATGTGGGGCAATGATCTCGGTCAGAGGATTAGTGAAATTAGTTTTAGGACCAGGAGGTCAATAGACAAGGGCACCTCTCCAGGTTCCCTTGATTTGTTTTTCAGTTCTAAAAATAGACTGATCAATCCGATCTGAGGTAATAGGTTTGAAAGTGCAGATCTTCAATCCTTCTCTAAAGGATATTACTATGCCACCCCCTCTTTTGTTGTTTCTGTCGAGTCTAGTTAGTTCAGATTCTGGGGGGAAGGCCATTGCCACGTCTGGAAGGGCTGACTTGTGAAGCCAGGTTTCAGTTATAAAACATATATCTGGTTTCTCTGAGTCCAGTATACTGCATATCTGGTTGAGCTGAGTCCAGTAAACTCCATACTTGAGGTATGGAGTTTACTGGACTCAGAGAAACCAGATATATGTTTTATAACTGAAACCTGGCTGCACGAGTTGGCCCTTCCTGATGTGGCAATGTCCTGTTCCCTGTTTAGGGATTGAACGTGCATTAAAATAGAGCTCCATTAATTGTTTCCCTTGCTCAACAGTGTTCCCGCCTGCAGTCTTTGTCGACAGTGATTTAAAGTGTGGGGTGGACTTGTGTTGACTGCTTTTTGTGACAGCTTTAGAATTGGGTGCTAAGACAGGAAGTGCCTCGGGACAGTTTGAACGTTTGTCTGTGTGTTGTTTGTTTAGTAGCTTAAGCTCGATCCTTGAATAGTGATTGCCCGCTATTAGGTAGGAGGGAGTGGACCACCCACTAACAATTACCTAAAAAATTTAGAAAAACTGGCAGGGGTCCTGACAGTGGTCAGGCGCGGACGGGCTTGCCTTTGGCGTTCGACCTGCACACCGCTGCACGCGTCCGTGCCTTTTCCTGCCCTAAATAGGCTGAGGCAGGAAGAGGTGAAGAAAGAGACGGCAGCTAGAGCATTGACCCGCAGACCAGCGAAAGGGTAACTGCACTCACTTCCGGCCCGATGAGAAAGACCCTCTGCTCAAAAGACACCAGCCGTGGCAGAACAGGGACAGCTCACTAATAAAGATTAGAAAAGTAAGTAGGTGAAAGTGCAGTGCAGAGTTAAGCACTGGCGAGTGCCATTAAAATAAAATAGCAACATGAAAAGGTAAAAACACAGATCAAAAGTATGTCACAAGCATAAACAGGAATTCTCCTCCGTTGATTAAGGAGGGCTGTTAAGTCTGACCTCCGATGTACAGATGTATTCCGCTGCGCATCCACGCCATTCCTGCCCTAAATAGGCTGAGGCAGGAGGAGGTGAAGAAAGAGGCAGCTACTACAGTAAGTGGGTGAAAGTGCAGTGCAGAGTTAAAACGTACTGGCAAGTGCCATTATAATAAAATAGCAACATGAAAGGTAAAAACAAAGATTAGGTGATCATTGAAGCTGCCTTGTAACCTTTTACTAGTGTAACTTTCAATTTGCGAAAAGACAGAGAAATCAAGTGTAAACTCCCTGAGCTCAGAATTTAATAACATGCGGCCTAACGGCTAGAGTGGTCGACCTTGAAGCTGGGGAACCAGGTTCGATTCTCAGCAGGGACACTCAACATCCTGTGATTCTGGGCAAATCACTTAATCAATGAATGTGTCCATCTGTAACGCAACTGGTGCTCCTGTAAAGCACTCTGAGACCTTTGTGTTGAGTTCGTGCTAAATAAAACAAAAAAAACCCCACATCTTTTAGAGTAAACGTACGGCCATATCTAAAATGAAAGTGACTCAGGGTGTGCCGCAAGAGATTTGGCTGTGCCGCACTTAGTCATTTTCAAAGCACAGGGATGCAACATATTTGCAATAATATGTTGCATCCATGTGCTTTCCCCTGCGCTGGCACACAATCGGCTGCCATGCGCTGGTGCAGGCACCCTTGCACCATGGAGCAAGGAAGCCTGTGTCATGGGGAGACTGTTTATATGCAGGAAGGGACATCTTTCTGAGCAAAAACAATCAATTGAAGTGATTTCCTCTTTCCAAGCGTTTTGTAGAATGCAGAAAATATTTCTCCTTGTTGTGCCTTGCTATGCCACGTTTGGGGTGGCGTAGCATTCTAACGCATTTCCAGGTTTACGAATTCTTGTAAATCTGGAAATGGATCAGAATACATTGGTGTTGCGAGGGAACAACCACAGCAACAACCATGTTCTGCCCTTTACACGCAAGCTGTTGCGTGAGAAGGGGCGATATTTAAAAGAACACGTAACGCCATGCAGGGTGGCTTTACTTGTCCTTGTAAATATTGGTCAGCAGGTTGTGCCGCCGGCGCATCACGCAATGTGACGTACCAGCGGGGCAAGGGGCTTGTGAATAAGCCTCGTCGATTTTAAATTTTATGTTTGAAAATGCCACTTTTAGAAAGTGCTCCAGCAACAATTGATGGACAGAACGCTGAGTGAATCAAACATTTCTCCTCCTCAGTCAAAAGATCTGGGTTAAATCCATCGTTCTTTTGCTCACTACACCACCCCAGTTTGGATCCAGCCATATGCAAATCAGTCTTGACCCTGTTTCTCATGGGAACTGTCCAGCCCGAACTGCCAAGTAAGGTCCTCCCTGGACCGGAAACAAGCATCCTAGGACCAGTTTTGGGGTAACACACCTCATTAGCCAGGCTAGCTTGAATCCAGTGGCACAGCGAGCAAGGGAGCCACATCTGGGCATACCCATCCCACTGTTTTGAATGTGGCTTCTCACCAATAAACCACACCCAATCCCTGCACTCCCACTCGGGAGGCAAATATACCACTGCACCTTTGAATAAAATACACTGTTGAGCATGTCTTACCACCCTTGGCACAGCAAGAATTTGAAACAAAACAAACACCACCTTTTGAAAAGGGATTTTATTTAACAAAGTACAAAAACTCTATCTCTTTGAGAATAAGGCTTGGGGTTTATTACATAATACCCTCCAAACAAAAGCTGTCTCAGATACCAAATGCATAAAATTCAAATATATGTAGCAAACTTATCATCTAAAGGCATGAATCAATAAATGAGCAAACTATAATACTGATTAATAAACAAGCAATAACTGATAGAAGATAAGGTACACTGGACGTCCTGCAAGAGATCAGAAAGATATATATATACACAGTAGAGGATCACTCTGGATGTGCACCTCCCACACCACAAAGAAAACACCTCAAACGATCACAGCCACTGGCCCACATCACAATGGCAAAAACCACAAAACTCAATACATCACCTGATGCATACACTGCCCACTTCTGTCCGGGGGAAGTCTTCATACAGCAGGGGATAAGAGCTCAGCAATCAGGGTTCAATCCGAGATCAACACGTCTGCCCTCGCTTGGAATACAAACTCCCAAATTCCCACCAGACCAGTGGAGGCTCCCGTTCTTAATACAAATCCAAACATATCGAAGCTTCTAGCAAGCCTCGCCTCCTTGTTCTCATGAGAGCCCGTACCAGTCTGCTCCAAGGCCACGGCATCGGTTGATCAGGCCTTTGCTATGGCTTTGAGACGGACCATGTACATTCCTCTGATAAGAACCAGTTTTCTCTAGTCAGTAAAGTGTGAAAAACAGGAGGAAGAGCAGAACATGCCCTCCCCACTTTGCAGCTACGTGTGAGCACAGAAAATAGCTTCAGTCATGAAAATTGAGTTAGTTAGGCCATGCACACAGAAAGGCCCAAAGCAAGATGTAATTGAAAAGCAAGATGACATGAAAGCGTGTCAAAGCTAATAAATAGTAAGCACTGCCATAAAGCAAGGTAAAGTCAGACAACAGAATGACATTAAACCATGTCAAAGCCAATAGTAAGAACTCATAATTCTCACCAATGCACAATACAATACACATTCCTGCACAACTGCACGCCTTGAAATGCACATCCCACACGCTCTGCTCTTGGAAAGACTGTTCCACTCCATAACAGCTCCCACTGAAAGACAGGAAGATTATAGAACAGAAGAGAAGCAGGCATATGCAGGACCATCCTACATTAAGGCTAGGGTAAAATAACACACTAAAATCAATTAAAATGGTGGTAGTTGGAGGTCATCATAGGGTGCCAGACTACAAAAGTGTCTCTTTCACTACACCCTTTTACAGTGGAAAGTTCATCAGTACTTTAAAACTCTTCTGGACTAAGGAACCTGCCAAGAAGAAGAGCTGGAGAAGCTTTCAGAAGAAATTACTACTTTCCTATGTGCTTTGGTGTGTTGGCCTGCAGTGGCTCCTTCTGTCTTAGGCAGTGAAAGGACTGGACTGAACTTTCTGTAACTTATTTTCCTGGGTTTCACGAAGGGCTTGAGGTAAAGCTTGACCCCTATTCAAGAAGTCTCAGGAACAGCAAAGACTTCAAGATCATCGACTACCAGCTCTGGGAACTGTGTGTTTTGTGCTGCAACAGAAGAAAAAGCAACTCAACGCCATCAACGATGCCGCTTCTGGCTCTGTGATCTGTTGGCACTGCAGAGAGCACCACCCCGCTTCACATCTCAACCGGGATCTAACCGATGACGATGCCCGATGCTGCCACACCGAGCCGCTGCTTGCACCGTGACCTGAGGGCACTGCACTTTGCACCGCCTCAGTTCACATCCCTGCCCTGGTATCCCTGATGACGCTCCATGCCAACACTACCAAGGCTTGGGGGCACTGCTCATAAGTTACATGACACACTGCCCCATCCCACATTGCAGCCTAGGCCCACTGATGTCGGCACCAATGACAGCAATTCAGCAGTGATGATGCCGCTGCTTGCAATGTGACCTGCCAGCACCATGACAAGCACCATCCCACTTTGCACCGCAACCCTGGTCTCATGGATGCCGCTGGATGACCTCACCGAGCCACTGCCTGCACCGTTACCTGAGGGCACCACAAGCCGCACCATTCCACTTCGCACCAAAGCCCCAACGCCTGCCGACACCAGCACTCCTGACTTAAACCTCAACTAGTTCGATCTGCAACATGTGTGAGCTCAAGTGCCCAATGACTCTTGCACCAACCTCCGGAACTGACACTGACAAAGCTACATCGTCGAAGCTGATCACAAGGTCCACAACGCCCTGCATTTCTAAGGTACTGTTGGCGGGTCTTCCCAACACTGTAGCTGGCCCGAGATGCTGCGGTCAGCCTGACCTGTTTGATTTGTTTTTTCACGACGATGTGAAAGCCACGGATAGAGCTATTGACTTCACTGAACTGTATTTCAAGGTTATTCTTGCAATATTCATGTTTTGATTACCGTATGTTGGCTTTTTATCGTTTGGTCTTGTTTTACACAGATAAATATTGACTATTTTTTTTAAACTGGTGCGGTGTCTTTTTGCAGTGTTTTCACTGACTACTGTGTGTTATTTGCAAATGCTTTACACATTGCCTCTGAGATAAGCCTGACTGCTTGGTCAAGCTACCAAGGGGGTAAGCAGGGGCTATTTCAGGAGTGTAACTCCCTTATCCTGACTAGAAGGAAGGGTCCCTACTGATTAGTTGTCAGCGGGGAGGATAGGACTTGCGTTTGCACTTGACTTACAGTGATTAGTATGCACTACTACCATATCGGAGACCATTTCGAACCATATACTGTTTTTCCCTGTTCCCCTTCAGAATTTGGTTGTGGGACTCTGGTTAGTTGTTGCACCTGTGGGGCCTTGGCAAACGGAAATCAACTTTTGACACCTGCCCATCTACAATATAGGGTACTAAAAGTCTTTTGCAAAGAGAGGGGGCTACCTGTGAAGAGGAGATCCACAAGGCAGCGTCTTGAGGCAGCCCTGCATAGCTGTGAGGTGCTACGATGGGAGGCAACACTATCAGATGACTCTGAGGAGGAATCTGAGGGGAGGATCCCTAGCCAGAATACATAGATGGCAGTGGCCCTGAGGAGGAAACATTCTGGGAAAGAGTGGCATGTGAGGAGAGGAATCAGATTCATGCTTGTGGCCGGAGGCTGAGGCAGCTAGACCGGGAGTGCGAAGAGATGGATTAAGCCTTAGCTGAAAAGAAAAAGTGGCAGCAGAAAAAGTGTTATGTCCAGTACTGAGGGTGAGGTACACACACACACACACACAGATTTGGTGCCCTGCTTCAAGGAGGGGGTTGACATACACCAGGGGGTTAAGGATTATGAGGTTACTCCAGTGGTGTGCAGTGTCCATGAGTTGGATTGGGGAACTGACACAGGGGATCATATTCAGGGTGGTGGGAGGGACACTCTACTGACTCTAGATGAGTGGTAGGGCGAGGGGTTATCCCATGGTAGAGACCCAGTGTAGAAAAGTAGGATCTGCACTTATGTTGCCCCCACCTTTTTTCTGATGTATACACTGGTTTCTGGCTATAGTCTGGCTGGGACCCTGCTAATCAGGGCCCCAGCCTCTCTGTTCTCTCTAAACAACTTGGAGTGCATATTAGATGCACTAGGGATTGGATACTGTGGTACCTTATGAGCCCCTAGTATATGGTACCTTAGGTACCAAGGGCATAGGTACTTCACAGGCCTACCAGGGGCTGAAGCATGTATTATGCCACCCCTGAGAAGCAGACTAAATCTGACACCACTGGCCTGCTACTGCAGCCTGGGTGAGCTAGTGTTAGCACTCCTCACTGAGGTATAGGTTCCCTATATCTCACCTTACACACACATATAAACCTATCAGTCACCCCAGGGCAGGCCCTATCAATCCTGAGGGCAGGGTGCTTGGTTTCCATGTGAGGGGGTGCCTCTGCCTGAGCAGGGCCCCTCTGCAGCCCTCAGAGTCTATTCTCTGTAGCTGTTTGTGGATGCGGTTAAACCATAGACTTTTAAGTGCATTATAACCTAGCGGTAAATGCTAACTTTGGGATGGCTGTATCAAAACATGTCGTGTTTGGTGTCAGACACTTTGAAATCATACCCCCATACCAGTAACTGGTGTGGGAGTATGATCCCACCCTTCTAGAGGGATAGACATGTACCCACTGTGGAATCACGGTAGAATCCTGAAGAGCCCTGGCATCACAAAATGGCTGCCACCAGCACAGACACTGGGCTGCCCTCCTGCTGCTGACCGAAGCTCGCAGTGGAGGAGGCCCAACAATAGGCATCCTGTAAGAGGGAGGTGTAACCACTTTCCAGACAGGATTTAGTGTATTGGGGCTGGGTGGGTGCACTCCTAGAGTGCTTGGAAGTCCTGCACTGGGGGAGCAGTAGGCTCCTCTGTGCATATGCCAGCTCAAACCGGTTCAGGAGCTACCAGCCCTTGCTCTGGTGCAAAACTGGACAAAGGGAAGTGGGTGTAGCCACCCACTACCCTGACCCTCCTAGTGGAGTGGTCATAGAGCTAGTCCCTCCCTTTCTTTTAGTATAAGTTAGGGAACCCTTGCCATTGCAAACTAGATATCCCTGGACGACGCTCTGAAGAAGAATCCTGGACCTTCGATGTTCCACTACCTCTGGAAGACTGAAGAATCTCCCTTGGAGTCAAGGAGTGACTCCCCTGCTTGGCAGACACCAAAACTTTGCATCCAAGGTCACAAACTTTCCCGCTCCCGCCGGAGTCCGAAATCCCTGCAGCCCCAGAAGTGGATTTTCTGACTTCTCAATGGCCATTGTGGGTCCCTAGTGAAGCTGAGGGGAGAGGACCCCACGAGTGACGAGGAACAGCAATACCCGGTACCATGCACTATTGTCAAGTGCAACCCCTTCACAACATTCTATGAACTTGTGCTTTGGACCACATGTGGTCCAAGCCTCCAGAAGAATTTTCCTTGAAAATCAGAGGCCAACCTTGTCCCGAGTGACCGTGGGCTCCTGTGAAGTGAATCCTCATGAGGCGGGTTTGCGATCCCTTGCCGGCTGGCTTTTGGGTCCCCTGAAGACTTTTCTATGGTACCAAGAAGCTCCCCTGATTGTTCCAGGCCTGCCCTGACTTACCCTTGCTGGGTGAGTCCCTCAGACCTTGCTGGTCTGCACCGCTGAATTTCTTCACTTTCCACAAGACTTGCTGTTGCCAAGGCTTGTTGGCTTCAATCCGGTTGCTGACACCTCAGTAAGCTGCAGACTTTGTGGTGCACTCGGAATCCAGCTCCTGGTTGTCGTCAACGCCTCCTGGACCTCGTGGCTGAAGGGTCAAGGCACCCATGATCACCTGAAATCACCCAACTTCTGTGGGCATCCAGCTTCCTGGCCCGGGTCACTGGCAAGTGACTTTGAACACTGTCCCAATGCTTTCAGGTCTTCTTTCTTCAGAATCCAGCCTTGGATTCCACCGAACACTTCTCCTGTCTTCACAAGCAGCAAGTCTTCTTTGGCTCCCATTGAAAACGACGCCGCGACCCGACCAAACACCAAAAGACACCTATGCACCCGGCTTTCCTGGGTGAGGTAACTCGAGTACTCCGGTGCTCCTCTGTGTGTTGACTCTAGAACTACTTACCCTGTAAGTGACTTGCTTGTAGACTCTCTCGAAGTATCCTAAAACTTTAAAATTCCAACCGCGACTTGCTCCATTGGTCTATTGGGATCCGCGGCTGTGTTCTCACACTGCATGCGTCTCCCGTGGGTCCTTTACTTACCTGCCTTGGGTGGATTAGTGAGGCCCCAGCACTTCTGAAGACCATAGGCCTTCTCCCTTCTCAAGTCGTTCTTCTTATACCTCTTTTTTAGTATATGGTCTGGTACGCCCCTAGGGACCCAGCCATATAAGTGCTTAATTTGTTGTGAAATGTTGATTTGTGCATATGTCCTTGACTTCTAATCTCATATAGAGATTAGTAGAGTGTGTCTAGTAATAAATACATATATATTGTATATATACACCTGTGTGGTGTCCTTTCATTTATTGAGTCAGGAGATTATAAGGTAAAACAAGCTGCTTCACATTCCTCTGAGACTTAGCCTGAAGGCTGCTCTCCACAGCTACCACTAGGATAGCTTTCTTTAAAAGGTTGTCTTAAACCTATCTACCATAAGGGTCGAATTGTACTGGTGCAAGTTGGCCACTTTAACTAGTGACCAGCATATACCAGGCCAACTTCTCACACCCAGGCAAGTAAGTATGGAGACCAGCCAGAAGAGTATGGGTCGAGGGACAGCAACAGTCATATATACTGTCTCACCAGTCTTGTGAGAATGATGTTGGGTACTTTTCTGAGGCACTGGATGTTTGGGTGAAGGGTAGTTTGGTTAACACCTGTGTGGGCTGTGTGATTCAATTGATGGAGAGCATATTTTAAGTCCCTGATTTCCAGATCTATGCCAACACCCGGTGGAGTGTGAGTTCTCTGACCCCAGGGAGCTTGCTCTGGAGACAGACCTTTTGGTGGATTCCAGAGGGTCTGCAGAAGCATCTGGGGGTGATCCTGCAGGAAGTGGCTCAGGTGTTTCCCAACCGAGCATGGTGGGAAAGGTTAATGGTAGCCCAGATAGGTCCTGGTGTTGTGGGAAGGGTGTATGGACTCACGTCCTTTCTCTGCGGAGAAGGAGTGGGAATGGGCTGCAGCCCAAGGTGCCCAAAACCCGGTCCCAGAGCCTGGATGGTTCCATGAGGGAACACCAGGTGGGGAGCCTAGGCTGTACTAGAAGGCCACCCATTGAGGGGGATCCCCTAGTGTCTGGGGAACTGGGGGGGGGGGGATTGCTGTAATGAGCATCCCACCAGTTCTGGTGTCTGGCAGCACTGCTTCAGTTGGGAGGGTGCATGAGTTCAGAGAAAAGGGTGAGCGGGGGATGCCGTCCCCAGTGGAAGGACCAGTGGGTCAGGGGTTGCCAGCTCTGAGGTCGGAGCACCCCAGGACTGACCCTGGTGAGGCGGCTTCTGGCCTGGGGGTCTTCATGCTCTGTCAGGTGGACAGGAGACTGGAGACCTGCACCAGGCAGACTCTCACACAACTCATGGGGAGTGTGTTTCCCTTAGGGGGTTGGTGTACTCCCCGGAAGTTCTGGGCTGCCAGGCACAGGTCCAGCCTATGGGTGCAGACCCTAGGTTGGAGGACCAGGTTCAGGGTGTCCCCCCTAACCTGGAGGAAGAGGCGACTGCTAACAGTGCCCCTACCAGTTTATCATCTGGGGGTACCACTCCAGGTGTGAGGGTACAGAGCCCCAGGGAAGAGGACTAGGTGTGGGAGAGCCCACCCCAGTCCCTTGTTCAGGCTCAGGGTACAGACCCTGGGCTGGTGTACCAGTTGCAGGATAGCACCCCTGAACTGGTGGGCAAATTGTGCAGGACACCTGCCACAGCTGCCCTGACAATTCTAGAAGGGGGTACCACTCCTGGCAGGAGGGTACAGAGCCCCAGGGAGGAGGACCAGGTATGGGATAGACCACCCCAGTCCTGTGTCCAGCCTCAGGGTACAGACCCTGGGCTGGCAGTCCAGTGTCAGGATATCATACCTGAATTGGTAGGAGGGAGAGTAGAGAAAGGATGCCAAGCACCGAGGGCTATCGCCCCCCACTCTCTGACACCACAGAGGTTAAAGAGGCCTGAAAGACTTAAGGCCTGGCTCTCATCACTGACAGCTGTCAGTGACCACTGTGGCTTGCTGTCCTGGTTTACAGAGTTGCCCCAGGGGGGCAGGAGAGGGACTGGGCCACACCACTGTGTTGGCCATGTGGGTACTGTCTGCCTGTTGGGACACATCTGTGAGCAACGTAAGTTTAGGTGCTGCACAGATGGGGTCCACAGGTGAGGAGAAGGGTTCCCCTTGGGTCAGATTAGTGGGTCCTGAGAGCATGGATAGAGGGATCCAACTGGGTTCAGGGAGGCATAGAACATGTTCTATCGCCCCAAGCAGGGAAGCCCATCGAGGTATGGATTGGTCTACCTTGGCTTTAGGCTGGAAGGGGGTTATGTTAGAGATGGCCCTTTTTGCAGGGTTATCCCCAAACGTTTTGCTTCTTCTTCCTATTTTTTCCTGACCTGCTGTTGTTGGTTTTAGGACTCAGGGCACTTTACCACTGCTGATCACTGCTAAAGTGCATATGCTCTCTGAGTAAATTGTGCTATGGATTGGTCTTTCCATGATTGGCATATATGATTTACTAGTCATCCCCTAGTAAAGTGCACTAAGTGTCCCAGGGCCTGTAACTCAAATGCTGCTAGCGGGCTGCAGCACTGGATTGTGCTACCCACACAAACAGCCTGAAAATGTAACTCTGGCCTGCCATTGCAGAGCCTTTGTACAGTCTGGGACTACCGTGTCGAGTTGGCAAGTGTACCCACTTGCCAGGCCCTAACCTTCCCTTTTCTTACATGTCAGTCACCCCCAAGGTAGGCCCAATGTACCCCTGTGGGCAGGGTGCAGTGTATGGGGAAGGTAGGACATGCCCTGGTGTGTGTGGCATGTCTTGATAGTGAACTACTGCCAATTTCGTTTTTCACTATGGCAAGGCTACCTGTTCCCATAGGACAGAATAGGGAGTTTGTTTATAACATCTTATAAACATACCTGGCCCTGGGAAAAGTGTAGAGAAATAAAGTTTAGTATGCCTGAACTCAGAATCTAAAGATGCATCTTTTAGTGAAGGTGATTTTTACATTTTGTGTTTGAAAATACCACATTTAGAAAGTAGGTTTGTAGATTGACTGTCTGGGTTTTGGATGACAGGGGCTGGAGAGGAGCAGTGGCTCTAGAGAGTCTAGGTGGGTCAGGGAAGGGCTGAATAGACCTGGGCTGCATTTAGAGTAGGGGGAGGAGATTTCCTTTCACCTGAATGGGCCTGGCCTGCCTCTGACAAAGCTGCATCCACCTCCCGCCAGGAAGCTGCACCAAGGAGGACAGAACTGGTTTCCGGCTGGGCAGAGACACTCTCTGCCTGAGAGGACAAAAGATTTTGGACTATAAAAAGTGGGGCCCAAACCCCTAAACTTTAGAACTCACTGGAATCAATGAACCTGCCAAGAAGAAGAGTTGTAAGAGCTGCCAGGAGGAGTACTGCCCCCTTTGCTGTGTTGTTGCTTTGTTGGGTTGGCCTACAGTTGCTGCTTCTGCCTTGGGCAGTGAAAGAACTGGGCTGAACTTTCTTTACTTGTGCTGATTATCTCCAAGGGCCTGAAATTGAGCTGGCCTACTGTTCTGAAGTCTCAGGGACTGCAAAGACTTCACCAGCCTCTGGGTACTGCTTCTGGACCCGCTGTTTCAGTTGCCACAGAGAAGAGAACCGCAACCGACTCCATCACCAACTCCGTCGCTGGCTCTGTTTCCTGACGGCACCGCAGACTGCACCGTCCGCATCTCACACAGCAACCATGGTCTCACCAACAACAACTTCCGACACCACCGAGCCGCTGCTTGCACCGTGACCTGTGGGCTCCGCAGTCCGCACCGCTTCGCTTCACTTCGCCATCCTGGTCTTACCGATGCTGTTGCTGCTGCTGACTCGACACCCATGACCGCATCGGGGTTGGGGGCACCGCTCGTAAAGTTTCACGGTGCTCCGCCTCATCCCACACAGTTGTCTGGGCTGACCAACGCCAGCTCCCTCTGTCACCTGCACCGCAACCTGCCAGCACCGCATTGAGTACGATCTCGCCCTGCACCGTAAGCCTTGGTCTCACTGACGCCATCTGGACGATCGTCACCGAACCGCTGACTGCACCACATCACGAGGACACCGCACCCTGCATCGCTTCCATTTTGCAATGCAACCGCGACAGTTGCCACAACCGGCTCGCACCCTGTGTAAGCCGCAACAAGAAAGGTAGTGTTACCAAGTATTTTCACGCTTTTGCTGGCCCGTATCGACACGGTCGGCTGGAACTGTTAGACTCTGTGGTTTCCAGCATCGCAGTAGCCCCGCACGGAGCTACCCACTCGTACGAACTGTGTTTTGGAGGTATTTCTGCAGTTTAGAAGACATCCTGCAAAGTATCTGTTTTTCAAGTACTGTACTGTGAATTCTTTATCGCTTTTGGTCTTGTCTTAAGTGTATCTAAATATTGGATATTTTTCTAAACTGGTGCGCTGTCCTTTTGTAGTGCTTACACGGTATTACTGTTGGTTTCATGCAAATGCTTTACACACTGCCTCTAAAATAAGCCTGACTGCTCATGCCAAGCTACCAAGGGGGTGAGGAGCAAGGGTTATTTTAGGAGTGTAACTCCCTTATCCTGACTAGAAGGAAGGGTCCCTACTTGTATAAGGTGCAAACCATTGCCAACTAGAGACCCCCATTTCTAACGGCGATAGTCTTTTTTGCTGCTCCTAACATATGGAGTATCAAACGCCAGTCTGAGTGGGTCATAGCGTTGAGAGCCTGCAGTCGAAGTCCCAGAACCACCACCCCTGGAGCATTTGGAATGGGAAACCCTATTACATCTTTCATGTGGCTAAGCACCTCTTTCACACAAGCTGTGGGGGTGGGGATCATACTCTGGAGGCGAAGGAGGGTATAATACCAACGCATCATCAGTTTATAGGCTGACTCTTGTTGTTTAACACTTTTGAAAGGTGTTGGGAATGTCTCTACATAGCTGTTCCCAATGCGCAGGGGGGTTATCCTCTGCAATGTCCATATGCCACTTCAGGTGCTAGGAGTGGAGAGGCAGAGGATGAGAATGTTGCAAAACCTTGTAAGTTCGGGAGATCAGGCCCCGCGATCAATCAAACGATCATACTAGCAATTCAAAGGTGGTCAGTGGACGCGTGGCTCCCAATGTGTTTTCAGTAGTATGTAGCCAGTGCCTGATTTGATAATACTGAAGGTGTGTCTTGGGGGGAAGACGGTAGTCTTGATTACATTGGTCAAATGTTTTAAAGGTCTCTCCCACAAAGAGTTCAGCTATTGTGCAGCAGTCACCGGCCTCCCAAGCTTGAAAGGAGTTAGACTGAAAGGCCGAGGGAAAGTCAGGGTTATGGGCCAAGGGTGTGTTAGGGGAGGGGAATGAGGTAAGTCCGTGACTGATCACTATCTTGTCCCATACCTCCAGGACCCTTTTTGTGGGGGTAGCGATATAGGCATTGCGAGGACGCGCTCTTTTTGGTAGCCAGTCCAGGCCCCACAGGGAGCGACATGTCACCACCCTGTCCATGTGAAACCAATGTTTTTCGCTTTCACAGACTACCTACTCCGAGATAAAACGCAGGTGTGATGCCCAGTAATAGACAAGAAAATTGGGGCATGCAAGACCCCCTCTGTCTTTTGGTGTCATTAGAAATTTGTTGGAGAATCTCGGCCTTCCCTTTCCCCATGTAAAAGAATTTACCTCAGCCTGAAGGCTTACAATGTCCCACTGGGGGATAGAAGTCGTGAGTGCCTGAAAGAGGTACAATAGCTTGGGCAGAATAGACATTTTGACTGCATGAAGACGACCCAACCACAGTATGGGAAGCGATTTCCCTCGTCTAAGGTCCTCCCTGACAGAACGTCTATATTCCAGCCAGTTTGCCTGAGTCCAAGGGTCCAGTGTGGCTGTGAGATGAAGCCCTAAATATTGTATAAAGTGGGGGGCTCACTGGAATTGGGAATGTACACCCAATTCTGCAATCTCCTGAGGGGAACGGGTAAAGTTTAATGCCTGATATTTGTTAATGTTTAGCCCTAAACCTTCTTGAATTGAGAGAGTATGAGAAGCAGGGCAGCGAGAGAGTTTTGGGAGTCAGTGAGAGTCAGGAGCAGGTCGCCTGCAAAGAGAGTAGCCTTAAGTTCAAGTCCCGCAAATGGGATGCCCCTAACCGCCAAAGACTGATGTATTGTACTTGCCAGGGGTTCTATGGCCAAGGCAAAAAGCAGGGGCAACAAGGGGCACCCCTGGCGCGTTCCCTTGTGGATCTGAATTTTAGGCTATTAATTCAAATTTGTACCAAGGGCGATGCAAATGGGGCCATTATGCGAGTTGTCATGACTGGTCCTAGCCCTATCTTCCGCAATACTGCTCTGAGAAAGGTCTAATCAACCCTATTGAATGCTTTCTCAGCGTCGAGGGAGAGCAAGAAAACTGGAATATTTTGCTGTTGGGCTTTCTTCACCAAGTGGGCTATCCACCTGATGTTATCTGCTCCCTGTCTTTGATGGACGAAGCCTGCCAGGTCTGGGTCCACCAAGCCAGGGAGGAACGGTGCCAGATGATGTGCTAGGATTTTTGTAAATATTTTGACATCAACATTAAGGAGGGAAATAGGGTGGTAGGAGACACAGGATGCTGGTTTAGGGATAAGGGCTATTTCAACCTCGGCTATCGTAGGAGTCACGCTAGCAGTGTCAGCGAAAGAGTTAAATAACCGGAGCATCAGAGCCTGTAACTGGGGAAGGAAGAGTCAATAGAAGGAGACCGTGAACCTATCAGGCCCTGGCGATTTCCCCAACAGCAGGCTTCTTAATGCTTTTAGAAGCTCTTCAGGGGTAATTGGGTCTTCCAATTGCTGAGCATGAGAAGGATTTAACGGTTCCCATGGACATGAGGTAAAGAAGGACTCAACGTCCTCTTGGGCAATTTCACCCCGGTCCTAAATTGTTTATCTGCTTCAGATGTGGCCCATTGATCCCTACCGATCTCAATCTTGGATATATGGTTCCTGCACCGCATTTTTAACATGTCTGGTACTGCAAGGGTAGTGCAATTTCTTAAATCTGTGTTTAGTACCTTCCAAACAGTCTTTGGAGTTATTCCACGATTCATACACTCTGTGCTTGGAAACATTTTTTGAGGTCTTCTGATTGTCCTGTTCCTATTTGTCGGGACTGTGCATTTACATTTTCTGCTCAGCAATGGCTGTACCATCACAAGGTTAAATGGAACTAGCACTACCCTGTAGGAAGGTGGAATCTGACTAATGGTTGCCCCCAACTTTTTGCCTGGTATTTGAATGGTTTTTGACTAGTCTGGCTGGGATCCTGCTATCCAGGGCCCCAGACTATCTGCTTTCTCCCTAAAACTAATGTGAAGTACCCTAGGTACAAGCCAACTGGATGCCGAGGATGCCCTGACAGTCCCTTGTAGATGGTACCCTAGGTACCCAGGGCATGGGTCCCTCAGTAGGCCTACCAGGGCTGCAGCACTTATTGTGCCACCCTGGGAAAGCCACACAAACTGACACCACCAGACCACTACTGTAGTCTGGGTAAGGTGGTGCTAGCACCCCTTACAGGGATATAGGTACCCTATATCCCACCCCATTACAACACATGTACTCTCATGGGCCACCCCTATGGCAGGCCTTGCTAATCCTACAAGGCAGGGTGCTGAGGTATGTGTGAGGGGGGACCCCTACATGAGTAGGGCCTCCCTGCAACCTTCGTAAAATCATTGCTGGGTTGTTTGTAGTGTAGCCATACCATATACTCTTAACCGCATTATAAGTCTATCGCGATAACGCGATAACTTGAGAATGGCTACACAGAACCATATCGTGTTTGGTGTCAAACATGTAGGAATCATACCCCCAGTCCAGCCATGGGCATGAGGGTACGATTCCCCCCTGCTAGAGGGGCGATATGATAAAAAGCGGCAGATATTAGACACCAATTTAAAAGTGCACACGTAGTACAAAATGGCTACCACTCGCCACCCACACAAATCTGGCTGGCTGTTTCTGGGGAAAATCCCAGCCTCGCCAGCTGGACAATAGGGCTCCTGTGGCAGGGAGGTGCTAGCATCTCCCCAGACAGGATAATGTGGATTGGAACAGGGTGGGTGCACCAAATGTCCTTTCAGAGTTGCACTTAGGCAGCTGCAGAGTCCTCATTCTGCATACACCGCTTGGAACCGGTTCAGGGGCATCCTGCCCCTCGCCCAGGCGGGAAACACACTAAGGGGAGAGGGTGTAGCCACCCTTTCCCGCCTCACCAGCCATTGGTGGACACTACTCTGGACACTCCCCTAATCTTGGGGATAAAGGTGAATAACGTGGCCCCAGAGCCTCAGATTAATCTTGGACTTCAAAGACTTGACCTTCGATGAGCTACTGCCCAGCTGACTGAAGAAATCTCCCTTGGGATAAAGGAGTTATCCCCCTGCTTGGCAGGCACCTGAAACACTGCAAGTGACCCGGTTGGAACTTTGCTGCTCCTGTGGACTTCGACGACTTCCAGCACCCTTGAGGTGGGTTGCCAGCGCATCCTAGAGGCCAGTGAGTGTGCTCAACGAGTTTGGGCACCGTTGACCGCGTGGGTGCCGAGATCCCCAATACCCCAGGACACCAGCCATCTCTTGCGTAGCACACAACCCTGACCAGTGGGGAAGTTGTGCTTTGGCCTGTTTACAAGCCAACCACTCTACAGCAATTGTGCCAAAGACCAGCACCCTAGCCCTCTCCAGTGGCCCGTGGGTGCCCTTTTACACACTCCAATTTGCCACCTCCCGTGGTCCCTTATCTCTCGACTTGTGGGCCCTAGCGGAGGTCAATATCAACAATCAAGAGTTCCCCTAGATGCTCCAGTCCTGCTCTACAGTCTCCCCAAAGGAGACCTCTCTCAGACCTCGTGGGTCTGCACCGTAGCAGATTTGTTTATCTTGTGTGGGTTGCGGTTGCCAAGGCTTAGTGGATCCAATCCAGACACTAACACCGCAGCAACCCTCATCCAATGTGGGACAGTTGCCCTCCAGAAGCTGGCCTTCCTTGAAGCCTTCTGGAGCCTGTGGCTGCACATCCAAGCTACACCACTTTTCACCTGAAGCACCCGACATCGAAGGGCTCTTTGCTTTGAGCCTCCTGGTCACTTTGCCGTGACCCAGACTCTGTCCCCTCTGCTTTCAGGTTCTTCTCTACAATCTTCACATCTTTGATCTTCACGGAAACATCGATGCTTTTGCCTAGCAGAACTTTTGACTATTTTCCTATTGAAAATCCGCCTGCGACCCGACAGCAGAAACGACCTATGCACCCTGCTTCCCTGGGGCAGGTAACAGTGGTACCTCGGTACTCTCGTGGTAGTGGGCTCCTCAAAAGCTTAAGTCTAAAGTTTTAACTTTGTACTCCAGCTAGAAGTATTTTTAAACTATTGATTTCCAACTGCGACATTCTCCATAGGCTATAATAGAGATCCCGATAGCAGCTACTTCCACTGCACGCGCCTCCCGTGGGTCCCCTTCCTCATAACCTGGGGTGGATTCTTAAGGGGCCAGCGATCCTAAATGCCCTAGGCATTGTCTGTAGAATTGTCGTGGTTCTTATACCACTATTTTAGTATATGGTTTGGTCCCCCCCGGGGCCCAATGTTAACAGTGCTATTTATTTGTATCTATCAATGCTTGTTTGATGTGTAACTTTGCCTCAGCCTCATAAAGGGACGGTGGGATTCTGTCTAGAATAAATACATATATTTTATATATATACCTGTGTGGACTTCTCTTTCATTTGGTTATTCAAGAGGTTATCTATGGTAAAACAATAAGCTTAACACTCCTTCAAGACTTAGCCTGAAGGCTGCTCTCCACAGCTACCACTAGGATAGCTTTCTTTAAAGGTTGTCTTAAACCTCTCATCAATAAGAGTCAAATTGGACTGGTGCAAGGTGTCCCTACAACTAGGAGACAGCATATGCCAGGCCAACTTCTCACATTGGTGTGCAGCGGTTGGATTCAAGCTTGCCATTGTTTTACCAGATAACAAATTGAATTTCTAAAGTGAAAGCCACTAGGTACCAAAGGTACATATAAATTCAAAGGCTTAGAATACAATAAGTTCTACTGAACTTAGGAGTTGTGTGTAGAGGGTTTAGCACACCTTGACTACAACTCAAGAGAGGGTTCAGTAGGCCACACCTAGTGTAGGTAGATACACCAGTACCACTACACTAGACATGTCTTTAGGTTCAGGTGCCCATAAGGCTATGGAAGGACCCCAGAGGGTCCCAGTCGACAAATATGATCATCTCTCCTTTGCTGATCTCAGGGAGATGTGCACCTCTAGGAAACTTAAGACAAACAAAGGTGCCAATATCCAACGTCGCAGGGAAATCCTGCTCATAGCAGACTTTGAGCAGAATTTAGGGCCTGATGGGGTAGACAGGTTGGGTGGGCATCCTTCAGAAGAGGACCCTCCTAGAGAGGACTCTGCTGAGGACCAGGAACGGGATGAAGATCCTGACCTGGGAGAACCAGACCACTCACAACATGGAGGTGATGGCCCAAAAGGCACTCTCTCCATCTCTCAAGGGAGAGTGGTGGATCCAAGTAGAAGGAACAGATCCCCCTCAGTGGGGTCCAACCATTCTAGGAGATCCAAAAGGACCTCTGCCTCTCCTCAGAGGAGAGAATCCTCCCAAGAGAGGAAATGCAGACTGATCCAGTTTGAGCAGGCAAAACTACAGCTCAGGAGAGAACAGTTAGCATTGGACAGGAAGTCGCTAGAGCTTCAGAAAGCTTCAAGAAAGTGGGGTCTAGAGACCCCTGGTGGCAGTAATGAAACCCCTCGAGTTAGAGAGAAAGTCCCTGACAATAGGAACCTCCACAAGATTGTGCCCCCCTACAAGACAGGGGATGATATCCACAAATGGATCACTGCTCTTGAGAGGGCCTGTAAAGTACAAAGGGTCCCAGTAGAGCAGTGGGCAGCAATCCTGTGGCTCTCCTTTGCAGACAAAGGTAGAGACAAGCTCCTCTCTGTAAGAGAAGAGGATGCAGATGATTATTATATCTTGAGAGATGCTTTAATAGATGGGTTTGGCTTAACCACTGATCAATACAGACTTAAGTTCAGAGACACCCAAAAAGCACAGGATCAAGATTGGGTAGACTTTGTGGATTGTGCTACCAAGGCATTGGAAGGTTGGTTAAATGGCAGTAAAGTAAATAATTATCAAGGATTGTATAATCTCATCATGAGGGAGCAGATTCTTAATAATTGTCAAAACCAATTCTTACACCAGCACCTGGTGGACTCTGATCTGACCTCTCCCCAAGAATTGGGAAAGAAGGCAGACAAATGGGTCTGAACCAGGATTAGGCCCAAGAACCAAGGTGGTGACCAGAAGAAAGATTCTACCAAGCCCAAAGAGAAAGGTGGGGATAATAAAACAGAAAAGTCCTCTGAAGGGCCCCAAAAACCCAGTGCTGGGGGTGGGTCCCAAAAGCCTTCCTCTTCTAACAAGAAACCATATTGCCATGTGTGTAAGCAACCTGGCCACTGGAAAACTGACTCCAGCTGTCCAAAGAATGGCAATAAAGAAAATGTTCCTCCCAATGCAGCTCCAACACCTCCTGCTGCTACTAGTAGTAATTCCCCAGGTGGTGGGAGTGCACCCAAAAACTTAGTTGGGCTTTCTTGGGGAACTCAGGTGGACTCTGGCCTAACCAGGTCCCCCACACAAGCAACTCTAGTCTGTGATGGAGGCATGGGGTTTGCCAACTTTACCATGAGTCCCAGTATCCTGGGCAGGTACAGACAAGAGCCTATGATCAATGGTCAGAAGGCTGTGGCCTATAAGGACACAGGGGCTAGTGTCACCATGGTGACCCAGAAACTAGTGCCCCTAGAACAGCTTTTGCCTGGGTTTAGCTACCAGGTGACCAATATAGATGGAATTAGGAAAGACCATCCCATGGCAGTGGTAAATCTCAGCTGGGGAGGGGTCACTGGCCCAAAGAGAGTGGCAGTGTCCCCAAACTTGCCTGTAGATTGTCTACTGAGGAATGGTCTGGAAATCTCAGCCTGGGTTGAGGTGGACCACAAAGCCCATTTAATGATGGTAGGCATCACTGAGAGAGTGGATGAGACCCTGAGGGCCTCACCTCCACCCCAGGAGAAAATAAAGGGAGTGAAGCCTGAAACTATGGATCACTCCACCCAAACAGAGAGCATAGGGGGTGAGGACCCGCCCTCCCCCCACCAGACTACAGGTAAGGGTCAAGTTTCTCAGGGAACTGATCCTGCCCCTTGTGAAGTAACTGCCCCAGAAGTGGACAGGCCTGGCCTGGCCACCTCTCTGATGGCAGGGGATCCTTCCAAGGTAGTACCCAGTCTGGAGCAGGTATCCTGCCCCTCTCTACCCTGCCTCAGTCAGCCCAGGGCTGCAGAGGTCAGGGAGGTCAGTGGACCCTTAATGGGCCCCTGTCCAGAGGAACCCCCTAATCAGCAGATTAGGGACACCCAGCAGAATAGTTTTAGCCAGGTGAATATTCCTCTGCAAACTGAGGGATCCCCCTTACCCCTAGGTATAGGTACCCCTCAAATGGATGTTGTTGGGAACAGGGAAACCTGGGGCAGAGTTGCCCCAAACCTTCCAGTACCCTCCACTATTCCAACCAAAGGGATCCAACCCCCAGCTGTAGGCAGCCAGAGGTTGACCCGTAGGGCCAGATATGACACAGTCATGGGCAGAAAGGCTACCATGGTGACCAGTGACCTGAGGAGGTCGAGACCACCCCAAATAGGGCCTCACTTCCAGACTCAGACACCCCACCAGCCCACCTCTGTACCAAAAACCAATACAGGTAATTCCCCTAGACTTTGGAGAAACTCTAGAACCCCTTGGGGTAGGATTTCCCAAGTGGACCATGAGACAGGGAGCAACCATGCTAGTGCAGGTTCTTCCTTATATGGCCACTCAGGAAATAAAGGCTTATCTGGACAAGGTTAGCCTTATCTCCTTTCGTTTGGGGGGGGGGGGTTATGTAGGAAGGTGGAATCTGACTAATGGTTGCCCCCAACTTTTTGCCTGGTATTTGAATGGTTTTTGACTAGTCTGGCTGGGGTCCTGCTATCCAGGACCCCAGCCTATCTGCTTTCTCCCTAAAACTAATGTGAAGTACCCTAGGTACAAGCCAATTGGATGCTGAGGATGCCCTGACAGTCCCTTGTAGATGGTACCCTAGGTACCCAGGGCATGGGTCCCTCAGTAGGCCTACCAGGGCTGCAGCACCTATTGTGCCACCCTGGGACAGCCACACAAACTGACACCACCAGACCACTACTGTAGTCTGGGTAAGGTGGTGCTAGCACCCCTTACAGGGATATAGGTATCCTATATCCCACCCCATTACAACACATGTTCTCTCATGGGTCACCCCTATGGCAGGCCTTGCTAATCCTACAAGGCAGGGTGCTGAGGTATGTGTGAGGGAGGACCCCTACATGAGTAGGGCCTCCCTGCAACCTTCGTAAAATCATTGCTGGGTTGTTTATAGTGTAGCCATACCATATACTCTTAACCACATTATAAGTCTATCGCGATAACGCGATAACTTGAGAATGGCTACACAGAACCATATCGTGTTTGGTGTCAAACATGTAGGAATCATACCCCCAGTCCAGCCATGGGCATGAGGGTACGATTCCCCCCTGCTAGAGGGGCGATATGGGAAAAGCGGCAGAATTTAGACACCAATTTAAAAGTGCACACGTAGTACAAAATGGCTACAACTCGCCACCCACACAACTCCGGCTGGCTGTTGCTGGGGAAAATCCCAGCCTCGCCAGCTGGACAATAGGGCTCCTGTGGCAGGGAGGTGCTAGCATCTCCCCAGACAGGATAATGTGGATTGGAACAGGGTGGGTGCACCAAATGTCCTTTCAGAGTTGCACGTAGGCAGCTGCAGAGTCCTCATTCTGCATACACTGCTTGGAACCGGTTCAGGGGCATCCTGCCCCTCGCCCAGGTGGGAAACACACAAAGGGGAGAGGAATGTAGCCACCCTTTCCCGCCTCACCAGCCATTGGTGGACACTACTCTGGACACTCCCCTAATCTTGGGGATAAAGGTGAATAACGTGGCCCCAGAGCCTCAGATTAATCTTGGACTTCAAAGACTTGACCTTCGACGAGCTGCTGCCCAGCTGACTGAAGAAATCTCCCTTGGGATAAAGGAGTTATCCCCCTGCTTGGCAGGCACCTGAAACACTGCAAGTGACCCGGTTGGAACTTTCCTGCTCCTGCGGACTTTGACGACTTCCAGCACCCTTGAGGTGGGTTTCCAGCGCATCCCAGAGGCCAGTGAGTGTGCTCAACAAGTTTGGGCACCGCGTGGGTGCCGAGATCCCCAATACCCCAGGACACCAGCCACCTCTTGCGTAGCACACGACCCTGACCAGTGGGGAAGTTGTGCTTTGGTCTGTTTACGAGCCAACCACTCTACAGCAATTGTGCCAAAGACCAGTGCCCTAGCCCCTTCCAGTGGCCCGTGGGTGCCCTTTTACGCACTCCAATTTGCCGCCTCCTGCAGTCCCTTGTCTCTCGACTTGTGCGCCCTAGCAGAGGTCAATCTTGACAATCAAGAGTTCCCCTGGTTGCTCCCGGCCTGCTCTACAGTCTCCCCAAAGGAGACCTCTCTCAGACCTCGTGGGTCTGCACCGTAGCAGATTTGTTTATCTTGCGTGGGTTGCAGTTGCCAAGGCTTAGTGGATCCAATCGGGACACTAACACCGCAGCGACCCTCATCCAATGTGGGACAGTTGCCCTCCAAAAGCTGTCCTTCCTTGAAGCCTTCCGGAGCCCGTGGCTGCAGATCCAAGCTACACCACTTTTCACCTGAAGCACCTGACATCGAAGGGCTCTTTGCTTTGAGCCTCCTAGTCACTTTGCCGTGACCCAGACTCTGTCCCCTCTGCTTTCAGGTTCTTCTCTACAATCTTCACATCTTTGATCTTCACGGAATCATCAACGCTTTTGCCTAGCAGAACTTTTGACTATTTTCCTATTGAAAATCAGCCCGCGACCCGACAGCAGAAACGACCTATGCACCCGGCTTCCCTGGGGCAGGTAACAGTGGTACCTCGGTACTCTCGTGGTAGTGGGCTCCTCAAAAGCTTAAGTCTAAAGTTTTAACTTTGTACTCCTGCTAGAAGTATTTTTAAACTATTTATTTCCAACCGCGACATTCTCCATAGGCTATAATAGAGATCCCGATAGCAGCAACTTCCACTGCACGCGCCTCCCATGGGTCCCCTTCCTCATAACCTGGGGTGGATTCATAAGGGGCCAGCGATCCTAAATGCCCTAGGCATTGTCTGTAGAATTGTCGTGGTTCTTATACCACTATTTTAGTATATGGTTTGGTCCCCCCCTGGGGCCCAATGTTAACAGTGCTATTTATTTGTATCTATCAATGCTTGTTTGATGTGTAACTTTGCCTCAGCCTCATAAAGGGACTGTGGGATTCTGTCTAGAATAAATACATATATTTTATATATATACCTGTGTCGACTACTCTTTCATTTGGTTATTCAAGAGGTTATCTATGGTAAAACAATAAGCTTAACACTCCTTCAAGACTTAGCCTGAAGGCTGCTCTCCACAGCTACCACTAGGATAGCTTTCTTTAAAGGTTGTCTTAAACCTATCATCAATAAGAGTCGAATTGGACTGGTGCAAGGTGTCCCTATAACTAAGAGACAGCATATGCCAGGCCAACTTCTCACATACCCATGTACTCCTGTGTCGTGAAAGGATGATACAGTGCTTTGAACAGCCTTTCTTCAGGAACACAAATGAAAATTGGTTCTTGTCCTTTCAGCCTGTCCAGCTACGCTGCGTGCAGCCTGTTTTCTACTGTCAGCTGTGCACTTTCGAATGTGCCCTGAACATATGCCTAGGAACCCAACAGGTTCAATGTCTGGACATGGAACTGCTGGTGGGCCCTCTGAAGGCACACTTGTATAGTTGTCCTTCAGGCTTGCCAGTGCTTCTAAATACATACTACAAACATTCCTGGAATGCTTCTGATCCTGGTGATCTGGATCTTGTCTTGGCTTCTGCGGATTCCACACTGGCTGTTCCTCCTTCAACAGCTCCTGAGGGTGATGAACTACGACTTGTTTGCTTTATGGATCTGATCAAATTGGTGCCTCTGGGAACATCGTTTGCGGTTGCTGGGAACAGCAATGTTTCAGCTACTTCTTTAAACACAAAAACAATTTGGCAATTTCAAATCATGAGATTTTTAATTCAGCCCTATATTTTGAACGCTAAATTGCTTTTAAAATGTTGTCTCTTTTAACATGTTCTTTTCGTTTTTAGGCTTTTTACCATATGGCTTTCTCTATGGTTTTAGTATTAAAGAAGCGTGATGTTTTTTAGATTTTAAGTTTGAAAGGGATATTTTACCTTATATTTTTGGCATAGTTTGGATAGCTTTGCGGTCGCCTTATGTCCAAGGAGTGGGTGTCACGTTGGTCACACTCAGATTGAGCGGTAACGCCACAATTTTACTTGTTCACATAACTTGAGACCTTTTCTTGAACACTGTACATCAGGGGTCTTCAAACTGTGGGGCGCGACCCCCAGGGGGGCCGTGGAGTGATGCAAAGGGGGTCGCGCCTTCCCAGTCACACTTCTGCCCAGGCCCAAGGGCTTCAGCCCCCCCCCTCTTCTTCCCCTGTCCTGTATCTCAGCCCGGGCTGCTTCAGTGAAACTTGAGCTGCTGTGGGCTCAGCTGGGCAGTGTCTGGAGTCTTATCTCCGGCACCCCCGTGTTTTTCACAGGTCTTTAAAGACCATTTGCATTTTTACATGCCTTTGCAAACTGGTTACAGAGGCTTAGGTTTTATTCCTGGTTTCAGTACCCCCTGGGTCCCCACTCAGCCTATTCCTTACATTTGTATTTTACATTTCCTGCTGTAGTGTGAGAATGCATTTAATGGAAAGGAATACAAAGTAGGCTTGCCAAAAGAAAAATGCCTGCCGTGTTTTGTTTAAAGAGCCTGCAAAGATCTCCTCTTGGTACTAAATAGACTTAGAAATAAAAAAGTATGTATGCATTCGTTATGTGACTTTTCTGTCTTTTTTCTCTTTAATTACCAGTCATGGACCATTGAGGCAGCTCTAGAACACAATTAAAAGTGCTTTCTATTTATATTTGCTGTTGGAAGTATGCACAGATAAGTGCTGAAAATACTGCTTTAGGTGACTGCTTTTTTTTGTACCGACTGGGCTATCAAAATAATTTGCTGGCAACCCTAACCATAGGACTGGAAGTTTGTTGCAGGATCAGCACATTATTTATTTCCTTCACCCTCGATCCCCGATTAATGCGGCAATAGTTTAACTTAGATCTTAAACTCTATGTCGCCATCAATAACATGCTGAGTTACTTCATGGGTCTGGGGTTGCACCTTGCATTCAAACAACTCATTCCTCATTCTCGCCCTTCATTTTCACGCTCACCCTGCACTCACAGCGATCACAATGCACTCACAATGCACTTGTGCTGCTCACCCTATACCTCAACCTGCAGTCACACGTGTACACTTCTCATCCTGCACTCATGTGACACTTCACTCACCTGTCCCCCTCACTACTCAATATGCAACTCCCTCAAACAAGCCTATCAGTAATCATACATTTATTCATCCCATTCTGAACTTGCATCCGCACCCAAATTCATACGCCACCTCACTCACCCTGCAGTCACTCCTCTTGTCCTACTCTCACACTGTTGCATCGCTCACCGTGCACTCACATGGGCACTCTTGTCACCCACACAGTGCAGAGGGTTAATGTGCCTGCTACAAAGAATATGTACCATGCAGATCCCAGAAATGAGTGTGAGTAAACTATGAGTAGTGCTATAAAAAATGAAATGTTTGTCAGAAAGGTGCTATAGAGAGATGCGTTGCATTTTTTGTGAGTGGCAGTGAAGGAATTCATGGAGAAGGAGGAAACGGGGGCGGGGCATCAAAAAAGACCGATGCACCGGGTGCGACCAGCGTTAGGACCAGCCCTGACTGGTAGTGTTAGCCCCCCCCCCCCTCTGAAGTTCTGGTCTAGTGGCTCCCCTGCTTCTGCCTATTGTTATTTACATTTGTAGAGCTCTACTGTTACAAAAAGATGTCCTGGGGCTAATAACCATCTACTGCCTGAAGGCAAATGAGAAACACACAGAAGAGATAAATGTGAGAGACTGATAGAGATGAGGGCAGTGAAAAGACAGAATGGCAAGAGGTGATTAAAGGTGAAGTGAGAGGTTGAATGGGGAGAATTCAGAAGTTGTAAAAAAGGGGTGAAAGAAAATGGCCTGCAAAGTGAGAGAGGGATCCGGGGTTAGGAGAGGAGAGAGGGATGGAAGGGAGGGGGTGAGAGGAAAGCTGCATGGGTAAACTGCTTAACTGCACAAAACCACTAGGGTTTTAAGGGACCCCTGCTTCTCCTGGTCAGCGCCAGGTGAGCTTCTAATGTGGCAGCACGTATTGCTGCAGAGTGAAAGGCCCTTCACAAAGGTTGACTTGAAATCTTTCTGATGATAATTGCTGTATTTTGGTTATAAATGGGTACTGATTGGGTGAAATCTTTCCTCAGTGTTACTGTGTGTAACAAATGTCAAAATAATGAAGCAATGCTATCCCAAAATACGCTGCATCAAATAACCTCATTTACATTTTCATCCCACGCAATTTAGTCAACAGGTTTAGACATTTTTGTCAGGAGGGGGTCCGTACACCTCAAAATGTTGACAGGGGGCCTCGGCATCCAAAAGTTTGAAGACCTCTGCTGTACATTGACGTTTGCCACACATTTCATTGCATACCTGTACAGGATACTATTCTTTGAAATGGCTTTGCTTACATTTCATCTTCATAGGCATAGCACCCACCTTGAACATTCTGTACAAGGGCTAAGTTTACTACTCAAAATGTTGTCTTTTATTTTTGTCAGTTTGGCGACAGAGCAATCACAATAGAATAAACAATAGCTGCCTGACTGGGGCTTTGGCACGGTAGCATGGGTGATGTTTATTATATAAGCAGGGTCACATCCTTGTTTGGTTAGAGGAGCATTTTGCTGACACTGCGAGGTCGCTGCATGTCAGAATTCCAGCCCAGCTGATTCCTGTTTACCTCTTGTGAGGGATACGGCCCACTCTTCCCCAAGACGGGCACCCTGATGACACTTACCCGCAGGTAATGGGGAGTTAGATTACCCAACAGGGATTTGGCAGATCACTCACCCTAGACATACTAGGTTAGATAGTGCTAGGTAGGAGTACAATATATTACAGTACTTATATGTCAGCAAATATTTACTGTTATTGCACAATGGTTGAATTGGTCATTTTCTTCACCATTCTCATAATGCTAATTACGGTATTCTGTTTCCTCTTCTTGATTATAACAGGACATGTCTTTTAGACAAGAATCACAATGCTTCAATAAATAATGAAATGCCTTGCTGAGTATTTATTGGGTATCTCTTCGGGTATTCGTGAGTAACCAAACGCAAAGGTTCTAGATCTGTTACCATGATTTCCTTGGGGAGACAGGGTAGTTATGTTCTAAGGTTGCACAATCCATTTGTTTCCTTGTCAAGTTAGGGGTACAGATGAAGCACTGTCATCTATCAGGAATTGGGCCAATATATCCTAATGGTGTGCGTAGGATCAGTCTCACACAAACCTAACATTTATGTTGTCCAACAAACGCACAGTTTTACTTGAGAAAGTATAAGCCGAACGACAAGTGGAGGGAGGTTACTTGTTGTTAAGAATTAGTAGTGCATGGCAGAGAGCATCTGGCTTGGTGTCTGTCGCAACAAGTAGTTGCTGTTGTTTGAAGTTTGGGGAGTCGGGTTGCTGAAGTTCATGTATTCAGTGGTTTCAGACCTAGAAGAGAAAGAGGCTGTGATGACATGGTTCACCGCCATGGTGGTGTTTACTGTGGTCATCATTGTAATCAACTGGGGACATTTTACGTCTAAGGTACGAAGCTTAAGCTTTGGACTTGAGAAAGATCCAGAGTAGAAGATCTCCTATCCCCTGGCAAACGCAAGCAAGTGTGGCCTCTCCCTACCTGTGCTGGTGCAGCCCCTCTTCTTCTGACTATGAGGTATGCACTGTCCCAAATCAGGGGCTCAAGAGACATCAGTGCGGTTGGCAAGGTCCTGTCAATGCAGCCCACCCTATGATTCACATGTAGGTGCACAAAAGTGAGTATAGGCACCCCCAGCCTCTGGCTAACAATTGAGAAGTGAACCCATGCTCGTTTTGTTAAAGATACAGGGTAAGGCTGCATCGAGTGGCACACACTGCGGCAACTATGTATGATACAGAAACAGCCACATTAATGTTAGCCAAAGCCATAAAGAAGCGACAAGACTGTGTACCTTGCAAGTCCCTTGAACACAATTGGAATACATTCTAAATACTGACTCATTGATCAAGATTTCCCTACCAATATGATTGTGGAAGTGGCATAAAGACAATAATAGCTGGCTCCATCCACACAGTGACTCTATGTATAATTTGTCATCACTTGGGCCTCTGTATTTACATGTGTAGTATTTAGCTGTATGTTGTGATAAAACCACTTTCCTCTAAGTAAAAGCAGTGCATGGACATGAATTATTAATTTTATTTCATGGTCAGCTGAGTTCTGAGTCTCTAACCCACACCACCTCCCTGATTAAGCGTTGGACTTTTTTACAGCAGAAGTTTAAGTGCTAAAGTGATGTACATGGTGGCCAGTTTTGAGTTTTATGGTAAGGTAAACCCAGAACAACAAGGGTAAGCATGTCCCTTTGTCACCATTTGAGTTCAGTAACCCTTTACTGACCTGTATTGTTGGACACTTTGGCAGCTATGATTTGTATCACATATTAAGAACTATAGATGCACATATTTCTTTCTCCACAGAGGCTGTAGGCTTTAAAACGGCCCTCTCCATCCCAATACAATGACCTCATTCAGATGTTTGTAATGGAAGTCAACGGCTCATGATCTCATCAACGTGACCCACCCGCCTTTCAGTATTGATAGTTTGACACAGGTTCTATAGGAGCACAATAGATACCAAAACTCCAAAAAGCAAACAGCAGGAACATCATTTAGTGGTCTCCAGGGGTCGCAGCTGCATCCTCTGGCTTGCCCCTTACAACCCCTGCCACTGCCTTTGCAACTGCTAGCTTCAGAGATGGAAAAGGAAATGCTAAAAACAGAATGAAAGGTAAAGGTGCTCCATTGTGCATTGTTTACTCTCTGCAGATCCGGCAGAGAACTGAGCATTCAGCTTAAGACAAATAAGTATGCAGCAGTGCAATGTATGTTCTGCTGAATAAAAGTTAAAACATGAAATAAAAAAAATAAAAAACAATTAAACAAGATGTTGCAGATTTGTATTATTTTGAACATACAGAAAATTGCGTAATTGAAAAAAGAAACTCAGCTATCTGCTGTGGTGAATGAGTGATAATGCATTACAAGTTATTCTGACCTAAATGCATTAACAATGCTAAGGAACAATTTATATAAAAAAACATTGGTTACATTGTTCTAAATAAAGAAAAACGGGTGAACAAAAACTATAATTTTTTTTAAAGCTTTTTGTGTTTTTTTTCTGTAATTTTCCAATACATTTTAGGCTTAAGGTATGCACTAGCTAAACTAATAAATTAGGAGTTTGAGGTATAATAAATCCTGGTGTTATTTGGGGTTTTAGTGGCACTGCTTTTCCCTCTTTTAACAAACACATCATTGAAACTGGACTAGGATCCTTTCGATACTTGACTAGATATGGCATCTCCAGCAAACACTGAATCTTATGGTGCTGATTTAATTAGTTTCAGATGTTAATTTACAACAAAGTGGGGAATTGAATCCCTTGGAGGAGACTCTAGGAATTATCCATAGGGAGCGTGGTTGATGGGGGTGGTAAGGAATTCAAAACTGCATGCAGTAAACACCAGTAGTTTGAAGACACCTTTTAAAGATGACTCAAGGGGATTCAAATGGAAAGAAAATATTCATTTTCCTTGTGTGTTCACTTCATTTTCAATATCAGAATGAAGCTAAAATTCTGCAGCCAGATTCAATCATGATGAAGCCTTGTGATAACTGCCCAATGGGGAGCCCTCCTTCCTTTATCACATGGTGCACAAGGTAACTTGTTGTCTTCTTCTTCTTATCTTATTGTAGGTCAGCATGACACAGGTATGTTTTTTATGAGCAAAGCACCTGTTGACTCTGTTATGCAAGCTTAACTTAGGAGCTGTTTCAAGTTAATGGAACCTATCATGCATATTTATTTCTTCATAGCTTTATATATAGCGTGAACTCGACTCAAATGTATTGGAAAACTTTACATGAGCACTAGTTACATTACACAAGGTCACTTTTTTGCTCTCGACTAGGCAGTGCTTGCACTGTCTCTTCGAGACATACTGTATTCAGGTATGGACTTGAAGCTCTGCCCACTCTCCGCCCATCTTTTGAATTGGCTCCTGTCACTGTCCTTTGTAAACTGTGCCTTTTCATTGGTCAATAGGCTTAGTAGTCCCTCCTTAGTACCGCCTCTTCTCATCTTGTACCCTGCAATGAGGACACCCCCTGTTACATGTGCTGTTACTTTGTAGGCTTTAATTACAGCCTCCGAGCACTATTTTGTTAAATGTTTTTCGCCTGTCTGCTGTTGCAGGCAGGACACGCTCTCTTGCAACGCTTTCCTTTTTCATAGCACAGCACGCCTCAGCTTATATAATGGCGGCCGTGCTTTTGGTTTGTTATTTGTGGCATTGAAGGAGGCCGCATGTTTTTTATTTCTTACTATTTATTAACTTTGTTTTAAAGTGCCCCATTCTGCGCTTTCATTTTAATTGTGGCCACGCTATTTTCCTTGTCTAAAGAAATGTGCGCGACCGCTATTAAAGTTAAAGTGAGAGCGCAGAATGGGGAGCTTTTACCAAAAAAAAGCATTTGTTTGTCAACTTGAGAAACAAATGCTTTTTTTGGGTAAATGTGTAAAAGTTCCTCATGCCGTGCTTTCACTTTAATGGTGGCCATGCACCTTTCTTTAGATACGGCTTGTCTAAAGAAAGGTGCAGGTCGACATTAAATTAAAAGCGCAGCATGGGGTGCTTTTACAAACAAGTATTTGCAATGCAATCGGTTTCGCATTTGCTAGAATTTAAGCTATTGGGATTGTAAATGACAATGCCTTTTATTTATCTGTTTTGAAAACCAACACATAAATAAAAGCCATTGTCATTTCCAATGCGAATAGCTTTAACTCTCGCAAATGCGAAACCTATTGCATTGCAAATGCTTGTTTTTTGGGCACGAGAAGATTAAGTGATTTGCCTAGAATCAAAGGATATTGAGCCGACGCAGAGATTCGTACTGGGTTCCCAAGTTCCAAAGTCGGCAGCCCTGGTGAAACACGACACCTCTCCATCTCTATCTATATTCATCCATCATATTTTTCCATTACTGTGACAAAATCATAAAAACAGCGTTCCATGTTATCCTTTGTTGCTCCCATTGTAGCTTAAATGAACTGGCCTGCAAACATATCAATATCTGGTTGTCCTAGGAGAGAATATGGCTGACCTGCGGCGAGTCTTACAGCAGCTTGAATACTGTGTGGTCCAGTTAGCCAATCAAGTGAGACAAAACTGCAGGTCCCATAATGCACCAGTTTGTTCTTTTGACATTGCTTGCGTATCGAAACTTGAACTCTCACTCTCCGGACCCAAGTCAGAAGCGCTCAGGCCAGGCGCTCGCTGCCCGTGCACAGTGGTGGCCCCTGGGGCCCCCTCGCATCGTGAGGGCTGCGGGGGCTATTGTTACGCCTCTGCTTCATATGGTCACCATGTTTGCCTCGCCGTTGGAATCCTACGCTACTGTGCATCCTAGAAAAGGGGTTTCACTTTTACAAGGAAGCTAGGCGCTAACATACTTCGACTCTCCCTGTACATAACTAGACACCGCATTCCACGTCAACAAAATGAAAAGCAAGCAGGCTTATGTTTATTGCCACTATAAATATCCGGTAGTACACACCACGCCCAACCTGATAAGCTCCAAATCGGACTTGGGATCGGCTTTCCTGCAAAGCAGGTGTGTATACTTCCTTCTCATAGAGCTATGGTTCTGCATCTTAGCAACAAGGAAGTTGGGCCTCGGAAAATACAGAGGAGAAAGACGCCTGCAGCAAGCAGCCGCCGCTCACAATCGGCTGTACCAACACTGGCTGCGGGCTCCCAGTCGGTGTAACTTCAGAGTGGAGGCAATAAGGTAAGGCAAGGCTCAGCAGTGTCTGCACCTCTAGGCGGAACATGGGTCCTTTGGGGGAATACTCTGTCGCTAGTACTTCCGGTTTAGGTTTACCATTGCTCCACTTGAAATTTTAAGTATACTCGAATTTGGATGTTAGTTTTCTGCTTACAACAAAAAAGTAAAAATGTGAAAGCAGAGGAGAGAAATGCTGGCATCCACCTATGGCCTTCAGTCAGGTGTTATGAGGTCAGCGCTGTAGGTGAGTTTTGCTGGGACGCTTCATACTAACAAGTATAAGTATGCCTGTCAACTTCCTTACCCACAAATACGAGTTAAGGCAGGCATTTAAGAGGGTGAGCCCATTAAGGAAAATGAACGTTTTCTGGTGGTTGATAAACGTTTGAACACTGGGTATTCCCATTAAAGACTATGGAGTCCTTTTGGTTTCAGGAGGGCGAACAGTAGTAAAAAGAGGGTGACACATGCCAAATGTGGGTTAGTATGGGAGCTCGTAGATGTAGATAAAAACAAAAAAGAATTAGCAAATCCTAGATGGATCTGAGACAACTAAGTAGGGTTAAATGCAGAAAAGTGCAAATTCAAATCAGACTTCAAGTCACATAGATTTGGAGATCAAGTTATGCTCTCACTCAGAGTGAAAACTTGAATCCTAAATCTGACTCTCTTCAGAGCTATTGTGCGTGCAGAGGAATTATTGAGAACAAAAGAGGCTTCTTGAAATTACTGCACTGCATGGCAACCCTCCTACGGTCACTTTCATTTGGTGGGAGCAGGTGCGCTGTACATCCTAGTGCTACCACAGCTACTTTTGTATGCTACGGGTCTTCTTTAGTAAGAATTTGCTTTCTGTTAGAACTGGGGGTCTCTAGTTGGCAGAGGTAGGTACCTTTGACCAAATAGGGACCCTTGCTTCTAAGTCAGGGAAAAGGGATTACACTCCTGGATAACCCCTGCTCACTCCCTTGGTAGCTTGTCACGAGCAGACAGGCTTATCTCAGAGGCAGTGTGTTAAGCATTTGTGAACACATACAGTAATACAGTGAAAATACTACAGATGGACACCACACAGGTTTTATAAAAATAAGTATTCTTTATATAGACTTAACACAAGACCACAAACGACAAAAATCCACAATACTGTACTCAAAATTGACTTAAAGATGGTAGAGTTAACTTAGTTCAAGTTGTTGGTAAATGCGACACAGTTCTCACAAAAGTACCTGGATGCGTAACGCAAAATAAACAAAAGGCTCGCAGCTTTGGAGATGCCTTGGTTCCTTGCTTCGGGGGAGAATGATGCGTCGCGCCTCAATGCTTGCGCAGAGTAGGGGATGCCTCTTGATCCTTACCGGAGAGGAGGTGATGCGTAGATTCTCGTGCTGCAGCCCGGTTGTGATGCAGCAAGATGGCGCCTCAATGCGATGCGACAATCCGGTGCGATACGATAAGATTGCGCCCTTGATGCAACGACGTTGAGACGATGCGACACGCCCTGGCAGCCTTGCGGCGATTCTGTACTTTGGAGCCGCGACAGGCCCTGCGACACGCTTCTCCGGTGATGCGATGGCGACGGCGACCCTCACAGTTGCGACACACTTCTCCGGTGATGTGACAGCAGACAGCTACGACGAAGGCATGCTTCTGGGAAATGCGGCGGCACGCTTCTCCGGCGATGCGATGACTACAGCTGCGGCGGCGACACGCTTCTTCTCGTTGCGTCGCGCTTCCAGCTCCCAGTGACACGCAGGCTTCTGCAGATAGAATTCTCAGCAAGGAAATTCAGAGGGGAGCTGGTGGTGAAGTCTGTTGTCCCTGAGACTTCAGCAGGAGGAAAGCACAAGTTCAAGCCCTTGGAGAAATATTCTGCAAGATGATGTACACACAAAGTTCCTTCTCCTCTCTTTGGCACTGAAGACACCACTGTAGGCCAACCCAACAACACAGCACACTGGCAGGGGGGCAGTCCAACTCCCACAGCTTCCTTTGGTACTTCTCCTTGGAAGAGGTTTCTTCATGTTGTTCCAGAAGTGGTCTAAAGTCTTGGGGTTTGGGTCCCCAAATTTATACTACTTTTCTCTTTGTTCTCTGAAGGCAGAGAGGCCTTTGCCTAGTCCAAACCAGTTCTGGTCAGTCCTGAAGCACTTTGTTTACCTGACTTCTTCTCTCCTTTCAGAGTGCAGGGCAGAGACATCAGACACACCACAGGAGGTGGAGCCAGCATTGTGGAGGGAAGGCACAGCCCTATTCAGGTCCCTGGTGCAACTCCTCCCACCCATCTACATGCAGATCTTCCTATTCAGCCCTGTGCTGATTCACCCTCTCTCCTGGAATCCCCAGCCCCTGTCACTCACAGAACCAGACACACAATACACAACCTAGCAGAGGCAGGCTTGGACAGTTAAGCAAGAAAATACCTACTTTCTAAAAGTGGTATTTTCAAACACAGAATGTTAAAACCAACCTTACTAAAATATGTATTTTATCATTCTGAGTTCAGGCATACTAAATTCCAATTTCTACCATGTTCCCCGAGTCAGTTAGGATTATAAAATGTAATAATCTAACTGCCCATTCTGGCCTATGGAGAACAATAGTGAAAAACGAAAATGGCTGTAATTCACTACTAGGACATGCCACACACACCAGGGCTTGTCCTACCTTATACTTACAATGCACCCTGCCCTTGGGCCTACCTAAGGGGTGTCTGATGTGAAGATAAGGGAAGGTTTAGGGACTGGCAAGTGGGTGCACTTGGTCAGTCAGCATGGCAGTACCAGACTGCACATAGGCTCTGCAATGGCAGACCTGAGACACACTTTACAAGCTTCTTCTGTGGGTGGCACAACCGGTGTTGCAAGCCCACCAGCAGCATTTGATTTACAAACCCCGTACTAGGGTCTGACAAATAAATCAAATAACCCAATCATGGAGTCACTAATCAATACATCAATTTAACATAGGGAGCACTTGCACTGTGGCACTGAATAGCAGTGGCACAGTGCCCAAAGCATCTAAACCAGCAAAACCTATAAAAAACAGAGGAGGCAATCAGAAAAAATGGAAGGGAGACTCACGCCAATGGTACCAGGTCTAACACTTTCCTTTCATTCAATTTACATTTATCTGTATAATGTATGGAGTATTTCAATAGAGCAAACCTAGCCAAAAAGCAGAGGCATGCTGTAGAAAGACAAAATCGAACATAAAGTCAGCGAGGTGTGTCATCTACTCTTTCCTAAATTGGAGCAGCATCGGGTGGTCCTGATGCACAGAGTGATGTTGGTCAAGACTTTGGGTGCATACAAAGAAAAGGCCTACTGTCTTGTTTTTCTTTTATATATTTCTTACCCTGCAGTCTGATAGTGCCCTAGCTGTGCGTGTGTACCAAGAACCACCAGAGATGGTGCGCTTGTCTGCATAATAAGCGGGCGCTGGTCATAATTGCTTTGTATATGATGCCGCTGGATTTGACAATGGTGCTGGCTAGCCTGTGTAGCCAATGGAGTTATATCAGGATGGGGGTGATGTGATCATATTTCTTCAAGCCCTGAATGAGATGTGTTGTGGCAGGAAGGATGCCATTAGGGACTGCTGGAGTGGAGCCTGGGAGGTGATGAAGGAGGGCGTTAACACCATCCAAATGCAAGATGTCGAGGGCTTGAACAGCAGTCATGAAGTAATTTTCTGGAAGGTACATTTATACTTTCACTAAAGATAGAGCTGGTATTAGACTGTCTTTGTTTTTTTGGCAATCTGTTGCTTGACGTTGAGACTGGTGACCATGACCACAGTCATGGTCCCATTTGTAACTTAGTCCAAATAAGTCCTCAAAATTTACTACTTCTTCTAAAATTTCATGCATCACCATTATAAATTCTTGTGCGTCTTGTTGAATGTTGAGACTAAGGGGTATATGTACAAGAATTGCAGCTAACTAATGTTAGGGTTAGTTAGCACTAATTTTCCATCCACCCTGTACCACAGAAAACTATCGCCATGGTACCGACGTATTTACAGTACGTCGCTACATGGCAATAGTTTCTCATCGCGACAGGATTTGTTGACGTTAACCTGTGCGTTACGGCGATAAAAATCTTGCCGCAAATGGGAAAAAAGTATTGGGTGGCCAGTCAGCGGCCAGAAACTGCAAGCTAATCAACATGACACCACTTTTTTCACGTTTCACGGGAAAATAAACTACAAAACGCCCATGAAGTACCCCAAACACCACCCAAAAAAATATTGCAGAATACTTGTGGAGGAAGCTGGACCCAGTAATGCAGGAGAGAACAACCGCCCTAACACTACAAACAGCCAGGAGGACCAGCCAGGGACCCAGGGAAAGAGGAAGAGGAAAACCAGGTCCAGCCAGCAGGAAAATGAGATCCTGATTGGGGAGATGACAGACAAACAACAACAGCTTTTTGTCAGCTCCACTGTGTCATTGGAGATCCAAAAATGCAATATGGCAGTCCATCATAGCCAAGGTGAATGCTGTTGCAGAGGTCAAGAGGGCAGTGACCAACTGCAAGAAGCTCTGGCATAATGTTAAGCGCAAGACCAAGCAGAAACTGTCCAACAGTCGCAAGGCAGCAACGCAGACTGGAGGTGGGAGTCCAGCGCCACAGGAGGAGCTGGATGCCTTGGAGGAACAGGTGTCCGCAGTCATCTGCGAGGAGTCGGTGGTTGGAATCCAGGGACAGAATAGTGATGAACATGACCAGCTACATCAGCAACAGGGTAAGTAACAACCAGGGACTGGGGGGATGGGGGTGGATGATACCAATGTTACTCATGCTCAAATAAATATCCCTTAGTGCACACCCACACTGACTGCAAATCTTGTTCCAGATACTATGGTCCCTGGGGGTATGGCCACATATCACCTTAGTCATTGAATATATTTAAAGACACATATTGGTGGTGTCACAAACTTGGAAATCTGCACAGAAAATTTAATCCAAAATATAGCACAAAAAAATATACATCAGACTACAAAATAAGGGCAACATGAACAGGCAAAGGGGCATATTTACTGAAAAGGCGGCAGAGTGTCACATTGGCCTCCTTGCCTCAACACCACACACATATATATTGTACACTTGCCGAGGCACACTCAGTAGTAATCCAAGCCAGTAAAGCTGGCTTCCACTATTTGTCACAAAAACAGTCGGAATTCACAAGTTGCTTCAAGATTTTCTTTACGTAGTTTTTTATTGTTCTTCTAGAAAAATATAATATATGTACAGGCAGCCAACACGTGTTTCGTCCCAAGGACTTTCTCAAAGCTGCAAACAACACATAGACATACAATTAAAATCCATTAAAAACAGCAACTGAGTCTTTGACAATCTCAATGGCTCACACCCGATATTTCTATTACATCTATCAAATAGAACTAGCATCAAACCAATTTAGATGTTGCATTCCCCGCCAGAAATCATCCTGTTTATCATTTACAATGTATAATACATTGCCAGAGAAAAGCACTTTTGTATAAACAGAATCCCATGTGTTAGAAGTAGCAACATGGTAGCCATGGTAGCCATCACCAAACACCAAGTATATAGTTTACTTGTGTAAAGAACCTACCACCCAAAAGCTGCATGCAGAAAGAATATTATCTATGGCTTCTCCATCTCACCTAATATATGTCGATATATCCAATAATTACTCCATAATCGATGAAATAGTAGAAAGACCAGCTGAGAAATAAGTGTCCCACGCAAAGTCTCTAGTCCTGAAAAAGCACTACTCGTGCAATTTCCATTCCAGCAATCAATTTGAACAGGTCATGATAAACCTATAAATATCAAAATGTATATTACTAATGTTCTACAATTAATAATATCACTGTGGAGATTAAACGACAATTGTAAGTGTAAGCAGCAAACTATGACTATCACAGATGCTTACAATTACCTGTACGAAGAAAAAAGCAACAAAAATGCGGGCATAAAACTTTATGTTGCTTGTATTCTACGGTTGACAATACAACCACAGAAGTCAAATAGCAACTCTAAGTGCGGACAGATAAGACTACACAGATCCACAATGCCAAAAAATGTTATTTTTAAACAGCTCGCCATATCAAAACAAGAGAAAAAAAGGAAACAAGCAAAAGTTTAGAAAAAGGCAGGAAATAAACTACCGGCCATGGCACGGTACCACAATGAGAAAAAAGCGGCAGTTAAGAAAACCTGGGTAATAAACTACCGGCCATACCACGCACCTTCCCATTTATCTTCGTCTCACATATGGCGAAGAGCTGAAGTGTGTCATTTCGCCCGACTCGTATTTTAACAGTCTGCTCGTGAAATAGAAAGAGGAATAGAGAACAGAGATCCCTCGTTTTTTAAGCGCCACATTTGAATGGTAAAATATACAAAAAAGAAGTATTTCAAGTACATCGGGAAATAAAGTAAGTATTGTCAGTCCTATCAAATAGGGAAACTAATCACATGAGGCAAGTGTGAAAAACCCAACACATACAGCTCATAACCACAGTCATAGCACTGCTGTCTTCAATATGTTCCAACAACTGAAAACACGCAGTTTTAGAGAGAAATTCTATATATTTATTAGAAACCATATCTAGTCATTGTTGTACATCAACTGTAAATCAAATATTCGTGCCCCTTTTCATAAAACGCTAGAGTATTTCCCTAGTGGTGTTCTCCCAGTGGTAAAAGCAGAGGAATAGAGTCAGGAAAGAAGAAACAAGCCCATGCACCATGATTAAGTTTCTGTGTCCTTGTGATAACTTAAATGTTTTAAGAACAAAACTTTCACATTATTAGCAAAACGTTCTACAATTACATGTATGGGAAAAAGCTCCATCTTTTGTCCATGCCAATCCATGTGACACCAAATCACTATTTTGCTATTTTACAGTTAACATATCCATGTTAAATCAAACTTTGTTGAGCAGCAATATCATACAGATATACATTTTCATAGCACCATTTCCTGAAATTTCATTGTACCCAACCTATAAAAAGTATGGAGTTCCCTATCTAAATTGAGACCCATATCCGCTGCCCTTAATTTAATCCGCCATTTACTTTCCAGCTGTCTGAGGTGTAGAGTTCTGTTTCCACCGCTACTGGAAATGTTCAACTTCTCAATTCCATGAAAGGCAATGTTTATTTTGCCCTCTGTCATGTGCAGATCATTATAGTGTACAGCCAATGGATACTCTGAATTTTGAATTCTTATGGTTCAAACGTGTTCTTGAATACGTTCTTTTAAGGGACGTATGGTGCTGCCTATATAGATCATACCACAGCAACACTCCGATACAATATACCACATGCTTTGAGTTACAGGAGGTAAACTCCTTGATTTTATATGTTTTTTCTGTGTTATATCCAAATTCAGTTAGTTTGTTTTCTGCTATATGGCAAACACTACATTGTCCACATCTATTGAAATCGTAGTGGTGGTGTGGGCATCCAGGTATTAGTGAGATTAGGTCTTAAATAGCTATGGCACAAAGTCTGTTTAAGTGTTTTTCCCCTGCTATATATGATATTTGGCTTGTCTGTGATTGCTTTATTTAAAGTAGCATCCATTTTTGTATATGCCAGTGTTTGTTCATAATCCAAAAGAGATCCGAACTGGCTGCACTATAGGGAACCACTAAAGCAGGTTTGTTTCTTCGATCTTTTTTTATTTGTTTTTTGTACCTGTTGTGTGTTACATAGCAAATCTGACTGTTTCACCTTATTTATTTGTCTTTGGCTGATGCCAAGATCTGTCCAGAATAGCCTCTATTTGTAAATCTTCTTTCTAGGTTCTCAAGTTAAAGTTCAAAGTCAGTGTCTGTACTGCAGTTGCATCTTATCCTGATCATTTCCCCATAGGGAATTGATCTAATCTGCATCTGAGGATGGGCACTAGTTGCATGCAAAACTGAATTGAATGCTGTTTCTTTATGAAATACCTTCGATCTAATGCTATGTTCTGCCACATATAATGTGGTGTCCAAATAAGCAATACTCTTGTTTTTAACTGATGTGTGTGAAATGTACATTGAAAATTTTATCATTTAAAAAATTGATGAAACCCATCAAATTTTCCTCTGTGCCTGACCAAAAAAGAAGAACATTGTCTATGTATCTAGTCCTTAGAATGATGTGCTCAGTGTAGATGGCTGGACAATGTTTCCAAACATGGATCTTCTCATAAAGACCCATGTAAAGATTTGCAAACAATGGCGAAAATTTTGCGCCCATTGCCACTCCTCTTGTTTGTCTGAACCATTTACCTTCATGTAGAAAAAAGTTATTGTCTAAAACTAAAGTTATTAAATCAATGAGCATAGTGTTGTGTTCATGTAGATTTGCATTCCTAGTGTCTAGAAAGTGTTGAACTGCTTCTAGGACCTTTTCCTTCGGGATACATGTATATAGAGAGCTCATGTCTAATGTTACAAGATGGTGACCATCTGTCCACTCAAAATCTTCCACTTTGCTAAGTAAATCTTTTGTATCTCTAAGGTATGAGGGAAGATTCTGTACCAGAGGTTGTAAGAACAGGTCGATGTACTCAGACAGTTTTTCCGTGGGGGAACTAATCCCAGAAATGATGGGCCTGCCAGGTGGGAATGTGTTACACTTATGTACTTTAGGTAAAATGTAGATGCAAGCTGCTGTAGGTGTGGGGTTAAAAAGATATCTACATTCTGCTTCAGTGATCAATCCTTGAATGTTCAAAAATTTCAATTTCTTTTCTATGAGGTTGGTTACATTGCTCATAGGGTTAGATGCGGGTGCCTCATATGCTAAGCAGTCCGTCAGTTGTCGATCGATCTCTGAAACGTAGTCTTTCCTATTCATGATAACTACATTTCCCCCCTTATCTACCTCTTTTATCACCAAATTTAGATTTTTTTGAAATTCTATAAAGAGCCTCCCTCTCCTCCTTACTGATGTTTTGCTTGACCTGCTTTTGTTTATTTTGATATCTATCCTCCAACATATACAATTCTTGTGTGAGTTTGTGCAAAAAAATATCAATTACATTATCTGATGCCAAGTTTGGTGTTATCTGATGTCAAGTTTGGTGTAAACCGAGACCTAACCTTTAATCCGCTATTTACATCAACCTCCATGTTTATATTTAGATCCTGTAAAATCTGGGTAATGGTTGGATCAGGGGCCTCACTTTGTTGAAGGGACAAGAGAAGTTGTATGTTTTTTACATCATTGACCGTCATTTCACATGTAGATAAACCCCTAGATGTCGTGGGTTCATTCTCACTCCTGTTGGAAAAGAATTTCTTCAATTTAAGATTTCTTCTGACCTTAAAAAGGCCAATATGATAATCTGTAAAATTTGGTAATGAAGCAGGACAGAATCCCATGTGCTATGACTGTGCTGTTGAGCTGTATGTGTTGGGTTTTTCACACTTGCTTCATGTGATTTGTTTCCCTATTTGATTGGACTGACAATACTTAGTTTATTTCCCAATGTACTTGAAATACTTCTTTTTTGTTTATTTTACCATTCAAATATGGCGCTTAAAAAACAAGGGATCTCTGTTCTCTATTCCTCATTCTATTTCTATTACACGAGCCGACTGTTAAAATACGAGTTGGGCGAAATGACACATCTCAGCTCTTCGCCATATATGAGACGAAGTTAAATGGGAAGTAACGTGGTATGGCCGGTAGTTTATTACCCGTGTTTTCTTAACTGCCGCTTTTTTCTCATTGTGTTACCATGACATGGCCGGTAGTTTATTTCATGCCTTTTTAAAAACTTTTGCTTGTTTCCTTTTTTTCTCTTGTTTTGATATGGTGAGCTGGTTAAAAATAACATTCTTTGGCATTGTGGATCTGTGTAGTCTTGTCTGTCCGCACTTAGAGTTGCTATTTGACTTATGTGGTTGGATGTCAATCGTAGAACACAAGCAACATAAAGTTTTATGCCCGCATTTTTGTTGCTTTTTTCTTCGTACATTTCATTGTAAGCATCTGTGATAGTCATAGTTTGCTGCTTACACTTACAATTGTCGTTTAATCTCCACGGTGATATTATTAATTGTAGAACATTAGTAATATACATTTTGATATTTATAGGTTTATCATGACCTGTTCAAATTGATTGCTGGAACGGAAATTGCACGAGTAGTGCTTTTTCAGGACTAGAGACTTTGCGTGGGATACTTATTTCTCAGCTGGTCTTTCTACTATTTCATCGATTATAGAGTAATTATTGGATATATCGACATATATTAGGTGAGATGGAGTAGGCTTAGATAATAATCTTTCTGCATGCAGCTTTTGGGTGGTAGGTTCTTTACACAAGTACACTATATACTTGGTGTTTGGTGATGGCTACCATGTTGCTACTTTTAACACATGGGATTCTGTTTATACAAAAGTGTTTTTTTCTGGCAATGTATTATACATTGTAAATGATAAACAGGATGATTTCTGGTGGGGAATGCAACATCTAAACTGGTTTGATGCTATTTCTATTTGATAGATGTAATAGAAATATTGGGTGTGAGCCATTGAGATTGTCAAAGACTCAGTTGCTGTTTTTAATGGATTTTAATTGTATGTCTATGTGTTGTTTGCAGCCTTGAGAAAGTCCTTAGGACGAAACGCATGTCGGCTGCCTGTACATATATTATATTTTTCTAAAAGAACAATAAAGAACTACATAAAGAAAATCTTGAAGCAACTTGTGAATTCCGACTGTTTTTCGTGACTAATAGTGGAAGACAGCTTTATTGGCTTAGATTACTACTGGGTGTGCCTCGGCAAGTGTACGATATATTTGTGGACTCCAAAGGGGACTTTGTCTCCTTGGTGTTTGTTTTGTCTTCCAAAGGCAGAGGAGGACATTTTGCCTGAAGAGCACCTAAATATATGGAGTGATTGCAAATTACTGTTTCAGATATACAAAGCAGTGGATGCACATGTCAAATCTGGCAGCTTCTGCATGGGTTTCTCTGTGCAAAAACCATGCACATATATATTGGCTACACAGGGCTGCATCTCATTGACAACAATATGATGAAGCCCCGTGAACAAGACTGATCATGGGCAAAAGTGAACAGGCCTCCACCGATGGCAGCATACATGCAAGTGCAAGGGTGTCTGAGTTGTGTGCAAGAATGTGTATGTGCAGTAAGATCCCCCTTCATGCACATGTACACTCTTCAACTCAACTCAGACACATGTGCACAATGGTGCATTGTGCTGCCATCAATGGTGGCCTGCTCACTTTTGCCCATGATCAGTCTCTTTCATGGGGCATCATCATATTGTTGTCAAAGAGATGCAGCCCTGTGTAGCCAATTTGTATGTGCGTGGTGTTGAGGCAAGTAGGCCAATGTAACACTCTGCCGCCTCTCCAGTCAATATGCCCCATTGCTTTTTCATGAGATGCAGCCCTGTGTTCACCAAGTGACAAAGCATGTAGTGAGTATGCATACCATAAACACATGCATTGCCACAACATTGTGATTATGCACCCTTCTGTCTAAAAGGTGCATATTCCACAATGCACACATTTAGCATACTTGAGGCTTAATGTGAAGTCATACTATGAGCAGAGGGGATATGCATCCAACAGTACAGAGCATGGACTATGTATATCAGGAATGGGTCCCAATAAACTATCTACATGTCTCGTCTGTGTGCCATGTTCACAGAACTATAATGTCCCTGTAAAGATGCATGACAAGTGAAGTATGACACCGAGCAAGAATAACAATTTTGCACGAATGCATAAAACTTGCTACATGTCACCATCACCCTTAAGTCAAAATGCACTCATCCACTCAAAAGTGTACACATGTGCCATACAGATAACTATTTTACAGTAATAGCAATCCTGCTGTGAGATGCCCATTACACCTTGATGTGCATGGAAAAAAGTACTTGGGGAAAGTCAACAGTGGCAGTGAACAAATACGCAGTCATGTCTGTAAACATCCTCACACAAACAAAAGCATCCAATAATCATGAGCAGAACAGCATGTATCATCCAGGTGCCCATCTGAGGGGCATATTCCCAAGCACACATCACCCTGCTAAGCCCACATGATATGACATTGGGGTGGTGATAGGGGCTGAGCCAGGCACGCAATGCCCATTGGGCTCAAAGAGCTTCAGCGTCCCCCGTCGTGTGTGGCAGCCCGGGCTGAGACAGCTTCCTGGGCACACCCAAGTACTTCACAGGTCTTTAAAAGACCATTTACTTGTTAATGAGACGTTGTTATTCTTTCACCCCTTCTTAGAACTCCTGCAGCTCCACTCTGCCTTTTGCTGAAAGAATTAGCCCCCCCCCTGAAATTTTTTCTTAGCCCCCAGCCGAAATTTGGTTCTAGTTGCTCCTCTGGTCTGAGCACCACTTAGAAGCCAGTGTAAATTCACAGTCATGTAATCTAGGCCAACTTACACTCTGCACGTGGTGTGAACTTTGAGGGTAATGGGTGTTGTTTCTGTGTGTACACCGTGCAACACCCATCGAAAGTCACGCTGCCCTATACTCACAACGGTTAAGCCAACAGGAGGACAGTAAGCAATGTATGCAAGAAAAATCATGACCCTCAACATGAATAAAATAAAAAAGCCAATTGCCAAAGCTTTTGCGATTTACATGTGTACTACATTGTGCCTGAAGGGGTCCCTCCTCACACATAAGCATTCTAGCCCTGAACCCAGGCACATTTGCACTACCCTGCAAAGATGCCTCTCTGTGTGCCACACTGACAAGTCAAGTGCCAGTACATGATGAAATGCATGCCTGGACCATAAACATGTAAACATGGTGCAGGCCTCTGTCACTGAAGTGGATGAGTGCGGAGTTTATCCTTTACGGAGCAGGTCTCATTCTGTCACTTCATTGTATCCATACAACCTCTGATTTAAGAAAGACATCTGCAGTCCAACAATGCACAAGTGTCCCATCTGTGACCAAGACCCTTATTTCCTCCAGCTTGCAACATCTCACCATTGTAAATGCACATAAGTACAAGGGTCCCTGGGTGAAAGGGATAAGGGGCAGTTAAACATAAGCTGTACCATACCTGAAGATCAACATGCATTGAGTAGAATGTCATTACTCTATCAATAACACTTTATTCCACGGCACCCATACCCGAAAATGTAACCTTTCTCCGGGACATTCGCCTACCTACTTTATCACATACAGAAATGCAGGACTTAGAAGCGGCTCTGACCGAAGACGAGTTGTTGCGGGCGTTGGGGGCGGTCCACACAGGGAAAGCGATGGGACCTAATGGAATACCGGTAGAATTCTACAAGAAAATGGCCGCCATTGTGGTGCCCCATTTGCTCAATATGTACAATGATAGTTTGGAGAAGGGAATACTACCGCGGGACCAACGTTTAGCCACCATCATAGTCCTACATAAATCCGGTAAACCACCGCAGAAGTGTGCGTCCTACCATCCGATATCCCTAATTAACGCAGAAGCCAAAATATTGGCAAAAACATTGGCGTCGCGGCTACAACCGCTCCTCCCTACACTAATACACCCGGACCAATCAGGTTTCATGCCGGGGCGCAACACAGCCCTCAATCTTAGACGTCTGAACGCAGTAATGCCCCGCATATCTACTATACAGGAAGACGCGGTGATCCTATTACTGGATGCACGCATGGCGTTTGACCTTGTCGAATGGCCATTTTTATTCGCGGTGCTCCAACGAATGGGTTTCAGCCCAAAATTTTTAGCATGGATCCAACTCTTATATACAAAACCCTTAGCGCAAGTGGTGGCGAATGGGCGTATCTCAGGAGAATTTCCGCTGGGCCGGGGGACGAGGCAGGGCTGCCCTCTGTCGCCGCTCCTCTTTGCGTTAGTACTGGAGCCACTGGCGGCGTGGATACGACAGGATCAGATGATCCGTGGGAGATGGGTTGGGAAGACTGTTTTTCGCTCTATGCGGATGATGTGTTATACCTGACGTCCCCGGCGCGCTCCATTGTTAGTTTGCTAGACATCTGCACCGTGTATGGACAGGTCTCCGTATACACGATAAACTGGGAGAAATCCCTATTATATGTCCTATACGGGCCTGTTCCGAGGCTACCACCCGGCTGTAAACTGCAAGTAGCGGCCGGGGGATTCAAATACCTTGGAATATTTATCACACCCCAACAAACACTCTTCATTGAAGAGAACCTCAAGAAACCCCTCGACAAGTTCCGTCATGATGTGACACACTGGAGATCGCTCCCGCTGACGCTGTTGGGCAGAGCCACCCTCTTTAAAATGATGGCGTTGCCGAGATTCCTGTATACCCTACAGAACATGCCGTTTCCGGTTCCCTTGGAATATTTCAGTGCAATTGAGGTGGAAGTCACTACTTTATTGCCAGCGCGTATAGCGATGCACAAGTTAAATCAAAGCTGGTATGATGGGGGGATTGCTCTGCCCAACATTAAACTGTACTCTTGGGCTGCGCAACTAATGATTATAAACCAGTGGATACATACACCACAGGCAGAGCCAGCTTTCCGGCTGGACAGATACACCCTGCTGGCTGATCACATACTGAGGGCACTCTATACAAATGCAAGGAACAACAATCTCATGGGCCCGACAGCCCACACAGTCAAAATATGGCACACGGCGCAGCGAGCACTGGGGTGGGAGGGTAGACTGATGCAGACCACACCGCTAGGGGAAACCCGACGTCTGGGTAAGCTATACAACACCAAAGGGTTCAGACAGTGGGACCTTGTGGGCATTTCAAAAATAGGAGACCTATGGGTGAAGGGTGGGGTCGTTCCCTTTGCACAACTGAGAGAAAAGTACAACATGGCCCCAACCGAAACTTTCAGATACATGCAGATTCGACACGCCTTGCTAAAAGCAATACCACTAAATACTCAGCTGCCGGAGGCCTCACCATTGGAGAATAGACTCCTTACTGACCACATGACCCCAAGGGCCATTTCCCAAACCTACCGCAAAATTATAAATAACCCGCGGGACCCCACGGTGTCCCTACGGGACCATTGGCGGGAGGACGTGGGTGCACTGGACGAAGCGGAGGGCAGGAGGCATTGGTATCAACGAAAGAAGTGGCGATTCCCCTCCAAACTTAAACTAGGACAGCTAAAGATCCTTCACCGCATGTACTACACACGCATCCTGTTGCATAAATTGGGACGGGCTCCCGACCCCCTGTGCCTACGACACTGTGGACAACCAGGCACATTTTTTCATATAATATGGGAATGTCCGCAGATTATACCTTACTGGGAAAAAGTTATGAGGGTAATTGCGATAGTGGGGGAGGCGGAGGTCCCACCGGAGTCAAAGAGGTGCCTCCTTAACATATGGGAACCAACAGACTTGAACCTGAGGATGCAGGAATGGGCGACACTGGGGATGACAATTGCTAAGCGTAATATTGCACAGAACTGGGGTTCGGGGATGCCCCCCACATACCAACATTGGAGAAATGACATGGATAACGCCATGGTGGCGGAGCGAGCGGTGTATGTGCACAGGGGTTGCCCCAAGAAGTGGTCCAAGATATGGGGAAAATGGAACGAATTCAGGGGCGACATATGTGAACCCCCGCGAGCTGAGTCAATTTCTGATGTAAGTGAATAAAAGATGGCTTATGTGGAGGGGCCGGGGTAGATTGATCGACGGTTGGGAGCTATATGGGACAGGATGACTGCCAAAACAAACAAGGGTTCATGGTCACAAAGACACGGCACAGAAACAATGTATATTGTATGTTGAACAGTAAATACCTTCAGGTGTTAAGATGTAAAATAGGACTACATGTGGATCAGGTTTGTTAATGTTTGCAAAATCAATAAAATGTTTTTAAAAAAAATAACACTTTATTCGGTTACATATATAACCATAAAAGCACATAAAAAAGTATTAAAAATATTAAAAGACATATGATGATATATACAATAGTAAACATTGGACCGCATACATAATTTCATTGGACTTATTATCACATCACGATTGTTTTCCTGCATTTAAAAATATTTTTTAAAAAGGTAGTTACAGAGGCTACTACAAATTCTGTCTCTAATTGTTGAAGAGCCACAAATGCTGGGTGACAGTGCTTCATACCATATGTTTTTAAGACCAGAATAATCCATAATTTCCTCTGTACAGAATAAAATTTACAGAAAAATACCACGTCTCGTAGATTGATCAGAGATATCGTGACATGGGCATTTGCATAACTGTTTTGACCAGTCATTTCCCTATGGAAAGCTTAATAATCTGTGCAGAGTACCTAGGCGAAAACGCATCAATAAAAATAAATCTGTCATAGTCATTCTTTATCAGGCATAGGTACGGCTGCAGTCTAAAAGTTGTGTATGTAAGATTATGTGCTTGCACCATAGTTTTGTTCATTTCCACACATAATCTCTGTTTGCTCAGAAAGCTCAGACATTGATTCTTAAGATCTTTTCTGGACAGCTTAACCATGGTGGGTGGATCATCATAAAATTCTTGATGGCCTAAATTATATAAGAAAGATTTAACATAAAACAGCCATCTAACTTGAATCACCCCATCCAAACCCATGCAGTCTTCTAGAACCTCACGATTGAACTTTGTTTCCTCTGTTGTCCATATCCTATGCCACAACAGAACTGGTTGGATCTTTATAATGTCTTCTAGATATGACAAACCTAGTTCTGTGTGGCATATGAAAGAAGAGATACTGTTAGGTACCATCAACAAAAATCTTAAAAACATGTTTTCAGCTACCTGTAAAGAGCTTACATCCGCATACCCCCATATGCCAACTCCATAAGATGCGACAGTGACACATTTTGCTTTATAGATGTTTAGTGATTCAACCGTGGGGCGTCTGCCTAATTTCCTACTAAAATTTGATAGTGCAGATAGAGACTTTATATACAGTAATCTCCTTATTTTAATAGCCTGCGCCCATGATACCGTACGTTCAAATAAAATTCCAGGGTAGGAAAATGTCTTTGTACTTTTGATCTGTTTTTTATCAATAAATATAGATCTAGTCTTTATACACCCTAATCCACAATTCATTGTAAAAGTTTTAGATGAATTAATAGTAAGACCCCTTCCGACATAAAATTTGCAAAACTGGTAACGACCCTTTGGAGTCCCAATGGTGTACGGACCATTTAGACCGCATCGTCTGCATATAACGATACGGGAATGGGGCGTTTTCCAGCTTCCGGTAGGTCCTTACATTCCTGAACTTAAACCTTATCAAGATTATTTATGTACAAAGTGAAAAGAAATGGGGCGAGGACGCAACCTTGTCTCACACCTCGCCTCACTTTAAAGTGTCTAGTGCATTCCCCTACCGCCCCGAACCGTACCTGTGCCTTTGCCCCTGAATATAACTGCCTTAGAAAAGAAATTAAGACACCCATCTCCTCTAAAATCATCCATAATTTGTTGTGCATTGCACAATCAAACGCCGATGATAAGTCGACGAATGCCAAGTACAAGGTTCCCTTTTTTGCTTTAGTGTACTTATTCATTAAGATGTTAAGATTAAGGCCCTGCTCAATTGAACTTAACTTCCTGCGGTAACCAAATTGCAGGTCACTGATCACGGTCCGGTCCTCCGCCCAGTCCTGAAGTCTATTCAATATTACTCGACCCACAATTTTCACAGTTGAATCCAACAACGATATTGGTCGGTAACACGACGAGTCGGCCCTGTCTCCTTTTTTAAAAATTGGTACCAAGATGGATTCATACCATTTCGATACAAAACCAGCAGAGCTACAGGCATTAAACACTTGTGTCAGCAGTGGGCCCCATAATGCAACATTAGCTTTAAAAATGTCAACGGGAACACCATCCGGCCCTGCTGCCTTCCCACCCACACTTGTAGCAATGGCCAGGTTTACCTCATTGAGCTCGAAAGAGAGCTCTTTTCCTTGATCCCTCAATAATACAGCATGCTCAACCTCATCAGTTGTATCGTCATGTGACCCTGGGGATAACTCATCGTACAGAGAGGAGAAGTGCTCTATCCATGCATGCTCTGAAATTGCCACCTCAATAGTAGCTATATCCCTATCTATAAGGAATGGTGCATTAACTGCCTTCCAAAAGGCACTAGAATCTCTAGCACTGGATGCTTCACGTAAGGCTGTCCATGCCTCTGATCTTAACGTATTTCTTCTACCTTTTAAGGCGCACTTATACTCTCTCCGAGCCTCTCTGATCTTATCCTTGTTTTTTTCTTCCGTATGTAGGGCATGCTTAAGCTTTCTATAAGCCCTTGTACAGCTGGGGTCAAACCATCCTTCTTTCTTTAGGTTTTCTTTCCTATTATTTACCTTAAGAGGAAGGGGCTTCCTAATGTGGTCTGTAATGTCATTAAAACCATTGATAATTTCTTTGCATGTAGTCTTTTCATCCAGACAGGACATGATCTTATCATAACAAATCGTTACAACATTTCGCATAAATTCTTTAGGTTCTATTTTGTCACAGCGTAGAGCATATCCATTTTGCCTAGATAGGGATATATTCTCCAATATGGGATTGGAGCTATTAGCCCTACTTAACTCTTGTCTGACTAACAGAATACCCAAACTCTGGGGCAAAATGGTCACTTAGTGCGATCTTATGAGTGCAAAAATGAACAATTCTTGAGCAATGCCAGTTTGATACCAGGATAAAATCTATTGTTGAAAATGTTCCACGACCATTAAAAGTAGGACCAAAAGGAACGGGGGGACTACTTAAAGTGTTGGCGAATCCTAAATCAAATTGAAACACAGTTTAAATGAAACTATCGCCATTCCTTTTATGCGGGAAATGGGGAAAGATAGTCTCCATATCATATGTAATTCCACAATTCCCAATATCTGAATGTTGCCACAGGACAGAGTTAAAATCCCCCCCCCCCAAACTATAAGCAAATCTTTACTTCCTGACTCCTGTAAATGTTGTAAATTACAGCGTATGGCCTTTACAATCCCCTCAAGTAAATCATGGGGAACGTTGTTCTAATAATTCACTAGTATTACTATACAGTTTTTATCCACCACTAAACTAATAATCTGATAAAAACAATCCTCAGCCACCATGTTAATTTTTCCAAATTTTACTACGTTCGAGACATAGGTGCAAAGGCCCCCTTTGGCTCTTCCATGCCTAGAGGCTATTGCAGGTGTATGTAGAGTTTTATAACCATTTATATGGATAGACTCCACCGCCCACGTTTCCTGCAGACTAATAAGTTCTAATTGCTGAATAAAATCATTCCACAATCCATTTGTCACTTTAGATTTTAGACCGGCCACATTCCAAAACATTCAGTTACATCTGCCATTTCCCGAGTTACCTATATTAGAATCCAGACTTTCATCTCTACTTGATATCAAGTGGTTGCTCTCCAGTGAAATAGATAATATTGGCACAGCCTCAGTAGTAGGTAAAGAGGGAGTAGGTCTCACATCATAGATGATTGTGGTGTTCCCTTTACAAATAGTCTGCACTAAATCTATGTCTGTTGTATCACATTGTACTGCATTATCGTGTGGGCCAAATGAATCTATTCCCCCTGTTACATTCTCGTCCCTATGGATCATTAATACTTCATCCCTGCTACTTGTGTTGGGAATTAAAGCGTCAATGGGAGTCTTAAATAAACTACTCATAGACTTAGGTTTAACTCCATTACTGACAGTCACCTTCTGTCAGTCCACTTCTTCCAGACTGGGTAATACATTAAAACGGTTATGAGTGGGTATGCCATATCTTGTATTGTGAATTGTCAACGGGACCACCCTGCTCTGTTTGCCATAGTCAAAATAACTGGGTTTGTAAAAATATCCTAGTGGAACAATATTAATATGTTCTGCTGAGATCGAACTGTTACCAACCCTGCTCAAGATTGACTGAATTAATTGCGGGGTTTTAAAATTTAATATAACACAATCACCAGCCAAATCCTTACACCCCCTCCCTATCCAGCCCACCCTTCTTGCCATTTTGAACTCTAAAAAGAGTCTATCAGTTAGGCCAGTCCTAGTCCCGAGCCAAGATAGCAATTTATTTCTCAGACTTTCACATGGCTCAACCATCCCCTGTCGCAACCTGGGGACATTAGCTAGTACCACTGTGTAAGGGGTTGCCGCTGGTGGTAAATCTATGTATGTCGCCTGGTTTTCAAACTTGGGCCCCTCCATAGCTCTAGGTTCTTTCAACACCTTAGGCCCTTCTGCCTGATTAGCTGTAGTTCCGCTCTGGATAGTTGGTTTAGGATGAGAACCCGCAGTTCTATTACCAGTTATCGAGTGCACACTCTGAGTAAGGGTGTTTGGCTGGGTGCTGTGACTGGGATTGATATTCACTCTGCAAGCACTATGTACGTCATTGAAATCAGATAAAAACTCACATTTGTTATGGCATTTGGACAAAACATCTTCTATTGCCCTTAATCTTCCACTCATATAATTTAAAGTTTCCCTAAGGTAGCTATCAAGGGCATCCAATTTATTACTCACTTTTAAAACTTCATTCTGTGCGCGGGAATCTGAACTAGCTAACGCCTTTTCCCACCCGCACATTTTGTTCATTGTAGGAGTCCTACCCTTCTTTGTTTGTGTTACACTTGATGTTACCAAACCCTTTATACTAGTTTCTCTTTGTTGCTTTGGAGGATTATCTAGATTTTTCGGTCGCTTAGGAGGCAGTTGAGGATCACTCTCAGGATCAATTTCTGTGAGGTGATCTGAGACATTGATGACACAACCATTTCTTTTGTCTAATCCACTACGCCTGCCCACCTGGGGATCAGCTGTCCCTTTATCATTATCGTTATCCATTGTAATGGGACCCTCTGTAGTATTATTCCTATCTGGGTACATGGCCTCTTCTACAGTTAAAATGTACTGTTCTATTGCGCCCATTGCACCTGTCAAATAATTTAATAAAGATAGGCAAGGACCTTCCCCCACTTTACTCTGTTTCTTCTTGTGTGGTATGGTTGATGTTTTTCTCTTCCCCATGCTGGCTCAGTTTCACATTTGTTAAATGGATACACTTAATAAGATCCTCTTGCTTACTACTGCAAAACTGGTCCTACACCCAGTTAAAACTGTCAATACTTCACGAATGCCCACTTTATTGCGAGTACACAGATGGTCCGACAATGCTCTTGTTTTCAATTAGTCCGGTGCAAATACGGGTGCAGTCGGTTCCCTTATAGTATATATATGTGAATTCAGGAACACAGTACCTTTCATATACTCTTTTTGCAGCCAAGAGCCGTGGCCCAGCCCGGCCTCTTTTGGTCGATGACGGGCAAGGACGGGCCCGCCCTTGGCCCGGGCTTCGCCCGCACGCAACACGCGCTGCGGGAGCCCTGGCCCCCTTTTAGGTGCCTCCTGGTGCGCTGGTGATGGTGCGCGGCGTGGAGCACCGCAAGGGATGATGGGAGGCTTAGTTTACCGGCCTCCGGTCCACCCGATCCCCAACCGGCTTCCCTGGCTCTCCTCCGGTGATCAAAGGTGGCAGCAGGGAAGGTACGTGATGCTGATACTGGGCTCCTTACTCACTTTGACTTTGCAACATTAACATGTATCTGCACAGTTTGTATCATGGTAAATCAAGCATACCTCCCTGCCCATGTCATGCGGCACATCACATCAACCCAGATCAAAACAGTGTGATAGCCCTACTCATGCCACAACAACAACCATGTGGCATTGCCAACAGCAATGTGTGGTAGCATGTAATTCACACCTCCAAAACTAAACAATCTTTAAAAAGATCATAGTGTACTGAGTAGGGGTGACTCTACCACAATGCAGTGTACAGACACACAAATCAGAGCTAATCTGCATTGACAAAAATGTCGTACAACCTGCACCACTGTTACTACTGAACAGAGGACACCACTGGTGCTGCATGTGTGTGGAAATTGGCCACTCACATTTGGCATATTTATAAACTGTAAGAAAATAATTGACAGCTATAATGTCACATCAGTGATGTTGTACCATGATTCACTATCCTGCATGCAATAGGTCTCTCCTCCTAAACATTCTGAATGGACATTGTCATGCAGTCTGATTGTGAACTGATCTAATGCATGATCATACTTGAGACATACATACAACAGCATCTCACCTTTACATTGCAGAGGGAGAAACATCACCTCCTGGACAGCTGCCTGTCCCACTCTTCAATGATGATGAAGAACTCTCAACCATCGACCAGGACACCCTCCAAGTGCTGCTCAACTCCATTGGCAACCCATTTCCGGAAGCAGGGACATCCAGCAGTGTTGTGGTAGCTCCACCCCCTGCACAAAACACACAGCAGCAAGCACTCACCACCACACCTGTCTCCCAGGACCTTGAGGACCCACTTCTAACATTTCAGCGTCATGCAGTAGAGATCCAGCAGGAGATAGCAGGTCAGGTGCGGGTGGGGTTTGACAGCCTGGCTGCCAAAATAGATGGGGTACGTGGGTGTCTCAGTCCCATTCGGAACCACCTAGAGTCCATCACAGGCACCGACAGTCCTCTCCATGCTCTCCAGCATTCCATGGCTGACATCGCTGGAGTACTGACTTGGAGACAAGAACAACTGTTCAGTCAAAGTGGCTCCAGCGATGTCACCAAGCAGTTGTGTCACACGAGAATGATCATGGAGAACATGGAGCAGATGCAAGCTTCACACTTGGCATCCTTTGCTCCATACCACAGAGACGTTGCTGGAGTCCTCCAAGCCCTGTAGCTTTTCATCACAGCAGTGCTGCCTCAACCTTTGGCACAGATGAATGCTGCTGGGACAAATCTAAACAACAACTGAAAGGTAAACCTATTGGAGGTTCTCCACCTCTGGAGCCCTCTGAGAAAAGTTACGATTTTCGTGATCGCACTAAACTCAAAGCTCAAGACAGGAATAAGAGTTCTGTTACACGTTCTCCTTGTTCCTCACAGGACTCATCTGAAAAGCGTATGAGACAGGAGAGCGGTCTGAGCACGGGTACGAAGAGTACATGACACTGAAAAGAGACTCACAATGCTCGTCTGACGTAAAGGCAAAGGAGGAGAACAGAACTCCTCAATTTAAACCCAAGTTTCAGAAAAAGAAGGTTGCGGCTATTACTGCGAAGTATGCCACTAACTCTGAGGACCCTCCTCCTGAACAGGATGTGGGCAATGGCTCTCCTCGACAGAGTGGCAGAGGTCACCATAGTGTGCCGGAATCTCCAGCAGTTCCTGGCAGCGAAAGCAAATGATACATTTTGTTACAGTTGAAACCCCAGATAGACGCGTAGCCTCTTTGGATAGGTTACATGACTTGGATATACAAACTGAGGATGACATACAGCACACCATAAAAGTAATTTTCTGGGAAAATTTTACTTTGTCTTACAACATCCGTTTAGCGGAGGTTGATTGTCCCCCACTTTTTGTTCAAACAACTCCACAAGGTGAGGATATGATACTTTCGTTATTTTCTTCTCTTGTCCCTGACGCAGTCAAACAACCTTATGCGGCAGAATGGGCTCTTGCACAAGCCTCAGCTTTATACCACAGTCATGTTGGCTGGAATATTGCATCTCCTTATAATGTTATACCCATCAGGTCCAGCCCGCAAATGCAACCGCAATACCCACTTAAATGTAATGCCAAAGCACCCGTTCGAGAAATACTCTCCCACTTGGAGTACCAGGGAGTAATATAGCCGTGTACCTCTTCTGAAACCGAATCATTCATAGTCTTAGACTACAGACTTTTAAACAGTCATACATGCACTCTCACAATACAAAATACACACAGTATGGCAATACTTACCAATATAATCTGTAAAAAATACAAAACTACCTTGGATATCTCCACTGTTTTTTTAAAAACAAAATCTAGCCCCTAAAAAGCAGACATTGGACAGTGTTTTCCACGTTAGGATTTCAGTGTTGCTTTACTAATTTGGCAGTGGGCTATAAAACAGTCCAGGACTTTTTGCTGCCCGCATAGTGTCAATTCTACAGGATATTCACCCTGACGCTTTGTCAAACGTAGATGATATCTACCTTACTGACGAGGAGTTAAACTTGCATCTCATAAGAGTGGATCACATAATTTTAGGATTCACTGGCTACGGTGATAAATTTCACTTATACATTTCTGAGTGTTCTTTTCTTAGGATATGAACTTAGACATGAGGGTAAGAGTCTTGCCCCTCACTTTGTGGAGAAGTGTGCACTATTACAACTTCCAGCTACGCTAAAAAAATTGCAATCCTTGTTAGGATTTCTTAATTTTGGTAGAACATACATTTCTGTTTATGTATAGCGCAATTAAATCAATATATGAATTAATTGATCCTGATTTTTTCCACTTAACAATACACATCTGTCGCACCTAAATTCTCAGATCATTACAAACTGGCTTACTTGCTACACTGCTGTGTAGTTCCTACTAACCTATAGGATCTGCGCATTTGTTGGACAACATAAACTAGGAGCTTGGTCCCTAGACTGATTCCGGACACCCCCACAGGATATGTTGGCCTAAAGACCAGCTAACTGACAGTGCCGTCGTAAGGCCCCCTAACCTTACCAGGAACGCGAATGGTTTCTGGCAACCACTGAACATGACAACCCTGACCCCTCAGGGATCGTGGAAACAGTACAGAATCTTTCTCTCAGTCACTCGTGCTCACTTATTCTCAGAGAGGTATACAGAGCATACACCGTGGGACATTTGCAATGTATTTATTGAACCAATGGTATTCTTGTATAAAATACATGTGCTGCAATGATTAATAGACCGAAGCAGATAAAAGTAATTACAAGCATCAAAAGCGTAAATAGTAGATGTAGTTCTGCCATGGTGCTAAAACAATGTATATATGCAGGCATATTAAACAAGGCAGTAACAGAACATACTCCTGCTATGCGGACCCTACTCTAAGTATATCTACAATGTGTGTAGGTTTGGAGCCAAGAATCCCCCCAAGGGACGATCCAACCCCATTACCAGGTGGGAGAGAATAAAGGATCATGTCTTGGTCACGAACTGGACACCCTTCATGAGATGTCAGACCACTGCGGGATGAAGTCTCAGCATGCAGGGACCCTCGGTGTCAGCTGAAGTGCCTCGTCTCCTAATCTGTTGGGATGCTCTTCTTTTCTAATAGAAAGCAGCCTTGCAATGTGCGTATAGATTAGTGATGTTATGGATGTGTAGATAGCACTGTCGCTCCGTGGCTGAAGATAGAGATGACATTTGTACGAGAAGAGACCTTGTGATATTCAGGTCACTGTGATAATGTTGTGCGAAGCTAGATGTGTAAACACGTTTAGTTTCAGGGAAACTAATCCAACAATGTTGCTCTTGCAAATATGTGCAAAAGGTTACTGTTGACCAATAGGACAATCTAAGGAAGAAGCTGCTTTACTACATGGGCCTAACTCTGGAATATAACATCCACAATTCATACTAATGGTCGATATATAAAAGCTATCTAGAACCATTCTAAAAAAGCCTGCAAGCCATGATCATATGTAAGCTAAAAAGCCTTAAAACTTCATGTCTGCCTACCTGTTGGTTTTGGAGACAGTATTGGAATTGGAAAGTCGTGACTGGTACGGTGATGCAACCATGGATTATCCAGTCTGTGGGTGGTGTCTCAGCCATGGTGAAAGGTAATTGGTCTAATTTTTCAATGTGTAACATGGTATATTTTGCATCTCTGCGTGTCATTACCATCTGTCTATCTGTTAGATCATATGCAGAAAACAGACTAGTACCGTTGATATAACGCCATGGGATGTGGCCAGAATGTAATGTTTTTGATGTCCAGCTCAGGATTTCTATGGACCATAATTGTAACTGTTGTAAAATAGAAATTTCTTGCTGTATTATGTCAATTGCAGAAGGCACAATGTTGCCCAGTGAACAAATCTTAGAGGATAATGTCAACCACAGTCAAAGCCTTTTCTAAATCAACCCTGTTAATCTCGCACAATCTCTCAGCAGCTTCCTGTTGAGAAATTTTCCACAGCTCATTGTATATTTGATACAAAAAGCAGTTTTGACATGGGTTCCGGGTAGGGGTGAGCGGAGTTTGCAGAGATGCACTATGCTGAATTCCACGGAGTTGCATAAAAACTCAGTGGAATTCCCTGGAGTTTCACTCCACCCTATCGGAGCTGACAATATACCCACAGTCACTCTGCCAACCTCACAGCAGTTCCCTAAGCTGCTACTCACACTAAGCTGCCTTGGACTCTATCTCTCTCTCTCTCTCTCTCTGTTGTGTGGGATGTACAGCTCAGTATTGTTCAGCAGCACAGGCGCCCGCTCCAACAGACCGAGCCAAGCCCGCGCAGTTGAGCTCCATTATTGAAAGCTCCAGGCCTAGGGCGCAGACTCTTTCCACTCCAGCCTAGTGTCAAGCCGTAGGGTTCCTGCTGACCTATTTCACTCTCTACAGTCATGAGAGCAGAAGTGCCGCACATTACATCAGTGACAAGCACGAACGTAGCAGGAGTGGCATCAGGTCTTGACTCCGGAAGCACATCGGCACACGTGACAATCCTCTTCAGCACTTTTTTCAACTTTTCTCATCTTGCATGCAATTGCAGTTATTGCAGACACTTGCTCGTCACGTAGTACGACTGCATGCAACCTGGCAAGGAAATTATATGCACAATACCACGCATACGTATCTTATCCAGTACAAGTTTTACCTTGCATTCTGTGATTTAATGTCCATAGAACCAGTTCTATACCAAGAATGGAAACCCAGGGCTCGAATAACTACTTCAGCATCGATCTAGGAGATGCAGCCATATATTTGCTGCGCTTTGCATTCCACACCGCACTTCTCTTGTTTTTGCTTTAGAATTTCCTTCGTACCTGTCAATAGAAAAGAAAACTCCACCACGCTTGAGATCGAAGGCAGGCATATTAAGGTCAGACAAATAAATTGGTTTGTGTGAGAAGAAAGGAACTGTTCTTTGTCAGTTTCATCATTCGCAAATCGTTTAGTGGCCTGATCCTATCTTGGCAGCCGTGTTACTCTGACTTATTTACATTTATGGGATAGAGGGCAAAGGGAACCCTTCATGTTACACATGTGTTGAAATGAGTTACGCGACACAAAAGGGAAGAGGCATCAAAAGTCGGTAAAGCCTAGAAAAACAAGCACGGGGAAAGACATTAACTTTAAAAAAAAATAATCCTATCCTGCTCCAAGCAAAGCCTGAGTCACTGCTCCTCCCCATTCAATAGATCAGTGCATCAGGTAAACATTTCTAAATATGGAAAACCAGTCCAAAAAGGATGTCCAGAAAAGCACCCTGGCTCCGCAAGTTTGGTACTCTGTAAGTGATGAACCCTTGCAGTTCAGCGCTAGCCCTGCAACCATGCCTGTCTGCACATTCCTGGTGTGACCTGTGGCACGCTTCCGGTGCATGTGGCACCCGTGCTTTCAGGATGGGCAAACACAAGATGAGATGCATGGCATGTGGGGGCACAGTCTTCAACTCAAAATTCAGATGTGAGAGAAAAATGCTGTGTTTACAAGAATGCAATATTATCGCAGATTTAACTGTGACTCTATTCCATGCAGCCAGATGAACTTCAGGAAGGCGCTGGCATGTGGCAATGGCAGAATGTCTAGGTAATATTACATCATTTGACTAGCATCCATAAACTCCACTTCCCAGGAGGCAGAGTTTTTTGCGAACTCCATGCTCCAAGAGGAGCACGGAGTAAAAAAAACTTTGCAAGCTCTGCCAGTGGAGCGGAGTTCACTGCCCACACCTAGTTCTGGGGACCTAATAAAAGATCCCTGAGATCCATGTAATCAGAAAGGAGGCAAAAGTATTGCTTCACCTGGGAAAGTGTTGAGATTTTTAGCCAATCTAGGCACAACTTCCCAACACTATATGACGTAACCACCGAGTGTTCTGTTTGTACATACCGCTGACCAGGCCTATCGATCCTAAACCCTTCGGTGTTACCCAGGAATCTAGATTGACACCTATTTGTGTCTGTCGGCCTATCCAACCATCCCTTCCAATTGGGGTCTCATGGGTTACCATTACTTATCATGGTATCTATCGATCCTCATTGAAGTCTGAAGTGCTGCCAATTGTCAAAGTGTGAGAATGTGTGAATGTGCGGTGTTTACAAATCCTTAATTTTTGCTTTACCAGGACATGAAGTATGTTGCATTGTTTTGTTCAGGGATCTCATTTGATGACGTATGAGGCATGCTCTAAATAAGGCCTCTGTTCCTTGAACCTCCTAATCTTTTGTCCTCCAGACAGATTTTGTGTCTATGGTATCTTTGAAACCCTGTGTAGACAGTTGGGAAATAAAGGAAGCAGAGTAATTCAGCTTGGTGTTTTGTTAACATATTTTTCTTTGCCGGTGTAGGTACAAGCATAAAATAATACGAGGCTGGGTCTGATGTTTCAAAACCTGAAATATAAGCAAACTTTTGCTCAAATGTCTTTGAACTACCTTTCGGCAGTGTTGGGCAGTGTTCCCATTGTATGTAATTATAAATAGCTTGTGCGATACTATCTTTGTGTAAAAAAATGGTGACCACAATGTTGGTACCAGAACATGTCTCCATAATTAGATGTACCATCATACAATTCATCATTAGAAAATGCAGATATTGCTCTAGATCTGCAAGCAAATTGTGCAGTTTCAATGTCCCAATCATCACAGAGAAAGTACTAAAGGTGATGTCATTTAAAGGAATTTTAAACAAATCAGGAATTTGCAAACGTTCAGTAGGACTATACACATCATACAATACTCTGTCCCAAACGATTCCTTCAGGAACTGGAACTACAGTGGTGTTTACCACGGACAGGTCCCTTCGTTCATGGTGTTATGATGCATATGGTTTAAGAACCAAGTTCACGAGTTGTACTGTGGAGCGTTCTGAGAGATATTGTACATTCAGAAGTAGGAAAAAGGCAGTCACCAAACCAATCCAAAGTATCAGGAAAAGTAACCCTATTGCAATCCAGAGATGTAACCAGGGTAGGATGCAGAAAGTCATTTTTGACCAAAAGTTGAAAGCATATACGCGTAGCTTGAATGGGAGAGGTGGTGGTAGCAGCTCTGGTTCACTTAAATACGATGAGAAGTCATCATAATGTACGAGGTAGCCAGACACCATCTGGTCTATTTGTGGCAGCTCAGCTGGTATTGTGGAACTGGGAGATGACTCGATCTGTGGAATATTCACATGGATGTTATCAATTTTTTAATTCGAGATTTCTGTACTTGTTGATTGTACAGTTGTAGTTGTTTCAACAGGGAGAAGTATCATCATTGTATTGTTGTTTACGGCTTCTTTTTGGAGGGTGGAATCTTCTATTGTTATTTAAAGCTTCCATCTGAACTTCCTGTACAGTAGCGAGAGAAGTGTAGCAGCTTCCCAGGAGCCCACGTGGTCTACTGTTAAGAATCAGCCACATAGTGTGGTTTGATCAGATTAATAGAAACAAACCTCTTGTCTCTGCGACCAGCAAGAAGCGGAAGGAGTACAGTTCTGGTACCTTCAACAGCCAGGACAGATACAGGCACTCTGTAAGATGGCCCAAATTCTTACTTGTCCACTATTTTCTCTCTGACCAGGTCCCCAATTTTCGAGACCCAGGCAGATCTTGCAGGGACTACCTTCAATCTCCCAGTGGGGGTGCGTTTTACTTGGATGTTACTTTGTAAACCCAGAAATCATTGAGTTCCTGTAAAACGGCCAAATATTCATTGATGTCAAATGATGTTTCAGCCACCACTGTGCTGACACTATCAAAAAGGTCTGGTACTCACATTCTCACATTAAACAGGAGTTCAATAGGTGTACTGCCCCCTAGGGATTTTCTTTGCATGTTGTGGCAAGCCATCTGGACCCCATATAGATGATTGACCCAAGTGCCACCTGTTCCTAATAACCATTTTGTTAAGTATTACTTTAAATCACCATTCTTCCTCTCAATGACTGAATTTGCCTTGGAATGGTATGGGGAGGAGTACGGCAAGGCCACACCCAAACTTCCCATGGCTTCTTTGTAAGCCTGAGAGCTAAACGCCGAACACTGGTCGGAATGTAGTGTGCCAATAGCGCATGTCCTGATAAAGACTCACAAATGCTTTATAACAGTTCGAGCATTAGCCAAGCGCTGTGGCCAAACCCACAAGAATCTGGAGCATGAATCCACTGCCACCAAGATGTACTTGTAGGCCCCATCTGATTGTATGGGACCACAGTGATCTAAATCCACACAAGCCAAAGGATTGTCTGAGATCAATAGAGGTGTCTGTGCTGGATGTGCTACGGTGGAGCCTTTAATATGCTGGAAGATGTCACATTTAAGTCAAAGTCCTTGGTCTGTTTTGATAGACCTGGCTACCAATAGTGGTGCTTCAGTAATGAAACTGTAGCACTGATCCCTGCGTAAGCGGAACCCAGACCCTCCTGTCCATCTAGTATCAGTCCTAATCTGCAATCAATTTTTGGTATTACACATTCACCCACTCCTGGAATCTGAGCATATGGAATGTTTTGTACATCTAACTTGTAGGAGTACTTCAGTGGAAAGCCTTTTGGCAGGGCTGATCCATAGCGCGTGGCATTAACTGCCACCATAGTTGTTCCATCTATCCTTGTACTTGAGCCAGTTATTGCAGCAACGGCAGCAGTATGAATTGTTGCCTTGGCGGCTTCATCTGCCATGGATTTCCCTTCAAAGTGAACACCAACATGTTGATGATTCAATGTATGAATAACATGAGCCAGTGGCAGGCCTTCTTTCAGCTTAGCCACCTGTTCACAAAGCATATTGTGCTTTACTGTGCAACCTCTAGAATCTCTAAATCCATTCTGGCCCCAATAGTCTAAATATTCATTATAGGACTGTACACACTAAAACGAATCACACATAATAAGTGTGGGCAATTCATGAGCCGTATTTTGTAGTGCCAGTATCGGAGATTTCAGTTCTGCAAGCTGCACTGTACGGACCCCTAGGGACTGAGTGTGTGTCTTCCCAGGACGGAACTTTCCATCATGCATGCACCCTTTTACAATTGTGCATGCCGCGTAATGTTTGCTGTTTTGTTCCTATGGCAGGTTGTGCAGAACCATCAGTATAAAGGATGCATTCATATCGATCTAGAGGCATAATTTCATTCGGTAGAGTGTATTCCTGTTCGTACTGCAAAAATGCTTGTGTTTGCAATGTAGAGTCGAATCTGTAATCTACATATGCTGCAGTGAGAGAGTTAGCCCATGAATCCATCTTGGTTGTAAAGCTTTTGCATTTGAAACGCTTGCTTTGGTGACGGCCTCCAAGGTCAGTACTGGGGTCACAACAATTATTATTTTCCCTAGTGCTATTGCTCTTTCTCTCTCACTACAGCAGTCTGTACCGCTGTGAGTATTTTCTCAGTGGATGCAAAATGCATTTTCAGCATTTGTGTACAAATGTGATTTGTATGCAATAGGTACTGTACCACCTTCATTGAAAGTGATAAAGGTGTATCCGGTTGGTCCAGCGACTACATGGATCACCAGGTTAGTTGTGTTAACGTGTGTAATTGTTTAGAAGCTATCACGTCAGCTTTGTATGGAACGTAAAATATCTCTATGTTCTTGTGTCCAATGATGCACTGAAGAATCAGGTCTAATGAAGTCGTAGAATGGTTTTACCCATTCTGTGTAATCCAAAATGTAATTTCTGCCAAAAATAAGAAATCTTAAATATGATTGTAGTCTTTTTAGAGTAGTTGGAGTTGGAGCAGCGCACATTTAAATAAATAAAATGTCTACCAGGCTTTTCCCTTTACTCGACAACTCATATCCCAGGAACAGGACATTGAGGTGGGCAATTTTTAATTTTTTTGAAATTACATTTGTAGCCCAAGTGAGCAAACCCAGGAAATATGTGGTTCACCCTAGCCAAGTGTTCCATTAATCCATCGTCCGTCAGAAAAATATCTTCTACGTAGGACAATGCATCTTCATCAAAATTTTGAGGTAACTCTGTCACTCTGGCTGAAAACAACCCGGGGCTATTATACCCTTGAGGTAATTGGCAAAATTGATGTTAAGAACCTAGCACTGAGAATGGTGTCAAATATCTGCTCCCCGGGGCTGTATTCTGGCAGAAAAGTCAATTTTCAGATATCTAAGGGTGTTTTGTATTTTTTCTGCACAATGTTATTCATAGTGCAGCACTATGTGCATTTTGCACTGCAAATGTACGAGTGGAAGCATTCAAATGTCTATAGTTTAAGACTAGACTGTATGAATTAACCAGGTTTCATTACTGGAAACAAGGCATTATTCATGGATGTACAGTTCTCTATCACACCCTGGTATTCAAGTTGATCTAGGATCTCTCTGACTTGTTTCTTTGCTTCATGTTTTATTGGTATTGTCTCTGTGGTTAAGGACTGCATTTTAATGGGATTTCGTGATGAGGTTTTAACGCTGATAGTTGTAACAGAGCTGATTCTGCGGTGTGCGGACTGGTTGATGGCCTTGGGGACTCAATTCATCACTTTCTTCATAACGATTACGGTAAGGCATTAAGTAGACAACTAGTGGTCAACAACCTCGAGGTGATAAATTCAGTTGACACTAATACGGGCCAGCTAGATCATACATTTTCCTCCCTGTCCTTTAATTCTACAATTTATTATTTTTTGGTCCCTGAACCTTAAGTAATCAGTTTGTCCACACTGAGACCAATTCTACACATTTAGTGATCACGCTGCGATTACCTGCAGCATTTCCCTGGGCTTCAATACACCTTCCTCTGGAAAACAATGAAAAATGGGATAGTGTTGAAATGGGGAAAAATTGACACAGTGAAATTTACATCTTGCATCGTTGCTAAGAAGGCCCAGGAAATTTCAGTCTGTTTAGAGTTTGTTTCATCAGTCACGGAAACCCCATTAGCATTTGATCGAATCTTAGCTGAAATCCACAGCAGTCTACTCCGTTTGTGTGGTTGTAGCATGCTAGTTTGACGATGCCTGCTCCAAAGCCCTCAAGAATCTTCTTTCTGCCCTGAGAGAAAAGCTAAGGGGCGTGATGCTTGTAAAATTACTACTTTTTGGTTATAAAGCAGCAAAAAGATAATAGGATGAAGGCCCTGAAGGAGGAAGCCTGGTGAAAACTCAAACAGGCGGCACTCCAAAAGAATCGCAGGGTCTTTTGGCTTACAATTAATGATCCATTTCTTAACGATGAATTAGAGATCACTACTGATGCACAAGTTATTTATGAGGCTTGGGTGGCTCACTTTGAAGAGGTTTTTGGGCCCCCTGGGGAGGGTGCCCCATTGCCATCTGGGCCATTGGCGCTTCCATCCGACATTCATCTATTATTTTATCTTGAAATGAAAACTACTCTGAATCAATGTAGTACATCCAGGGCACCTGGCACTGACGGGGTACCAATAGATTTCTTTCTAACTGATCAAGATTTATGGGCCCCGCCTCTTACTAATGTTTTCAATATTGTAGCCAAAACACGTGTCCCCTCCTCCAGGAAAAAGTCAGTCATCATCCCGATTTATAAAAACGGGGGATAGGATAAGACCTTACCTAAAAACCATAGGCAAATATCACTACCAGACAGTACAGCAAAATTAATGGGCCACCTGCTCTTGAATAGACTTTAGGCTTGGGCTCAGGAAAGGAATTTTCTATCACAAACCCAGTACGGTTTCAGAAAGGGAAAAAGGAGAATTGATCAGTGCCTCAATCTAAATCTGCTAATTGCCAAATATACCGCAGTCAAGAGAGGCCATCTGTACCTGGCCTATATGGACTTGTCAGCCACCTTTGACTGCGTGGCCCATGTGAAACTAACATCTATAATGGAAAGCATGAGTGTAGAAATGTTCATAATTAATTACATCCGTGAGATGTATACTGCTGCCACGGCCTGTATTCGGTAAGGGAGAGAGGGCGCAAGTACTAAACACTTTGGCATCATCCATGGTGTAAGACAAGGGTGTGTACTCACCCCATTCCTATTTTCATTATACACAAGTGGTGTGGAAGCTTCTCTGGCTGGGTCTACTACTGTTGTACCCACCATTAATACTAATCCGGTGCCCTTATTTCTCTATGCAGATGATGCAGTGCTGCTGGCACAGACTGGCAATGCACTCCAGAGTCTGCTAGAGACATACATCAGATTTATGAAAAACTTAAACCTCAGAGTAAACAAATCTAAACCTTCCGAACTAGTGGTAGGAGAGAGACGAAAAAACTCTCTAGGTGGCACACTGAAGGGAGGAAATTGGAGACGGTGGATACTTTTTGTTATCTGGGGTTATTTGATTCCAAAAACACTTGGCAAAATATTAGTTGCTAATAGAGGGATATTGATGGATAAAATCATGGGGGAACTATTTAGGTTAATGAAAAAGCTTGGATCCAAACCAATGGATTTAATTAAAAAGGTATATGAAGCCAAAACAACATCAATCGGCACGTATGGGGCAGCTGTATGGGGAACCACTAGCATACTCCTTTTACAACTAATTGAGTATTGCTTTTGGAAACGATTAGTAGGTGTTCCCCAATCCTGCTCCTCTTATAATTGCCACTTCGAACTAGATGTAATTACAGATCAGATCCACTCGGCACCACCTCTTCTGTGGCATTCGGTGTGGAGAAGGGAAGAGCTGAAATTAACACATGAAATCCTTTGAGATTCTCAAAAGCTTGATGGGTTATCTAAAGTAAAGTGGCTTCAATTTGTTAAGAGCATTTTGTATTCCATTGGTTTGGCCAAACTGTTTGATGATCCAATATCTTGTACAACTGTTTCAAGGTCTGAACTGATAGCTTTATTGTTGGAACAATAGATGAGAGCAAGATGGAAGTCAAATTACACAAAAGCTAGAGATTAAACAATATTTATTAGCACCAAGAATAAATACAACTGACTACACAAATTTCTCTTTTGTAGCACATCCCCAGCATACATACCTTTTATTGAGGTTCTTAATGAATTATTTCCCTTTTATGCTGAGCTACCCCTCTAACACCTATTTCAAGAATGCCCTTATGCCTTGTCCATGTGATACTCGCTCCCTACAATGTGATCTCCATTTTTAATTTTTCTGCAGTTTGTATAGTCAGGAAAGGAAAACATACATTGCGACACCAATGCGAAGTCTTAATTTCTGACAATGTCGCCCAACCTTGTACTTCTCAAAGCTATTACCTGACCCCTTTACCTGTTACTGCCTGGCCTCATTTTTTTTGGAGTGCTTTACAAAGAAGGAAATGGCACTCGTGATGTGTTGTAATGTAAACAGATTTTAATTGTTATATCTCTCTTTTACTGTCCCATTTTAATAAATGTGTGTTTTATTAGAAAGTACAGGTGGTATTATTATATGTATTTTTCCTGACTGCTTACCGATTTTTTTCATTGTAGATAGTATACCTTTTATGCTGCCTTTTTTTACTGGCGAAATAAAGTGTTATGAGCAAAAGATTTATTTATTTATCAAAGAAGTTTTATATAGCACTGGCCTGACCCGAGGGTATCGGAGCGCTTTACAACAGATATATTGCTGAGATTCACAACAAACAAAACAAAAAGAAAAACAAATTAACATTGCAGGACGCTGGTTGGGAGATCTGCTTCGTAGTCTTGAGGACATGGAATTGGAGCAGTGTGAGGAGTCTGCTTCCCTGCTCCGATTGATCCTATCGACTCCCTAGGGAGTGGTCGAGGAACAGGATTTTGAGTTGGCTTTTGAATTTTACAAAAGAGGGAATGGTTCTGATGTGAGGGGGAATAAAGTTCCAGATTTTAGGTGCGCTTGCGGTTAAGGATCGTGCCGCAGTTTTTTGTTTTCTAGTTTTTGGCGGGATGAGAAGGAGGGAGTTTGAGCTTCTGAGGTTCCTGGCCTGACCGGCTTTTTTGAGTTTGGCCACCAAATATTTGGGTTTGCTGGTATGTAGAGCTTTGAGTGAGGCAGGCTGTTCTGAAGCTACTCCGCATTTCGACTGGGAGCCACTTAAGTTCTCTGAGTGCAGGAGAAATATGGTCGAATTTCTTGATTCCGGTGACCATTCTGGCTGCCGCATTCAGAGTTGTTTTGATGGGAGCCAGATGTGATTTTCCTATTCCTGAGAGGACTGCGTTCCCATAGTCCAGTCTTGACAGCACCAGTGTTTGAGTGGCCTGTTTAAGATCACTGGGCGGAATGAAAGGTTTTATTTTGTTCAGCAGTTTGAGGTTAAGGAAAGTACTCTTGGACGAATTCTTGATGTGTCTGGTCATGTTTAGTTTCGGGTCTAGCGTGATACCTAGTGATTTGACAGAGTCGGCTAGGGTGAGATTCCCATTGAGCGCATCGACGGCCATTAGCCATTCAGCAATTTGGGGGTTCTCCTCTTTGTTCAAGATGAGGAGTATCTCGGTTTTGTCGGGGTTTAGTTTAAGGTGATTACATGACAGCCAGTGTTGAGCATCTCTCAGTACGTCATTGAGTCTTTGAATGTCTCTGAAGGAGGTGGTTTCCAAATATATCTGAGTATCGTCAGCATAAAGATGGAAGTGGATGGTGGCTGTTTTGAGTAGTTTGGTGAGAGATTCCATGTAGATGTTAAGAGTTGCGGGGAGAGCACTGAGCCTTGAGGGACTCCCTTGTTGACTGGGTAGAGTTCGGAAGTAAAGTTTTAGATTTTTATTTTTTTAGTGCAATTGTGCAGGAAGGAAGAAAACCATTGGAGGACCACCTCGTAAAGACCGGCTCTTTCTTGTAGAGCCCTAAATGAGGAGTTTGTGGTCTACCGTATCGAATGCTGCCGATAGGTCTAGGAGAATGAGGAGTAAGCATTGGTCAGAGTCTAGTGATTTGTGGATATCGTCGATGATGTTGAGGATCGCGGTTTCTGTGCTACAGTGTTTTCTGAAGCCAGATTGATGGAAGTCCAGGAGGTTGATGTTGTCCAAGTGTTGGGTTAGTTGTTGGAGTACGCATCTTTCTAGGATTTTGGACAGAAGGGAAAGGTTAGATACAGGTCTAAAGTTATTCAAATCCGTTATGTCAAGGCCGGGTTTTTTCAGCAAGGGTGTGACTTGTCCCACTTTAAGGCAGTCTGGAATGACTCCATTTTTCATGGAGCTGTTTATGATCGTGCACCAAAGCGGTGCTAGGGAGCGCTTCAGCTTTTTGGTCAGTAGGGGAGGAATGGGGTCTAGGACATGAGATGAGGGTTTGGAGGTGGAGATCATAGTGATTATCTCCGATCCCTGAATGGGGCAGAAGCTTAGCCAAGATTTGGAAGAGGGACAAGGAGCGATATCATACGCCCCGGACGTGCTGCTCTTTGTATGGAGGGTATTGATAGTGTCCAGGGAGAGTTCGATCTTAGTAATCTTGTCATTAAAGAAGTTTGCGAAGTTGTCGCAGAGTTCTTTGGACGCCTGTATTGAGGAGGTAACGGGCTTGGAGGTTTGTTGCCTGATGATGCTATAGACTCTTTGGGTCTATTTTTTGCGTTGTCCAGCGCAGTGCAGAAAAAAGTGGATTTCTTGTTTTTGATGTGATTGTTGTACTTCCTACGAGCTGTTTTGAGTTGTTCGCTGAGGATGAAAGTAGGGTTATTCCTCCAGCTTCTTTCTTTGGCTCTTAATTTTCTCCTTTTGGAATTGATGTCAGTGTTGAACCATGACCTGGACGGAATGGCTCGGCTTTTTTTTAGCTTTCGAGGAGCTAGTTGGTCAAGCATAGCCACCAAATTTTAGTTGTAAAGTGCGGTGAGTTCGGTTGTGAAGAGGTGGTCATTGGTGCAGGGAAGGAGCGAGCTTATCCTTTCTTAAAGGATAAGAAAAGACCCATCATCCCACCCAATGTGGTTTCAGTAAAGTGCATGAGATAGTGCTAACGCCTTCTCCTGCACTTATCAATTTTTAACTGATTCTGGTACAAGGTTGGAGAAAGCAGGTAAACTTGGGTCTTCCCCATTGAGCAATCCATTACGAACTTTGATGGCCAATCTTTTTCAGCCAAAAGAATGTTGTAAACATATGTCCGGTTCTTTCAAAAGAGACCCTACACTTGTCTGGGTATGTCCCCCTCCATTTGGAGTGTTATTTTGTATAAACAATGTGGGACACTTACCCATGTATCAGGTGTTTCCACCGTGATTTACTCGCTCAGCGCTACTTCCACTAGATAATCCATCAGGTTCCTGCGAGCTTTTGTGACTTCTGCAGTGCTGTCCAGCATCATCACTGCCCATTCTCTGTTCAGAAGCAGAGTCCTCAGTAGCCTGGGCATTTTTAATTTTGATTCCAACTGCCTTCTTCTTTTTAAATTGAGGTTTTGGAGTCTTTTGTTTGTCTTCCTGTTTAATGATGTAGTCTGAAGTGCGATGTGTCTCCTTTTTCAGCTTGACTTGCTCTTCCGATCTGTGCTCTGAGCGTCTGTCTCTCTCTGAACATTTTTCAGATGACTCCCGAAAGGAACGAGAGAAACATGTATCAGTTTCCTGATACCTGTCAGGCTTTCTAATATTGTCACGGTTTCTTAAATTGCATTTTCCTTTTGAGGAAACCCACCCTGTGACTGTGTTTAGTTTAGTTTATTTTTTTGTTTGTTATCCCACTTCTTCTTGGAAGAATTGGGTGCCTGCTTGGAGTTATCATTTTCAGACTTGCTCTTGACTATTGGTTTCCCAGATCTGGCTTCCAGATTATCTCTACCTAGGGAAGCATATGTGTCTTCGATAATCTTAGATAATTCTCACTCTTGCTGTGCAGGAGTGAACTCCCTCAGGCGTTGGCGCATAGCCACTGCTGCTGCCTTCCCTTTTAAGTTACTTAACATAAATGCAGCTACTTGGGCAAAATTGCCCATTAGTTTCATCTCCAGGTCTAGGGCACGCTCTGCCCCATACTAATTCTGTATTTGTTTCAGTACATCTGGTATACCTGCTATTGAAGGGATACTATGAGTTCTAATATAAAAAGCAGCGAATACTGTACCGCAAGTGGCACAGTCTTCTATCGGGGACAGCCATCCCCATTGACAAGAAAATTGTTAATATTCTATGTTTTCCACTCTGTTGGGGGAAAAACTGATTCAACCTGAGCTATTTTCTGAACTATCCAGAATGGAATTTGCTCCCGACTGGTAGGAATCTGTCCCATAATGGCATTCAGTGTTTGGGAGCTAATACCTGTGGTAGCCAATTGAAGGTGTGCAACCTTAGCAGACCTTGCAGGTTGTACTGTCAGTGATCTCATTATGTATTGTGTAAGATTCCTGTACATTTTTTACAAAATCTCTATACAGTGTATGCATTCCTGCTGCTGGTAGATTAGCAATGTCTGGATGCGTTGAACTACCTGCTCTTCAATGTCCTCACCTGCTTGTTCAGACATTGTTAAAAAAGGATATTTAAAAATAATTATAGAGGTATGATATGCACAATGCCGGAATCCTCCAAGCCTGAATAACCTACAGCCAATACATAGGGTATACCTATTCAGCTGAGGCGGACTTATTTCCCTTGCCACTACGGATGTCTCCGGTTTAATTGTGAGTAGGGGTCTCTGAGAAAGTACGACTGAACTACTCATTTTGACCGTTAAATAAGAACCCACCCAACGTTGGCAGCGCCATGTCACGTAGTTCCTACTAATCTGTAGGATCTACGCATTTATTGGACAACATAAGCTAGGGGCTTGGTGCCTAGACTGATTCTGGAAACCCCCGCAGAATATGTTGGCCTATAGACCAGCAAGATCACAGAGCCACTGTAATCCCCGCTAACCTTAACAGGGAGCGAATGGTTTCTGGCAACCACTGAACATGGCAACCTTGAAACCTCAGGGATCGTGGAAACCGTGCAGAACCTCGTGATCACTTATTCTCAGAGAGATACACAGAGAATACACAGTGGGATGTTTTCAATATATTTATTGAACTAGCGTTATTCTTGAATAAAATACATGTGCTGCAATGATTAATAGACAGAAGCAGATAAAAGTGATTACAGGCAACAAAATGGTAAATATAGTTCTACCATGGTGCTATAACAACGGGGAGAGGAGTTGGCCTAACGGTGAAGGCGGTCGACCTCAGAACTGGGGTGCCAGGTTCGAATCTCGGCTGTGACGCACAACATCCTGAATGTGTCCTCTTGTAACGCAACTGGTGCTCGTGTAAAGCATTCTGATACCCAATACCTTCGGGTCAAGTTCGCACTATATAAAACTCCCTAAAAAAAACAACAACAAACGTGTATATGCAGGCATATAAAACAAGACAGTAATTGAACGTATTCCTACTATGCGAACCCTACTCTAAGTGTACCTAAAGAGTGTAGGTGTGGAGCCAAGAATCCCCCAAGGGATGATCCAACCTCAATACCTGGTGGGAGAGAATGAAGAACCCCATCTCGGTAACAAACTGGACACCCCTCATGAGCTGTCAAACCGCTGCGTGGTGAAGTCTCAGCATGCAAGTATCCTCGGTGTCAGCTGAAGTGACTCCTCTCCTAATGTATTGTGATGCTCATCTTATATAATAGAAAACAGCTTTGAGATGTGCGTATAGATTAGTGATGTTATGGATATGTATATTGCCCTGTCGCCCCCTGGATGAAGATATAGATGACATTTGTATGTGGTGCGAGAAGAGACCTTGTACATGATGTTCAGGGCATTGTGCCAATTTGCAAAGCTAGATGTGTAAACAAGTTTAGTTTCAAGGAAACGAATGCAACATTGTTGCAAACGAAAATATGTGCAAAATGTTACTACCGAAAAATAAGACAGTGTAAGAAATAAGCTGCTTCACTACATGGGCCTAACTTGGGAATATAACAACACGTCATTTACATACATCAGCAATGCCGGAATTCAGGGTCTGGCCTTAAAGTGGCTTTCCTCCTTCCTGAGTAATCTGACACAAGCGGTGCGCCTTGCAAATTTCTCCTCTAACAAAAGAGATATTACCTGTGGGGTTACTCAGGGCTCTTCTCTTTCTCCACTCCTTTTCAGTCTTTATCTTTTCCCCCTAATTCACTCGTTGAGGGAAAGGAATGTCGGAATCTTTAATTATGCAGATGATCTTCAACTGGTGTTTAATGTTAATTCATCTGTTTCATCCGAGTCCAATGTTCAATACACAATGGTTTTTATAAGTGACTGGATGAACAACAACCAGTTGAAGTTGAATCCAGAGAAAACGGAGTTGATCCTCACAGGTGGGTTGGCTAACCCTTGGCACGCCAACTTCTGGCCCCCTAAGCTTGGTAATCCCCCTGTGCCAGCTGCCTCTTTGACGAGTCTGGGGATCATTATTAGTAATGATTTGTCCATGAAGCCTCAAATCAGCTCTGTAGTCTCTGCTGGATTCTTTCAGTTGCGTAGAATAAAGATCAGCAGATTTCTGAGTAGGGAAGCCATGATCTTGGTCACTTTAGCCTTAGTGATCTCTCGTCTAGACTATGCCAATTCATTGTATGTTGGCATCCCAACTGAGGCGCCTCCAACTAGTCCAGAACCAGGTGGCTAGGCTGATTTTTCATCAGCCTAAATGGCATCATGTCAGCCCATTAATGAAAAGCCTACACTGGCTCCCAGTGAGTAAGCGCTGCATCTTTAAGATGGGCTGTACTATTTTTAAAGCACTACATGTTAATGGCCCGGTCTTCACTTTGGCTTCTTTACACTGTTACATTCCCTCTCGAAACCTTGGATCCTTTCACCTGAATCTGCTGGAAATTCCTTCAGCAAAACGGAAGAAGTATGCCGCAACTTTGGAACTCTCTCCCAGCGGAGTTAAGGTCTCTGACCTCTCTCGCCCAATTCAGGAAACAGTTAAAGACTTGGCTGTTTATTCAAGCATATTCTGATTAAGCTTTCTCCTTGCCATCGCCACGATCCTTACCTGAGCGCCAAGAAACAGTTGGTGTATGCACGCTTAATAAGTGCTTTTAACATAACATAACTAAAAACTTGTTCCGAACCTGTTTAATCCCAGCACACTTGATTTTTCTGAATGACACTGTTCAACATACCACGTATCTAGTATTTGCTAAAACTAAAAAATGAATGACCCTCAAAAATGGTCGCCTCCTGTGGCATTCTCTTAATTACAGCCACCTATTCATGCCTTTCAATCTGACATGTAAAAAACGGATGATTGCAAAAAGGACGCAACTTTTACAATGTTACATCTCGAAGTTAGAACAGCCTCCTTTCCCTATAGCAGAAACACCTTCTGCTGTATGGTTAATACATGGTGTAAATGTATCTGCCTCATGACACACACACACACACACCCATCCTTCACAATGCATTTTGAGAGCAGACCAAGGCCTGGACTACCCAGCATTCTCACTAAGGGAGAAACATCTGTCCCAATATTGCCTATTGACCAATGCCCAACTGCCATAAAAGGAACACATAAGCTGGATTCTCCCTCCATCAAAAGGAGGAGCTACAACTGTATTCAGAAGCTCTAAGAGGTCATCGGTGGGCCTTATATGCATATTTGGTGCCTGAAAGCCCTGACAAAATGTATCATGTGGATCAATCATCTGCCCTCTTCAGCTCCATGAACTCTACCCCTAGCTTTGGAGCCTTAAACCTCCTGTTGCAAACACCTTTGGGTAACCATAAATCTAACTTGTAATTTACTGTCTAACCATGACCCTAATCTACAAGACAAATCAGGTTTCCATCACGGCCAAGTAACTTGCTAGCCCATATAATTGATTTTGCTATGCTAACATTTTGACTAGTCATCCCGTCTCCAAGGTTGTATTCTTTATATTGTCTTTCATGTAACTCCTCCTTGGTATTTCGACTTTTGACTTGTTGGATTGGGGGGAAAAAAGCATTTCTACTAGGAAGATGATATTGAGTTATATTGTTAGAGCTGCTATTTACCGTAAAATGGCAGATCATTCCTATTTTCACTACATACCAATCTTAGCTGTGACTTTAGACATCTTTCTCTCTACTGTTAACAAGTATGTAAAATACACACACCACAGATTTTAGCTATGCCCCAGAGGATTGTGTCTCTCTGGCCCCATTTTCCATGGAGTACCATTCCATCTCGCGTTGAGCACTTACATTTAAATTCTGTAAATGAACTGTGCAAATATTTCAGAATCCATTAGAATTAGGAAACCATAAATTAAACTTATTTGTTTTAATTCTGAAGTGTGGTGGAAACAAATATTTGAATATGATAATAACAAATCAATCCAATAGGTGATGTCATTTCTACACATTATCATTTGCGTGCTGTATAGTTTTATCAGTAAAACTGTGTTTGCACATGTGACAGTCATTTCAATGGAAAATGTGTTGGCTGTAATTGCAGTGCACTACCACACAATGCATACTCCACTTTATGCTACTCCACTTTACAACCCTGCCCTCTACTCTGTCACGCAACTCCACAACACTCTACTCTATGCTACTCCATGTTACAACACTCCACTCTACAAGAATCTATCCCACTCCATGCCAGTCTGCATCACTCCACACTACTCCAATCTACTCCACTCTATGCCACTTTACTATACAACTTTTCTCTCTTCGACAGGCCACTCTATGACATGCCACTTTAAGCTATGCCACTCGACTCTGATATTTTACTTCACTCTACAGCATCCCACTCTGTGCCACTCCACTCTACAACACTTTACTCCACTCTACGCCCCTCTACGCCCCTCTAATCCACTCTGTGCCCTTCTACTCCACTCTACGCACTGCTACTCCACTCTAGCTCTATGCTACTCTACTCTATGACACTCTACTTCACTCTACACCACTCCACTCTTTGCTACTTCGCTCTAAGCCATTCTATGCCACTTCACTCTAGGTCACTCTGTTCCACTCTATTCCACTCAACTTTACACCACTCCACTCTGCAACTCTACTCCACTGTACCATATTCCATTCTATGGCATTTTACCCCGCTCTATGCCCCTCCACTCTGCACCACTCCACTCTACAACTCTCCACTCTGCATCCCTCCACTCTACTCTGCAACACTGTATTCTACTCTGACACTGTACTACACTCTACCCCACTCCCCTCTGAAACACTCTATTACACTCTATGCCACACCACTCCGCTCTATGCCCCTCCGCTCTATGCCCCTCCGCTCTATGCCCCTCCGCTCTATGCCCCTCCGCTCTATGCCCCTCCGCTCTATGCCCCTCCGCTCTATGCCCCTCCGCTCTATGCCCCTCCGCTCTACACCCCTCCACTCTACACCCCTCCACTCTACGTCACTCCCATCTACAAGTCTCTGCAACACTCTATGCCACCCCACTCTGGCACTCTACGCCCCTTCAATCTACAACCTTATCAATTCTACGCAATTACCTATTTGCCACTTTCCTCCATGCCACTTTCCTCCACTCTACACCACTCCACTCTACACCACTCCACTCTATAACGCTCCACTCTAAGATACTCCACTGTACAACACTCCACTCTAGGATACACCAGTCTACAACACTCCACTCTAGGATACTCCACTACACTCTGCAACACTCTAGGCCACTACACTCTGGCACTCTACGCCCCTCCACTCTACTTCACTCTACTCTATTCTACACAATTCCCTCTATCAGCAGTGGCTTCTCCACTTTGGCGGAGGAGCTTCGCCCCCGCAAGCATCTAAAAAATATGAAAAATAAAGCGATGATAAAACGGGTTCACAACCTGTTGTATTAATGTTTTATTTTTCTTGTGCTGAGGCTTAGGGGTGGGGCCAGGGCAATGACAGGCTAGAGGGGGAGTGTTGGGCACCACTATTCTCTGCGTATGTGGGTGTGACAGGCCTTCTTAGGCTAGCCAAATTCACATGCGCAGTGAAACTCTCTCCAACCCCAGCTGCATTACTGGGGTTGGAGAGAGCAAGCACAGACTCACAGTCTGTCCTGGAGCGCATATCATCAGCGCTCGGGCCAATCCTGAAGCTGCTCTCATGCATGAGAGCAGCTTCAGGATTGTCCGCAGGGCAGGATGGGAACCTGTGTCTTCCTACAGTGAAGAGGAGCAGAAGAGAACGACACGATGCCGGAGGGTGGCAGGGAAGTTAATTGTTGTATTTGTCTCCATCATCTAACCTCCCCGTGCCCAACCTCTCTTGGCCTGACGTGGCCCAATCCTGCCCTCAATGCCACTTTACTCCACTCGCTGATGCTCCACTCTGATACTCCACTCTGGGCATCCTCCACTCTATGCCCCTCCAGTTTCAAAAGCCATAAACTCTCAAGACTGGGGTCATTCATCTTGGGATCAGAATGTACGATCTACGAATACTATTTGTTGCTGCTGCCAAGTGCTACTTCTACGTTCATTGCACTCAACTGCTCCATTTCATCCTGCTGCTAGCTTTCAGTGTACCAAATGGCTTTCAGTTACCCTGCTGCTAGGCCTCTGCTACTTTTTATTGTGTCAGACAACTGAATCCTGGTGACAGTCCGCTGCTTTGGTTCAGTTCACCCATTGGTTCCTTCTCACCCTGCTGCCGGGCTATTGCTGACAATCACTGGAAAAACAAAATGGTCTAGCTTATAACCGAAAATGTAAGCCTTAATTATTGGTTTAGGCAATGCTTGTTTAGATTGTAACTATAATTAATTTATTTTTTTTATGTTTTGCATGAAGATTTTAATTTATGAACAGTTCTGTGTTTCAATGAAGCAATGTAAACGTGCCTCATTATGTACGGAATCCAGGTGCTTTTCTCTTCACTGAACAAAATGAGATTTTATGAAATCTGACATCCAGGCCAAGGTATTATTTGCAAAGTAGGAAACGTGGGTCCTTGTATTTACTTATTTACATTGGACAGCACAGACCAGGCCCCTGAGGTTGACACAAAGTAAATGAACCTTCCTTCCACTCCTAACTTGATGACATCACTCCGAGTAGAAGCCTGGAACTCAGGGGGCATATATTGTAATTTCTATGGTGCATTGTGGCCCCAGGGGTGCCCTCAAGCGCCGTCCCCTTGGTGAGGAGCTTGCTTCTCCCATGTGATGTTATCTCTTTTTGTAAGAGAATAGGCAATAAATGAGAAAAGCAAACCAGAGCAAGGTGCTTCAGAGAGAGGTCAGCTATTAAATGTTCTTGAAGCCGACTTCTCTCGCAACCCCTCAAAGGTGATACTATCGCGGGAAATACAATGCATGCATGGCCATGGGTTTTAAACTCAAGTGGATGAGCCCTTCAGAAATTTGAAGACAAACCAATGACATAAACCATTAATTCTAGCCCTTGAGGGCTGAATACAGTTCCTGTTAGATGAAGAGCAATGATTGAATGCATATAGACAATAAACTCACCTTCCATATAGCGAGATAATCCATCATATGAGAGGCCAAAAACTGAATTGGTATTACAAATGATTTCTTCTTTTACCTCTTCAGCGTATGTTCTCTGAAAGATATCAGAGTGTGAATGAGCACTGGGGCTTACGTTTCCCAGGCATTAATGTCTTCTGAAAAAGTGTGAATGCTCATTAAGGCTAAACTAGGGTTATTGGTTATTAGTTAATAAAGAGTTTGAGCGGTTGGATAGGCATGGAGGCTGAGCTGATGAGGAGGATGAAGTTGAACAACCGTTCTGATTCAATGTTATTTATTCCAGGCGACTGTAGACGGACCCAATGGCTTTACATCACCGCCTTAAACTTTGGGAGAAGATTCTGCTGGGCATCTTCTGCTTTCCACTGCTTCCATTCTACCTCTGTTATCTCTGTGAGTATTGGCAAAGTAAAGTCATGTGCATCAAGTTCTACTATTCATTAATTTTATGCTTTTTATGTAGCGATATTTACGATTGAAAGTATTACTAGGATTCATGGAATGGTGGTAGATTCACATCAGTATGTGGTACATTGAAGTGTCTGATGCCAACATTTTACTAGCGCAATCTCGTACTACATAGGGACACAAAGGACTGGCCAGATGCTAGAGAGGGACGTGGTTTTGTAGTGTTTAGGTCAATAGACTGAGATCAGGATAAAGACATCTTTGAAAACGTAGTTTTCGTAGCATGGTGATCGTGTACAAGACCAGAGGTTATTTAAGTTAAAGAACATTTTATTATAAGAAGAAGGGTGTCAATACAAAATAAGCAATGTCAAAATCATATCATTACAATATAAAATGGCTGTAATAAAAAATCATACACAATTCGGACTTCGTAATAAAAGGAAAAAGAACAACTCTAAGTATGCAAAAACAAGAATGACATTATACTAAATAAAGATTTGGAACAGTTGGGTGTTCAAGGAGGTTTAAGAACTTCTTGCTGAACTTGTTGGAGCTGGAAACATCGTTTGGCACTAGCTTCAATATACAATGTAACAGGTGACCATAAGTTCAAGCGTGTTGTCGCCATTTGCATAGGGAATACAAAGGAAGTGTCCAGTCTATGGTTATGGCAAATCATATACCACCAAGCCTTGTAAGAAATTTTCGTAGAGTCTTTCCAATTTGTGGTAATTTGTTAAAAGGCAACCGCTAGTAGCGCATCAATAGTTTTGGTATTAAGTGTAACATTATCCCAGATGGATGATAAACTTCCTAGAAAAATATGAACAAAAGAGAAAGGAAATCTCGTTGCAAAAATTAGGTTAATTTGGGTCCAGACCTGTTCCCAGAAAATGTGTACATGTGTGCATGAGAATGACATATGAAAGAAGTCAGCGTTTGGAGCAGAGCATGTCCAACACACATCCAGAACCGCCGTGAATTTTTTACTTAAAGCGTCCGGTGTAAGCAAAAGTCGGTTATAAACAAAAAACAATGTTTGCGTATTGACTGCCCTTGAAGATTTACGGACTTTTGTCCAAACATTCGTCCATAGTGATGATGACCATGAAGTCTTAAAATCATGTTCCCAAGCTAACTCTATTTTTGATTTCTGCTTAACTGTGGTAATGTTATATAGATGGCGATATATAGTAGAGGCTCTGGGGGAATATTGTGAAAGAATACGAGTCTGTGATGAAGTGTCTAACCCTGCGGGGGGGGCCGGCAAATAGGCAATTGAGAATAAGTATCCATCACAGCCTTCTTAAGGATAGTATATTTATTATTAAATGAATTAGGTAAATGGTATAGTTGTCTGAGCAGAGTGAAAGATAAGAAGTCAGATTGGGAGAACAATTGGTGTATCCAAAGAAGACCCCTTTGTCTCCACGTTTTCCAATAGATGGGCTTATGGTTGATGAGCAGATTTTTATTGTGCCAGATTGTTGAGTTGAGAAATGAGTCCGTGGTAATAGGAGCTGGAATAGGAGATACCTCCAGAAGTTTAGAGGTTAATTTAATTATAGGTGTAGAAAGGGACTGTGGCTTACGTGAGAAGGATAGATATTCTGAAAAAGAGAAGGGGAACAAGAAAAGACGCTCCACTGAGGTCCAAAGAGGTTCACTATCTGTAGAATCAAGCAACCAGTGGGAGGCTTGGCGTAAGAGGAAAGCCTTATGGTAAAAGCGAAAATTGGCACAATTGACTCCACCCTCTGTTTTAGGACTTGAGAATCTTAGTATGGACATACAAGGTTTCTTGTGTTGCCATAAGAAGGAGGATAGAATGGAATTAATCTTCGTGAACCATTTATTGGATATAGGGACTGGTATGTTGGAAATAGTATACATAATTATGGGCGAGAGCATAATTTTTATAGTGTCTAAACGACCCCACCAAGATGAGTAGAGAGGGTGCCATTTAGGAGTGAATTCTGAAAGTTTTTGTATGCACTTATTCATGCACAGAGAAACTGTGTCCGAGATAGAAGACGTGAAATATAGGCCTAGATATTTAATGTGTTGGAGACTCCTAGTGAAATTGGAAGCGTTTAAAAGTATATTTGGTAAAGGGCAAAATCTCACATTTGTCGTTATTCAATTTATAGCCAGAAATGAGAGAATATGAATGTACTTCCGCTAGAAAGGCAGCAATAGATTCATCTGGCTGTGACATGAGAAGCAAAATATCATCGGCATAAGGCGCAAGTTTGACATGAATATGAGAAGTTTGAAAGCCACGTAAGCATGGATTCTGACGCAATTTGGAGAGGAAAGGTTCCAGTGCCAAATTAAATAAGAAAGGAGAAAGAGGACAGCCTTGACGGACTTCTCTACCCAAATCAAAAAAAGGTGAAATCAAGCCATTGGTGCAAACTGCTGCATGTGGATTGGAATATAAGAGCGCAATTAATGATACAAATTTGGGGCCAAAACCATACCACCTGATGGCATAAAATAAATAGGTCCACTCCACTCTATCAAATGCTTTTTCAGCGTCCAAAGCAATCGCCACAAGGGGATGTTTAAGATGAATACATTTAGACAAGATATTGAATAAAAGTCATGTGTTATCCGTTATAAAGCGCCCCTTAACAAACCCAGATTGTTCTTTGTCCAACAAATTTGGTAAAAAGGAATCTAAGTGAATGGCTAATGCTTTAGTAATATTTACAGAGAGTAGGATCTTTACCCTCTTTGGGGAGGAGTCAAATATGTGCTTCTGAGAAGGAGTCGGAAAATCTATCCAAGGAGCAAAAGTGATTTATTAGAGAATGTAATTTGGGAATTAAAAGTTTTGAAAAATGTGTTTAAAATTCGACAGTGAAACCATCCGGGCCCGGTGCCCTGTCCTTCTTAAGACTATGAAGCGCCTTTAAGAGTTCTTGCTGTGACATGTCTAACTCTAAGGGGGTCAAATCAGGGATATTTTGTTGGTGTTTCTGGATTGTAGAGAAGAAAGAAGACAAGGATTGTTCTGTGGGTTGTGTTTCAGACGAATATAACGTTTTGTAAAAAGAACATTCGTCTAAAATGTCAGTGTCCTTAAACTTTAAAACAGAGTTTTCATACAAAATGGAATCAATATTCAACTTGTTCTGTCGTACTTGCAAACAATTAGCTAGTATTTTCCCAGCTATATTTTTTCCCTCCATAGAATTTTGTACTAGATTTTAATAAATATAAGAAAGCATCATCAGTCGATTTTTTTTTTTTTTTTTTTGTTTTTTTTTTTTTGAGTTGCAATTTTGCATTTATAAGCGCAGTGAGAGAATCCCTTGAGTGGGAAGTATAATAAGAATGCTCCAGTTTCTTAATGCTTTCTAACAATTTACTAGTGTGACTACGTGCAATTTTTCATTTTTTAGCTACAAAATTAAGAATAAATTCTCTCGCCGAGGCTTTAAAAGCATCCCAAATAGTGGAGAATGGTAAAGATTCAGTATTATTCAACCTGAAGTATTCGTCTGAAAAAGTAATGAAGGAAGCAGTAAACTCTGGATTTAAAAGAAGAAGAGCATTATTAAAACGCCATCTTCGAGGACCAGTAAGTTTAGGCAAAATGTCAAGACAAACTGAGACAGGGGCATGATCTGATAACAAAATGGGACCAATTTCTGCATTAGTAAGGGATTGCGAGATATTGTGAGAGACAAAAATATAATCAATTCGTGACTGAGACTTGCTGTGTTGGAGAATAAAATGAATATTCTCTAGTAGTTGGGTTACACAATCGCCACGCATCGAGGAGTTTATGTTGAGTAATGGCGTGGGTAAACGCTTTATGAGGTTTATTAGGGATAAAGGAGGATTTAGAGTTCCTGTCCGTGAACGGATCAAAAACTTGGATACAGTCTCCAGCCAATATAAAAGTATCTTCTATGCAGTGGGAAATTTGCTTTGCAAATGTAGACCAGAAAGTGGTATCACCAGAGGTAGGAGCGTAAACATTAAGAAGAGAAACTGGAACATTCTTTAACAACAATTTAACATTAATCCATCTACCCTCGGTATCAGATTCTTGTGATATCAATGTAATTGGAAGTGATTTACGGCATAATATCATCACCCCATTACGTTTGCCATCCCCTTGAGGAAAGAAAACATGCCCAACCCATCCCCTCTTTAATTTAGCGGATTCAGCATCCAAAAGATGCGTTTCCTATAAGAATACAATATCAGCATTAAGCTTCACCAGATGAGATAAACCCTCTGCCATTTGATGGGAGAATTTAAACCCCTAACATTCCAAGTAATCAATCTTAACGACATACGCTATAAGTACAGTATTGAGCACGAGAATTGAGACATAAGGCCAAATCATGAAACCAACAACCAAAGAAATACATGAAGAGGGAAAGGAAATGAAAAAAATGCTGCATCACACAATAGGAAAGCTCAGCAAAAGTAAGCAGAAGAGTACAAGAGTGAGAATCTAGCAAGCTGAGGAAAAAAGAAATAAATAAATCGAATGGATAATAAAAAAAAGTAAGAAGAAATGAGAACTAAAATAGGCAATGACCGAAGAAGAGATACATCGAAGGGATAACATTGAAGCAAAAATGTACAATACACCAAAACATAGAACGGTAAGAAGCTTTGGAACAAAACAAAAAACAAAGGGTAAAACCATTAACATACCTACAAAAGGGAAACAGGAATGCGAGGGTGGGTGAAACCACATGGAACAGACAAGGCATCCAGCAAGGATCAAACCAAACCAAGGAAGGAACACGCCATGACGTGATAATAACTATAGGAACAAAGAGAAAAAGAGAGAGAGCAGAAAAGGTAAGGCAAACATTCTATATGGGACAATGAATACAACATGAAGAGTGCAACCACTGAATAATAATGACGAGAATTTCAAAAAGAGCAACTAGCTATAACATATTGAAATTAGGCATAAACCGAGAATATCGAGCTGCAAAAAGAGTGAAAATCACATGCAAACCATGAGAAAGTCAGGTAATAGGCAAGGAGGGAAGGCCTTGAAGAATCCATTGGAGTAAGCTTCTTCGAATTAATGAAGCTTTGCAGATGAATCATATCTTCATATGATGTTGTTTTATTGTTGTAAGTGACCTTGAAAAGGCATGGGTGGAATAGACCGTATCTAGCTCCCATGGCGCAGAGGTCAGGTCTCATACCTAGGAAGGTTTTGCGCCTAGCAGCGGTTGCTTTTGAATAATCTTGCGCAAAGAATAATGTAGAACCAGACCAAGATATCCGTTGTGTAGCCTTGGCAGCCGCCAGCACTTTGAGTAGATCCGTGTACTCTAAAAATAACTCCCCTGGGTCTCTGCGAAGATGAGGAATTGGTAGAAGCGCGCCCCAGTCTGTGAGCGCACTGGATATTCAAGGAAGTATCACCTGGTAATTGGAGGATCTTTGGAAGGAAGGATTTGAAGAAAGCAATAGGGTCTATGCCTTCGACCCCCCCCCCCTCATTCAAGCCATAAATACGTAAATTATTACTTCGATTACGATTTTCCAAATCCTCGACCTGTTTCTGAAGTGATGAGATTTGCGTGTGCATGAAGGAAACATCTTTAGTGGTCTCATTGAAAGCAGAGACATTTTGCTCCACTACTGTAAGTTTGGAGTCCATTTGTGGCCAGTTATCCGATAAAGATTGTAACTTAGAATTAGTTTCTTTCATGAAGGGTCTGAGCGCTCTGATTTCCTGCAGTAACAACTCCATAGAGACTAGTGAGGCTTGTTTAGGAGGCGAAGGAGGGTCTTGTTTCAAACGCTTCACATTGGAATTTCCAGATGTAGTGCGTGCAGGGTCCCCTTTTGCATTATTACCTTCCATCGTTGGAGAGTCAGTATTGTCCAGTAGTGAAAATTGTGAAAAAAGCTTTGAATTTTTAATAAAAACACGTTTTGTTTGTGAGGCAGCAAAGAAAGAACCCTTCGTTCTGCCCATCAAAACATATAATAGCAAAAATAGAGAGTCTTGAAAATACTAGAGGCTATGAAGTGGAAATGCCAAAACATGAAGAGAGCAAACCAGTCTGTTGAATAAAACAACCAAATAAGCAATATAACTTGAGAAAATAATTTGGTCATGCAGAAGGATCCCAATAGAGAAAAATTATGAGGTAAAAGCAGGAGCTGGTGTGAGCTGTGCTGCTAATAGGGCACCTGAAGCTGGAATGTGTCAGCCTCCTTTGTTAATGCAAGAACAGTAGGTGTAGCCAGTCGACTTCATTTACACAGAAATATGCAGGTGAAGCCAAATTTATATATTAGGCAAGGAGAGAAGATCAAGCACCTTCAGAATGTATGTGACTCTCATGTCCCCTCATAAAGCTGAATGATGATGACGAAAAAACAACTTCCAAAATGGCTGTTCTCTTCACAGAGACTGAAGAGAAAAAGCAGCTGAAGCTGATAAAAAAGTGCAGCTTGCACATTGCTGCTACAAAGGGGCATGAGTGGTGAAGCAGTAAAATTGTGAAGGGAGCGCCAGGATAGAAACTGTAATTCTCGTCACCTTAGGCATATTGTGAATGCTCTTGGCAGATCAACAAACAAAATTGCGGTCTCGATACCGCTATCCGCGTTTACTGGAACCAGCGGGAGAAACTCTGAACAGTTGCAGGCATCATTCACAAAAGAGCTCCGCCGTTCGCCTTTGCACTAAGCTCTCTGAGTGCGCGGCTTCACATGCTTGGAGCGGGAGCTTCACTAAGGTGCCGCCATATCTGTTGGCGTCAGGCCATGCCCCAAGACCAGAGGTTATTGACAGCTGCTTTCACGGGCTAGGAGAAAGGAGAACTGTGGGACAAAATATATATTTTTGGAGGGTGTTTGTTGTCTGTGATTGCTTTTAGGAATGTGCATGTTTATCATTAAGACACAACCAGTTGGCGAGCATCCATCTTTAGACGGCATTCAAACGGTTATTTAGTGTCTCCAAGTTTCCAGCCACAGTTGTGCACACTATAAATGTACTTTCCTACCGAAAGGGTTTTCTCGTGCATGATCCCAGATGAGTCTGTGTTTAGTATCATAGTTCAACCACCCACTCGTGTTTGAATCACAGACTGCTAGGTTTCAACAAAGTCTGAACAGGAAGAAAGACAAGCAACAGAATAAACTAAGATGCTCTGCACAGAACCTGAAAGTGCCAGAAAGAGCTTCTAACTAAAGTTTGTAGGATAATACATTTATTGTAAGCTTGTGCAGGCGTGCTTGGAAATGTTTTTTAAGGTAATAGTCGTACCTGAATGGTCAGTACGATTCAAAGAAACTGACCGCAATTTTTAGTGACTAATTGCTTTTTCTTTTTTTCCTAATATTCTGCCTGTAAATAATATTTTGCCTGTAAATAAACACGGTGACTCGGTGCATGTATGGCCCTATCTTAAGTTGTTTGGCTTGTTTAAAAACCACGTTCACCTTCATGCTGATTACCTTTAAATGGTTAGTAGTTAACTGCATCACAAACCCATTGTTTTTTTTTTGTTCTCTTTTGCGCATGGTGTGAATGAGGTGTGTCTGTGTTGTATGCCTCTGTTGAGAGATAGTCATTTAAGGACAATTGCTTGGTGATATCCTTGAAGAGTGTAATTAGCTCAAAATGTTATTTTTGTAAAGTGTTGCTTTATTGTTTAGTGAGATCTATGTGGCAGGGATGCAGACGACTGTAGTGAATGGTTTGAACATTGTACTCATTCAGTTTGTTGCCTGCAGCCACATTTTTAGGACAGAAAGATCTTGTTACATATTTCAATTTACAGCACATGTATTGAGGAAAAGTAAAGACCTTTAGCATTGTAAAGAGAATGGACGTGTAGGGACATGAGCTGAGGGCAAGATGAGAGGTGGCGGTGCAAGAGAGCTTCATCCTGAGAAATGAACGAACCAAGAAAGAGACTAGTAAACCATGGGAAGAGGTGGTACCTGGGTCACTGACCGATCCTTAAAACCTAGAGGTGAAGGGAACACTGCATGGAATAACTGGTCTGTGTAGCTAGGCAGCACCCGTTACAGACCCACAGAAGAGCAAGAGCTCCTTACAAACTAAGCTAAGAGACTGGTGTGAGTTGGTGGAAGAGGCAGCGAGATCTCAACGGGTGAGGGATGTGGTTGAGATGCTGGCAATGGACCCTCACAGAAGTCTCCTCCAGAGTGCAAAATGGCAGAATAATGCCCCACATCCTGGACTCAAGGAGGAGCAGAGGAGGCTTTCTTTATCAGAAGTGGGATACACTGAAGAGGGTGGAGGAGAGTGACACCTGATGACCCCTCAAAAGAAGGTGGAAGCATTGGAAGTGGAGTGTGACAATATTAAACAGAGCCCAGTTTGTGGCGCCCCAAGCCAGTGAGCTTTTGGGGCACCTAAGACTGCAGAAAGCAGATCAGGCAGAAACTGAAGCTCTCTCTTCAAGTGCACACTGACTAGAAGAAGTCTATGTTTCGAAAAACAGGTGGGCCAGTGGTCAAAGAGTATAGTCAAAAGTGAGGGCACTACAGGAGGATCCCTCACATTCCAAAAACAAGACAGCAGCATACGCCAGTACCACAGTGCTACTTTGATCATACGCTTGCTTGCAAACCAGTCTGCAGAGGTCTGAGACCTCATCAGCTCGCTCGCACCAGACATGACTCAACCCGTCATCAGCCTAGACATCACTGTGGCCGTCCCAGACAGATACAAAATCATCCACCATGGCCGCATGAAGAAAACCGGAGGAGGACATCCACAGAAACTCCATCCAATGCACCACCTCCATGGATGACACCACCATAGCCATCGAACACATGAACTTCATATTTCACATGAATGAAAGAACAACCATTAAGTGTACCTAGTGTACCGCCCACCGGGACCACAAACCAACTTCACAAATCTCATCACAGAATTTCTCGCCCTCCTTACCATTGACTTCAAAGATTAAATGCTCCTCTATGATCTCAATTTCCACCTAGACGACTCCACGGACCTCAACTATATAGATCCCCTCAACTGCCTCAGCAACATTGGCTCACTCAACTCGTCCATGACCCCACACACGCTACTGGACAAACATTCAACCCGATTTTCAGCTCTAGCCATAGAATCACATACAGCCAAACCACCCAGCTCACCTGGATGGACCACTCCGCAGTACATTTCAGCATCACCACTTTACAGGCCCTCTCCCCGTAATCCCAGGAAGGCCCAGCAAACCTGGTCACAACTGGAGCAAAGTCACAGAGTCAAACTGGATCAATGCACTCAAATCCAACCACCTGGAACCCAACAGTAGCCTGTCCCTCAGCATCAGAAACTACAACACCTGCATCACAGACTGCACCAACACATTTGCACCAGTCAAGCACACCAATCTCAAAAGAACAAACAAGCAAGCAACATGGTATACTGAAGACCTCAGGAACTCCAAACGCCATTGCAAACAACTAGACAGGAAACAAAGAATCAGCAAAAGCACCATCAATAGGACCAAGTACAAAATGGCACTCAACCACTACCACCACCAACAATGGGAAATGAGGAAAAAAGCCCTCACAGTAACAATCAAAACCAACAGCAACAAATAAGTCTTCATGATCATCAAGTAATTCTCCAACTCCCAGCCACAGTAAACAACGTCATCCCTTCACAAGATTGTGCAAAACCTCACTGATTTCTTCCACAACATGATGACATGATAGTCAAGATGTACCAAAACCTCAAGACTAACCCCCTCAAGCCATCTGCCTTCATCAACCACCCCCACCGCCACCACTGGCAGGACAGATACGCATTTGGGTGCCAACTCACCCACCAGAACATATCTGCCATCATAAAGACAGTTAACTCATGGGCCCCACTGACCACTGCCCCCACCACATCTTCAACCTCGGTGAACCCAAGATTATGCTTGAACTTAAGAACATTATCAGCATCTCAATCTCCACTGCCACCTTCCCAGAACACTGGAAACACACAGAGGTCAACACCATCCTTAAAACATCAGCCAACCCCAGCGACCTCAGAAGCTATCAACACCTCTCACTGATACTTTTCCTGGCCAAAGTCATGGAGAAAGCAAACGACCAGGAACTCACCAAACACCTGGAACACCAGCTACCCCTGGACAGCTCACAAACTGGGTTTTGCAGCAACCACAACAGCGAAACAGCCCTCATCATAGCCACGGACAACATCCGTGCCAAACTCTAGGTGAGACAGCTGCACTCATCCTCCTTGACCTCTCTGCAGCTTTAAAATCATCGCACACCATATGCTCGTCGCCTGACTCAATCACACCAGAATCCAAGAAACAGGCACTCAGGATGTTCGCCTGCTTTCTCTCTCAAGAAGAACCCAAAGAATACATCTCCATCCTTTCACCTCTGAACCCAAGGAAGTCATCTACAGAGTCCCACAAGGATCCTCTCTCAGCCCCACCCTATTCAACACCTACATGACTCCATTAGCCAATATCATCAGATCCCACGGCGAACATCCATTACAATGCATGCGTTACGTCGCATGCGTTTACGTCGCAAGCGCTACAACTCAAGCAACATTACGACGCGGACCATTACATCGCAAGTGCATTAAAAACGCATACGGTTTTAAATCGCATGTGGTGTAATGGATGCGAGGCGGGCTGCACGGACGAGCACCGGGAAAGAGGCGGAGGACAACCGGGACGACGCAAGGAGAGAGAGGTAAGGGGGATTGTGCTTAGAGTGTAGTGTTTAGGGCAGTGTCTGGGGATTGTGATTAGAGTGTGGTGTTTAGGGTTTAGGGCAGTGTCTGGTGGTCATGTATAGTGTATTAGGGTCTAGGGCTTAGGGTTTAGGGAAGTGTAGGGTACTGTTTTACGGTTTAGGGTTGGGTCGGGGATCGTAGTGTAAGGTAGTAATTAAGGATTTAGGAGTTCGGGATTAGGGGGACGGGCGTAGGGTTGTGCTGGGGGTAGTGTTTGAGTCTTTAGGGTAGTGTATTGTTTTGTACTGTATGGTACTGTTGTGAAGTGTGTGTTAGGTAGGGTAGTTTTTTTAGTTTGGGGGGTTATTTTGTGAAAAAATCACAATGTTAAAGCATGTGGGGTGTTTGTGTGCATTGTAAATGTCTTTTGCATGCATTTCACTGGGGAAGCAAAGTAATGGTTTGCGTTGTGAAAGGTTGCGTTATAAATGTGCATGCAATGTAAAGACGGCAATGTTAACGGTATGCGATGTGAACGTTTGCGATGTAGCGTCATACATCCGATCCCACGGACTCAACATAATCTACTACGCTGATGACACACAACTCATCCTCTTCCTCTCTAAAGACCCCACCAACACTAGGAACAACTTCCACAGTGGCATGACAAGCGTCACAGACTGGATGAAAGAAATACAAATGAGCATGTAGAACCCAAAATTGTGGAATACTTAAAGCAAACAAAAATCCTGAAATTGAATGAGGAACAAATGCTTGAATTAGTACCCTCATTGCAAAGGAGTAGGTAATCATTGTGATTAAAGGCTTAAGAGCCAAAGGACCATATTGCTTTATAGCTGCCTTCTATAAGCATTTCTACCATGATTGGATGGGAAACACTTCACTGATGCTGCAGACACACACAGTCACACACCTGATGAAAGGAGGCTGATCATTCCAGGATTCTGAAGCAAAGAAAAGATCCAACAAGCTGTGGCATGTATAGGACCATATTAACATTAGTAGGAATGATGGGCCAGTTTATGCCACAATTGTTTCAAGTGGATCCTATGAAGCCATTACAATAGTGGACTTAGAGAGTTATGCAAGAAAATAAGCCATTCTATAGTTTGTTGATGCTGAGAAAGTATTTGATTATGTCATAAAGTCAATGCACTTTGGAGGCTGCACTTCTTTTCTCTCTCAGGTGATCCCTGGACTTAGAGTATGAGAGCTAATCAGGCTTTACAGGGGTTAAATTGGACAACAGTGTCTTCACGCTTCACTTTACACACTTTGGTGCCGATTCCGATCCTGGAAAAACCGGGTACGAACCGTCGGTCGGAACGTTTTCTCCGTCCGACTCGTACCCGGTTAAAAAACATTACAAACATGCAAGTACGATTCGCACGGAAACACCATTTCTGTACGAATCGTAAAAATCACCGACCGACGAAAATATACATACAAATGTGATCCGCGAAAGCACCGACATGACGTCGGGACGCATGCAGGCTGCGTTTCACGAACCAGGAAGTACGATCCGCACCGACGTCACCCCGCACGGATAAAATTCTCCGCCTGCCAAAAACTGCCGGGAAATCAGGACGACGTGCGCAAGGAGCACCTGTACGCGACGGACAGCCATGGACCCGAACCTACGTGTCATCCCAGCCCTCATAGCAGTCCACCTGCTCTACAGGAACCAACGCAGCCGCCGCAGAAGGTCAGAACAACACCCAGGGGCAAAGGGGGGGGGGGCAGGGGCAGGACCCAAAACCCCCACCCAAGGCACAAATCATACATGCCCTGGATATACCTGACCTTCAGGGCCTGGTCACTTCGAGGGGGTGGGGGTGTGTCCAGCAACGGAAGTGGATGTACACGCGAACCGGCAACACAACAAGTCCGGTACGTACCGTACCCATGCCTTAAGAGCGTGGGTACGAGTCGTACCACGCCCACCCCTACGTCACCCCAAAAATGGCGGTACGGCCCATACCCACGTTCCAAAGGCCTGGGTACGGGCCGTACCCCCACCCGTGTATGTACGGACCGTACCCCCACCCCAACAGTGTATGTATGGAGCGTACCCCCACCCCAACAGTGTATGTATGGAGCGTACCCCCACCCCAACAGTGTATGTATGGAGCGTACCCCCACACCAACAGTGTATGTACGGACCGTACCCCCACCCGTGTATGCATGGAGCGTACCCAGACCCGCGTATGTTCGGAGCGTACCCCCACCCGTGTATGTACGGACCGTACCCACACCTGCGTACGTATGGAGCGTACCCCCACCCCAACAGTGTATGTACGGACCGTACCCCCACCCATGTATGCATGGAGCGTACCCACACCCGCGTACGTATCGAGCGTACCCCCACCCCAACAGTGTATGTATGGAGCGTACCCCCACCCCAACAGTATATGTGCGGACCGTACCCCCACCCGTGTATGCATGGAGCGTACCCACACCTGCGTACGTATGGAGCGTACCCCCACCCCAACAGTGTATGTTCGGAGCATACCCCCACCCGTGTATGTACGGACCGTACCCACACCCACGTACGTATGGAGCGTACCCCCACCCCAACAGTGTATGTATGGAGCGTACCCCCACCCGTGTATGTACGGACCGTACCCACACCCACGTACGTATGGAGCGTACCCCCACCCCAACAGTGTATGTATGGAGCGTACCCCCACCCCAACAGTGTATGTATGGAGCGTACCCCCACCCGTGTATGTACGGACCGTACCCACACCCGCGTACGTATGGAGCGTACCCCCACCCCAACAGTGTATGTATGGAGCGTACCCCCACCCCAACAGTGTATGTATGGAGCGTACCCCCACCCGTGTATGTACGGACCATACCCACACCCACGTACGTATGGAGCGTACCCCCACCCCGACAGTGTATGTATGGAGCGTACCCCCACCCCAACAGTGTATGTATGGAGCGTAACCCCACCTCAACAGTGTATGTACGGACCGTACCCCCACCCGTGTATGTATGGAGCGTACATGGCCAGACACAGGAGGGGTGTGTGCAGAATCCCCCCAGTAGTGCCTAGACACAGGAGGGGTATGTGCAGAGTCCTCCCAGCAGTGCCCAGACACAGGCGGGGTGTGTGCAGAGTCCTCCCAGCAGTGCCCAGACGCAGGAGGGGTGGGTGCAGAGTGCTCCCAGCAGTGCCCAGACACAGGAGGGGTGGGTGCAGAGTCCTCCCAGCAGTGCCTAGACACAGGAGGGGTGTGTGCAGAGTCCTCCCAGCAGTGCCCAGACACAGGAGGGGTGTGTGCAGAGTCCCCCCAGCAGTGCCCAGACACAGGAGGGGTGTGTGCAGAGTCCTCCCAGCAGTGCCCAGACGCAGGAGGGGTGGGTGCCTATCATTCCCAGCAGTGCCCAGACACAGGAGGGGTGGGTGCAGAGTCCCCCCAGCAGTGCCCAGACACAGGAGGGGTGGGTGCCTATCACTCCCAGCAGTGCCCAGACACAGGAGGGGTAGGTGCCTATCACTCCCAGCAGTGCCCAGACACAGGAGGGGTGTGTGCAAAGTCCTCTCAGCAGTTCCCAGACACAGGAGGGGTGGGTGCAGAGTCCCCCCAGCAGTGCCCAGACACAGGAGGGGTGTGTGCCTATCACTCCCAGCAGTGCCCAGACACAGGAGGAGTGTGTGCAGAGTCCTCCCAGCAGTGCCCAGACACAGGAGGGGTGGGTGCAGAGTCCCCCCAGCAGTGCCCAGACACAGGAGGGGTGTGTGCCTATCACTCCCAACAGTGCCCAGACACAGGAGGGGTGTGTGCAGAGTCCTCCCAGCAGTGCCCAGAGACAGGAGGGGTGGGTGCCTATCACTCCCAGCAGTGCCCAGACACAGGAGGGGTGGTTGCCTATCACTCCCAGCAGTGCCCAGACACAGGAGGGGTGTGTGCAGAGTCCTCCCAGCAGTGCCCAGACACAGGAGGGGTGGGTGCAGAGTCCTCCCAGCAGTGCCCAGACGCAGAAGGGGTGGGTGCCTATCATTCCCAGCAGTGCCCAGACACAGGAGGGGTGGGTACAGAGTCACCCCAGCAGTGCCCAGACACAGGAGGGGTGTGTGCAGAGTCCTCCCAGCAGTGCCAGACGCAGGAGGGGTGGGTGCCTATCATTCCAGCAGTGCCCAGACACAGGAGGGGTGGGTGCAGAGTCCCCCCAGCAGTGCCCAGACACAGGAGGGGTGGGTGCCTATCACTCCCAGCAGTGCCCAGACACAGGAGGGGTGGGTGCCTATCACTCCCAGCAGTGCCCAGACACAGGAGGGGTGTGTGCAGAGTCCTCCCAGCAGTGCCCAGACACAGGAGGGGTGGGTGCAGAGTCCCCCCAGCAGTGCCCAGACACAGAAGGGGTGTGTGCAGAGTCCCCCCAGCAGTGCCCAGACACAGGAGGGGTGTGTGCCTATCACTCCCAGCAGTGCCCAGACGTAGGAGGGGTGGGTGCCTATCACTCCCAGCAGTGCCCAGACACAGGAGGGGTGGGTGCAGAGTCCCCCCAGCAGTGCCCAGACACAGGAGGGGTGGGTGCAGAGTCCCCAGCAGTGCCCATGGAAAGAAAAAGGGTGGAGTACCCACAGATCCAATGGCCACAATTGTCAGTCAGGTGCACAAAGACCCTGCAGTACATGTAACACGTGTGCGAGGCTGGGAGTACACACATGCATACTGCCTAAAAGGGAACATGTCCACATGAAGTCATGTCAACAGACTACAGACACAAGTACAGTGATCACCAAGGATGCAACGAATGATGCAGGTGGAGACATCGCTTTGCATGCATGGCCAAAGTTGAAGGGGTCCATCACACACCCAGCTAATGTAGACACAGCTCAGCACAACATATTGGAAACACCCTGCAGGGAAGATGTCAGGGTACACAGAGGAAGGAACACACCTTGGGACAATTTCACCATGCAGTAACTGCTTACATGAACAAAGAAACTTAGCTAACACCTTGTGATGGCACACAGATACCAGGGTCCCCCCTATGACCAGCACACTACTACATTTCCCACACACCCAACACATGATCACCACCCAAAATCATGTAGCAGCCCCACCAACAGCAATACCAGAAAAGCAGTAGTGTTCTAAGGAAAAAAAATGGCTTTATTCAGCATTATCAAAAAATGTTTGTGTGGATAAAGTTCAATATTTACAAAGCCCATAGGGCAGTCCATAAGTCACAGCTGGATAGGGGACACAGTGGGACGCGTGTCCCCTAGCTTGCCTGCACAGTTCAGACCACCCGGTCTTCCACAGGGAGGGGGCATCATGTGGGGGGGAAGGACCAGGCACCGTAGGGACAGGAGGGGCAAGGGCAGGCGTTGTGGGTACAGGGACGGAGGACTCCACCACAGGGGGTGGGGCAGCGCCAAAGGAGGTGGTGAGGATGGCGCTGCACACGTCAGCAAGGTCCCCCAGCGTATCCCCTGCACCCGAAGGAACCACAGGCCCCAAGGAGGGGGGGGCGGAGGAATGGGTCGCAGCGCCACTGGGGGAGGGTGTGGACAGGGGGGGGCACTCAACTACCCTGACCAGGGACTCCTTTGCCCGCTTGTGGGGTGGGGTCACTGTTGGGCTCAGGGACAGAGCGGCCATGAAGGAATCTTTGCTGGATTCGTGGCCAGGAGAGCTGAGGGGAGTGGATTTGGAGGGAGTGGATTTTGCGAAATGCGGACTCCCACTCTGGCTGCGTGACTTACGTTTGCCCCCCGACCCAGTGGGTGTGCCTTCCTCACCCTGTGTGTGCGTGCCAGGAGGTGTGCGCTTGCCCTGCCCTGCTGGTGTGGTGCCTGTGTCTGGTGGGGTGCGTGCATGCTGACGTCTGGGTGTACGTGGGACAGGCATGGGAGTGGGAAGTGTGGATGGGGCAGGGGTAGGGGGTGGGACGTAGCGCTGCAGGAGACCCACTGCTGCAGTCAGTGTCAAGTCTATGGACCTCAGCAAGTTGCGTTGGTCAGACTGCGCGGCTGAAATGCCCTCCAAGTATGCCTCCATCTGGTTCAGCACTTGTCTGTGGCCATGGAGGGCATTAAGCATCGCAGTCTGACCAACCCGCAACTGCCACAGGATGTCCACAGACTCGGCATTGGTGGCAGCAGTGGAGACAGGGGCAGGGGGTGCGGTGCCTGGCAAGAAGGAGACACGTGCTGACCGAGCACGGCGGGAAGGGACACGAGCAAGTGGGAGGCCGGTGATCGGAATGGAGGGGGCGGGTAGTGATGGAGTTCTGGTGTCAGCTGTAGGACCAGCCACCGCCCCCTCGGAGTGCTCAGCTTTGGACCCGTCTGCGTCATAGTCGGTGGTGGATTGACTGGACAGGTCCTCCGCTGCACTCCCGTCTGCCTCCGTGCCACTCGATGTGCCAGACAACTCTGCACTGCTGGCACTGGTGCTCGCTCCCTCCTCACGGTCCGTGCCAGTGTCTCCCTCGGTGTCCCCCGACGATGCTGTGGGCAAGGTGAAGAGACAGGAAATAATCAGACACCTGTATACATATGTCACATGAGTCAAATCCAAATAGGTCACAGTGCATAGCCTGAAAAGCAACATGAGTAACATCTACAATACTAGGCACATATGTAGGCCCTGCAACACACAGTTGGTTGACCCACCATGCCACTGACCAACTATGGAGAGCATGACACAATAGCAAATAACATGATATGGATTTGGACAGAGGAGCCAGGCACTGGGGACAATCCAGCACAGCATCTGCAGCACACAACGTTGGTGTAAAAAGGGATGAGCAGGAACCATGTCTATTAACTGTAGGCACATGCTGCAAAGGCAATACTTTAAAACATGCCCAACATTAATGGGTCACTGCACCTTGAGTGTATGTCCAGACAAACATCACACACTGGCCAGACCTAGCAAGGAGACTTCAGGTCTAGACATGTAGGCCTTGCCCGCACCAACCACCCCCTACATGAGACAATATATTGAGACACAGGAAGCACTTACATCTCTTAGTCTGGAATAAAAACACATGGCCTGCAAGAAATCCTGATTGGACACAAAATACCCCTGGTGCGCCGGTACAAATACATCATCTACAAATGGCCATCATCAGATCATTTTACCAAGACACACAGGCACTGGCCCCCGTGAGTATGAACAAGGGACATTTGGTCAGCCTGTACAGTAGACACATGTAGCAGAGTTTACATAGACACAAATGATGCCAGGGTACATTGGCACAGAGCACAACCTATGCTGTAGCCACAGAGATTGTCGACATTTTTGGATTACACACATGATACCTAGGAAAAGATGCCCCAGGGGACAGTAGTGGCCACCCTACTCCATGGTCCTGAATGGTACTGACTGCAACACAAGCCACCATCCCTGCACTCTGCATATCTCACACTCATGCACATCATGTCACAGGCCACAAAATAGGACATGCATGCTGTAAAGCAATACACTTTAGAGACCACTCCTATGTCTGGACTCAGCATCAGTGACAACTGACATGGACCCCACAAGTACTGAACTGGACAGGGCACAGGCAAGGTCCCAAAACCTGTTACACACCACCCCCACACATGAAGCTGCAAGCATTGGGCACATCGATAAACTGCCAGCCTAGATAACCTTGTGCAAGTGTGACTACACACATACCAGGGTACACATGCCAAGGAGGGGAAGGGAGGAAGGACAGCACCGCTACACTTTGGGGACCAGGAACTGCACTGCACATGTAAACCCTGGCAGTGTATCCATGCAACTGTGCACTTACAAATGCTGGTGACACACAACAAACACACATGTACCTACCCCCTTCCTGCTGCTGCTTTTCCCGTAAGCGCCTGTCCATGTCAGGGAAGACGACCGCCAGCACACGTTTGTGGATGTGGGTCAGACGGCGGCGCCCATGGTTCTTTTGGCTCACAGGTGAGTCCCCCAGCAGGACCCGCGCGATCCTCCGCGTCCAGCACCGCATATCCTGCCAGCGTTTCCTCACCTGGGCTAGGCGCCGCTTCCAACCATCCGTCTGTCTCACGGCACTGACGGCGACCTTCCAGATCTGCTCCTTGGCACAAGCGCCTACCTGTGAGGATGAAAAAGTGAGACAACATCAATACACCTGCGACATGTCACAGAGACACACATTAGAACAATTTGGCTGGTTTTAACAGGGCATAGAATGCATCAAACTCATTACACCTGTGTCATAGGGACACTTTCCTCTCTGGAAGGCAAAAAGCACTAGGTGGCATTGTAGAGTACACAGGTGGCATGAGGGGTACGACACAATCAATCATCCAGGCTCACACTGTGCATCACAAGCGACACCAGGATTATGTGCAGCACCTCAAAGCAGTCACATGCCACAGGCCACTGAGGCGCCCTCAGCAGAGTACACAGACACACACAGCCACAGGACAATCACCTGCCATTGCCAACTGCAGCTACACACCTCACTCTGCACATGTGCCACTAGACTGGGGGGTGTCACAGGTGTGGGGCTGGCCCATCACCGCAGACACACAGCACTGCTCCCTGCTCACATCACATGGGCAGGGTATATCCATCCCTCATGCAGCTGGGGTGCTACACTCCACATATGCACTCACCCACATGACAGGGGACTTACACACACACACCAATGTCCAGGGGACAAACACATCATTTGTACACTTTCAGCACATGTACACTAAACAAACACACATCTGTGGGTACTGCCACCTATCACACTGGGGGGACCACAGATTCACATAAGGACTGTAGTAACAACATTCCCAGGAGGATTAGACAGGCAGAATGTGTAATGCCACATGCAGTGATTGTCACAGTACACACAATGCAAGTGAGGAGAGCAGACATGCACCACAGCATGCTCTGGCTGGGAGACATTAAGCATACCCCCACCCGGGACCCACCCTACAGTATATTGCATGTGTGTTACACCTGGACACAATGGCAGAAGTCACAGTCACAAAAAAGGGGCACAGTCTTTGCTAGTGGACTCAGCACTCACCTGAACCCCTGGTCGACCATACAGCATGGGGTACTGTGGGAGGATCACATCCAGCAGGGCTTGGTTCTCCTCGTGGGTGAAAGGCTGGGCCCTCTCCACAGACCTGGACATGGTGCCAGAGGATTCACGAGCAGCAGCAGTGTAGTTGAATCAAAGGATGTGCAGGCAAGTGCTCTCTCATGGGACCTGGCTGCCTTATATCTACCTTGCTGCCCTGTTTCATTCACAGGAGTACAGAGTGATTACTGGAGCAAGATGGCGGCCCCGTAACGGAGGCCGACGCAGCAGGGTAGTGAGGGCTATGTTCTGGCCCCGAGGAGTTTAAACCTGCGGTGGTGGTGGCGGCGGCCCGGTTTCATCAGTGCAGTATTCACCGATTTTCGTAAATGCCGACTGCACTTACCGGTTGTCGGCTCTCTGGGCGAGTCCTTCGCTTTGCTCTGGCCGCGCTCGCTGCTTTCTCCTCCGCCTGCGGGATCCACCGGCTCCGCGGTGCTGTGAGGGGGCGGAGTCGGCTGCCGAGGCTGCTGGGGCTCCGAGGAGAGACAGCGCGCAGCTTCTGGTCAGAGAGACTCCACAGCAGCTGTCAGTGGCGGGTCGCACGCAGCAGGATCACGCCGGCGTGCAGCTTCTGGCCGGAGAGATCCTACGGCAGCTGTCAGGCGAGCCAGTGGTGGGACACACACAGTAGGATCATGCCTAAAGCGGCTGGTGCTAAATCAGTGCCTCAAGGGAAAAAATTACAAAGAGAGGAGCCAGAGGTGGTCGATGATATACAAGGATCCCAAGTCTCTACCGGTCAGGGGAAAAAGAAACAACAAGTGGCAGGAAGGACCAGGCTTGCAGCAGCATCAATTGCAGATATTTTTCCTAAGGTGGGGAAGGAAAAGGAGAGGGGGCCCAAGGCAGCGGGGGCAGGTGTAAGCCCATTGGCTGATACGCCTCATGGTCCCATCTCAGAGGAGCATTCTACCCCCACCACCTCTACTGGTCCACCGGATGTAAACACTTTAAGCAAACCTCCTCTTGTTATCGAAGTTACCCTCGAGGCTTCTGCATCTCTGGAGGCCACCTCAGCCCCCCTGGATTTAGGGGGAGAATGCACTGGTGTTATCCATAGTCAACCAGGTTCAGGAATAACCGAGAGCTCCGAGCCCCCGCCTCCGCCAATTGGTTCCTCCTCTGATAGAGAAAAAGTGCCAAGCGAATATTATTTCTCTGTCTCAGATGGGGCCGAGTGGTCCGAAGAAGAAGAAGAACCCAGCTCTTATTTAGGCTCAGAATCAGAATCTGAACTCGAGGGCGGCATCCCGTCAACCAGTGTGCGGCCACCTTTGGCTAAGGGCCAGCCCTTGAAAATAGGTCACTCTTCTAGAGAATTGACCTGGGATCATACGCCTGACTTAGCCTTACAGGGAGGACCTGCCGGGAATAGCTCTGAACGCTCTCTCTTGGAAACTATCCACCAGGAGATTCTTGCTCACAGGGAGGAAACACGCCAGGATAACCGTAAAGCACAGGCCGCCATGAGGAAAATTCAGGGTGTAGTAAGGAAACTATCAAAGACATGTACAAATACGGCGGACAGAGTCTCGAATCTGGAGGAGAGGGTGGTATCTACGGAGGCCGAGGCAGCTGAGGCAACGTGTAAAGTCAATGCCCAATGTTCTCAGGTAACGGATCTGCAGTGGAAAGTCGAGGAGATGGAGAACAGGCTCCGTAGGAATAACCTGAGGGTCCTGGGGGTTCCCGAGGGTTTGGAAGGGTCGGATATAAAGACTTTTATCATCAAACTCTTTGAACAAGCATTCCCAGAACTTTCAAGCTGGAACTGGACTAACGAGATTCAAAGAGTTCATCGTACCCCTTTCAAGCCCCGGACTAATGCTAAAGAAGGCGACAAACCCAGAGCAGTATTGATTTTTTTCGGAAACTTTATATTGAGGCAATCTATTGCAGAAAAAGCCAGACTGGATGCTAGACGGAGTGGCAATGGATTTTCCTTCTTTGTTCGCCCTGATTATTGCCACTCGACTGTGGAAAGGCGGTGGCGCTTGAGGGAAATGATTAAACCATTTCAGGAGAAGAAGATTCAAGCCTATCTTATCAATCCGGCTCAGTTAAAGGTGATATCTGATGGGAGAACCTTCTTCTTCTCATCAGAAGTTAAAGCAAAGGAGTTTCTGCTCTCCTTGGATAAGAAAGTCGATTAGGTGTTGGACTGAGCTTGTTGGAGAAATACTTAGGCGGAGGCTTGGGTTATAGTGTATCTTGATTTAACAAAATGGGAAGTTACTATTAAAGTAAGGACATAAAAGGGGCTTATTGATTCTGTTTCTTAAGTGAACGTCCTCACATACCCATACTGCAGCACCATCACATGCTCAGACTTATTCTGAGCGCTTCACTTAGGAGGGTTCTGGGGAGGGTCGGCAGAAGGGGCGGGATCTTCTTTGGAAGGGAGGGAGATTTGGGAGAGTTGAAGGGTGTTGGGGGTACGGTGGGTAATGAGTGGGAGAATAAGGGTTTAAAATGCAGTTTGTTTCATCATGTTTATTTTTGTGGACAGATTCTGGCATCAACGATTTGGGAGCACAAGCAGTATGAAAGGCAGGATAATTATGTTGTTCTAATATTGGGTCAAGATGGTTTGCGTTAGAATTTGCTCTCTAAATATAGGTGGGCTGAATGACTGGAGGAAGCGTACAAGGCTGGCTCATTTTGTAAAGAGTAACAGAATTGATATCCTCTGTCTCCAGGAGACCCACCTTCCATGGTCAAAGAGGAACTTGCTGTTTCTCAGTGGATTCGAGTTAGCAGCCTGCTCTTCTCAAACATCAAATAATAGGGGGGTCGCGATCTTAACCAAAAGACATTTGGGAGGGGTTAGAAGGACCAAGTCGGATGGCTGTGGTAGATGGGTTTTGGTCGAATTAGTATGTGGTCCAACCTTCTGTGTAGTCTATGGGCCAAATGAAGATGATCCGGATCTCTTTGACTCAATGGAATTAGAACTAGCCTCCTGGCCTACCCCCATAATCATGTGTGGTGATTTTAATATATCAGCTGATTGGAGTGATTCGGGGCTGTACCAGGGTCGAAAATCAAAAGTTTATAGGGCAATAAAAGCCCTTATTAATTCCCATGGCTTGATAGATGTCTGGGATACAAAGGAACCTCTAAACCCGGGCTACACCTACTTTTCAAATCCTTATCAGAAGTACACCAAGTTAGACTATTTCTTCATCTCAGCCAGTGAAATTAGTAGGGTTGGAATAATAAAATTACCGAAAATATTGTCAGATCATAACCCGCTGATACTGTCATATGAAATGCCCGGTTTTGAACGGGTCAGGACCAGGTGGACCTTTGAGAGACAATTACTGGGTGACTTGAGATATACAGAGCACATCTTGAATTGGGCAGATGGGTTTTTCGCTGCCAATAGATTTAGCGCATCCAGGAATATTGTCTGGGAGTCATTTAAAGCGGCCCTAAGGGGGGAAACTATAAGTTTTGGAGCAAGGATAAGGAAGGAGGATAAGAAGGAAGAAGAAAGATTAGTGGGTATTTTGTTTGACACAGAAGAACAGCATATGAGAGAGATAGTTGGGGGAGGGGACAGTAGGAAGAGCCAGTGTGAACTGTTAAAAAATAGAGCAGAAATACACAAGCTGATCTCCCAGAAAGCCTCAGGAGAGTACTTGACTACCAAGGCCAAGCGCTATGAGACAGGTGAGCTAGCTGGCAGAGTTCTAGCCCTACAAATAAGGCAGGGGAGGGCTAGGAATTTCATCTCTAGGATTGAAGTAAATGGTCAGGAACTCACGCAGACGGAGGAGATCCTACAGGCTTTTAAAATTTTTTACCAACACCTGTATGATGAGGAAACACGGGATGGTAATCAGGGGGGTGAGGTTGTGGATATTGGCCCTCGTCTTAATTCCCTAGAAAAGGAGGAACTGGACAGAGATATCAGTGGGGGAGAGATTATAGAGGCTTTGCATGAGCTAGCCTCCGGTAAAGCCGCTGGCCCTGATGGGATCCCCCTGGAGGCTTATAAATGTCTGGAATCAGTGGTTACACCATTATTAGTCGATTTGTTCAATGGAATAATGCTTACTGGAGTGGTCCCAGCCTCATGGCAGGAAACCAATATTGTGGTTTTTCATAAGAAGGGGAAACCCCTGGAGAAACTTGGCTCCTATCGCCCAATATCGCTTATCAACGCGGACGCCAAGCTCTATTCAAAGGTTTGGGCTAAGAGGCTCGGCAGGATCATTGGCGGTCTCGTCTCCCCCTGGCAACATGGATTTATTCCGGGTCGTAGTACTACCGATCATATTAGAAGAGCTATAGCGTTATTTGATGCTCAGGTTGCAGGGGGAGGCGAGATGGCCATGATCCTGCTAGATGCGGAAAAAGCCTTTGATAGGGTTGTATGGAACTTCCTTTGGGGTCTTTTGGAAGGTAGAGGATTTGGGGAGATAGTTATTAGAGCTCTCAAAGCAATGTATGTGAATCCGGTTGCAAGGGTGGTAGTTATGGGTGAGAGCTCGGAGAGGATAGATATCAGGAGAGGTACTCGGCAAGGCTGCCCCTGCTCCCCGATTCTCTTTGCCTTATACATTGACCCTCTAATCCAAAAAATTTTGGGGTCTTCCAGGATCAGTCCAGTGGTTTGTAATGGCCATACCAGTAAAATTTTGGCCTATGCCGATGATCTGGCAATTATTACAGTTAATCCCCAGCAAGCACTCATGGTCCTGATCGAAATAGCAGAAGAATTTGGTAAGCGGTCGGGCTATCTTTTAAATGAGTCCAAAACTCAAATAATTTGTACTAGGAATATAGTTAAAAGTGACTCGAGATATGTTGATTCCGCAATTTATCTGGGGATCAAGATCAATGCTTCAGTTAAGGAAATAATAGTCGAAAATTACCCTCCCCTTATGAAATCTATAGTGAAAGAGTTAAAAAGGATAGATGTCCTGCACCTCTCCTTGATTGGGAGGGTAAACGTTTTAAAAATGTCTTTTTTTCCTCGAGTCCTTTACCTGTTTAGAGCTATACCATTATTCTTGGATGAATCTACAATTAAAGGATTGGAATCTATCTTTATAAAATTTATTTGGCAATATGGTAGGATTAGACGATCTACTAACCTTATGTCACTGCCTAGGGAAAGGGGAGGTTTGGCTCTCCCTAATTTGAGATTATATCATTGGTCATGTCTCATGACACAAATGTCTATTTTGTTTCAACAAGAGAGTGATTCTGGTGTCATCACTTCATCAGCTCAGGATTTACCGTCCATTTTTGAGGTGTTAATTGGGGAAAAGGCAAGGGGGTTGATGTGGCGGGAAGTGGACCGTAGGTATTATAAAAGGCCCCGCTTGAAGGTTCTGGAAGGGGTCTGGGAGGTCTGGAAGGCTGCCTCCAAATTTTGCAAAATTCCAAAAGTCAACCGTTATCTCCACCTGTATAACTCAAGTTTACTCCCGTATGTCGGAGCCGATAGGAATTTATTGCTCTGGAAGAATTATGGCATTAGGACCCTCGGGGATATATGGGGTGTTCAAGAACCATTGAGTTTTGAAGCTATCCGACAAAGGTTTGGCATCCCGGTCACGCATTGGTTTTTGTATGGCCAAGTCGCTCGGTGCTTAAAGGCATTGAGACCAAAGCCTTTGTTAATGGAGGAGGCCCCATTATTAGAACTGCTATTGGTCGGGTGTAAAAAAATTAAAGGGGTTTATAAGCAATTCGTATTGGAACTACAAGACGATCTAGAAAAAATGGAGGTAAGCTTAGCTCGGAAATTGGGAGATCCGGATGTTGATCTAGACTTAGCCTTATCCCTGAATAAAGAAGTTTTTAGATCTACCAATTTGAGGGCCCAACATTATAAAACAGTATTCAATCTTTATTATTCCCCTGCAAAACTATTCGCATGGGGGGTTAGGGGGGACGATAGATGCCCCAGATGTAATGCTGGGCAAGCTGACCTTCTGCATATGTTTTTCTATTGCAGCTCATTGTCTCTAATACAGAGAGAAATCTGTAAGTTCTGGGAGGGGCTGCTAGGTCATAAGATCGATCTATCCCCTACCTTGATGTTATTGGGCTGCGATCACAAGCAGAAATTGGTTCAAAGTGAGGAAGCGCTGGTTTTTATGTCGGTGGCGGTCTTACGGATTTTAATTTCGTCAGGCTGGAAAGATACTCTGGCCCCCTCCTTCCAAATGTGGCTCGCTAGACTGCTGAGTATCCATAATATAGAGAGTCGTTTATATGAGCAGAAAGGCAAGAGAAAGAGAGATTTTGGTAGGAAATTGTGGGCCCCGATTACAACATGGAGGGAGGTGACGGGTAGCTCTTCGAATTAGACTCAAAAAAAAAAAAAAAAAAAATCTGTTTTTATAAGTCTTACTGGTTGGTATTTTATCCTTTTGTACTCTGTGCTGATTTCTTCATGTATTTTTTTTTTTTTTTCTCATGTATATATGCTGATGCCTTTTCTATTGATGTATTCAAACTGCAAACAATAAAAATTATTATAAAAAAAAAAGGAGTACAGAGTGATTGGTCACTCACATTTGCATCCTATGTTTCCTCCAATCCCTTTAAACCTACCACAGTCAGTGGCTTTGCTCTTTTTTTTTTATTGAGCATGATGTCAACTCAACAACCACTTTGCAACAATGTAGATTCTTTCAAACCGACCTTAGCTGGGCACCTGATGAAAAAAATTCAAACTTTAATCTCTGTCTCCATGACAACCAGCATGCATGTAGGGCTTTATACTTGTCCCTCATGTGTCCCTTATGTAATTTGGACTTTCACACACAGGTACGGTGAGTTCCAGGGCCCTAGGGCACCCCAAATGCATAGAAACGGCCCGTACACGCGCGTGTACGGGGCATATCACTATGGGTACGCATACGCGAGCAAAGCCATAGTGAAACGGCCCGTACACGCGCGTGTACGGGGCCTATCACTATGGGTACGCATACGCGAGCAAAGCCATAGTGAAACGGCCCGTGCACGCGCGTGTACGGGGTGTATCACTATGGGTACGCATACGCGAGCAAAGCCATAGTGAAACGGCCCGTACACGCGCGTGTAGGGGGCGTATCACTATGGGTACGCATACGCGAGCAAAGCCATAGTGAAACGGCGTACGGGCCGTTTCACTATGGCTTTGCTCGCGTATGTGTACCCATAGTGATACGCCCCGTACACGCGCGTGTACGGGCCGTTTCACTATGGCTTTGCTCGCGTATGCGTACCCATAGTGATACACCCCGTACACGCGCGTGCACGGGCCGTTTCACTATGGCTTTGCTCGCGTATGCGTACCCATAGTGATAGGCCCCGTACACGCGCGTGTACGGGCCGTTTCACTATGGGTAGGCCTACGGCAGCACTCCCATAGTGATGGGGAACGTACACACGCCCTCAGAGCACATGTACGGTGCATTTCACACCTGACAGTGGTGACAGGCAGCACACAGAAAGGAATAGAGCTGACTTACTTGTCCAAGGCTGGACATCAATGCATTGTCTGTGCAGTACTACAAGTGTGGGGCACAGGTGTGTCAGGCTGTAATGTGGCACATTACTCCTGAGTTGTGAAGGCAATAGATGTATGATGAGATGTGTACAGATGTAATGTGTGATGGTGGACTATGTGCCAGACATCCCCTTCACTCCTTTGACATGTGTGCATGTAGTACAGAACACTTGTGAAAAGTGTCACTGCCATGGCACAGTCAACAACACACGCAACTGTCCCCTGATGCCAGCTACAGGGGTTTTCACACCTGACATGTGACTACCCGCGTTGCACGATGTGACTATGTCATGTATGTGTCGTGTGTTCCCATTAGCTTGCTGTAGGTGTTTGGTCAAATGCATCTGCAGTTGCTGCAACCAACATGTGTCTGTGTGTAGATGGCCATAGCACAGTGTTACGCATACCAGGCCACATGTGGAATCCGACGTAAGGTGTGTGTGTATGCATCGACACGGAGTTTCATAACAAGGACATATCTGCATACTCTCATTGTATGTGTGATCAGTCTTGACATGTACTCCCTCATGGCAAGGCGTGTGGTCTGTCCTTTTTCAATTACATGTGACCTGTGCCTCTAGTGTTCCGCAACCTGTCTGTACAATAAACATCCTTCCTCTGCACATATTTGGTTGTCTGTAACTCCTGCAATGCGTCTGCCTGCTCACTTACACTGGCCCACAGCTAGTTTCATGGCATTATGAGGTTGAGAATAAACGTTTGGAGCTGTCTCTTGGTAGGAGTGTCACATGGCTGGCATACGTGTCCAGGGCATATTGCACAGACCTGACTCTGTATGTAGCATATGTGTATTGCCTGTTGACCATGTGCTCAGTACAGTGACATTGGTGGTGTACTGTACTCACTCTTCGTTGTCCCTTCTAATTCACTGCAGGGCTCCGCCTCTCCCTCGAGCAATTCCGGACTTGGCTGACATGCGGGAAAATGACTGTATATGCCGCTACCGCTTCCCCCAATGTTTGATTGAGGACTTGACGACACGGCTGGCAGCACACCTCCAACCGCTACACAGGTATCCTGGTGCACTGACACCCAAGGTGAAGGTGATGGCAGCCCTACATTTCTTGGCCACGGGTACCTTTCAACATACCATTGCCCATGTCGGTGGTATGTCCCAAACCATGTTAAGCCGTGTTCTGCATGATTTTTTAGAGGCCATGTTGGAGCACCTTGATGAGTTCATAAAATTCCCAACTCCTGAGCAGTTGACAGCTGTCAAGCGTGAGTTCTATGCCCTGGGAGGGATGCCCCATGTCATTGGGTCCATAGATGGAACACATGTGGCTTTGGTACCACCACAGGCACAGGAGGTAGCCTTCCGTAACTGCAAGCATTACCACTCCATTAATGCCCTTGCGATGTCTTGCCAACATGGTGATTTCACATGTCTGTGCTGGTTTTCCAGGATCAGCACACGATGCGTACATCATGAGGCGTAGCCGGGTGCCTGAAATGATGCTGCAGCTGCGCAACGAACGAGCATGTATTGTTGGTGGGTATACTCTGGCAGTCCTGTATTTAACGTCATCTTCCTGTCTTACTGCTTCTCCTGACCCACTCTTGTCCATGATGTTTCCATGTAGGGGACGCTGGCTATCCCAACATGCCATGGCTGATCACGCCTCTCCGCTACCCCCGCACGGCTGCCGATCACCGCTACAACAACGCCCATGGGCGGACCAGGCGAGTGATAGAGAGGACGTTTGGCCTCCTGAAGAGCCGATTCCGTTGCCTCCACAAGACCGGTGGCGCACTCCCATATGCACCGGTGAAGGTCTGCAAGATATTCCTCGTGTGCTGCATGCTGCACAACATGGCAGTGGAGAAAGCTGTGCCACTCATCCTGGATCCAGATGAGCAGGACCATCCACCCATGGAGGATGAAGGGCTTGGGCACGAGGCAAGTGATGTGGAGGAGGAGGATGCGGCAGAGGACATGCGGAGTCGGCTCATACGCGACTTCTTTGCTTAGTGGTGAGTTCCAGTGTCTGAGTGTGCACGCATTGGGCTGTGTGTGGCATGTGTTGCAATGTTTGTGTCCATCTGCATGTCTTCCAAGTGAGTCTGAGGTGTGTTTGGATGTGTCACTCGAGTGATGGTGCAATAGAAGAATGTTTTTCCAGAGTCATCATTGTCACCTAGCATGTTGACAACCTAATATGTGTCGAGTACATCCACATGCATGCGGATGTACTTCTTTTGGCTGACTTCTGGTGTGTCTCCCATCCACAGGTACTTGCGCATGCTGCCTGCTGGTGGCATCGTTGTGCTCCTGCTATTCCTCATGAACACAGAAACATGTGCTGAATCAGCGTTACATGCATGGACAAGTTTGAAAATCTCCTTCGGGTAAGGGATGCAGCACGGCTTTTTGGGAGTGGTATTTGTTTTGAATGTGTGTGCACTGCTCCTGTTCGTTTGGTTACTTAGCATACATGTAGAGTCACCATGGGGCACATGACCTGGAGCAGAATTCACCTGAATTGATGGACAGACTTGGTGACAGTCATCTGTAATGGGATTGTGATGGAGCCATCAATGTGTGTAACACTGGCCTCGGAAACATACGGGTTGCACCGGGTTGACATGGTGTGTGAATTCCCCATTAGGGGCTCAATGGTGTATAGCAGGCTCTCCGTGAGCAGCAGGGGGTGTTTAGCTGTAACCCGTCACTTGTGTGCCAGTGCCATCAATTTCCAGCATCTGTGGTGCTAAGGGGGGTGCCAGTGTTGGTCCCACGTGTTCATCCACATGACCTGTGTATGTGTTGACAGAGTTGCATTAGCATTCCGACACACATGAGTAATAAAGGTGTCCCTCTGCCTCCAAGGTGCCTCATCTCTGTCAATGGTGGTCTGTTGCCACTGTGCATGCGGCATGTCTGGCATTGTTCTCAGAGATGGTGCATATGAGTCTATGTATAGAGTAGCAAGATGCAAGCTGTTTGTCAGGGATTAGATTCTGTAGTGTGCATGATGTCCATGGCTGTGTAGGTTTTGTGGCATGTCAGTCTCCACGACGGCCACTGTGCCGCATGTGAATCCATTGTGTGTGTGTGTGTGCCATGTTGAACCAGACATTCCTTCCTTGACATACACCTTTTGCATGGTTCCTTCCTGAGATCCTTGTCTTTGTGTGCTACTTGTGGCATTGTTTCCTTGACATGGCGCATGCTGCTGCAGGCCCTGCTGCAAGGGCACCCAGTGTCCACGCAAATGAGCTGGTGTCCATCATGGATTGCTTGCTGACATGTGCTATGCTGATCAGCAGCATCTGTGCCTCATGCGGCAGCACACTCTGCATTATGCACAAGATCCCCAGTTCCATCCACCTCAAGGCAAGAGGGAGACCATCCCCCAGGTCAACTATGGCATCTGTGTCTACTCCTACCCTGCACTCTACGGACATGTGCGTTAGAAATCCCATGATACTTGTCCACATCCAGGGTGCATCTGCACAGCTCTGCTACTACATCCGGTGACCAGGCCACATCAACGTCCAACAGAGATGGGGGGAGTGGATCACTGCCAGCTGCAGGATGACCTTCTCAATCCACGCACACCCTCAGGATGCAGCCCACACCCACAACACAACCTTGTGGCACTGTGATCCAACACCCAATTGTGCCATCTCCATGCATCCAACCTTGGCTGGCCCACCATTCTCCACATCCACCTGACTCAAGCATGCAGGACATGGTTCTGCCACGTGTCTACACATACCTGGGACTCCCACCCCAGGACACTCCACATGATCCCTGACCTCTGCGCATGACTGTTGCTCTTCTAAATAGGTCTGTGGGCACAGTTGTGCGGGCACCCCCTCAGCTGGTTGGGCCCATCACGGGTGAGTATGGTGCTCCATGTCTGTCTTGGATGGTACATTGTGACCCATGTGTGTCCTGTGCCAGACTCAGACCCCAGGGTATGGTGGTTCAGAGTTAATTCAGAAATCAGGCATGGTTTGACTTTACAACACACACATGTAGTGGAATAATGCAAAATGACGGCATCATCTTGTGATTGTGATGAATTTTATTAGTGATGGGGTACGTGTTTGGGGGGGTGACGAGGTGCTTGGCGGGAGTGTAGAATCCAAAGTTCACAGGGGGAGTTGGTGTCCTTGCCATTGACAGTCATCAGAGTCTGTGCCACAGTCTTTGTCAACATTGGTCAGACAGTGACCAGCAAGGCCATGTGGGAGAGAATGTCCTTTGCTGCTGTGCTGCTGTTGGACCATAGGGCCAGGTGCCAGGCCAGGTGACCTGGGAGATGGTGATGTTCCGCTGACTCTCACGGTCTTTTGCGTGGACGACCCACCTTCCTACGGGGACCCTCAGACGCCTGGCTTGACGGTGCAAGGGACGCTCCGTCAGATGAATCCTCCTCCTCCTCCTACCTCCCTGTGTGTGGTGCTGCTCTACGCCTGGTGGCACAGGGAGGGTTTGCCAGGCTTTGGGCGATCTGACGGAGGGATTGGCTCACGTCCATGTGCACCGCCAAGTGCTCTGCATGTCTTGCCTCCATCCTGGCATGATGCTCAACCTGCAGGGCCTTCATCTCATTGAGGGTCTCCACTACCTGGGCGATGCCTCTGGAGTCACGCCGGTATACGTCCAGGATGGTTCTGACGTGTGCCATAGCCGGGTCCTGAGCCAACTGGGCAGGTTCGGGCCTCCGCCGTCCTCCACTCCCACCACCCCTGCCCACTTGCACCTGGCCTGCCGTTGTGGGCACATCGGGTCTCCGGGACCCCTGAGGGATGGCAATTGTGGTGTCGCCTGCCTCCTCCTGGGTGCCCGGAGAACCTTGTCCCTCCTGGACAGACTGGCTGCGTTGTTGTGTGCGGGCAGGGCTCCTGGGTGTCTCATGGGATGTGGCAGGAATGGGGGTGGTGGTTGGCACAGTTGTACCTGACGCAGGTGGATGGACACCAGAGGGGCCAGGTTGGTCTGGGTCATCCACGGAGTGGTGAGAGTCGTCGCTGCCGGTGGGGTCCTCTTCACGCAGAGCCTGGTCCTGTGAGTCTTCCCACCCCCAGTGTTGGGGGAGATCGATGACGTTGACCTGTGTGTGAGAGAGACAGTGTTAATTGTGTCACATGCGACATCCATGTTTCATTCTTTTTTGATTTGGCACAGTTCCTCTGGGTGGTTGGATTTGGCTAGCATTCCTCACACAGTGCACTTGTGCATGGGTATGTCCCTTGGCCACAGCTGTCGACACTTTACCTATGTGTGACACAATCTTAGTTGATGCATATTTTGGGAACGCAGTCAGCAGTGTAGTGAGCGGGCGTAGCGAGCCATGCAGAGCCGCCTTACGTGTTGCACTGTACGTGGCCAAATGTTGTTTTTTCCATGCTATTTGAGAATGCTGGTAGGTAGCTTAACAATTTGTGACAGGGTTCTGACGAACACAGTGGGTGGGTATACTGGGTGTAAGGTTCTGTTTGTGCCTGCAGCACGGATGTACTCGTGCACAGATTGACACATGGCCTAGTGTTTATCAAAGGTTGAAGGGGGGGTTAAGGCACTGACAAACCTTGTCTACATGCACACAGTCCACCTGCTGACGAGCGGACATGGCCTCACCACCCAAGGGTGATTTGGTCTCCCTCTGTCTCCCTTTCTCCCTCCCTCTGTCAGTCTCCTCCCTCTGTCCGTCTCCCTTTCTCCCTCCCTCTGTCAGCCTCCTCCCTCTGTCCGTCTCCCTTTCTCCCTCCCTCTGTCAGCCTCCTCCCTCTGTCCGTCTCCCTCTGTCTCCCTTGCTCCCTCCCTCTATCAGCCTCCTCCCTCTGTCCGTCTCCCTCTGTCTCCCTTTCTCCCTTTCTCCCTCCCTCTATCAATCTCCTCCCTCTGTCCGTCTCCCTTTCTCCCTCCCTCTGTCAGCCTCCTCCCTCTGTGCGTCTCCCTCTGTCTCCCCTTCTCCCTCCCTCTGTCAGCCTCCTCCCTCCCTCTGTCTGTCTCCCTGTGTCCACCTCTGTCTCTGTCCCTCTCTCTGCCCCTCTTCCTCCCTCTGTGTGCCACCCTCTGTCACCTCAGCCCAGCTTCCAGGTTCATGTGGGTTTGTTTCTTCTCTGCGGGCACCCATTGGGCGTAGTGTCTGAGTCTGCGCTGCTGCTGTGGCGGTGTGTGCTGACACTCTTTCAGTGTGCTGCGTCTTGATTGGCTGCTGTTATGTGCAAATTGTGCCTTCATGCCCATGTCGTCCTGCAACGCGGCCACCATTTGTAGGCAAAACAGTACTGTGTGGGGACACACTGTTTGTATGGCTGTGCCCTTAGCCATATGGGCTGAGGGCATTGTTGTGTGCTTCAGAGTTGCTCTATGTTAGTTTTGAGGCCCACCCTCCCGGCATCAGGGACATCCTGTCTTGTGTTGGTGTTTTGTGTGGCCTGTGACTTGGCATGGCCTTGCTTGGGGCATGGGGCATGGAGGCGCTAGTGGCATGTGTGTGTTTTTGGAGTGTGGTTGTGTCCGGTGCTGGCTTTGGGGGGGTTGCGTGCATGATTGGTATTTGGGTTGTATATGGCGTTCCCCCCATGTGAGGTGAGTTGTTTGTGTACTCACCAGGCTCTCGGACTCCCCCTAGTCCGTCTACTATCAACGGCGGCAGCGTGGCCATCACCTTCTCCTCCCAGGGATGGTAGTGTACCGGTCTGCGGGCCGGCCCTCCTTCAGTGATGTTGGCCTGGTTGTGCTCGTCTGTCATTTTGCGGCGGACCGTCCTCCGCAGATCGTACCACCTGGCTTGGCACTCGTGCCTTTTCCTTCTGGTGGCCCCAACAGCATTCACGGAATGGACTATCCTCTCCCACATGGCAGTTTTTTCTGATATGCTGGTCCGTCTGATCAATGTTCTGAAGAGCTGTGGCTCGACTCTGATGATTTCGTCGACAAGGGACTCCAGCTCGTCCTTTGTGAACTTTGGATTCTTGTTGGTGGGCATGGTGTGGGGTGTGGGTGTGGATCGTTGTGGGGGTGTGGGTGTGGATGGTTGTGGGGGTGGGAGTGTGGATGGGTGTGGGTGTGGATGGTTGTGGGTGTGCAGGTGTGTGTGTGTGAATGTGATGAGGGTGTGTTTGTGATGGTGGTTGTGTGAAGGAGTGCAAGTGTAAGGTGTATTGATGGTTGAAGTATGGTGCAGTGCATTGTCTCTGGGGTCTGGCAGCAGTGGATCTGTTACAAAGGATCATGGTGTGTGTGTGTTGGGCCTTTTTATTGGTCCATTTGTGGGTGTGGCTGTGTTTGAACTTTGGGTGGGTGTGTTATAAGGAGTGGTAGTGGTTTGGGCCTCTGTTTCTCTGTTTGTCAGTTGCAGGTCAGTGTATAGGATGTATTTGGCCTTGTTGGATATGTTTTGTGGTGTTGTGTGCCTCGGATTGACTGTCCTTGTGTTTTTTTGGTTAGTTCTGGTTCAGTAGGAGTGTTTTTAGCCTCTGTACGGTGCGTACATGGGCCATGTTGTTGTACAGTGCTGTCCTTTGCTATGGCTTAGTACGACTCGTACATGCCCGATGTTGGGTGAGGGTACTGGTGTGTGGGCCTGGGGTAGGGTGCATACGAACACGGGCAGGGTGTTGGTCCGCACCGTCCATCGGTGGTGGTGTTTCGCACGGTACATACAAGGGGGGCTGGGTGTAGGGTCCGTACATACACGGGTGGGGGTACGGTCCGTACATACACTGGTGGGTTGGGGGTACGCTCCATTCATACATGGGTGGGGGTACGGTCCGTACATACATGGGTGGGGGTACGGTCCGTACATACACTGGTGGGGTGGGGGTACTGTCCGTACATACACTGGTGGGGTGGGGGTACGGTCCGTACATACACGGGTGGGGGTACGCTCCATGCATAAACGGGTGGGGGTACGGTCTGTACATACACGGGTGGGGTGGGGGTACGGTCCGTACATACACGGGTGGGGTGTTGGTACGCTCCATTCATACACGGGTGGGGGTACGCTCCATTCATACATGGGTGGGGGTACGGTCCGTACATACACGGGTGGGGTGGGGGCACGGTCCGTACATACACGGGTGGGGTGGGGGCACGGTCCGTACATACACTGGTGGGGTGGGGGTATGCTCCATTCATACACGGGTGGGGGTACGGTCCGTACATACACGGGTGGGGTGTTGGTACGCTCCATTCATACACGGGTGGGGGTACGGTTCGTACATACGCTGGTGGGGTGGGGGTACGCTCCATTCATACATGGGTGGGGGTACGGTCCGTACATACACGGGTGGGGTGGGGGTACGGTCTGTACATACACGGGTGGGGTGGGGGTACGGTCCGTACATACACGGGTGGGGGTACGGTCCGTACATACACGGGTGGGGGTACGGTCCGTACATACACGGGTGGGGGTACGGTCCGTACATACACTGGTGGGGTGGGGGTACGGTCTGTACATACACGGGTGGGGGTACGCTCCATGCATACACGGGTGGGGGTACAGTCTGTACATACACGGGTGGGGTGGGGGTACGGTCCGTACATACACGGGTGGGGTGTTGGTACGCTCCATTCACACACGGGTGGGGGTATGCTCCATTCATACACTGGTGGGGTGGGGGTACGGTCTGTACATACACGGGTGGGGGTACGCTCCATGCATACACAGGTGGGGGTACAGTCTGTACATACACGGGTGGGGTGGGGGTACGGTCCGTACATACACGGGTGGGGTGGGGGTACGGTCCGTACATACACGGGTGGGGTGTTGGTACGCTCCATTCACACACGGGTGGGGGTATGCTCCATTCATACACGGGTGGGGGTACGGTCCGTACATTCACTGGTGGGGTGGGGGTACGGTCCGTACATACACGGGTGGGGTGGGGGTACGGTCCGTACATACACGGGTGGGGTGTTGGTACACTCCATTCATACACGGGTGGGGGTACTGTCCGTACATACACGGGTGGGGTGCGGCTACGGTCCGTACATACACGGGTGGGGGTTCGGCACGTACATCCGCAGCCGGGGGGCATTTTGTGCGTACATGCGGGGTCTGTGGTGGGGTGTTCGGCGCGTATGCGGGCACGTGTCTCCATGCTTGCTATGGGTGTTCGGTCCGTACGGTGTTTTTTGCATACAGTTGTGAAATCGAAAGGACGGGAGTGATCGTACTTGCGCGGTCGGACTTCATTTTTCCGATTCGTACGGTAAATCGTCCGGGGATGTGTCGGACACAATTTCCAACCCGAGGACGTGTGGGGGACTTTTCCGGATGTGATTTGTATGGAGTTTTTCCCATGCGAATCGTACTTGGCAGTTTGTACGGTACTTGTGCGACTCGTACGTAAAAAAATACGGATGCGAGTCGTACGGTATTTTTTTTTACCGGATCGGAATCGGCACCTTTGTGAACGAATGTTTACTACTGTTAAAAAATTTAAGTACTATCTTGACGATGATCTCTCATTGAAATATTCTTTAAGAAAACAATTGAAATATTTATAGAGGCATGCAGCAAATTTCCATTTCTCAAAATAATCTTTTTTCCCTACAAGTTTTACAATTCAAATTTTCCAGCAACTGGCAAAGATCCCAATTTTTTTGGTCTAGAACATATGCTGTGGAGATTCAAACTTACAATAAAACGTACAAATTCCTTGCAATTAAAAACAAATAGTGTAAATGATAAAAACAAAACACTTAATGCTATATAATCTATTTACCAATATTATGAAAACTATTGGAGTCTAGGGGCTTATTATGAGTCTGGAGGTCCACAGACCGGCAGACTCACGGGGCTCGGTGGGTGCGGTCTTCCAACCGCCCTATTATGATGAGTGCAGTTGGGCCGCACTGGGACCACCGCAACCACCAGGGATCAGAGATCCCTGGCAGTGGCACGTGGTTTAGAGGCCACAATATGCTAGGTGGGACCGCTGCGGCCCCACCAAGCATATTCAGAGTTTCCTCACTGCCACACTTTTCGTGAAGGTGTGACGGCCAGAAAAGGTGTGGTGGTGAGGAAACAAAGGGGGCCCTAGAGGGCCCCTTGTGACTCTGCGCCATAGGGTGCATGCAATGGGTTACATGATGCACCCTCCTGGGTGCATGCACCCACGTATCTGCACGGCATGGGCTGCAACAGTCCATTCTGTGCAGGTACTGGTTTTGACGTTCCCATTGCAGTGCCTATTACATAGGCATCACCGTGGAAACGCCAAAGAACCACCCGCCAGACAGGAGAAAATTCCTAATGTGGCTGGCTGTTCAAACACGGAATTGGCGGAGCCGACTATAAGTTATGCAACTGTAGGGAAAGGTTTGGACTTCTTTGGGGGTTTAAATTTACTATTCCTTCTTCAGTCAGTGCAACAGTAGGGAAAGCATTGGACTTTGGAGGGGTTAAATATATTATTCTCACTCCAGGCTGTGCAACAGTAGAGAAAGCATTGGACTTCAGAAGGGTTCAATTTCCTGTGCCCCCTTCAATCAACACAACAGTAGGACAAGTATTGGCATTTGGAGGGGTTATGTTCACTATTCTCACTCCAAATAGGGCAACAGCAGGGAAAGCATTTGATTTCGAAGGGGGAAAATGTAATATTACAACTCCAATAAGTGCAGCAGTAGGCAAATGTACTATTTCCTCTCCAATTAGTGCAACAGTAAGGAAAGTTTTGAACTGCAAAGAGGTTAATTTTACTACTCCTACTGCAGTCTAGCAAGAGTAGGGAAAGTACTTTCTTTCAAACACATTACATATACGAGTAAACCAGTGAATGTAGAAAAACGATTAAGCTCTTAATATAAAAACTATTTAACATGAAACACTGTATATGTTTATAAGAAAAGCTAAAAATAATTCAGTAATTTACATAATTACTATTAAATAAAAATGACTACCAATTAATAAATAATTGTTATTCGATTATCAATTAATTAAAGTCCTACCCTAAACCCCTACAAACCAAGCAGCTGGCACCTAAAATATAACTAGAAAATAAGTATTCCATAATTTACACATTTAAACTTCAATTTAATAATTAACAATTCAGAAATAATACTTAATTAACTTCCAACTCTAAGCCCCTATAAACCTAGACGCCCACAACTAAAATATAAATTAAATAAATCAGTATTCCATACATTACATAATTAAAAATCTTTCAAATTATTAATTTGCAATTACCAATTGTTAATTATTAACCAATTAACTTCACACCCTAGACCCCTACAAATATAGCAATCCGCAACTAAAATAGAAGTAAAATAAATCAGTCTTCCATATTTTGCATAATAAAAAATCAATTAAATACCTAATTATTATTAAATGGTTAATTATTCATTAATTAACTTCCCATCCTGTACCCCTACAACCCCAACAACCAACTACAACACTGTCAATTGCTATTATTAACTAAATGAAAAATTCTAAATCAATTACAAGCTATAGTTTTCAACAATTAATAACACTCATATAAACAATAGTAACGTAAAATTAACATAACTAAAACACAATAAAAGAACTTAAAAAACGATATTTTTAACCACTATATTACTGAAAGCTTAATTAAAAACATAGATATTCTTTAAAACGATATTACTTACCTCAAAAAACTATATTTTTGTCAACAATATTAGTGCATCAGTCCAGAGCGTGTATTTACTCAAACTAGATGTTTTTAGGGCATTTTCCAGTAGCGTCCATTGTTTTTACTCTGCTAGACCTTCAAAATTCTTTGTCAACATTTAGCTTAAAAGGTCATTTTTTCCAGTTACTTAGGTTTTTAAAAGGTTACCGGGCTTTTCTAGTCATGTCTTATTTTTCCCACATTGATATATTGTGTCCATAAATATTTAACGATTCCAAATGATTTCTCCTATTATGGAGGTAATCATTTATCAGTATTATAGGCCTTTAGAAAATATCTGCTAAAACATCTGCCGCCTAAAAGAATTTAATTTTGCACATAATAAAATAATTCACATTTCATGTTTGCAGCTGAAAAAAGAGAATTTTCAGTCATTCTTCAGCACACCCATACAGCTCCCGATCACTTAAACTTTGTAGCATGATGAGAATGATTCTCTGTAGTGAATGCCTCTTTTCTAGAATAATTCTTAAATCATGCATGGGTAAATTAGGGATGCCAGCATATAAAGTAATATAGAATTAAAGGGTAACACAGTTAAATCAGCTTTACTGTCACAACTGTGTAACAGTCCTTTCAGAGTTCTTTTGACGTACCTTTTCTCATTAAAGATTTACTTCAAACCCCAAGAGTCAATGAGAAAAGATGATAAATATGGGTCTTGTATAGTTCTTACTAATTCCACAAATATTTAGGGACCAATGTTGAGGGAGCTGATCCGGAGACCAAAAAGTACCAAACTTGAGTTAACTGCAGGGCTCACATGCAATTTAAAGTAATCCCAACCTCTTATCTGATAATTTCAGGTTGGTGGCTGTATTTTCTCACAGCAAGCAATCATTGAGAAACTGCACCTTCTAAATTGATTATTGCTTTTCAACCATAGATAACTACCCTACTTTGCAAACTATCTTTTAAACTGATGTAATTTTATCATAAAATGATTTCAACATGGGCCATTGAGAAAACCACCCAAACTATCACTTAGCCCAATATTTGGACAGGCTTTTGAATTTGTAAATAGTGCATGCCATGATAAAGTTGTGGAAATAGCCCCAGATATTTATATCCGGTGAAGATACCAATATTCCCCACAGGCCACAACATTTTAACTGAAGAATGGCCAAAGATTATTGTCTGGCTCTTTGCCATGTAGATCTTCAAACTGGTATGAATAGCATATTTGGGTATGCGATCTTAAATATTTTGCAAACCTACAGTTGAATAATCCAGAAGAGTACCTTTGTCACCATAAAATAATGCAGTGATCATTGTTAGCCAAAGGAGTAGCCAACACTTCCTAATATCACTTATAGAAGACTCAAAGCCACTACACTATACAAATAAATATGGGGCCCGGACACAGTCCTGACTGACACCAGAATGGCATGGTATTCTCTTTGGTCAGTTAGATACCCATTTGGAACCAATGACCAACCATGTGTTTTTGTAAAGTGTGACAGCTGTGGTTACAAGCCTTTGAGGCAAATCAAGATTCTACACTGAAATTCCAATCAGTCCATCACTGCCACATATCCTTTCTTTCGATAATACATTCAGTGCCACTTGGATTTCCTTTTCTGTGATAGTGCATTTAAGGCCTTCTAAAGTACAGCTATCACAATTTGCTAATTTGAATGAAAGTAAAACCCTATCCAGGTGTGTGGTGGGCTAAGAAAGACTAATGTTTGATAATGATTTCTGAACTTCTCCTTAATTCTAGTGGTTCTGTGGTGTACCCCATACATTTGTTATCAGTTCACATGTGGATCAGACAACCTCCGCTGCTAGTAGTTCACACTTGGGTTCTACTTGCTTCAGCCTCCATCAGTGCACCTTATGTTTCCATTTGACACAATTGTACAATCTGTGCAACATTGTTCAGCAGTTGAAAAGTGGCCAAGGTGCACTCCCACCTGGCCTACTAAGTCATATTGATAGATCACTTTAGCTTTCCAGACACCAATCTGTGAGTCAGTAGCTAAACTGAGGCCCTAGTTTACACAATCCGCTTAGCTAATAGCTTCTTGAGTGTGTGCAGCATATAGCTGGAGGATGGATGAATTGTAGTCCTAGACCTAAAAACACCAATAATGTATAAAAACAGCGTACTGCTTTACCTGTGTTAAGGGAGGTGTGAGCACCAGCCCTCACACATGCAGAATCAATGCCCACCGATCCCTCCCTCTTTTACTTAACGGCAGAGGAAGGGGGAACCTGGCAGGACAAGCAGAAGCTGTAAACTAGTCCTTACTGAATCTGTAGGAAGACCACCTGCAGCACAACTGGGACTAGTAAGGTAAGTTGGGAGGACCCGGGTGTCTGTGCGTGCTTGTACATGTGCTTGAAGGAATATGTGTGTGTGTTTTTGTGGCAATGATTGGAGAAAGCTGTAGGTATGATATTTGGAAGGGAGCCCTTGATCTTCATTCCTGTAAGGACTGTTTGCCGACTGTTTGGGAGAACCACGCTCCTAGTTTGTTCTTTTATTGGCACCCTGCGCCCTGTGAACTTTCGTTGCTGCTGTCACCACTGCCACAACTCGCGTTTCCCGCTTCGCGGGAACCGCTCGCAGCAGGGGGGGGGCCGAGGCCAAGAGGCAGGCAGACTACATCGCCCAGAAGTCATCAGGGCCCGTAGCCGCCTCCTTGTCCCGCCCATGACAGGTGGAATAAATTGACTAACAGCTACGCGCATCGCAATCATTTGGTACGTTGAGGCAGCACCCGCTCTCTGGGTGCCGCGTCACCCGTCCCTGCTTTTGGAAGGCTGTTGGGAGCAGGAGTTGCTCACTGCCCTGGTACTTTGAGCCTTGTGGGACAACCCTGTGGTGTCGGAGGCGGCCAGAGGGAACGGCGCAATAGCAGAGACTCGCTCTCCCAGGAGTCCCTGCCTTGGACATCACACCCGGTCCGCGCTGCCTCGGGGCCACGCCCACAGCCTGTAATACGCAATATTTTAGTGATCTCGATCCCTGCTGTGCGGGAGCCCGGGCAAAGTGCCGTGGCCGTCCGGGGCTGCATGTGGCAGGACTGGGCCACCCCCCTGAAATAGTGACTGTTGTCATCGGGTAGCTCATATTATTAGTTGTCCTTAGCTGCATTAGGTCATTGCTAGGGGTTTTGTTTCTACATCTGGGCTGGTTTTGTCTTAGCGATGTCAACCCGCTCAGGCAAAAGCCTGAGGAGGGGCGGGGGGAGGGGAGGGGGATGGGGGGGTATGGTTGGCACCATGGACCAGTTTAATACCCGTGTGGCCAATGTTATTGACAAAGAAATCACCATGGCTGAGCGGCGGCTATCTCGAGGTCCCTCTGGTTATAGACGGTCATCGTTGGGCTCGATAGCCTTGGTGCCCTCCCCAGAGCGAACACTGGACCCACCTTTCCCTGCCCCTTCTCCCCTGGACCATCCCCGTGTGGCCGCCCTAAGAGCCAGTATAGACGGGCTGGAAATTTTGAAGGCCACGGCACTCCATGCTGAAAATATTGTGGCCTCAGATTTAATGGCTAGTGAGGCAGCCATTTCCTTGTTTCCCCTAGCTAATCCTTCTATTCACCCGATGTCGCCCCCCCCATCGGCCCTTGTGGTGCAGGCGGAAATACATCCAGTCCCCACGAAAAGGAAAAGATTGTCCACCCCACGGAAAGGTAGACTGGTTAAAGACCACAAGAGACCCAGGTGGGTGGGCGTCAGGATGGGTGGTTTACACAAGGCAGTGGGGCGGGATCCTAGCCTGCTACAGGAAGAGAAGGGGGAGGGGACATCTGGAGGGCCAGTGGCTAGTGTCTGTAAAGAACAGACTGGTGGCCTTGCAGCGCCTCTACCCCCAGATTCTCTCCTAATTGTAAACATGGAGAAAATGATGAAATCCTTACTCCTCCCGGTGTTAGATAAAATCAGGGGGCTATCAGAGCGGGTGGATAAAATGGAGCAGGCAACCCTAGACAATTTTTTTCTCCCTAAAATCATTTATTAATTTGCAGGTAAGAATTAGGGAGGATGGGCCAGGGGGGGAACTGACAGTAGGGAGACCCCTATAGTTCAACAAGGCACAGCTACCACAGCAGGCATTATACCAGTTGTACCCGAGGTGACTGATCGTAATTCGCACCCTACCGTTATGGCTGCAGGGATAGCGAGGAAACCTGGGCCGTCAGTAATTAAGCCTGTAGAGAAATTAAAGCCCTCTAAGGCCGCTAATAACATCTCAGATAAAAAGACGGCATGTACCACAGCTTCTGGAATCTCTGGTAAAGCAAATTCTATCACCCCAGCCGCCATTCCACTAGCCCCTAGTACATCTGAGACTTTAACACCTAAACTAGCTAAACCTGCAAAGGCCCATGTACAGCAGACAGGTGAGGGTCTTAAGGGTGGGAAGGCCCACAATGTTAATCTCCCCCCTGACTGCCAGCCCTTTGTAGCTGTGCTGACTGGGGTGCCTGTGCTTAGCCCAGGCAAGCGTGAGACATTTGCTGAACTGTATAACAAGACCCTATTTTGGCTTAAAGAAAACAGACCCTTGCCCAAACTTTGGGAGGGACGGATCATTCATGTAAGGAGAGTTGGCTGGATTGGCACTACGCAAAAAAATATAAGTGGGGATTGCATCATAGTAAACTTTGAGAATCCAAGGGTTGCTAGCTATGTATGCAGTGGACCTGTGAGGGAGCATAGCCTAACAGGTAGCGGGGGACCAATTGGCATTCGCGACCTTAGTTACTTTAATCCCCCAAATTTGCCAGTGAGGCCAGCCGGAACACCTATGTGGGAGGACTGGGACGGCAGACAGACTCGTGGAAGTCTCTCCCAATTTAGCCTATTCAGTAATACCCCTTGCAAGCCGCATGGTCGCTTTTGGCAAGGCTATTGACATGCAATCTGCCCAACACGGGAGATGCATCACGAGGCATCTGGGGAGACATCAATTAATAGTCTAATATTTGGAGAGGAGTTGGTGAGGTCACCCACTAGCACCCTTTTTCCACCAACTATCTCTAGGGGGCATTCACCGGTGGCTTGCCCCGAAGCACTTGCGCCGTCTCAGCTCAGTAGGGAGTCGATTGAGGGGGACATTTTAATTACGGATGCTGTGACGTTGCCTATCATTGAGGTAGCTACTGCCACTGCTAATGCCCCCCCTGTAAGTGAATCAGCAATGGGGTGGGGAGGGGCTGGCAGTGTGTCCCTGAAGGTAGCAAGCTGGAATATAGCGGGCCTTGCACGGAACATAAGCATACCAGATTGGAATGTATTTATAGAATCGTTTGGGATTTGCCTGTTCCAGGAAACCTGGTGCTTGGAACCTTTACATAAGATGGGTTATACCACCTATTTTGTCCCTGCCATACGACCGAGTGGAGGGAAGGGGCGCCCCTCGGGAGGGTTATTAATCTGGGTAAGCATCTCCCTGCGGTACTCCATTAAATGTATAGCTACTAAGTCACTTGACCTCCAGAGGCTAACAGTGAGAGGGCCATGTGGAGGGAGAGTGCTTGAAATCCTTAATATTTATGTCAGAGGCACACGGGGCGGCTCGTCCACTCTGCCCTCAACTGGCATTGACGAGGAACTCAGAAATTGTAGCGCTGATTCCCTCGTCATGCTAGCGGGGGACTTCAACTTTACATTTGAACCCCTTGCCGTGGACGATGTTCTAGGCACCAGAGATGATGATGTAAGGAGAGGTATCCCACCGTTGCAAATTACGCCAATTAGAAGATGGACCCAAAGTGCCATCGACCTTAATGCCCTCTGCTTGGAGCATGGCCTTAGAGCAACAAATGGCAGATCTATTTCAGATCAAATGGGGCATCATACGTTCAACAGAGTAGGGCATTCCTCACGGATTGACTATATTCTGCTGAACTATCGTTTGTGGGCTCACCTGGTGGATATGGTGGTCCTGCCGTCCATTGACAGTGACCACAACCCTCTGTCTCTGTCTTTGTCCCCTCTGTGGATGGGATGTTCCCTACCCCCAATCCCCCACGTGTGGAGAACAACACATGAAGTGTGTCCCTCTAATTGTGGTAGGCGCCTGAAATGGAAGAATATTGTTGGTAATGAGGGAAAGATCATGGAGGTAAAATCTATAATGGCTAATATCGTACCTCGTTTAGATTCCCCCTCTATCAGTGCGCAGGAGGTAACCACACTGTTTGCCCAAACTACGAATGCACTAGGCGAACTGTTCTTAGTCCATAATGCGGGAAAAAGGAATAACAAAAGAGGCGGCACGAAGGGCAATGCTGGGTGGTTTTCACCTGCTTGTCGCGATGCCAAAAGGGAATTAATAAAGGCAGTGAAATCCAAGAATGGAGCCCTGATAAGTGTTGCAAGGGGCAATTACAGGAGGGTTATATTTAAGGCAAAGGTAGAATGGGAGAACCGGTTTTGGTACGACCTGAAGGTAGCAAGCCTAAGGAAGGACTCGAAGGGTTTCTGGGACCTATTAAGAGCTAGGGATAAACCCGTGGATACAATGATAACATGTAACATACCGGAGGGCGCGTGGTTAGACCATTTCTCCCAGCTCTATACAATGGTCCCGGGTAAGGGGGTAAGTTTGCCAGAACAGCATCCCTTAGTGTCCTGCGAGTTTAATGATGAGCTCCTGATCACAGGAAGTGGTAGGGGCGATTAAATGTCTTGTCCCCAATAAAGCAGCAGGCCCGGATGGCATACCAGGGGATTTGCTACGCATTAATCCGGAGGAGTGGGGAAAACTTATTGCTGCCCTACTGAATGCTAGCTTTGATGGGGCAACTTTCCCGGTCTCATGGAAGGGTGCTGAGGTCGTCCCAATTTTTAAAAAAGGGAGCCGGAATGACCCAGCCAATTACCGCCCCATAAGCCTTTTAGACTCTTCGCAGAAGGTGGCGGGAAAAGTGGTCTTGGGCAGCGTATTGCAGTGGGTTGAGGATAAGGGTATTCTTTCTGACTTCCAGGCCGGTTTTAGATCGGGTATGGGGACGATAGAGCAATCCTTCCGGCTTATGATGCTGTATTGGAAAGTGGTTGTACTGGGCAAAGGCAGTCTGTATCTCGCTTTCATAGACCTGCGGACTGCCTATGACCTGGTCCCATGCAGCCAACTCTGGAGTGTGCTCGATGAACAGGGTATTCCACCATATTTACTAAGCATGCTGATAAAACTGCATGCTGATAATTTTGCACAGATCAGGTGGGGTAATCAGGGGCAAAAAACAGCACGAATACCTGTAAATAGAGGGGTACGCCAGGGATGTGTTTTAGCCCCCACTCTGTTTTCATTGTATGTCAATGGAGTGGTGGAGCATCTGCTGCAACATCCTGCAGACGCACCATCCCTGGCTGGCAGAAGAATACCTACCCTCCTATTTGCAGATGATACCCTCCTGAACTCTAAAACCCCGGTAGGCCTGCAGAGTCTGCTAACTAGCTTTAAATCCTTTTGTGATGTAAGGGGGTTAGTTATTAATACAGGGAAAACCAAGTACCTGGTCCTAAACCCTCCGAAAAAGATAGCTAAACCACCGACCTTAGATTCTGTTTCCCTCGAGAGGGTTACGGAGTTCGATTACCTTGGCATTCGTCTCTGCGACTCTATGAGTTGGAAATGTCACCACCAAAAGATGCTGCTGACCCACAAGAGGGTGGTGGGTGCCCTTCTTAAGGAACAATGTGCGTCAACCCTTAAACCCATTGCGCCTATTCTAGATATCTATAGGGCAAGGGGTGTTAGTGCAGCACTTTATGGGGCCGAACTCTGGGGGGTACATAATGTGGATCAGTTATCCTGTTCAGAAAGTAAATTCCATAAAGATCTAATGGGGCTCCCCTATAGTACCCCAACCCTTCCACTGCTTTTAGATATGGGTACTCGGTCAATTAGTGACCAGGCTAGGCTCCGTCCTCTCCTCTTATGGGCGCGAATCTGGAGGGTTCCAGAAATGTCTAGCTACGCGGATGGCTAAACTGATGTGATGGGGTTGCCAGGCTGGCCCAAGATCTGTTGGTTGAGTCAAGCGTCTTCTCATCAATCTTGGCCTTGGCGAGGCTTGGATCAATAGAACTGCCCCCCCAAAGTCTGTCCTGAAGAAGATATATTGGAGATGGGTAGCCGATGGTAGAAGTAGTAATGCCAATTTGTGCAGGACCACCTTAGATTTCCTTTTGGTAAAGGACGTGTCTTTTTGCGAACCATACTTGGACGTCATTACAAACCGCAGGGCCAGGGTTCTTTATTTCCAATTCAGGGTAGGTCTACTTCCCGTTGGGGTACTGACCTCTAGGTGGAAGGTTCCGGCCCAAACAATTTCTTCTTGCCCATTCTGTGAAAATAGGACAGAGTCCGTTCCCCATTTGTTGTTCGAATGCCCGGCTTATGTAGACCCCCGCAGTAGATGGTTAAAGCCACTCTGTAGAGAACTTGGAATAAGACATTACAAGGAGGCCTTACGTATATTGAAAAACGACCCACGGCCCCTCTTTGCTTGTGGCTTAGCAAAGTTCCTAGGATGGGCTTGGCGTATTAGATCAAATAGGCTTTTGTATCTTGTTTAATCTGTATTTTTAACTGCTCTTATCTAATTTATTGGTGCCACTTGTAGTATGAAATGTATGTTTATTTTCCTATGTATTGGCTCCTTTTACTGTTTTATTGTTTATTAGTCTATGTACTGCTTTTTAAGATATTCATCATATCGAAATAAAGCCAATTGAACTTGATATTTGGAAGTAAGGCTATGGTTAGGAGTTGGAGGAGACGCAGCTAGACTAATTAGTGCCCCTACTGGATACATCACAGGTATTTTTGGTGATAATCTTGTTGTTACTGTCATCTTCGTGGCCTACCCTTGAAATAAAGTGGACACTTGATGACATTTAGGCAATGGAAGGTGAATACATTCTAGGAAGCTTTAGGCTAATAGTAGCCAGTACTTCACTTATTATGGACTTTCTTGACAACATTTTGCTATCTGTGGCATCATAGTGGTCCATTATTCATGTATTATGGGAATTTCTAACTGTGTGGTCATAGCTTTGACACACTGCAGACATTTTTAATAAGAGTTTGGCTATTGCTGGTATAATTGTGGCCTTTCATTGATATAATGTAGGTATTCTTGCTTGCATTCTGGCTATCCCTTGAATAATAGTGGCCTTTATTGGACATATTGGTGCTGATTCTAAAGGCCATTGGATGTACTCCTATAGTACTACTACACATTCTCATACATTTCTCTGTGAATTGGCCCTGAAATATCCAGCTCTCAATAAGTGAAAGAGGCCGCAATCCTTTCTCATTGCAATATTTGTATGTGAATGTTCACATTTTGGGGCTGGGGCCAATTCACCAAAGCATTTGAATCGGATTATGAGACAAATGGCGATTATGACGGCCCTAATTTGTAGAAGCATAAGAAAAGTTATTGGTTCTCCCTGAAATGTTTTAGGATGACGGGAAGCAAGAAAACAACACTCTTCATGATGAACATGTCTCACAGTTTCATAGCAAAGGGGAAGAACTCAATAATAGAGGATTTGCTGGCATACCTTGGTTAATTATTTTTTTTTTTTTGTGTGATGCCCTTTCTGTGGTATTCTCCATGCCTGCTCTCAGGTGTTCTAGAACCGAGAGTTCCTGGGGAGGGAACAGAGGGTTAGCAGTGGGAGGAGGAGCGGCAGAGCAGTCATCGCTCTGAAGGGGAGGCGCCTTCTGTGGGATATTTATCCGAAATAAATTATAGACGTTACCTTTCTGTGTCCAGTGTTACCTTGTATGTGGCATTCATTGACCTTCCAACCAAATGTGATAATTTCAATAATCACAGGTGGCTTCAATTTAAATGTTTTGCATGCAGCAAATAATAAGTCATAAAAGATATACAATAAAAGTTATAAAAACACATAGTTCATCCAGTATTAAAACAGTGAAGAATCACAAAATGTAACATTGGTTTAAAAAAAGAAAATCCAACAGCAGATCAGACATGGTGAGGCGATAACATTTGTAGAAACAACAGTGTAGTTTAAAAAGCCATAAAGCTTTAACACAGGAACAAGAGCACGTATGGAGCATAACAGGATGGTTTCTTACAGTAGCAGAATGGATAATTGAGAAATCCAAATAAATCAATACCATCACCGAGAAGAGACGATTCGAGGGAAGTGCCAATATTTTTTATTTCTCACTGTTGAGGCTGCCAGCACCTAATATTCACTTTTCCTCATGATCCAGCGCCAGGGAAAACATGTACAGATCTCCTTATGTCACAGATTCTTATTCACAAAGGTTCATTCATTCATTCATTGGTGGGGCCCATAACACCAACATACTTCACATTCACACAAAACTCACTTGAATCTGTACACAGGAGAAAAGGCTGCTGGACATGTGGGTACCTTATTATCTATCAGGATTAATTTTCTTACTACTTTATATATACATATTATATATACATTTTTCAGAATCCTGACTTTATCATCAAGGCACTCCACTGTTTGGTCGATGGACCAACTAGTTGGACTGATTGGTGGTGAATTAGAACCAGCTAACACAAATAAAGTCTAGGAAACATTTAATATCCTCAGTAATTAATTTAAAAACCATGACTCATTTCTTGTTATTTTGTTTATCTAAATCATTAATCAATCCCTTTGATCTTGCATTTATTTATTACAGTTCATAATTTGAAAAATTAGATTTGTTAAAGAGTAATTAAGCATTTAGAAGTTTCATTTAAACATACATTTAGGAAAAATGCAGTAAATCATTTACCAATGAACAGACGATGATAGGTTCAGATCGAATAGGGAGTTATCAGCATTCGCAGGTAAAGACTCCCTCAGACAGACTGTCTGACCTTCACCAAGGGATCAAACCGTCAGGCAAAAACGCATTATCTCTGAATATTAAAATTCATAAATTCAGCAATGTCCATACATCAATCCGCAGCATGGATTAACTCTAACCCAGACTGGCAGTATAGAACTTAATGAAAAATAGAAATGTCAGAAAATGTGTAAAGAGGAACAACAACCACCCAGCAAGAACTCTCTCCCAAAGACTCTCCTCCAAAAATCCTCCCAAAGAACTCTCAAAGAACGCCTCTCAAAGAATAACCCAAAGACAACCGCAACCGCAACAGTATCCCCAACAGCAGCTACTCCCGTAATGACAGATGAGGGCTTATTATACCTTTCCTTGCCCTACTTCATACAAAATATGGCAACTTTAGGGGCAGACCAAATGTTCTGATTGGACAGTTCGGGGTTATCAATAGTTCATTGCACTCTTCCCAGAGCAAACTGGTTCTTCATAGTGACTTGGCACAAAAGTTCTCAAATTGTAATGGTCCTTCAGATTCCCATGTGGGGACCAGAAAATGTATCTTTTCAAGGCAAAAGGATCCTTTTGACAGGTTCATTCTTCGTCTCTTCCGTGGTTCTCATACATTCATCTACTGGCTTGTGGTCAAGTCCCCAACACATTGACCTTGGCAGGGAACACGGTGTCAGGAGTTCTTTTCACCTCGGGATCTCCAGAGCCATCTGGGCATGCACAGAAATCATCGCGCGTACATGGTGGCATCTGCTTCAGAGAACGCCATCTTGAGTACTGCGGCTTAGTAGGCCCGAATGTTAACTAAGCGAAAATAGACATAACAGTAACTAATATGTAGAAATGAAGGATCTAATGTTCAAACCCACACTAATCCCAATATATATTAGTATCTTCCTAGCTGCGGCAACATTTAAAGCGATAATACTTACCATACGATAACTTTATGCCACAATACAATCACAAAGCAATATAAACCATGCAATTTTACTATTTCAACACAATCTAAGGTTAGTTTGCGTGCCATCGTTAATTATTTTATTTTGCCATGCAATTAGCAATTTAGTCCCACGTATATTTATGTTTATCAAGGTGCAAATATTGATTAGTACCACTTCCACTCCAAACATGTTATGTAAATTAATTTGAGAATGATTATGTAATACATTTCATGCAAATTAGAGGAGGTATACAAAATCTTGTTTTACCTGCTCCATCAATCCCCCCTTTGGTGATTTTAAACATTACCACTACTCACTAATTTCACTAAATGTATCTAAGGAAATGGTTTTATTCGGGTCCACTTACATTTGTTAGTTTAAACAATAGTGTTCTCTACACTGTTCTCTTTTGTTTTCTTGTACATATTTTCTTTTAAATCTTCTAATTCTGTGTCCTCCATTTCTCTTTCCCTTTTTTCTTTTTCTTTATTTTTCATGTTTTCTCTTTTTATCTTATTTTGTAGTTTTCTTCCTTTTATGTACATACATCCTAATCTTAATATTAACACTAGAATAATCACAAAAGTCACAGGTATTCGGATTTTACCCACAAAAGAGCTACCTAAATTTGTTAATAAATTCTTAAGAGGAAATACTTTTACCAAGTTTCTCCCATACACCTTCAACCTCCATTGGAACACTATCTTCATGGAATTCAGTTACATTCTTAATATATTTCTTTATATTCTGACTTTTGTCAGGAATGTAAGTACAGCAATGTTGTACTTTCAGCATTCCACAGACTCCTCCCTCTTTTGCCAATATAATCTCAAGAACAAGTCGTTTTTGCATTACCATAGCTCTCATGGCAACCATTTCGGTATTTACCATTAAGAACCCTCCAGCTGTGTTTGTTGATAAACGATCCACAACTGTAGACAATCGTCTAATTTTATGTGCATTCAGAGATCTTCCAACTGCTGGTATCAGTGCTCCAAAAATATCACCAACAATTTCTGACCAACTCTCCCTTCTTCTACGTGTTAGCTGTCTACCTATTTCATGCAATCCATTTTCTCCCCTTTCCACATGAAATATTTTTGGAAAGACCAGGCCTAAGTAGCAAGTTCTATACCAATGGTCCGGCAACCTATAATATGCTCTGTTTCCACAAATGTAATATATTCCAGGGAATATTGGTTCTTTTCCTCCTTTAAATCCCCATCCTCCCAAGATTTTGTATGAATCCTGGCACTCACACCCACAAAATAATTGTCATATACAGTATTATCTCTACTCATGCATAATTTTCCTTTCTGGGGCCAATCTAAAGCTATTGCCGGGTTTGTTTCTCCCTTTAAATGATTTTCCTTCCCAACATCCCAAAATGGTGTATCCATTTTTTCCCTAGTCACTTTCTTTTTCATTTTAATTCTCCTCTCTTCCACCATATTCAAGAACGTTTTCTCTTCTTTTCTTAAACTACAAGTAAGGTTGTTTTTAAACACATCTTCTAAAGTTAGTGTTCTTGTTTCTAGAAAAAATTCGCCAAGAGTTTTACCAGGCTTCACCTTGTTTAATTCAGGAACTACAGGAATTTGTGAGAAAATATTATCTATGTCAGTGTAATAATATTCTAATTTGCCTGTTCATCCCATATGTCACAGGAAGAAGATGATAAGTGACATCTTCAGATACAGATGCAGGCAACTGCATACAAACATAATGATCTCTAACATCCATTGTTTCTACATATTCATATAATAGCTTTGTGAAAACATTCTTAGAAAAATCATTTATGGACTTATCTTTGTGAAGTTCTGGTCTATACCAGTTTTGTGATATGACTGTCATCAGAGTTTTGGCTAATGGTTCCATTCATTGAGTGTCTGTCTACATTTTCCAATGTTAATCTAAATGAAATAGTTATGGCCAATATAATCCAAACAAGCATTAATAATCCTGTACAATAAAACACATTGTACACCATCTTTGCAAAAATCTACATGTTGGATTTCTATTCTCACTGTTTGCCATGTGGTCAATAATCAGTGACTTAACCTCTTTCTTCAAAATGTTTGTCTAAACCTAAGGCTTTAGTTGCCTACTTGGTTCTTTCTGGTCATTTGTCTTATCCGGGCTTTCAATTCCTTTCAGAGTCCTTTGTCTCTTAATTCAGGTGTGTATCATCCTTATCCATTGGCTCACAGGCTTCATTCAGAATTTCTTGGTCATCAGTTTCTTCTCTAATGTCAGACAATATTACTCTCAGGATTTCCAAGCCTTTTTCTTCCTTGTCCACCTCCTTCACAGTCACTCTCAGACTTTCTTGGCTATCAGCTTCCTCTTGTATATCAGGAAGTGCCACATATGTCCATTCCGGTGACTTGTACTTCTGGTTAGGCCTTTTTATCCTCTTTGTGAGTTGCAAGTGCTTCTGATCCGTGTCCTCTTGTTATTCCTGACTGGACACTTCATTCACTTGTTCAGCATTATCATGCTTTATTCTTGTCAATCGGTATCTCAGTTTCTTAATTTTGTTGGGCCAAGCATCTTCTTTCAATGGCCTTTTCAATTTAGATCCTTTCTCATCTCGTTCAGTTTTCCAAGCCCTTTTTCTCAAATGTCTTCCCCCTTTATTTTCTCCTTCACTTTCTTCTGATTCTGTCTCCGTTTGGATGTCACTTTCTTTTAATTTTATTCTCAATATTTCAGGTTCACTGTCTGAATCTATCCCTCCTCGTGTTTCTTCCACACAATCTTCCTGCTGACTATCTGACCTTTTTTCTACCTGTTTGGGTTGTGTCCCTAAACCTCCTCGGGGTTCTTCTGTAATCACTTCACCCTCACTCTCTGTATCTAATTCCTCTCCTTCTAGCTCTATAATTTCTGGAGGAATTTCTCTTGTACTTGCACTTGGGATTTCTTCGTCAAAGATTACCTGTTCAGTTTCTCCAGTTTCATGTTTAGTTCTTTCTCATATTCTTGCTTGTTCTGTCTCAGATTCAGAACTAGTATCTGAAATTTACAGTCGTCGTCTTAGTGGTACATTTTCCTGACCAATAATTTGACTTTGACCTTGTTCATCTGCTTCTGGTAATTGTCTTGTTTTCGTTTCTTCTGATTCTGATTCCGAACTGGTATCCGATACTTCCCGATGTTGTCTTTCAGATTGATCTTCTGGATTTGGGACTCAAAGAGTGTGACTGGCATGAATCCAGTTCTTCACCCCTGCACACTTCACAGCAGTTGTCGTTGTCAGAATCACTTGACGTGGTCTTCCCCAGCGTGGAACCAGACAATTTCTTCTTCAGTGTACTTTTGTGTGGACCCAATCTCCAGGACTCGATCATGAGCTGGCTTCCTTTCAAGAGTGGTCGCATCTGGTCCAACCTGATGAAACACAGAATGTACCATATCAGCCAATCCCTTACAATAGTCCAAGACAAAGTCATCAGATATAGGCAGCAGTTTGTTGACAGGAATGAAAACATGTCTCATTGCTCTGCCCATTATAATCTCATGGGGGCACAGACCAGTTTTCCTATCAGGAATTGATCTAATGCTCATTAAGACAAGAGGCAAAACATCTGGCCATTTGAGACCTGTGGCCAAACAAATTTTTCCCAATCTGTTCTTAATTGTGCCATTCATCTCTCCCACCACTCCAGAAGCCACTGGTCGGTAGGCACAATGCAATTTTTGTTGTACTTTTAGTGCTTCACAGATCAGTTTTATAATTTCATTATGAAAATGTTTCCCTCTATCTGTTTCGATCGTTACTGGGAAACCAAACCGAGGAATGAAATCTCTCAGTAGGAGTTTTACTATAGTAACTCCATCATTCCTTCTGGTCGGGTAAGCCTCAACCCAACGAGAAAACAGACAAACAATCACGAGTACATATATTAGTCCGTTGCATGAAGGCATTTCAATGAAGTCAAGCTGCATACGAGGGAAAGGACCTCCCTCCCATCCTATGGTTCCCAAACTCACCACAGTTTTGCTGGCATATGAGACATCTCTGGCAAAGGCTCTTAGCTATGAGCCGGAATTTTGCATTATACTAAGTTTGTTTGAAAAGTCTAATCATGGCATCCCTTCCCATGTGTGCTTGCCCATGAAACATTTGTGCCATTGTAGAGATCATGCTATCAGGCATTACTGGTCTTCCATCTCTGTAAACCCAAACTCTGTCCACCTCCCGTTGTGTGCATCCTGATTTTATCCATTGTTTTTTCTCCTCTTCTTCTGCTGCTTCCTGTAACTGTCTCACCTCATCCCATGTACTTACTGTGTTAGTAAAAAGCAAGGGACATAAATCAATTTCCTTTTCCCTGTTATGATTCAATGAAGTCAAATTTCGAGCGCAGTATTGGGCTATGTCATTTGCAAATTCATTACCAGCTGACACATAATCTGTTCCTTTCTTGTGTGCTGTACATTTTATGACAGCTATTTCTTTAGGCAGCTGTATCACCTTAAGTAACTTGCCAACTATTTCTGCATTTCTAATTGGAGTTCCACTCAACGTCAAGAAACCTCTTTGGGACCATATCTGCTCAAAGCCATGTACCACTCCAAACCCATATTGGCTGTCAGTAACCACAGTGACTCGCAAATTCTTTCCCAACTTGCATGCTCTAATCAGTGCAAACAACTCGGCAACTTTAGTAGATCGTACTCCTTTCAAACAAGATGCTTCCAAAACTGTTGCAACAGTGCACACAGCATATGCAGCACTCAAAATTCCTTCTTCAGTTCTCAGGCATGACCCATCTGCAAACATCACATAGTCAGACGCTTTCAAAGACATGTCCTTAATATCAGGACTCGGTTTAGTACAAAAATCAAGCACTTTCAGACAATCATGATCAACTTCATCCTTCACTTCTGCATTCACAGCATCAGGCAGTAACGTTGATGGGTTCACATTAGTGCATCTTACAAGATTCACATTTGTAGCACCCAAAATCACCTTTTCATACTTAGTTAGACGACTATGCGTCATGAACTGTGTTTTACTTCTTGTCAAAAGGATTGCTACATCATGTGGAACAAACACTCACAGGATATCCCATTACAATTCCTTCACTTTGTTCCAAGCTCTTACATGTGGCAGCTACTGCTTTCAAACATCCAGGCAACGCTACAGCTACTGGATCTAGTACAGCTGAAAAGTAGGCAATTGGTCATCTCAATCTTCCATGTCTCTGCACTAACACGGAGAGAGCACATCCATCTCTTTCACTGCAATAAAGCTCAAATTCTTTTACATAATCAGGCATTTCAAAGCCGGTGCTTTACACAAGCTGTCTCTCAATTGTTTAAAAGATATCATCTCTTCTTTATTCAGCTCAATTGGATCTCTCATCACTCTTTGTCAAACGTACTAATGGTTTTGCAATCAAAGAAAAATTACTAATCCACTGGCGACAGTATCCCACCATTCCAAGAAACATTCTGGCTTCTCTGTGTGTCATTGGGGCTACCATTCCTTTAATGATTTTAATCCTATCTAATGTTACTTTTCTCAGGCCTTATTCAATCTTATGACCTAAGTATTGTTCTTCTTTTTGACAAAACTGCAATTGTGATGGTGATACTTTAAGTCCGTGATTAAACAAAGAAGACTAGCTTAAGTTGACCAAAGTGATGCAGTACTCAAAGTAGTTCTGTCACAGACACCTTGTAGGTGTATTCATGAAGCCCTCACCCACCAACCTAGTTGGTGGCATGCTTCATCATCGGGCCCACCCAGTGACACCTAGTATGTCCTGGGTGTGCTACGACGCCTGATTACAGCGGAGCTGGTATATTGCTGAGAGTGCAGTGAGGTTGGGTGAATTGTGATTTAAAACGGCTTGGTGGTGGTCCCAGTACCCAAGGGTAAATTAAATTTTAATAACTGGGCCGAAACCAGTGGTTAAAAGTAAGGCTACAGGACGTGTAAGGGTGGAGAGTTACTTTCCTCCTGCGTCCTTCAGATGGTCGACATGTTTCAGCCAGTGCCTTAGAGTATTCTGGCTTTCCTCAGGACCGTTTTTAAAAGGGTGTGGTGAAAATAAAACAGACTTAGTGTTGTGGTACAGACTATGTGATACACTCACTAAGGCGTTTTTCTATGTGTGAGAGGGGGATTCCCTTCTCATGCATACCTGTACAAACAAACATTAAAAACAAGGACAAAACATTTGTAGAGAGAGTCAGTAGTCAATTTAGACATCCGGTAAACAATGCTTAGGTGGCCGGCACTATAGTGCATGGTGAGAGGACTATAGTCGGCTAGGTGTGATGGTACTGGTGGTGCCATCAGAGTGAAAGTACGCAACTAATTAAGAGCGTGGTGTGGCTAAAACACGGAAATCACACTGAAGAAAGGTGACTTAGTGTAGCAGGGCGCAAGGAAAATGTTCTTACGCTTTGGGTTATTAGCCAAGGCTTCCTGGAGGGAAGCGGTAAGGGGATGACCCTATGAGAGAAAAAGAGATAGGCTGTGGGAGTTAGGGACCTGTGAGGGAAAAAGCGCTTACCCAGTTTGTTGTTTGGAGGCTTGTCAGGATTGTCATACTCACAGTCTTTCTGGTCAGTGCCTGCCTTGTACCTGTTGTCCCGCCGTCGTCCTCCGGTAGAAAGAGCCTCTCGGCGTGTGGGCTTTTTATACTGAGGTTAACGAGGTAGCACCGCCCCTAGATGTAGTTGCTGCTCATGCTCGTAGTTTGCACACTAGTCTCTCGTGCATGCTCAGTGTATCAGCGGGTTATTGCTCATGCTCATGAATTGCACACTAGTTCCTCGCACATGCTCAGTGTGAGTGCTTGATTTACAATGTAGGAGATTTGCACACTCGTCTCTCATGCATGCTCAGTGTATCAGCGGGTTGTTGCTCATGCTCATGAATTGCACACTAGTTTCTCGCACATGCTCAGTGTGAGTGCATGATTTACAATGTAGGAGATTTGTACTCCTGCCTTTGTCATACGCTCAGTTTGATAGCGCGATTGCGTGAAGGTATATGTAAAAACTAGATTATGAAAAAACTACAATATGCCGCCAATGATACGGGGTAGGGGGCAACACCAGTGTTAGGAGTGGCGTGGTCTTATATGCGCAGGCGCTAAGGGTTCAGTTTTGGTTATGTGTGCGTTAATGCTGGGAAAACATGCCTGCGGGACGCGCCGCCTCCTAGAGTGGTTCGGCCCATGAATTACTGTTAAGTGTGCGCAGCGCGCTAAGGTTGACATGGCAGAATGGGTGGGGTTGAAGCATGTGCCCAAGATGTTGGCAGTTTGGTGGTACACACAAGAGGGAGCATGATCAATAATTGTGTCCAGGGGGCCAACATCTTGGGCACATGCTTCAACCCCACCCATTCTGCCATGTCAACCTTAGCGCGCTGCGCGCACTTAACAGTAATTCATGGGCCGAACCACTCTGGGAGGCGGCGCGTCCCGCAGGCATGTTTTCCCAGCATTAACGCACACATAACCAACACTGAACCCTTAGCGCCTGCGCATATAAGACCACGCCACACCTAACACTGGTGTTGCCCCCTACCCCGTATCATTGGCGGCATATTGTAGTTTTTTCATAATCTAGTTTTTACACATACCTTCACGCAATCGCGCTATCAAACTGAGCGTATGCCAACGGCAGGAGTACAAATCTCCTACATTGTAAATCATGCACTCACACTGAGCATGTGCGAGAAACTAGTGGGCAATTCATGAGCATGAGCAACAACCCGCTGATACACTGAGCATGCATGAGAGACTAGTGTGCAAATCTCCTACATTGTAAATCAAGCACTCACACTGAGCATGTGCGAGGAACTAGTGTGCAATTCATGAGCATGAGCAATAACCTGCTGATACACTGAGCATGCACGAGAGACTAGTGTGCAAACTACGAGCATGAGCAGCAACTACATCTAGGGGCGGTGCTACCTCGTTAACCTCAGTATAAAAAGCCCACACGCCGAGAGGCTCTTTCTACCGGAGGACGACGGCGGGACAACAGGTACAAGGCAGGCACTGACCAGAAAGACTGTGAGTATGACAATCCTGACAAGCCTCCAAACAACAAACTGGGTAAGCGCTTTTTCCCTCACAGGTCTCTAACTCCCACAGCCTATCTCTTTTTCTCTCATAGGGTCATCCCCTTACCGCTTCCCTCCAGGAAGCCTTGGCTAATAACCCAAAGCGTAAGAACATTTTCCTTGCGCCCTGCTACACTAAGTCACCTTTCTTCAGTGTGATTTCCGTGTTTTAGCCACACCACGCTCTTAATTAGTTGCGTACTTTCACTCTGATGGCACCACCAGTACCATCACACCTAGCCGACTATAGTCCTCTCACCATGCACTATAGTGCCGGCCACCTAAGCATTGTTGACCGGATGTCTAAATTGACTACTGACTCTCTCTACAAATGTTTTGTCCTTGTTTTTAATGTTTGTTTGTACAGGTATGCATGAGAAGGGAATCCCCCTCTCACACATAGAAAAACGCCTTAGTGAGTGTATCACATAGTCTGTACCACAACACTAAGTCTGTTTTATTTTCACCACACCCTTTTAAAAACGGTCCTGAGGAAAGCCAGAATACTCTAAGGCACTGGCTGAAACATGTCGACCATCTGAAGGACGCAGGGGGCAGTAACTCTCCACCCTTACACGTCCTGTAGCCTTACTTTTAACCGCTGGTGTCGGCCCAGTTATTAAAATTTAATTTACCCTTGGGTACTGGGACCACCACCAAGCCGTTTTAAATCACAATTCACCCAACCTCACTGCACTCTCAGCAATATACCAGCTCCGCTGTAATCAGGCGTCGTAGCACACCCGGGACATACTAGGTGTCACTGGGTGGGCCCGATGATGAAGCATGCCACCAACTAGGTTGGTGGGTGAGGGCTTCATGAATACACCTACAAGGTGTCTGTGACAGAACTACTTTGAGTACTGCATCACTTTGGTCAACTTAAGCTAGTCTTCTTTGTTTAATCACATATAAATCCCTCCTCGGGGACATGGACTAGCTTTCTAGTCCTCTCTCTCCCTCTTGTTACACGCAGATACTTTAAGTCCTCCATCTGCCAAATGATTTAACAGTGCAATTGTGTCAACAACACAGGCTTCTAGCGTCTTCGACGCCACTAATAGGTCAACGATATATTGGACTGGCACTGATCTTTCTGGCATTCTTAATTCTTCCAGTGATTTCTTTAAGATCTGATTAAATATTGAAGGATTTTCTGTATACCCCTGAGGGATACGGCACCATGCCAAAATACACTCGCCAAACCGGAACGCAAAAAAGTTGTTGGCTATCAGGGTGCAATGGAATAGTAAAGAAAGCATGACACAAATCAATGACTGTGTACCATTCTGCATCATGGGGAATCTGATATAGAATTACTGAAGGGTTTGGCACAATGGGACAGCAAGGAACAACAATTCTATTCACCCTTCTCTAATACTGCACTATTCTAAAAGTCCCATTTGGCTTTTTCAAACCCATGATCGGTGATTTACATGGACTGCTCATTATCTCTCTTAGAATTCCTTGTTCAATCATTCTGTCTATTACAGGCGTTACTCCTGTATCTATCTCTGGTGTCAACTTGTACTGAGGAGTATTTGGGTAATTTACTCCTTCTTTTACAGTTATTTTCACAGGATCTACATCTTCTACATCTTCTCCTGTGAAATCCCACACTTCTGTTTTCACTGTTTCTTTTAATTCCTGAGGTATTCCCTCTGGATCAAATACAACAAATGCATCAGTAATGTCTGGTTCTAGTTTAGCCACTGTCATTCTATAAAGAACATCATTGTCTGGAGTTTCAAAAGCTATACCGTCAGGTGTACAAAAGATGGTGAGGTTCATTTTGCAAAGTAAGTCCCTACCTAACAGATTTACAGGACTAGAGTCACGTACTACAAAGCGATGCATATCAGCAAATTTCCCTATTCTAACTTTTACAGGATCGGAAAGATGGGCTTTTATCTGTTTGTTCGAAACTCCAACCACTTGCATTGTCTCACCAGAGAGAGGAAGATTTTTTACTTCAGCTGATCTAACAGTTGAACGAGTAGCACCAGTGTCCACTAGGAAAGTGACATTTACTTCATTCACCTTTCAATGCACAAAAGGTCCAGTCTGGTCTACTAGAGTTGCGCCAAGTACGCACTCTTCTTCCTCTCCTAGGCACCGTCAATAACTCTCCTCTGACTCACTTTCATCGCGTTGCAGCCAAAACTGCGAAATGGCACCAGCGCGCAGCAGCTTTGTTACCTGTTCTTCGTTGTAGAATCCTGGCTCATTACTGTATCTTTGAGGATTTAGGTTCTGTGGAAAAGGTGGCTTTGGCACCTGACACTGTTTGGTAACAACCTGCTGCTGTCGCGGCGGTTGGCAACTCACCTCATTCTGCACCTGTGGATTTAATGATGAATTATTACCATTAGCTTTCAGTGGCAATTTACACTAGGATTTCCAATGTCCTAACTTCCGCAATTATGACAAGGCCACTTCTTTTTAGCTTCATCTATTCCAATATTAGATTTTGGTCTTGCTTGCCCTATTCTACTGGTTTGTTCAATTAACTGGGCTTCTTGTCGCTCTGCTACTTTAACCTGTGCCCACATTGCCTTTTCCTTCAGCTTGCGTTGTTTGCCTTCAATTTCATCACTAAAATATTTTGCATGACGCAACACTTTGTCTATTTTTTTATTTTGCCAGTCTACCGTATGTTGTTTAATCATTTCACTAACTTCAGGCCTTAAACCATAGACAAATCTGTAAACAAAATGACTCAAATCCTTTTCACTTAGTTTCTCAACTCCACTGTATTGCTTAAAAGCCAAAAGTAACCTCTCGTAATATGCATGCACTGATTCTTTGACCTCCTGGTGAGTTCTGTCAATTTTTACCCAATCAGTTTCTTTCGGAGGTACTTTATTTTTTAGAAACGTAATTACCTGCTCATATTTTTTCATTACTTCTGGATCTGGGGCTCCTGTCTTAGGATCCCTAGGGTACTCTTGGGTTGGCCAATCTATAGTGATCTTACATTCTGTCCATAAATCTGCAGGCACAATTATGTCAAAAAGACCATTCAGATCTATCCATAATACTTTTAAAAGTTTGACAAACCTATCTACCTGTCTATACCATTCAACTGGTTTTTCTCTCAACCTTGGAAAATCATTTGTAAATGACAAAATATCCTGTCTAGTCCATGGAACATGTACATATCCTCTTCCAGGAATTTCTCTCATGGGGCATTCTGTTACCACTGGCTCTTTCTCTCTCATCGGGAAAGCTAGAGAGGCTTTGTCTGTAGTTTCCCCTCTCCTTGTAAACCATCTACTTTTCCATTGATCCACATCACCCCATTTTCTTACTAATGCAATTAACTCTTTAATTTGGGTTAACTTTCCTGCAGTATTCAGGTTTTCAATATCTTTTTCAGTAAAATCTACTCTGTATGGCTTCTGCAATGATCTTATTTTTTCAAAATCTATTCCCGTTTCACTCGCTGTATCTTCTAGCTTTTCATGCAAATTCCTTGCTCTCCAAGTAATGCTTTTACATAAAAACATTAATTCCTCATCTTGGTATGCTTTTAATTTTTCAGTTGGAATGGTTCCTACAATTAATTTTTCTAAAGTTATTTTTAATTTCGCTACATCTAAAGGTTGTGGTTCTGTATCCTTTTTCTGTAAACTCCTTAGCCTAAAACTTAATTCTTCAGACGTTGGTCCTAAAGGGGTTGTCGCTATTCTCATTTTATCTACCATTTTCTCTGGGGTGTCTGTGGCTGATTCTGTTGCCATAGGAGTCTTATTGGCTGGACTCTGGTTTACAGTCAAATGTTTAGGTGTACTTAATCCTGATATTCCTGCACTAACCTTCCATTCATTTTCTCCTGAACTACTCCTTTCTTTCTCCTTTTGCATACCACAATTATACGGGACTGTTAAACAAGGCTCACTATCTTTTTGTTTATCAAAAACTGGTATCACTGGTCCTATAGTATTTTTTTGGGGGGGGGGATTTTATAATACCTTTATTGAAACAAAGTCTCAAAATTACACAGCCTCTCGCCTACAACCCTGTGGGCCGTCAGCTCAATAATTCCCAGCAATGAACACAGCTATTTAGCCAACAACCCAAGGGGCAGGCATCGGTCGTCAATCACAGGCTATAGGAGGTCCGTCACTCGAAAAAGGCACATGTTGCACTAAACCCACCATTCCAGGAAAACAATCCTGGTGTACTTTTGGCCTTCCAAAACAAGTAACTACACACATCACCCTAAGGCCAATACCTCACAGTGTTTCCAGCAAGGGGGACCCCATGTCGATTTAGTAAGGCCTAACCCGTCCACCCACTCTGCAGATGCTATTCAGCAAGCCAGATGCGGTCGCCCGTACCAGCAGGGATGTGTCCAGGGGAGTGTCACTTGTTATGTTTCATATGGAGGGTCTCATACTCCAGGGTCATGAGTGTTCGTGTCAGAGGTGACGGGAGCTGCCTCCTCAGGGGTAACATCTTTATTAAGCAGTACGTAGTATATAGTCCCCAGAAGTTCTTGGGCCTGCTCCTGGGAGGTAGTAATTCACTAAAGGTCTCAGTCTGGGTGCTGCAATAAAGCATGTCATGCGACCATTGCGCCATTGTGGGTACAGGACCCTTCAACCAACACATTGCCACACGCCGCTTTGCCACCAGCAGACCCATAGCAACCAATCTGCAGACCACTTTAGGCAGTTGCTTAGAGTACCCCAGGGCAGCCAAGGCCGGGACCGGGGAAAGCTCCACACCCACCACCTTGCTCCGTTCCAGAAAGATCCGTTCCCAAAATCTATACACTTCAGGGCAATGCCAAGCTAGGTGGACAAAGTCCGCCGAGTGCACGTGACATCTGTCACAAGCCGAGTCCTCCCACAGCCCATATCTGTATAGTCTCTCTGGGGTATAATACGCTCTATTCAAAAACTTGAAGTGGACAAGCCTGTGTCTGCCGTGTAGCGAAATGCGTCGGGTGCTAGTACAGCAATAGGACCACAGAGTCATCTAGTTCCTTTTGTAAGTCACGTTGCCAGGCTAGTCTGGCTTTCGTATATTGATTCGCCCTATGTGACATTGCCAATTTATAAACGTTGGAAACCGCCTTGCGCTGTGATTTAGCTTTAATAATATATGACAGTTACAGCATCTCCGGTGGTTCATGCAGATCGTCCCCCAGCACCTCCTGCTGGGCTCTCCGCACCCTGTGAAACTGAAATCTCTGGAGCAAAGTACTGGCAGCGGCTAAGCCCCCCACGTCTCCCATGTCTTCACTACCCCGTCGTGGAACAAGTCTCCCATCATCAAAACATTCAACGCTTGCAAGGCTCGAACCACTCCTTTGTCCCGGCATGGGGCAAGCCAAAGGGCCCATTCAATAGGCATAGCCGGGGAGTACAATAGCGCCCCCGCTTGCAAGTTCAACAAAGTGTGCCAGGTGTGGCATGTCGAATTAAGCGAGTCTAGTATCCCTGTCCTGCTGTCAGAGGGTGCACATATCGTGGCAGGAAGAGGTAGCGGGTCGGCAAAAAGCCGTTCCATTCGGAGAAATGGGATATCTGGCGAGCCGTGCATCCAGTGGTACGCCTGAGCGCCTTGTGCCACTCTGTAATACAGACTCAAATCCGGGGCACCCAGCCCCCCATATGATACGGGAGGGTAAGTACCTGCCAACGCACCCGTGCTTGTTTGCCCACCCAGGCTAACTTTATCAACAATGCCTGGACTCGTTGAAAAAATTATACTGGTAGAACAATGGGAATATTTGTGAATAAGAACAGGAACCGGGGCAAAATCACCATCTTCATGATGAACACTCTACCTAGTAATGATAGCGGTAGCTTAATCCAGCCCTCTACATCATCCTCCAGCTTACTGACCGCTGTACCGTAATTTTTCCAAAACACGACCTCCGAGTCTGTATGGAGCCATATGCCCAAATATCGAATCGACTCAGTAGACCAGCATAGTGGATACTCTGGTTCAAACTGTGACGTAGCTGGGGTGAGTGGGAAAATTATGGATTTAGACCAGTTGACTCGTAATCCTGACAGCGCTCCGAAATGCACTACTTCTCTAAGGATAGAGGAAAGATTTTTCTCCGGGTCTGGGACGTACAACTAACAGTGTATCATCCGCATAGGTGGAGACCACTATATTATATGTCGGAAAACTGATACCTTCATGTCCGTGATACTCTCGAAGTGCACACGCCAACGGTTCTGCGACCAAAGCATGTAAAACAGAGGATAACGGGCAGCCTTGTCTTGTTCCTCGTGTAATAGCTATGGGATCCTTCACCAAATGACCTATTTTTATTCACGCCCTGGGTGAAGCGTACAGTACCCCAATCAATTGAAGGAAGACGGGGCCGTGCCGCATCCTAGTGAGAACATGCTGCAGAAAAAGCCACTCGACGGAGTCAAAGGCCTTTTCCATGTCAAGAAAGACCGCGACGGCTTTAGTATCGTGCCTAACATGTTGAATGGTGCCGAACACCATGCAAAGGTTGTAGGTGAGATTCCTATCCGGGACAAACCCCGCTTGCTCCAGAGCTACCAACATCGGTGCCAGGGGGGAAAGACGATTGGCAAGAATCTTTGCAAAGATTTTGGTATCCACATTAAGCAAGGAGAGTGAACGGTAAGATCCGCACTTATCTAGCGGTTTATCTGGTTTAGGTATGGCGACAATAACCGCCTCCCTCATCGATGGTGGCATTGTGTCCGACACACACATATCATCGAAAAGCGCAGCAAGGTGCGGGAGTAATAAATCCCAAAATGTCTTATATAACCCAACAGTTAGGCCATCAACCCCGGAGCACTATTTGCTCACATTCCTGACAGTGCAAGCAATATTTCATCCTTTTCAATAGGCCGCATAAGAAACTAGCGATGCGTGTTCGTGAGAAATGGCAATTTGATATGCTCTAAGTAGTCCAAGATTTGGTCCTCCGTTCCGGTAGACCGGGAAGTGTATAGGTCCCCGTAATATCTCTTAAATCGGTCCGCTATGTCCACAAGCAGGTCTCCCTCAAGCTAAGTGATCAGCATTCTGCTGCGCTTGGCTTTGATAATCTGCGCCAGAACCGACCCCGGTCTATCCCCCTCCCCGTAGGTGCGCGCCGTTGCATATTTACCCATGTGATTCAGTTCGCTATCTGCAGCTTCCTGATACTCCCCCAAGCGGTCCTTAATGGCTTGCATGGTAGTCTCATCTGGGTTCTCTATCAGAGATTGTTCTAATGCCCCCAGTTCCTTTTCCAGAGTAGAGAGTCTGCCACGAATCGAGCGAAGAACCCCCGAGTGCTTGGCCATAGCCACGCCACGGATATATACTTTAAACGTTTCCCACACTGTTTGGAAACTGTCCACTGAACCCACATTTATGGGAAAAAAGGATTCTATTGCCCCAGCTAGTTCAGCTTTAAAAAGAGGGTCCAGCAGTGAGTAAGGGGGGAAGCGCCAGGTGAATGGAGGAATAGTGTTCTTCGGCGTGCTAATAACCAGTAGCAGCAGAGAATGGTCTGATAGAGTACGCAGAAAAATCAAGCACTCCCGAACGTGCTCTATGAGGGAAGCAGAGAGTAACCAATAATCTATACGGTTGTGCAAGTTGTGATAGGCAGAATAATGTGTGTAACCCCCCTTGTCTGGATGCCTCAAGCACCAAGCTTTGCAGAGGCCTAGTCACGTCATAGCGCATTCAAGTGCCCGTGACCCTGCTGTGGTTCTCCTCACCGGAACCCCGGATCTATCCAAATTTGGAACTCTGACCAAATTAAAATCCCCACCCCAGAGGTACCGCGCCTTAGTGTATCTGGCCACTATGGATGCCAGCGCAGAGAAAAACTCCGGACAGTCATAGTTGGGGCCGTATACATTCACTATAATTAAGTCGATACCCCTTCCCTGACATTTGGAAATAACATTGCGACCATTCTTGTTTGATTCCAATTGGACCAATGTATAGGGGGATTTAGGGTTAACCCATGTCAGAACTCCTCTAGCATATGTGGTGAATCCGGAGACATTAACATGATCCGCCAGCCCTCTACTGCACAGAATAGCACTATTCAGTGGGAGGTGGGTGTCCTGTACCAGGGCCACATCAATATTCTGCCTCTGCAGGTAGTGGATTACCTTACGCAGTTTCCGATGGTCATTTAGCCCCTGGACATTCCACGTAAGCGCGCGGAGGGAGTCTAGTGCCCTTGGCGTTTGGGGCTCACTGTGTCCCGCCATCCGCCCCTACACTGAATGTGGTGCAACCTGGAATATTCAACCTGTGGCAAGTGTGCCTACCTATCAAAGGCCAATGTGAGACTTTAAATAACAGAAACAATAAAACATTCCCCTTTTCCCATAATCCCCCCTCCCACAACAGACCACCCCCAACTTGGTTGTGAGACATTCTCAACAGCAACCAAACCACCACCCACCATCCCCCCCAATCAAACAGTACCCCCGTCTTGTGATGAACTCATGGGCAGATGTTGCTCAACATCACAAGAAGAAACAGTGTAAACATAAAACAGCCCCGCTCCCCGCACATCGTCCCAAACATGAACAACAGCATCGCTATCCCTATATGCCTAGATCCCAATCGACACACAGTTCGCTAACTTAGCAGTTTCATCGCTCGGCCGAGTATCCAATGGCTCCAGTGACCCGGCCTGCATACACCTAAAAAGCAATCTCAGACTCCATGTGGCCCCCACCTGTGTCAATCACTTAACATCGTTCCTAGTCTCTAAATGTGTAGATGTCAGGTGGCTGCTCCTTGAAAGTACTAAGGTGTGGAGCGTACCCAACTTAGTGGTGACCCAAGCCTGACAGAAGTGCTCTCACCGCCACCACGCCCATGCAACACAGCCCTGGAAGCCCAGCACCCCCACCCTTCTTATGTTCATAGTCATACTTAGCAATGCGCTGTGATTCTCTGCTTTTAGTTCTGTTCGTCCAGTTCGCCTCCTGCTGCCTCACCGAGCTGCTGCCATTCCGGACTGCAACGCCGCTCTTTAGTCCAACCTTTTAATGCCTTCTGGAGCGCTTTTGGATCTGTGAAAATATGGGAGCGCCCCTGCGTGTTGATGCGGATCTTGGCAGGGTACAGCATGGCGTAATCTCTGCCCAGTTCGCGGAGTTGCTTCTTCATGGGGATGAACTGCCTGCGAGCCTCCTGCACTCGTAAAGTCCGGGAAGAGCGAAATCTCTGAACCCTCATAGGACAATGAAAGCTTGTCTCTTGCTAGGCACAGGGCAGTGTCTCTGTCTCGAAAATTAAGCAATTTAGCGATGATCAGATGCGGTGGCACCCCCGGGGACGCTCGAAGCCCCAGGGAGCGGTGTGCTCTTTCCACTACAAACATTGAGGAAAATACCCCTTCTCCTAGCAGCGTAACCAATAGCTTCTCGATGAATTGCTCCATGTTACCAGTTTGAGTGGACTCCGGCAGGCCAACAATTCTAAGGTTACATCTACGGGAGTGCGCGTCTAAGTCTTCGGTCTTATCTTGCAGGACACGCATAACTCTGCCAAGCTGCTTGTGTTCAGTGTCTAACGCAGTATTCACTTCTTCAACCACCGCAAGTCTACGCTCCGACATGTCCAGACGTTCGGCGTGCTAGTCTAAGCGCTTGGCCATTCTGTCCATCCTATAGGAGAGAGCATCCATTTTCGTGCCCAGAGAGGAGATGCCGCCCTGTAGATTTTTCTCCGTGGTCAGAAGCATGCTCCGGATGTCAGTGCCGGGATCGGTTGGCGCTGGGGTCTGCATACGTGTCTCCTCCTCCGTTGAGGTATCTTGCTACTCCGACCGCCTCTGATCAAAGGAGAGCTTAGGTTGAACCCTATCCACTCTGTCAATGCTAGCTGAGTGCCTCCCGCGACACTCCCTCACCACACAGCGCCAAAGTTCTACTAGCCACTCCACTGGACCAGCTGTGAGAGACTCCAAGCCACTACTAGTCTGCAGCGCTTCCCGTCTTCACTCCGGGCAGTGCCCACTCCCTCAGGGGACTCCGCCCTGCCCACCGATGTCAGCACACAATGCCCAATGGGTCCCCCAGGACGCTCCCCTTCTGGTTCCAAGCAGTGTCCAATATGCGCGCTCTATGCACGGGACGAGTACCCGCCGGCCAGTTCAGTGGAGCATCACTGGAGTTCTCCCCCAGGGAACTCCACATGCGTACAAAGCGCTATTGCAATGGGGCACTTCTACTAGTCGAGCATCTTCCCACCAGCAGCAGCATGCATGTGCCAGTCTCCACTCATCAAAGGTGGGCAGCACCTCCCCCAGGGCTTCAGCAGGATCGAGCCTCCACTCACTCCTACCGTCCCACTGCAATCTCAGTTCCAATCCAAGTTCCTCAGCTGTTGCTTACCGCAAGAGACGTTGCACCAAACACTGCGCATTCAGGCATTCACTCCTATGGCTTGCCCAATGCAGCGAGTCACCGTTTGCCAGGCTCCATGTGTAGCAGCGCGTTCAATGCACTCCGCTCAAAATGGGGGAAGTACGTGTCCACAAATGCTCTCTGCGCTCAGGGCCCCAATGCGCCTCCTGGGTTGTCACCATACAGGCTCGGTATTCATCGTCCAGAGCTCCACATTATCCACTCTGCAGGATGTACACAGAATTGGGGCTTCTCCTGAAGGGGCAGATCAACTCGCTGCAGACTACCTGCACTGCCTTGTTCCGCCCACCCCGTCCACATGTCGAACTCACCGGAGGTCTCCGCAAGCACAGGAACCTCAGCCGTGCCACAGACCGCAAGTGGTGGTTGGTCCAAGGATCACTCTTCTGCGATGCGCAGAGTGCAGCAAGTGTCGTTCCGCCAGGCCCACCTCTGGCTTTCCAGTTCTCGTCGTGCCGTCCTTCAGGGCCACTCACGTCCTCGCCGCGGTGCGCAGTCCAAGGCGGCAGGGACGTGTGGAGGCTCACGGTACTTGCGCTCAGGGCTCCAGTGCTCTGCCGAGCGGAGCACCGTTCCAGGTTCAATGGTGCTGCTCACTCTCCTCAGCCGGACTGGCTCTCTCTTTTCTGGCCGCTGCCGCGGGCCCGGAGGGTCATCGCTTCTGGCCACGCCAGACCAACGGACGGGGCCAAAAGGCTCCAATCTGCCGCAAGCTCTCCAATGCTGCAATCGGACCTCAGGTGCCCAGCAGCGAGCACCAACGGAGACCGGTAGCGGTCGGGCCGGCATCTCTCGCTGCAAAAGCTCCCCTCGTTCACTGGGTCTTCCGGCGCCGGCGCACGACTCTAGCCCGGGGATCACAGGCCTGCCGGGCAGGCGGTCTCAGCACCCCGTAACTCCGCCTCCAGTGGGTAAATACGGATCGAAGTGTAATCGTCGGGCCCCTCGTGTCGACTAGATCAAGGCCACTTTAGTGCGCTCAATTTCGAAGCGCGATGCTCCCGGATAGCAGGATGATGTTGCGGAGCTAAAGGCTTAAGCGGCCATCTTGGTCGCGGGCAAGCTCCGTACCCCCCCCCCACTGGTCCTATAGTTACAGGCATAGTCACTGCTTCCATATTCTTTGTTAATTCTCTAATCTTTTCATTTAATTCCTGTGTTGTTCTAGTTAGTTCAACAGACTTTTCATTATCAAATCTTACCGTCTGTGACATTTCTGAATCATTAAAAGGAATATTTTTCCCAAAATTATTCGGCATTTGTTCAAAACTTTTATTTGTTTCAGTTTCCTTTCGTGGTGCACTTGGTGTCGCCATCACAGAATCCTGTAAATATTGAGGTGTTTTTTTATAAAAAATGTCCTCCAGTACTTCATCCTCAGATTCACTCACTCCATATCTGTAACCTTCTGACTCTGTATTATTTCTTTTTTCTGTACATTTTCTACCACCCGTGTCTCCAGCACTTCTCAGAGGAAACATACCATCAGTCATGCTCGCATTACGCCATCTTCTCATTCCGTAATCATGGCTTTCTTGACCATAATATCTACCAAACACATAATACCTTGTTCCACTCCGATGCCTTTCTCTTTCATACATCTCTTCTTCCAATTGAGTCAAAGCCTCAAACTGGGTAGGTCTGGGTTTTGGTTCCAATCTCATCATTCTATCTCTCAAATTTCATAGTACAGCTAGACTAAATGAACCATTCTCCGGAAACACTAGTACTCCATCCTCTTTGGTATACTTTACCCAATTTTCCAACCAAATGCATCTATGATAACCATATTTCGTCATCATAAAGGATGCAGGCGTTTTCGGTGAAGGAAGTATCTGTCCTTCTCTAGTTACAATCGGCTTATATTTCTTAAATAGGTTTTTGATTTTTCCAAACCATGACTTTTGCTCCTTTTCTGGTTGATCGTAATACATCTTATTTTATTTTTCAAATTCCTAATTATTTAAGCTCCGCAATTCAACTTTTTTCTGGCTTCTCAGTTTTCTGACCAATCCTAGCGTGAAGCACACTAACGCACCAATCCAGAGCGTCTATGTAACACTCCAATCCTAGCGCGCCTCACACTAACGCACCAATCAGTGAGAGCTTCGTCTTTCAATAGCTGAATAATCCCAGCGCAGTCTTTCTGTTGTCTGCCTTTCCCACTACTTCTGCTCTTGCTGACCCCTCCATTACAAAATTTATCGGCAAACTTTTCTCAAGTTTTTCTTTAATCAAAATCTGTTGGTAACAACATAAACACATCTCCATTGCCTGTTTCGCTAAATCAAAGAAATAGCTTTGTCCATTTACACAAGAATTCTGTCTTTCCAGGAGGCAGCGCTTACCTCTACCCTATCACAGAATTTTTCGTTTTGCCGATAAAGTAGCACTTCTCTCTACCTTACCCTTCTAACGAGCAACAGGCAAACTCGTCTCTCTGGGGATAAAACACATGTGAAGACTGTAATGCTCCTGAGAATTAAGGCCAGAGTTTCACAAGAAAACCTATTGCTATTCCATTCACACACATTCATATGGTGATTTCCCTAACATAACACAATTCCGTGTTACCACAAATCTTGAAACTAAACAATGTTCAATTCCATGTACACTTAACATAAACAATACTCAACATAAAGTGTTAAACATACATCAAAAATCACCAAATCAATACAACAGAAACCATCACCTCTGCTACCATGAAATACTGATCCAGCGCAAGGGACAACATTTACATATCTCCTTATGTCACAGATTCTTATTCACAAAGGTTCATTCATTCATTCATTCATTGGTGGGGCCCATAACACCAACACACTTAACATTCACACAAAACTCACTTGAATATGTACACAGGAGAAAAGGCTGCTGGACATATGGGTACCTTATTATCTATCAGGATTAATTTTCTTACTACTTTATATATACATTCTATATACACTTTTCAGAACCCTGACTTTATCATCAAGGCCGATGGACCAACTAGTTGGACTGGTTGATGGTGAATTAGAACCAGCTAACACACAATTAAAGTCTAGGAAACATTTAATATCATCAGTAATTCATTTAAAAACCACGACTCATTTCTTGTTATTTCAATTATGTTTATCTAAATCATTAATCAATCCCTTTAATCTTGCATTTATTTATTACAGTTCATAATTTGAAAAATTAGATTTGTTAAAGAGTAATTAAGCATTTAGAAGTTTCATTTAAACATACATTTCGGAAAAATGCAGTAAATCATTTACCAATGAACAGGCGACGATAGCTTCAGATCGAATAGGGAGTTATCAGCATTCGCAGGTAAAGACTCCCTCAGACACGCTGTCTGACCCTCACCAATGGATCAAACCGTCAGGTAAAAACGCAATATCTCTGAATATTAAAGTTCCTAAATTCAGCAATGTCCATACATCAATCCGCAGCATGGATTAACTCCACACCCAGACTTGCAGTATAGAACTTAGTGAAAAATAGAAAAGTCAAAACATTTGTAAAGAGGAACAACAACCACCCAACAAGAACTCTCTTCCAAAGACTCTCCTCCAAAATTCCTCACAAAGAACTCTCAAAGAACTCCTCTCAAAGAATAACCCAAAGACAACCGCAACAGCAACCCCAACAGCAACTACCCCCGTAATGACAGATGAGGGCTTATTATAACTTTCCTTGCCTTACTTAATACAAAATATGGCAACTTTAGGGGCAGACCAAATGTTCTGATTGGACAGTTTGGGGTTATCAATAGTTCATTGCACTCTTCCCAGAGCAAACTGGTTCTTCATAGTGATTTGGCACAAAAGTTCTCAAATTGTAATGGTCCTTCTGATTCCCATGTGGTGACAAGAAAATGTATCTTTTCAAGGCAAAAGGGTTCTATTGACAGGTTCATTCTTTGTCTCTTCCGTGGTTCTCATACATTCATCTACTGGCTTACCGTCAAGTCCCCAAAACATCGACCTTGGCAGGGAACACGGTGTCAGGAGTTCTTTCGCCTCGTGATCTCCAGAGCCATCTGGGCATGCGCAGGAATCATCGCGCGCACATGGTGGCATCTGCTTCAGAGAACGCCATCTTGAGTACTGCGGCCTAGTAGGCCCGAATGTTAACTAAGCAAAAATAGACATAACAGCAATTAATATGTAGAAATTAAGGTTCTAATGTTCAAACTCACACTAATCCCATTATATATTAGTATCTTCCTAGCTGCAGCAACATTTAAAGCGATAATACTTACCATACGATAACTTTAAGCCACAATACAATCACAAAGCAATATAAACCCTGCAATGTTACTATTTCAACACAACCTAAGGTTAGTTTGCGTACCATTGTTTATTATTTTTTTTTTTTTTTAGTTTATTTTTTTATCTTCCCGTCAGGTTTTAATGTTGTTCAACTAAACAGATCCAAAGATGGCTAGAATTCCCCATTTGTTTTCAAATTAAGACAATCAAATCCGGCAGTGTTGACGTCCTGTTTGTTCACTCCTGTTTTCTCAATCGATGCTTTGCTCATGGTTTACAGGTTGTGATCCACAGATTTACACAAAGAGCATTCCATACTAGACATGATGTAAATAACAGGAAAAACTCCATATGTCTCCCCCACAGCCACATTTGTAAAATACATAGCCAACCATAAAACACTAGCCATCCATCAGAAAGTTACTCGGAGGGAAAAAGGACAACAATGATGTCAGAAAACTACTATGGTATTCTGCAATGATGCACCCTCAGATTAGGCGAGTCCAAAGAAATGACAACTACTGCCAGATATAAACATATGTATACACACATTCACTGTATGCACATACATGGGGGCCCGTGGGGGGGAGCATACAATGTTCTGAGGAAAGTTGCAGTATTGAGAATGTCAGTGTAGTTTACAGATGCCTTTTAGTCTTCAATACCTTCTTAACTTATGACACGGCAAAGTGAACAAAAATATAACAATAGCGGCTTGAGAAAAAAGGAGCATGGCTTAATTTTGCACTTCACCCCGAGTAACCTCCTTGGGAGCTCGTAATGGATTTGAAATTTGGTTTCAAGATCATCCAAATTTGAGACAAGTTAGGCAGCAGCTTCATCTTGGATAGCAGATGAGCCCTGGAAACAAACACCAATCAAGGGCTGGTAGCAAGTTTGCAGAGGGTCAAAGAGCTAAAGATGCAACAAACGGATTGCCATCCAAAACGTTGGTCTTTCAAACCGCAAAAAAATAAGCAACCCCTGAAGGCAATTGTCACTCAAAAGCAGACATCCGTAGACTGATTCACCTGAGGTGTGCACTGAAAGCCATGCTCATTTACTGAGCGCAAATAAACATTTTTCCATGAACAGTGGGATTTTAATCAAAACAATATTCAAAAATGAGAGGAGCCATGTGGATTTAAGTCCTTGTCTAACTAAAAGGAATATGTTCTGTTTACCCAATAACACACCTGTGCTGTCCCAACAAGCACAATCGATCCACCTTGGTGGCAGTGAATACTAATAAAATTATGGAACTCTCAAAGCCTGTGGTAGGGGCCTCCATATGTGCTGTAAGCCTAATTGCTTATATGAAGTAATACGCAAATTACTTCACCAGGCAAGAAAAGACCAACACTGGAAGAGATGCAAGCTCCGATGATGTTCCATAAATTAAAACATTACCTGCAAGAGATTTCAGAAGCAAACCAAAGCTGACGTCTAATTCTATGTAAATGGAGGGAACGCAATTAAAACAAAAACAATTTTAAAAATGCAAAGAATGCATTTCACCATCTATTAACCCTTAAGAATAAAAAGTCACCATCCTTTAACCCTGGCAGCATGCAAACATTTTAATGTTCACATAAAAATGAGCTCTGTTTTGCACTGTAGTTCATAAACACTGAAAATTGGGAGACTCAGGAGGGCAGTTTTGAAAACAACTGTTGTTGAGATCTCAATAAGCACTACATTAACCTGAGCAGAATCAGAATGTGGCTGGTTTGATTTCTCTTGCCTCCTGGCCCGGGAGTAATACTTTCAATGGTCGCTAAACAACTGCTTAGCCTGCACCAACCTATCTACTTACAAAAGCAGTTTAAAATATGAGGTGCAGCATCAGGGCCTCTATCTTAAGAGGCACTGTAGTGTTACACATTGAATGGGATGACTCACTGCAAAATTAATGCACGGCTGAGAGGAACTACTAAAGGAACAGGCACCAAGCCATGAAGATTTCTGGCCTGACCGGTGCATTTTAAAACAACGCAAAGAGATGTAAGGCCTGTTGTCACCTGGGTCCATTAGCTTTCCGATATCTCTGAGGTGAGGACGGTGAGAAGGGCTTAGGCAAGGAAGGGTGAAAACCCATGATTTTACGGTTTCTTCAATAGCATTGTGGTGCAAGCACCCGGTTATTGTCTGATGTACAGATTGCAAACCCCCTTGCAAAAAAATAGAATATCCCAAGTCCGATAAGCATACTGCCAAAACAATATATGTAGTAATGAAAAAAAATCCAAGCTTATACAATACGATCCCTTGTCCTTCAGTCCCGCCCCCCTCCCTCCCAGGTACTCGAGTCACAGTGTCGAGTTATCTTTTCATTCCCGCCTGGCTTTTGTGCAGCGTTGTCCCAAATACTTAGGGACACAGTCTTTTTTTTTTTTTTTTTTTAAGTTCTGTAAATTTCAGTACTTCACTCCTGGAATAAACTCCTTGGCATCAGGATTCAGATTGCCTTTGCTCAATGACCGTGAGCCCATTTAACTGTTGCTGTAGCTGCCCTAAACCTTGAGGCAAGTCACGGGACGGAATGAACCAATCCTGGTCTTCTTCATCAAGCATTTCTTGGAAACAACGATCAAGGAAATCCTGTTCTTGCAGCTCTTCCTCCACCTGTCGATTGAAGTCCTCTTCATTTTCCATCCACATGTACTCTTCAAAAGGGTTGGATTAATTTTCATCATGCCCGTTCACTACCTGGTTATCTTTAGATTTGTTGTTGGATGTTGTGTTGGGTGCATTTGAGCCATTCATCATTATAGATTCTGGTACACGCCGGCACCGCAGTCGCGCGGTGGTGTCTTCCGTGAAGTGTTCTGGCCCGTGAGCACTATGGTGGCGGCCGCGAGCTCTCCGCTGCTCTCCTTGGTGTTCCAGCTTAGCGCCACACCCTTCCCCCCCTAGTTAAGCATCCACAAAATACTGATAACAATCCGGGTCTTTCGGTGAATTTAAAAAAAAAAAAAAAATAGCACCAGAGGACGGGGGTCTCGGTTACTCGCACTAATTATTTAATTTTGCCATGCAATTAGCAATTTAGTCACACGTATATTTCTGTTTATCAAGGTGCAAATATTGATTAGTGCCACTTCCACTCCAAACATGTTATGTTAATTAATTTTAGAATGATTACGTAATTAACCTCTAATTAGCACGTAATTAATTTCATGCAAATTAGAGGAGGTATACAAAATCTTGTTTTACCTGCTCCATCACTCACATCATCCCATGGGCTTTACCCACATTTCACATAACAGAATGTCTGTATTAGATGATTCTTTTAATCTCTGTTTTTTCGCTTTTATCAACGATTTTACTATTCTAAAAAGAAAGTGACAATCTGTCCCAAGGGTTTAGCACCCACAAGCAGTGTCAGACACTTAGCATCAATTGAAATACCACTTTGATATGTGGAAATTGTAAAAATAAACTGGAAAGGGAACACCATTGCTCGATGTGCTTCTTAAAAAGCCATTTCGGAGGGCCAACCGAGAATAGTGGAGGTGTTAAAATTTGGGAATCTGTTGACCATCAATATATTCTACACCACTGCCACAAATACACAGGGAAAACTGTAGCTTACTATGAAAATATCAAATCAGTTGTCTGATATGAAAACCTTAAAAAGGGAAATTAAAATATTGACTAGAACCCTGTGCAACATTATTCAAGCGACAATGTTGAGAAATCACAGGACAGCAAGGCAAAATGGAGTGCTAAGAAAAGAAAACGGTTGGGAAGAGCTTTTAAAATCTGCTTCAGCAAACATCTTAAAAATGTTGGGCCTTCATAAACAGGAAAGATAAAGTGAAATGCATAAGTGGGCACTATGTTGCTGCAGATGTGTGGACACAATATTTAAATTTCTCTCTATGTGGGAAACCCAACCGCCTTCGACAGCTGTGATCAAATATGAAATGAGGAGAGGTGACAAAGAGGAATATTGCAAGGGACTGGGGCTCGCGGACTCCGCCCCAATGGGACCAATGGGTACGGGACATAGACTGGTGCCAAAGGGTCGAGAAACTATCTATAAAAGCAGAGTCTTCTGCACCATAAAATGGCGAAAGATTTGGGGGCCATGGCGGAAGTACAGGCTGACGGGGGGAGAATTGAGACTTTAATATCTACTGTCATTTGTCTCACTTTTGCCATTGAAGGTCCGTCATTGTCCTACAGACAGGTAATTCACTGCATACATTGTGCTAAATGTCCTGTATTGTTTGATGATCTGAGCAATGTTAATAAAAAGAGTTTAAAAAAAAAGAAATTAAATGAGGAAAACAAAGGCACTGTACCCTACCAAAACTAGGTGGTAAGGGGTATTATTAGGAGTAGTAGGTCAAACAGCGCTCCAGATCTAAACAGCCTACCTGCAGCTTTGTTTAATTATGATATTTAATAACAGGGTGAAATTTGTTGCCCACTTCTCTCTGCCCACAACTAAGGTACTCGACTTAGGGCTAGGCTTGACATTGTCGCTCAAATTCAAGAAAAGTCCTAAAACTGATTCCAGTCGTTATAAGGTAATGGCATTATTGGACGTGGAGGCCAAGTTCTTTGGAAAACATCTGGTAAAAGAACTATAGGAATGTGGAACCAAAGTTACAGTATTCAACCAAACTGGGTTGAAACCATAGAAGGAAACAATGGGTAATATTTTGCCTTCTTAAATGTAGGAAAAAAACTATGCAAAGTCAAAGTCAAAGTTAGCTTTATTCGGTTAAAATTTAAAACCATCAAAGCACATAACAGAAAACAAAATAGAGGACAATGCATTACAGAAAAATTATTAACACAAATAATAAATACAAAACAGGTTGGCGCAATGTTCAATAAAATAACACTTAGAGTTAATTCATTCATAAAGCTAAAAACATAATAAAATTTCATAATGACCTTAAAAAACATTTCAACTATGACAACGTAATAGGTACGTTAATCATTATCAGGTAACTATGTCAACTGGGCCCTATTTCTGACTCTCAGGGCACCAACTATAAAGCTGGCAACCCCAAAACAAATCAATGGAGATTCCAACATTTGTAAATAAGCCAAAGCGGGCCTAACTTGCTTAAATTGGCAATTTTTTAAAATCGGCAAGATATATTGTTTCCGCTGCACAGAGTAAAATTTACAGAAAAATATCGTGTGCAATAAATTTTGTTCAGAAATATTATCACAGGGACAGGGCCCCAGAGTTCCCTCTTTAAAAAATCCTTTCGGGTATGCCAAGAGCCAGGGAAGCATACCATGCTTAAATCTTATTAGCAAAAACATATGGAAAGGTTTGTTAATGTAGGTTAGGTAGGGCTGAATCTCGTTCCCTAAACTCAACATCACAAACCTCCTCACTGTCGGTTTCCCCAGCTCATCACTTTCTCTTGACAACATTACTCTTAACAAAAATTGGGTCTTAATGGCTTTAATTTGCTCTTTACTAATCACACAAGGACTAGAAAACAGTTCCGAACACCCTATTGAAGTCAAATTATTTTTAATGTAGCTTAACCAAGGGATAGACAGGGCTTTTTCCAAGGACAGACAGTCCTGAATAATTTGTTGGTTTAGGTTTGGTGGCTGTTGTGCCCAAACCCTCAACCAGCCTAGTAGCGGGGCCACTGCTATCTGGTCACTGATATAACCCATCCCTAAGTCCTCATGAATATTAAAAATGGGGGCAGAGGGGGGTAGAGACAGCAGTTTCCGAAAGAAATTATTTTCAACTACTTGGATATTGGGAGAAGCCTTGTAACCCCAGACCTCGCTACCATAGAGTGCCATGGGCAAACACTTCGCACTGTATATTTTTAATAAAGCAGGGAGTGGTTTACAGCCTAAGCGCTTTGCGAAGCCCAACAAACCGCCTGTGGCACTAGCTAAGATATTCTTTTTTTGAGCACGTTGTGTAACCCAGGATGATCTGTCGTCAAATGTTACCCCTAGATATGGGAACGACTGGACTTTCGTTAATTCCTGGCCATTGCAGAAAAATTTCACCCTTTTTGCTTTCCCTGAGCCAATCGACATAGAATGTGATTTTTTAAAATTAACTAATAAGTCTAAAGAGACCATAAAATCATAAAATCCGTTTAAAAGAGCTTGCAATCCTCTCGCGGTTCTAGCCAACAAAACTGTGTCGTCTGCGTATAGTAGATCAGGAATCATTTTTGAACCGGTTTTCGGGGTGTCCTTACAAATCGTATTCAGAACCGGTCCCAAATTATTAATGTAAAGCGAGAAAAGTAGGGGAGCAAGAATACACCCCTGTCTTACTCCCCGCTTTACCTGCCAAGCATCAGTCTGGCTTCCATCATCCCTATAACGGACGACTGCAGTTGTGTCGTCATGGATTACCGCCAGGAAAGAGATCAAAACCGGGTCAAGCCCCAAACCGGCTAATAATGCCCATAATTTTTGCCGATTTACAAGGTCGAAAGCGGTGGACAAGTCCATAAAAGCTAGGTGGAGGTCCCCCTGCTTAGCGACTGTATATTTTCCTATAATAAGGTGTAAATTGAGGCATTGGCCCACTGTGCCCCTTCCCTGTCTAAACCCATATTGTAAATCGGAAATAATGGATTGCTCCTCTAACCACATAGTTAAACGAGCAAGAACTACTTTACCCATGACTTTCATGGCAGAATCGAGGAGAGAGATAGGCCGGTAGCAAGCCGGGTCATCTCTTGAACCTTTTTTAAAAAGTGGGACAATAACGGCTTTTGCCTATGATCTAGGGGCACCGACCTCAGAAGCTGCATTAAAAACACAGGTTAAAAGTTTCGCCCAAAGCTGTGGGTCTGCCCTATAAAGGTCCGCTGGGACACCGTCCGGACCAGGGGCTTTACCAGACGCCGTGGCCTCAATGGCCTCCCGGACTTCCTCCTCCTTAAAAAGGATTCTTGAAGCTAAAGTGTAATCCACATAATTTGTGGGATTAGCTTCTTGTATCTCCGAATAGAGACCACTGAAGTGAGCCACCCATTTGTCTGGCGGGATAAGACATTCTTTGATGGTATTTTCCGTCTCATTAAAGAGGGGACTATTTATCACCTTCCAAAACTGGCTACTATTTCTCTGTATGCTTGCATCCGTCAAATCATCCCATGCCTTGGACTTTAGCTCGCATTTCCTATCCTTTATTGCTTTTTTATAACATTTTCTTGCCTCCGTTATCTTACTGGGGGTGCACCCAGGTTCTTTAAGTGCCAGTAAGAGAGCAGAGTGAGCACTAGAACAGGCATGGTCAAACCAGTTTTTAAACTTCCTAAGTTTTGGTTTCCCATGGGAGGTGAGACTCCCCTCAACGTGTTTGGTGATTCTGTCGAACGCATCCAGAATCACTTTCGGTTCCGCCCCTGAAGAAAGACACATGCTGAAATCCTCTGTTTTACTTTCATATAAATTAACGAGGAAATCAGCCGGGGTAATGACATCCCATCTAAGTCGTCTACCCTGACTTGTAGGCTCAAGATTTAAGTTAGAGATCAAAGGCTGAGTAACATCTTTCCTCAAAGCCTTAACTTTAATTTCCAGAATTAGTGGATTATGGTCACTTAGGCCATTTTGTGTAACATGAAACGTGCCCAGTAGATTCAACATGTTACGTGGTACAAAAATATAATCAATTGTGCTACCGTGGCCATGGCCAGTAAATGTATGAACCGGGTCCGACAAGTCTTGAACCGGCATGTAGAGATAATGAGACGATACTATATTCTCTAAAAAGATCCCGCCTTTAGAGTGCTCAAAATGGGTCACTTCATTAGGGCAAAAGTCTAAATAATTATTTAAACAACAGTTAAGATAACATAAGTGTATGTTAAAATCGCCAAAAAGTAAAAGAATATAAGGTTTTTCATTCAATGCATCAAACTCATCCATGAAACTGAGTAGTGCTTTGAGATGTTCCAGTTCTTCCGTCCTAGTAAATGAATTGTAAAAATTCACCACCAAAAATGATGGCAGGTTAACACATTCCATTTTCACTGCTAAGATGTGAGGAGAGTTGGTTGGTAATAACTCAATATTATAACGAAGCTTTAGGCTGAATAATAGCAAGAGGCCCCCTCGTGGTCTGCCCATCTCCGAGGGTATAGCGTATTTAATAAAAGATTGGTAGCCATCCATAAAGAAAGGATCTTTGGCCTCCCATGTTTCTTGTAAAGCAATGATATGATGGGAGGAAAGAAAAGCCAACCAATTTTGATTACCTCGTTTAGACCGAAGACCGGCTATATTCCAAGATAATGCAGAAATTAAATCTGCAGCTGGAAGGCCCGTTGCATGCCCTTGATCCTTAGTTGGAGTGTTAACCAGGTTAGATAAACAAGGTAATGGAGCAACCACTACACCATTCAAAGGTAAATCCCCGCCCATAGTTTCCCCGTTAAAAATGGGGGCATTTCCTTTCTCCACTGCTTCCTCAGATTGTAATGACAAGTTGTTAACTAGTGCAGTAGAAGGGGCATTATTCGCCATAACGGGAAACCTAGCGGATATAGGCTCAGAAGAATTTGAAACGTCTAAACTAAAAACATCATTATTTAAATAAGCTCCATTATCACTAAGTCAATCGTTGGTATCTAGAGTGCTAAGGGCTTCAAATCTATTTGATAACAACAAAGGGTTGCTAGCAGGGGCGTACTGAAGGGGACGCTCTCTCTGTCTGCCCTGACCTGCAAGAGATGGTGGGTAAAAGAAGCCCAGCGGAAGAATGTTAATGTGGTCCTGATGTATTCTAATAGACCCTGCTTGTCTAAAAATGTGATCAACTATATCAGGGGTACTGAAGTTCACCACAACGCAATCACCCCTCAGAGACTTATTAGATTTCCCCACCCACGGGACCCTTCTCACCATTTTAAAACAATCATAGAGGTGACTCCCCAGGACTGTCTTTCCTGCCAAAAAATGAAGGGTTTTGTTTTTCAGAGTAGACCAGTGCTCTTCTTTACCATCACTAGTCTTTGGAACGTTAGCCAAGATAACGGTATAAGGGCAGGCTTCTGGGGGCAAGTTTAATGAGCGTACCTCATATGCCAAATGACCCTGAACTCTTCGACTTTCAATAATATCCCTCAGACCTGAACTAGTACCGTTAATACTCGGGGCAGGTGGTAAGGGGATTGCTGGACTTGCAACAGTAGTTGCCATGATGTCAATCATATCCGCTACTCTAGAAGTAACTTCGCCGAGGGGTAGTAAATCGGAGGGATTAGACCTTGGCACAGGGGCGCTTTGAACAGCAATGTGGCGCTCAATAAGAGTAAGTCTATTATCAATCTCACTGAGTCTATCCAAGACTGGGGATATACACCTACTCAATCGTTCATCCAGCTGCTTAATTACATCAGCTAACATGTCTCTAAACATAACAGCCCCCCCCTGGGCGACAGGCTCCATATCACCGCTACCTGAATGAGGTGTGGCCTCGACCGCTGAACTCTCTGCCGGGTGAGTCGCCCCCTTAATAGGATCATTATTTCTGGATTGTTTAGCATGATGACGAGGTCCATTAGGAGCGTGAATGGCTTTCCTCTTACCTTTAGAAGCTTTAACATGGGCCACAGAGGAGGTTTTTGGCTGCCTAGTACGTAAAACTGGGGGGGAAAGAGAAGGAGAAGGACTGGACACGTTCAGCGATGATTGAACGCTGGGATGATAGAACTCAGGTGCAGGCCCAGGGGAAATAGAATGAGAAGTCACAGAGGGAGCAGCCAACAAGGGTTGAGAAAGGGGCTCTAGTGACAACCTTTTTTCCACGATCTCAATTTCTTTAGAGACAGCATGTTCGGCTTTTTTCAAAAAGGCGTCTAAAGTTCCAGACCCTCCCACTATCTGCGCCTTGTTAAAGTTCTTAGCCATGTCTTGTGGTGATCAAACAAATAGCACAAGGATCCTATGACCACATTTCACACAACACACCAAATCAACACAAACAAAGCCTTACAGTAGACTGTGTATGACAGCCCCAGATCACCGTGTAATGTTCGTGCAGGTTAAGGGGGGTGGCCCAGCTCAGCCCTGTCCGGCCCCGGACGGCCACAGACGGCCCGCCCTTTGCCCGGGCTTAGCCCGGCGACGCCCGCGCGCGTCCCGCGTCGCGGGGGGAGAGCCTGGTTCTTATACGCCTCCTGGCGCGGGAAAGGCTGTCATTGAGGTCCGGGCGCACAGGCAGCTGGGAGATGCAGTCCCCACTCGGCGGCCGCGGTTGAATGGCGGCGGCGGAGGACTGATGCGGAGTGGACCGGAGCACACGGGACACCAGGTGAGGCACAGGAGTCCACAACACGCCCCCACAACTCTGGACGAGCAACCCGCTCTGCCGGGGGAGAGCCTGGTTCTTATACGCCTCCTGGCGCGGGAAAGGCTGTCATTGAGGTCCGGGCGCACAGGCAGCTGGGAGATGCAGTCCCCACTCGGCGGCCGCGGTTGAATGGCGGCGGCGGAGGACTGATGCGGAGTGGACCGGAGCACACGGGACACCAGGTGAGGCACAGGAGTCCACAACACGCCCCCACAACTCTGGACGAGCAACCCGCTCTGCCGGGGGAGAGCCTGGTTCTTATACGCCTCCTGGCGCGGGAAAGGCTGTCATTGAGGTCCGGGCGCACAGGCAGCTGGGAGATGCAGTCCCCACTCGGCGGCCGCGGTTGAATGGCGGCGGCGGAGGACTGATGCGGAGTGGACCGGAGCACACGGGACACCAGGTGAGGCACAGGAGTCCACAACACGCCCCCACAACTCTGGACGAGCAACCCGCTCTGCCGGGGGAGAGCCTGGTTCTTATACGCCTCCTGGCGCGGGAAAGGCTGTCATTGAGGTCCGGGCGCACAGGCAGCTGGGAGATGCAGTCCCCACTCGGCGGCCGCGGTTGAATGGCGGCGGCGGAGGACTGATGCGGAGTGGACCGGAGCACACGGGACACCAGGTGAGGCACAGGAGTCCACAACACGCCCCCACAACTCTGGACGAGCAACCCTATGCAAAAGTTCATTTATTAATGCCGGTTTTGTAGATTTTAACTCTGCATTTCATCAAGTAAACAGAAACCAAATATGGTACAAATTGAGTTCAGGGGGTATTGAGCCTTGTTTACTCCTCGCAGTTCTGATGCTTTACATAAAAATGTGGGTGAATGTATGCGTGAGCGCAAACAATGCCGTTTCTGTGAAAATGCATCAAACCCAAGAGCATGCTTTCGCCCCCTTTACTTGATTTATATATAGTAGATCCGAAAGAAATGCATAAAGAAATGCATAATACTGTGGTTCTCACCCTCCCAAAATTGCTATCCAGCTTATTGCATCGCTACAGTGAGTGTACAATATTGTCCAGTGGCCTTAATTACCATGCTAGAAAAATTTTGTAAAAACAATCATATGGCGATAAATTATGACAAAAGTAGTAATTTCTGGGAGAAAATTCAAAATGCTAATTTCCTGATACATAGGTAAATATAAGTTGACAGCAAGTCACAAATACTTCGACATAGTGTGTGATATGAGAGAATGGGTTTGATATCATTTGTTGTCAGTGAACTCCAAGGACTATTCTCTCAGGTTTTGTTTGTACCTTAGCTAAGAAAATGAGAAACTCTGCCCAAAAACCCATACAAATGGTTGTAAACACTAGGCATTTACCATTCCCAGCTTATGGATCAGAGGCCTCACTAGGGAAACTGGCAACATTTCTTTATCTTGCTCAGTGTAACACTTCTAGATCCCTTTTCTCGCTCCAGCCGTCCACTTTCCACAGCCAAACAAGGATGGAATGTGGGCTAAGCAAACAAGCACAGGCTGTGGAAGATGCATTTGTAACAATGTTTTATGAATTAAAGTGCCCACAAGATGTGTCTCTAAAACTGTAATATCCGGAGGTAACTGTCGAAGTGAGAGCCCCTGGAGAAAATATCTGCAAGAAGCGTTTAGTAACTTGAGAGTCGGTGACCTTCGGAATATAACGCTATCATTTATTGTGTTCAAATCTAATGTAAATAAAACCCTCAGAGTAATCTACAATGAAGATAAAGTCTCCTCCAGCAAGAGAACTCATGATGCGTAGGCGGAGATAAATTTGTACAATCATTCCCAGGAGCATACGAGCAGAAGCTTGTGCAACAAAGATTTATGCAAATGTTTCATTAAACCAGTCATGCATATAGACTTTGTAACTGCAGAGCTCAGGGTCAGATGTTTGAAGATACTGGTAGTAAAAGGTGGTTGCAAATTCTTTTTCTACTTTTTGCGAGCTCTATTGCCGCTAACGGGGATGCAATTTGGGGCACAGCGGATATAGAGGCATTGCAAGTGGTGGAAGACAAATTTGTTAAGCGACTATTGTCAGTCCCCCAGCTTGTAACAACTTTATCGCTCATGAGGAAGCCGACTTGCCTTACATTAGTGATGTCATCAAATTGGCCCCACTATCTCTGTGACTTTCATTGTGGAAAAGGAATACAGTTGATTTGAATCAAATGATTTTAAAAAATATTATGAAACTAGACCATGCCCATAAAATTCCATGGTTATCCTACGTTAGAAAAACCTTTGCTTCACTGGGGCTAACACATCTTAATGAAACCCCGAGCCTCTGCGAACGCTTCCCCAAATCAAGGCTAAAAGAAATATTCATTGTGAAATCTGTATCAGACAGGTGGGACAGATGCAGGGTGGGGACATTTCTGTATTGTCTTATCAGGGTTTACCTCAGCTACATCATGGTGCTCTTTCACACCTCTCTTTTGTAGAGAACACCCAGCACCAGATCATATTAATGAGATTTCAATTAAACTACATACCGATTATGTTGGGGTACCCAAAAAACGTATTCTTTCTCACTCAGCTTCCTCCATGTAATAATAAGTCAACTCAATCGACTTTGCACATGCTGTTTTTTGTTCTTTTTATGCAAAAGGGAGAAAACAATTTATTATTCCTTTGCTGAAGAACTTGTGCCTTCGCTCCCCAACACTTGCCCTAATTGTGGCACAAAATTTAGAAACCCAGTACATTTGCTTTATCATGGCTTCCTTTTTACTAGCTGCGGTAAAAACCCATAAGGCTTTTAATGGAATGTCGCCCATATTTTAATGAACCAATATTTCTGGGTCGATCCTGAGCACAAACGATTATTGTGACAAGTCTCCGACGCTGGCTAGATTTGAACTGCCTCACACAGCACTTTATAAATAATATTAACTGTTTACAGGTCACACTGAATTTTGGTCTTAACTGTGTTTTTACCTCTATTGTACTGTCATCTTTCGTTTTATGTTATGTTGATCTAGCACATGAGACATTTTAAATGTTTTATTCATTCGTCTCCATTTTTTTAAATTATTTTTTAGATCTGTACTGTAACTTTACCTCTATGAATTATATTATCTGTGTACTCTTATGCATTTTAAACAAATGTGAAATAAAGTTTTGAATTGAAATTGCTCAGTGTAATAGTTCTAGATTCCTTTTCTCGCTCCATCCGTCCACTTTTCACAGCCAAATAAGGATGTAATGTTGGCTAAGCAAACAAGCACATGCTATGGAAGATGCATTTGTATCATTGTTTTATGAATTAAAGTGCTCACTAGGGGCCATATGTAGGTGGCATACAATTTACCGATTCTTAAATACCGAACTTTACCGATTCGGTATTTAAGAATCGGTAAATTGTATGTAGGTAATAATTCGGTAAATGTTACCGAATCGGAGAAATTCGGTAATTACCGAATCGGTATTTACCGATTCGGTAATGAGGCATACCTTCCCATTGATTCCTATGGACCTGGAGGCCCATAGGAATCAATGGGAAGGTATGCCTCATTACCGAATCGGTAAATACCGATTCGGTAATGGGGGGAGCACATTCAAGGGTGGCAGGGTGTCACATTGACACCCTGTTGCACCCCTGATTCCTGCATGTGTGCACATGTGGCAGACATACATGCCCTAAGGGCATGTATGTCTGCCACATGGCACTCTTATTTCAGCGAAATATTGCTTTTTGCAATGTATTCGGTATTTATCACCAACCTATATTTGGTGGTAAATACTGAATTCTAATTCCTACACAACACTCATTAGAGTGTTTCCTACATCTCATTTCAGGATTCGGTATTTACCGAATCGGTAATTTTTCCTGAAATATGCCCCCTACATAGCAAAGGCCTAAATACCGGTCGGTAACGGGATATTTACCGAAAATCGGCCGTTACCGACCGGTATTTGGCTTCCTACATATGGCCCTAGATGTCTCTAAAATAGTAATATCCAGAGGTAACAGTCGAAGTGAGAGCCCCTGGAGAAAATATCTGCAAGAAGCTTTTGGTAACTTGAGTCGGTGACCTTTGGAATATAACGCTATCATTTATTGTGTTCAAATCTAATGTAAATAAAACCCTCAGAGTAATCTACAATGAAGATAAAGTCTCCTCCAGCAAGAGAACTCATGATGCCTAGGCGGAGATAAACGTGTACAATCATTCCCAGCAGCATACGAGCAGAAGCTTGTGCAACAAAGATTTATGCAAATTCTTCATGAAACCAGTCATGTATATAGACTTAGTAACTACAGTGCTCAGGGTCAGATGTACGAAGATGCTGGTAGTTAAAGGTGGTTGCAAATTGCTTCTCTACTTTTTGCGACCGCTATCATATTTGCAAATTGACTTATAGTCTAAAAGGTCAATTCACAAAATTCCAAATTGGTGGGAGATACAGACCGGAAACTCACTCCAATTGACTGCAAAGACAGAAATGATGGCCTGCAGGGACAGCAGACCAACATGCCTGTTTTTGCATTGAAATACGGAAAAGTTTTGTTGTTGTTTAAGCAGCCTGATTTTCTTAAAGGCAAAAGGGATGCATTAAAAAAAAACATAGGGGTCTATTAGGATGGCGGGCGGAAGTCCATCGTCAGGCCAGCAGTGGCAACCGCTAGGCAGGCGGCGGTCATCTGCCCGCGATCACAACCCAGAGAACCCTGGATCCCATTAGCATGGTGGTGACGACCTCAGCAGTGAGATTTTCCGCCCGCCACTTTTCCATCGGTAGCAGTTCGCACACTTGCCTGGCGTGCGAAGCTGGACCGCTAAAATGGGGCCGGTGCAGGGCCAGGCTCCACCGGCATGATTATGATGCCGGCGGTAGCCAGCCTTTCCGCGACGGTGGAACCGCCATGGAAAGGTATTCGGAGAATGTCTCTGGGGGCCCATTGTGGGCCCCCAATGTGTTTGGGGGTGAGTGGGTGCACTGGGTTACATGTTCCTGTACCAGGTCGCAGACACTGTGCAGTGCCTGCCACGCAGTGCAGGGATATGCTGGACATGCATTTTTGGACATCGCGGTGGTGCTGCTGGCAGCAGAAACTGCTGCAATGTTAAAAGCCGGGATCCGACCGCCGCGGTCGGATTTCAACTGCGAAGCATACTAATTGGACCATCGGTTATGCTGCGGTCCTATCAGGCGGTGTTTTCCTGCTACCATGGCGGTCAGAGTGCTTTTACGACCGCCATCCTAATAGACCCCATAGTTTGGAAGATTTTAATTGAGAGTTGGCTGTGGTCCCTTGCACCACTGCCCACTCCTCCTCTTAAGCTGCCACCCCAATTTGCAAATGGGAAGGGGTCCCCAGGGGACCCCTTCTCATTTGTGAAAGAGTTACCACCCAAACCAAGGAGTCTGTAACTCATCACTGGTTTTCTTATACAAATTTTCGGAAAAAGCTTCATTGTAAGTTGACTGTGCCCCCCCAGGACCACTTCCTACTCCCCCTCTTAAGCAGGCATCCCACTTTCCAAAAGGGAAGGGATCCAGGAAGACCCCTTCCCCTTTGGAAAAGTTACCACCCTGTCATGCCCCCACAGACTGGACGAGGCAAAGGAGCTGGGTGTATATGTTTTTTTTATTGGCGGATACAAATGAAGGACCGTGGAATTCGTCCGTGTTGAGGTAGGCTCTTCACCGTAGTCCCTATCCCTTGAGCTCCGTAGGTTCCGTGCACAGATGTCGGTCTCTGCCGCTTTCCTGCCTCCGTGGGCTGTTCCGCCAGGCATCCCCCTCTGTAAAGAAAAGAGGAGACGGTCAGGATTTATTCTTTCCCTTGTTAGTCTTACGCGCGTAGGCTTTGCACTATCATTTATTTCCCCGGTCTCCCAATGGAACCTATGCTGCCTTTCGGGTTCAACCCCTCTCTCTCTCCCGTCCCCGGGCCCTTTCTTCAGGTGGAGTCCCGTTGGAGGTGAACGAGGGTGGTCCCTGGCCTCGGTTGTGCCCGCCTTTGAAACAAAAAGAAAGAGATGCAAAAGAAAACCTCCTGCTCCTTACCCTATTCCCCCTGCTGTTCAGGCGTTCTCCCTGCTCCCTTTAAAGACCAGAGAAGCCGGACCGTGCTTGCCACAACCCTATCAGCGAGCGCCCTTTCTTTCCCATCTCTTGCCTGAATCCGGGACCCGATGACAGGGTCCCGGCCGTCTCGTCCGTGGCACCTTCCTCGGGGTACGTCCCGGTTTTCGTCTGGGTCCTCTCGTCGTCGCCTCGAGCCTCCTTCAGACCGGTCTCCTTCGTCTCTTCCTCCGGCGTCTTCTCGGCTTCCTCCTCTTCGTCTCGCGGGTCTCCGTGTGGCTCCTCGCTTTCTTGGCGTCCCACGCTGGCTGCTCCTTCTTCCAGGTTTATGTGCTTCCTTGGACTCCGCCCCCTGGCTGTCACTAGAGTCAGCACCAGTCGCGTCGGCTCAGTGCCCCCGGGGCACTCCTGACGGTCTTCGCCGCTCGTCCCATTGTGGAAATATGGATTTTTATGATCAGTTATGTCCCCTATCTTGGACCCCAACGGTTCTATATGCATGTTACAAGTACATGTATGTTCCCTCCAGTTCCAGTTTTGAAGACGCAAACACGTGTGCGTCCACCGTCAACATGTCCTCTGTCAGATCCGCCATGAATGGGCTGGATATTCGATTCCTAAGTATGAAAGGCCACCGACTTTATATGGCCCAGTTACTCCATTTTGCAGTACAGGCGAGTAGGCCCTGATTCTGCCATCAAGCCTTTCCCTGCTCTCTGCCTCTGACAGCTTCAGCTTGAGCTCGCATCTGTATCCATGAACTTTGTCCTACTCCCTGTGCGGCTAACGGTGCCTGCCTCGGCCGGTTTGCCTGCCTGCCAAAAACTGTATTTCACCTTCGAGTTATCTGCTTCGCTCCTCAGCCGATGCATTCCTGTCTAGTAGTTTAGGTAAACATTTCCTTCAGCTACTGAGCAAAGGGCCTAGCCTCTCTGTCTTCATGCAATTAATTCATGGCCCTGTTACCATGGAAGGTTTCTGCCCCTTGCATCTCATATAGACACTTAGACGCTTGTGCACGCACACACAGTCAGTATAGAATAGATTTTGTCCGAGAGTCCTTCCTTTGTGGATAACATAGTTCTTTAAACATAGGATGTTAGATATGATTTGGGATTAGGTTGACTTGACCCCCCAGACTTCTTGTCTCCACATGTAGAGCTAAATGTCAAGTCCCCTTCACCCCCTAGTTGCACGTCAATTACACGTCATGCTGCTGCGCGCGCATCTCTGCCAAGTATTATCTTATAGATCCACCTATATATGACATCACAACCAATAATGTTTCTTGTTACTCCCCATTACGCCTCTTTTCATTACGCATGTGAATTATTATCTTCCTTATCAATTGTTACGCCTCCCACATTGGTTTCATTGTAATGTATGTTCTATAAAAGCAATTTCTTGTCAATAAAGTATTGTACTTCACTTCCTGAACCCCCGTGGTGACGGAACATGGAGTCCACGACTCGAGTCGTCCATTTGGAATAAAGCCCATTCAGAAACCTCTTATACCACGGATTCTGCCTCTTATTTTACTGAGCTAAGTTACTTAGATTCCGTATCAAATTCAGTCCCGGTAATTAAATTATTTACCACATGATTGGCGCCCAAACAGGGACACTTTCTCATCTCACGCGCCGGTGGTGCGTTGCAGGCCCGGTCTCCTGCCACAGCTGGACGGACAATAACGCGTACCAGCAGGATTTCCTGTATCTCCCTCCGGTCAAGCGGGGGCGACTGAGGCTGCGATCAACCCAGACGAGGCGGTGAGAAGTGCGAAGTATCCCGACCAGAGCCTAGCTGAGAGAGCAAGATCTGAGGTATACAGAGGCCCACCAGATCTCGAAGTCCCGACGTCCAGAGGGTCCGATGTCCGCAGTTTTCCGTAGTTGTCGAGTCGAGTCCAGTTCAGCTCCGTCCCGAGGCCTTCCGTTCCGAGCTACCCGGTGAGTACCATTGCTGGGGAGGCGTTCTGACGTGCACATAGGTTGTGCCGGTCAAGACGGATTTGGGTACACAAATCCGGTCTGCACTGTTTCAGCAGTGTATATGTACTGTTTAGCAGTATATCAAGTATTCCGAAGTATCTAGTTATTGTCGAGAATTATGCTTGGTGATTAGTTTTGCAGACGATCATCATTGTTGGTCATTTTAAAAGTTAAATGTTTAATGTTTAATGTTTAATGTGTTAAAAAACGTCCTGCATATTGTGGTATGAATGATTGTTCATTATTGTGCTTTTTGTATTAAGTGTGTTCAAGATTAAGTATCAGATCAGTTGTCAATATGCCGCTCTTTTCGAAATTAAGACAAATCACAACTAGAAAAGGGGTACTTGAAGAAGCAGTTCCTATTCCTCCTAGGGACACTCCAGGGCACTTCATGTATCACAAACATGGCTTAGATGCCATATTATTCCTTGATTTATGGGTGGACTACACCAAAGAATTACCAGAAAGTCAGAGGTGGCCCGCAGCTGGGACCTGGGATGCAGAGTGCATTATGAAAGTAGAAGAAGAGTTGTGGAAGAGGAAAGCTAGACAGTCACAGAAAGACGCTGTTGAGTTATGGCGTAAAGAATCGCATAGACGTACCGAAAAGGCACTAAGACAGGAAGAGAGAAGTAAAGAAAGTGCAAATAAAGTTCGAGAAAATCTGTTGATTGAAGAGGGTACACGAGTAAAAACAGAACAAGCCGATAGACAAAGGAATGCCCTTATGAAAGGTATGTATCCCCTTCTGGCCGAAGGATTACCTAAGGCTACTACGGAGATACCCAAAGACTTGCCACCCCCATTGTTTCCAATAAAAGTACATCCTAAAGGGCATCCCAGAACCGCAGAAGATGTTTTTCTTTCCTCATATTTAGATGACGCAGCTCCCGAGTATGCTAACCCCGCACCACATAGACCGTCTGCTGGGGGGGTTCAACGTCAAGATCAGGTGTCTGTATCTGTGCAACAACAAACTCCGACACAAGCTTCGGCAAGCACATCTGTTTCCGCATCTGTTCCCGCAGCCGATTCTACAGTTGTGTCCACACCTGTAGTTGCTGTAGCACGTTCAACGAATCCTTTCGCGCCCAGTACCCCAGATGGGGCTACCGGAGGTGCTACTAGCGTTTATTCTACACCACCCCGAATAAGTAAACTTACTTTTCAAGAACAAGCACATTCTCGTACGCCCAAACTTATAAATACCCGCATGCTTAAGGACCTTTTAGTAGATTGTAGATATGACCCGGTGCCCGGCAAAGAGGACGAAATGGTCCTGGCATCATTACGTATCAGAAGAGCTGCAGGGTTTTTAGGGAAGCTACCAGGAATGACTATGCATCTGGATAACATATATCATTTTGTCCAAACAGGGAGAGATCCTGAATGCATTAACAGAGCTATGGAATATCAGAAAGTGGAAATACAGGGGGAATTGTTACGTTTTCTCGTAAATTGTGTGATCAGAAATCAAGACCGACCGGGGGTAAACCCGGAAGTAATGCAAACCCTTACAAGATGGAGTCAGAATATATCAGATGGGAGACACGATAAGCAAGGATGTATAGTAGCAATGTGCCGAAAAATAAGGAAAGAAATAGAACGAATACATGAAGAGAGATTGGAGGTAGACGAGTTTGAGCGAAATGAGGGGGGAGAATCAGAAATTCCCGCAACACAGTCGGACACTATAGCCTATGTAGGTAGGGGAAGGTCCTGTAATAATACTAGATGTTTTACTGATCCGATACATTCGATATGTCCAGATAATAACAGAACGTATCCGACCCCTATAATAAATATGAGGTCTCCCGAACATTCGTTCCAAGCCGTTGACAAGGTACTCCGAGAACGAAGGGGTTATCACCTCCTCGATTCTATGGATGAACAAGAATTGGCTAGGTCAGCCGTTCACTGGATTGACAGTCCCGGAAAATATGGTGATGACACAGTAGCACACACGTTTTTGAACCTCAGCCCAGATGAACAGCGTTTAGCTGGAATTTATATGATTCAGCAACTTCTTATATTATATAAGAACCAACATTCCGATCCTGGTCCCTTACCTGATATATTGACTGAACTACTCACGAATAGATGGAGAGGTTCAGGTAATAAGTTAATTAAAGAAATACTAGTATCCAGAAAGCAGTACATTCTTTTTGTAAGCCCAGATCCTTTCTCACTGCCCAACAAGGAAAGAACGCCGTATTACATGGACAGACAGAATCCTTTACGAGAAGTGCACCCAATAAAAGGCGAGGACAATCAGTTTCATCGTGTATTTGTATATACTCCCATATCTAAAATGGAATTGTTAGAAATGAAAAAGGTGGTACCCAGTCATGACAAGGACCCAGCGGGTTTTCACCGAGAAATTAAAGACATGTTACTGATGGGAGAGTATACCTATCCTGACATTATGACGATATTAAAGGTGCTAATGCCTGCTGGCATTTATGAAAAACTTAAGGAAAAGGAGTGGGAAGTGGGGGACCAAAAGATAGACTGGACAGCATTAGAAGCCGAAGAAAGGGGCCGAACTGCAGGTTCAGGGCTCGGGGATAAAGTTAAAGCACTACCAGGTTTACTAGTACAGGTACTGCCACGTTTATTAACTACGAAAAAGGAAGATTGGGGTGCAATCTCAGCCTGTAAACAAAAACAAGATGAAGACACTAGTGATTTCTATGCCCGATTTGAAAATTTTTTTGGTATAAATAGTGGTATAAAAGCAAATAGTGAGTCATATCCACATTTGTTTGTGACAAAATTAGTGGAAAATTCCTTGCCTCAAGTGAAGAATAGAGTATTGAAATTCGAGAGTACATGGCAAGGTAACACTCCGTCACAAATGTTACAAATGTTACAGTATCATCACAATAGAATTAGAGATGAACAAGAACACGAACAAAGACGTATGAAGGACACTAAAATGAAAATGCTAGTTTCCCAGACAGTTCCAGCGGATGGTCACAAAAAGGGTGTGACACATTCCGGAGATTCAGCAGTTCCTGTAAAAGGAACATGCAATTACTGTAAACAACTAGGTCATTATGTACACGATTGTCCAGTCCTGAAGCGTAATATCGCTGTAGGTATTGCAAAGGAAAGACCACGACCACTCAGACAGGATCAGAATGAACAAGGAGCTCCGCAGCATGCACAGTCCATGCCAGCTCCGCAGCAGTCCATGCCGGCCTCACAACAGTCCATACAGTTTGTGCCAGCTGCACCAGCGCTGCCTGTTGCTGCCACACAGACAACAACACGACAAATGTATCAGACCGCACAGTATGAATACCCTGAGTATCAACGTTACGCATGAACAAGCCTAGAGAGGGAAGTTGACTTACCCCTTATTGAGATCCCTGTAGATCAAGAAGGACCTTATGTGCACAGTGAATTATTAGGTCAAGACAGAAAATTTTTACTTGATACAGGGGCAAGTCGAACGACAATAAAACGTAGTGAAGTTCCTGGGGCACCCCTCTCAGGCTCTCAAAATGTTTCCCTTGGTTTTTCAGGAAAACCTATTGTTAATGAAGTATCACAGCCCCTTCCACTTACGATTGGTCCCTTGACCCGAACTACAGATTTATTGCTTACCAAATCATGTCCAGAAAACTTGTTAGGTATAAAGACATTGAAAGCTCTAGGGGCTATTATATGTTGTTCTCCGGAAGGAGTAAGATTGTTTTTACGTGATTTCAAAGGTCACTATGTGTCCAGAGACATGGATCACCGATTGCAGACTTTACCCGCACATTTATGGGCACAAGGCCCTACTGATGTTGGTTGCATGAACATTACACCATATCGAGTCACATTAAAGGCAGGAGTGGTACTACCACGAATGCGACAATACAAGTTACCTCCAGATGCTGTAGTGGCTTTACTGAAAATCATTGACGAGCTTATTGCCCAAGGAGTGGTTGTGGAAACCGACTCCAATGTATGTAATTCCCCGATAATTCCCATTCTTAAACGAACTGATCCAATGGCCCCGCCAGTATATCGATTGGTTATTGATCTGCGCGAATTAAACAAATGCATTGTGCCACAATTTCCAGTGGTCCCCGATATCTCATCATTACTGACAGCCATTGATTCACAAGCTACATTCTTTACAGTAATTGATCTCAAGAATGCCTTTTTCAGCGTCCCAATAGATCCGGAAAGCCAATACTTGTTCGGATTTAGTTTAAATGGACGAAGTTTTAAATTCACACGCGCACCTCAAGGATTTACAGAAAGCCCCAGCATCTATAGCCAAGCACTGAAACGAGAACTTGACAGTATCCACATGCCAGTTTGCACTGCACTGCTTCAATACGTCGATGATCTGCTGATCACCGCCCGAAGGGAGCCTGAATGTGAAAAAGCATCACTGACGGTTTTACAATTTCTAGCCGAAAAGGGGCACAAGGTGTCCCCTTCTAAACTGCAATTCTGTGTCCAGCGAGTTGTTTATCTTGGTCACTCGCTGTCCAAGGAGGGAAGGCAGATTACACCCGACCGCATTCAGTTAATTGCTAACATGCCAATACCCAAGACACAAAAGGAGGTGCGGGCTTTTATAGGCCTCACTTCATACTGTAGGCAGTGGATCCCTCAATATGCATTTCTAGCAAAACCACTCATTCAGTTGACAACGCAGGAGGCAGCCACATCGACTGTCCTCCCTTGGACTCAGGAACACACACTAGCTTTTGAAAGCTTAAAGAAAGCTCTATGTCAAGCACCTGTTTTAGCGACACCATGTTACTATAAACATTTTACACTCTTTGTTACAGAACGTGAAGGTACTGCCTTGTCAGTGCTCACTCAGGAACAAGCAGGATCACGCAAGCCATGTGCTTATTTCTCTAGTACATTAGATCCCGTAGCTCAGGCTTTGCCTGCGTGCCTGAAATCAGTGGCAGCAACAGCTTTAGCAATCAGACAAAGCGATGCCATAGTGTTAGGACATCCGTTGACAGTACAAGTACCGCATGCAGTAGAGGTTCTTGTGAACCGAACGCAAACACAACACTTGACCATAGCAAGACTTACAGGGTACGAGCTAACATTGTTTCAGCCACATATAGAAATCAGACGTTGTAATACATTGAATCCTGCTACACTTCTACCTGTAATCGGAACAGACCCACTAGCTCATGATTGTGTTGAAGTTATTACAATAACGACGAAACCCAGACAAGACTTGACAGACGTTCCATTGTTAGATCCAGACCTGACGTTGTATGTAGATGGATCATGTATGAGAACAAGTACAGGAGATTTAGTGGCCGCGTATGCAGTCACAACAGATACGGAAGTCATTGAAACAAACTGTATAAATACCTTGTCAGCCCAAGCAGCAGAGCTTATTGCTCTGACACAAGCCTGTATCCAAGCCACAAATAAGAAAGTTAACATATACACTGATTCACGTTATGCATTCGGAGTTGTACATGACTTCGGTGTGCTGTGGCGAGAGAGAGGTTATTTAACTTCTCATGGCACCCACATTCAGCACGGACCCCTCATTCATGCTCTGTTAGACGCAATCCATCTGCCCACTGCTATATCGATTATGAAATGCAAAGCACATACGAAAGTCACTGATATCATTTCTCAAGGCAATGATCTAGCTGACAGAACAGCTAAACAGACTGCTCAGACTCGCACATCCGACATGACAAAGACAATAGTTCCGACACCAACACATTGTATGACGATTAAGGATCCCGCACTTGACATAATTGACATACAGACACATGCTACAACAGACGAAATAAAGAAATGGACTGAACTAGGAGGGATCCAAACAGACCAGGGATGGATGACGAAGGAGAAATCTGTATGGTTTCTTCCTGACTCTATGGTCCAAGCTATCATAACTACAATACACAGTCCAGCGCATCTAGGAGAGAAAGCTATGCTAGACAGCATTCAACACATTTGGTTCAACAAACATTTACGAGCAGCAGCTAAGCAAAAAGTCCGTACCTGTATGATATGTTGTCAGTTTAACCCAGGTAAAAGCATCCCCGTAGAGCAGGGTGGATTTCAGCCTCCTGATCACCCTTTTGAAGTCCTCCAGATGGATTATATCCAGATGGAACGATGTCGAGGATTCAAATACGTTCTCGTAGTTGTCTGTGCTCTTTCCCGATGGACTGAAGCATACCCAGTATCAGATTACACTGCCCCGACTACTGCCAAGCAGCTAGTTCGAGAATTCTTCCCACGGTACGGTTTACCACGTGTTGTCTATTCAGATAACGGCCAGCCGTTCTCATCCGAATTGATGAAACATGTTTCACTCTTGCTAGGATATCAGTTGAAGTTTCATTGTGTCCGACATCCCGAGGCAGCAGGTCTCGTGGAACGACATAATCAAACTTTGAAAATTAGATTGTCCAAAATATGTAGGGAGAAAGGTGTTGATTGGGTAGTAGCCTTACCAGTTGCACTGTTTTACATGAGAATGGTAGCACACTCTCGAACAGGGCTATCCCCTTATGAAGTGATCTTTGGAAGACCACCGAATATGTGGGGGACGCCTATACCCCGTAAAATAACTGATGTTGACTGTAATATGCTGACAGATTACCTGGCTTCCTTGATGTCTGCACTACAATCTTGTCGTTCACAGGTAGCTGCAGCCTTTCCTGACAACACTGAGGTGAAACCCCATGACGTAGTTCCGGGGGATCTCGTTCTAGTGAGGAATTTTGACCGAAAGACTCAGCTGGAGCCGAGGTGGAAGACACCTCAACTTGTCCTGCTTACTACAAGGACAGCCGTGAAGATCGAAGGCAGAAAAGGATGGGTGCATTCAAGTCATATCAAGAAATTTCATGGACTTCCTTCGGATGTAAATAGTACACCTCGTGTGTCTTCACCCATTGACTCGAAGCTACCTTTGGCTGAGGCCAGTAGTCAGGAACTTTACAAACTGAAACTTAGGTCTAAACCGTCGGACGATTTGATTGTTTAAGTCCTCTCCAAGGTGAAGCGGTTGAATTTGTCTCCGACATGTATCCCTTAGACCTGAATCGAGGAAAAACGCGAAAAATGTTGAAACGACATGCGTACTGTAAATCACTGCGTAGCCACTGTATAGTGACGTTATTAATTTTGTTTTTCTTGAGTTTTATAATAATCACTGCAAGCATATTGTTGCATATATATTATCCTATTTCTAAACATGTTTTCAATATAACTGATGAACATTCTTTTAGTGACCTACCCCCGCATGAATTATCCTATAGACTTGCGCTGCGCAATAACACTTTTATTAGTATGTTACATCATTCCCATCAGACTAGTAATGCTACTAATTGTTGGGTGTGTGGCCGACTCCCTCCCTATCAGAATTATAAGGGAGTTTTGCCTTTCTTTCCACATCCGTTTACACATAATGGCTCCTGTGGAGCATGGTTTAGTTTAATCAATTCCATAGACTCAGACACAGCAGTTTATCAAGACCATTGGGTATGGGGAAATCTGAACCTAGTTTTACTCAAAGTCTGCTACCCTGACAAGGAGGGTCGCCCCAAAAGAACAGGAACTGATCTAGAAAATGAAGTATATGGATTAGGTAATTTTACACCTAATCTCATGATTCTGAATGTCGAATCCGAAGTTGAACTAGTTTTGCCCACCATGTCAGTATTCCCAGCTAAGGGTGAATTGTGTGTAAGAAAAATTGGTTCCATACATATGGGCCATAGTAAATGCACTACTATAGTAGAATTCAGTGATCAAGGCAAATCTTCATTTAGAGCTTCTCGCCACTCCTACTTCATATGTGGTCAGACTGCATATATGCGTCTGCCTCTAGATTGGGATGGTACCTGTTACATTGCATTCCTTTTGCCACCTGTTTTCCTAGCTCCTCCTGATTATCACAGAAATATTCATTTAGTACACAATAGAGAGCGGAGAGATCTCCCAATTGTCGATTACACTGAGACGGCATGGGAAAAGTATGTAGATTTTAATAAAGGCATCTTTCCCTATATAGGTACCATTACAAATAGTAAGCTAATACGTAGATTAACTAGGACTCTTGAAGCTGTAGTGAATGAAACTATTGCCGCCCTAGGCAACTTGACAGAGGAGCAATCTGCGATGAGGATTGTTGTTCTTCAAAATCGTCTTGTCCTTGACGTCATTCTGGCCGATAGGGGCGGAGCTTGTAGGGTCATCGGATCAAGCTGCTGCGTATTCATACCAGAAAATTCGCCATCTGTATATAAAGCTATAACTCGCCTTCATAAGATTGTGAGCCAGATACACCAGAATCCAGGCACTTGGACTTGGTCCGGGTGGTTTTGGAGCGTGATATCAGCCTGGGGATGGAGAGTTCTATCCTTCCTAGGTATTGGCCTTCTTATACTATTCAGTTGCTGCTTATGCCTGCAATGTGGACCAGCGATTTGTGGCCTGTGTGCCACATCGTGTATTCCACATCAAGGTTTTCATTCAAGATCCCGGAAGAAGAAAGAAGAACAAATGATGCTCCATGAACAAATCGATGGATTAATGAAGATTGATGTCTCTTGATGGGCAAGTAGGGGACAAGGAGGGAATGTGGAAATATGGATTTTTATGATCAGTTATGTCCCCTATCTTGGACCCCAACGGTTCTATATGCATGTTACAAGTACATGTATGTTCCCTCCAGTTCCAGTTTTGAAGACGCAAACACGTGTGCGTCCACCGTCAACATGTCCTCTGTCAGATCCGCCATGAATGGGCTGGATATTCGATTCCTAAGTATGAAAGGCCACCGACTTTATATGGCCCAGTTACTCCATTTTGCAGTACAGGCGAGTAGGCCCTGATTCTGCCATCAAGCCTTTCCCTGCTCTCTGCCTCTGACAGCTTCAGCTTGAGCTCACATCTGTATCCATGAACTTTGTCCTACTCCCTGTGCGGCTAACGGTGCCTGCCTCGGCCGGTTTGCCTGCCTGCCAAAAACTGTATTTCACCTTCGAGTTATCTGCTTCGCTCCTCAGCCGATGCATTCCTGTCTAGTAGTTTAGGTAAACATTTCCTTCAGCTACTGAGCAAAGGGCCTAGCCTCTCTGTCTTCATGCAATTAATTCATGGCCCTGTTACCATGGAAGGTTTCTGCCCCTTGCATCTCATATAGACACTTAGACGCTTGTGCACGCACACACAGTCAGTATAGAATAGATTTTGTCCGAGAGTCCTTCCTTTGTGGATAACATAGTTCTTTAAACATAGGATGTTAGATATGATTTGGGATTAGGTTGACTTGACCCCCCAGACTTCTTGTCTCCACATGTAGAGCTAAATGTCAAGTCCCCTTCACCCCCTAGTTGCACGTCAATTACACGTCATGCTGCTGCGCGCGCATCTCTGCCAAGTATTATCTTATAGATCCACCTATATATGACATCACAACCAATAATGTTTCTTGTTACTCCCCATTACGCCTCTTTTCATTACGCATGTGAATTATTATCTTCCTTATCAATTGTTACGCCTCCCACATTGGTTTCATTGTAATGTATGTTCTATAAAAGCAATTTCTTGTCAATAAAGTATTGTACTTCACTTCCTGAACCCCCGTGGTGACGGAACATGGAGTCCACGACTCGAGTCGTCCATTTGGAATAAAGCCCATTCAGAAACCTCTTATACCACGGATTCTGCCTCTTATTTTACTGAGCTAAGTTACTTAGATTCCGTATCAAATTCAGTCCCGGTAATTAAATTATTTACCACACCATCACACACCCAAACTTGGTAATCTGTAACAGGCATTCCAGTAACAAACCATTGATACGGGTACCGAATAGCAGTTTGTGTACTTTATCCAGGCTTCATCTAAATTCCGTTTCGGTATTCATTTTTAACCCCATTCAAGGAGTCAGTAAAACTTTACTGACTCCTAAAATGTATTTAGTACATAGAAAATAACTTTTTAGTGGTCACAAACCCTCTGATCTCCTAAATCAGAAGATTTGCGACCTGTAAAAAGTTTAGTACATCTTTCCCTCATTCTTTATGCCAGCTCTGCTCTTTTATTTGAGTGTAAAAGCCACCTGCCTCCAGGTAATCATTTGGTGTGTTGAGGGAGACCACCCACAAGTAGTGAGAAGATTTCTTAAATGACTTGAGGTCGCTACAGTGCACTTAAATTGTACAATAACAGAAAACTATGGTTTTATTTCTGTAAGGCAGGGTCGGTGGTAGCATTAATACTAGAAGGACCTGAGCAGATCCTCTAGATGGCTCTTAATATTTATTAGTGTCATTGTTTTTGAGTTTAAGGTTTGGATCTGAAATGGTCTCCGCTTTCCTCATTGAGAGTAAAGAGGGTGGGGGACTGTGTAATTATTTTAACATTTCAATTTGCCTTAGGGCTGTCACTTCCTAACAGATGGGAGACTGTGTCCAGACGGTGTTCTGTTTTATTATTCATGGAGGTTGATATGTACCACTAAAAACAACAAACCAATCAGAAAATGTGCAATCTAAAGTCAGGCCACTTGATTAATTATGTTTTTTAAATTTTCATAATGCAGGACCGGTGTGGTCCTGGGACGAAGAAGGATTTTTGTTGTTTATTTAGATACATTTTAGTAGTATAATTGTGCTGAAGTTTAAAAAATCTACCTGTTATGGTTTCAAATAACCATATATTAAACTCGTACATTTGTGTAGTTATATTACTGGAGTATTACCTGAAACACTTTGAATGCATTATGATTCAGACTCTTTTTGTGGAATATCGGTTTCAGTCCATAAATTCTCCTGTGAAAGTGCAAACTATAACCTTTCTGCTAATCTATGCCAGAACAATTCTGCTTCAGCCAATTGGGCTCGCTTGTAGCGAATTATGCAATAATCCCCTCTCTTCAAAAGCATATTTATGCTGTCTTTGTTAAATATGAAGTTATCCTCCTGCTAGTGGCCCCTCTTTCTTGTGCTACCATCCGAAGGAAACTACTTCGTGAAACTTTATTTGTGAACTCTGATATTACTGATCTGATAAAGACTTCTAGCTGCAGATTCCATACCTTAGTCTTATCCCCAGCTGTCTGACTAGATCTGGACATTTTTCTTAGCAGTCCCCTTACACACCAGTGGGTGGCACTGTTCACCTCTGATTGGCATCGTTGGAGTCGTCCACACCAGAGATAAAATGCGCAGTGCCTATAAAGGCACCATCCTAGTGCCCTGACCTTGGTTGCTTCTTTTCTGCGCCATCAGCGGAGATCCGGCTTGAGCTCCTGTCAGTCACTTTTGACTGACTTTTGTTGATGTTTTGTTGACTCTTTACACCATTGTTTGTTTTTCCAACCATGTTTTGGTCTACGTCTTCGATAAAATGTAATTGTTTAAATCCTTGTAGGGCCTGTTACCGGCAGATGTCTGTGACAGACCCCCACCTGGTCTGGCTTTGGTACCTGGAGTCAGACCACGACTTCAAGGCCTACCCGGACTATAGTATCATGAATCCATCACACTTCAGGTCCCAGTTGTGTGGGTGGTCCTGGGACTGCTCTTGGTGTCGCTTGCATCATCATCATGATCCAGGTAAGACTCACAAGAAGAAGTCCAAGAAGTTGTTTTGGTCTTAGACTTCTCTGCATAGGTCCAAGTTATCGTACAAGGCAAGGGAACAAAACCATTAATCTAGGACCTGCTCCCACGTCATTCCCATGGAGTCTCAGCCTGGGTCCACTCTGTGCTTTCCCTAGTTTCCTAGAACTACCCCTGCCCAACTCTACAAGTTCTATGAATACATGCACCTAATTTTTGGGTGGCCTCTGCAGCGCCTTTGGACCCCACGGGTTCGAGAGGGACTTCAACTGGATTTCCATCTGCAGGTTCGCCCTAAGCACCAGTCGGACCATCAGGATCGATTATTGCATCCGATCGATCCCAGATGCAACTTTATGACCTCCTTCAGGGTCCATTCCAATGGTAGATTTCCTGATAGGGCTGAACTCACAGTGGTCACAGACGCATCACTTCTGGGTTGGGGCGACCATCTGGGAGAGGTGGAGATCAGAGGACTCTAGACTCCGGCAGAGTCTCAGCTTCACATCAGCTTGTTGGAGTTGAGCGATATATGATTGGCATTGAAAGCCCTCCTTCCATCCACCAAGAGGAGGCTGGTTCAGGTGTTCACAAACAACACCACCGCCATGTGGTAATCACACAGACAGAGTGGAGTGGATCCTGGACCCTGTGCCAAGTGGCTCCCTGGACACCAGAGATTGGGGAGAACCTTGGTTAGATCTATTCACCATTTCCAAGAATGTGAAATGTCCGCAATTCTGTGCGTTGGCGTTTCCAAGGCAGCTCTCCCTCGGAGGTGCATTTTGTGTCAAGCGCCAAGACACCTCAGGGTATTCGTTTGCTTAACAAGGTAACATAACAAATGGTGCGCAGGCCTCTTGTACGCCTTTCTGCCGATACTACTCCTGACCAGAGTTCTCAAAATATCAGAAAATACCTGGCCCAAGTCACTCTTGTGGCTCCAGATTGGGCACAAACAGCTTGGCATCTTCTGAAGAGGCTGGATCTCCTGTCACAGCTCCGTGGCAGGGTTCTGCACCCGAGTTTTTGACCTGCCTCCCAAACTATGTGATGGCATCTTAGCAGCCAGACGTCCATCCATTAAAACTGTATATACCTGTTGATGGGACACATTTGTGGCTTGGTGTGGTGCCAAATCCATTTATCCTCTGTCGGCACCCTTATCTGATATCGTCCTGTTTGTAAGGTCTCTCACCCGGCAAGGCCTTTCTTTGGGCACATACAGATAAAGGGTATCTTCAAGCCAACTTTGCTTTCTTGCGATTGCTGGATCAGCCCTCCATGTTGAAGTGCCCTGGTGTGACATGATTTCTGAAAGGTTTACAACAGCAGTTTCCTCCTACTTTTCATAATGCCCCAACGGGACCATAATTTGGTCATCACTTTATTGATGCGCTCCCCTTTGAGCCCATGCATAGTTGCCCTCTAAGACAATTCCACATCAAAACAGACTTCTCCGTGGCAATTACATCTGACAGGAGGGTTAGTGAGTTGAAGGCGCTCTGTCAACTCTCCATATATTACATTCTCTCCACTTAATTGGGTACTCAGAACCAATGCCTCCTTGCTGCCCTGGGAGGTAACACCTTTTCACCTCAGACAGACCATTAGGTTGCCGACTTTCTTTGCTCCACATAACCCTACCACACAAGAGGAGGAACTCCACCATCGGGATCCCAACTGAGCATTATCATTTTACACTGATCATAACAAAGACATCCAGGTGGATAATCAGTTCTTTGTGGGCTTTGCTGGAGCAAAGATGGACCAAGTAGTACAAAAGAGAATCATCTCCAGGGGCATTGTCTCCTGCATAAAGGTCGGCTGCGCACTGGCCAAGAATCAAGCTCTGATGGTTCGGGGGCTAACTCCACTTGAGCAAACACTCCGGTCACTGCATTACCTCAAGGAGTTTCTAGCCTGGATATCTGTCAGGCAGCAACGTGAGCATCACTGCATGCATTCTCGAAGCACTACTTCCTCGACAGTCAGGTACGGCATTATTGGTATTTTGCCCATTCAGTTCTCCTGGACTTCTTAGTATAAACAGCCTTCAGACCCACCTCCGGGGAGATATTGCTTTGGTATTATTTCTAAGGTAAGATAAGGTATCTGCAGTAGCAGTCGCTATCCGATGAAGTTACTTACCTTCAGTAACGCCTTATCTGTTAGAGACTCTATCTAGACTCAGATTTCTTACCAGCCTCCCAATCGCACTGTTCTGCAGTCTGCCAAATACATTTGAAGAGGTCCTTGAGGAACACACTCTAGAAAACTGGTTCTATACCTTTGTATGACTCTGCACTTCTAGCGCAGAAAAACACTTATTACACTGAGGACAGAGTTCTGGGGTGGTGTCTTTATAGGTACTGTGCATGATATGTTTGTCGCTGGCAATGTCAATGATGCCACACGGAGCTGAACACCACCACCTACCAGCATGTAAGGGGGCTATTCAGAAACCTTTTCTGATCCAGTTTGATGGATGGATAAAATTCCAAGGTAACAAATCTGCAGCTGTATAGAGTTTCTACCAGCTAAGGCATTAGCGAAGGAAAGTAGCTTGTTCATATGAATTATACAGTAAGCAAGACGTCATTGTACTTTAAAGCAACTTTAGGTCTGTGCCCTTATCTGATGCTTTCTTTGAATGTCCTTTCTAGGGCACCCCTACTTAAGAATTGTTTGCCCTTTGTCTGCATCTGTTTAAAGTAAAATAGGGTAAGACAGATGGGAATAGGGGCAGATACACTTGCATGAAAGAAAGCTTTCTTCCTGAAAAGGATGTCCCATTTTCATGTCCTAAATATGATGCTTTTTGTAAGCATTTACTTAGTCCGTTGTAACTGTTAAACTGTTTTTGACAAATTGAGTCCATTTTGAGCTGTCATCTTCTTGAGTGCTCCAGTAATTGCAATGATATTGGGCCAGTTGTGAAATGAACTTTAAAAGTCGTGAGATTGTTATCAGACCCTGACTAGGAGGACAACGGGCAAGCAACAGGTACCTGCTGCAACCATGGTGGCTGGCGTCATTGAGCCTCTAATCTTTCAGGGTCTGTTCTACTATGGCTCTGACAAATACAACCTTTTAAGAGCTCAACTCTGTCATAGGTATAGTGAGCAGTCCAAGGCTTCTCAGAAAGGTTAGTGTGGGTGTACAGCAAGCTCAGCACTCAACAGTGTAATAAATTGAGTGTCCAGTCCAATGTTTATCTTTGTAAAAGAGAAGTATCTAAATACACTGTAAAAGACAATACTACACCCTACAAAAGATAACTTATTCAGAGAATCTTGTGCAGGGCCTTTGGTGAGGATGCCCCCTTTGCTTCTCCCTCCCCTCACATTTACTCTTGGGGATAGAGCCCTCCGATGTGGCTCTCAAACCCAGGTGCAGCACTCCCCCCTTGTAGTCAGTATGATGCACTCAGTCTCTGTTATCTCACCAATTGTGAGTCCACAAAAGACCTCCATGTAACCTAGTCCGTACTTTCCTCTCTTGAGGGGAATACTTGCTGGCCACAGGAGTGTCTGTTTTCTGCTCTGGTCCTGGGGCTAAAGAAAGGACTACAATGCAGAGTTCAGAACTGGCGGCATCAGGAGTGTAGTTGTCTTCAGATTGGTGACCATCTTCTGGGGAAATTGTGCATCAGCTGGAGGCCTAGTCCTGTGAGTCTCGGCAGGACCTCCTTTACTTAGGCTGATTAGTTAGTCAGAGACTCAGCTGGGCAGAGCTCACAGGACTGAGGAGGTGATGCAGTGTGCTTTTGGGCTCTGGTCCAGATGGCCACAGTTGGACTGCTTTTAGGCACGTCACAGTTCAATGACAGTGACAATTGGCTGCTCTTCTGGTCAATGTCTCTGACACCCACACCCGCACCATCACCTGGGCACACAGTGGTCAAGTACCTCGATACAGCAGCTTCACTTATAGTTGCATAGTCCACTCTGGCAATCGTTGGGCATGTGCAAAAAGAACAGTTGATAGACAGAATGCAGAACAATGTCATACATTCACCCCAGTACAGAGATCTGGGCCTAAATCCATAATTTGTTTGCTCACCATGCCATTCCAGTTTGAACCCAGCCATATGCAAATCAGTCTTGATCCTGCACCCAATGGATACAGTCCAGCCCGAACTGCCAGGCCAGGTCCTTCCTGGACTGGAAACAAGCATCCTAGAACCGGTTCCGGTGTTGGCTTGGCAGTTCGGATTGGACTGTTCCCATGAGGCACAGGGTCAAGACTGATTTGCATATAGCTGTATTTGAACTGGGGTGGTGAAGTGAGCTAAAGAACGATGATGGATTCAACCCAGATCTGTGACTGGGGGTGAGTGTTTGAAAAGTTTCAGTGCTCCATCAATCATCTCCTTGTGTTTGCTTTGTTCCCCCTAAGTTGGCAGGGTATGCCCAGACATGGGTCTTTTGCTCACTTTGCCACTGGATTCAAGCTAGCCTGGCTGATGAGGGCTGTTAACCCGAAACTGGTCCCAGGATGCTTGTTTCTGGTCCAGGGAAGACATGGCTTGGCAGTTTGGGCCGGACTGTTCCCATGAGACACAGGGTCAAGACTGATTTGCATATAGCTGTATTTGAACTTGGGTGGTGAAGTGAGCTAAAGAACAATGATGGATTCAACCCAGATCGGTGACTGGGGGTGAGTGTCTGAAAAGTTTCAGCGCTCCGTCCATCATCTCCTTGTGTTTGCACATGTTGGGCATGTGCCAGGAACTATTCACCATGAAGTCCATTCTGATAGACCTGAACAGGGATACAGGGATGGCAAAAGCCTTTTCTTCAGTGGCACACACTCGGCACATTTAAGACAAGCGCCACAGCTGCAATGGTGTCGAGCACACTTGGGTGAGTTCTTTAGCCAGATCGAGCAGTTTCAATGGTGTAGTCATTTCGGGCACACTTCAGCAGTGCTGCAGATCATCTGCTTTAGCGAAGGCGACCTGTTCAGAGACAAGGAGCATGCCAGACACCATGTTGCGAGTCTGTGTTAGATTGGCCCTCACCGCACCAGCGTCAACTGCTCTTATCTGCAGGATTGGCTCACTACTCAATTCTTTCTCCGGGCAGGTGTTAGCTCTTTAAGGAGACAGACATGGAGAGAGCTCTTCTCCCAGATCAAGCTCCACATGCAATCTCACCTCTAGAAAGCTGGTTGTTAGGCAGACTCCACCTCTGGTTGCACTGTAGTGCCCGAGTGTGATCTGGGAGCACTCTCTCCCTCGACAGAGAACTTGGAAATGGAACAACACAGGGGTCAACAGCTCCAGCAGGTACAGAAAATGAGGATGTGAATTCTCGGTTTGCACATTCAGACATGGTTTGGGTTGGTTTTGTTTTCATGTGTTCTTCTGAGGCTTACAAGGTGTAGGATTCACATGTCATCCATACTGGTAGGCATTTTTTAAGAGTGCTTGATCTGGAGATGCACAAATTCAGGATTCAGAACATAACGCAGCGTTTAGAGTTGACTTAAATAATAAGAATGTATTTCTACCCAAGCAAACCTTTTTTAGCAACATCAGGATAATGAAAGACTGGGGAAAAAAAGCATAACTTTCTAACCTGTACCATGCAGTCTGCCTGCAGCTCTTTTATGGCAGTTCATAGCTCAATGTGCTAGAATATTATTGTAACTTATGAACTGCACAGTAACAAAATAATCTATGTGACAAAAGCCGTAGCCCACTGAACTATGCCCATAAAATACTGTTCTGTGATATACATGGTGAACTTTCTTTGCAGCAGGCATATTATCATCTGTGCTACCTTAGATGGGCCAAAAGTGCAAAAACACAAAAATGGCATCTCTCTCCAGAAGGTACATTAATCATCAGAAGAGGGAAGAGGTGTGGCGCCGCGGCCAGGGCTACTGACTCTGGAATCTGGGGATCACGGTTCGATCCCCAGCGCCGGCGGCAGATTAGCCCAGCACCGTGTGACTCTGGGCAATAGCTTGCTTAATCTTCCCGACGGCCCCCAGCGCCTAGAGACCCTTACGGGTGATTGTTCGCGCTTTACAAATGTGGATTATTATTATTATCAGAGTTATCTTGACACGTTTATTGTTGCCCCAAACTGCTGGATATACAAGACCTTCACAGTGCTTTTAAAACTTCTGCACTGCTACAAAACTGGCTCCCACTAACACAACTGGCCCCCAACTCTTCCAGCCTCCCGGGGAAACGCCCAATGCCTGGTACAGCAAGTCTGGCCTTGAAAGGGTGGCCTGTTCTAGAAGACCCTCACAATCTGAACAAAAGGAACTGTAATATTACCCTTCATCCACCATCTACCAAATGGCAGTATTCAATAATGGTAATCAACAGCCAACTGCAACAAAAGTACCTCAATGAATTACTTGGGGGATGCTTGTCTCCTCTTTCCACTCTTCAATGTCTAGGTCCCCTGCCTCCAAACTCCGGAATGCCAACAGTGCTCTACTCTCTGGGGAAGTAACCTCACCTTCATCTTGTGCTCAGGAGCAGGCCAGGCACATCTAAATGGAACTGACAGTCTTCCTTCACTCTGGTTCACTCAAACATGCACTATGCATGTAACTCACAGATCACACCCAAACATACAGCCACACTTGTGCTGGGATGTTAGTGCAAGTATCCAGGTTATCTTGTAGCAGCAGTAAGCCAGTAGGCCACCACTCATTGACCCGGGTAAAAAGGTCTGGTTACACTATAGGATTGCTAGACCTTGGAATGCTGCCACCTCTGCTCTATATGCTAGAATACTTGAGCTGTACAGTAGTCCACCGCCAATATGGAGAGTGCACTTGCTGCACCCCTCCAGGTCCAGGACTGTTCTTTCATCAATACAAAGGGAAGGCCCTCACACGCATGCTAAGTTGACATGAGGCTGGGGCCAAAATTCCCAAAACCAAGATACTAGATACTTGTAGATGGGCAAACAGGATAGGAGATACCACTGTACACCAGGAGGGACATTCCCGTCCCAGCAATTGTAAATTGTTTTAAATTGAATTTTTTTCACAGGAATGTTAATGCTATTAACTTAACATTTGGCAATATTTCCTGTTTCATGTGTTTCTTGAATTGTGATTCTCTAGTTCTTCTCATGTCGAACTGTTGGCTTCTGAGTATACTTCATACATAAAAGATGTATTTGCTACTAAGAATGTAGTTGGTGGAGTTCGCTATTTTACAACATGTTGTAATGTTCCAACAGGCTGCGCAGGAGCTGAAGAGGAGGATAAAGAAGGGCAGCAGGATGGAAGTAAGTGACATTTTAACTAAAGCTCGGGGTGGCTGGCTGATGAAGGGTTGAAATGGCTGCACTTTCATTCTGCCGCCACAATATACAGAGCTTTTCGAGACTGAATTCAGGCTTGTGTTAGAAAATATCCTAATGTATACATTTGTAAAGTGCTTGCGATTTTGCAAGGCATACTGCATGTGTATAGTTTATTCAGCATGTGGTTTGCGTACTCAGTTGTGCCTTGTTGCACCACCACAAATGGTCACAAGTGAGTGATTGGTTGCAACAAATAACCTGAAAATTGCCCTGTTGCTAGGATGACAGAGGTGTCAAAATGTTTCAGTTCTTGCACTGTAAATGAATGAAGTATGGGGCTGTGAACTCAACAATATGTACCATACTCCCTCGCACACCCATACCCCCTCGAACACGCACACTCCCTCACACACCCACACACAAAATTCCCAAATGGATTCACAAATGTGGAATTTCAAAGCAGAGGGTCTCCGAAGGGGCCAGGGACATAAAATACTCACTTGGTGAACACTGCCAAATTCTTAGACCTCCATTTTCTACACTATGAAATGAACCTGCCATAAGTTGTACTTAAGCAGCAGTGACGAGCAGCTGTCTATGCAGTATTTGAATGATGTACAAACCTCTTCCTGGGGCGAGTCCTCCTCCTCCCTGCCCACTTAACTGCGTCCCTTTTACCTTTACATTGCACCACTGACAACGTGATTTGGTGCCTTAAAAGGTCGCAGTTTATTCATACATAACATGGTAGTACATTTTGCAATTTGATTGGTCATTCACAAAGATCCATGTTATTGTATACTTCCATTGTCTTTGTACCTTTATTGTTGTTATTTTCTCCCAAACAGTATAGTTTTGCAGGGTGCCCCTTTGGCCGTACCTCTGTGTCTGCGGTTCCAGGCTTCAACTTGCTACCCAATTTGGTGGGTGTCCGTCAGGACCTGCCCGGGCTGCAAGTGCCGTTCCGCTTGCCCTAGACCCTTTGATGTCCCCTCGACTGCTCCTCAGGGCCCTCGCCTGCTTCTCAGGGCCCTTGCCGTGTGGCATCCCAAGAACCCTGTGTGAGCATCTCATCTACTCAGCCTGTGGCTGTGTCCTGTCATTTAGCTCCTTCAGTGCCCCTGCCCTGAGGCATCCCAAGGGCCCTGTGGGATGGTCACCTCTACTCTGCCTGTGGCTGTGTGCCGTCATTAGCTCCCTTAGTGCACTTGCCATTGGGCATCCCAAGGGCACAGTGTGAGCCTTCCGTCTACCTATAATGTATTTTCTCTCTTTTGTATATCTTTCCTGGGTTTCTTCCGCGATGCTCCCTATGGTTTTACAATTGGAGGGAGCTCTCCCTGCTCTCCCTTCCCTTCCTTCCTTACAAGAATCCATCAGTGTCTCTGACCGACTCAGGAGGATCTTCATATAACCTGCCCCCAGTTCCATGTCTGCCCGGCGTATGCAGGCCGCTCCTGGGTTATCAGCTGCAGAGGCCACGATCTCACTGACCCTGCATGCCCCAATAAATGCCCGAGCGATCGCTGCCCTAAACAGCTTACCCTCCAGTTCCATGGTGCCTACCTCATCTAGTGCCCATATTCTTTTCCGTAGTGCTGCAAAACAATGGGCCGCACTAATGCGCTTGCTGACAGTTGTGGGAGATTATAGCGCTTGCTCCCAGTAGCAGAAATATTTTTGGGATTTGAACCTGCAAATGCTAACTACTGATTCAACTATTACTTCCCAGCACGAAGTGGGATGCCAATAGGAGGCCGTCTTACAACAGGCAGAATGGCTTCCACATTCTTACCATCTAATGCAGTGATTTCTGCTGCATTTCCCTTATTTAAATTATTCGTGGTCTCCCTGCCTACCCACTTTGAGGGCACTGGAGCCTCATTTGACAGCCTGAAAGTTATACTTTTTAACTCATTAAGCTAAGCTCCAATCCGGCTCTTAAAACAGTTACATAGGTGGGAGACAGGTACCTTATACCACACCCGAAACTTACACAATAGCATCAATCCTCTATGTTGAAAGAAGTGTGCGGGCAATGTTGTACCAGACAGCTGACTGCAAGTACTCTGCACATAGGCCAGCCAAATATTTTGGCCCTATCCAGAACCACTTTGAATTTATGATTGAGCTTCAAACTCTGTCATGCCCTATTTGGCCAGATCACTGACACCACCAAGTTCTAGATGTGTTTACATCTAATATTTAGGGATAGTGACATGTGTTTTCAATATTGTGACAGCTCACTAATAATACTAATAATACTACAATTAATCACTATGACCTATGACTGCGAGAGTTCCTGTTTTGATCTAAAAGTAACTCTGCATGGATGTCTGCATGAAACAAATGCAATATTTCTCTGCAAAATCTCTCCAAGACTCATACATCACCCACATCAAAATGAATTAAGGAACATGGTATTTGAAACATCTGTGTAAGCATACTTCAAGGTTATCCAGGCAAGACTCTCTGGAAAACAGCATTGGTTATAGGATATCCAGGGACACCTGAAGTGCTGGGGCCCTGGGCCAGAGCCCACTTTACCCTTGCCTTAACGCCTTCTTGACAATGCGCCAGCCCACTGACCTATTTCTTGCCATAAACTTTGTGCTCTGTCTGGTACCGTCTTGCCGCAGGCCCATTAACCTTGTCTACTGCCTCTCGACCAGATAACAATTTCCTCCTGGCAAAAACTCCGGACCCTCCCTGGCAGGACATTAATCACTGAGGTTCTCCCGACTTTTCTTTTCTTGAAATTGTGGAGGCCAAGTGCAGGGGACCAGTAATGGGTAAGGTATTATCCTGCCGCCAACCATATATCAGGCCAGGCCTATTGGCAAGCATTAGGGCTTTTAGTATGAGCTATGTGCGAAATGTGAGCCCTGTCCTAATTCTTGCACTGTTTAACTCTGGTGCTTCCTGACCGAAGCCCCTTTCAAGGCATATTTTTACCTCTTATTCTCCTGAATCCACCTTACTCACGCAGGGTTTGACTCCAGCTTCGCTACTAGATCTGCCATCTACATCTGCGTTGCTGACCCATGCCTAAGACCTTGATTTTCTGGCCAAACTCAGGCTACTCTGGCATGCGCATTGACCAACTGCTTAGTTCAACTCTACTGTGTATCTTGCACGCAGACTCGTTTGTCTTGTATTGCCATAATTGAGCATGTTGCGTTTTTTTATCGAAGACACTGTGTTGGCTAAGAAGGCTGGCAGCTCCAGGCAGACTTTCCTTCGTGGCCTGCCCATCTGGCTGCCTATTTTACATCTAGGATGATACTCAGGTTGACTCGGGCTCATAAATACGACAGGAGTAAAGGGGGATTAGGAAGTTAGACCGCCCCCTACTCAATCAATTATAAACACTACCAGCTCTGACATCTATCGAACAGAGAACCTTATACTTTTGGAAGCCACAAGTAGTTTTCACTGAACCGTTCAACTTCCCTCACATGTCCAGCTCATTCCTTGTGACCTGCTGGTCCTTACTGTTCTGTTTAAGTAAAACGTCAATAACCACAAAATATACACACAACAAAGTGGTGTCAAACCATCACATTAATGTGTGCTACAAAAAATAAAGGAGAAGAAAATGTGAGCGACGGCCAGACAACACCTCACGTACGCAAACCCAAGGAGCTGCTGGATGGTACTCTCCAGTATGCCCACGTTATCATCATTGGTTGCTTTCGTGGCCGAAAAAAAAGAAAGGGTGTGTGCTTAAACTCCCTCAGAGGTGAGAAATCATACAAGTGATAAATCAAAGATGTGTGACAAACAACACTGAGTATATATGACTCACTCAGTGCCCACTGGTCCCCAGCTGTGAAAAAAGAGAACCTATTCCCACAATTAAAATGGGGTACCACTCAAATGCAAGACATACTTTATTGAGTGCCGTCGAGTGTCCGCAGGTTAAAAATCAGGCATGTATATGGCCACTTTCACCCACGAAAGGCCAACATGTTTCACTGCCAAACATTTTAGGCAACTTCGTTAGGGCTGTCAGGGATGCCAGTCTTCACTGCGTTCCTTTATCACACCAAACGAGTGGTTGCTGGGCACTGAAAGGCAGGCCAGGTTGGTGCCAGATATGTGCAGTTTGATAGCAGCAAGTGTAAGTCCTGCTACTGTAGCGCTCGCACCGTTTCCGTCATGTACCGTTGTGCCAGCAAAACACACAACCTCCTCAATCATGCCACCGCCTGTGCCAGACCACCGTGCCTGCAGCTACAACTCTTGAGAATATGGCATGAATTCGACTCCACCGGACAGCAGCCACCGCAGGAGCAGTCATGTTTGCTCAGCTCTGTCCCACAATGGCGCACGCTCTGTGTTGCAAACCAGTGCAAAGGTATTTTCCTCCTCCTACACACCCATCAAATCTGAATGTCCTACCCGCCTGGCCCACAAGTCACTAGCCGCCCTATGCCGAGTCAAATAACCACAGGAGGAGGCTGGTGCTTGGCTCTTTGCCCCCTGACCTCAACACTTCCCGCCCGCCTACCCCTGCCCTGGGGTATCCATATTGCGACCAGGTCACAAGGGCACTAGGATAGTGCACCTCCCTTTCTCATGCTCATCAGCACTTTGAAAATCCCAGAGTCTCTCGTTGCTCAGATGAGCACAATCTCTGAAATATATGCCGCTGACCGCGGCCCCCGCAGAGGGCCACTAGAGCGGTCGGTGCCCTAGGGTCGCCTGGGCACCGGTCACCCCTCCCCGCCCCCCCCTCCTTGGCGGCAGGGACTCCGGCCGGTGTCCCCCTCCTCTTTCCTGCCCGGAAGTGATGCAAGGGGCATCACTTCCGGGGCTCCTCTGGGCGCGGGGGAGGCTATATAGCCGCCCCACCATGCCGGCGACCTCTTGTCGCCTCGCACGCCTCATGGAGAGGCCATGTGTGGTCCATTCGGCAGCGTCGTGTCCACACGCCGGAGGGTCGTTCCTGTCGCTCGGGATCTAAATACCGGTGAGTCCCGATGCACCCCGCCACTGCCCTGTCCCTGGGCAGTACCAGGTGAACGGGGCCCTGTGGCAGGGTGCCACGGGCGGGGGGTGGCACAAGCCACACTGGCCCTAGGCCAGTTTTGGTGAGGTGAGCACGTGAATAGCGCGAGGTGGGGGCGGAGCCGTAAGGCCAAGTGTGGGCTGTGGTCCGGTGGCTAGATTGCCGACTTGAGGCCGAAAACAGGGGCCACCTCCGGGAGCTGGGCAAAGCCCTCTAACCCCCGTGCTCGAAGCGGAGCACTTGGATGACCCGACTTTCATGCCACGTTAGTGGCCCGGGTTTGAGTTGGATCCTGGAGTTAGATCCTGGAGCGAACTTCTGCGCTGTGCACTGGGGAATGACTGACACATACCGTGTGTAGGCTGTAGTTGATGCAATCCCCTCTTATGCAATTTCTGTCAGATGGAGCTGCAGATAAGCAATGCATGAAAAAGCCGGGCCGTGCGGGGTCTGGGTGTCTCTCAGAATTCATAAGGCGGCTTGCAACGTGCAAATGGCACCTGAGCCTACACCATGCCTGCCGCCGCTAGGCTACTCCCGCAAGGCCTGGGGGTTTCAGAGGATGCGAGTGTTCGAGGTCGCATCCATTTTGTGGTTCCAGGTAATCTCGCCATCCCCCCGTGCTTGAATGTGTAATGTAAATACAGGCCCAGGCACAGCTGCTCCAATACCTTCGGTTCGTGCGCGCGCCAGATTATTTAAAAAAACAAAACAGAAAACGGAAGTGTTTGGGGGTAGCGCCAGGATGTGGCTCGTCTCGGGCGTGTATGCCCGGCGTGTACTCGGTACACCCCAAGGAGTATGTGGCTCATCGGCGGGGCTGCCGCCTCTGGCGCAGGAAACCAGGGTTCGAGCCTCGAGGTTGCATCCATTTTGTGGGTCCGGGTAAGCATGCCATCCCCCCGTGTTCGAATGTGTACGGTAAATACGGGCCCATGCACAGCTGTTCCAACACCTTCGGGTCGAGCTCACGCCAGCTTATTTTGAAAACAAAACAGAAAACGGAAGTGTTTGGGGGTAGTGCTTGGATGTGGCCCGTCCCGGGCGTGTATGCCCGGCGTGCACTCAGTACACCCCAAGGAGTATGTGGTCCGTTGGCGGCGCTGCCGCCTCCGGCGCAGGTAACCGGGGTTCGAGCCTCGAGGTCGCATCCATTTGGTGGTTCCGGTTGATCACACCATCCTCCCGTGCGTGAATGTGTAATGTAAATACGGGCCCATGCACAGCTGCTTCATTACCTTCGGGTCGGGCTCATTTATCTTAAAAAAATAAATAAATACGGAATTGTTCGGGGTAGCGCCTGCCAGAGGTGCGTGATATTGCCTGCTAGCACGTGAGGCCCAGCAGGGTGCTTTGCGGTGGGGCACGCACCGAGGGGTGCTTTGGGGGGGGATTGTGGTTCTCTAGCAGAGATGTGTGTGCGCCACCACTAGACCAATGATGGCTGCCGTGAGCCAAGAGTGAGGTGTCTTAGCAGAGATGTGTGGGGGCCACCACTACATCAATAATGGCTGCTGGGAGCCGGGAATGTTGTCCCTTAGCGGTGTGGCGGCCATCGGATCAATCGTGATCTCTGCCGCCGCCCCCCCACCATACTGCAGACAGCGCAGGGCAGAGGCGTTTCATCATCGAGTGTTCACTGGGTCCATGCTGGCGCACCTATCCCCAGAGGACGAATCTGTTGGGGGTCCTAGACGGGCAGCTTACAGCAGTTGGCCAGGAGCCGGTCGCCAGGACGCCCTCAGCGCGTGCTGAGGTAGCGAGTGGCACAGTGCGCAACGCACAGTGACTAAGTGACCTTCCAGCTGCATGGCATGGCCTCTTCGGTCTGCCGCACCTAGGTCACGCTGCCAAGGAGGGGTATTTAGGCCTCCCTCCTGCGACGCGGCCGACTTTGGTGCTGGAAGCCAGAGTTCGAGCCTCGGGGTAGAACCTTGCGATTACGGGCAATTGACGTAATAGCGCCGTGCCTGAAATGGGTGAAGTAAATACGGTGCTCTTGCAAAGCGCTCCAATACCTTCCGGTCGAGTTCGTGCTATATACTATGCAACAAAACAAAACGCGCGCACATCAAATTTATTTCGTGTGACGCAACTGGTGTCTAGCAGAGCGCTCCATCCCCTTCGGGTCGAGTCGCACCGTATATACAATTTTGCCGCCTAGGTGGGAAGGGTGATTTTGTGTTGCATGGGGGACTGCATGGAGAGGAACCGCGATGCGGTCCTGCACGGCCTGTGTGTCCCCTGGGTTCGGGTTTGCTCGCCGTGACAGCTGCTTGGAGGTGGCGGCCTGCTTTGTTTCCAACTCCTTTTGAACTGCAAATGGGGGGTGGTTGCATCGCATGGCACACAGATGCAGCGGGCGTCAGGCTAGCTGCGGTAAGTGCAGGCTAATATTCCCCCCTGTGGTGTACCACGTGGCCCTGATCCAGTGGTTCCCTGGGGGAGGGTCTTTAGGTTGACCTGTGCGCCCTGGGACCCCTGACGGTTATGCGACAGGGCGTTTTATCTTCAGGCCGAGGGGGTGGCGTGGGCCACCCCATAATTGACTGCTCTGTCCCGTGGCAGAGGCAATAAGAGCAATGCAGGGGTAAGGCCCGCGGCATAAGGAGCCCAGGCTACTATGCTAAGGGCTGTAATGAGGGCACGGGTGAGTCATAATGGTAAGGCAGTGCAGTCTGTTCGGACACTTACGTGGGTTCTAGCGAGCATGTAAGTCGCCCTGTGCTTGTAGTAGGGGGGGCCACCAAGGTAACCATGTTTGATGTGATCCTCATTATAGCGTAAATAAGGTTGTGGCACGGGACAAGCTTCATTGGGCACAAGCAGCTCTCATGATTGAAATGGTTGAGATCCCAATGAACTTGATGTGATTCACCCCCCCCCCCCTTTGAGTACGCTTGTTATTAGGACACTTTCTGGCGTGTTATCGCAGTGGCCTCACTTGTAAACGCAGTCCATTGCGGCGATTGATTACCCAGAGCATGATCAGCGTTGTGATCACCTAGACAGGTGCACACTTGCGACTCTCCTCGACTCCTTGTGCACTAGTCGGCAGTGTAGTGTTTACGCTCCTACCACATGTTGGCATCGCCGGCCCATCCCATTCCTCTGCGCGCAGTTTCTACGCACGTTTGTGTAATTGGTTCAACTCTGGATATGATGCCCACATTACACACCATTGGATTTACCATGAGCGCGGCATGTCACAGATCACAGGACTCTGCGCCCTTTGTTTTTCTGCATTGTTCCCTTGGGAAGAGATCCTTCCAATGCTGCTCCACGTCGATGTCATGCGCAGGTTCTTGGAAATAATCCAGCGGTGGTTGAGATACCACTGCGGATAGGTTTCAAATGGGGAGTTTTGTTCGTGGGGCTCGTGCATACCTTAAACACACGTGCCCTTCCGTATCCATAGATTCCCCTGCTTGCGGCGCTTGATGAAAGCATGGTGCGTAGTTGGGGGGGATGGAGCAGCGGAGACTGGTGGCGCGCAGGTTGTCTTCAGGAACCATGGTGGCCACGGTCTGGGTGGAGGTGCCACTGAGCATGCGGTGGCCTGCAGAGGCTGTGGTCCCGGTTTGCCGGCTTGCGCTGGCCACGAGTGCGAAGGCTTGTTGCGGTGTTCCTGTGCACTTCGCAAATGTTTTGCCAATGGTAGAAATGTGTGTGATGTTCTTGTGGTGTTGCAAGGACTTGGTAGTGAAGTGGGACAGGGGGCCGCGACGGTGAAAAGGGGGCAGGTGTAGAGAGGACCCCGGAGGCATGGATTAACGCAATTGGCATTAAAATCACTGTGGCCAGCTGCCCAAGCCATCGTTTTAGTTGGAGGGCTTGAAACAGGCTGAATTTTTCACGTTGCACGAGTACCCCAGTCCGTAATTGAGGTGTTAAGTGTCAAGGTGTGGTGCATGAGGAAGTGGCGTCGGACAGGAGTCCTGGCTTATAGTGGCACAATTGTCAGGTGGTCCTTAGGACTGCCTTGAGGTATGTAGCACGCGCATATGCCGATCCTAGTTTTGCGCCACACCGAGCATCACAATGTATGTGTCGCCGCGAAAAACTATAGGCCAGAAAAGGTTTTACTATGCCTTCAGTTGGCATTGTGGTACGTCTGCCTTGGTTGTTACCGGACAGGGTGTCCTGGGTGGGGCAAAACAGCATACCAGTTGGGGTTAATTATTGGTGCCCTAACCAATTGCACTACCAGGGGGGCATTAAGCGGAAAGACCACTCCGGGGGCAGTTTCTCACAATTTGGCAGCAGGGATGAATCATTCATCCACTATTCCGTTAATGGGCATCGCTCCACCTTTCCCAGAAAGGTAGACGTAAGCGGGTAGTTGTGTCATTTGACATTGAGGAGCGTTTCTTTCAATGCTTTTCTCCATAGAACTAGTCTCACCAACTGGGTTTCAGTAGTTTGGAAGGTACCTGTGTCTCAAAACCCATTTATATTTAACTGAGTATCGGTTGACTCGCTGTCCACTGGACAGGCTCTGGTATCCTATACGTGTCGTGTTTCATGTCTCCGGCTTGGCGAGTACAAACGCCTGTGGAGTACCCCGGTCTCTGGTCTTCATTTAGTTAGCTCTCGTGGCTTCAACTCCCAAGTTTTCATTCCTGTAGGTACAGGGATAGCTCTGCTACAGCCAAGGCCACATTGGGTTTACTTCGGAATCGGGTTGTGCGATGTAGACCTCGGTGTCCTGCCGGCGCCTGGGAGGCGTGCGCCGTGAGAAGACTGTTTCGTATTATTCCATTCAAGTGATGTTTCACTGCTTGGCATACTAGGTCCTTTGGACATCAGAAGTTGGGCATGTGGTCCTTAGCAATGTCTTTTATGCAGGTACTGTGGTCGGAAAAGGTAAAAGGGGTTGTCTGTCTCTGCCAGGAACCGGCAAGCCTGGTTTCAGCTTTCTCCACGGACAAGGGGGCATTATCGGCCCAGAACCCATGTATACTTCCCGGGGCTCTGCCCACGCCCAGCAGGGCCAATGTCACACAAAGCACAGGGGGGGAGGTCGTATATGACATCACAGACTTGATCAGTGATATCACCCGGGTCTTCCCTTGTCCCAATTTAGACTAAAGTTTCGGTCTGGCTAAGGGTTGGGAAAGGACAGATATGTTGTTCCTGCATACACCGATCTCGCAGTATGAGGTGAAACATTTTGTCTCCAAGGCGGGGATTGTGCGCCATCTATTCCGTTTCCAATGGGCTCCCGCTTCCTGCACCATGATCACGCGTAGGTGACCGGTCTGGCTGTTGTGAAGTTGATTAGTGTGTGGTTTCATTTGCGGTTGAGCTCGCTATTCGTCATAGGGAGACAGTTAAGGAATGTTCAACACGTTAAGGTGACAGTCCCACCATGTCAGAACTGAAGCATTCACAGTAGGCTACGCAGGGAAGCTAGAATTTTGCTTCAATTTTCTTATACAACTGACCAGCATTGTCAAGCGAAAGGTACTGGCGTGTAGTGAGGCACGGTGTTTGGGTTTGTACACGAAGGCAATGTCATGAGAGGCTAAACTACAGCCTGCCATGCCACCGGCCAACAGCCCAAGGGTGTGAGTTCTGCGAGGTCTTGGGGCACAGCTGGGCCCCTGCCAGGCATTGGCAGTAGTACATACATCCTCCTTTATTACCTGTATTGTGTTCCTCAACCCTCACCTCAGACATTTAAAGGGAACAGACCGCGGCTCTTCAGCAACATCATGCCAGGGGGGCATGCATGCTGCAAAAACACAGAGCAAAACCAGTAAATTGGTTTAAGAGGTGTCTCTAGCCTTACAGCGGTGCAAAACCACTATCGTTAGAGGGGCGCCCAGGTGAGAATGGGGCGCTTCTTTAGGTTCGGAGGACCACTGCGGTTTTGTGGAATCTTCCAGGGGAACCACTGGTAGTGTATTGGAGCTAGCAGGGAACTGGGAACCTAGGATACTGACACTTGTACCTCGCTTGGGGGGGGTTGCGGTCAGCCAACATAGTGTGCTGCCGTCCCGAGAGCGGGGGTAGCAGCGTGTCAAACACAATTGGACACTATGTCAATAAAACTTGTGGCACGCCCAGTGCGTGACTAAAACTAAACTTCAAGGGAGCAGGTAATTTGTCACCGCTTGGGATGCCCTGGGCTGGCGGTGTGTCTCCCATCCCCCCCCCCCCCCCGAGACACGCTCTTATCTGGGGGCATTCGAGGAGGAGTAAAGTAGGACTTAGCCAATCCGGAATGTTTGGAGCTTGGACCATGTCGCAGGCAATGTGCCTGCTTAAATCAGACAGATTCTATAAGCCAGTATGCCGGGGGGTTTCACCACAGAAGGAGATGAACGGGCATAATTCCCATAAGGAATAAGGGATACATGGCAAGGGCATGAGGGTCCCTTACCCAGGGCCACACTCTTTCAGTCATGAACACTCCTGTGCGGCAGGATGTATCAACCAAAGTGACTGTCAAAGGTTAAATAGAATCCCTCTCGCCAGAATAGCCAGAGCAGCCAGGTGGGTGGGGGAGTGGTCACCTAGCTAGCGGGCTGCCGTCCCACAGATGGGCACGCAGGTTTCAAGCGCGCCCGGTGCCAGGAGAACTGCAGCTAGGTGATACCAGCACATAGACGGGGCCTTGCGAGCCTGGGGGCGGCAGCCACCCCGCCCAGAGCTGGCTCAGGGCTGAGGCTAGTGAAGCGGGAAGAGGGGTGGGGCCGCGGCCAGGGCGACTGGCTCCAGAATCTGGGGATCACGGTCCCTGCGCCTGCGGCAGATTAGCCTAGCACCAGGTGACTCTGGGCAATAGCTTGCTTAATCTTTCCGACGGGCCCTAGCGCCTAGAGACCCTTGCGGGCGAGTGTTCGCTTTTTACAAATGTGGATTATTATTAGTGAACTTTCACGCATGGGGGTGAACTGCCCTTGGCACAACACCCCAGGCCTGACAGGCCTCTTGTTTCAGCAGACACTATCTGACCCAGGATAGCGTCAAGGGCTGGGATGTAGATGGGGCCACCTATAACCAGCAGGGATGGTTCTCTTTAATCTGGATTGCAGGAAGCTCCAGACAGGAGAGGTGGCAGGTAAGACTATAGCTGTTTGGGTGGGGGGCTCTGGCGGCGACGGTGGCCGCCTCCAGAGCTGTGGCAGAGTTACAGGGCGATCTGGAAGCAGGCCGGTACCAAGGGTACCTCTGCGCGACACCATAGGGGGTGCCAGAGCAAAATCCGAGGAGCCTCAGGGGAGGGTCCTGGAAGCCGTGTCAGCGCCCCGCTAGTCCTTCGGGCGGTTGTGGGCCTGAACAACCGGGGGGTTTGCTATGCTACGCTCCGCCCCGGGTAGGGGTGTGAGTAGAAGGTACCAATGGTCACGTGATCCTGGAAGAGAATCACTTGGACGGCAGCAAAGGCGGGGTTCGCCCCTATGCTGCCCGGTTCATCAGGCGGCCCAGTTGGGTGCCTGCCCTTGGATCGCCCGTAAGATAACCCACCTATTACATAATGTGTATGTAATAAACCTGCAACATTTTGTACCCAATCAAACAGTATGAGTGTGTGTTATTATTGGGTAATGTATTTTGTTGGAGGGGGGACTGAGGGGTGCCTATGGCAATACTATGCATCTCCTTTGCACCGCATTGTAAATGCATTCATACAGCGCTCACCACTGCTAACAAAATGTCGAAGTGAATCTCCTGCTTGATTCTGGGCAAGAAAGTGTCACCCATAGTTGCTGAAATGTAACTCATAATTACACCCGAATTATGACAATGTCACACATAGCAATCTGAAACCTGGGCAGCCATGCATCCTCTCCGGCATGGAAGCTACATGTGGCCATTCCATGGGTATATCACAAAACCGCATCGCATATGCAATTTGGAGATGCTGCACACTCTCCCCTAGAAAAACATCTCGACAACTTGTCCTCGAAGCGGTCCCACACAAATCGGATGAGGGAGAAGAGGGTGACTAGGAGCCCAAGCAACCCCTGCAGAGGTGGACCCACACCTTGTCTAGAGGGATTTCTGCTCTGCCCAGAACAAAACACAAGACCTGCACCAGCAAAAACCGCGACACTCAAAGACTGTCCGGTCTGCGTCTCGGTGTCCAACGTCCTCACCCGCAGATTGACTACCTGCGGAATGAACATCCGCAAACTTTGCGCCAGGTTGGTTTGTGTTCCATACCTTCACTGCCACTCCTACACTCATATGTCCCAGCATGGGAGACCTCTCTCCTCCAGACACAGCCCTGTGGCGGTGAACCATCCCCAACAAAGGACACACATCATCCGTGCTCCCAATCCATGTGCCATCATGACCCCGTGAGGATTAAAACCACCAAAACAATTTACTGTCTCTAGTTGGCACCCACATGCCCCAATGGCTGCTCTCGCTCAAACGCTACAATTTATGCTCGTAACCACTCCGAGACACAGCAAAGAAACGCAAAAGTGAAACAATCATTCCACCCAAGCATGGACATGAAAATACAGGGTCACCTCAACCCTTGTACCGCGCAACATACCTTGAGACAAGTATAGACGGCCATTTAAGAGTTTTATATATCGCAAACCAGGCCAGAAGATGTCAGGTATCAGAGCCTTCTACACAAGCATCAGCTTCATCACAGATGCACACATTCGCTCAGCCAGGCACGGGGAGATCAAGTGATTTGCCCAGCATCCCAGGATGTTGAGTGTCGTTGCCGAGACTTGAAAATCCGGAGCCCCACCTTACCCGTCCTGTGCACCCAGCATTAGGGTGACCAACCGTCCATAAATTTCACGGACAGTCCGTAATTTCGGCCGTCTGTCCGTTGTCCGTGAAGGATTCTTTAACGGACGCCATTTGTCCGTAATTTTAACCGGGCACCGATCGCACCACCTTAAAGCCCGCACAGCTTGCTTGACTCCGATGCTGCTGAGGTCGTAACAGACTCGATGCAGTACCAAAGCTCAGATACCCAGCAGCATTGGAGAGGCACAGCGGGATGGCAACCCTCGCACCTTCAGCCCTTGATGAGCTGTTAAGAGGTGCTTGAAGGTGACTGAGAGGGAGGGGCTGCAGCTTCAGGCGCAGGGGCATCTATTCAGATGCAAACAGCCCTGAATGCTCATGTCTCTGCAATTTAGAGGGGTCTCACACATTCCCTTTCTGCCCAGGGCCCCAAACACCCTAGAACCGGCCCTGATTACACCGAGGCAGCACGTGGTTCTCTTCACAGAGCTTAATTACTGTCACTAAATTGTAAGCAAACCTCGGTTCTTCAAAACTGCAGTCTATAATGTAATAAATTAAAGAAATGGCACAATCGCACCCACTGTGATTAACAAAGTATGGAGGACAATCAGTTTAATCAGTTCTCTTGGAGTATCTCCTTTAAGTACTGTACATCACAGTGGGGGATGGCAAAACTAACATTTTGGAAAGAGAGCCTGTCTTCTCATTGTCTTTCCACCCTGGAAGAGACCAAGATGATACTAGAATACTGCATGACCACCCCTGTGCCCACCCTGGTGGATCCTGTTCCCCCTCCTGTGATGGCTCCTGCCCCCCCCCTGGTGATGGCTCCTGTCCCCCCATGTGGTGGCTCCTGTCCCCCCCTGTGGTGACTCCTGTCCCCCCGCACCTGTGATGGCTCCTGTCCCCCCCCCTGTGGTGGATCCCGTCTCCGCCCTGAGTGGCTTCTGTCCCAGTCTTGGAATGACTCCTGCAGCGAGGGTGAAGTTCTTGATGGGCCTCTTTTCAAAAAGGCTCAGCTCAAAATTAATATGAAAAGGTGGGCGAGTGAGTAAGTGAAGGGATGGGTGGATGGCTGGATGAATTAGTGAAAGGGTGAATGGATGACTGAACGTTTGAATAGATGGATAACGAGAGAAGATGGATGGATTGAGTGAGTGGAAGGATGGATGATAGAAAAGGTAAATAGCTGGATGTATGGGTGGAAGGGTAGCTGGATGGATAAAAGGGTTGATGGATGAGTGAAAGGATGGATGAGTGAAAAGGTGGATGATGAGTGAGTAGATGGATGAGTGAAATGATGGATGGATTGATGAATTGATAAGTGCAAGGGTGAATGGATGGACGGATGAGTAAAAGGGTGGATGTAAGGATGGATGAGTGAAAGGGAGGGTAGATGGACAAAAGGATGAATAGATGAGTGAAGGAGTAAAGGATAGATGGATGAGAGAAAGGATGGATGAGTCCTAGTCAATGAATGGATTCATGAGTGGATGAGTAGATGGGTGGGTGGATGGATGAAAGGAAGGATGGCTAAGTGAAAGGGTCGATGGAGAGAGAAAGGGAGGATGGATGACTGAAAGGGTGGATGGGTGGAAGGATGAGTGACTGGCTGGATGGGTGACAGGGTAAATGGCTGGATGAATGAGTGAATGGATGGATGGGTGAAAGAGTGGATGGATGAGTCTACAGATGGATAGGGTGAAAGGGTGGATGGATGGATAATGGATGGATGAGTGAAAGGATGGATGAAGGGATGGGTGAGTGAAATGATAGATGGAAGGATACATGATGGATAGGTTTGCAAATGGTTGAATATATTTGGATATGTCTGGGCTTACTTGTATAGTATTGCGCGACCTCCTCTGATGTGTCTGTAAAACTTACCTATTGTCCTGAAGTTTTGTCCTGAATTTTGACCTCCTGTCCTGAATTTGTGTCCTGAATTTTGACCCTTTGTCCTGAATTTTTACACTCACCATCCTGAATTTGCACCAATGCCAGTTGGTCACCCTACCCAGCATATCAGTGGCCCCAACCCAAACAAAGCTCAGCCCTGAGCGAAACCAACGGCCGATATCATGCTCCCCTCTCCCACTGCTTTTCGCGAATGGAGCCCCCCAGACTCACTCTCGGTCTCACCCCAACATCCATGCCACAACCACCGGGGGCTCCACCGTGCTGGCCCCAGGGGCCTCGGGGTGGCCCGCGCCTCCAGCCATGCTCTCGTCGTCTCATCTCCGGTCATGCTTTCCTCTTCGTCCCCAGTGTAATGTCCGACGCGCGGCGAGGCGTTCTAGCATTCCGCGCTGCCCGGGTGCGCTAGCGCTGACGCGTGACGTCAGACGCACGCGTAGATGAAGTAAAGAGGCATGGCATCGGCGAGGCAGTCGGAGCCGGGTGTGAAACACAAATCACCAGCTCCTGTGGTTATTTAGCGCGAGCGCGCTGACATGCTAATTAGCATAAAGTAAAACGCTACACTGGCGACAAGGGAGTGTTTTGAACCCTGCTAAAGGTGCCCATGTCCCTACAGGGCTGAATGTCTGTCCCATGCTGGTGGCAAGAGGTCGGTGATCTCCCCCGAGAGGCCTGCAGAGGTGGCTGGTGCTGCACGGGGGATGAGAGGTGAGAGTCCCATCCATGTGCCCCCTGGGAGCTTTGCCCAACGACCACCTGGTGGCTGAGAATGACCTCGGTGCTTACCAGCACATGCCTGTCCAGTGCCCCGGAGCAGGCCCACGCCCTGTTAGAGCATCCAGGCTCCGAGGACCCTGCAGCTGGATCCATGAGTGACGTGTCCCTGAATGGTGGAGGGGCAAGGGTGAGCCACACCAGAAGCGCGTAGGGCGTCGGCCCCATCTGCGTCCGCCCAGGGGAAGTGAAGCAGTCTCCGCAGCACGCTGAGCACGTGCCAAGATGGCGTTGATTCCCGCCCTGGAGCTGTTTGTCGTTGATGGTGCCCCGTCATCCCTTGCCCCACGCTGGAGGGATTGGACAGACCGCCTACAAATTTATTTTGAGGGGGCAGGCATATCGAGGGAAAGACGCAGAGCATTGCTACTCCACCTGGGAGGCAAAGACATCCACCGCATCTACAAGACCATCGTGGAGGCAACGCCAAAGACTTACCTCACGCTGCTGAACGCTCTAAATGCCCATTTCGAACCCATGGCGAACAGAGACTATGAAAGGTTTATCTTTCGTCAAGCTAAGCAGGAGGCGGAAGAGTCGCTGGATGCGTTCCATGGCAGACTGAAGGAGCTAGCCAGCACGTGTGGGTTCTGAGATGAGCAGAAGGAGATCCGAGGACAGATCATACAAGGGTGTTATTCATCTAAGCTCCGGGTCACCATCCTCCAGGAAGACGGCAAGCCCCTGGCGGACATCCTCACACTAGGATGGTCAAAGGAGCTGTCGCAAGCGAGGGCCTCACACATGGAAGCAGCCCTGCATCGCCCTGTTAAGACGGAACAAGTCCTGGTGGCAGAAAAGGTGAACGTGGTACAGCCCTAGATGAGACCTGCTGGAGGGAAAAGACAACCGGACACAAAAAAGAAAGAATGCAGGTATTGCGGAGGCCAGCCCCACCGCATGCAAGACTGTCCGGCAAGAGGAAAAAAATGCAGCGTATGCGGATGGATGAACCACTTCGCAGCGGTGTGCAGGTCCACCAGAGTCAAGAAAGAAGCTGCACATGCGGTGCGAGAGGAGGCAGATAGCGAAGACATGGACGATGACACTGAAGAGTACCCAGTCCACTACGTGTTCGCGATTAACCAGCCACAAAGGAAGAAGCGCAGACTTCCAAAATGTCGCATCTTAATCCACCAACAGGAAATAAAAGCGACCATTGATACAGGGGCGTCCATTGAGCTGATGGCCGCCAACGTCTATCACCAGTTACGCACCAAACCCCCGCTGCGAGAAGCAGAGATCCGAGTATTTGCATACGGCCAGAAGACGCCCATCCCTCTTGTTGGGTGTTTTAAGACGGAACTGCAACACGGGGAGAGGAAAATAGGCACCACTGTCTATGTCACAGAAGAAGGCAGCGGGATGCTGTTGAGCGGGCAATCGGCTGAAGAGCAGAGACTGATATCGTTTGCCATGGCAGTCCTAGAGGAGGAGCTGGACACCATCATGGAGGAGTTCGGGGAAGTGTTCAAAGAGATTGGGTGCCTGAAAGGGAAGGAAGTGTCGTTACATATTGATCCATCTGTCCAACCGGTGGCGCTGAGGCACAGGCGAATTGCGTTTCATCTGAGGCAAAAGGTCGAAGAGGAGCTGGAGGCTCTGGAAAAACAAGGCATCATAGAGAAGGTCAGCGGACCAACCCCATGGGTGTCCCCGATCGTCATCGCCATGAAGCCAAAACAGCCCGGACAGGTCCGCATCTGCGTGGATATGCGCCTCCCCAACGCCGCCGTAAAAAGGGAACGACACCTGACGCTTACCATTGATGACATCCTAGGGGAGCTGAATGGGGCCAGGTGGTTCTCAAAAATGGACCTCCGATCAGGCTACCACCAGCTGCCACTCCATCCAGACTCTAGGTACATAACCACTTTCTCCACACATGTGGGCCTCAGACGGTATCGGCGTCTAAACTTCGGCATCTCGAGTGCCGCCGAGGTATTCCAAAATAGAGAAGTCCTCAGCGGGCTCCCTGGAGTGCTGAACGTAAGCAACGATCTGCTGATCTATGCGTCAACCATAGAGGAACACCACCAGAGGTTGAGGGGAGTTCTCAAGAGAATCCAGGATTCAGGCCTGACCCTGCACCGGGAGAAATGCCAATTTTTGCAGAACAAGATTAGCTTCTTCGGGTACACGTTCCCGGATCAAGGAGTGGCCCCAGACCCGGACAAGGTGAAGGACGTTCAAGAAGCCCCAGCCCCAACCAACATCTCAGAAGCAAGAAGTTTCCTGGGCATGGTAAATTTCTGCGGACGCTTCATCCCGACCTCTCCAACCTCACCAAACCTCTCAGGGAATTGACAAAATATACGACCACATGGCAATGGGGCCCTGACCAGGAGCAAGCTTTTCAAGCAACGAAAGCAGCCCTTTCGGCGGACACCACCTTATCGTACTTCGACCCTGCGAAGCCCACCAACGTGGCGGTGGACGCAAGCCCCTATGGTCTGGGAGCGGTGTTGGCTCCGCTTCAGAGCAATGGAGAGTGGGCCCCCATCGCCTATTCTAGCCGGTCTTTGACCGAGACAGAACAACGATACTCGCAGATTGAGCGAGAGGCCATTGCCATCCACTGGGCCTGTGAACATTTTCACGTCTACGTGTATGGCCACCACTTCACGGTGGCGACTGATCATAAGCCCCTCATATCTCTCTTCCAAGGGTCAGCATCGAAACCACCACCCAGAATCGAGAAATGGATACTCCAACTACAGGGGTACGATTACCGGGTGGAGTACAAACCGGGAGCCACGAACCCGGCGGATTATCTGTCGAGGCAGCCGCGGAAAGCCACCAAGGAAGAAAGGGAAGAGGCGGAGGACACAGAGGAATATGTCCGGCTTGTGACGGAGCGGTCACGACCCCTTCCGATGAGTCTAGCTGCAATCATCGAAGCGTCTAGAGGAGACGAACGTCTGCGAGCAGCGGCGGATGCCGTCAAGTCAGGGGATTGGAAGGCCATCCAAGAATCGCTAAATCGGAGGACACCCCAAGCCAAACTGACGCTGGAATCAATACTGAGGATAAAGGGAGAACTGTCCATTGACGGCCAAGGAGGTCTTCTACGAGGCCCCAGACTGGTCATGCCGGCCACCCTCGCCCAGCAGGCGGTAGACCTAGCCCACAGGGGGCACCAAGGAATGGTGAAAACCAAGGGCAGGCTCAGAGCCACGGTATGGTTCCCTGGCATGGACGCTATGGTAGAGCAGACCGTGAGAACCTGCAATTTGTGCCAAGCGGCAGGACAGCCGGACCGCCGGACCGCCCTCATCCAGTGGTGACCGAAGCAAACCCCCAGAGGCCGTGGGAGTGTGTGAGTGCCAACTTCGGACACCTCCCAGATGGACGTTATGCACTTGTCATCATCGATGATTTTACCAAATATCCAGAGGTCGAAATAGTGGGGAGCCAGACAGCCACGGAGGTGATTGCGAAATTCGAGAAAACCATCGCCACTCATGGCATATTTGAAGTGGTCAAGACCGACAACGGACCCCCCTTCCAAGGGCAAGAGTTTGCAGAGTACCTCAGGAGTTGGGGGATCCATCATCGCAAAGTGACACCACGCTGGCCCCAAGCCAACGAAGAGGTGGAGAGATTTATGCGAACCCTCAATAAGACAATACGCATAGCCATGGCGGACGAATCTCCGTTGGAAAGGGCGATTTATAGTTTCCTGAGGGAATACCGGATGACCCCCCACTTCACAACAGAGTCAGCGACGGGAACGGCCACCATGGGAAGAATAGTGAGTGACACGCTCCCCCACCACCCGACCTGGGTTCCGGTACAGGCCAGTAATGAGAAGACTCTGGCCAATCGGACTCGCTCGAATGATCAAGCCAGCAGATGGAGAGGAGCCAAGGAGTCAACGATCCAAATGCAAGATCAGGTGTATGTCAAGGACCGATACCCTGGAAGCAAATTCAGACTCCCCTTCAAACCACGACCATGGACCGTCACCCGCCGGACAGGCACGATGGTGACCGCCCAGAGAGGAGCTGAAACTGTTACCCGGGATGTGTCCTTCTTCAAAAAAGTCCATCCCGAGACACCTTCGCGTCCTGGGCTCGAGCCGGAGGGACGAAGCCCAATCCAACTGAGCGGAGACCAGGAGGGGGAGGAACGTCCGGATGAAGATGGTGATCCCCGAAATAGTGACTCCCAGTCCCTGCCAGCCACTCCTGGGGGTAACCTGCCCAGCTGCTCCCCGTCCCGGGAGGAGCACGGCACCCCAAAGCGCAGGACCCCAGAGGTGGCCCTATCCAGAGGCGGGCAATCCCGCTATGGCCTGCGGAGAAATCCCGCACCATCGTCCCAGCTGGCTGACTATCTGGTGTAACCCGCAAGGACTGGCAGACTGGTAACAGATACATCGTTCATTTGTTTTGTGTCAGTTATTTGTTGTTTTGATAAAGGTTGGAAGGAGTGTAATGTCCGGCGCGAGGCGTTCTAGCCTTCCGCGCTGCCGGGGTGCGCTAGCGCTGACGCGTGACGTCAGACGCGCGCGTAGATAAAATAAAGAGGCGTGGCCTCGGTGAGGCAGTCGGAGCCACGTGTGAAACGCAAATCACCGGCTCCTGTGGTTATTTAGCGCGAGCGCGCTGACATGCTAATTAGCATAAAGTAAAACGCTACACCCAGGTGCCTGACGCTCCTTCCTAGGCACCGCCATCCTGGGTGCCGGCAAAGGGGGGGCGGGAGGTGTTGCACTCTTCTCTTCTGGAGATAGTGGCACTGGACGCTGGCTCCTCGATGCCTCACGCAGCTACCCTCTGCTCACTGCAGCCGGACATACCGCTGATGGCGACAACGACAATCCAACGATTAGGGGTTAAGGCAGACGATTCCAAGGCGATTCCTTCTTCTCCTTGCAGGAGGGGGAGTGGGGTGCATGCTACCTCAGGGCCTCGCGCCCTTATTTAATCCCCCAGCTGCTTGCCAACTCTTTTCTTGATTGGGAGGGGCCGTTGACTATCTTGAGGCAACCAATCCTGGTCGCCCCTCCTTTCGTGGGCTTTGCGGCGAGGGGAGGCTTCCCGCCTCTGGGCGGCATTTCCGCGGGCCCCCATTGGGTCCGGCTGCGCCTTCCCCGGCCCGGGTTTCTGAGAACAGTAAACCTGTTAGAAACTCGTTTTCTATTCAATGAAGAATGGCTTCATTAGAATTACATGAAACTTCTTACCTTGACTTGGTGCCTGCTTGCTTGATCTATTTAGGAAAATAGGTACACATTTATGACCCTGACTGGCGTATTTTACAACATGCATACTTTACGCATGAATTAGAAGACAGTGTAAGTGAATATTTAAAAGTATTAACCTATGTAATTTATGGATTGTGAGGTTTACATATTTAAATCCGAACCAATTTTTCCAGAGATGTTAGTTAATCCACAGATCCGAATTAGCCTATGTATATAATGAGTATATGTAGGTATGGCATGTGTGGGCATTCACGAAGTGCAAACCTAGCTCTAGACCAGCAGGGCAATGAGACTTCGATGGGGCTATCACCCAACTGGGAGGTTTTCCGATGATCCGCAGGGCAGGGTACCAGTTGGTGGGGAATAGATCACAACCGTGATTACTTTTAAACTGGCATATTCCATTCTTTATAGGAAATGAAGTCTTTGGTCATGGCAAACACAATTTACTGGGGTAAAGCGTGCACCTCGATCACCATCCAGCGGCTGAAATTGGTGCACAGGCCTTAGCAGGCTTATTACTGTTACAATAAACATGCCAGCCACTACTGAAGGATGCCCCCATTCAACCTTGGTCTTATATTCCTGAGCCCCTCAATTTGTTTACTTTTGGGCTTAGACTTTCAGCAAGGGAAATATATATGCGCACACACATAATCTGTCTTTCCATGTCAATATCTCTCTCTTTCAATCTATATGTATTAATAAAACATACATTAACTTGGGTAAGAAAGATCTTTATGAACCTTTTTTTCTTTTAGAAGGACAAAACGCAACATCCTACGGTGACACCTTTGCATGTGCTATAATATAAATACATATGTTAACATGTATATGGGTTATGTATTTCATCAACAAATACAGCTTGTTGCATAGTAATTCATCTGAATTGTACACTACAGTGTAGATAGCAAACCAAAACTGTAATTTGTCGTTTCGGTGGGTACCAAAAAATTCACTCCAAGTTCATCATGGTAGAACATTTATTAAAACACACAAACTCCACATCTATCTATACAAAAACACCTGAGGATGTCACCATCCTTCATATAAAACCATATTGTGTTACAAAACAACCTTCCAAATACTTCTTTTGGACCTCTCATTCCACTGCTCCTCTTTCCTTTTCTGAAGAGTTAGAACTTTACATCATTGATTCTAAACATGAAGGCATGGACACAGCAAATTCTACTCCGGGATCCTTTGAAATTAATTTCATCATGTGGTATATTATTTAATTTCTCAGATTGTATATTGTTTACTCTTCCTTCCTGTGGGGAGCCAATGTCTCACCAATATTCCAATTAGAAGACTCCTATACACTGCAGTGCTTAATTTGAGCCAGTGGTTGCAGGTATAGCCCATCGGCACTCATTTTTGGGGACCGGCACTTATTTTAAAAAATCAAGCTTTGACCCAGAGTTAGAGAGAAACAGACTTGAAAGGTGAAAAGAAGGAGGAAGAGAAAGACCGAAAACTGGCGAGAAAGGGAAAAAGTAGGGATATAAAAGAACCTTTAATAGTGAGCAAAAAGGACAGGTAGTGGATTTTGGTGGATGGAAGAGGTATGGGTGGAATCAAGACTTCAAAGCTGTGGTACTGGGCCGCCCCAACATTCAGTAGCACAAGCAGTGGGCTTCTGAGCACAACTTGGAGCATCAGCACTTCTTCTTTTACAAATTAAGCACCCAATGAGGTATAAGTTGTCCGGAGGCAAATGATGGAAGAGTTTCATATCTAATAGAAGGAACCTCCATATAGTGATTCCACAGGATAAGTTCATTTCTTCCTTGTGTTATGCCATGGCAAAAAATGACCTAACCGGAAAATACAGGAATCCGAAAAACCTAAACCACAAGCAGATCAGTGTCAAAGGATGATTTCTGCTGCTGTTTCGTTTCTGATGGTTGAAGGAGCAGACAGACTTTTATAGCCGTGTTACAAAATTCTTTAAACTGATAATTCCCCCTCTGCTCAAAACAGAGGAGAGAACAGAGGAGGGCAAATAAAGTAATCAAAATGTGGGAGTTTGTGAGAATAAATGGTTAGAGTATTGTAGAAATTCCATATTTCTGCCATGTTTCACTTAATTGTATTAGATTCCTTCAATCTGGATGATTGGTATGTTGAGATTGTGGCAGTCTGGCGTGGTAACAACTCTCAAATGCATGTGAAATGTCCTAAAATTGAAAGAAAAAAAAAATTCTAGCTGAATTGGCATATTTCACCTTTTGGTAAGTCATGTGTCGTGTGTTTAGCAATGGTGTAAGCTGCAAAAAAAACTTAAATTCCAGATTTAAGCCTGAGCAGAAAGTTTTCTCTAATTCATTTTCGAGCAAAAAGTTCAACATGATAAACGGAGTTATCTGGCAGCCAGGCTAGCCGTGGTTTCACAAGAAAAGCCCAAAACGTTTTTACACTTCAAGCGCCAGATTTTATACTATTTCAAGTCCTCCTTAAACGTTCATTTAAAAGTTATTTAAATCTGCTTAGTGTCTAAATCTAAAAAGTAAAATGTCCTGCTCAAACCAAATCTAACATGGATTTTGAAGTCACATTTTGCATAAGAACCTGTAGCTAGCTACAGCTTTCACTGCATTCTTGCCTGAAGGCTAAGTTTGCTAAATTCTGTTATCAAACAGCTAGAAACAGTGCCAGTCAGTCAAAAACTCTACATTCGGTCAATTTGTGCCCATAAAAGCACATAGCATAAAACAATTTAAAAACATTCATTTAAAAAATCACTAAAAACATTCACAGAATAAAAGTTAGTTGTCCTCATGTTGAATATTTCTTTCACAGTTTCAGTACTGATGCAAGATAATTTACAAATGCAAAGCATAATGTGGGGGGAGTCTAATCGCAATATAAACTGCAAACCTTCTTGATGCCTGCTATAAACTTTCTGTCACGTAAAAAGAGATATATAAAACAAGATCATAAAAAGCTATTTAAAGTGCAGAAAAGCATAAAATGCTTTGTCGGTTGAAAAGACACTCCATCACAAGTGCAACAGGGGAGAGACCTGAACCAGGTCCCAGGCTGCGGGAAGGCAACTAGATGGTGACTTGTACTTAATCTCCACCTGGTCAAATAGAATCTTTTTTGTTGGAAATTCGTTTATGATTTTTTTTTCAAGTTAATGCAAAAATCAACACTGCGTCATAGCATAGACCAGCAATTACACACTACCGACATGGTAGGCGCCAATCAGGAGCCGCCAGGAGATGAGAGAGGGCCAAGGAGAGGCCGAAAGGAAAAGGAGGAGGAATATTCAAGCACAGCACATCCCTCTAGTCATTTATGATCGCGAGGAAGCCATACATGGACCCCTACCAGTTACATCGCAAAGGCGATTTCACCATCTGTGGAAGGTGTAGGTAAGCACACTGGGGTCACATGGAATCTTAAATCTGGGTTGTCTATCCATTTCAGATATGGTTCCATGCCAGGAACAGTAGAGAGAGCAAGACAAACCTATGATCGAGATCCTGTCAAGAGATACTAAGATTCTCTTGCTGTACCGGCATTCAAGGAATTTTTGCTTTACTAATTCTCTACTGTGTATTCTAATGTTACACGGAGTGTCAAATAGTCGGCTTAAACTCAGGTCACAGGGGGATTTTTTAACATAAAGAAGCCTCAGGATGGGAAACATGGGTAAATACAGATCATAAAAAAGTGGGCAAATTGAATTTTTTATTTTTATACTGTTAAAAATTACTATTTTTAAAAACAATTGTCGCATAAGCTTCCTAATGGTTTGCTCAGTCTAAACTGATAACGTAACCCTTTCCCTCTAGCGAAGTTTCCTCTGACTCAGGGCTAACTGCTGTTTTTCTCAACTTGTCCTCTACGGGCTAAGGTGACCAACTGCCAAACTTTAATCCTTCCCTGTACAATGGACTCTGCTGGCGTTTTAGCTAAATACACAGCCACTTGTTTGTGGCTATGGATCCTCTGTCCCTTTTTTCCTCTAAGGGCAAGAGGACTAGCAGAATTATGTGAGACCTTCTCCACAGATAGAGAACTAAAAGCATTTCTTACACCTTCCATTTTAGGAAGCTACAGGATGAAGTACTCTCGGATTGTGCTTAAAGAAAGACACACTTATGGGACAATAGCTGGGGTACACCACATCAAAGTCTAAGGAGGGGTAGAGCAATAATTTTAGGTTAACTTGCAGAGTCATAGTCAATCATGGTTCAGTAACACTTCAAAACTCTTGCACAACACTCTCACCAGAAAATACTAATCAGAGCAGACAAGAATAAAAGACTGTCTGATTGCTGGAAGGATTCTTACTGCATGGAAAAAGTACTGTGGTGAGGTGTCGACAGATGTACCCTCAATCACTGGATCGGAATGCTTGCCCATGGGCTATGGAAGTCAGCCTCTGGCTGACCCTCAAAAAACGAAGGGGCTCAGTGTCCTGACTAAGGGTATGCTTCTGCTATTGTAACTTGTCTCCTGAGGCTCTAAGAGAGTGGAAGATCCTGCATACAGAGACAACCAAATTCAGAAGTTTGATTTTTGTATTGGTTGATAAAGTATTTGGATTTGTTGTAATCCATGGTCTTGAGATATTGTTGAACTTGTCTGCATAGGCAGTGTGATTTGTGAGGCGCTCCATTCACACAGATAGGAATTCTTTATATTAACTAGCTTTCTTTCTAGGGTTTTGTGTGCCTAATTAGAAAGGTGTAATCTGCTCCTCAGTGAATGGGACTGAGTATACAAATCACAGATGGATTGCTGCCGAACTGGAGTCTGCTTTCGTAGAATTATGTTTGACAAGTGCCACAAAGTTCATGGTCTTGCTTCTATTGTTTGTGGGAGTCTTTTGTGTAATCTACTGATTTTTATCCTGACTAGGTTCAGCAGACAAGGCTTGTTTTGTTTACTTGTGTGTGTTCAGTAAGAAAAAGAGCAGTGTATTATTTTTCCATTCATGGAAAAACTTGTACTGCGGTTGAATAGTCAGCTGAGGAGTTGTGCTGTTATTTGTTGGTTACTATCAATGTCACACTGTGGGTGGTTGACTTTTGGCGCAGCCACGCTGGGATTGGTTGTTGCAAATTTACTTGTTTTGTGTGGTTTTTGGATAATTTTGAATGAAAATAATGGGTTATGTGTTGAAAATCTGATTAGAGTGCAGAGAAAATCAAGATAAAGAACAAGATTCAGGTGAGTTTGATAACTTTTTAAATTATCTTTTAAATTGTAGACCTACGCCGTATTCAGAAACGCCAATGGTCTCAATGTTTGTACCTGACATCAGTGTATCTAGTACCCAAGTACGAGTGCACAGGGATTGACGACGCTTGCAGTGACAAGTGCAAGAAAAGCATCAAGAGCAAGTGCTCATCATGGGAGTGCACTGCAAAGCTATCCTAGAGCTAGTAGTGCTACTGATACTGCCTTTACGATTGTGCCTGCCACTTTTCCTACTATTGTGCTTACTGTGCCTAGTTCCTAAAAAGAGGGAGATTAATATTGGTTTTTAAAGACTGAGTTTGGAGAAAGTTTTAGATTTAGAGAGAATTATATAATACAATGTGAATTAAATGAAACAGTTGACCAGATAAGAAGTACGTTTTTTGAATGAAGTACTTAACTAACTTGAGGAATTAACTGGTGAATATAAGGTTTATATAAGCAGAATGAGAAATTGACAGAGAAATTATAAAATGAATGTAAGTGTAGTAGAAATAAAAGAAATAGGCTCAGACTAAAGATTTAGTTGAGAAATTTAAGGACTGGAGAGACTTAAGGAAATACAGAAAAAAAGCAGGAGAAGAATGTTTCTACTAAAAAGAAAAGTGCAGCGTCAGGAAGAAGGCAAAGTTGATCATTAGTGATTCAGAACCAGACTGTGTCCAAATTTCCTTTAAGAGAACTGCAAGGAGGAAGTTATGTGCAATTTCCAAAATTCATAAAGGACCCGAGTACCAATACGTTCCTAGACTGGTGACATTTTCTAAAATGCTTTGCATTGATTTGGACATATTATTTGAAATTGTTGTTCCTATTGATATATTGACAGAGTGCAAGGATGCTGTTGATTGGCCAACTGAGGAACCAGCTAGAGTTGCACCAAACAGTGCTCCTGGTGAGGTGCTTGCTTATAACAAATGAGGGGTGATAGATAATTTGAAAAAGAAAGTGCCAGAAAAGGAATTGAACTGGGCAAAGATAATGAGAGTGACTTAAGAGCCAAAAGTGTTAGCACATTTGCCTCAGCTTTTGTTTTGGGTTAGCACCCAGAGGTTAGTTCTCATGTTCAGCAGAGTCTGATGTGCTAGAAAAACCAAGAGTTTGGACAAGATTTTGACAGTGGCTGTTTTGATATGAAGCAGAAAAAGTTTGAAGAGACGTTGATGATTGCATAGGCAAAACAGATTCAGAGAAGCAACAGATATCAGACGATAGGTTTTGATTCAAATTTTATGCAGCCTGACAATTCTGAAATAATGGAGTGCATGCTGTTCAAAGTATCAGAATGAGATGGTGCAAGTTTATAGTAGAGCAAATGTGAATACTTTTGTAGTAAATGCCATTATTAATAGGTTGAAGAAGAGGAATGCTTGTCATTTCTCATTAAAATCAGGCACAGGAAGTGTGAGTGTTGAAGGAATCCAGATCGAGTGCAGAATGATTTCGTTCCCCAGAAGCAGCTAAGCCGATATCGAATGCAAGCAGCAAATTGAGCCCCAGACCAACAGACTACTATGCAGAATGTGCAAAATCAAAGAGAGGTCCATATGAATATGCCCATAGCGCCTGTGGTGCAACAAAAGGATGGAAACAAGATGACATACACTATAGGGAACTAACAAAACCCATTGATTCTGAACAGTTCCCTCCATTTTCGCCAAAGATTAATTCACAATGACCGCTCCGGAGAAGGGAGGAGAATTGCATGCTTTGTGAACGGCCACCCTGAATCATTCTTGAATAATACTTGTGCTACCTGCCCTACAGTTTGTTTTGTGGAGGTCCCAAACCTGACTTTGTGTGGAAGAGAAGTCCATGTTGTAGGCATTAGCAATAAAGAGATCATCGATCAGCTTACTGCAGATCTCCCAGTTAAAATAGGTCAATGGAGAACAATCACCCGTTCATATTATATGGTTTAAGTCTTGTTAATTTGCTTTGCAAGATGAACAGTGTACTTTACTTCACATGGATGGTGTTGCAATTAAAAGTCAAAAAGACAATTCAGTTTAAAAAAAAGAAAATCACCACAAGACTTGCAAGCTCAGCTGTTCCCAGTTCTTAAAAAATATGACTTGCCTCTGGATTTGAGACATACTGTCAAAAAAGAGGATTCACAGGTAAATATAGAGTTGATAAAAAGTGCAAAGTTAGTCAGAATTCACTTCAAACCTATCCTAGAATAAGGCAAGACAAACTAGTTTCAAAAGTAGAAAGAATGAAGCCTGTCATAGAAAAAATGATAGAAGAAGGTATACTATGGGAAGTGCTTGTAAGTCTATACAAATTTCCTGTGATGGGCATTAAAAATGCAAGTGGTAAATGGAGAATAGTACAAGACCTTTAGATTATAAACCACATTGTTATTTCATGTTGTCCCATGGTACTAAATCTTGCTGTAATATTTCAGATTCCTGGGAGGCAGAATGGTACATAGTCATTGACGTATGCCAAGCATTCTTCTGCATGAGGATAGTCAATATATTTTCGTATTTCAGTTCCAGCTGCTTGAATTGCAATTGAACAAAGGGAAGGGGTGGTAATGGAGCATACACCCGTGTTTGTTTCTCATTCAGTTGATATTTTTCTGACTCGTACCAAAACTCAGCTGGTGACAGTCGCATTGCCAGGTATGAGCACATCATATTGGCAGCAGAAAATATAATGATCAGTAGATCTAATTCTCTGAACTCTGCCTCGCTTCTATCAGATTCAGACGTTTATATGAAGACCATGGCGATGACGATGAGGATTATCCAGACCACGATTGTGTCAATTTAACAAAATTATGTACTGTGAGAAATTGGTTTTTTTGTTGAGGGGCTGAAACAGCCACAATCCTTGTCAGGGTGAACCACAAAAAGACACTAAATTAACATGTGCTTAACCCTCTAGTAGCTTTGCACAAAAGCAGTCAAGCTTAATTTAGAGACAATATGTAAGTATTTATGCAGATTTTAAGCAGTAATACAGTGAGAACACAAGAAAAATCCCACATCAATTTTGAGAAATACATTACATTTTGATAAATTATTTGACACCAAGACATCAAAAATCCAATCAGTATAACCCAAGTTATGAAACTTGAAAGTTTTAAGTAAAAAATAGAGCCTAAAAATCAAAGCGCCAACCGCAGACATCTAGTTGGATGAGACCGGGGAAACTGTGAAATTTAAAGCCAATCGCTATGGAGCACGGTTGGATACATAAAGTGGACTGGGCCCTGTCTCCACTTACTTTCAGACTTAGAGGAATTTTTGAAGAAAGTAAAGTTTATTGGGGCATGGCAGTTGGTGGTGACTGAGGAGTAGGAATTGTTATTGGGAGCCACTGGACGAGGTTGCGGTGAAGATTTTTTGTTAGGATTTAGTCTCCTTTTTTGAAGTCTATGGTCTCCAGCGTGATGAAGCTGCAGGCTGTTTCCAATAATGGCTGCATGAAGCCAGATACCTCTTCTGCAAACAGGATTCGCTGCTGCGGAGAAGAACATAGTGGGAGCTACCATTAAGTTGATCGACCAGCGATGCTCCTTGGGTGGATTGACAAGCAGGTAGGTCCCAGTCTCCTCTCGCTTCTCAGAGCACCTTTGGCAGAACATTTGCCAAGTCCCAATATTTTGGTTTTATGAGCTATTGGGGCACTTTTAGCACCACTTCCAAGGGTTCGGGACTGGAAGGGCTCTACTTGAGAGCCAGGACTCACTCGGTCTGGGTGCATGTGTGGGTTCAAGATGGCTGGAGATTTTTCTGTCCCTGAAGCTCTGATCAGCAAGTCAGCCAAACTAGACCTCGGAGTCACTCCGGAAGTCTTGAGTTCAAGCTGGAAAGCAGGACTGAAGCAGTAGGGCAGTCCTCTGAGGGCACATGGCAGTCTTCAGAAACAGGACAGTCCTCTTGGTGCAGCAGGGCAGTCCTCTGAAGTACACAGCAGGCCACAGGCAGCAGGGCAGTCATCTGAGGGTACTTCCACGGGTCCAGAAGTGAACAGAAGAGTGGGTCTGAGTATCCTACTTGTATACCTAGTGGCAGCTTTGAAGTGGAAGAAACTTCTGGATTTTTTCCCACTCAGATGCGTTTGGATTTTCCTGCCTCCCTGCCCTGGTCCCAGGAAGCAGGGGGGCACAAAAGGCTAGTGTGGAGTTCTTTCTGGGAGGGTTCAGGCAGCTGCTTTGAAGTGCAAGGGGATTATGCACAACTCCGTCCCCATCCTCCCAGGATGACCCACCCTGCCAACACTCCCCCCACCTTGTGTGGCTGTCTGGGAGGAATACATGAAGACCAACTAACAACTACACCATGTCCTGTGACCCAAGAAAAAGTTTGCAGTCACCAAATGGTTAGGACAAGAAAATGCCACCCTAAGGCTGACGGATCTAACATATACCAAACCAAGACCAAGACCAGATATTAAAGATGCTCCTCTTGAAATGTTTGATCTGAACTTCTTTGAAGATGGTTCTTGTCTGGAAGACTGTCTTACACAGTCTGTTCAAGTTCTGAAATCATTGAGGCATATTTACGGCCTAATGTAACTTCAACACAATTGGCAAAGTTGACTGCTCTGAAGTTATTGTTGCCTTGCAGAGGACTTGAATCTGGCAGTTTACACAGACACCCTGTATGGATTTGTAGTGGTACATCATTTTGGGCAGTTACAGTCACAATGGGGTTTTATTGCATCCTCTGGTACTCCCATCAGGGATGGTCAAAGTCAAGAGACATTGCAGTGGTCAAGTGTATAGTCACACTGAGGAACAAATATTTTGACCAAGTGGCAAAGTATTGCACTCTTGAGAATGCAACTAGAAGATCAAATGAGTAAATCATGGTGCAACAATCAGAACAGAATTTTGTTATACCCAATACCGACCACATTAAGCAAATTGGGAGGATCTCTAGGAGAAGAAGGTGAAAGAAAAAAACGAAAATTAGCTGGTTGAAAATAAAAAAAGAATTTCAATGATATAAAGATTACTCCTGAATATAAATATGTGCTATTAAATTAAATGTTACATTCCATGGCTCACTATTTGCATGGACTAGCACACATCAGGTCTTTGCCTTACTGCCTCACTGCCCTACCAGGACACCAGGTCTCAGAGCTACTCGTGTCAGGACACGCCAGAGGAGAGGAGGGGAAGGACCACTGTCACCAGTGCGCTACATAGTGCCATGCTCTTTTCCGCATCGTGAAACGCCATAAATCAGGTCTTTGCCTTACCACCTCATTACCCTTCCAGGACTCCAGGTCCTAGAGTTACTCTCACCAGGAGGTGTCAGTGGAGATCAGGGGGAGGAGCGCTGTCACCAGAGCACTGGATAGCGCCGCACTCTCTCCTCTTCGGGCCAAGGGTAGGCCTGTCTATGCCCGTCAGTGATCGCAGGATGCCGGGCTGGGCCACCCCCCCTATCTTTGTGTTTTGGTAACTTTGGCTGAACTGGACTTCAACAAATTGCTTTGTCATGGGACCTCGACAATAAAAAGGTCTGCTAATTAAGATTTGCTCAAGTTGGGAGGGCACACTTCCTGTCAACTAATAATATGGCCTGTGGGTTATTTCCGCAAAAATGGGGAGTATGGGAAGAAGGGAGCTTACTGCGACTGAGGGGGCTATCACTGGACCATTTGAACATTTTTTCACGGGGGCATTGGGACCCTTAAATACTGAGATAATGCATACTGAGGCAAAACTCAAGGCAACTATTATGCAGCCTCCATAATGACAGAGTCCACCATCCCTGTGGTATCGACAGCAGCATCTATGGCCACACAGGTGGGCCCCTTGGTTGATACTGTCTTAAGGTCAGCTCAACTCCCGGGGGCATCTCCATTCTTTTTCAGACTAATGCACTATCCCCAGGGTGCCCCACAGTCTCCCCCTAAAAAATCTAAGCAAAAGGGCCTGCGTGTGGCCCATGTCCACCTTCCTAGGTGAGCATCAAGACAGTAAAAGTGACAAGGAAGGGGGGTGTTACAGAATTGATGACCATGTCCCCTGTAAATGTACTAGAAGGGATTGAATCTTTGGTAACAAATTACAGGGATAGCAAAGATTCACTGGCAACAATGGAACAGACGATGTCCAACAATATATAATTGTTATCTAACCAACTGACCACACTGGGGAAATTGTTACAGTCCTGCACTGGAGCCCTGGATCAAATAATGAAGGGTGTTGTTAGTGCTAAAGCTGTCGCCGACCAAACAGGCACAGAGGTGAAGGGAGGGGGAGAGGCTGCTTGTGTAGCTGGGGGCCCCATGAGGGGGGCCACTAACTTAAGCCTAGGGATCTGGAAACCCAAGATGGTCCAAAATAAAAATGCAACTAACAACCATGCAACTGTGCATAAGTTGCAGAGGGAAATGCTTAATAGTTTACCTTCCCCCCGGATTCTTGATTTGCAGCCTGAATGTGTACCCTATGTGGATGCCCTGGTGAGAGCCCCCCCCCCGATTCCTGCAGACAAGGTCGAAACTTGGCAGGAATTAAAGAACAAATGTGTCTAATGGATATAGGCAAAGGCTAGACGGACCGGTGTGAGTGAGCTGTACCACAATATTATTATGGTTAGATGGATGAGCTGGGTGGGCAGAGCAGAGGAATCTATTGTGGGTGATTGTGTGGTTGTGAATTTTCGCAACCCCGCCCTAGCTGATAGGTTACTACATGCTTGTGAGTCATCCGAATTGTTGCCAAATAACATTTCTGCAGTCTCACTCACTCGGTTTTTTCTGTAGACCCAAAGGGACAGCTCTTCCCAGAACCCTTGGATGTTGGTTAACAATAAGATGGGCACACGGGGTGGGGCTCAAGACAAATATTTGTGGTAGTCCAATGTACTCCTGGAGAGTGGGGAATAGGTTTGAGTGCCTCTCCGGCCAGGATTGACTTGGCCCTAAAAAGGTTTGAATGCCTCTCTGGCCAGGATTGACTTAGCCCTGAAAACGGCTGTTTAGTACCCAAGGGAGTTCAGGACATGCATATAACAGCTAGGGCCACACCCCGTGAGGAACAACATGTGTGTGCCATTAACCAGCTTAAGCCTGTTATGTGTCCAGAGGGAAAGATACCATAGGTAATACAGAAGGAGATTATATATGTAGTCAGTCGGTGGGCCTCATTTCTTGGAATGTGGCAGAGTATAAAAATAAGATTGATATACTTGATTGGCACAGATTGATCTCTGGTGCCCCAATATCTGCTAACAGGAAACATGGGAGGTGATGGCTAATCCCATTGATGGGTGCATGGAATTCTATACTAAAGCTAAACCCTCTGCCATGGGTAGGACAAAGGGAGGGGGTGGGCAGTGACATATATCCTAAATACATCTCCTTAGACAATTCTGAAATGTATTAATAAATCACCTTTTTTTCATTCTTTGGTATGTGAGGTGGGTGAGTCATGGGACATACTCCTAGTCTAATTTAATGATAATTGCTTTGATAATTTGAGAATTCAAGTAGCGGCAGACCTGGATTTAGCCATACAGTTTGCAATGTCCTTGCATCATTAGCCTATGAGAATAATTTGGAAAGGAGACCATAATGCACATTATTGCCCATTTTTTGCCAAATCAATTTGCGGAATTGTAGATGAGCAAGGAGAGGCCCTTGTTCATTTTAAACATGATCCTTATAGAGTAGCATTGAACAGTCTACTGATGAAGTTAAAAGCCTCAGGCTGCATAATATAAAGGTGAATGAAAACGGAGCTTTATTACCCATGTTCTTTAGAAATTACTACGCGTCCACTATTGATTATATTACGGCCTCTGAAGCTTTAGATACTGTCATTAAAGGCTTTGAGACTAGCTTTTCTAGGTATAGTGACCACACACTCCTAGAAATTAGGTTGTACTTAGCAAAGAAAAGGGACAATTTGTTAAAGCTGGAATTTGAGCCAACCCTGGCTACTAAAAATGGTTTCTCAATCAAATGGGAGGAAGTTGATCAATCATCGTTTCTCCCATTCATTCTGCAGCATGCTATGGCTGAGGTTAAGGTATGGTTAGATCCCAAGACTGACCCCTCGAAGATAATTACTGCATTCTCCTCTATTGCCTCATGAATAAAACAGGCCCTGAGCCGTAGGTCACTGGCACCGTGTGCTCAAGCGAGGGGTTAGTTTGACTCCGACTGCATGACAGGAATCAGCTGCATACAGCTCTTCAGCAGCGACCAAGGGACATGATATCAATAAGGCTAGCGTGTGTATTTTAAACAGACTATTGCCCAAAGAAACTCATAAAAGATACAGCATGGGAGGCTCATGTACAGGCCAGCGCCCTCAGAGATAGTAGCTCATTTTGGAAGGTGATCAATAATTATTATTTTAGAGAGCCTAACGAACCCTCAACAGAGGTACAATTAGTAGAGGAGGCATGGGCCGACCATTTTATTGATATCTATGATAATTAGTCCTTCCCAAGTGTAAATCACTGTGCCCAGAGTATCCCCGGATCTCAAATGGTACAGAGGATAAATATTTCACAGTGCATCTTACAGTTTATTAATTTGTCTGAGGACAAAAGAGCCTTGGTCGAAAGCAGCAAAGGGAAGGCTACAGGCCCTGATGGAATCCCCCTGAATATGTTTTGTGAGTAGCAAGATCTATTGGCTCCGCTGCTTATGAACGTTTTGAATGCTATTGTGGCAACAGGATCTCCTACTTCATGGAAATCCTCCATAATAATTCCAATCTATAAAAAGGTGATAAAGCCCTACCACAAAATTATCGGCCCATTTCACTCTTGAATGCTACTGCAAAGGTTATGGGGCATATTTTACTTCAAAGACTGGAAGACTGGACAACCACTAATAATATATTAGTTGACACACAAAATGTGTTTTAAAAGGGCTTGGGCACAGTCCACCAATGTCTGAACTTGAGTATCATTATATGGAAATACACAGTGGCTAGAAAGGTATGATATATCTATAATTTATGGACCTCTCAGAAGCGTTTGACTTCATTTTGCACTCAAAACTGTGGATAATTATTGAGGATCTAGGGGTAGAGGCGGGAATCATCACTTTTATTAGGCAGCTGTATTGTGATGCTAACGTCCTAGTGTGATTCGGCAGAGATGGTGAATGCTCAGGTAGCGTTAACATCAGAAGATGGGTTAGGCGGTTGTGCTTTTTAGCCCACTTCCTGTTTTCACTATTTACGAACCGGGTGGAATCAGATTTAAGGTCGCGAGGAACACGACAAATATTGGATCACGCCCCTCCCCATTTTACATTATGCAGATGATGTAGTATTGATTGCTAGAAGAGGGAGGGGTTTGTAAGGCTTAATTGATGATTATATCTCCTTTATGTCCGATTTGAATTTGAAGGGTAATGGTACCAAAACTTATACCATGACCTCCGGGGTTAATCACAGGAAGAAAACCTGTCTTCTATGCTGAAAGGCTCAAATTGAGTGAAACCCCAACCTTTTCCTACCTGAGGATCCTTTTGATAGTAATCATTCCTGTATCCCCATTATAGCGAATAGGTATGCCCAGATGGAGAAATCCATCAATGATGTGCTTTCCTTTATAAATAAGTTGGGTACTAAGGTGATGAGGGAACTCCTCATCATATATGAGAGTAAAAGTGAGGCGGTGGCTTCATATGGCACTGGGGTATGGCTAATACACAAAGCATCCAAAAGGTGGAAAATCTATTAAAAAAAATATTTTAGTTCTACCCCAAGTTGTTTGAACTTCATTTTGCATTCTGAAATGGGAGCCTCATTTATAACAGATAGGATTAATATTTCTCCGATTCTGGTGTGACAATCTATATGGGCTTGAGAGGAAATGGGTCTGAACAAACTTATCATTTTGGATAGCTTGGCCTTAGACCATGCTCTGGAGATCCCAAGGTAGAGATATGTAAGGTCTTGCTGTGAGGAGATCAGATTTGCAGATCTTTTCAACAAACCATATTGCAGAATGCTTGCTAAGGGCAAGTTAAAACTCTGTGCTCAGAATAAGGCAATGAGGTAGAGATGGGAGGTGGAAAAATCAAAGTCATCTGTTGTTGCCTATAGAATGATGTTTCCCCTGGTGGGTCTACAAGCTTACCTGACCCTAGTCAAAATGCCCAATATTGGTTTATTCTGACTAGATTTAGGGCTCATTTATTGCCACTGATGGTGGGGTTCCCAGCTAATTGCAATTCCTTATCAGCTCTTTCCCCATACCCCCTTGATAGTGTGTCCCCCACAATGAATTTGCACATTGTATTATTTTGCCAGTATTATTAGATCCCTATAAAAAAACATGTGTCCTATCTCTTTTTCATATATATATAAGATTAAACAATGCAGACCAGCTCTGCTATCTCTGCGAAAAATAAACAACCAGCCGGTCTGTTGTGCAATGAGTTCTTATCAATGACAGATTTGAAAAATAAGGAAAATTTGCGGGTGGACTCATCTTAACAGAATTTAACCTTTGCATATTTATGAGTCTTATTGCTTATGAACTTTAATACGCAATTTTTATGAAGATTGATTTTTATGTACTTTTGCTATTTCTGCAACAACTAAACAACCCACTGGTCTGCAGTGCAACAAATTCATATCTATGGTATGTTTTTAAATAGGAAACAAATTGCAATGGGACTCTTTTTAACTGAATTGTATCTTTGCATGATTATTTTTTTTATTGTTTATGAAATTCAATGTGAACATTTTAAGATGATTGTTTTTGGTTACTTTTATGTTACTGAAGAGTAACAAATAATGTTCATTTATGATGATGATGATAATGATGATGACTAACACACATAGGGAAAGATTCAATGACCAGGACTTTCAAGAAGGATTGGTTCAATACAAAGTTGACAAGTGTTGCTGAATACCTGTGTCCTTTGCCAGAGAAATAATCAGGGAAAGAGAAGCATAGTCATTATTAATCATATTGGCAAATCAGAAGGCCATTTACTAGACTTCAATGAGATGCCTGTTTATAATAGGCTTAAATATGTTCTTGTGATTGTCTGCTTATTCTCTAAATGAGTTGAAGCATATCCAACTCGGAGTTGCAACAGCATGACAGTTGCCAAGCTCTTATTAAGAGAATTGATACCGTGAGTTCACTGTCCAACGTCTATTGAGACAGATCCAGGAACACGTTTTAAAATGAGATCCTTAACTTAATTTGTACTGCTCATCAGATTGAGATGAAGTTCCATCGTAGTTATCATCCTCAATCATCTGGAATTGTACGGAAATTTATTGGTACTATCAGTCAGTCAGTCACAAACGTTACTTTGTATCAATTTACAAGTATAAAAGTACAATAAATACACATAACTGTTTGAAACTTACAGAGTATTTCTGAGAAACCAGACATATTTGTACCATGTTTAATACAAAAATATAGCTAAAATCCATCACTTGAGAAAATAATAATTTGGTAGACTCCAAAACGACCTACATTTACACCCTCCCTCTGGTTCATCTAAATCTAAATAAAGACACACGAGGAAAGATGGGACTAATGAAATAATCTATGCCCCATATCTCCTTTAAAATTGTCATTATAAGCCAGCCTTTAAAATCTTGGTAATATAACAAATATTAGGAAGAAACTATACCCTAAACATAATCAACGTTTTAAAATTGCCCAGAGATATGAAGCAATATTATTACATACATAGGGATCTGCCAATTGCTGAGTAAAATGTAAAACTGGTAAGCACTGTCTAAAAGCATGTTTACGTAAAAGGGGAATGATATACTTCTTTCTCTCTTGGCTGTATGAAGTGCAAAAGAATAAAAAATGCATACTAGACTGGATCGATTTTCTGTCACAAGGACAAGGCAACAAAAGATTTAATGCATGTGTTTTCGGGGAAACCAATCATAAGTGGAATAGAATTTAGACCAAAACAAAGACAAATCGATGCTGTGAGTTTTGAACGATGGAAAAATAAGAAAAATGCACCAAGATTTGCAGGTGGTAGTGTCTGGTATAAAATTACTGTGCTTTTGTCTTTAATAGCACCCACTCAGTCATTTTGTGTCTTTGCCTAGAAAATGTCTTTTAGCTTAAGCTTCGGAAAACTAGCACAGAGCAGTAGGGTTTCATACAGATTGTACAGTCCCAACAATGACAAAGCGGACTCTACATAACTCAACCACAGGATTCTGAGTGCATAATCCATTTTTAGGATGTCCTTTAGCACTGATTGGTTGAGTCTAACATCCCTTTTCCATATTGAGTGCCACAGCATCAGAGGGGTCAGCTTAATTGAATCACTAATAAAAGGTAAGCCCAGTTTGATGTGGCAAATAAGGTTCGAACAAGCACAAGGGGCAGATAAAAGTATTTTACAAAACGTATCGTCCACACGCTGTATTGCTACAACGTCTGCCATTCCCCAGATTGCCGACCCATATGAGGCAATGGATTTAGCTTTAGCTAAATATATTTTAAACTTTTCCGGGATGGATTTTGAACCTAGTTTTTGGGAGAATCTAAAAATTGCGGCAATGCTTTTTTCCGTTAGATTGGCTCTATTATTCACATACCCTTCCAATTTAGTTTCCAATCAAATCGCACTTCTGGATACGTACATTTATCCACCACTTCTATGGAGAAACTCGTGGGTTTCTTGAATCCAGGCCCTGAAATTAATAGACATTTTTGGATTCGTCAACATGTACATCCAGGCTAACAATAAAACGAGTGTGCACCTCTGAGGCTCTGCAGTGCCAATTGGGTTCTAGCTAAAAGCACTGCATCGTCTGCATAGAGGAGTATTGGGGGAGGGGCAGTCTCGACATAAGGGGTGTCCTTCACGCTCTCTACCAAAACCGATTCCAGTTTATTTGTATAGAGGGCAAATAAGAATGGAGCAAGGACACAACCTTGTCTCACTCCTTTTTCAATTTTAATGGCCCTTGTTTCCCATATCAAATACTTGCTGTTGCTTCCAGATACGGTTGCCTTATTAAAGTAATCCTTGATGTATCAACCCCCATGCTCCCCATAATGGCCCATAGCTTGCTATGAACCACACAGCCAAACATGCAGAAAGGTCCAATTGACCATACAAAGTGGACCTTTTTTTACCAAAGTGTATGTGGCAGCCACCAATATTAAGTTCAGTAATTAATCAATTATGCCTTTGCCTTTCCTGAAGCCGTATTGGTCCTCAGAAAGGATCTGCTTTTCCTCTGCACATTCTTCTAGCCTATTCAGTAAAAGACAACCCATTAGTTTGGCTGTGAAATTAATTAAGGAGATGGGCCTATAATTTTTGGGATTAGATCTATCCCCCTTTTTAAAAACGTGAATAATTTCTGTCACTTCAATGGTCAAGGAGGAGTAATTTACCAAGCTAATGGTGTCTGCGCAGTTTGCTAACCCTTAATTGTTTTGAAAAAGGTTTTGAAAAAAGCTAACCCAGCCCTCCTCCTCGATATGAACATCCAACAACGGTTCCCCTATATCTTTTAAAAATGGGGCATTTACCACCTTCCAAAACCCAGTGCTATCATTAGTCTCAGAGGTTAGCCTTAGATTTTCCCATGCTTCCTCTCTTAAGTGTTTCAGGCTATCATCTCTCGCTTCTTTATACCTAGAGTGAAGAGTTCGTACAAGCTGAGTACTTGGGGACTTATTCAGGGCTTTGCATAGGTTTGCTAGTGCCTTGAAACAATTGCTGTCAAACCACCTCGTCGATGGACGCTCTTTGGTGGAAGACAATCGAGTTAGTTGATGTCTAATAGATTTCAATACTTTCTTGAAAGCCCCCACCTCCTGTTTTGAGGAGGCTATGTCATCTAGACATATCATGAGCTCAGATTTATGACAGAACAGAGGTTACTAGATTGGCCTCACCCACTAAATCCCACTTTAAAATATAATACATTTTACTGGATAGAACTAGCTTTGGGGCTCTTTCAGATTAACATAACCTCCCCAAACTAATTCACATGTTTCTGGGGCATGATCATTAAAGTCTATGGCCAGTACCTGAACGCTCTTTATGCTGTCTCTCTGTCTGGTACTATCAAAAACAAGCTGGCTAAAGTGTGTGCCTCCACTTATCTGAAATGGCCCGATGCTCTTCTTGTTCTTATGAGCATTATGAGTACTTCTGATTAAACCAAGCATTGGCAAAGCCAATCGATCACACCTATGCAAGAGCTATTGGCTTTGCCAATGTGTTCTAGCCATGTTATACATAAGTGTTGCTGTTTCCAGCATGGCTAAAAGTGTGTGGCGTAGAGGAGAGTGGCATGGAATTGGGTGTCCTAGAGTGGAGTGGAGTGGAGTGCCATGGATTAGAGTTGAGTGGTGTAGAGTTGAGAGACTTAGAGTGGAGGAGCAAGGAATTGAGTTGGGGGCATAGAGTGTGGTGGCATAAGGTGGCGTAGAGCGTTATAGCATGAAGGGGAATAGAGTGGCATAGCATGGAGTTGAGGAAAGGGTTGTGGTGTGGAGTAAAGTGTCGTAGAGCGGAGTAGAGTGTGGTAGAGTGGAGTGGCAAAGAGAGGATTATAGTGTTGGAAAGTGGCGAGGCATAGAGTGGTGTGCGTAGAGTGTTGTGGAGGGTCATAGAGTTGAGTGTCTTACAGTGTGGCGTGGAGTGGCATAGAATGGAATGGAGTGGAGTGGTGTATAGTAGAGTAGTATTGTGGAGTGGCAAAGAGTGTTGTAGAGCAGAGTAGAGGGCATAGAGTGTTGTGTCATAGAGTGGAGGGCTATAGAGTGTTGTAGAGTGGAGTGGCGTGGAGTGGTGTAGAGTGTGATGGAGTGGAGTGATGTAGAATGGAGGGGCATAGAGTGGTGTAGCATAGACTGGAGTAAAGTGTCATAGAGTGGAGTAAAGTGTAGTAGAGTGTAGTGCCGTTCACTAGATTAGAGTGCCACTTAGTGGAGCAAAGTAGAGTGGAGTAGTGTAGAATGGAGTAAAGTGTCTTAGAGTAGAATGGCATAGCATGGAGTGGCACTGAATGTTGTAGACTGGAGAGGCATAGCGTGGCATAGATTGTCGTAGAGTGCAGTGTCAGAGTGAAGTGGCAAAGAGTGTTGTGGAGGGTCATAGAGTGGAGTATCATAGAGTAGAGTGACGTAGAGTGACCTAGAGTGGGGTGGCATTGAGTGGCATGGAGTAGAGTGTCATAGATTGGAGTATCATGGAGTGTTGTGGAGTAGAGTGGCATAGTGGAGTAGAGTGGAGTGTTGCAGTGTATCACAGAGTGTCATGGAATGGCTTAGTGTTGTGTCGTAGAGGGGAGTGTCATAGAGTGGAGTGGATAAAGTGGCATGGAGTGGAATAAAGTGGCATGGAGTGGAATAAAGTGGCATGAAGCGGAATAGAGGGACATAGAGCGGTGTAGAGTGGGATAGAGTGGAGTGAGATGTCATAGAGTAGATTAACAGAGTGGAGTGACCTAGAGTGGAGTGGCATAGTGTGTCGTGGAGTAGAGTGAACTAGCGTAGAGTGGAGGAGAGTCTTGTAGAGCTGAGTTAAGTAAAGTGGAGTGTGCATGGTGTGGTAGTGCACTGTAATTATTACAGACATTTCTTTTTCAATTGAAATTAACATTACATTTGCATAGACATACAGTTTTAATGATAAAAGTATACAGCTATCAGACAATGTGTGGAAATGACATCACAAAATGTATTGATTTGTTCTGATCATATTCAAATATGTATTTCCTCCACACATACGAATTATTAAAAAAATGTGCTTCATTTGCACTTTCCTAATTCTCATATATTCGGAAATATTTGCACAGTTCATTTACAGACATTTAAATGTTGTTATGCTAGAAATTCATACCTTTCCTACAGCCTTTCCTCTCAAATGGGTACTCATCAAGATTGTCACATAAATTCTCTCACTTTGAAGTTGGAGAAAGAAAAGTAAATGCCAAGCTCCCTCAGAAGACAGAGGGTGACATTTGACTTCTGTCTTTGAATGCACAACAAATGTGGCAAGATGAGGACAATATGTAAAGGCCTGTTTACAGAGAGCAAACACATGTGTAAGAATACAGGGGGTGATGGTGAACAGGAGATGCTCCCTGTGAAGGACAAAGACATGCTAGAGAATCCTAAAACAAATAAAGCCAGCAAATAGAAAGCAAGCAAATGTGAGTTACAAATCACAAAGCCAATGGTAAGCAATGGGGCAGAATATATTCACAGGGAGGCTTTCAGAATGTTCCCAAGATGTCTTTGCAAACCAGACAGCTATGCTGTCTCATAGGCTTCGACCTAAAGAAATGGATCTTTCACACCATGAATATTTAATGGAAAGAACTGGATTGCCTACATCCCTTTAGCAACACTATGCTGTTAATAACTGATGACATTGTATTACATTACTGCAAATGTCTGGCTGATATGGTGATATCTTTCTCTAATCTGGTGAATTTTGCAGCAGCATCGACAAAATAAACTCAGTGCCATCCACTGCAACCAGGAGACTGGGCCCTGGTGATGAAGCATGTCCGCAATACCTACCATGAGACTAGGTGGAAAGGGCTGTATCAAGTTGTGATTGTGACTAGCACTTCTGTGAAGCGTACCGGAACCCCACAATGGATCCATGTAGCTCACACAAGAAGAGTGAAGATGGTGGATGAATAGGTGATGACAACAACCACAGATTCACAGAGTCAAGCTCAAATTTGCTGAGTGGATTCTGAGGGAGCGAAATTGGAGAGGCAGTGGAGTGAATCCTGAAACTGGTGAAGTGAGTGAAGTTGCTGATGAAAGTGAAGATCCTGATGAAGGCACCAGTAGCCAGTCTCAATTTGAGGGTCTGAGGGATGAACTGTTGCAAAGTCACAAGTCGCAGCAAGAAATAGTCTCTGATCCAGCTCATAAAAAGCTAATCTCAGGAACCCCCAGGGGAAGAAAGCAGTTAACAAGGAGTCCACTTGCTGATGCTGGCCGAAGTAAATGTTTGTGAGAGGAGAAGACTCAGCGATAGTCTAAAGATTCGAGAGCCACATCTCTTAAGGCAGTGAAGAGAAATTGCAAAAAGACACTGGGAAAATGACAGAACAGTACCAGAAACAGGTGAAATAGATTCTGAGAACAGCAAAGTATACTGCCTTTTGCCAAAAGACCAACGAGATAGAGAATCCGAATCAGAAATTATGCATCACCATGAATGGGCAAAACTTAAATCTCTGTCTGAAGAAGAAAAGTCAGATGTGGAAGACTAAAACTCAACAAACTTGCTAATTCACCTTTAAAGAGGTTAAATTTTGTGGCCGCCGGGGAACCCTAAAATCTTACACCCAAAAAAACACCTAGACAACATGCCCAAATTAGGGTGTATCGGGGATGGTGATAAGTCTCAATGTCATGACACAATGCATCCCAAAATAAAGTGCTAATCAGCATATCAAAACTACATTCAATTAAGGAAAGACTCACTCACCAAGTGTGTTCTGGGGGAATTAAAAATTAAAAAATGATTTATTACAAATAAATCAAAGGTAGTACAATGCAGAATGGGTAACTTGAAGATAGATATAATCCTTGCCGAAAAAACGCTCAGCTATAGGGCAGTATAGAATAATATGTGAAATCAAAAATATTCTGCATTTCGAATGAGCAGCAAAATCGGTAAGAAATTAGACAGTATGCCTAGTAGCACCCATAAAAATCTGGCCCACCCACAAATTTGAGGGTTTATTTAGGAACTCTTCCCCTAGCACATAATGGCAACTGCAGATTCATCATAGCGTAAGCAAACCCAACAAATCAGAGGACAGAACTGAAGAGTGTCATACATCATGCAGTGGTAAAGTTGTGAGCACTAAAACATTAATGACTTTTGTTCAGCCCACTTCTTGATAATGTTACCAGGAGATGTCAGAACAAAGTAGTTAGAAAACAACAGTGAACTATTGTGAATGAATGCAATACAGCGAGGAGACAAAATAAACCTTGAAGGTTGAAACATTACTAAGACTTTACTAGAAAGTATCCTTTTGAGAACAACATTATTTGGAAATAAACAAATTTGACTTGCATGATTATATGCAGCATAAATAATAAACATTGAAGGTGCAGTGTGAGACATATATTTTGAACAAGATGGCACTGAGGCTTAGTTGGCATGAGACAAGAAAGTGCACTTTAACAGGTAATATCAAAACAGTTTCAAAGACAATATCAGGCAAATCGAGTCTAGATTCATTCTTTCCTTGTTAATGATGCATAAAGAATATTAATACACAGAAACCTCTACAATAGCAAGACTGTTTTAGAACTAATTGGTGTTCTCCCATAGATTGCAATCTGGTGTCATATTCAGTGACATGCCATCGGCTTTTCTCTTGCAGGGAACATGGAGAGTGGAACAATGGATCCAAGAAAAGACAATTCAGAATTACAAGTCGGCAGAGGTATGATAATGATTTAGAAATAACTTTGGGAAATGTGGCAATGCATTATGTTGTACTTACTCAGTATTCTTAAAGGCACATATACAACTGCTTGGCAAACAATATACGACATTATCCCTTATACTGTAAACATACTCAGTTTGCAAATCACGATGCTGGGTTCTGTTTCCATTTAAAGCATTCGTTTCTTTTGTTTTACAAGTAATATGGTGTAACTCAACTACATTAAAATATTAGTTTGACCTGCCATTGTTTGTTACTTCAGTCTGAAATATAAACATTTGCTTTCTCAGGGACTGCAATACATAGGTCTAGAGTTTGGCAGACGGGCACTCCGCCAGAAATGGGACAGAGATTCCATTCTACTTACTACCAGTGTATTAGGTTATACTGCACTTGTAATCAGGTGGACTGGATACCTGTCACGTTTCTGACAGAGTACACGTATGTGGAAATATTTGGATTTGAATGCTTTAAACAAAGCGATTTTTTACTAGTAAGAAGGCTTCAACAAACATTGTTCAACAGCCTTTGCTCATAATGTTTAAGTCGGGAAGGTGGAGAGACTACTGCATGCATAGTTCAACTGGGACATCTGAATACGTCACACTGACCCAGTCACTTCTGCACGGTCTGTCTTCTTTAATTTAATAGAGGACAACTCAATATCTAATGTTGGAATTTGCCCCGCTCATGAGCACCCACCTCTATTTGTGATCCCACACAGACACATATCTCTGGGGAATGTAGGGACTGTGAATTATGTCTGACTATGGACAGACCACCATCTTTTGTCTAGATAGGCCTTCTCTTTCAAAAAGTAATATGCCGGTGCAAGTAAGTTTTTGTATAATCTTCCCAACCAGTAATATCAATTTTGCGTTATTACTACTGATCCTGAAAAGACCTAAAGATGGACACCAGGTACTCATCATATGTATCAGTACATCCTTGAGTGGCATCAGTGTGGTGGACTTAAAAGTTCCTATCTCCGGCCTAACCGCTGTGAGTGGGTGTGCGGCTTCAAAGCCACGGGCCATGCAAATCCAAGGACAATCCCCAGATCCAAATCCAAATTCCTATTTGAAATATGGTGTCCAAATATGTGGCCGTAAGCCAATGCTGTGACAATTTACCTCTGCTATACAATGTTTATAGGTTGGAAGAAAATACCACTATATTTTTGTGACACCCACATAGTAATTTTTGCTGGCCTTAGCCTAGCTGCTTTCATGGTGGCTGTGATCATTTACTGTCTATCTGCAAATTTGAGTATATGTATTATTTAAAAATTTCAGATTGGTCCCATTGTTGTTCCGAGATTTTGTCCACTAGCCTCAACCACAAATCAAGATCTTACATTTCGAAAGACTTCATAAGCAGTTATTTCTGTCTGGCTCCTAGATCCTAATTGTGGAGTAGTCCAACCAAGCAAAAACATTTGTCTTTGATATCTTTAGAGGAAATATCCTAATATGATAGAGGTTATCAGGATGGGCAGAACGGCACAGGGACATCAGGTTGCTTGAGAGGCTTTACTGCTTTGGCAACAGTCACTGGTGGAACCAGGAGAAGGGGGATATTCCATGCAGTGATGTCACACACTGCGCACTAATCGCATGCACTCAGGATGACACATGAACGTTTGCGGTGCTGTATATTATTTAAGGGAAAATAATAGTGATCTCTTCTCACAATGTAAGTGTGTCCCGGCAAGCACACAAATCTATTTGCATATTCACTTCTTGACATTTTTAGAGAGTAACATTCACACTGTATATATTTGAATGTTTTGAAATTCCCAGTACCATTGTTTCTGCCCAGTGGTGGACTCTGCTAAAACAGCTAAATGCATTCCTGAGATCTCCATATATAGAGTGCGGGGGGCATGCGAGAAACTTGTTTGTTACTGCTTGGTTTTGTCACTACAATTCGAGCCATGGGCAGGGAGGGGCAGGTGGCATGCATACTTTGATAAAACTCAGGTGCTCCCTCAGAAGCAAATTGTTTTTCTACTCATCTATTTAGCTGACCTAATATTATTGTTGCAAATATTGTGCTAAAAGAGAAAGCACGGTCATATTTTTAGTAATACAAATTTACATGGAAGTAGTCAGAAAATTGAAAGGCCCCCAGTTTTAGCCGAACTTCAAATATGTTTGATGTGCACTGAACCTCCAACAGTGTGTTCTGGTTCATTAGTGTTGCTTTCTTCTGACTGTGCGGATATATCCCTTGAAATCCCACATTTACTTCATCCAATCTTCTTAGTATCTTATGTGGCATTCCTGCTACTTCTGCATCAGAAGCTTCAATAATCCACAAAAGAACCCACACTGCACTGAAGTTCTTCCTCAATCATTCATCTGGAGTGATCAAGGGGGTACCAATAATGATGTGTTTTCACCCTCATTCTGTTCTGAGTTATTTCTTGGAAACGGCCATAGCTACTTAGACAGGGGAGAATAACCCCTTGCAATTTTGGACCAACCATTCAATTTTCCTGGAATTAGGAATCATGTTATTCATCCTATCCTGCTGCGCCCTGGACCCTTAAACAGGGATTTCTCTGCTGTCACGCTGATTTATTTAAGACACCTTTAACTTATTGACACTTGGTGCTTCAATGATTGCCAATTCATACGAGTCAGCAAAGCACTTTTATTTGTAAATGGAAGCCATTCAGATGGTTGTTTTCTTGGCATACATGAGTGAGACGGAGAGCCTTCCCTGCCAGTTGCGGAATGGCTTCCGGTGCCTCCCCTTCCAGATCTGTCATAGTCTGATGACGCATGGAATCTCTCTACTTTGTGCACCTTAGCTGCAAATGTCAAAGCCACCATCCTGTCCTTTTTAGTACTGGATTTGCCATTCTGAATTGCTCATTATATGAAGGAAGTAACCACCTCTTCAGAGAGAAAATATGAACTCTCTGCCTTCCATACCAGTCCTTGTATGTTTTGATATCTACATATTTCTAGCGTTCTGAGCTGCAAGGTAATTGTGGACCAAAGGGGGGTCATCTCTATGTTTGCTTATGTGCTGTTATGCAAGATTCCATCAGAAAGTGAGAAAACGCATCAACAATCTTTTTTATGCAAATCTTGAACAAATGTTGCAGAAAAGACAACAATGCCCCTTACAAATCTCTTGTAAACCCATTCAAACTCTGCAGACAATGCCTTGCTCAAACCCTTTGACAGGTGAATGAAATATTCACCATTTCAATACCACATTGTCCTTACCCCATCGCCTTGGACATGGTCTATACTACCATTTTGACCAAGTTGCATCATGCCCCTCTGGTCAAGAAGGGAGTTGATGTGTGTGTCTGTGGGTGGGGGGGGGGGCTCAGCATCTGCTACAGCCTATTTATCTTGACACCCAGGGACACAGATTTAGAATGATAGCTGTCTTATGGGCCATTCACACAAGTTTTGCATATGCTATATTGATCCTGGTCCCAGTCTACATTGGATTTCATTGAAATGCTGTTAAAGACCCCTTTCTGTGGGTATCCAAGCTAACAGACTAGGTCACACCTTGATTCCTAGCAGCTGTGCTGGTGAATAGTGGCCATTGTTTCATTGTATGTTTGTACTTGTGCTCTCTAAATAACTCTTCACTATCCTTTCTTCCTGGAAACTATAGGTAATACTATACACACTTTGACCTCCTGGTCTAAAATGTTCTTTGCTCCTGCTTCCCATAAAGTTTCTTCTAAGTGTTAACCCAGATATAACTAAACTGTGAAGTGCATGTGTCCACCAACCCAACAACTATGTAGACATAAAGAAATTGCTTAATCTGTAGACATTTTCTATCATTTCCTGCAACAGAAGTTCAGCAATATCTCCCTGTACTTCACTGTATTTCAATCATGGTGGCTTTCTTGTGGCACATTAAAGCGCCACACGGTGCCCTTTCCCAAAAGACCTGGTTCTAAGATGCCCCTACTTCGTTCCCCCTTTCCTTTTTTACTGTCAATGACCATCATTGTCTGTGTGCTACCTGTACCCCTATAACAGCTTGATAACTTTTTTTTGCTTCTTTTTGCTTGCTGATCTACCCTATGACTCTTCAGCTGTATTTGAAATGTCACACACTGCGTTAATTCTCCAACCTCTCTCTGTCCTTTCATTTGTGAGCCATCCTCGTACTGTCAACACTTTAGCTCCTCCTGCTGTTGAGTCAAAACTTTAAGTCCTACCACACTTTTTTTTATCTCCCGTCTTCTTACATGCTTTAAGCTTTCCCAGTGCACCACATGGCATGGTGCCTTCTATTCTGCTTCCCTTTCATACCTTCTCCCATTACCATTGGTAATTTGCCACCAACTCTCCCTTCTATCCTTGCTTTCTTCTGTCTTTTCTCCCTCTCCTCTGTGATAGCCTGCAGTTCCTTTCCAAAGTGTTACTCTTCTCTAGCTTTTTCCATTTCATCAAGCATCCTTTTTCATCTGTTTCCATTATTTCCCCCAAAACCACTTCCCAGCTTTGCATCTTGCCGTACGCTAGCCTCTGCTAACTTCACTACTTTCACAATCCATCGTACCAGTGCCTTTTTTTCCACTTGGCTTTACCTCCCTTCACCCTTGTGCAGCAACTTCTGCACATTTAGAGTCACTCATGATCTCAACCCTGATGTAATCTACTGTATTTAAGTTAATTGTTTCCTTCTCACCAACCACCTCTCTCTCCGGTCTTGATCTTTTCTTCTCTATTTGCAGATCCTTCTCAAACAACGGCCTAGTGATTGGATCTTTACTTCATAATGTTGGTAATCTTTGTCCTCAGGACTTGACTTATGCAACCAGTGACTCTCTTCCCACTCTGTCCCCCTATTCCACATAGTTTGCACAGCAAAGCCTCCCCGATCAGTAGACCTACTTACTATGCTAGTTTTTCTATTGATGACTGATGACCCTACTCAAGGTGAACTTCTCCATGGTGCTTGTCACTCAAGACAATTCACTGAATCAATCTCCCATGTCTCTGTTAAGACCGGCTCTCAGCAATACCTGCTCATTAGTTAGTGAGTGGATGCCTAAATGCATCATGACAATACCACACATGTCATCCCCCCAGCGTTGATGCAGTGCACTGGAATACTTCCACATAGCATCCACCTTTCCCTGTGATTGCTGGGGAGATAGTCTGTCTTATTCTTCTATAGCAGGCATTTCTCCTCTATGACCCATCAATGTCTAGAAGTCTGTTTGTTTCTTTTAAGAAGGGTAATATTGCAATTAAAAATCCTTGATTATTCATGACCGTTCAGTAAATGCATAATTGATATCTGTTGTTATTGTAGGGTCGGAGCACAAAAGAAGAAAAGTCCAGAATGACTCACTGGTGTTACACCGGAATAAAGGTAAATGGTGACAATTAAAAAACAAGAAGTTATTCTCCATGATTTGGAACTCTGGTGCTAACCGAATTCATCAACACCTTCAACGCTGCTAAATTATATATATTTTTAAACCTTTGAAACAGTTGTCCTTCCTTTGAAAATTTCTGTCAATTGATTGCTTTGTAATTTGGAATGATTAGCAATCATTGTGAGATTTTCAACATGCCTTAAAGGAGAAAAACAGATTCAGTATGCATAGCGTTAGAAACAGGTTGGGGCTTCACCAAACCAACCACTTGAAATGAAACCGTATGTCCTCCTCCTAACACAATTGCTACAGCTGTCCTGAAACAAAAGATATTGCATTTCAGGCTGTGGCCCAATCAGGTTGTTCAATCACTTGCTGACCCTCCATCTCTGCTCAGAGAAAAATATACCCCTTGATTTTTAACACTCCTGCCTATTGTCGACTGACTTGTAGAGCAATGAGGCGGTGCCCGAAGGGCTTGTTCGACAGGCCAACACACAGTCAAAAATCCAGCCCATGCCCACACCTGTTTTATGATCTGCTGGGTCGGTTTTAACTGTTGATAACTCTATTAAAACAAATATTGGCTGCAGCCAGCTGAATGGCAGGCACTTTTATTTTGTTGCCCAGCCCTATTCTCTGTCCCAATCAGACCCTGCACCACAATGGGCCTGTAGTCTGTGCCCTACTCCACCGCCTCCGTTTTAAGTTATTAAATGTGCCTCTGCCCACATAAAACTAATACTAGCAGAGTCTGAAGTGTCTTCAAGGAACACACTTTTCTAACCATTGTCTTTCTTTCAAAGTTAATGCGAGGATTTACCATGAGGATGAGACGGCGAGTGACACATCACAAGATGTACAAGGTAAAATGCAACACAGTCCCAAAATATTCTTGTGAGGAATGCATTTTTATGTGCTTTTTTAGTGTGATTTTTGAGAACTCTATCTTTTTCACAGAACAACTGCTTAAATAAACAAATAAAAATGTTTAGAAAAAATGAGCTGCTTAATAAAGCAAATCAGGCCTGCAATTAGTCCATTACCTGGTGCTGGAGCTGGATGTTGAACTGTATGTGCATCCACCAATCACAACCCGCCTCTGTCTACTACAGTGCTGTCTTGGGGTCAGACACAGGGACTGAAGGCAACGTGAAGGTCAGTTTGTGATTAATGCATCTACTTGATTCCAACATAACCAGCTCACTGACCAGTGACAACACAACGTTTACTTACTGTTCCTTTTACAATTAAGCTACCTCGCCATATTGCCACAGTACCACTTCTCAGCAACCCTAAGGCAGCACCGCAGTGCATTAACTCTTCTTAACAGTGCTCTTTTGGTGGTGGTATATTGGAAGTCAAAATGAATCTCGTTATAAGCACGCAATCCTTTGTAAGAAATCCCATCTGTGCCTGGTGGACCTCCACATGATTTTTAGGTCTCGCTTGACCCAGCGCATGCGCTGGTTTGGCGAGACTTTTTGAGAGGGCTCCAAAAAGTGCTACCATGGCCAGCCTAGAGCTACAGTGCATGTGAGCGGGTGCGCGGGCGCACGCGACTCGCTTGATCGCGATTACTTCACTTTCGCGGCAGCACGGCCGCTTTGATGTTTGATCGTGATCACTTTAGCGGGCGCTTGGCATAGCCAATAGGTCTCGCTTTTGGGACCTTATAAGTATGTAGTTATGCAACTGTTGCATCGCTAAACACTTATAAGGTCCCAAAGGCGATACCTATTGGCTATGCCAATGCTTGTTCTCTTTGAATTTCTTGAGTTTTTAGCCACTGCTTGATCTGAAGCCTGGTGATTAGGTTTCAGGTATACCGGATTTAAATGTCATTTCCCTTCTCTTCCATTGCAGCTCTTTTTAACAGGGTCCTGGCTTGATATATAACACTTTCGCCTTGGATTAACCCAGCAATTAATAATCTTTACTAAATAGACTATTCACCTGCAAGATCAGCGCCTTTCAATCGCCTGTGCTGGGGTTACTGAAGGTGTCTTGAAATTGTGTAACATACTTTTACCTGATGGTCGTACATGGTTTTGGGAAATTCGATTACCTTTACATTTTCCACGCTAATAAAAATAAAATATGCAATTGCCCGTTATTGGCCTTGCCTATATTTTTAGATTCATGCTGTTCATCCTTAACTTCGAATTGCCTTGGAGCCTGGTTACTGAAAAGTAGTATATGGAAGAAAATACTGCTGATGGAAGAGAACCAATCCGAGAAACCAAATTCTTTCAAAAGCTTTACAATTTTGTTTTTGGAAATGACCTTCTTTTACGTGGTATTTCCCCAGATTTTTTGCCTTGACTGTCTTTGTTGGCCCTAGAACTCTGTGTACCTTACCCCTGCTAACCAGGAGTAAAGTGTTTGCGCCCCCCCCCCTTTCAAAATGAAGAAATTGGTATGCACATGATTGTACAATTAATTTACCTTTAATTCCCCAGTTTATGGTACCAATTGTACTCAGAGCCTTGCAGATAAATGTCACAGTGGGAGGCATCACTCATAGTCCCACCCTCTGCAGTGAAACAGCAAACCTGATCTCTGGCCTCCCATAATAGCATTTTAAAACTGCCAATCCGACTTTTTAAATGAAATCCTTTTTGACAGGCCTAAACCTTCCTTTTGAATATTAATAAATCACCCCTAAGGTAATCATAGGGCAGGGTGCATTATATTTAAAAGTAGGACTCGTAAATGTTCAATGTTACTGTGAGAAAGTGGATTATTATTTTGGGTGGGTGGTAGTCCACCACAAGTAATAATGGTACTAGTCTTGTTAGGTCCAGTAATGTTTCAGCAATTCAATCAATTCTTACTTTATTCGATCATCATAAAAACGATCATAAAAGAACATCAAACTTACTTTAGTATACCTTCCATTGCACATAAATGCAACAAAGCTAGATAAAAAGAACCATTATTAAATAATTGCAGAATAAGATATTAATAAGTTAAGTAAGACAAAAATGTTATTTCTGTACAAACAACAATAATCATATCTACATAAAACTTTAACACATTTTTATATCAAAGGTCAAATTTTAAAAAGTGACCAACTCTCTGGCACACCTCCTGAGCACAATGACTGAAAATAAATTAGCAAATTGGGTTCAAATGCAAAAAGTATTTCCAAAACATTACAAAATGTAGCAGGGTGTGTGGTAAGTTCCATCACAGGGACAACAAATACAAGCTACATCATATTGTACCAAGTGCAAACAGAGTTTTCATCTGATGGAGCCCATTTAATAACCTTGTAAGTAACATCCTTTCCCAGGTGTGTGTTACCAATTCCAAGTAGGGCTCTATACCGATGATGGTTTGAATTGTAGCATAATCTTTAAAGGAAGGCTTTGCTGACACAGACAATTCCCTTTCCCTGGCCCTATCCACCAGGAATCTATTGAAGACCCAGTATGTGTACTCCTTCCTAAGGTCCACCAATTCAAAAAGATGGATGGGCTTCTTAATTTCAAGGAAGTGGTCAGCATATAATGGAGCCAGTGGATCATATAATCCATGGCACATGCCTAGCCGTTCTCGATTAAGTCCCTGTTTAAGGAGGCCTGATTTTTGCTGCAAATCGAGGACCAAAGCGGCAAAGGTTCCAATTTAACTTGATGCTCAACATAGTCCAAGTCAAGTTCTTCATGCGTCAAAAAGTGAGGGCTGCTTGCAGGGGTGCCCAAAATCCTTCTGAGAGTCATATTTTCCTCAACCTGGAGGCTTTTAGTGTCACAAAAACCCTGAACCCTTGCACCATATGTCAATATGGGACTACACTTTCTTTATTACTCTCCAATAGAGGCGAATAGGCTTTTCCCTATTTTAGATGTGAAACTAAAGGTGGAGCCAACTACCTGTAAATAGCGTGCTCTACTGTTTGACAGTATTGCTGTGATCATATGTTACACCTAGATAGGGAAAGTTGCTTACCCTTCCAAACTGCTTTCCTTTGATTGAGAGATCAGTTTTCATATTCTTTAGTCCCTCATGCTATGTATGTTTTTAGACATGTTGATCTTCAAGTTCAAGTTCTCCATAAAACCAACAAATGCGAGTAGGAATATTTTTTTAAATTCTTTTTATTGGCACATAAACCATCACACACAATGTGACATGTGGTACTAGCATTATGGAACAAAGTACATTGGCATATAATGGTAAGTTCCCAGTCAATTTCTGATGATTCCCCATCCTCTAGCCCATCCCCAGCAACTCTTTAAAGAGCAAAAATGTCAATTTGCTCCTGGTTCCAAGCAGTTCTAGAGGCACTTGCAACAGGAATACACAGTCCCCTCGATAGGTATTCCATTTGCCCCATACTCTGGTCCATTTGTGCATACAACCCGTACTTTCATAGACTGCCTTCTCCACGTGCATAAACCAGTCCATGTCCCTCTTCCATTCACTTGATTGCGGTGCTGTTTCAGCCCCCCAATGCCTGGCTATGTTCCATTTGGCCGTCATCAGTCCCAACGTTGATCAGAGGCTGTCCATCTGGAAGAAATCTGTTTTGCCCTAGATGTTCAGGAGACACCCCTTCGCTGAAGGCTCCATCCCACCGCCACAAACACTGTTAAGACAGTCAACCACTACTGTACTGGGCAGCTCCATAACATATGATAAAACGTACCTCCCTCCCCACACTTTTGAGGACAGTGTGCCACATCTGTTTTACACATTTTCATTAGTGTTGTGGTTGTGCAGTAGCATCTATGAAGGATCTTAAGCTGTATTAGATGAATCGTGGGTGTATGGCCACCTCATATGGGGAAGCCAATGCTTCATCATCCTCCAACCCACCCAAGTCCTTCTCATAGGCCTTCCCCAGTCATGTCATAGTGTCAGGGGAGTTAATTAACAATTTCTTGTATGAGATCACCTGTTTGGTGAAGTAATCATCCAGTACCCTATCCTCAAGGGGGGGGAAGGCTCAGGAGGGTCTTTTTCTGTCGGCACTACCCTACACATGGTGTGGCAGAATTGCCAATATCTATAGGCCTCTGTGGATGCCAGTTTGTAGGTTTTTTGCAGTTCTGCGTATGGGAGCATCTCCCCATTTCTCCACATTGCCCACGCTAGACAGGCCTATGGGCTCCCATTTGTCGAAGCCCCTCTGAAGGGCCAGGGTGCCAAGACCTTTGGAATCCCTCAAAGGGGTGGCCCACGTAATCTTTCCCAGCCAACCCATGGCTACCAGCGTCGTGTGCCACAAGGAGATGGTTACGGGCGTAGGACTGAAAAGGGATGTTCGGCCCGTACGACCATAGATGGCTGGCAAATAAGCCTCAGGGTTCATGTTTCTCCTATCCATCCTGCATGCCTTTTTGTCCTCCAGAAGGTGCCCCCAGTGGTTGATAACGACTAGTTGTGATGCCTAATAATAATTCTGAATGTCAGGTAAAGCTATTCCCCCATCGTACCACCACTTCATCAGCTTCTGGAGCACTTTTTGAGGTGTAACCCCGTCCCAAAGAAGTGTACGAGCCACACCATCTATAGCGCTGAAGTTAGACTGTGGTACTGGGTAGGGCGTATTTTGGAGTGCTCTCAGGAATCGAGGGAGGGCCATCTTTTTAAATAATGCCACATTTCCCAGTAAGGAGAGCAGCAATGTCTTTCAGTGTTGCACATCTCTCTTTAGGCGCGTATGCGGGGCATCAAGATTGTAGGTATAGAACACATCAGGATCTCCTGTGATAAAGGTGCCAGGTAGTGAAATCCCTCTGTGACCACCCTGGCCTCACAGCCATCTAGGAGAGCTTGGAACTTTCCATGAAGGACATGAATCACTGACTTATTCCATTTGATAGTGTAGTCAGAGTAGTTCCGATAGAGAGTTAAAACATGCATTATCCTGTCGAGTGTGGTGGATGGGTCAGCCACATAGAGCAGAATGTTATCAGCGAATAGGGAAATTCGGTTCTCCCAGTCTGCTGTCGAGCGCAGTCCCTAGTCATGGTGTCACACTCCAGGCCCAAGCCACCAGGGTCTCCAGGATCGAGGAGAAAATCAGGGGGAGAGTGGGCATCCCTGCCTCGTGCCCCTCTGGAGGGGACATTTTGCTGACTTGCCTCCATTTACTACCACCTGGGCAAGGGGGGTCGAAGTGTTAACTGTCGGATCCATGAAATGAGGACCGAATCCCAACCTTTCGAAGACTGTGTACCTAAAGGGCCATTCCAGTGTATCAAAGGCGATTTGTGCATCTAGTGACAACACAAGTGCGTCCTTGCAGATTTCTGATTTACGCCCAAAGACCCCGTGCAGCCGTCGCAGGTTAAGTGCTGTGTTCCTAACTGGTATAAAGCCTGACTGCTCTGGGTGAATTAACGACCGGATCAGCATAACCAACCATGTGGCCATGAGCTACGCCAGTATCTTTGCCTCTGCATTTAGTAAAGAGACAGGCCTGTAGGAGGTGCAATCATTGGGTGGTTTATTCTCCTTGTGAATAACCACTGCACTTGCTAATCTTTTGTCCTGGGGAAGCTTGCCAGCATCACGGCTCTCCAGAAACATGTGTAGGAGCTGCGAGGCAATGGTTGCTGCTGTCAGTTTAAAGAGTTTGATTGGAGGGCTATTGGGGCGCAATGCATTTCCTGGCGCTAAATCATGGATAACCTGAGTTACCTCACTCTCCATCAGGTCCTTTTCTAGAGCCTTTCAATCAGTCTGTGAGAGTTCCTGCATCTGAATATCTGCAAGAAACTCATGAGATTCCTCAATCGTGGCTGCCTGCGTCAGGAATAGAGGTGAGAGTAATAAGTTGCGAACGCGTTGGCTATGCTCTGTCTGTCTCTAATCCGCTCATCTGTGTCATCAGGATCTCCAGGACCCATTGAGACACCGCCTTCCTCCTGTACAGCCAAGCCAGTAATTTACCAGCCCTTTCTCCAACTTCGCACAGGCGATGTTGAGTACCGCAATAATGGTTTCTAGTGGCGTCTGCGCGACATCCCTCTACTTTTTCTGTTTGAGGGATAATGCATGTTGTAGGTTGCCCTGGTCACGTTCCAGATATCGAGATTCTAACTGCTGAATATCTCTCTCCAGGTGCTCCAGTTAGGCTTGCTTTTCTTTTTCATGTCCCTCAATCGTTGCTATACCTTCACCCCTAAGGACAGTTTTGTGGGCTTCCCACAACGTCTGAGCAGATTCTACTGAGGCCTCATTTTCTTGAAGGTAGTGTTCTTTGGCTTCTTGGATTCCCTTGTGAATTCAGGATATCTTCAGGTACCAGGGGTAAATTGTTGCCTTCCGTCCATCTTCACAGCTTGGAAGGCTGTAAGTAACGCACACCACCATGTGGTAAAAGATGCTCCTGGCGAGGTGGTGGGCCTTGCCGAAGTTAGAAAGGTCTTTGTCCAGGACAAGTGTGTAGTGCGCCAGAGTGCACCATGAGTCTGCCAGGCCAACTGCCTGCATAAAGTCAAATAGTGGGTAACTCGACACCCTCAGATAATGAGGGGGCCACTGCTCGCTTGCCTCACAGACGGTGTCATTGAAGTGCCCCTCTAACAACAACAACCAACCGTCAGGGAGCTGGAGGAAACCCCAGGTATGCAAAAGCTGTGTCTTGAAACCTGGGAGGGATATAGAGTGAAATAATGTTAAGAGTTGTACCTTCCCATTGTCTTGTCAAAGCACCTTTTCTCCCCTGCAGATCCGTCCAAGTGTTCTGCACGATAAAGGGAAATGATTTATGCACAAGGATCCCAACTCATCTGGACCCTCCCATGAACCCTGCTTGGGTGATTATTTTTTATCCCCACCCATCCAGAGTGCAACAGGTGTTCCCCTGAAGGTGTGTTTGAGAGAGCCAATGATGGGTGACCCTCACCGAGAGTTGAAACTGGAGGACAGAGTTCCACGTGGACCACAGCACCTTTCTACGGGATATCTGGAACAGCATGTGAGGGCCCGTAGAGGAATTTCCTCACAGAGTAGGCCAGAGAGGGGAAAGAGATGAGACTAACAATCCCAGATTGCAGCTATAACCATCAAAAGCTGTTATTATAAACTCCACTAACATACAAAAACCCTGCCACCCTGCATGGCAGACCTAGAACTGCCCACGTCCCCAACTGTGCAGAGCACCTGTCTCCCCAAAACACATTGTGAACAAAAGGAGGCTGTGGGTACCACCATAGGGCTACCTCTCCCCTCAGTGAAAAGAACAAATATCATTAATTTTACCACAGTTATTGTAACTATTGAAGGAGTGTCAGTTCCCCCTGTGTGGGGATCAGCTAGCAGTCAAACTCAAGGGCAGGTTCTCGATGATGCAGCAGTAAGTCTGTGGATCTTGCAGTTACAAAGGATAGGCATTGTGTCATCACTGTCATTCAACTTGCTGTAAGTTGCCTTTAGTAACTCCCTAGAGAGCGCTAGAGTTAAAGCTATTCAGTGTGATGTCTTCAACTGACTTCAGCGCCCTGTTCATGCGCGGTTTCACCACCTTCTGCCTGTCGCCACTCTCCCAGTCCTCCAACCATTCCCATACCCACTCCAGGTTTGTGAAGTTCCAGGTCTTTCCTTCCACCACTACTCGTAGTTTCGCTGGAAATATGAAGTATTTGATGTCACACTCTCTTGAGTGTTGTTTAACTTCAAGAAAGGAGCGGTGCAGTCTTTGCACCCAGAACGTAAAGTACGGGAAAAGCGGGATTGTTGTATTGTCATACTTGAGCGGTGGCGCAGCACTGGCAGCCTGGGGAATGACATCCAAGTCTCAATAGTTGAAAATGCAAGCTAGGATGGGGTTTGGTGGTGCACCCGGCTTTGGAGGGGTACCCGAAACTCTGTGTACCCATTCAACTGAAAAATATTTAAAGACCACGAGGTTGTAAATGTTTAAGCACGAGGTCCTCAACAAAGATCCACCACGGATCCTTCTGTGCATTCCAGTACTCCTATTATGTGGACATTGTTCCAACTAGATCGCCCCTCAAAGTATTCCAGCGTGGCTTTCAAGGGTCTGGGAACCTGCGCTTGACTCTTTAATTTGGAGCTTTAGAGTCTTAGTATCAGCTTTCAGGGTGGCGATGGAGTCCTCTGCCTCCTCCACCCAGACCCTCATATTGCACAAGCACGCACCAGACCAACTTCTATGGTGACTGAGTCTATTTTAGCCTAAGGGCCGCGAGTATACTTTGCATCACCACCATTGTATTGGTGAGGGTGGGGGTGTCTAGTAAAATTTTAAGACCATTTGAAGATCTGGGTTGTAAGACCACATCATCAGCCTAAAGAAGAGCAGGCGTCAGCCTGCTCTTGACAACAGACAAGTTCTTCTCTAAATATAAAAGGGTGGTCTCTACATGTTAATATATAACAAAAATAAAATAGGGGCCAAGACACAACCCTGCTGGACTCCTCCAAAAAAAGGCCAATCCACAAACCTGGCAGTTCTCTCGAGTTAGTTTAAAAGAATCAGTACATTCCTCCTTGTCCTCAAATCTTACAGAGGCAGAGGCAGAACGATCAATATGAAGATCCCTTATTAAATGCCCTAATCCTCCTCAACCCCCATACATGTGAAAAGGTCCTAGAGCATTTGTTGTATAAGTTACGACTTTAGCATCACTCTACAAGGGGTGCTTTCCCACCCACTGGTGACAAGTGGGAACTTGGTTCAGTACACCACGATGAATAAGAAAGGCAAGTCATTGTAGCCCCGCAAACACTACTCAATGTGTAATTGATATAGAGGTATTGCTTTCTCTTAGTAAGGATCCCATAAAGGGATCGGTGGCACCATGAAAACAGCAACAAACCTTATTTTGTTATCCACAGTATCACACACATGGTACTTAAGAAGAATGAACACTTTAACGTTAAAAGTATTTATTACTACAAGAACAATCTGTTTCTTAGTACATCCAAAACAATTACAGAGAATATTATAAAAATAGCAAGTAGACACTTTATAAATATCAAGAAACAGATGAAAATTTCCAGTGCTGTTAAAATGTCATTTAAAATGGTATCTAGAACCTAATATCCTAATACTGCTATGTGCTATACTATGAGAGCATGAAAGGCACAGCAACTTGCAGTCTAGAATTTCCCGGGGAAAAAGGCACACTGCATACCTTGTTGACAGCAAAGGCTGTCTATATCAGCGGAGGCGTGAAGAGAGTGTAACTCGCAAAGGGCAAACATCCACTGCAGTAGCAGTCAGTCTGTCTTCTTCTGGGACATGGCTTTATCAGCTTCAGGCAAGTTGTATCATCCGCAAAGTGAGAAGTGCACTGGCAGTAAGTGAGACCGTCTCTGACAGAATCTGAGGTGATAATCTGGGCAAAGGACTTCTCCTGACAAATGGTCAACTGACAGTGCTTATATCCTAAATCTTATCAGAGATTATAATTTCTGACCTAGGTTTAGGAATGTCTGACATAGATTATGTGTGTCAAGGTATGCGTTTCAGACGTCTCCTTATGGACAAATAAGGCTAACGGCCGTCAATGGAGACTACATTATTTTGGTTATATGTCTGTTTGTGTTCTGAGTAAACCTTGACATGATGAAGAAGAGACATTTGACGCAAACAAATGTCGCCTTAGATGTTGTATCTATGTCATTAATCGAAGAACTTGATGATGTCACAGTTCTTAGAAAGATACGGTCTGGCTTTATTTGCGTTGAAAGGCAGACATAACAATGATTCCACATTAATCAAGGAAAATGGCGGTGGCGATTGTCTAAGTTGAGAATGATGGTGATTTCTATGGCCTAAAATGAAGTCGGGAATTGGGGGATAACATAACAACTTGACATATTCCCTTTTTAAAGACCTGGGCTATTATCGGCCTCTGCCAGAACTTAGGGAATCCTACCTTGCAAGCACAATCAAATAAGTTATTTAAAAAAGGTGCCCAAAATTTGATATTTCTATTATAAAGATCTATAGGAACACCATTGGGACCAGGTGCTTTAATAGATGGACTGATATTAATCATTGTCAGTAGCTCTTACAAGGAAAATGAAATGTTAATTGGGAATTGAGGGGCTTCGAGAACAACCCAATCCGTCCCACTAGTCGCAGGGCTATATATCTTAGTAAAATGCATCACCCATGCCTCCAGAACAATGTTACAGCTTGGAGGGGTTAGATAAAACATAAATACAATATTCTAGAAAGCCTGAGTATCTGTCAACAAAGAGGCTTCAACTAGTTTTTACCAAATGTCATTCTTCACTTCTACCCTTTTTTGATAGGCCAGTTTATAATCCCTAGGGCAGATTGCTATCTGCTCCCTATTCCTTGGGGATTGGCACTATTTTTATTTCAAACTTTAAAATCCGTGTTTCGAGTTCCCTTTATTAGATTATTTTCATTTTGGTGTCATTTTATTTATTAAAATAGTCTCTATTTTTCTACATTTATTAGAGGTTTCTTCATGTGTTGTGATTTTCGACATTATTACTGCTTACGTACTTCCCTTTTACACATTGCCTCTAAAGTTAAGTATGTCTGCTCTGTGCCATAGCAATCAGAAGGTAAGCTCAAGTTTATTTAGTGACTTTTGTGGCTCATCCTGACAAGAATTGTGATTATTACTTTAGTTCAGTTCTCACCCCACTCAACTAATAACCAGATTTCTTACACTAGTGAATAGGCCATCATTTATTACTGCAAGAATCAGTTGCTATCTGCTGGTGCCAACATATCACTCCTAGTCACACCTTGCCTTTAAAAAATTTATCTGTACAGCATGACTTAGGTTGACTTGTTTATGCCAGCTTTTTTATTTGAGCCTACTCTTCAGTGTGGTCTGAACTTGGTTTTAGCCTCTCAAATGCACAAAGAGGTCGAGAGTAAATCATCTAGACTCTTCCTAAAAGCAGATGGCAGATTTGGATGGTTATAAATAGATTACTGTGCAGGAGGTAGAAATCTTGCAGAATATTGGGAGCCACAAAGTTGATTGTCTTCCGCATGACTCAATGGACCTACAAGACAGCTTCAGAATCCTGTCAAGATAATATAATGTCCCAACCAATGTTCCCTTTAATTTTTTTCCTTTATGTGCGGCAATAAAGGTACTTCATGCACTACAGGCAAGGCTGCGTGCACTGAAGACGACCAACAACTTAATATGCAAGTATGTGCCGCATGCAAGCTACCAAAATCACTGGCTTAGCAAGGGCACCATCTGCCCTAATCTAAGCCCCCCAAAAAATGACCTCCCCTCACCTTTGGGTTGGTATTAAAAGACACTCATTAAAGGGGTACAGTGGGCTCCTTGCACCTCTGAACCCTAGTGACACTGAATCTTATTCCCTAATCATTCTATGTATCATTCCTCTCTCTTTGCGTGGACACTTTAAACCCGTTGCAAACTATTTAAGTACATTTTGCTAAATAAAAATATAAAAAAGCCAACTGACTTATTAATGGGAAGGAGACAAGTACAAATCTTTAAAAGGCAGCACTATCAAACATTGAGTTCATGGTGTATATGGTATGTATCCACGACGAGCAACACACTGCTTCCATAGCGCCTGTGGTGGCGCACGTGCAACAATCTTTTTTAGGGGCCCCTCAATGACCTCCGTCTCCACGGATTTCCTCACTACCACCCTCTAACAGTACACTTCATGTCTCAAATGCCCCCTCTCACACACTATACATTTATTGTACAGCACAACTCTTACAAGTGTTGGTTTTCAGAGCACTTTACATCACACATGTACATTAGACAATGAATCATGTGTGTAAATCAGTCTACAGAAAATGTTACAAAAGACAATGAGGATTAAAGGATATAGGAATCACATGTCATTGATACTACTTGGCAGTATATTTGAGTGTTTGGTCTAGAGAAGCACAACCTCAGGATTTAAAACTTACTCCAGTGGTCGGGATTGGCCCCAGTGGTTGGGGTTATCATTACTAATAAGACTCTCTGGGGCATATTTACAAGCCCCAATCACCATAGGAACGTCACTTTTAACGACGTTCCTGTTGCTTTATGAGCTTCCCCTTATTTACAAGGGAGCGTTAAGCCACTTAAGGAGGCTTAACGCCACCTTGTAAATAAGTTCCCCTTTCACACTGTACTTTGAGTGAAAGGGGAGGGCATGGGTGTTGTGGCGGGCATTCTGCCGCAACACCCATTGATTTTGACATTGCCCCCTATTTACAGGAAGGTGTCCCTTCCTGCACAAAAGCAATCTTTTAAAAATTGACGATTTGCAACGTCTGTGTGTGCTGCACAATGCAGCACACATAGAAGTTACAAATCGTCATTTGTGATTGTTTATGTACAGGAAGGGACACATTTCTGCATATAAACAATCATCCCATCAATGTGGGCACCCTTGCACTATGGTGCAAGGGTGCCTGCGTTGGCACTAGACAGCTTACTTTAGCGTCATCTGTAGGGAAAACGCAGGGGTAAATACAGTCCATCCCTGCGTGTTCGAATGGTGGAGCGTAGGTTAGCATTTTGAGCTTAACGCCACGCTCCGCCATTCCCTTGTAAATATACCCCTATTTCCTTCCAAACAAACCATTTTTAGCAACATTAGGATAATAAAAGCTCTGGAAAAAAGCATAAAGTTCCAACATATACTATGCAGTTTGCAAGCAGCTTTTTGATAACAATTCGTAGGTCACTGTGCTATATTAGGATTGTAATTTATGAATTGAAAGTAACAAAAAGATCTCTGTGAAAAAAACAGTAACCACTGGAACTATCCACATAAATACAGTTCTGTTATTTGCATGGTACATGTTCTTCGCAGCAGGCATATTAACCCTCTACACTACTTTATGATAAGTCAAAACTGCCACTAGACAAAGATTCCTCTCTCTCCAGCAGGAACATTAATCATGTGTTATCTTAACATGTTATTGTTGCCTGAAAACTGCTGAATGCACAGCACAACCCTAAAACATCCTGAAATCACATATTTGAACGAGCTCTTTCATATGCAATAATTCTCTCATATGCGATAATGAAGGGAAAGGAGGCCAGGCAAAAAAGTATTAGCCAAGTCTTTAAACAAAATAATCCGTGGTAACGTGTTTATTCCACCCTGTCTCCTGAAATGCTCCATTCTTAAACTTACTAAAGCAGCACCCCTTTGTCTTGGGGATGTTCTGGGCATCCTGCAGCGCAGCCTGCCACAGAAGAAAGAGGCGATTTCACACCTGGCTAAAGAGACAATAAAAGGACATTTCGTCGGCGCCACACAGCCGGTGTGAAAACACTTGCCTCATGGCGATGGCAGAATGTCCTTTTATGGTCCCTTTAGCTCCTCGAGGTGGCCTGGGCGCTCTCAGAGACAATCTAGGCGGAAAAAAAGGCAAGGCTGCACGTGCGCGCTGGCACGCAGCCTAAATGGAACATAGGTCCCAACCTGTAGTACTTTGTGAAGTCTATTGTCTATGTATCTCTCATACTAGTATGAGGCTATGTAGAGCACTTCCCTCAGGGTGGTGAAGGTGGATTTAGGAAAATCAACAAGAACAAATTCAGCAAACTAAAAATATAAGTGGGACATAAATAAAGAACACAGAAAGTTGTTTAGAATATTTGATGTTGGTTTCCTAATCTGAAATATATCAGTAGGGATCACTTTTGTTACGAAGATGATCAGGCTGACCTATTTATGTTGGTACTCAGGACATGCTCTATCAAAACTTGTAATGCTCCATTGGGTTAGTTACAAATATTGTGCAACCACCTACCAACGGCAAGGGAACACCTTCTATTTGTTTGCCCTAGTTGGATGAAACGCTTTAATTAGATGGCTACAGTTTATTTTAGTTGTATTGGAGGAAAATTAGGTCACTTAAAGAAGCCTGTTAAATTATCCCCTTACTATTATACTCATAGTGTTCAAAGTGATTGTTGTGATTATAAAACAATTGCAGTTTCAGGATGTTTTCTTCCCCTCCCAAGACTTACTTTGTCTTTGAATTTACAGTGGTTGCCTATACAACTAGTATAACTTTTCATTCTCTTTTGGGCACGCTTTCGGGAATTGCTAAATTCATGTTTCTTTCATTCAAAATTTCTGACAAACCATAGAAGGACATGAATTTTTATATCAGTAGGTACAACATACAAAAATAATTACGTTTGCTATAGCTAACGATAGACGTAAATGTCTAGGTGAATATAAATCAAAGCTCGGTTAGTTCTTAACTTATTTAACATCATGTTAATATAACTGCTTAGGAATCTGCTCAAGATAGAAAATAGGTGAAGCTATTCTTCATTATTCTTTCATGTTTTTGATATTTTGGTTGAATGTATTTATTATTATTTTAAACTCAAATGGATACTTTAAACCAACCAATGCATCTCACTGAACTAAACAAGGGATTTCATTTTAGTACAAATTTCATTTGTTACAATTAGTCTGTTGTCACAACTTAACATTTACCTGTTACTGCCATGAGACGGTGTCCAGTTTGATGTACACATAAGGACAGCATATTATGGGCTAAACTTGTGTTCGTGAGATCTTGGTGATAACCTTCATCTGTTGTCCACAGAATTTTCTCAGTTGGAAAACAACAACAAAAAATAACAAATGACCATTAAATTAACAGCCTTTTCTAGTCTATGTCAGAGTGCATATTAAAAGCCCCTCATACATAAAGTAGGAGAAGACATGACAGCAACTTTATCCAGACAAGTATGAATATCCAATTGCATACATTGTTTTAATTCTGTATTATTTCTGGATGCTGATAACATTTCCCCTATAATTTTGCTCCCCTCCAAGCCCTCCAAGAGCCGAAGACTTACAGTTTCTGTGGCTTCCTGTTGGATGTTAAACTTTTAGAATCTAATTAATTCTTGAGAATATCATGAAATTCTAGTGGTTCTGTGAGTGTCCGTGGTTTTTCCCCAATTACATATCAGACAAACTTTCTATAGCCTTTGTAGTTAATTGTTCAGAAAAACATAACCATTTATGTAACAAAAGAATGTTTTCCCTCCTTCAAATTATCCGGGTCATGATGATCTGGCACTGATGGATATTTGGAAGCAAATCCATAGTTAAGCTATCTGTAAGCACTTTTAAAGATGTGGAATCTCTGTAAAGGCTCACAAGTGGAAGTTGAGGTTCCAGTGCATTTGTGGCGGCGAGTACACATCTGGCAAAAATTTTACTGCTCTCTAAATGTATGAAAACATGCCCAAGAGATACCCTTACAGTCACTTTGTATTTTCCTTGTCAATTTCTCTTTGTTTTTCACTACTGGCAATATTGCCACGATCAACCTAACCTCACTAATGTCAGGCCAAGTTATGGAGATAGTTCCATGGAGGCAGTCCTACCACAGTAGTGTATCGTTGGTGCCACATCTCTTTAACTTAGATAGTGTTAGCAGTAAAACCCCAAAATATTCAGCGACCTTTGAAAATTTTACATGTGACCCCTAAAATTAAATTTTGGTTGGTTGCCATGCAGGTGTGGACACGTGCCGCATTAAGGGTGTGAGTTGCTGCAAGACAGGGCTGCATCACCTACTCTATGCCCCTGCATACAGATAGTTAAAGTCATGTTAAAATGCCACCTTCTGTCTCATGCTGCTGACCTGTGGGCTTACTTATTGTTACACACGATTAGACCTACTCAGTTGGATTGATGTCTGCTCACTTGAAAAGAGAAATGGGAGAGAAAAATAACCTCACCAGTGGGACTAATAAAAGCCAATAAAATGGTGGTGTTTGTAGGGTAAGTGTGTAAAACCAGTGCTTCCTGAGTCGAAACTATGAACTGTTGTGGAAGAAGAAGAGCAACCTGGGTCACTTTTTAAACTGCAAATCAAATATTTTACTTACTTTGCTTCTTTCCCACATACTCAGATATCTGCCATTGCATTTTTTTTTAAAGAACTCATAAATGTGACAGTGATCTTTGATTTTGAAGTATTGACATGTTAATAATTAAGAAATGTGAGCTACATTGTTATTACTTTTAATTGACACAATCAATTTCAGTGACACACAGTCAGCTTAAAAAATGGCATATGCCAATTTTGACCCTTTTTAATCTACAGATGTTTGTATATTCTGTTTCATTTTCTACCAGGAGGCCAGGTAGCATTTGATATACAACCAAAGACCACAACTCCACAATTCTTGAAGAAGTTTTCATTTGGGAAAGGTAAGCGATTCAGGTGCACCGCATTTTGACTATGAGGTTCTAGTTTCAATGGCTGCAGTAAATAGGCAGAGTGTATCAATAGCCACAAAGCCGTAAAGAAGGTGCCCATGTTTGAAACGGTGGTACAGTATAGCTTCAGCAGCTAGAAATATTCAGTCAGAAATTACAGATCCCTCTGATACTACAGTCCAAGAAACATGAAATCTCAAAGGTACCCTACATTATTTATGCTGCAATTATAAAGGAGTGCAGACACACACAACAATCAATGACTAATGTTCTCTATAAAAGTTGTACATATATTTAAATTGATCAATGATTTTTCTCAATTTAACTAAAAGGATGCTCATTCAATTAGTCTGGGGACCATATTATTTCGAATCATATTTCAGCTGTAAATAGAAGAGCATTAAAAGATAGTTACCTACAAAAAAGAACTTCACATCACAGTCTGACACAGTGCTTAAACTGTGCTGGTGTTTGCCAGTACTTGGCACTGGCGCTTATTTGTAAAAACACTTGCACGTATTTTTGAGAATCAACCCCATGGTGGTGCTGTGTGCGTACATTAGTCAAGCATTTAACTATTACTATATATTGGGAAAAAAAACCTCTAAGTTAAACCTGCAGTTTAAAGTAACACGTGGGTTATGCTAGCTGCGGAGGACTCTTGTAAAATACATTTGGCCCGGGCACTCAAATTATTTTACAAATTAAGGGGCCTATTACGATGGCGGGTGGTCCCGCCATGTGCATCATGATGCGCCCGCCACACTAATGGGCGCATCCAGGGCCATGTACATTGTGGGTGGATCTGCTGGCTGCAGACCCACTCGCAATGCATACAGACTGTGCACAGCTTTGCCATGCACTATGGGGCAGGTTGGGAAAGTTTCAACCACTGATCCTCCATTGCGTGTTCATTAACTCTGCTAAACAGCAGAGAAGACTGGCTTTTATAGTACACAAATTATTCATATACTTGCCGAATCCTTATACTTAAGGGTGTATTGACATTAGTTTTTCACCGTCTAAGCTGAGGCTAAAGGAAAACTATATTCTACTTAGAGTGTTGAGAACAATGTACCCCACCAAGTCAGGATTTACTAATTTGTCTATCTGTTTGAAATTTATGAAGTACATAGATGATAAGCTTGAGCACAAGTCCATATTGAATCTGATGATAGGGCTCCAAGTCCTGTGTGGAATTACTGGTGTGGAATATAGCTTTGGCCAGCACCAGAATGAAAATGTAGGATTGAATGTTGTTTAAAAGCATTGGTTTTCACTTCATTCTGCGATGCAATAAAGGAATATCTCTGTGCATCATCTCTATACAGTAATCATATTGCAGTGAAGAAGACAATATTCATTATGTGTGGCTCTTTATGTGTGAACGGAAATGTTCAGAATGTATATGTATTGCAAACAGTGGACACCCGGTCTGCTTTGCACTACCTCGCAATTAAATCTATGTTACATCTGTGACACTTTATGCAAGACATAAAAAGTGGGTGCTTGTCAAGATAAACCTATGCATATGTGACCAATAGCAATGGAATTCATCTTGAATCTGTTCATGTAAAAAGGAGCTTTTTGAAGAAAAATCCTCTGCAGGGGTGTAGATGGTCTGTTACCTTTCTCCCTAATTTCCTTATGTAATTTCTAGGTTTGTTGTGCAGTGTTGTAGAGTGCTATTGTCCTTGCAGGTATCCTAGTGATGAACTGAAATTGCATAGATTTACATGGACTTATCATTTGATTGACAATACCAAAGTCTTCAAAGTGCTCCTAAAGTATAGGTGATCTTCCAAGAGATCAGAAGATTTAGGTTGTCTATTTGAAAGCTTAGCCCGTTAAAGTCATCCTTTCAAAGCTTAACATAGATTATGAAGAAGGTAATAGTGGGTGCTTCTCCTGTGGATCAAAGGAGGACGAATCCACACATAACTTTATGATAGACACATCGACTTTAAATATTTACTTGTTTATAAATTGGCTACCAATACAGGTATTTCAGATGATCAGAAACTGATCCCATTTCGGGAGTTTCAAATAACAATCTGGCTGCTAAATTTGAATAACCTGAGTTTTTTAATTTCATATTTCGGTAATGCTAAATACAACACATTGCTGTAATCCTGCCGTAAACCACTAGTAGCCCTCACACCTGGGAAGCGATAATCTGGTGGCAGCAGAGGAATGACATTTGTTAGCAATTTCAGGAGAAAGAAATAATAGATTGGCAATTTGGCTTTCTGAGCAGAGCCATATTACTTGTTATAAAAAAAGAAACCCTAGACTGTGCACACAATCCACCAAGGAATGGCAGCTGCCTATCTCAGATGGCCACCGTTCACTGGACAAATGATTTCTCTGTCGTAACTGTAATGAGTTGGTGGTGCAGTTGTGTAACCCGGTGTGTGCCGGATATGTCGCACCCACGTGCTTGTGCCGGGAGTGATGCAGGGTGAGTAGTAAATGGGGGTTGTTGCCGCAAGGGATCAGTTCCAACCAAACTGTCACACTATGTGCCTGTGTGATTACTGCTGCAGCTGTGTGCATCTAGGCCTAAGGTGTCCAGCATTACAACACCTCACACTGGCGACCAGCGTGGAGCCAAACCCACGCTCCCATGCACCAGCCATGGAACCGGCGACACGCCCGAGCCATCAAGTTCGCTATCTGCATGCTGGAAAGGGGCGGGGGCATGATCCGTGTACCCCGGCTTCCGCGGCTGCCTTGACCAGCGACAAAGCACCCGCTGTGATGACACATGCTGGAAAGCCAGCTGAAGCCGGTAAAAGCATGACCCCCTCGCATGAGACAGGAACTTACACAGGCCTGCTCAGGACGTGCCACCCCAACCCAGGCAGCCTGCGCATGGACTAGGCCCACGCATGTAGAGATCAGCCTTAGAAAACATGGCCCCATATGAAGAAAGGGAACATTGACCAGGCAAACGAACAGAGGTAGGCCACCCACATGGCCCGACGCTATATAAAGCCCAAGTGACCCTTCCCGGAAGGGCTAGGAAAAGGAATTGCACCTCCTCCGCATCACCACACATGAATAGCAAGGCAGGGGCAACTCAAGGGAACAGAAGCGACACAAGTGAGAGGCGAGTGGCAAAAAACAAACATATATCACACCCCTGCAATGCAAAGAGAGCAACCCACAAAGACAGAATGGGAGACAGCCCGATGATAACCAGCCACCCACCTGAATCATCATGCAACATGCCCCCACAGGGGTATTACCCCCTTTCAGTGTGGCAGCTGACCCAACGACTGCGTCCCCACAATGGAAAATGTGTTTGGGGCAGCTAGAGAACTACTTTGTGGCAACGAGGGAGATGGATGGAGCAGTGAAACGCTCACTGCTACTCTACCACGCAGGGGAAGAAGTGTACCTCCTGTTCAAGCACCTCCCGAATATAGGGGCACCAACCAACTACGAAGCGGCGGTGACTGCGTTCAACACACACTTCGACCTGCAATTGCACCCTGACTGCGAGAGGGTCAAGCTACTCCAGGCCTGATAAAGGGAGGGAGAAACTATTGATGCGTTCTACGTGAGACTGAGGGAGCTGACGCCACAGATGACCGAGCCACAGATAAGATCTGTTCCCAGCGAATCCAAGGTGTACGCAGAAAGACACTACACGGATTGATCTTGAGGCAACCGAATATCGCCCTCAATGACATACTAGTCCTGGCCAGGACACATGATCTCTCAGCAGTCAGAGCGGATGAGATAAATTTGACTTTGACATGGACAACAGAGAAGAACGTGACCGTCAATACGGAGAGGGCTGACACCGTAAGCACACAAGACAGAGGAGTGGGCAGCGAGGCCACCCACCACGAAAGGTCAAGGGCAGACATGCTCCCACTGCGGGATCCCAAACCATTTCGCGTATGCTGGTAATGAAACCACCTCAAGGACAGCAAAGGGGGCAGACCACTGCGAAGAATATTGTGTCAGCAGTCGAGCGCCTCACTCGCAACCTAACGCAGTGAAAAGGGGAACGAACAGGCCACCTACCGAGTGGAAGACACTTCCACAAAAGATGATAGAGACGTACCATGTCTCGTTCACGCTCAAGATACAGAAAAGGCCACAGCCCACATGCAATGTGAAGATGGTGCAGATCGGAGCTTCCGAATCCCCTCTACTTCCACGGACGGAGTGATCTCACAGTCGCACACGCACACACATATCACACGCTGTTGGGGCCCATTACACCAACATTCATCCTACCACTCTTATCCATGCCTTGTATAAGGGGAAACACTTTCTGATACCTAACCAATCTGCATGTACTTTGAGGTCAATGCGACCAACTAGTTGCTTATAAATCTAGCGAAAACATTTCACACAATATGCAAATAAATTCAATAATCATGACAAGAAAATAACCACCCGACACAGAGATTCAAACAGAATGTTCGTTTATCTAAAATTGTAGGAAAAGCCAATTAAATGCAGATTCATTTCTTTCATATTTACCTATTCTGTCTAAATGTCAGATCCTAAGTCAGCACCGGTCCTCAGTAGAAGAAACCGAGTGTCTTGCCGTCATGTAGAGTCTCCGTCCTCTCCGTCAGCATGGGGACCTCGGATCATCAGTTCGGGAAGAAGTGGCGCTAGACCTCTCTAGCCTACTAATATTTATACTAAAATTTACATTCTGTAAAGTTACAATTCATTGTTCAGAACGGATGAATAGCGGAAATAATGTCATCTTGGTACATTTGCGATACTGTGCGAGATTTTCTCACACTTAGATTGTCCCAAATAATGAATAGAAAATTGAATATCCATGACTAATTCGATACTTCTACGGATGTCTTTTTAAGATAATTTGTATCCCAGTGGTGGGATCATCAGTTCATAAGTTCAGCATTTTTATTCGATACAAATTTCATGTTCAGGGGCTCTTGGCATCCGTCCTGGATTTGTCGTCATGATCATGGCTTTTCAGTTTTGTCGAGTGGGCAAGGTCACAGACAGCGCGAAGCTTCCTTGCAAAAATTTCCATCAACTCGAATGCAGGCTGCGGGTGGTAGCCATTTTCTGATAGGCCACAATGGCCATCTTAAATGAAATAAGACATAAAACAGAATTACTGCATGGAAATGATTATACAGTGTTATTCCCCTGCTAATACCCTTATGTGTATGTATTTATCTAGCCATTTGCGACATCAAAAGCCATTAATGCATATTAATTATGAGCGCAAACACAATAACATTACATAAGCAACATTGATTTCTGTCAGATTGCTCACCAACTTAGTTCACTTATTATTGTAGCCATGCAATAGCATTCCCACGTGTAATTCTCTTGTTAATAAGGTTGGTTAGGCAAGACTTTAACATTTCCTTAGTAATTAATGATTAATCAGTAGTACTTTTAATTATAACGTGCGAAAATGAAACAGGTATTCGGTTTTAAAGAAAAAATCCTGCTCCATCAATCCCCCCTTTGGTGATATCTTATCACCACAAAAATCAAAACCCCACAAATCAATTTCATTTCCCCATTTGGAAGAAATTCAAAATATCTTCTTGTTCATTTTTCAAACCCTTGTTTCCAACTCATCTTCTTTTTTAGATTCTATATACATGCTTTCTCTTAACTCTTCTAATTCTATTTCTTGTGGATCTCTTTCTGGTTTCTTTTGTCTTCTTTTAACATTTTCTTTTGTGATTTTCTTTTTATTTCTTCTATATCTACAACACATACACCCTAATCTAAGGATCAATAATGCAACAATTACACAGGTTAATGGAAATAATATCTTACCAAAAATGGTACTACCTATTTTAGCTATAAAATTCTTAATAGCAATCATCTTATTAGCCATTCTAGTCCAGATACTTTCAGCTTCCAGTGGTACTAATTCTTCATGCAAATCAGTAATATTTTTTATATAAACTTTTAGATCTTTACTTTCGTCAGGAATGTAAGTGCAACAATGTTGAACTTTCAGCATTCCACAGACTCCACCCTCTTTTGCCAAAAGAATGTTAAGGGCAAGTCGATTTTGCATCGCCATAGCACGCAAAGCAACCATTTCTGTATTAACTAAAAGAAAGCCTCCAGTGGTGCTTGTTGACAAGCGATCCACCACTGTTGACAGCTTCCGAATGCCAAATGCATTCAAAGAAATTCCCACTGCTGGAATTAAAGCTCCAAAAATATCTCCTACAATTTCTGTCCATGTTTCTCTTCTATAGCGTGTTAATAGATTAGTTTGTTCAGCATCATCTACTCTATCCATGTGAAAAATCTTTGGAAAGACCAGGCCAACATAACATGTACAAAACCAATGGTCAGGCAAACGGTAATAAGCCTTGTTCCCACAAATATAATACACTCCCGGAAAAACTGGATCTTCTCCTCCTCTAAATCCCCATCCGGTTGCAATAAAGTATGTATCATGGCACTCACTAGTCCCTATGAAATAATAATCATACTGGGATCTCTTCCTGGTAATGCACAGTTAGCCTTTCTGTGGGGCATCTATAGCCATAGTTGGACTGGCTCCATTTTTCAACTCCTTTTCTTTCTCAATATCCCACATTGTGTCACTCATTTTATGCCCTTCTGCTCTCTTGTGCATGTTCAACCTTCTTCTCTCAACCATGTCTAGAAAATTCTTCTCTTCTCCCTTCAAACTGCAAGTTAAATTGTTTCTAAAAACATAATCTAAGGTTAATTCTTTTGTTTCTAAAAAAATCTCACCTTAAGTGTTAGCTTCTTTTGCAGGATTCAGTGCTTTATTCATAGGCAGTTGCCCAAGAATATTATCTACATTAGACATATTATAATCTAATTTTCCTAACTGGTAAAATATACTAATCAACACACTACAGGAAATTCCATACGTAGCTGGAAGATGATGATAAGTCACTCCTTCCGAAACAGAGGCAGGTAATTGCATGCAAACGTAGCAATCCCTTACTTCCATTGTCTTTACGTACTCATACAACAATTTTGAAAAAACATTGCTAGAAAAATCATTAATTGACCTATCCTTATGTATATGTACATTGCTAGTTCTCGTTGGTATTATTTTCTGTGAACTTCTCCCTATACTAGTTCTGTTCTCAGTATGACCTTCTAAAGTGTCTATAGTGACTCTAAATGAAATCAAAAGAGCAAGCACGCTCCAAAGCAGCATTAATAAACCTGTACAGCAGCAGCACATCTTGCACCATCTTTTCAGAAAGGTACATCTACTTTTATTATTCTCAGTGTTAGCCATTTTGTTAATTTGACCGTGTCTTTTGACTTAGCCTCTTCTACTCCTCTACTGAACTTATTTGGGCAGCAAGTACCCACCAGATTATTACAATTTATTAGTTCTTAATTTTACTTCTTCACTTTCTTGTTCAAGTGACTTCCTTGGATTTTACTCAATTTGGGTTTTCATCACTTTTCACTGCTTATTCATCATCATAAAACTGTATCAGGTCCTGAACATCCGTTTCTTCTCCAATGTCGGACAAGATAACTCTCAGGATTCCCACAGCTTCTTCTTCAGCAACCTCTTTCAGTAAAGCCTCATCTGGACTTCCTTGACTGTCTGCCTCTTCTCCTTGTTCATGCAGTTCCACATACGTCCATTCCGGTGACTTTTACCTCTGGTTTTGTTTTCTTATTCTTTTAGCTCTCTCAGGTATCTTTGTTTCTTCTTCTTTAGTTGGATTTTGACTTGACACTTCGTTCACTTGTTCAGCTTTCGAAGAGTTAACTCGTGTCAGTCTATACCTCAGTCTCTTTATCTTATTCGGCCAAAGATCTCCTTTAGCATTTCTCTTTTGTTTTCCTTCTTTATTGTTTCTTTCTCCAAGCCAAGTTCTATTTCTCAGAACTCGTCCTCCATGTATCTCATTGTCCCTTTCATCAGACTCTATCTCAGTTGCCTCTTGTTCATCCACAGCTTTCTTTTCTCCAACAACTTTCTTTTCCCCAACAGTCTCCTTTTCCACCAATTGAGATTTGCCTACTTCTGTCCCTCCTCGGGTCCCCGACACGCAATCTTCTTGCTGTCTACTTGTCCCTTCACCTAGCTTGTTGTTGATGTTCCCTACACCTCCTCTGGGTTTTTCCGCAATCTGTCCCTCACTAACTTTGTCTGTCCCTTTTTCTTCAATATTTATCTCAGGTGGAACTTGTCCAATTTCCTCATGTGATTCAGGTGTCTCTTCTGTTGGAACGTTCTTTTCTTTTCTTTCTTTCTTTTTGTGTTGGTCACTGTCAGTTAGAACCTCAGGCACTTCTTCAGAATCTGAACTTGCCTCTGCAGTTTGCACTGTTCTTTTCAGAACCTCTTCTGGTGGGATGAAAATTTCCCTTGACTCACTTTCCCCACTTTTAGGATTCTTTTTCCTTCTTACTGTCTCACTGTCTGCATCATCACTGGAATCTGATTCTTCAAAGTATTCTTTTCCAGTGCCGTCTCTTGGATTTGGAACTCTGTGTGTGACTTGCATGTATCCAATTTTTCACTCCAGCACACTTCACAGCAGTCATTGTGGTCAAGATGACTTGTCTTGGCCTTCCCCACCTTGGAACCAGGCAATTCCTTCTTCTGTGGACTTTTATCCTTACCCAGTCCCCTGGGCTCAGATCATGGGCTGGTTTCTTTTCAAGTGTGGTGGCGTCTTCTCCAACCTGGTGAAACACAGAATGAACTGCGTCAGCCAGGCCCTTACAGTAATCCAAAATCATGTCATCAGTTATTGTCATCAACTTGTTGACTGGTACAAATGCATGTCTCATAGCACGTCCCATGATAATTTCATGTGGACTCAAACCTGTTGTTCTGTCTGGAGTAGACCTAATGGTCATCAGGACTAGAGGCAAGACATTGGGCCATTTCATTCCTGTGGCTAAGCACATTTTGCCAATTCTGTTTTTGATGGTACCATTCATTTGTTCAACCACACCAGAAGCTTCTGGTCGGTAAGCACAATGTAGCTTCTGCTGTACACTCAATGCTTCACAGATAAGACTCATGATTTCATTATAAAAATGTCCTCCTCTGTCTGACTCAATGGTTACTGGGAACCCGTACCTTGGGATGAACTCTCTTAACAGTAGCATGGCCACTGTTATCCCATCATTTCTTCTTGTTGGATATGCCTCCACCCACCTGGAGAACAAACAGACCACCACCAGGACATACCTCAATCTGTTGACTGGGGCATTTCAATGAAGTCTATCTGCATTCTTGTGAAGGGTCCTCCCTCCCTGCCTATTGTTCCTAGGCTCACCACTGTTTTCTTTCCAGGATTGAATTGTTGACATATCAAACATCTCTGACAGAGACTTTCTGCTATCAGCCTGAACTTTGGACTGTACCAGGTTTGCTTAAAGGCTCTTATCATAGCATCCCTCCCCAAGTGTCCATGGCCATGATACATCCTTGCCATCGTTGATAGCATGCTATTTGGCATGACTGGTCTTCCATCCCTATAGACCCATACATGATCTTTTTCTCTAGGTGCACAACCTGCTTTCACCCAATCTTTCATTTCCTCGTCTCCTGCCACATCCTGCAATTGTTTCACCTCCTCCCATGTTCCCACCTCATTAGTAAACATCAAGGAACAAGAAGATATTTCTCTCTCTTTACTCCTGTTTTAATGGAATGATTGTTTCTTGCACAGTATTGTGCTATGTCATTGGCGAATTTATTTCCCACAGTAACAAAATCATCACCTTGACCATGAGCAGCACATTTTACAACTGCTAGTTCTTTTGGCAGCTGTATCGCCTCTAGCAATTTTCCAACCACTTCAGCATTCTTTATGGGAGTTCCACTTGAGGTCAGGAAACCACTTTGTAGCCATAGCTGGCCAAAATCATGGACAACTCCGAAGCCATACTGGCTGTCAGTCATCACAGTCACTCTCACACTCCTCCCAATCTTGCAAGCTTTTGTCAGTGCCACCAATTCTGCCACCTGAGCGGATTTAACTCCTTTCAAAGGTGATGCTTCCACAACTCCTGAAACTGTACACACAGCATAAGCAGCACTCAGTGTTCCTTCATCAGTTCTCAAGCAAGATCCATCCACAAACAACACATGATCACTTTCGGGCAGTGGAAGATCTCTTATATCTGGCCTTGGTTTGGTACAGCAATCAAGCACATCCAGGCAGTCATGATCAACTTCATTTCTCACTCCCACACATTCAGCATCAGGCAACAGTGTCGCTGGATTCACATTCACACATCTCTCCAGACTTACATTGGTTGCTCCAAGAATGACTTTCTCATATTTATTCAGCCGACTATGAGACATGAACTGTGTCCGGCTCCTTGTTAAAAGGATTGCCACATCATGAGGTACGAATACCCGTACAGGATATCCCATTATGATTACCTCACTTTGTTCCAGACTTTTACAGGTAGCAGCTACTGCTTTCAGGCAACCTGGTAAACCCACAGCTACTGGGTCAAGAGTTGCTGAGAAATAGGCAATTGGCCTCCTCAGGCGTCCATGTTTCTGGATTAACCCTGAAAGTGCACATCCATTTCTCTCACTACAATACAGCTCAAATTCCTTTTCATAATCGGGCATTCCTAAGGCAGGAGCTTCACAAAGTCTGTCTTTTAACTCTCTGAATGCAGCCATTTCTTCTGGGTTTAGTTCTAATGGGTCTTTTACCTCACTTTTGGTCAATTTAATCAATGGTTTGGCAATCAGGGAAAAGTTACTTATCCACTGACGATAGTAACCCACCATTCCCAGGAACATTCTCACTTCTCTCTGTGTCATTGGAGCTCTCATCCCTCTAATGATTTTAATCCTGTCAATGGTCACTTTCCTCAGACCTTTCTCAATGTTATGTCCCAAGTACTGGACTTCTTTCTTGCAGAATTGCAGTTTGGCTGGAGATACTTTTAATCCTCCATCTGCCAAGTGATTCAGTAATGCAATGGTGTCTACTTCACAGGCTTTTGATGCCACAAGCAGGTCATCAATATACTGGACCAAGACTGAATTTTCAGGCATTGTTAGACTTTCCAGAGATTTCTTCAGCAATTGATAAAATATTGAAGGGCTCTCTGTATACCCCTGTGGAATTCGGCACCATGCCAAAATCCGCTTTCCAAATCTAAAAGAAAATATTGGCTGGCTGTCATGATGCAATGGAATTGAAAAGAAAGCATGACACAAATAAATTACAGTATACCATTCTGCATCATGGGTAATCTGATACAAAATCACTGATGGATTTGGCACAATGGGACAACATGACACAACAATCTTGTTAATTTTTCTCAAATCCTGTACTATTCTGAACTTTCCATTAGGTTTCTTTAGTCCCATTATTGGTGAATTACATGGGCTGCTCAATATTTCTCTTAACACCCCCTGCTAAATCCTTTTCTCAATTATGGGTGTTATTCCTTCAATTATTTCAGGTGTCAGTCTGTATTGCGGTATGTTTGGGTAGGCCACTCCCTCTTTTACAGTAATCTTTACTGGATCTACATTTCTCATCAGACCCACATCTTCTCCAGTAAAATCCCAAACCGCTGCTCTCACTGTCTGTTTCAATTCTGGGGGTAACGCATCTGGATTAAATATAGCATATGTTCCCAAAGCCTCCCATTCCCTGTTATGCATGGTCATCCTGTATAGAACATCCTCATCTGGTGTTTCAAAGGTTATTCCATCTGGAGTACAGAAAATAGTGCAATTCATCTTGCACAGCAGGTCCCTGCCTAGCAAGTTCACAGGACTTGTGTCACACACCACAAATCGCTGCATGTCTGAAAATTTCCCTATTCTAACCCTTACTGGTTCAGTAAGTAGTGTTTTAATCTGTGTGTTGGACACACCAACTACTTGGATTGCTTCGTCCGAGAGAGGAAGATTCTTTATATCAGCTGACCTGACAGTTGATCTCGTGGCTCCTGTGTCAACTAAGAAAGTAGCACTTTCACCATTAATTTTCCCATCTACAAAAGGCCCTGCCTGGTCTATTTCTAGAGTTGCGCCAAGTACGCACTCCTCCTCCTCTCTTCGGCACCGTCAGAAATCTCCCTCGGAGTCGCTTCCCTCATTTTTCAGCCAGTACTGAGAAACAGCGCTTGCGCGTTTTGGCCTGATTACCTGTTCTTCATCGTAGAACCCCGACTCTTGGCTGTACTTTTGGGATCCTCTTCTCTGCGGCAAGGGTGGTTTTGGCACCTGATTCTGCTGCTTATCAGCTTTCTGCTGTTGCCGATGCTGACCACACCCCTCACTCTGCACCTGTGAATTCAATGATGGATTGTCATCATTAGTAGACGGTGGATTCTTACACTCGGATTTCCAGTGCCCTAATTTTCCACAGTTGTGGCATGGGAACTTTTTCTTCGCTTCTTCAATGTTTCCTTTCCCTTTTCCTGAACTAAACCTGGGTTTATTTCCTGGGTTATTTGCTTGTTCAACCAACTGAGCTTCCTGTCTTTCTGCAACTTTCACCTGTGCCCACATTGCCTTTTCTTTTAGCTTCCTCTGCTTTGCCTCAATTTCATCACTGAAGTATTTTGCATGTCTCAGAATCTCATCAATCTTCTTGCTCTGCCAGTCTACGGTATGCTGCCTTATCATTTCACTGATTTCCGGCCGCAAACCATACACAAATCTATATACAAAATGGCTCAGGTCCTTGTCACCCAGATGTTCATCTCCACTGAACTGTTTGAAAGCTAATATTAGTCTTTCATAATATGCATGGACTGATTCTTTCAATTCTTGGTGTGTTCGATCTATTTTAACCCAATCTGTTTCCTTGGGGGGTACCTTATTTTTCAAGAAGGCCATAACCTGCTCATATTTCTTCATTACCTCCGGATCTGGAGCTCATGTCTTTGGATCTCTCGGGTATTCCTTAGTGGGCCAGTCTATGACTATTTTACATTCTGCCCACAGGTCTGCTGGTACAATTATATCAAACAGACTATTCAGGTCAATCAACAGCACTTTTGACAACTTCACAAATCTGTCGACCTGTCTATACGACTCAACGGGCTTCTCCCTTAATCGAGGAAAATCATTTGTAAAGGATCAAATATCCTGTCTGGTCCATGGGACATGTACATACCCACCTCCTGGAATCTCTCTCATTGGGTAAGCTGTCACTGCCTTCTCTTTTTCTTTCAGAGGGAATGTCGAGTAAGTTCTATCTGCCCCATCCTCTCGCTTTCGGTACCATCTGTCTTTCCATCTTTCTACATCTCCCCATTTCTTCAGCAAAGCAATCATTTCCTTAATCTGTCCTTTTCGGCCTGCATTGTTCAGATTCTCAATGTCCTTATCTGTAAAATCCACTCTGTAAGGTTTTTGTAAAGCTTTTACCTTGTCCATGTCAATCCCTAATTCACTGGCTATTCCTTTCAACCTGTCATGTATGTTCTTTGCTCTCCATGTGACGCTTTTGCACAGGAAGAGGATCTCCCCTTCCTGATAATTTTTCAGTGTTTCTGTAGGGATTGTTCCTACAATCATTTCTTCCATTTCCATACGCAGCCTAGCTACATCAATTCCCTGGGATTCTTTTTCTTTCCTCTGCAAAGTCTTCAGCCAATCATTCAAATCTTCAGCAGTTATTCCCAAAGATTTTTCTGCACCCCCTGGTTCTGTCATTCTTTGTGGATCTAAGCTTGATCCTCTGTTCCCTTCCACACATCCAGAATTCAAACTTGAGTTAGTCAGCACACTCAATTCTCCTCCACATATGGTATGTCTCCACTGATTTTCTCCTGTTCTCCACTGTGTTTCTCCTGCTCTCATTTCTGCCTGCTCCGGAGGAACAATCCATCTATTGCCCACATATGGTACTGTCAAACCACTTTCACCCGTCCTCTGCTTGTCAAAAATTGGCATAACCGGGCCTATTGTCACAGGCACTGTAACTGCCTCAAGATTTATAGTCAGTTCTCTGATTTTCTCTGTCAGTTCAAAGGTAGTTCTTGCTAGTTCTCTGGTCTTTTCATCCTCAAGTTCATTCTCCCTTTTTATCTCTCTTTCTCTCTCTCTTTCTCTCTCTCTTTCTCTCTCTCTCTCTCTCTCTCTCTCTCTCTCTCTCTTTCTTTCTCTTTCTCTTTCCACCAGAGAACAACTGCTTTTCAACCCAGGGGTGGTACCCTCGGTCTTAATAATCCGCAGGGTGTCTCTCATAGGGGTCACTGCTGTTCCTACCTCTGGTTCTCATCTATACGGGGGTGGTCTTTTATAGAGCATGTCCTCTAAGACATCATCATCAGACTCATTTGCTCCATATCTCCTGGGTTCTATATTATGTTCTTTCTCTGTACACTTTCTCCCTTCTGATTCCTCTGCTGTTCTTACAGGATATAATCCCTCTGTCATACTGGCATCACGCCACCTTCTCATTCGGTCATGATGGGTTTCGTGATCATACTTTCGCCCAAACATGTACCTGTAACTACCCCCACCCCTCTGCTCGTTCGTGCATTTCATCTTCCCATTCAGTCAATGCCTCAAACTGCGTCGGCCTAGGCCGAGGCTCTAGACTCATCATCCGTTCCCGTAAGTTTCTCAGTATGGCCAGATTAAATGAGACATGTTCCGGGAAGGCTAAAACTCCATCTTCTCTAGTATACTTCACCCAGTTATCTAACCAAATACAGGTATGATACCCATACTTTGCAACCATCAAGGATGCCGGGGTTCTTATCGGGGGCAATAACTGTCCTTCCCTAGTCACAATATCCTTATCCTTGTCAAACCAGGTCTTAACCTTACTAAACAAGGATTTCTTTTTCTTTTCCTCAGCGTGGTAATACATTTTTCCTATTTTCCACAAGCTGTTTGCTCTTTCTACAACTGTACGATCTTCTGTCCAATTGCAGCGCGACTCACACTAACGCACCAATCCTGGAACGTCTACGTCACTAACAACAGTCCACGAATCCCAGCGCGACTCACACCAACGCACCAATCCTGGAGCGTGTGCGTCACTGACTCAGTCCACGAATCCCAGTGCGACTCACACCAACGCACCAATCACCGTGCTTCCACTGTTCTAACCCACTGTCCAATCACAGCGCGGTCTCCCTGACGTCAGCAGTCGCTGCAGCAGCTTCTGCTCCTGTCTCCCCGTTTCTCTCTCGTCTACCCCTCCTTTACAAGACTACTCAGTAGACTTTGTTTCAACTTCTACGAGTCTGTTAGTTACAACATACAAACATCTCCATTGTCTGCTTCGCTAGCCACAGAACAGCAAAAGACCTTTCCCACGAGAATTCTGCCTTTCCCGAGAGCAGCGCTTACCTCTGCCCTACTACAGAATCATTACTTCCATTGATAAAGTAGCACATCCCTCTACTCTACCCTTCTAACAAGCACCAATTAACTGTTTTCTCCGGAATGCTCCTAAGAGTTTCACAATTAACCAGAATGCCTTCTCATTCACGCACTTTCACCCCAGAAAATGTAGTACATCCACACAGAATTCTGTCTTTCCCGAGAACACCGAACAGTCTGTCCTACTACAGAATTATATCACACGTTAACAAAGCAGTGCTTACCTCTGCCCTGTCCTTCTAACAAGCTCAGAGAATACCTATTACCTCTCGAGTGATAAGCTTTAATGGAATACCATACGGATCCCTGAGACCTAAGACCAGAACTTCACAGATAACCTTCGCTATCATATATACTTCTCTCACACAGAAAATACGTTTCTAATGGCAACACTCGGCGATGCTACCTCATCGAACCCAGACAATGCGACGCGCAACTTCAATTGTCACATGTTTTTCCCTGTCTGCATACAGGGCCAACAATCCCGCCTTTTTCCGAAAGCAGCACTCCCTCTGCCCTACTACGGAACTGTCACCGACTCCCTACGTCCCAGAAGCCGTTCACAATACATAAAACTCAACATGACTTCAACATATAGTGTTAGTACAAATATCAATCAATAATCAACAAGCCTATATACACGCAATTTCGCCAGACCAAGACAATAGTTAACCATCATTCTGCTACCAAGAAACTGGTGCAGATCGGAGCTTCAGAATCCCCTCTACTTCCACGGACGGAGTGATCTCACAGTCACACACGCACACACATATCACACGCTGGTGGGGCCCATTACACCAACATTCATCCTACCACTCTTATCCATGCCTTGTATAAGGGGAAACACTTTCTGATACCTAACCAATCTGCATGTACTTTGAGGTCAATGCGACCAACTAGTTGCTTATAAATCTAGAGAAAACATTTCACACAATATGCAAATAAATTCAATAATCATGACAAGAAAATAACCACCCGACACAGAGATTCAAACAGAATGTTTGTTTATCTAAAATTGTAGGAAAAGCCAATTAAATGCAGATTCATTTCTCTCATATATACCTATTCTGTCTAAATGCCAGATCCTAAGTCAGAACCGGTCCTCAGTAGAAGAAACGGAGTGTCTTGCCGTCATGTAGAGTCTCCGTCCTCTCCGTCAGCATGGGGACCTCGGATCATCAGTTCGGGAAGAAGTGGCGCTAGACCTCTCTAGCCTACTAATATTTATACTAAAATTTACATTTTGTTAAGTTACAATTCATTGTTCAGAACGGATGAATGGCGGAAATAATGTCATCTTGGTACATTTGCGATACTGTGCGAGATTTTCTCACACTTAGATTGTCCCAAATAATGAATAGAAAATTGAATGTCCATGACTAATTCGATACTTCTACGGATGTCTTTTTAAGATAATTTGTATCCCAGTGGTGGGATCATCAGTTCATAAGTTCAGCATTCTTATTCAATACAAATTTCATGTTCAGGGGCTCTTGGCATCCGTCCTGGATTTGTCGTCATGATCATGGCTTTTCAGTTTTGTCGAGTGGGCAAGGTCACAGACAGCGCAAAGCTTCCTTGCAAACATTTCCATCAACTCGAATGCAAGGTGCGGGTGGTAGCCATTTTCTGGTAGGCCACAATGGCCAACTTAAATGAAATAAGACATAAAACAGAATTACTGCACGGAAATGATTATACAGTGTTATTCCCCTGCTAATACCCTTATGTGTATGTATTTATCTAGCCATTTGCGACATCAAAAGCCATTAATGCATATTAATTATAAGCGCAAACACAATAACATTACATAAGCAACATCGATTTCTCTCAGTTTGCTCACCAACTTAGTTCACTTATTATTGTAGCCATGAAATAGCATTCCCACGTGTAATTCTCTTGTTAATAAGGTTGGTTAGGCAAGACTTTAACATTTCCTTAGTAATTAATGAATAATCAGTAGTACTTTTAATTATAACGTGCGAAAAAGAAACAGGTATTCGGTTTTAAAGAAAAAACCCTGCTCCATCAAAGATACCTGGGTCAGAGGTGAAAGCGGTCATCAACACCGGCGCCCCGTAAACATTATGGGAGTCAAGCAATATAAACGACTGTGGCCCAAACCTAAGCTGAAACAGTCCAAAACTAAGATATTTGCATGCGGGTGCAACTCACACCTGCCACTACTGGGGAAGATGCCCGTGCCAATCCAGTCAGAGGACAACAAAATTGTTACCAACATACATGTCATCCACCAAGAGGCCAACATGTTACTCAGCAGGCATGCCACTGAGGACCTAGGCCTAGTGATGTTCGCAAGAAGTGTGCGAGCGAACCAAACCGAAGAACTGCTGAGCCAGTTTGCAGACCTGTTCAAGGGTCTAGGACGCATCAGGAGGGCCCCAATAAAACTCCATATTGACCCAGCAGTCGCCCCGACGTCTCTATGCCACAGAAAAATCCCTTTCCACTTCAGACCGCTAGTGGAACAGGAGCTACAAAAGCTAGAAGATCAGGGAGTCATCGAGAAGGTCTCCGGGCCCACCCCCTGGGTGTCACCCATGGTCATCACGGAGAAACCACGACAGCCAGAGAAGATCAGGCTGTGCATGGTCATGCGCCTCTCCAACAAGGCCATCCGGCGAGAACGCCACATCACGCCAACGATTGACGACATTGTGGCTGACGTCTATGGATCCTGGTGGTTTTCTAAATTGGATCTCAACGCGGGATACCACCAGCTAATCCTGGCCAAAGAGAGTAGATATATCACTACGTTCAGCACCCACCTGGGTCTGTGACGATACAAGCGCCTCAATTTTGGGATATCCTCCACAGCGGAAGTGTTTCAAGACACCATGCGAAAGATCCTGACAGGTCTGCTGGGTGTGTTGAATGTAAGTGAGGACATCCTCATCGACTCCACCACTGCGGATGAACACTACCGGCATCTAAGAGCCACGATGAAGCGACTCCAGAAGCGTGGCGTCACCCTGCACAGGGAGAAGTGCCTATTCTTCTAGAGAAAAATAGAATTCTTTGGCTATCTCTTCAACCAGGAGGCAATCCAAGTGGACCCGCGGAAGTCCCAGGGCATCAAGACCGCACCACCCCCTCGACGGTGTCAGAAGTACGAAGCTTCCTTGTTATGTTATGTTATGTTAAAGGTGCTTATAAAGCGCACGTACACCAAGCGGTTTCATGGCGCTGAGAACAAGAGAGGAAGCGGCATTAGCAACACAGTTGACTTTACTGATATGAGAAAGTCTTTAGCAATTTCCTGAACTCCGTTCTGGCTGCCATCGCAGAACCCCTCCGGAAACTCACTCATTCCGATGCCACGTGGAAGTGTAGTCTGCAAGAAGAAGCAGCATTTCAGGGATTCAAGAGTGCTCTCCTCGACCTCACCACGTTGGTGTACTTCGATCCTGCCAAACGCATGGAGCTACTTGTCGAAGCCAGCCTGGTGGGTCTTGCGTGGTGCTCGCCCAAGAACAGGAGCCCGGGAGATGGGCCGTATTAACCTATGGCAGCAAGTCCCTCTCACCCACTGCAACGCGCTACGCGAAGATCGAGCAGGAGACCATGGCCATTTGGTGGGCATGCTGGCATTTCCACTCGTACATCTGCGGCCAGCCATTCGAGGCCGTCACGGACAACCAGCCACTAGTACCTCTATTCAAAGGGTAGGTGCCTCACCCACATCCGAGGATCGAATGATGGGCCATTAGGCTCCAGTAATATGAAATGGAGGTCGTGCACCGGCCAGGAGCAAAGAACCCAGCCGATTTTCTCTTTTGACACCCCGCTCCCAGGGAGCACCAGGAAGAAGAGCCGGAAGTTGAAACACTCGAGACTCACCTGAACTTGATTTCGACAGTCACATGCCCTAAGGCACTGACCCTAGCAGACATCACAGTGGCAGCTGAACGAGACCCAGTCATCACCAGGGTGCGCAACGCCATCCAAGGAGGCAACCGGCACCATTCCTACAGACGGCCAATGACTGGTCAGGACACAAAAGAGAATGCCTCACAAAAATGTCGAAGGTCCGAAATGAGCTTAGCGTGACTCAAAATAGAATCCTGTTGCGAGGTCCCGCATAGACATTCCCGTGGGCATACAACACCACACCACACAACTGGCCCACAGGGGACAGCAAGGGATCGAAAATATGAAGGCAAGAATGCGGGAAAAAGTCTGGTTTCCAGGGCTAGAAGCCTGTGTGGAGGAGACCGGGAGGAGATGCCCGGCATGCCAGCTAACCAGTGCACCAGAGTGACCGGTGCCCATTCAGATGGAAGTGCATGCGAAGGCCCCGTGGGAGAAGGTGAGCATCGATTTCGGGAGCTTTCCCAACAGCCGAATGACCCTGGTCATGGTCGACAGCTACTCCAAATACCCAGTAGTCGAAGTCGTCCGTTCCACCGCATTCTCCTCGGTTGCCCCAGTGCTCGAGAAGACCTTTGCGATGTTTGGGTGGCCAGAGGAGATCAAGAGTGACAAAAGGTCCCCCAGGCGGGGAATTCTGCGATTTCATGCAGCACCACGGGGTACGACACAGTCATATTAACCCTCAGTAGCCACACGCCAACTGAGAAATTGAAAGGTTTATGAGAACCCTCAACAAGGTTCTGTGCATTGCTGTGGCTGAGAACGCAGACCTGGAACATTACCTGCAACTGTTCCTCTGAGAGTACTAGAGTACGCCACACTGCACCACCCACCACGCCCCGTGGGCCTTAATGTTCAACGGCACCATCCCTGTCTGCCCTGGATGGGCTCCGCTGCCCTACAATGAGGATGACGCCCTTTAACGGAGGGAGAGACAGAATCTGGCCGCCAGCCGCAAAAGGAGAGCCAAACCCTGGAACCTGCAACAGGGGACCGAGTGATAATGACGGACCGGAGACCAGGAAGAAAATTCCGAACTCCCTATGAGCCAGGTTACTGGACCGTAACTGGTGTCAAAGGAACCATGATCACTGGAGAGAAGGTAACCAGGAACATCTCATGTTTCTAGGGGGTAGCGGGGAATCTTCCCACCACATAGTGAGAGCATAGCCCTGAAGCAAGCGGAGGGGGCGAAGGATGTTCTGCGGAATACTGCACGAGCACTCCGCAGAGAATCTGCCCTGGGGTGCTGAGTGAAACCGACCAAGAAACCGGAATGACACCCCAAGCTCAGGGGAGCAAATGGAAACACCCACGATACCAGAAGCTCCACCCCCATATCGGGATCGTCATCTCAGGTACAAACTGAGAAAGAACCCTGCCCCGAGTTCCCCCTAAAAGACTTTGCATGTCAGGTGGCGAGCCCGATGTCAGCCCACGAAGAAAAGAAAAAGAGACAAAATTGAGATGGAATACAATGAGTTGGCAGAGTAGTTGTGAAACCCGGTGTGTGCCGGATATGTCGCACCTGCGCACTTGTGCTGGGAGTGGCAAAGTGCAAATAATAAATCGGGGTCATGGCCGCATGGGGTCAGTCCCGACCCAACTGTCACACTGTGTGCCTGTGTGATTACTGCTGTGCGCATCTAGACCCAAGGTGTCCAGCATTACAACACCTCACAGTAACGTGCCTTTTACATTCAAGGCCAATGTCTTTTCCAGATGGAGCTTCCAAATGTTTTTCTGCATCCGGCCTTCTACTGAGGACATAGATGCTTTAAAATTGGCTTGATCCAAATCACTCACTTCGTCCAGTCTAAGAATGATTTGTGTGTCATCCACACAGAATAATACCTCCATTCTCAAAGAATATATTTACTTAATGAGAGGTGCATCATAAACGTTTAACAAGGTGGGGCTGAGTAATGAGCCCTGCGGTACTCCACGAGCAATATCCTAATTTTTTTAATTGAAAGGTGGTGTAGTTACTGCTTGAATTTGTTCCATTAGGTAGGACCGCAGCCAGTCTTGAGCTTCAACATTAATGTCTGCTTCCAAGAAACAGGAGGACAGCAGCATGGTATGTGATGCAGTTTTGAACACAGCCAATTGATCCAGCAGGATGATGCGGCAACCCTTCCCCATCCCGCACCCCTCACAGTTGATTCACCACATGAACTAAAGCACTCTCAGGAACATGAACAGCTCTAAACACTCACTTCCAAGATGTTGCTCGCTTCAATTGATGTTGAGGACTGTGTTTGCTCTTTTTTTCTGCACCTTTGGCCATAAATAGAGGTAACCAGATAGAACTTTTAGTTTTTTTTGTATAGATGCGTCCAAAGTTGCCTTTTTTAATGAAGGGATGATTGACACTTTCTTTCAACAGGAAGGAACCGTAAATGTAGTAAAAGACACATTTATTCAATCATCAATCATAAAACTTTATTTTGGTCGGGTGAAAGTGCATAACAAGGAAACAAGATAAAAGCATATCAAAATTCATTAACTGCAAATCGTCAAGCTCCAACTGGATCGATTTTCCTCGGCATTGATATAACCAATTAAAATGACTTTGAAAGTGGTTAGAGCTGTGACAGCAAGAGCCTATGCTGCAATGGAGCTGCGCAGCATGGCCCGCCATGCAGTCACAGTGCTAAAAATGACGCTATAATCAAAGCTAAGAGAGGTATAATTAATTAAAATAAGACAAAGAAAATAATTAAAAGATTAGAAGCAATTACAGTTTCAATATGAACCTTCTAATGATCCTCATTTTAATGAGAAACTCTGCAACTGCGCAGGCAACGAGGAGCCTAGAGTCAGATTTTAAGATGCGCAATGCTTCTTGATGGCAACGAGTGCCAAGCCTCCTACAGACAGGGGATATCCATTTAGTTCTCGGGGAATGCTACATGGGACACACAGAAAATTTGCAAATTTACTCAACTGCAAGCGGACAACCTGGACAAATCTGCATTATAGGGGAGGGCTGGTGCCAGGAGGCTGTGAAGGTATTCACCGGAAGGGAGCCAAATCTGAATTGCATATAAAGCTTCCTATCCTGCAGGATCGTAATGGCCTCCAGATATTGTTCATAGGCACCTGACAGTTTGAATTCCATAAAACCCAAAGTAAGGCGGCCCCAAGACGAGTAAGAAACAGAATTCTGATCCAGCGGCGCACCAACAACAGATACTCCACTACCATATACTCACCTGGGCCCATCAAAACATAAACACACAATATCTGGTAAAACCGCTGGAGTTCAAAATTTTATATGGTTGATTAATTCCTCAAGATTAGTTTTTCATCCTAACTAACCTTTCACTGATCAATAAGTTTTTTCCACTTAGTCGATGGACCAAATTAGTTGGAACTATTTGATGGTGAAGATGCACATAGCCTTAATTTTACTTCTGATTTTGTATGCAAAATGAGCACAGACACTGGAAGTTTTAAAAACCTTTATCTAAATTTAAATGTGAGTGAACCATCTCAAATGCACACCACAGGCACCATCAATAAAGGAAGGAAGATTCAATTAATCAAATACTCTCAGATTCAATGCAATGACTTTTGTTCAGAAAGGAGAGGATAGAGACAGCAGTACATCAGAAGTATACAAATTCAATATTACTCAAGATGGTGTGAAGACCAACTCTCTGGCCAAAGAGCTGGTAAGGGTCGCCTGGGATAGGACAGGCAACAAAGGCTTTAGGACAGGAATCAGAACAGGATAGTGGACCTCTCTAGAACCGACAAACTCGTTGCACCCCTCTCTGACACTCTCTTCCTCCTCGAGATTCTTCCGCGATCTTCTTTCTAATCAATTGCTTAAGGTAAGAAATTCTGCATTCAGTTCTTCATCAGCATCACTCGTCACTCCGACAGCACCTCTGGCTCACAGCATCACTCCCGTATCTAGCTTGCATAGCATCCTCGAACTAACTAACTAACTAACTAAACTACCCCAATTATACCTTTTGGGATTCATGTACCACCCCCTAAAGTTACAATATCGTAAACGTATGAGATCTAATTGGACAGGCAAGGGGCATTAGGTCATCACACCATGATGGCATAGCATTTTAATCAAGTTGTCCTTTGTTCATAAACCCACCCCCTTAATTTATATTTATTGTTTATTTTTCCATTCGGATTTTATTCATATCTGCAACAGATTATCAACAATGTCCCATATGACTTTAATAGTTGAACTTTTGACATTTGGGTTCCCAGGGTTTAGCAGTCTGTGGTCTTGGCTGTGATTCAAACATGGTGTCATCTTTCCGGGTGCACCTCGGTTAGACATGCGCAAACGACTCTCATTCAGAACACTTGAGTCATGGCGAAAAGGCCCAAATACAAACTAATGAAAAGGTCAAAGAGAGAAAATATTAATTTCACAAATAAATGGTTTCACTGTATACCACCTACCTCTACTCTATTTCCCTTTATTTATTAGTACTTTCCCCGCATTCGCTTTTAGTAAATAAAGCATTTTCTAAACAGCAAAGCAGGTGCCATGCATTTGGGTCTTAAAGACGTTCTGCTCATGCGCAGGAAATTCCCTCCAAGCCGTTAGACGTCACATCGCGCAGATGCAATTGACGCATGTGTAGTACAGTTTTTCCCGGTTACAGCCGCGTTTAGTCCGCTATCCGTATCAATGGTTAGTAAACCCATAGGCAAGCTTCTCTACCCTTTATGTTTAGGAAATGCGTGATGATTAGTCACAAGACAAAATTTGTATTTCATGTTCATAAGTTAAACGAGTGACTTGAGTACAAGCAAGTCTCCTACAAACAAGTCTTTGCTCCATCAGTCTGTGCCACTCAATTCCAATATTGTTTCTTAATCAGATCTTTATTAGGCAATAGTGCTGGGTCTTTTGCGTCCCATGAACTCCCCAGCCCTTTCGTAGAAAGCAGGGACTTCACCTTAGAGAGCCAACCAATTTTCTTAAAACAGTCAAGAGCACTAACTTCAACAAGAGCAGCAGCATATGGGGGAAGCTCAGGAGTGTATTTTAGACTCAACCAAAAAAGTAGGGGGCGTAGCTTAGCTTTGTCCACGATTATTAAGCATTTATTAGTTAGGCCAATGTCGGAGCAATGGGTTTCTAAAACCATATGAAATATTTTACTGGGACAATGAGCCAGTTTTTATATCGTCTTGCTCGCTGATATTATGCAATTCTCTGAAACAGTGGAAATTTCGAAAATGTAGGTAACAAGTAGATTGATTACATTGGAAGTCAGCTGAGGCATTGTTGTTAATGTTGAAATTAAATTCCGAATAATTCATAGGTGTATGAATTTCTTTGCAGTCTTGCTTCTTAAACCATGCTGTTCTTTATTCCTTATACATATACATTTTACGTTAAAACATTAAGTTCAAAATGTACTGCTATAACACGCCAAGCATATCAGAGTTTATGCATTATGAATTGTATTTATGACATTGTCTGTGCCAGGTGTATTTTCATCGCAGGGTCCATATTTATTTACACTATGTGAATTATACAACTAAGTACTGAAACCTGTGAACTGCCCTATCCTATACCTATCTCCCTAAGACCAATGGAGAAAGCTGAACACAGGAAGGGGGGGGGTGTGGGGGTGGGGGTGGGGGACCCTCAGACCTTCCATGGCAGTAAACTTCTACTAATTTCAAATGTCTCCATAATTGCAGGAAAGCAGAAGACGTCCAGCTTGCGGGGCACGGACAATAGAGGTAAGCATGAGAAGGAGGACGGGCTCCATTAAACAGAAGCACGGTTTTCATATGTAAACAATACAGTGTGGCGGAAAGTTGCCATTTATTCTCCTGTGGAGAGACTGCATGAAACTGCTCCGTCTTGAAACAAACCCACGTGCAGGCTGAGAAGGTCTGGGAAATGAGCCTCCTACAATAAGACCAGTTGTAAAATCCAAATACAAGTCTATTATTCAGTTTAACGAGTTACGTGATCTCTGGGTTAGGTTTTTCTTTGACAGGCTTAACAAAGTGAAAGTAGGAAAAAACGAAACCAAAACACTAAACGAACTGTCTATGCAGACCTACAATGATCAGGACTGTCCTTTCTGAGTACTGACCTCAGCGGCAAGAAACTGCTTGTAAGTGAAAAAAGATTTTGACGTGTTGCACTGTTTTTTTCAAATTCTGAAATTGATTAATCCTTAGTTTGCACTTTGCCACCTGTAGAAAGTGGCCGTGTAAGGCACAGTACATTGATTTGGTGTTTTTTCTACTTTATTCATCACTTTTGTTGATATTTGAACAGAATACATTTTAGACATAAGCCAACTATAACCATGGGTCTATAATGGCATATCAACAATGCATTACATACATAAATACAGTTGTAACAGGCGTCTCATCTCCCAAAACCGAATGAGGTAAGACAGTGACAGCACAGCATATTAACTATTATCGTTGTGATCAAGGCGGGTGCTCATCTGTTGGATGCCTTGAGTTTCTAGATAGTCCTGACCACAGCTCTACATCTTTAGCTAGTTTATCAACATCCCGCACCATTTTTAGCTGTATGTGCTCAGCCATACTCCACTCCCTTAGGCTTTAACCGGTTTATCAACTCAGGGGCTCTTAGTCAGAGCCATGATATAGCAACCCACCACTTCGCCAACAACAAAGCAAAACGAATACATTTCTTTTTCATCTTGTTCTTTGTGTGGGATGACCCCATTCCCAGTAAACAGGCCTTGGGTGTGCAACCTTACTTGGAATTGGTGCGCCACCCGCCTCCAGTATTCTGTCAGCCGCGGGCAATCATCCCATGCCAAGTGGAAATAAGTGCTTCAGTACTGTCGCATAATCCTTTATCGTACTTGAACCCAGCCGGTGTGTGCGGCTCGAACTGCCACCTCATGTAATAGCTGCAGTTATGTAACCCTTACAAAGCAGGCGCTTTCTGAAAAGGGCTTTCTCATAGGAGATTGTATCAAAAAAGGTATGCAGTTCCTTCAGAGAGAGTCTAATGAAGAGAATGTGTGACTGGTTGGTCTAATGTCCACAGGGTAAGGCAGAAGCCCACTCCTCTTGGAACTGTGGTTCTCACACACCCGATTGGCTGGCATGCTTCATCATTGGGTTTGCTCCTCATCGGGGCCAGCGCTGCAGTGCCCGACGGGCACCCATAAAGGGGCTCTTTATCGGAGATCTTTTATTCCAAAGACATAATGTGAAGTGAGAGTGTAGGGCCGCAAGTTGTAGATGAATGTGATGATGTGGAAAGGGCGTAGGCCAGTGTGATTAAAATAGACTAAGTCGTACTCTAAACAAGGGCACCGCTCTCGTTAATTGTATTTTTTCGAAAGCGCTCAGTGCAAATTTGTATATAAATAAATAGTTTTCTCTTAATTCCATTACTTCGTTTTCTATTTTCGTATTTTTTTGTAATAAAACAACTCTTTGTTGAAAATCTTTTCACACATTTTTTTTTAAAAAATTGATTTTAACTCCAATACATTTCAAGTGATAGGAGCTCTATCTCAGGGGGCTTTGATCATAGTGCAAAGTTATCATCGTAGTCCACATTCTATCACAGTGCATGTCTGTGTAGTGCATGGGTCTCCATCTTTTTCCGTAATAAGAGCTACTTGCCAGTTGAAGATCCTCACACATGCATACAAAGCCCTTCATGACCTAGGACCTGTCTTCCTCATCCATCGACTCAACTTTCACCAACCCACTAGTCACCTGTGCTCCTCTTCATTCACCCTCGCACACACACCCTGTATCTGCCGCAGAGGTGGCTGCTACTTCTCCTACTTCGCTGCCTAAACCTGGAACGACCTCCCCCCCTCAGCTCCGTACAGACCCCTCACTGACACACTTCAGAAAGAGACTCAAATTCAAATTCATTGTTTGATTACTAAAAACCATAACAAAATGTTAAAACTATGTGACTCATGAATACATGTACAATCTTTTTAAAAAGAAACAGAAAAGGACCCCGGTTGGTGCAAAAACAGTGCAGTAATCTTGCGATAAAAATGGGTTGAAATAAAAAATTGTGCGAATATTTATTTGTCTTTTACGGATCAAGCTCATTGGATAACATAACAGTCATGGAATGGTTTTAAGAAAATCTAAAAGAAGGAACAAATAAATATGACAGCTAGTTTTAAAATACTGAAGACTGTGTCCAGGTAGGCTTCGCTGAAGGGGGCCTGCGGCCGCTAGAGTTTTTATTACAAAGAAGTGGCAAGGCCAACCGGCAGAAAGAGACTCAAGACCTCGCTTTTCGACAGACACACCGCCCAGATACCCCTAGGGGTGACAGTGTTGTGCTATGCTGTTCGATTGATTGATTGATTTATTTTCAATGAAAATCATCAACTTGTAATGCAGCTACATGTGAAACACATATCAGCCATAGCAGAAATCCCCCTGGCACCAAGTTAATAATTTGAGTAATAAATCTCTCCACTTCAAATGACAGATGTAAATTAATTTTGAAAATGTAACTATTTTTCTCCTATCATCAGTTTATGAGTTCTGAAAATACACACATTTTAGTCGCAAATACGTGCTTTGTAATTTTGGTGTGCAAATAATAATTTCACCATTCAAAAGCTTCTATATTTGTAGGTTGGACTGCACACAGGAGAGCTACTCACAGGTAGCTGGAGAGCTTCTGGTAGCTCATGATTTACTCAAAGTTCCCTGCGGAAGGGACCTGGTTGTCTAGTGCTTTTGACCTGTTTCATTTATATAGTTTCTTGGCACGTCTAGATGTAGTTATTTCTATGTAATGATTGTACAGCTTTCAGATCCTATTTTAACTGATGGTTTCAAGAATGGCATGTTCTGTGCTCTTCATCCTGCAAGCTTTTGCTTGTCCTACTCTGATGTAGTTTCAGTAGAAGTGTCATGGTTTTTTCAATAACTTTCTAAGGAGTTGCCAGGAAAGTGGAAAGATTTTATAGCATTCTCAATACTTTCTTTACAAAAAGAGAACCCACGCTTCTTCTTTTCTGATATTTTCATTTTTGACTGTTCAGGTTCTTCCAATGTTTTTATAGGATTCTTCCACTTTTCTTTAGGTAAACTAAATGTAAATGCCTCTGCCATCCATTCTGTATCTTCAAAGTGTTTGCTTTCTCGCTGCTTTTTCTTTCTCCCATTCATTCTTTCCCGTCTCTTTCCTCTCAATTTGACTATCTCACTCTTTTTCTCCCTTTAGCTCTTTCTCCTTAAAGTGGTTTAATGGTTTCACTCTATTTCTTAAGCATGCTGACCAATCAGTATATGGCGTTTTCCTGCAGGTTTTCAGGGGGATGGAAACACGAATGTGCAGAATCGGAAAATTCAGGACAGCAAATATGGTAAAATTGACATTCTCAATTTACTTCAAAATTTATTTGTATTTTTATTTAATTGCTCACTTATGTTTCACCGCTGTTTGTGCATTTCACATGGACCACCACGGTTTAATTACCAGTGGTGACCACAGAAGCCCTTTTATAACCAGTGATAACTATTGTAGAATCCTTGCTGATGTCATTGGTGTTTAAGCTGAAATCACATATACCGCTGGTGATACTAACCCTCATATTAATTCCACTGCTTGAATTCGTGCTGAATGTCTGTGGGTTCCACTGCCTCGGTGAGGTCATTGTGATATTAGTGTGTTCTGTGCCTTTGAGGGTTCAGCCACTGACTGTTGAAGCTGACCATCCGTGTTCGAGCTTGAAAGTTCCATATGCTACTGACTACTTAGCTCCTTTATCTGCCCTCGTTTGCCTGTTAGTAAAGGAAAGCATGTGTTATACTTGCTTGGGTCCAAAGCTTTAATATTGACATTAACCCAATGTTTTACTCTACTGGTGAGAATTAAGGTTAGCAGCGTAGCCAAGTACCACGCATTAAGCGTTAAACTAACACATTTTAAACTAACACATTTTAATGTAGGGATCTGCATCATCACATTAAAATGCATTATCACGCATTTTTAGTGCCTGTTTCCCACGTAGGCGTGCTGAGCCTGGTCATGGTGAAGTAAATAAATAGTGACCGCACCCACCGGGTACAGTAGCGCGGCCTCAGAGAGACTCTGCTCTATGGGGGCAGGGCTGGGGCAGAGAGCCATGGCTTGCAGCCGGCTCAGAGTCCTGCACGACCGTGTGGCAGGGCGGCTCAGATTAGGACTGCACTGAGCAGGATGTGTGCTGTGCAGTGAGCAGAGCCCTTGGCTCGGGTGGTTGGCCGCCGCCTTTAAACTGCTCCCAGTGATGATCTCGCTGAGGGCCCTTCTAGCCCTAAATATGTTAAATTCTCCAGGCACTACCTGCTCCACCCACCCCTGCCGCCCTGACTACAGTACAGCCGCACCCTGTCACTGACTATGTACAGTACTCACACATTCAGTGTCACTGCTGGTGCTGGTGCTCCGCTCTATGCAGAGAAATGCAATAGGTAATATATGTTCTATTATTCTGTGTTTCCACAAGTCTCCTAATGAAACATGGTACCTCACTTGAGTGGGTAGGCCTAATGACAGCTACAGGGAAGGCCCCAAAATGCAACATGGACACAATGCATTTTTCCACTGAAAACTGACCCTTATTTGCAATGTGGGTAGCTATGTAAACCTAGCAAACCTTCACAATTTTGAAAACTAGAAACTCAGGGGAATCCAGGGTGAGTGTACCTGTGTAGTTTGCATCAGGTTTTCTTACCTAGAAGCCCTTGCAAACCTCAAACTTGGACTAAAAAGCACACTTTCCTCACCTTTCTGTGAGGACTACTTCTGGAATCTGTGAGGAACCACAAATTTCCTACCAAGTCTCTTGATAACAATGGCACCTCACTTCTTTGGGTAGGCCTAATGCACGCAACAGGAAAGGGCCCAAAATATAATGTGAGACATCAACATTTCCTGTCACAAAAATAACCTGATTTGTCAATGGGGGTGGTTAAGGTTTGTGGGCTAGGACTCAGCAGTCACCCATGGAAACCTACCAAAGCCGGACATTTCTCTAAACTAGACAACAAAGGGAGTCCAGGGTGGTGTGCCTCGTGTGGATACCACACAGTGTTCTCACCCACAAAGTCCTGCAAACCTGAAACTTTGCCTAAAATTATGCATTTCCCTTGCATTTCTGTGATGTAAACATCCAAAATCACCAGGAATCCACAAAAGTCTTACCACCCAGAGTTTTGACACTTATTCTGACCAAAATGCTTTTTTTCTGTGACGTAAACTTCCCGAAACAACAGAGATCTTCATAATTACCGCCACTCAGCGTTCCCTCACTTGTCACGATAAAAATGCTACTGATATGTGTGGCTGAGCCTAGTGCACGCATCAAGCCAAGGTCAATGAGACTTGCGCAGGGCGACTCTCAGTGAACCTGGTTTAATATGTGCTTGTTGGGGGCACTAGGCCCTGCCACACATATCGGTAGCATTTTTATCGTGACAAGTGAGGGAACGCTCAGTGGTGGGAATTATGAAGATCTCTGTTGTTTCAGGAAGTTTACGTCACAGAAAAAAAGGAAAATGTGCAATTTTAGAGAAACGTTAAGGTTTGCGTGGCATTGTGGTTAACATAATTTGTGTGATCCACACAAGGCACACCACCCTGGACTCCCCCTGATGTCTAGTTTAAGAAATTCCTGGGTTTGGAACATTTCCTGAGGTGGCAGCTGACCCGAAACACGCAGCCATTCAACATAGAAATAGGACGATATTGGGAATTAGCTCCACTCTGCTACTCATATGTTTAAAAAAATCAAAATTTCCCCTCTTGCTATAGGGGTGGGATTCTGTAGTCCCCATAGGGGCAGAAATACGCTTTGACCATTCTGGAATAAGAGTATTGCCCGATGCCAGAGTAGGTCACCCTATTCTTTTGGTGGTTTTGGTGCCATGTTGAAATCCCTGGTGTCTAGTGGACTTTTTGTCACCTGGGGGCGTATTTTGGGTAAACACCATCAATCCAGCTCCAGATGGTATAAAGACTGATGCACATATTCTGGTTTAGAACCATGACACAATGCTAGTGTGAGCTGCCTCACCCCACCCCCTTTTTTTTGTGCCTATTATTTCCCTGGTGTCTAATAGCCTCTCTGTCCCCCGCGGCAGTTTTGGGTAAGCACCCTCAATCCACCACGGAAAGACCTATGCACCTATTGTGGGGTGGGAACTGGGCGTGATGTTGGGTGAGCTGCAACTCTCACCCTTTTGTTTTTGGCCCAAAAAACAATTGTGTGGGGCGGCTCACCCAGACATTGCGCCAGGCTCTACCTCAGAATAGGCGCATAAGTGTTTTGCATCCCTGGGGTTGGATTGAGGGAGTTTCAGAAAAGCCACTGAGCACCAAGAAAAAATAGGCCCCATTTTTTAAAAAAGGGAGCACTGTGCTCCAACCCCAGAATAGGTACATCAGACTGTCTGTGCTCCTGAGGGTGAATTGGGGCCATTTACCCATAATCTGCCATCAAGGAACTTAAATGCAACTAGACACCAGGGAAAAATAGTCCCAAAAAAGGGGGTGGGATGGAGGCGTCTCACCCAGCCATCACACCGTGCTCTTACCCCAGAATGGGTGCATCAGTCTTTCTGCTGCTCTGGGGTTGGATTGAGGGCGTTTTCTCCAAAACTGTCCCTAGTGAACAGAAAGGCCACTAAACACCGGGGGAAACTAGTCTGAAAAATACAAAGGGGCTGGTGCATCGCGCCTTGCCCCTAGTCCAGAACTGGCACAACAGTTTTTCAGACCCTTTGGGAAGATTGTGGGTAAACACCCTCCAACCCCTTTTTAGGTCGAGCCTAGGTAGCGCACATGCGCTGTCTGCAAGACCTGCTGTAATCATACTACTACTCTAATCCGCCTGCTGCTTACCATAGGCTCAGTGCAGTGTCAGTCTACTTTCTTGCCTCCCAATCTGTTCCTGCAGCTGATACCTCACTTTCGTTTAAGAGTGAGGAGCACCGGCCAATTGCAGTTTCCATACGCTACCATTCTTTATGTGCTGTGTGCAAAAACTCTTTTTTTTATAAATTTTGGTTTCTGTCAATCACTTCCTACTTAGTTTGACCTCTCCCTTCTGCTTTGCGTTATAAGCCCTCTACCCCATCTGCTGCATACTCCAGAAACGAAAGTACAAACAACCCCCTCTCCTTTTGCTTGTTCAGCTGTGCCTTTGAAGTTTTTTTTTTACTTTAAAGCTGAACGCAGCGCCCGGCGCCCACTTCAGGGACACCTCGCTTTCTGTTTGAAGTTTTTTTTGCCTCTAAAGCAGAGCCCTGGTGCTTTCTGTTTCAGCATTTTTTTTTTTTTTAACTGTAAAGCTCAGCGCAATGCCCACTTCAGCGACACACAGCTTTCTTTTTTACTTTAAAGCTGAGCGCGGCACCCACTTGAGGAATGCCACGCTATCTGGTACAGATTTTTTTTACTTTAAAGCTGTCAATTCAATTCAATTATCTTTATTCGGATACAAATATATATTCATAAAAGCACAGATCAAAATATCAGCAATAAAATACATAGAGCTATAGTAAAATACGCAGAAATAAAAAAAAAAATACAACATCATAAAAACAGTTTCACGATAGAGACCTGTAAGCACAGATCAAATAGCAGCATAATAATACAAGGGTTTGTAAAATGCAATCAGGTGAATTACAATACAGCAACCTAAAATAATTCCAAGGGAAAAACATATAAGGTAAGCATAAAGGCTATCAGAACGGGTGCACGAATGAGAAAATAAGCACAAGAGTCCAGATGTTTTGCCAAAAATCACAAATAATAAATTGAAACACAATAGAAACAGCCATCAATGGGTGCTCATTGAGTCGCGTGAATGGACAGCCGCTTTCAAAAAGGATCCCACACGAAAAACTAGTTCCTCATCCTCCAACTTAAGAATTTTCGTGTAGACTACTTTATAATCAGTGATGGCAGTTTTCTTGAAAAATGGAATCATAAACCATTTTGTATATTTTTGATAAAGCTTACAAAAGAATTAAAAATGTAACATTGATTGATTACTGCGATCGTCACAGGGGCAAGGGATTTGATCAAGGTTGGCATTGAACCCCAAGGGAAAACAGAATGAAAATTTCAGGGTACCTGCCCTTAGGCGGAAAAGCAAACCTCTTTCCCAATGACCCATGGTCTTTAAAAGATAACTAAATGGCAAGCATGATAACAAACAAGATACACCCTCTATGAACATATACCTTGCAACTGAGGATTTCAGAATCTCCTTTTCATATCTTCCATTTCTATATTGTTCATATAAAGCCTCCTGGAGGGATTTACTGTTTGTGCCCTCCATAACAGTTGGATTTGAAAAGATATGTTCAAGATTCACGCTGTTTAAGCTCTCATTTAAAGTGGCAAGCGAAGGTCTGTCCTTGCCCTTTTCGCATTTAAGGCAATCAATTATTACATCTCTCGTAAGGGTCGCTGCTGGGTTTTGCCAGAACTTAAGCCCAACTATAGCTGGATGAGACCTGATATCATCTTCAACATTTGGCAATTTCAATTCCTTATGACAGACATGTTGTGAGGAAGAAATTGGGGCCCCCAATAGATTTAGGCAAAATCTGTTTTCCTCACCCTGGATGCTACTACACTTTGTGAAACCCCAAACGTCTGCACCATATGTTGCAGTGGGGATACACTGTGATTTGAAGATTTTGGTGTTACTTAAACCCACCTCAGCTTTTTTTGGTTGTGGAAGGCACAGGATTGAATTAATGGCTTTTGGAAACTTGCTCCTGCTGTGTGCTACTTGATCAACCCAAGAGCCATTGGCTGCGAATACCAGCCCTAAATATGGAAAAGTGCAAGTGTAATGTAAACATTCGGGCCTATGGAAATTATGTTAATAAGATGCTTTTTTGGACTACAGGCCATTAAAAACGATTTTTTTTAAATTAGTGGCAAGATCTAGACCAGCCATAAAATCCACAAAACCCCGGACTAAAGTGCATAGTGCATTGGGTGTGTGGCCCATTAGGACCGCATCATCCGCATACAGTAGGGTGGGGAGTATATTACCGTTAATTCTAGGAACATCATTAGTAAGTGTGATCAGTGAATTATGTAAATCATCAATGTATAAAATAAATAGGAGAGGGGCTAGTACACACCCCTGCCTGACCCCTCTACCGATATGATGTCATTTGAAACCTTCCCGCCCTTACCAATACTCACGTATGTAAAAAGCTAAAAAATGAACAAAATCCTCATCCAATCCTTATTTTAAAAGAATAGACCATAAGCGTGACCTGTTAACAAAAACAAAGGCTGAGGTAAGATCCATAAAAGCCAAATTAATAGGAGATTTCCAGGCTATGGTGTATTTGCCAATAATCAAGTTGAGGTTGAGACACTGTTTCACTGTGCCTATTTTGCTTCTAAAACCTAACTGGGAAAAATGTCAAATGCGTTACTCCTCAGCCCAAGACCTGATCTTGTTAAACAGGATCCTCCTGAGGATTTGTTATGTATTATCAATCAGGGAGATTGGCCTATTGCAGCTTTGATTGGATCAGTCACCTTTTTTAGAAATTGGAACGATAATGCTGGTAGATCATGTGCTCGGAATTTAAGCATTGGTTAAGTTATTAAAAATATTTAATGAAAGAGGCGCCCAGAACTCTGGTTTGTGTTTGATGAGGTTGATGGGAAGCCCATCCGGACCAGGAGCTTTATTGCCCAGACTTTGATGGATGACATCCTCTACTTTTGACACGGATATCTGAATCCTAGAAGCTAATTGATAGTTATATAAGTCCTCATTTAATAATGGGGCTGAGTAGATGTTAGAAAAGTGGGCTACTCATTCTTCACTAGTTATATTACAACTTATGGGGGTTAGTGTAAGGCCCATAGATCTTGTATCTTTAACTGCTGCCCAGAAGCCATTCCCATTATTAAGTCTGGCAGCACATGCAAGATTATCCCATCGCTCTTTTAAAATCCCATCTTTTTGTAGCCTGGTTGTATACTTATATCGTTGCCTCAGAAACTTAACAAGAGCTTGGTCTCTCGGATTGATTGTGTGTGCTTTGCGAAGCTCTCTATTTGCTAGGGAGCAGGCACTGTTGAACCATCTTGATCCCTGGTGAGATTCCACTATGGGCCTATAAATCATTTGTTTAATACCCCCACAAAGTTGATTAAATCATCAATTACCCCGGGCTTAGGATCGATTGGTGACAAACAGGTGTTGATAAATAATGGGTGTGCTTATACCATTCTATAAAATAGATCATTATTATCAACACCTCGCTAGATCCCTCTTAAATTGTCAGTGGATGGTGCTAGATTACTAGCCCCACAATCTTTAACAAATTCCGGCCTGGGAGGAAACCTCATTGTTATTATAATAGGGTTATGGTCGCCCTGTATGGTTGGTATAACCTCAGCCTTTAACAAACAGTCTTCTAAAATGGCAGATATAAAAACATAATCCATAGTAGAAGCACAACCCTGACCTCTATATGTTGGCACAGTATGCTTATCATTATGGGGTACAGCCGCAATTTCCATAACGTTGATTAAGATATGGTTGGACAAATGGTCCAGCAAATCTATCCCACTATTACATGGGGGCACATTAATAAGGGAATCCTTAACTAATTCATTTTTCCTAGAGATCCTAGCATTAAAGTCACCGCCAGATGCCAGCTAATTTATCATACACTTTTTGGCTTTGTAGGCTAGAAATAAAATTAAACAATTTTATAAAATTCACATTCCGTGAAGTATGAAAATCATTATTATAAACATTAATAAAACAAATGGAAACCCCGTGTATAAATCAAAGCCTGAAAATTATCATTATCTGTGACAAGCCTTTGTACTAGCACCTGCAAGGATGTTGACCCAGATGAAAGTCTGCCAGACGGGAGGCCAACCCTGGGAACGGGGACGATGACATTGAAGAATTCGAACCCTTTTAAGTGTAAATCCTGTGTGGCCCAAGTTTCTTGTAGCATAAGAATGTCATGTTTTTGGACTATTTTTATCCAATCTTGAGAATTTATTTTGGATGCAAGTCCGGCGACATTCCAGCTTAATATATTTAGATTTAGGTCAATGATAGGCATAGCTAGAGTAACATGACCTAAGGACGTAGGCGTAATTGATATAGAAGTAGTCTCATCAGGTGTTAAAGAAGATGTTGAAGAGGGGGCCAGTAAATTCTGGCTATCTAAGCCAGAAAAAATTGAAAATCTATTATGCATGATTAAGGGGAAAACGTCTTGGGTTTTTGGCCCCACAGTTGGCTTGTCAAAATTACCCAGAGGCAATGGCCAAATAAGGGTTGAGTTGGCAGTGGTAGACTCATGTGCCATTAACAATGATTTTAACAGTGACGGATAACAGAAGTTAACAACTATACAATCTCCCTCGATGTTCTTTGGGGAGGTGCCAACCCACCCTACCCTACGTACCATTGTAATATCGCTGGTATTTGCCACAACGGAACCCTTTATGTTTTGCGAGCCAATTGACAGTTCTTTTTCGCAATTAGTCCCAGGTCTCTACCTGATTCTTTTCTAAGAGGAGGTACCCCTGCCAAGACTAAACCATAGGGATATGCTGCCGGAGGTAGGCTTAAAGCTTCCCTACATGGTTACCATGCTCGTGAGCATTGGGACACCCTCACGTTGTGCCCTATCCACTAAATTAGCTATGTCTAAGGTGTTCCCGAGCACAGCACATGGAATAGACATTGGTGCCGGTGCCTGTGACTGCAGATTAGAGTTAAATTCACCAGTATTTTGCAAATTAGAATTAGCCTCATGTTGGATAGCAGGCTTAGAACAATTCATTTGTAAATTGAATCTATTAGTCAGTGTATCCAAACGGTCCAAACGTTTCCAAAGTGCATTAAAGTTCTTATCAACGAGTTCTTTAATACTCTCACACACAGTGTCCACAATAACGTTAGTTGGGGTATCACCGAGTCTACAGCCAGTAGAAGAAGTTACTTCAACATCGGTCTGGGTACAGATGGAACGGTTTAATACCTTAGTTGGTATAGACTTAACAGTGGACTCAACAATCTCTGCATTCAGAGGGGGTAGAGGGCCCTGTATCCATGAACTCAGGGCAGTGCGGGGATGATTAACATGAGGTGGTTGTTTCCTCTTTGAACTGGTAGGTTTAACCAACTTCCTTTTCGTTTGACCCCTGAGGTTGCAGGGATCATGGGTGCGTCCAAATGTGAGGGCAAGTCAACAATACTCTCTTCATTGCAAGGTGCCATAAATAAATCCTCATTATCCTCATTAGTATAACTGAATCTTAAGAGCGGTGAAGTGCTTGTGGCGATGGCCTGCATGCTAAGCATATAAGAGGGAGCCACATGATCACTTGAGGCCACCCCTGCTGCCCCTGCCATAGGGCCAGTCAGTGGTGCCACAGTTCCTAGGGACAGATGCCTCTCCATTAACTCGATCTCATTAGTAACTATATTAACTGTCCTTTCCAACATGCTGTCTATGCTTGTGGTGGGGCAGGAACTCGTTATCCCGGTACGTTTCCCCATGATGCGTTATATGTCGGCAGTTAATGCTATTTGTTAAATGTAGCTCACCTCAATAGATTTATTAGATGGCCCTGGAAAAAGGGATGCCCCAGCCTGGCCTCGTCCGGTCTCTGACAGGCGCAGACGAGCCCGCTCTTGGCCCGGGCATTGCATTGTTCCTGCAAAGCGGGGACCGCGAGTTGCTTTAATGCGCCTCCGGGCGCAAAGAGTGGCGTCAGCGCCTCCTGGCGCGGGAGCAAGGCAGTCTGGGGGCTGGAGTCCACCTGAGGTAGGAAGGCAAGTGGTGTATTTCCTTATTTCAGTGTTCTTCTTAAAGTCTTCTTCGTTCCTTTTATGTTTTATGGCTCGAGCAGCAGAGAACACAACGTGAAGTAATGAACTATCGCTATCATGGCGCCTACTAACGGCAGCTGGGAAGATAGCTTTCAGTTTAATTTCTTGTGAAGCAAATGTTTCTTTTTCCAACTACCTGGCAATCACACCAAATTAGCTTTCCCTACTGTGGATGTTCAAAGTTGCTCATTGCTGGAAGTGAGGCAGAATCACACACACAGGTCTTTTACAGATTTTTGACTGCGGGAGGCTAGGTAAGTGTTGCTTTTCAGTGTCTACTATTGGATCCGGAAGGGTGCCACTGCTTAGAGGCCATGGAGGTGCTGCCTCCATACTGCAAGAACACGCTCATAAACTGTTTAGAAGTATTGTTTTGCAGTACTTTGAATTCAATCCCGAAAAGGCATCCTCAAAGTAAATATGTTTCTGTGCTTCATTTACAATGCCAATAGCTAACTCAAGCAAATGCAAGACCTATGGCATTTCCAATACAATAGGTCTTGCATTACTGAAAGTTTAAGTTTTTGCCGTTGCATTATTATTTGCAACGCCAATAGGTTAGACTTTCAGTAATGCGAGACCTATTGCATTGCAAATGCTTGTTTTATAAGGCATGGGCCACCTCCACCCCTTATACTCATAAGAAAATCCCTTGTGTCTAGTAGGATTACTGCCCTCTGCGGAGTCACATTCGAGGTAAATACCTCCTATCTGCTGTCAGGGGCAGAAAGACTGTCAGGGACATTTTGGAGGTGGGTGCTCGGCTGAAAGTCTGGGCAGGTCACCCCACCCCGACAGCAATAAACAGAATTTCCATGGTGTCTAGCGGGCTTTCTGCCCTCCCCCGCCCAGGGGCAGATTGGACGTAATGACCTGCTATCTTCCCCTGGTAGGGGCAGAAAGACTGTTTTCCTATTTGTCGGGTTGGGGGTTTGGCCTGAGGCCAGTGAAGACCACCCCCCACCTCTTTGCATTATAAAAATAAATACTCCCTAAGAGGTTTTCTGGTTCCTGATGCCTGGGTGGACCACCGCCAACCCTTTACTTTATAAAAAAACAAAGATCCCTGGTGTCTAGTGAGCTTTCTTCCCCTTCGGGTCAGATTTGAGGTACTGGCCTCTAATCTTCCTCCAGTGGGGAGGAGGGACAGATCTTTTTCTGGCTGTGGCAGGGGTGGAGCACTACCTATTACCAGGTGGGCTGCTCTCCTTTTCCAAATGTACTCCCTGGGGGTCAATGGGTGTTTCTGACCCCTGCTGAGGGTCATATTAGAGGAAAACACCTCATATCTGGCCCAGACAAGGAGGGACTTTTGGGGTTGATTTCAGGAAGTGGGGGCTAGACCTGATTCTTGGGTGGGGCCGCACCCTTTTGTGTGAAGAAAAAAAAACAATCCCTAGTGTCCATTGGGCTCCCTCCAGACAGATTGGAGGAGCACTGGCTAGTTGCAAGAGAGTCACTCCCTCCGCAAAAAACAGTCCATGGTGTATAGCAGGTAGATCCCTGCTCAGGGCTCGCCCTCCTGTGGCGATCCCCAAGCAGGGATCCACTAGGGAAAGGTACATTGGAAAGGGGAGATTCATTCTCCTATCTGAATTGGTGCTCACACCAAAGCAGTGAAGGTGAAATTTCACTTTAATTTTCAACTGTAATGGTGTCAGGACACCATGTGCACCAATCGTTGTTACAACATTTAAAAAAATGGCTCAGGTTGCTGGGGAAGCCAGCCCAAAACAAAATTCAAAAAGGAAATCCCTGTGGTGCTCCCACAAGAGAGATTTTCTGCCGTTAGTGTGAGGACTTGTTGGAGCTGTCCTTAGCACCTAAGCACTGCTGTTTTGGACGGTTCCAGTATGTCCTCCGCATGCAAGAAGTTAATTTTATTGGTGTTACATTAACAAAGTATGTGGTTATTGTTATTAATGTGGTAATACCCTGACAAGGCTAGTATGCCTGCCTTATATATACTGACTATCCTTACATTGTGATGGTGCATCTGGCATAAGTGGGGGAGAGGGATATTATGATTATAAGGTTCTTGGCTGCTGGAAATGGCCCTTTTTGCAGGGTTATCCCTAAACTTTTTGCTTTATCCTCCTATTTTTTCCTGACCTATGTGTGTTGGTTTTAGGACTCTGGGCACTTTACTACTGCTGATCAGCGCTAAAGTGCATATGCTCTCTGTGTAAACTGTGTTATGGATTGGTGTTTCCACGATTGGCCTATTTGATTTATGTGTCAGTCCCTAGTAAAGTGCACTGCGAGTGCCAGGGCCTATAAATCAAATGCTGTTGGTGGGCAGCAGCACTGGATTGCGCCACCCACGCAAACAGCTCGTAAAGTGTAAGTCTGGCCTGCCATTGCAGAGCCTGTGTGCAGCCTGGGGCTGCCATGTTGACTTGGCAAGTGCACCTACTTGCCAGTCCCTAAACCTTCCCCTTTCTACATATTAGCCACCCCTAAGGTAGGCCCAAGGTACCCCTGTGGGCAGGGTGCATTGTATGTGAAAGGTAGGACATACCCTGGTGTGTGTAGCAAGGCTACCTGTTACCTCATAGGCCAGAATGGGCAGTTTGATTATAACATCCTATAATCCTAATTGACCCAGGCAACATGGTAGGAATTCGAGTTTAGTATGCCTGAAATCAGAATGATAAAATACATCTTTTAGTGAAGTTGATTTTAACATTCTGTGTTTGAAAATACCACTTTGAGAAAGTAGGTATTTTCTTACCTAATCATCCAGCCTGCCTCTGCTAGCTTGTGTATTGTCTGTCTGGTTTGTGAGTGACAGGGGCTGGGGGAGACTCCAGGAGACAGGGTGAGTCAGCACTGGGCTGGATAGACCTATCTGCACATAAATGGGTGGGAGGAGTCGCACCTGGGTCTGACTAGGGCTGTGCCTGCCGTCCACAATGCTGGCTCCACCTCCTGTGGTGTGTCTGATGACCCTGGCCTACACTGAGAAAGAAAGAAGGTGCACACTGGCGGAATGCACCCAGAACTGGTTTGAAGTAGGTACAGGACCCTCTGCCTTCAGAGGACAAAGGATTTGCTGGTATAAATATGGGGGTCCAGAACTTTAGATTACTTCTAAACTAAGGAACCTGCCAGGAAGAAGGACCGGAAAAGCTGGAGGAGGAGTACTGCCCCTATGCTGCGTGTCAGGTGGTTGACCTGCAGTGGTTGCTCCTGTCTTGGGTAGGGAAAGGACTGGACTGTGCTTTCATCATCCTGCTTTAGAGTTTTCTCCAAGGGCTTGAAGTAGAGCTTGCCTCCTGTTGGAAGTCTCAGAGATAGAAAAGATTTCAGAGAACTTGCTGTAATCAAGAAGACTGCCAAGAAGAAGAGCTGGAGAAGCTGTAAGGAGGAACTACTACTTTGCTGGGTGCTTTGCTGTGTTGGCCTGCAGTGGCTGCTTCTGTCTTGGGCAGTGAAAGGACTGGACTGAACTTTCTCTACTTGTGCTGAGTATCTCCAAGGTCTTGAGGTAGAGCTTTCCCCCTGTTCAATAAGTCTCAGGAACAGCAAAGACTTCAAGCCCGACGCCACTGCCGACTCTATGTCCTGAAGGCACCGCAGAGGGCACCGCCGCAATGCCGCACTGCAACCTTGGTCTCACCAACGATGCCTGTCGTTGCCGCCACCAAGCCGCTGCTTGCACCGCGACCTGTGGGCACCGCACTCTGCACCGCCTCGCTTCACACGAAAGCTTTGGCACCGCAGAGAGCGCCGCCGCAACACCGCACCGCGACCCTGGTCTCACCGACGACGGCTGCTGACGCCGCCACCGAGCCGCTGCTCGCACCTCGACCTGTGGGCACCGCACTCCGCATTGCCTCGCTTCACGACGACGCCTTGGTATCCCCGACGACGTCGCTCCACGCTGGAATCGACGCTGCTGCTTGCACCGTGGTTCGAGGGCACTGCTTGTAAAGTTACACCACGCACCGCCCTCATCCCGCACCGCAGCCTTGGCCTACCGACGCCGGTGCCATAAACTCCAGTTAGTCAGCCGACGACAGCGCTTCAGCAACGACGACGCCGCTGCTGCACCGTGACCTGCCATCACCGTGATGGACACCGCCCTCATCTCACACCGCGACCCTGGTCTCTCTGACGCCGCCACCGAGCCGCTGCTCGCACCGCTGCCTGAGGGCACCGCATGCCACACCGCTGCACTTCGCACTGCAGCACCCGACGCCTGCCGACGCCAGCGCTCCTGACTCCATCAGAGAGGAGATGGACCTGCAACACGTGCGACAACGAGAGGTCATCGACGACCTGCATTTCTGAAAGGTACTGTTTGCGGGTCTTCCCGACACCGTAGCTGACCCGTGATGCCGCGGTCAGCCAGAACTGTTTGGATTTGTTTGTTCATGACGCCGTGATAGCCCCGGACGGAGCTATCGACATCAAGGAACTGTTTTTCAAGGATACTTTGATAACGGAAGATTTTTAAAGTTCTGTACTTTGGATTTTTATCGTTTTGGTCTTATCTTAAGTATATAAAAATATTGGATATTTTTCTAAACTGGTGTGGTGTCCTTTTGTAGTGCTTACACTGTATTACTGTTGGTTATGTGCAAATGCTTCACACACTGCCTCTAAGATAAGCCTGACTGCTCGTGCCAAGCTACCAAGGGGGTGAGCAGGGGTTATTTTAGGAGTGTAACTCCCTTATCCTGACTAGGGAGAAGGGTCCCTACTTGGACAAAGGTGCAAGCCCTTGCCAACTAGAGACCCCCATTTCTAACAATGGCCCTCTAGGGTTGTAATGTGATATGAGGGTGTAACCAAAGGTGCTTCCATCTACCTAATGCATACATTTGAAATGTAATGTGCAGTATTTAGTAGTGTGTGTATAAAAAAAGTACCTTTTCTTTTTAAAAGAAAAAGCACTGACTGGGCAATAATTTATTGAGCGCTGTTGTTACATGCCAGCGAATTGGGATTGCTAGCCCACACCACCTCCCCCAAATAGGCCTTGAACAGCTCTGCTACACTACCCTGAGAGAGGCAAGTGCTACAAAGGGTATTTGGTTCGCAGTAACGAGACAATTGCGGACTTATTACTTGTGAATGACTTACATTCTTTGCAACTTATAACACAATTTATTACAGGCACCACCAGTTGAATACCAGTAGAGAATTTGGCTGCCTACTTAGGGAACTAATAGATTTATGTTTTCTAAAACTGGCATTAATATAATTTTGTTTGCTGTATCATTATTTTTACTTATTTTTATGTTTTTCTTGTTTTCACATGTAGGTTTGTTTTTTGGGAATACTAAAGTGATTTTATTTATGCTACAACATAGTTGCTGTGATCTTTTTATTTTTATTTGTGTAGGTCAGTAATTATGTTTCTTGGTTTGCTTAATTTTCATACATGATTCCCTGGTGAGTGGAATAAAATTCATTTTGTGTAAGAAATTAATGATTTGCACAACACAAGTGCAGTGAAAATTATACATTGAATGTTTCCAAAACTGATTTTTAGGTCTGACTGGAAGCAGCCTTCCAGGCCTCTGGTACTGCTAAAATAAGCCTTGGCATAACCAATAGGACTTTGTTTTCTGCAAGTGTAAAAGTGCTTTAAAATCGATGGTCGAGTGTTTGTATGTGTGTTTATCGAGGTATGTATGGATGAATAGGTCACTGAATTTAGGGGCTGTAAGAGTGGTTGTATATGAGCAACTATAAATGGAAAATGAGAGAGTGAATGCGTAAGACCATTCCACAGATTCAAAAAAATACATGCTATATGAGTTCTATTAAATTCCCTCTAATTTGATTTGCATGGACCACCCACGTGGTAAGGACAAAATCTACATGAGATGGAATTTTTTCTGCTGTTTACATTGTAATCGATTGGTCAGCATCCTGAAATCAGCAGTGCATCCTACAGTATCACTCTTCTGCTTCCTTGACTTTGGGGCATTTAGTAAAGTCTCACGCAAGAGCCATTCTTGGGATACAACAGCTGAAAAGGCACAGTTATTACAAGTGCAGCAAGGGAGTGCACGCTGGCAGAGAGCCTGCCTAGGCACCTTCAGGGCTGGCACAGACCACATTCATGCATGTGCCAAGCAAGTCGACGAGAAATTCACTAAGTCCTAAATCACAAGAAGGAAAGAAGTTAAAACATATGTTACCATTGAAATATCCTCAGTTTTGTAGACTTATTTTCCTTTCCTTTAGGAAGCACTTGGGATGATTTTGTACAGAGATTTATTTTTTCCCACATCGCTCAAAAGGCTTTCAGTCTGTCTTGTATATAACTCTATATATTCTATAGAATAATGTTTCTGTGTTTGTTTCTAGCTTACCCCTGGGATCAGTCAAGTTTGAAGTCTTTAGAAATAGACCTGAAGAAATTTGAGAAATTGGACGCATATGCTTCAAGGGTAAGGTGAAGGGCCTCCATTTACTAGAATGCAGTGGAAACCATCAATACAATTACTGAACTGTTGGTAATGTTTAAAATACCTGCTCGACTTGCAGACTTCACCAAGGAATCTCTCTCCTAACAGTAGTACATAACCCTGAACAGGGGCAAAATTAAACATGAAGGGTGGGGGGCTAACACTCCCAGCCAGAGCTGGCCCTCGCACTGGTCACACACAGTGCAACAGTCTTTTTTGACGCCCACTCCCCCAATTCCTCCTTCTCTATGAAGTCCCTCACTAACACTCACCAACAATGCACCTCATCTTTCTGTAGCACCTTTCTGATCAAACATTTCATTTTTTAATAGCGCTACTCATAGTTTACTCACACTCAGTTCTGTGATCAACGTGGTACACGTTCTTTGTAGCAGGCACGTTAACTCTGCGCTGTGTGGGTGGCATGTGAGTGCACAGTGTGCGATGTGACAGTGTGAGAGGAGTGACTGCAGGGTGACTGAGCTGACCAAATTAATTTGAGTACGGTGTAAGTGCAGAGTGGGACGAATGACTGCATGGTTAGTGATGGGCTTGTTTGAGTGAGATTGCAAATTGAGCAGTAAAGGGGACAGGTTAGTGAAGTACCACATGAGTGCAGGGTGAGCAGTGTGCTCGTGTGACTGCAGGGTGAGGTACAGGGTGAACAGCACAAGGGCATTGTGAGCGCAGAGTGATCACTATGAGTGCAGGGTGAGATTGAAAGTGAAGGGCACGAATGAGGAGTGAGTTGTCTGAATGCAGGATGCATTCCCAGACACTTGGAGTAACTTAGCTTGTTATTGACGGCAGTGTAGGGTTTCAGACATAAGTTAAACTATTGCTATTATGGCATTAATCAGGGATCGAGGGTGGAGGAAATAAATAATGTGCTGATCCTGCAACAAACTTCCAGTCTTACGATTAGGGTTGCCAGCTCATTCTTTTAATGTCCCAGAGGCTACAAAAATGAACAGTCACCTAAAGCCGTATTTTTAGCACTTATCTGTGCATACTTCAAACAGCAAATATAAACAGCAAGCACTTTTAATTGTGTTGTAGGGCTGCCTGAATGATCCATGACTGATAATTAAAGGGAACAAAGAGAGAAAAGTCACATTACAAATGAATATATATTATTTATGTTTATAACCCGATTTAGTGTCAAGTAGAGGTCTTTGCAGTCTCTTTAAATACATGGCTGGCATTTTTCTTCTGGCAACCCTACTTTATATTCCTTTTCATGAAATGCATACTAACATTACAGCAGTTCAAATGTAAGGAATAGGCAGAGTGGGACCCAGGGGGTACTGGAACCAGAAAAAAACCAAGCCTCTGTAACCAGTTTACAAAGGTATGTAAATATGCAAATAGTCTTTAAAGACCTATGAAAAACTCGGGCGTGCCGGATATAAGACTCCAGACACTGCCCAGCCGAGCCCACAGCAGCTCAATCTGCAGCAGCCCGGGCTGAGACACGCAATGGTGGAGGGGGGGGGGGCTTAAGCCTTTTTAACCCTATGGGCGGCGCACGCCCGGCCCTGAATTTCCTTGCTAACTGCATACATGCCATATACGCCACCTGGTACCATACATATACGCATCAGCATCTCCTTGGTAATGTGTGCTTGTTAACTCTTAAAGGGAGGTTCTTCAAAGATGATGCAGGAACCAGTAAGGCAGAGGATAGTATTTACTCATACCCATAAAGGGAGTGTGGACACAAAAATACTACTCTGCTACTTGTTCGAATCAGTCACCACTGCAATAAAGAATGAAAACCAGACCACTGAACTTTCAAAAAGTCTTCATACATTTGTATTTATCACAGTGCAGCACAATCCCATGTCTTTGTCTATTAATCAAGACTGCATGCTAACAGCATGATAGCTTTCATGTCTTACAGTGGGAAAATAAGAGTATGTTTCCCATGATGCTACGTATGGAGAAAAGAAAGTAAATACTCAAGCATAATAGTAAGGGATGGTGTAGCCCTCACATGGGTGAAGTTGTTGAGAAACCGCCCTCGGAAGTTCAGGACTGTTGTCCGTGATTGGGGCCTAGTGGTGCCCATGCTAATCGCATCGATTGGCCTTCTTTTATTCCTGCATTACGAACTCCCTGATTATGTGCATTCAGGATTTCAATGTTCTTGCATTACGAACTGCCTGAATATGTGCATTTAGGATTAAATTATTCTCGCAGTGTGACCTGCCTTATTACTTGCATTAAGGAGTGCATGATACTTGCATTACGAACTGCCTGAGTACGTGCATTGAGGATTGCATTATTGCATTACAAACTGCCTGATTACGTGCATTGACGATTGCATTATTCTTGCATTACGAACTGCCTGATTACTTGCATTGAGGATTGCATTATTCTTGCATTACGAACTGAATTAGTCTGACGATACGAACTGCATAACAATGCATTAGGACTGCATTCGAATATCGTGAACTGCTCATTAATACCACAAGAACCTACAAGTGTTTGTCGGCCTAATAACCGGCAAAGTAAAACATTACGAATACGCATATGTTGGATTTCTATCGTTTTGTCTTACCGTATTTTTCCTCTTAATAAAGATACAGCTATTTTTATACATCAGTGTGGTGTCCATTTGTGGTGTTATCACTGTGTCACTGGCAGTGCGGTTGCAAATACTTTACACATTGCCTTGAAGATAAGCCTGACTGCTCGTGCCAAGCTACCAGGGGGTGAGGGGTGGTTATTAAAAAGGGTGTCTCTCCTTTCTCTGACTAGAAACAAGGGTCCCTATATGGACTAAGGTGACTGCCTCAGCAAACTAGGGACCCCCACTTCTAAGAGGCCCGATTCACAAAAGTCATCTGAGACAAAATCCTAACTTTCTGACTTTCGGTATTCACAAAAGGCATTTAGGAGTAGTAAAGTTAGGAATCCTAACTTTACTACTCCTAAATGCCTTTTGTGAATACCGCAAGTCGTAAAGTTAAGATTTTGTCTCCGATTACTTTTGTGAATCGGGCCCTTTGATGCCACAATAGTACCAGCTTAAAATATTGCCTCCCCTCATTAAAGCAAATATCAGAACTCCACTTCTGTTTGCGGTTTCTCTGAGAAAAGCTGTCACTTCAGGAGCACACCTAGACTGTTGAGGTACATAAACAGTGGCCTGGGTGGATCTTTCTGACGTTAATAAATGGCATAATGACAAGTGTCATTTTGATGAATGAATGCTGAAAAATCCTAAAACAACAAATATACTTAATCGCATGTTTCTTGTTATTCTTATTCAGCTTCCCCTTCCCCAAACCCAACCCGGCTTCTCCCATCCTTTCATCACCATTCTTTATACATTTTCACACTTCTTTGACACTGGTTAGACTGTGGCATTGTCCAGACTTGTTTCATAACCACTAGTTCCATCAGTAATTGCACTATATATAAGCGGGAATTTCCGTTCACACCCTGTAATTTATCAGGGGACTGTCTTCATTGGTGTATGGAGTATGTTACCTGCCTCATAATGCGAATGTGTGACAGAATCCTGCATATGTTTAGCATGAATGCCGTCATCATGCTGGCATTAGAACGAACGCTTCATTTCGACGCGGTCCTTTACCATGAAAGTTGTTACAACGACTTGCCTTAGGGGGGTGCTGGACTTTGGAATAGTATAATTTACTATTCCATCTCCAGTCTGTCCAACAGTAGGGAAGGTGTTGGACTTAAAATCAAACACCTCTCCACCAATGCGCCCCCCTACAGCAAGTCGTTGTAACAACTTGCGTGCTAAGCAAATGCGTGGTAAGGAAGCGTTTGTTCTATTGCCGGCATTGTAAAGGCACAGCGTGATTCCAGCTTTGTTTTAAAGGACGTGTTCCGCACTCAAGTTCTTGAGTTGCCTGGCACACAAGTCCGCCTGCTCAGCTTTACTCTAGGACCCGCTGGTCTCAAAGCAAGAAACATTTGTGTGTCATTTTGATTAAATGCCACGTTTTCATAATGGTTTCCTTTTCATAATGATTTCCTTAGAAGAATCTTGTCATATTCGACATCAATGTCGGCATTTATATAGCTCTAAACCGCGATTCTTCGCTCCCCTCTTCAGTTTGATGGAAATATTGAATATATGAGAGCAATTGAATATATGATTAAAGTAAAAATATTCTTTATAACTATGAGCATTCGATAAAATGTTTTAATTAAATGTTCAGCCTAATAAAATCAATTTTTTCCTCTCTTCTACCACAGGTAGATGTGACGGGCAGTGTGGAAAACCTGGTGGGAGTTCTGCTGAAGGAAGCTCACACTGAGCTCGAAAAAGTCAGAGCTATCTTTATCTGGATCTGCCATCACATAGGTAGGTAATTGCAGCCAAGACCCCCACGACTGGACACAGTTGTTTTTGTCGTCCAATAAAAATTATGTTTAGCTACTTTTTTATTGATAGTTTCCCACTGCCACTCCCAAAAGCTAATCTTTCAAAAGCTCTATTGCGCTGAAATTCCCATTTCATTAATCTTACAGCATATACTCCTACGTCTGCTTATTTTTATTTTCAAGTCTTAAGGCCTGATTTGGAGTTTGTCAGATGAGATACTCTATCACAAAGGTGGTGGATATCCTGTCTCAAAGTTTCAAAGTTTATTAATCATGATATAGTATATTAGAAACTTTACATGATGGAAGAACACAGTATTAACCAGTACACAATCAATTAAAAACTACAAGGACGTGCTAAAACATAAGGTTACTTCAGTGAATGTCCTAATTTAAACAAGCGTACACACAGTAAAGTGCTAGTGTTAGAACTCTTCAGTAATTGTCCTTAATGCTACCTAAAAAGCTAAAGGAAATCCTGTCTACTTTATTACAAGTGCAGTAGGAGGATATAATGTATTTGCAATAGAGCATGAGCCATCTATCACGTTTGTGACTGTGTATCCCATGCGTACAAGGAATGGGACATCAAACTCTAAATCAGGCCCTTTATACATGAGTTAAGCAAATTGTGGAATGTTACTCACTCTTGCTTATCAGAATATTTTGAATGTGGCAATTAACAGACATTAGGTGCCTGTATTCAAAGCCCCCTGCCATGGGCTGAGAATAGTTTAGCATAAACCTTACACCCTTCTTTCCTCTTCTGATTTCTACTGTAACTGATAGTTTTAGGAGGAGCCGGGTGCAGCCTGCTCCTGGTGCAGTTGTCATTCAGAAGTATTAATCACAGGAGTAGGGAGAACAGAGGTCTCCGACGCACTTTACTTTACATAACTTGTGAGAAGAACACTTCATTCACCTGTCTCCACAACCACCGTCAGCAAATGACCACTGCCGTGTAAACCTCGTGGCACCCGCAGAAGTTGTGATTCAGTGACAGCAACTGAAGACTGGGTGGCGAAGTGAGCTAAAGAAAAAGGAGGGATTCAACCCAGAACTGTGAGTGGGGGTGAGTGTTTGAAAAGTTTCAGCGATCTGTTCATCATCTCCTTGTGTTCGCTTAGTTGGCAGGGTATGCCCAGACGTGGGTCCCTTGCTCACTTTGCCACTGGATTCAAGCTAGCCTGGTTGAGGAGGGCTGTTAGCCCAAAACCGGTCCCAGGGTGCTTGTTTCCAGTCCAGGAAGACATGGCTTGGCAGTTCAGGCTAGACTGTTCCCACGAATTTTAAAGGAACAGAGGTCCCATGCAAGAAGGGTAAAAAGGTTATCACAATTTCTAAAATGAGAAGGTCGGAGGAATAATAATGATAGGAGAGAAGGGGGGAGAGGAGGACAGAAGGGGGAAGGGAGGAGGAAGTAGGGGTTGGAAGAAGGGGAAAGGGAGCATGGTGGCAAAATTTATTTGGCAGTCTTAATGAGACAGGGAATGAGGAGGGCAAACAATAGGGAAAGAAAAAATCCAGCGATAAAGAGCATTTAAGACGTTACACAGCATAATCAAAAAAGTTCTGATTTGAACAGCATAATCAAAACAGTTATGACAAAATCAAGGCATGGTTAGAGCAAGTTAGACCAATCCTCCAACCGGTTCAATCCTGTGTGCAGACTGTCAGTGCGGATTATCCATTTAAGTTCCTCTTTGTCCAGGATCGCAGCGATGTTGGAGTTTCTGGCAGGTTGTTGGATCACGCTAATGAATTGCCACCTTAAGTCATCTTCGGTGTGGTTCAAAGCTGTGAAATGTTCGACGAGTGGGGCATTGGCAGTTTTGCACCGGATCCTGCTTCTATGCTGGCAGATCCGTATTCTGATCTTCTGTGTGGTTTGTCCCACATAGATCAAGTTACAAGGACAAGTGATTGCATAAATAACATTAGAGGTGTTGCAATTGGAAAAGTGACGCAGAGTGATATTGATGTTGGCATGCGCACATTTTTTGGTGTCTGAGGTGAGATTGCAGACACTGCAGGTGGTGCATTTAAAGTGGCCAACTAAAGGCGGTAGATTCCAAAGTGTCCTGATGGTGACGTCCTTTTTAGTGTCAGGAAGAGTGGCCCTGACCAGATGGTCTTTGATGCTTTTACTCTTTTTGAAGGCAAAGAGAGGGCGTTCTAAACTCAGGTGGCCAGCATTGAGTGTAGGCCAATGTTTCAGGATGCATTTCCTCACTGTGTTGGATATGGGTGAGAAAGTAGTAACGCAAACAATTTTTTCATAATTTTTCTTGGTCTTAGGACTCAGTAAGGTCTCCCTAGGGCAATACCATGCTCTTTTCAGTGCTATTTTGACAAGTTTGTGTGGATAGCCTCTGCTGGTAAGTTTCTTAGATAGGATATTGGCCTCAGAGAAGTAATCTTTCTTAAAGAAATAGTTGCGCCGTATGCGAAGGAATTGTGAATAAGGAAGTGAGTCGCGGAGGGCACTGGGATGGTGACTACTGTATGAAAGTAAGGTGTTTTTGTCAGTAGGCTTACGGTACAATGTAGTGTAGAGTCCACCATTGGCAGCAATGATGTATAGGTCCAAGAAGGCTATCTTGTGGTTACTGTTATTAACAGTAAAGTTAAGGCCATGACTGTGTGTGTTGAGCCACTGTTGGAATTGAAGGAGATTGTCTACAGAGCTGTTCCAGATAAGGACAATATCGTCTATGTAACATTTCCATTGGAGGATGTGACATCTGAAGGGGTTCAAGGGGGATAGTATAGTGTTAGTTTCCAACCAATCCATGTAGAGTATAGCGAAATTTAGGGCGAAAACTGCGCCCATGCTGGTACCTTTGACTTGTTGATAGAAATGGCCATCAAAAAGAAAGAAGTTCCTGGTAAGGCAAATCTTAAGAAGGTGAAGGATGAAAGAGGTAGGGACCGCGTGGGGTTGTGGTCTTGAATTGAGTACCATTCCTATAACATCAATGCCCTCGTCTTGGGGAATATTGGTGTATAGGGCTTCCACGTCGAGAGTACATAAGAGGCTGGACAGGGGATCAGTGAGAGTGCCTCAACAAGATTAACCATGTCCATGATATCCTTAATGTAACATTGGGTGGTAGGGACAAATTCTTTAATGAAGTGATCAATGTTTCTTCCAAGAGGTTCGAGGATGGACCCACAACCCGAGACTATGGGACGCCCGGGTGGATTGGCGGCATTTTTGTGTATTTTGGGTAACGTGTAGATTACTGGAGTGCGAGGTGATTTGGTGTTCAGGTACGTGAATTCATTCTTAGTAAGAAAGCCCAGTGAAAGTCCTTCCTCTGTAATGTCAAGAATAAGTTTTTGAATCTCCCTGGTGGGGTCAGTCGGGAGTCTCAAATAATAATCAGGTGTCGATAGTTGCCTTGTGGTAAATATTTCATTACCGGTACTATTTTTTATGCGGTAAAGTCTATGAGGAATAACTCAGTAAATATAAGAGGCAGAATCCGTGGTATTAGAGGTTTAAAAAGGCTTTATTCCTATACAAAGGAATGTAATTCGAATTACAGGCTTCTATTCCATCACCACGAAAGTTCAGGAAGGAAGGGCATACATTATTGACAGGTAATCATTTTTATAAGAATTACATTATAGTGTAACAGATGCAGGAGGCGTAACAGCTGATAAGAGAGATAAAATATGCATACGTAACCAAAAAAGGCGTAAACATGGGTGTAACTAAAATACGTCATTAAACATGATGTCACAAATGGGTGGATCCATAAGAGAATCCTGCAATGTCAGCAGAAATATTTGGCAGAGATGCGTGCGCAGCCGCATGACGTGTGATTGACGTGCAACTAGAGGGTGAAGGGGACTTGACATTTAGCTCTACATGTGGAGACAGAAGTCTGAGGGTTATGTCAACCTAATCCCAAATCATATCTAATATCCTATGTTTAAAGAACTGTGTTATCCAAAAGGAAAGGTCTCTTCGGACGGAATCTATTCTATACTGACTGTTAGTGCGTGTACGGGCATCTAAGTGTCTACATGAGATGCGAGGGGGCAGGAATCTTCCATGGTAACGGGGCTATGAATTACTTGCACGAGGACAGTGAGGCCTGGCCCTTTGCACGGTAGCTAGAGGAATGTTTACCTAAACTACTAGACAGGAATGCATCGGATGAGGAGCGAAGCAGATAATCTTGAAGGTGAAATACAGTTTTTGGCAGGCAACTGGCTGGATCAGGCACCGTTAGCCGCGCAGGGAGTAGGACAAAGTTCATGGATACAGAGGCTGGCTCAGACTGGAGCTTTCAGAGGCAGAAGGCAGGAAAAGGCTTGATGACAGAATTCAGGGCCTACTCGCCTGAATCTGTAAAATGTGGAAAGTGAACCACATAAAGTCGGTGGCCTTTCATACTTAGGAATGGAGTATCTGACCCATTCATGGCGGATCTGAAAGAGGACATGTTAACGGTAGACGCACATGTATTTGCGTCTTTAAAACTGGAACTGGAGGGAACATACATGTACTTATAGCATGCACATGGAGCCGTTGGGGTCTACGATAGGGGACATAACTGATCACAAAATTCATATTTCCTCATTCCCTCCTTGTCCCCTACGGACCCTCAGGAGATATCGATCTTCATCAATCCATCGATCTGTTCATATAGCATCATTTGTTCTTCTTTCTTCTTCCGGGATCTTGAACGAAAACTTGGAGGTGGAATACACGATGTGGCACACAGGCCACAAATCGCTGGCCCACATTGTAGACATAAGCAGCAACTGAATAGTATGAGAAAGCCAATACCTAGGAAGGATAGGATTCTCCATCCCCAGGCTGACAACACGCCCCAGAACCAACCGGACCAAGTCCAGGTGCCTGGACTCTGGTATATCTGGCTTATAATCTTATGAAGGCGGGTTATGGCTTTGTATACTGACGGCGAATTTTCTGGTATGAAAATGCAGCAACTTGATCCGATGACCCTACAAGCTCCGCCCCTATCGGCCAGGATGACGTCAAGGACAAGACGATTTTGAAGTACAACAATCCGCATAGCAGACTGCTCTTCTGTTAAATTGCCTAAGACGGAAATAGTTTCGTTCACTACTGCTTCAAGGGTTCTGGTTAATCTACGTATCAGCTTACTATTAGTGACTGTACCTATATATGGAAAGAAACCTTTATTGAAATCTGTGTATTTTTCCCATGCTGTTTCAGTGTAATCGACAATTGGGAGATCTCTCTGTTGTCTATTGTGTACTAAATGGGTATTCCTATGATAATCAGGCGGGGCTAGGAAAACAGGTGGCAGAAGGAATGCTATGTAACAAGTACCATCCCAATCTAGAGGTAGACATATATATGCGGTCTGGCCACATATGAAGTAGGAATGATGGGAAGCTCTAAATGTAGACTTGCCTTGATCACTGAATTTTATTACAGTGGTGCATTTACTATGGCCCATATGTATGGAACCATTCTTTCTTATACATAATTCCCCTTTTACTGGGAATACTGACATGGCGGGCAAGATTGGTGTAGCTTCAGATTCAACGTTCAGGATCATGAGGTTAAGTGTAAAATTACCTAATCCATATACTTCATTTTCTAGATCAGTTCCTGTTCTTTTGGGAAGTCCCTCCTTGTTAGGGTAGCAGACTTTAAGCAAAACTAGGTTCAGGTTTCCCCACACCCAGTTGTCTTGGTAAACTACGGAATCAGAATCTAAGGAATTAATCAAACTAAACCATGCTCCACAGGAGCCATTGTGTGTGAACGGATATGGAAAGAGGGGCAAAACTCCCTTATAGTTTTGATAAGGAGGGAGTCGGCCACATATCCAACAATTTGTGGCATTGCTGGTCTGATGGGAATGATGTAACATACTAATGAATGTGTTGTTGCGCAGCGCAAATCTATAGGACAACTCATGCGGAGGTAATTCACTAAAAGAATGTTCTGCAGTTATATTGTAAGCACGTTTAAGAATAGGGTAATACATATGCAATAGTATGCTGAAAATAATGATCAGAAGACTTAGAAAAAACAAAATTAATAATGTTACTGTGCAGTGACTACGAAGTGATTTACAATATGCATGTTTTTTCAGCTGCATTTGCTGATTTCTTTCTCTATTCCGGTCTAGAGGATACATGTCAGAGACAAATTCAACCGATTCACCTTGGAGAGGACTTAAACAATCAAATTGTCTGACTTGCTAGACCTCAATTTTAGTTTGTACAGTTCTTGTTTTGATTTCTCAACCAAGGGGAGCTTTGAGTCTGTCTGTGAGGGAATACAAGGTTGAGTATTCACGCTGGAAGGTAGTCCATAAAATTTCTTGATATGACTCGAGTGCAACCACCCTTTGCGACCTTCAATCTTCACGGCAGTCCTTGTAGTCAATAGAACCAACTTAGGTGACTTCCACCTGGGATCCAGTTGGGTCTTCCGGTCGAAATTCCTGACCAAAACCAGGTCACCAGGAACCACGTCATGGGGCTTCCCCTCAGTATGATCGGGAAAAGCTGCGGCTACCTGTGAACGACAAGATTGTAGTGCAGACATCAAGGAAGCCAGGTAATCTGTCAGCATATTACAGTCAACATCAGTTATTTTGCGAGGTATAGGCGTCCCCCACATATTTGGTGGTCTACCGAAGATCACCTCATACGGGGATAGCCCTGTTCGAGAATGTGCTACCATTCTCATGTAAAAGAGCGCAACTGGTAAGGCTACTATCCAGTCGACACCTTTTTCCCTACATATTTTGGACAATCTAATTTTCAGAGTTTGATTATGACGTTCCACGAGACCTGCGGCCTCGGGATGCCGGACACAATGGAATTTCCATTGGTAGCCTAACAAAAGGGAAACGTGTTTCATTAGTTCGGATGAGAACGGCTGGCCGTTATCTGAGTAGACAACACGTGGTAAACCGTACCGTGGGAAGAATTCTCGAACTAACTGTTTGGCAGTAGTCGGAGCAGTGTAATCTGAAACCGGGTATGCTTCTGTCCAACGGGAAAGAGCACAGACAACTATGAGAACATATTTGAATCCTCGACATCGTTCCATCTGGATATAATCCATCTGGAGGACTTCAAAAGCATGATCGGGAAGTTGAAATCCACCCTGCTCTACGGGGATGCTTTTTCCTGGATTAAACTGACAACATATCATACAGGTACGAACTTTCTGTTTAGCTGCTGCTCGCAAGTGTTTGTTGAACCAAATGTGTTGAATGCTGTCTAGCATAGCTTTTTCTCCTAGGTGCGCTGGACTATGTATTGTGTTAATAATGACTTGAACCATAGAGTCGGGAAGAAACCATATAGATTTTTCCTTCGTCATCCATCCTTGATCCGTTTGGATCCCTCCTAATTCAGTCCATTTCTTTATTTCTTCTGGTGTAGCATGTGTCTGTATGTCAATTACATCAAGGGCGGGATCCTTAACTGTCATGCAATGTGTTGGTGTTGGAACTATTGTCTTTGTCATGTCAGTTGTGTGAGTCTGATTCTGAGCCGTCTGTTTAGCTGTTCTGTCAGCTAGGTCATTACCCTGAGAAATGATATCGGTAACTTTTGTATGGGCTTTGCATTTCATAATCGATATTGCAATAGGTAGATGAATCGCGTCTAATAGGGTTTGAATGAGGGGTCCGTGTTGGATGTGGGCACCGTGAGAAGTTAAATAACCTCTCTCTCGCCACAGTACGCCGAAGTCATGGACGACTCCGAATGCATAACGTGAATCTGTGTATATGTTGACTTTCTTATTTTTGGCTTGAATACAGGCTTGTGTCAGAGCGATGAGCTCTGCTGCTTGAGCTGACAAAATGTTAATACAGTTTGTTTCAATGACTTCAGTGTCTGTTGTGACTGCGTAAGCGGCCACTAACTCTCCTGTACTTGTTCTCATACATGACCCATCTACATACAATGTCAAGTCTGGATCTGACAAAGGGATATCTGTCAAGTCTTGTCTGGGTTTTGTTGTGATAGTAATGACTTCGACACAATCATGTGCCAATGGATCTGTTCCGCCCACTGGTAACAGTGTGGCAGGATTTAACGTATTACAACGTCTGATTTCTATATGTGGCTGAAATAATGTCAGTTCGTAACCGGTAAGTCTCGCTATAGTCAAGTGTTGTGTTTGTGTGCGGTTCAAGAGAACCTCTACTGCATGTGGTACTTGTACTGTCAATTGATGTCCTAACACTATGGCATCGCTTTGTCTGATTGCTAAAGCTGTTGCTGCCACTGATTTCAGGCACGCAGGAAGAGCCTGAGCTACTGGATCTAATGTACTAGAGAAATAAGCACATGGTTTGTGTGATCCTGCTTGTTCCTGAGTGAGTACTGACAAGGCAGTACCTTCGCGTTCTGTAACAAAGAGTGTAAACTGTTTACTGTAACATGGTGTTGCTAAAACAGGTGCTTGGCATAAAGCTTTCTTTAAGCTTTCAAAGGCATGTGTATGTTCTGGAGTCCAAGGGAGGACAGTCGATATGGCTGCCTCCTGTGTTGTCAACTGGATGAGTGGTTTTGTTGGAAATGCATATTGAGGGATCCACTGCCTACAGTATGAAGTGAGGCCTATAAAAGCCCGCACCTCCTTTTGTGTCTTGGGTGGTGGTATGTTAGCGATTAACTGGATGCGGTCGGGTGTAAGCTGTCTTCCCTCCTTGGACAGCGAGTGCCCAAGGTAAACAACTCGCTGGACACAGAATTGCAGCTTAGAAGGGGACACCTTGTGCCCCTTGTCGGCCAGAAATTTCAAAACCGTCAGTGACGCATTTTCACATTCAGGTTCGCTTCGGGCGGTGATCAGCAGATCATCGACATATTGAAGCAAGGCAGTGTTAACTGGCATGTGGATACTGTCAAGTTCTCGTTTCAGTGCTTGGCTATAGATGCTGGGGCTTTCTGTAAATCCTTGAGGTGCGCGTGTGAATTTAAAACTTCGTCCATTTAAACTGAATCCGAACAGATATTGACTTTCCGGATCTATTGGGACGTTAAGAAAGCATTCTTGAGGTCAATTACAGTGAAGAACGTTGCTTCGGAGTCAATAGCGGTTAATAATGAAGAGATATCTGGGACCACAGGGTATTGTGGTACAATACATTTATTTAATTCGCGCAGATCAATAACTAATCGATATACTGGTGGTGCTTTTGGATCCGTTCTTTTAAGAATCGGAATTATCGGGGAATTACATACATTGGAGTCGGTTTCGACAACCACTCCTTGTGTAATGAGCTCGTCAATGATTTGCAGCAAAGCCACAACAGCTTCGGGTGGTAATTTGTATTGTCGCATTCGTGGTAGTATCACTCCTGTTTTTAGTGTGACACGATATGGTGTAATATTCATGCAACCAACATCAGTGGGGCCTTGTGCCCATAAATGTGTAGGTAAAGTTTGTAGTCGGTGATCCATGTCTCTGGACACGTAGTGACCTTTGAAGTCACGTAGAAATAGTCGTACTCCTTCCGGAGAACAACATATTATAGCTCCTAGAGCTTTCAAGGTTTTTATACCTAACAAGTTTTCTGGACATGATTTAGTAAGCAATAAATCTGTAGTACGTGTCAATGGACCAATCGTAAGTGGAAGAGGCTGTGTAACTTCATTAATTATAGGTTTTCCTGAGAATCCAAGGGAAATATTTTGCGAGCCTGAGAGGGGTGCCCCTGGAACTTCACTGTGTCTTATAGTTGTTCTGCTTGGCCCTGTATCAAGTAAAAACTTTCTGTCTTCCCCTAATAGTTCACTATGTACATAAGGTCCCTCTTGGTCTACAGGAACCTCAATAAGGGGTAAGCCAACTTCCCTCTCTAGGCTATCTCATGAGTATCGCTGATAATCGGGATAATCTGCTTGTGCATACTGATACATTTGTTGTGTTGTTGCTTGTGTTGCAGCAATAGGCTGCGCTTGCGGTGGTGCTACGTTCTGTGGTGCAGCTATTTGTTGCGGAGCTAGTTGTTGCGGAGCTAACCTAGGTTGTGCATGCTGAGGGATTGGTTGTTGATTCTGATCCTGTCTAGGTGGACGTGGTCTCTCCTGGGTTCCACCTGTAGCAATATTATGTTTCAGGACTGGACAATCGTGTATATAATGACCTTGTTGTTTACAATAGTTGCATGTCCCTTTCGTAGGACCTGCGGGATCAACCTTTTGGTGACCATTAGCTGGTACTGACTGAGCAACAAGCATTTTCATTTTTGTATCTTTCATACGTCTTTGTTCGTGTTCTTGTTCTTCTTTAATTCTATTGTGGTGATATTGTAACATCTGTAACATCTGTGATGGGGTATTTCCTTGCCAGGTACTTTCAAATTTCAATACTCTATTCTTAACTTGCAGGAGGGAATTTTCAACTAATTTTGTCACAAACAGATGTGGATATGACTCACTACTGGCTTTTATACCACTATTTATACCAAAACATTTTTCAAATCGGGAATAGAAATCACTAGTGTCTTCATCTGGTTTTTGTTTACAGGCTGAGATTGCACCCCAGTCTTCCTTTTTCGTAGTTAATAAACGTGGCAGTACCTGCACTAGTAGTCCTGCTAGTGCTGTAGTCTTTTCCCCAAGTCCTGCTCCTGCAGCTCGGGCCCTTTCTTCGTTTTCTAATGCTGTCCAATCTATCTTTTGGTCTCCCACCTCCCATTCCTTTTCTTTAAGTTTCTCATAAACACCGGTGGGTAATAGGACTTTTAATATCTTCATAATGTCGGGATAGGTATACTCTCCCATGAGTAACATGTCTTTTATTTCACGGTGGAAACCTGCTGGATCCTTGTCATGGCTGGGTACTACTTTCTTCATTTCTAATAATTCTAGTTTAGTTATAGGCGTGTACACAAACACGCGTGTAAAGTTATTACCGTCACCTCTGATTGGGTGTACTTCGCGTAACGGGTTCTGTCTATCTATGTGATACATTTTTCTTCCCATAATGGGAACTGGAACGTGTTCTGGACATACGAAATTTAAATATTGATTTCGGAATTCTAAAATTTCCCTAATTAAATCAATACCTGACCCTCTCCATATATTCGTGAGTAGTTCTGTCAATATGTCAGGTAAGGGTCCTGGATCGGAGTGTTGGCTTTTATATAATATAAGGAGGTGTTGAATCATGTATATACTAGCTAAACGCTGTTCGTATGGGTCAAGATTCAGAAACGTGTGTGCAAGTACATCATCATTGTAGTCGCTGGGACTGTCAGCCCATAGTACTGCTGACCTAGCTAATTCTTGTTCGTCCATGGAATCGAGCATATGGTACCCCCTTCGATCTCGGAGTAATTTATCCGCGGCTTGGAATAGGTGTTCGGGGGATTTGGTATTTAACATAGGATTTGGAAAATGTCTATTATATTCTGGACGTATTGGACGTATCTGATCATTAAAACCTCTAGTATTATTATGGGGTCTTCCTCTACCTACATAAGCTATCGTTTCTATTTGTACTGATTCTTGCTCCTCCTCCTCTTCTGATTCTACTCTGTCTGTTTCTCGTCTTTCTTTATGTATTCGTTCTACTTTTTGCGGATCTTTCGACACATGGCGATTATACACGCCTGTCTATCATGTTTCTCTTCTGATATGTTCTGACCCCATTTGACAAGTTTTTGCATGGTATCGTGATCTGCCCCGGGCCTGTCTTGATTCCTAATTACACAATTTATGAAAAAACGTAGTAGTTGTCTTTGTACGTCCACTTTCTGGTATTCCATAGCTTCGTTGAGACTTTCTGAACCCCGCCCTGTTTGGACAAAGCGATATATATTGTCTAGGTGTTCAACCATTCCTGGTATCGTCATTAAATATAATGTAGCTCGTCGCATACGTAGTGATGATATGAGCAATTTGTCCTGTCTACCTGGCACTGGATCATATCTACAATCCACAAGTTGTTCTTTAAACATGTCGGAGGTCGCTAATTGGGGTGTACGTTGAAGTGCTAAATCTCTAAGGGTCTGTTTATTTCTCGGCGGGGTGGCAGACATGTCTTTCGTACCTCCTGTAGCACCTTCTGAATCGCTGGGCACGAAAGGATTCGTTGGACGTAGGATAGAGATTGTCGATGCGGGAAAGACTGTAGAAACGGACGGACCCGTGGGAACTTGTGTAGGAGTTTGTAGTTGCGGGGATACAGACGGATGCTCTTGGTGTTGAACACCATCGGCAAGCGGTGTGGGTGGCATGGCATTAGCATACTCGGGAGCTACGTCGTCTAAATAGGAAGAAAGGAAAACGTCCTTTGCTGTTTTGGGATGTGGTTTGGGATGTGCTTTTATCGGGAGTAATGGAGGAGTTAAGTCTTTTGGTATTTCCGTGATAGCCTTAGGTAACCCTTCGGTCAGAAGAGGATACATACCATTCATAAGAGTGTTTCTTTGTCTATCTATTTGTTCTGAGTTTACTCGGGTACCTTCCTCAAGTAATAGATTTTCTCGGGTTTTATTTGAATTCTCTCTACCTTTCTCTTCCTGTCTGAGCGCTTTTTCTGTACGTCTGTATGATTCTTTACGCCATAATTCAATGGCATCTTTCTGCGACTGTCTGGCTTTCTTTTTCCATAATTCTTCTTCTACTCTCATGATGCAATCTGCATCCCAGGTCCCAGCTGCGGGCCATCTCTGATTTTCTGGCAATTCTTTGGTGTAGTCCACCCATAAATCAAGAAATAATACGGCATCTAGGCCATGTTTATGATACATAAAGTATCCTGGAGTGTCCCTAGGTGGAATGGGAACAGCTTCTTCGAGTACCCCTTTTCTGGTTTTGATCAGTCTTAATTTCGAAAAGAGCGGCATTTTTAGATCTTATTATTAGAACACACTTAGTACAGTAAACACAATAATGAACAGTCATTCACACCACAATGTATAGAACGTATTAAAACATTTTAACATTTAACAGTTTTTAACGAACAATGATAACTAATAGAAAACTAGTTACTGACATAATACTGATACTAGGTAATACTTATTTATATGCAAGACATACTATATATACTGCTAAACAGTACAGATACACTGCTGAAACAGTGCAGACCGGATTTGTGTACCCAAACCCGTCTTGACCGGCACAGACTATGTGCACGTAAAATGCCTCCCCGGTAATGGTACTCACCGGGTAGCTCGGAACGGAAGGCCTCGGAACGGAACTGAAACTGGACCGGACTGGACTCGACTCGACTGGACTCGGAACTTCGGAACCTGGTGGGTCTCTGTATACCTCGGATCTTGCTCTCTCAGCTAGGCTCTGGTCGGGATACTTCGCACTTCTCACCGCCTCGTCTGGGTGTTGATCGCAGCCTCAGTTGCCCCCGCTTGGCCGGAGGGAGATACAGGAAATCCTGCGGGTACGCGTTTTTGTCCGTTCAGCTGTGGCAGGAGACCGGGCCTGCAACGCACCGCCGGCGCGTGAGATGAGAAAGTGTCCCTGTTCGGGCGCCAATTTATGTGGTAAATATTTCATTACCGGTACTATTTTTTATGCGGTAAAGTCTATGAGGAATAACTCAGTAAATATAAGAGGCAGAATCCGTGGTATTAGAGGTTTAAAAAGGCTTTATTCCTATACAAAGGAATGTAATTCGAATTACAGGCTTCTATTCCATCACCACGAAAGTTCAGGAAGGAAGGGCATACATTATTGACAGGTAATCATTTTTATAAGAATTATATTATGGTGTAACAGATGCAGGAGGCGTAACAGCTGATAAGAGAGATAAAATATGCATACGTAACCAAAAAAGGCGTAAACATGGGTGTAACTAAAATACGTCATTAAACATGATGTCACAAATGGGTGGATCCATAAGAGAATCCTGCAATGTCAGCAGAAATATTTGGCAGAGATGCGTGCGCAGCCGCATGACGTGTGATTGACGTGCAACTAGAGGGTGAAGGGGACTTGACATTTAGCTCTACATGTGGAGACAGAAGTCTGAGGGTTATGTCAACCTAATCCCAAATCATATCTAATATCCTATGTTTAAAGAACTGTGTTATCCAAAAGGAAAGGTCTCTTCGGACGGAATCTATTCTATACTGACTGTTAGTGCGTGTACGGGCGTCTAAGTGTCTACATGAGATGCGAGGGGGCAGGAATCTTCCATGGTAACGGGGCTATGAATTACTTGCACGAGGACAGTGAGGCCTGGCCCTTTGCACGGTAGCTAGAGGAATGTTTACCTAAACTACTAGACAGGAATGCATCGGATGAGGAGCGAAGCAGATAATCTTGAAGGTGAAATACAGTTTTTGGCAGGCAACTGGCTGGATCAGGCACCGTTAGCCCCGCAGGGAGTAGGACAAAGTTCATGGATACAGAGGCTGGCTCAGACTGGAGCTTTCAGAGGCAGAAGGCAGGAAAAGGCTTGATGACAGAATTCAGGGCCTACTCGCCTGAATCTGTAAAATGTGGAAAGTGAACCACATAAAGTCGGTGGCCTTTCATACTTAGGAATGGAGTATCTGACCCATTCATGGCGGATCTGAAAGAGGACATGTTAACGGTAGACGCACATGTATTTGCGTCTTTAAAACTGGAACTGGAGGGAACATGCATGTACTTATAGCATGCACATGGAGCCGTTGGGGTCTACGATAGGGGACATAACTGATCACAAAATTCATATTTCCTCAGCCTAAGGATCTCTTGTTTATAGGAGTCTGTGTTTTGGAGGACAATGCCACCACCCTTGTCAGCAGGTTTGATAGTGAGATTATCCAATTGTTTGAGTTCTTGTAAGGCATTCTTTTCCGGTAGTGTGAGGTTGTAGGGGATAAATCTGGGTGTCTGTTCATGTAGGGAAAGTTCTTTTAGGATGAGTTTCTCGAAGGTAAATATTTCGGCTGGAAGGCTGTAGTGCGGGGGGGAAAAAGTGGAGGGGGGGCGAAAGGATGTGAATGCGGTGGAGGGTGTGTAGGGTTTGTTGAGAAAAAAGGCATGTAGGCGTATCTTTCTGAAAAAATGGAGTAGCTCAATCTGAAGTTGGAGAAAATCGGTCTGGTTGTGGGGACAAAGGAAAGTCCCTTGCTGAGTAGCGTAGTCTCTTTGTCTGACAGTTGGTGTTTAGAGAGGTTAAAAATGGGAATTTGCCGCCACGATACCAGCCCTCCCTTTCCTTCTCCCCTCCAGCCACAGAGGACTTCTACATTGAGTATACATCCTGTTACTCTGCTCAGCCGATCCAGGAACCTTAGGATCTGCTCCTCGCTGATTCTGCCCGCACGGCGCGGATCGCCGCACCCTGATTCACCCGCAAAGTTTCCCCATTACTCTGCAAGGTAAGGACAGCCTAGCCCACCTCCACCGCCCCGCGTCCTCTTGCCGCCACGCCCCGTCCGCCTACCCAGCCCCGCGTATTATTACCATCCCTCCTTTTCCTTCTCCCCTCCAGCCTCTGAGGACTTCTACATTATCGCGCGTCGGACCCCCGTGTCCATACGCTGACTGAGAGTTTGCGCCCAATCGCCCTTGACCTCAGACTGCCAGCGTTGCTTCCCCATGAAATTGCCGCTCCCGTAGTTCTCCGGCTACCACGTGAATCCTTTTTTTGTACCACGGCCCTTCTTCCCCACCTTTTCTTCTCGTTTTTTCCCCCCTTCTTTCCTCCTTGCCCCACACTGCCCGGGTGTACTGCCCTTATCTATCGCACCTTTGTTTACCTTTTTTCCTCCACTTGTGCTCATTCGCACTTTTTGTATCCACGCTCCTTTTACCTATCTCATCTTTATCTCTTAATCCCCTTCCTGTTGTTCCCATCACCCTTCCATTTCGCCACTTACCTTATCCCTTCTCCATTTTCATATACCCTCCCTTTTACCCTCACCTTTTCCAACATAACTCCCCCCCCACCCCCTTCCCAACCCCCCTGCAATCCACTCTTATTCTCCTGTCCCCCTCTCCTCTATTCCTCGGTCTTTATTTTCCTTACTCATTCTGCTACTACCTTTTAACCTACCTTCCCTCTCCTCCTCCTCCCCTTTTTTTTCCATCCCACCTAGGCTTTTTCCCAGGCACCCCTACCATCACCTTGTCCTGAAGAGATCCCACTATACGTATGGGGATCAAAACCTCGTCGACCGTCGTCTCTAAACTCAATTCTTTACTATATATTTGTTATTTGAGTATGAGATGTTGATCTGACTTTTACGTATTCTCACCTTTCACCAAAAGTCACCTTTTAAGTCACCAGCCTGGGTTAAGGAAATCGGCTGATTTCCCTTTTAACCTCCGCACGGCTAGTTCACTTATTGTTGTGTTTATTATGTTTTGCGAATTTTCATCCACTGCATTGATTCCTCCTTTGTATTCCAGTTTCTCATTTTAGAAATTGTGATAACCTTTTTACCCTTCTTGCATGGGACCTCTGTTCCTTTAAAATACATGTTTACCCCTGGTCCCGTCTGACTCTTAGGGTTTCCTTGTTTCCTTTTTGTAGACTGTTCCCACGAGGCACAGGGGCAAGACTGATTTGCATATAGCTGTGTCCGAACTGGAGTGGTGAAGTGAGCTAAAGAACGATGATGGATTCAACCCAGATCTGTGACTGGGAATGAGGGTCTGAAAAGTTTCAGCGCTCCGTCCATCATCTCCTTGTGTTTGCTTTGTTCGCCCCTAGTTGGCAGGGTATGCCCAGACGTGGGTCCCTTGCTCACTTTGCCGCTGGATTCAAGCTAGCCTGGCTGATGAGGGCTGTTAGCCCGAAACCGGTCCCAGGATGCTTGGTCCTGGGAAGACATGGCTTGGCAGTTCAGGCTGGACTGTTCCCATGAGGCACAGGGTCAAGATTGATTTGCATATAGCTGTGTCTGAACTGGGGTGGTGAAGTGAGCTAAAGAACGATGATGAATTCAACCCAGATCCTTGACTGGGGGTGAGTGTCTGAAAAGTTTCAGCACTCTGTCCATCATCTCCTTGTGTTTGCTTGGAACATGGGGAACGTACATCAGCAGCCATAAGGATGCTTTACAGCCCTAGTGACTTTTGGTTTCTGCTGGGCTGGTTTCCCCTTCCTCTCCTTGTTGGTGATGCCACTAACTGGCAGTGCAAGGAGGAGTGGTGTGCACTGGTGTGTGGTGCCTGTTCAAACTGTCATTCACTGGCAGTCACTGCAGGGGATGGAAGCGGGAAAATATAGCATGTTTGCGCAGATCTCAAGACTCAACCAAAAACCACACAAGACATTACCTCCTCGTCCATGTTCCCTGATCCAGTCCTTACAAGTGAGAATCCATCTCCTCTAAGTGACACCGAGTAATGAAGATTACTGGTAAGTAACCAGTGCATTAACAGCCTTGGAGCAGGCATTATCAAGTGGATAATTGCTCTTACGGTCTCGCGCTTTTGACCCTGCCCCTTCAATGGAAGAGTAGGCTATTATTTCACAAAATAATGTCACTTTAAAATTCCCTCGTTATATGTTCCTGCATCCCTCCTTGCCAGTATTTCATGGATGTTATTTAGGAGTCGCTGCTGAGACCCCTGGCATGCCCCTTGTGAACCCTGGCACTCCCTTTGCGACCTCTAGCGTCAGCAGTGGCAAAATCAGTGCCAGGAACATAAGCAGCTCGTCCCTATGGACGTTGGTGGGGTCTTCACTCTCCTTGTTTTTTGCCAATTTTTTATTATACTGATAGTGAATAATATTACATTATTCGCTATTAGTTTATATAGAAATGGAGTACAAATAGCTGTAATATCACTTTCACTGGCAGCTGAAGTAATTAAATAAAATGCTTTTAAATGTATGTATGTGTGCTTTCAGTTTTTAGTGTGTATGTAAGAGAGAGTGTGTGTCAATATTTGTTTGTGTATATGTGTGAATCCGTGTGCATGTGTAACCGTGTGTATGTGTAAGCATGTGTATGTGTGAGTGAAAGTGAAGGTCAAAGGGCATGTGAAGTCACTTCCGCTACCCCAGGCATTTTGGTGAATTGACTTCCATCCAGTACTCCTCCATCTATTTGCTGGTTGATTGCAAATGCATTAGCCACTGAAGTAGGTATCAACTCAATTATGTTTCTCAGCTTTGTCAGTCTCAGTTTCTCAGTTTGTTGGCTTTCTGCCTTATGTTTTTATGAAATGTATTTTTTAACATTGCTGTTGGTCAGATAATCTTGCTTTTTCGAGATATTTCCGAAATGTAATGTTGCTCCAGGAGATAGGCAATCAATGGCCTTTTTTTAGGTCGACTATTCGAGACCTCTTGTATATACTTTAGTATATACTTATATGTGTATGCACTTTGTGGGCTCTGGAGATCAGCCCTAGGAAATGTCTGCTTCCGCTTAGGTATCTTTCTTTCTGTTCAACTGCCTCTATTTAACTTTCTTGATAGAAAATGACCAGGAGAGGTCAGTAAAATACCAGAATTGCTTTCTGCTGAGGGACTTTCTTTTTTAAATTTTTCTGGCAATTGCCTCTATTTAACTTTCTGATAGAAAACGATCAGCAGTGATCAGTAAAATACCAGAATCACTTTAGCATTCTCTAGATTCCAGTCCATAGAAATTGTCTTCGACGAGCACCCGTAGACAACAATATTTTTTTCAAATCTTGTTTTTTCAGTAATATGACCATCGAAGGCCCTGCTTTTATATTAACACCGCTTTAGACTATACCATTTCCACCTGAAGGGTAATATTTCTCTCCATGTGTTCCCCTACCTGGCATGTAGCACAGTTTGGTGCTTACTTTCCCTCCATGTTAAAGAACAGTAGGTGTTTCAGCAGCCAGGCTAATGTGCTGCATAGCTAAATACATATAAGGTCCCAAAGGCGAGACCGATTGCACTGCAAATGCTTGTTATGGAGAGACGTCCGTGCCCTTTGCAGATAGTTAACGAAGACCCAACATCTCGATATTATGGCCTTTTTTCCTTTTCCAGAGTACGATGTCGTGGGATACCATAACAAAGGCGCACGTTCAGGGGATGCAAAAGATGTTCTTCAATCAAGGAAGGGCGTCTGTGCAGGATATGCTGGTCTGTTTCTACAGATGTGCAGGTAACTTTAAGGGGAAAGATCAAACACGAAGAAAATGTACATGGCCACTGCTTTTTATTATAATGTTCTTTGGGGTCCATAAACAAAAACTTTTCACCACCCTCAAATTTACACTTAGTTACATTTATCTGAATTTTTATAAATAATTCATTCTCTTTGACTCCAGAGGAGAAAAACTTGATACCTCACACACATGCGAAGGCGCACGGATCTTGCAATCTGCGTGTTTTTCTTGCAGTAAATGATATTTAAGTGTGGCCTAAGTACAAGATTTGTTTCTCTCATGACAGTGATAAACTCAATTGCATATACACCTTGGTCGAATTACTCATTTCTACATTTTATATATAAAAAAAGTACTAGATTTCTGTGCAAGTTTAGGAGGAGCAGAAAATCAATTTTTAGGACTATTTGTATGTTTTTTATACAGGAGTTTTCAGAGTTGCTGATTGGAGCAAGCCTAGTATCTGACATTGAAAAACAAAAATACTGAAAGCAATAAACTTAAGAATAAACTAAGAAATGTAAGCAAATTCTAGATGACCTTCTGAGCAAAATAGTGGAGAAAAATATTTTGCGTAACCTAAGGTCTGTTGTTTAAGGAATCAGTTTAATACTGAAAGACTTTAATTACCTTGTTATGCCTGTGATTCAGCTCGTGGCACTACACAACCTGTGTTGCCTTATAGCTTGTTGCTTCCTAACCTGTCCAGTCTGTCAACAATGTTAGGCCGAAAGGCCACCTTCCATCACTTAACTGATTCAAGAACCCTCACTTAATTGTTAGGACTTCTAGCAATATTCTGTGTGGTAATAGAGCCATGCTGGTTCTAATCCCTCTTGTCCTTTGCAGTGTTGCTGGAATACAATGCGTGGAAATATCAGGCTATGCCAAAGGGTACGGTTACAGGATCGGGCAGACATTTTCAGGGGATACAGACCACGCATGGAACGCGGTTCACCTGCAAGGAAGATGGCACCTGCTAGACAGCACTTGGGCTGCAGGAAACTGCGAGAATAACTGCACACGCTTCAAGTTTAAGTAAGTCATATTGTGTCTTTGGTACCTACATTACAGTATTCTCTATAGAGCAGTAGTGGTGGGGTGGGGTTAGAAAAAAAAAGAAAAAGCTAAATGGAAAAAAAGAAAAGATAACTTGGTTGCCGGCCTCCGTCCTCTTCGGTTGACGCAGGCAACAGCAAGCACACAGGCTCCAAGACTCCCCTAGCCAATCACAACGCTGCTGTCACCAGTGTGACAGTAGTGTTGTGATTGGTCTGAGAGCTGTGGTTCGGCGCACAGACAGGCAGTGGTAGGCTGTGCATGTTCTCTACTCAGGCTGTGCAATACAGTCAGGTGGAGAAATGCTAAGTGCACATGACTGTTTGGCCAGCCCAAGACGACCGGCCAAACCATCATGCGTAGTCAGAAAGTGCCTACCTCTCCTCCCCCTGCTCTGTGGGGAGCCAAGCCCCGCCCCATACCTACAGACATAGTAGTGATAAAGAAAAATGATAACCAACATGGTGTTTTTATCAATTTATTTTTCCTGTGGGGCGAGGCTCCTCCGCCTTAGCGGAGAAGCCGCTGCTGCTACAGAGCATGGGAAACTGATCTTTCCACAAATATTTGTTTGTTTTTGTCATGTCTCAGTCTTTCTGAATTTATGAATAGCCATGAACTCTTGGCTGATGGTCAACAAGGTTTTAGACCAAACCACAGTACCGGCATTGGTGGTAGCCTCAGAGGAGATCACGACTATTTTAGACAAAGACAGGAAGGCAGCTGTGTTTCTCCTTGATTTGTCTGCAGCATTCGATACGGTGAGTTGTAAGGTCCTCGTTGATTGCTTAGCCCACATTGGGATTTGTGGTGCAGCTCTTGACCTTCTAATGCCTCCTGGTGGCCCTCTTCTCTCAAAACTGTCCCGAGACCAGCGCTTATTGTCAAGAATTTAAGGGGTAATATTTGGTGCGATTCTCACTTTTAGAGGCCAGGTTAACAAAATCATTTTGTCCTGCTTCTTTACTTTAAAAATGCTTTGGAAAATTCTCCCTTTTATCCTGTTCGAGCTTCAAAAACTAGTAGTCATTGCTCTGATTTTGGCTGGACTTGACTACTGCAATGCTCTGTATCTTCACTCAGGCACTTTGGACAGACTTCAGCTGGTGCAGAATGTCGCTGCTCAGCTGTTAAAGAACATTCCCAAATTTCACTCAGTGTCACATGTGCTAACTGAATTCATTGGCTTCTGATCAAGAAACGGGTGGCCTTTAAGGCACTTTGTTTGGCTCATAAATACCTCTGCAGGGTTGGTCGAAAAGCTTTGCTGATGGTTTTCAAGAGGCATGTACCCAAAAGCCATCTTAACTCCTCTGCACCCAGAACCTTGGTAGTAGTAGTAATTTTACTTGTAAACTGTGGAACTGTGGAACAGCACCCCCCCCCCGGAAGTTAAACTTCAGTCTCATTTATCCAGCTTAAGAAAGCAACGTAAAACTTGGCTATTTCCAGCATCTTTTTAGGCAGGTTCTATTTGCGGTACTTCCACCTGCTCTGCAGTCAGCGCCAAGAACCTTTTTGGCATTTGCTGCACTTAATAAAACCTTATCAACATCAATTGTGCTATAAAAGAGTGGCAATGGGTGGGCACTCTTAGCTGCAGCTTCAAATAAATGAAGGCAGTAGATTCACCAGTGAAAAACAGAATACCAACAATGAAACCTGTAGAATTGCGCCGCTTTCCTGGTGACAGTGCACACTCCTATATGGTAGATCAAGATTTAGCCACTTTGTAACCTAGTATTTGACATGTTTATGGGACAAACATAGGACATATATTATCCTGTAATAAGGCTAAGAATAAGGCTAAGTGTAATGTATAGACATTCCATATTGGTACCATCAAAACGTACTTGTCCATATTGCTTCTGGGAAACAATGGTAGCAGTTGTTAATATTGAAAAAGGTTGATGCTCGCAATGATGCATGTGAGCATAATATTGAAATAAACTCACTATTGTTGAAATCACCCAATATGACCTCTCCATTGTCCAGAGTCAGAAATACATGGTCAGGCAGACCCTGCGACCTATGCCTGACGAAACTGATTGACAGACCGCAGGTGGGGTAGCTTGTAACCAGCAGAATGAACGTGCAAACAGGAAAACCCAGATTAAGTAACATCACAATGGCCCGGGAAGATTGCCCCCAATAATGCGCACAGGGTCAGAGGGGCGCCCGTTCCCAAAACACCATTACGTTAGATGCCACATGAAGTTAGGACTACTGAGCCAATCAGGACACAGCGCATGCAGTGATCACGTTCTCCCTATGCCAGACATCTGGATACATTACACACTGGCCCTAATTGTGTCGACGCAAGGTCCAGGCCCTTCTGCATTTGTTATCAGGTGGGAGTTATTTATGATTCCGTGACAAGGCCCGCATTCCTCTTCCTAAAAAGGATCTATGAAATATGATGCTCCAAGAAATGTATATAATGGCGCTCAAATTGATTGTACTTTGAGACTGTCCTCAGACCCGACCCTATAACTGTTCTCCCAGCTGAAGTGTTTCATTAAACCAACTGTTCCTGTTTTTCCAAATGCCTCTTGTCTTTGTTTCTTCAAGGTAAATTTACATTCGAGCAACACAGTCCCAGTGTGTTGTGTCTTTACAGTGATCCCTGTACGCATGCCACACAACTGTAAAGGCATTTATATATGCTTGTATGTAGGTATGTATGTATGTGGTATTTGTATAGCGCAAACCTAACCAAAAAAGCAAAGAAGTGCTGTATAGGGTCAAAGCAAAGAATAACTACAATGAGTGATAGGAAAGGTAGCTTGTTATTGGATTGTTACTGCATTATGATGTAGTGTTCTTTAATGAGGTGAGTCTTCAGTGCTTTCCTAAATTGAAACAGTGTAATGCTGGTCCTTAAGGATACAGGGATGTTGATTTAGATGCTACGTTGAATGAAGGAAAAGGACTGCTGCATTGTTTTTTTCTTTTATAAACATCTTCACCTCCAGTCTAAGGGTGGCCTGGATCTAGGTGTGCCAAGAGCCATCAGAGATGATGAACTTGTCTGCAAGATAACCAAGGGGGCAGTTCATTTTGGCTTTGTAACTTATATAGCTAGTTTTTAAAATGAAGTGGGCTGCCAAGGGGAACCAATAGATTCCCATCAGGATGGAGGTGATGTGCTCACATGTCATCCAGCACTGAAAGGTGTCTTGCACACATGGAAGAAGGGCAGGATTGGCCATTCTCCTACCCTGGGATTTTCCTTGTCAGCTGCAGGGCAGGGGGCTATTTTCAGAGCTGGAACGATTGCCATGATGTAATCATGAAAACCCTATTCTAGTCACGGCCTCCAGCAGTAGCGACTGATTTGAAATTATTTCCAAGGTTGATCTTTTACTGACCGACCCTAAATGTAAGGTATGTTATGTTAATGGGTATTTGCTATAGCGCGTGTCTCGTCCCCGAAGGGGCATTTCGGCGCTGAGATAACAGAAGAGTATTGAGCTGTTATTTAAAACAGCCAGGTTTTAAGCTTTTTCTTAAAGCCTGCGAAGCCAGTACATGCCCTCATGACCAAGGGGAATTTGTCCCAGTGGTATGGAGCAAGGTGTGAGAAGATCGGTCTACTGTATTTAGATGTACTGATGTGTTGAGGGCAGAGAAGGAGCTGATTTTTGATCTAAGGTTTCTATCCGGGCAATAAGGTGTCAATTTGTCCAGTAGATATTTGGGCCCCTTACCAGCCAGTACTTTATGCGTCAGGCTGAGGAGTTTGAAAATTGCTCTCATCTTTATAGAAAGCCCATGCAGGGCTCTAAGCAAAGGGGCAGAAGAAGTGCCTGTTGGCTGTTTATTAACCAGTCAACCTGTGGTATTTTGAACTACCTGCATCTTGGCATGGAGGGATGCGTTTGATGCTGCTACAAGTGTGTTTCCATAGCCTAGGTGGCTGATAATCAAGACCTGGAGGAGGGTCTTGCGAGAGTCCAGTGGCAGCCACTGGAAAATCATCTTAAGGAGGTACATTGTCCCGAAAGTTGTGCCACATGTAGATGTCACATGGTCCTTCATCGATAACTTATTATCGATAACCATGATCCTAGGAGCAGGGGCAGGGCCAAGCTCCATCGGCCACCAATCCTCAGCCCAGTGAAGATGTTACCCAGGAGTAGTATCTCAGCCATGTCACCATGTCACCATTCAGTTGTAGACAATTTGAGGACTTTCAACTGGCAATGAGATAAATCGCTGTTTAACATCCTTCCTATCTTGCTCAAGAGAGATTACAAGCTGAGTATCATCAGCATAAGAGAGCATCTCAAAGCCATAGGACTTGACTAACCGAGCAAGGGCAGCGCCATAAATGTTGGAGAGAGTCGGATTTAAGGCAGAGCCCTGAAGAACTCCCTTGTTGAGGAACACACTCTCAGACTGGAAAGGACCCAGAGTGATAGTTTGAGTTCTATCTTTCAAAAAGTCGGTAAGCCAATGTAAGGCAGTACCATGCATAACCATCTCCTGAAGGCTGAGAGAGTCTGTTACTGCTACAAGGGGGGTTTCAGTGCTGTGTAGAGGGTGAAAGCTTGACTGAGAGGCATCCAGCAAGGAGTGAGCCTTCAGGTAAGATGACAGCGGTTTATTTACAAGAGATTCCAGCAGTTTGCCAATTATTGGGAGAAGAGATATGGGACGATAATTGACAGGGTCCTTGGGATCAAGATGAGTTTTTTTTTTAGAATAGAAGTAACATAAAAAGCTTTAACATTAAAAGGGGACGGTAGCTGAAAACAGCGATAGATTACATAAAGATTCAACTGATGGAACAAGTGAGGAAGCTCATATGGTTATAATGTGAGGAGGACACAAATCAGCCCGGGAGCCAGATTTGATTTTAGCAATGAGTTTTGACAGTTGGATATGTGATGGGTTCAAATTTCTCCAGTGAAGCCTCAGTTTTACTGCAACAGAAGTTATCTGGCCAGGTGGAGGTTGAAGCTAACATGTCCTTCTGAAAGTTGTGGAAGATATTATATATTTTATTCATGAAATGGGAGGCTAGGGTGTCACAGAGAATCTGGGAGGCCACTTTGGCTACGGTGCATGTTCGAGAGATGGTGTGCTCTTTTACAACCTTAAATAGCTCTTTGGTAGAATTTTATGCTTGTATGATTCAATTGATTGTGTATGCTGTACATGTCTTTTTAATCAAAGTATGGTATGCACCTAGCATTAGTTTGTAGTGATGTTTGTCAAGAACAACTTTGTTACACCTCCATTTACGTTCCAGTCTATTACAGTTAGTTTTAGCAGTTTTCAGGTCTGCCGTTTATCAAGGGGCACTAGGTCAGGTTGGTTTACTGGTGTACGATTGATAAGGGGAAACTATATTAAGTGCAACTGTGAGGGAAACTGAGAATGCGGTCCAAGCGGAATTGACGTCTGTAGTATTCTCCATTTCAGAGGCCATGAAAGAAGACTGAAAGTTTTCCGTAGTGTCCTGCTTCAAATGTTTTGCTCGCCCACCTCTCCCTGAAGGGACTTTGGTAGGGATGGAGTTGACAGGAATTTAAAATTTCAATACAAAAATGGTCCATTCATGTCAAAGGTTCAGGCACATACATTTGCAGGGACTGAGAGTTGGTAAATAGAAGATTCAAACGTGGGAGGGACCTGATTCTATCAAATGGAGATCTAGCATTTTTAAATTAGACAGTAGGTTGGAGACGTTTGAATCCAATGCTATTTCCACGTGGTAAATGAAGTTCCCAATAAGGAAGAAAGTTTGCGCGGATAGCACATATGGGGCTATTAGTTCCACTAATTTGAGACTGAAGTCTTTCTTAGAGACTATAGCTCCGTGGGTGAGATCGATTTTAAATATCGCAATCTCAGCTCAGTCGGTGAGTACTGAGTTGAGTAATGTTACTTTAAGTGAGCCCCAAAAGACTATGGTTACTCCCCCCACCTGACCTTTGTTCTCTTTCCAACTTGACAAATTTATAGTTTTCAGGAAATGCTATGGGAATGCAGGGAAGTGCTTGAGGATTGAGCCAGGTTTCTGAGATGATACATAAGTCTGGTGACTGGTGAGTTATCAGGTCCCATATTTCTAAAGCGTGTTTTGGAATGGACCTTGCATTAAAATAGAGCCTCTTCAATGTCAGGAAAGCGTGTTGCTGATGCCCCTTAAATATGTCCCTAGTGTGAGTGGATAAGGTATTGGAAGTAGAGGGCTGTGTACCAGAGGAGGTGAGATTGTCACAATTAAGAGGCAAAAAAGCTGCATTATAAACTGAGCAAGAGATCTTACAATTTCAATATGAGAAAGTGTCCTCTAGGTTAGATGGCGGCTGAGAAGAGCAATGTTGCCCGCTATACCTGAGCTTCTCTAGTTCATAACTATCACACCTTATCAAGGAGGGAAGGTTAAGCTCTAGTGGCAAAGATGCAGGTTTCCTAACGCCTGACGACATTTGGGCGCAGACTGACATATCTATGGCGCGCCGGCGGCACCCATCTGTAGAGCCTCTTTGCCATTGTCTGATTTTATGTGGGGATCTCTAAACAACTAGACCACCACTGACTTAATATGGCGGCCACCGACGAGTGGCTCAGTCCCCTCCACTCAATTAGCACAGGAAGTGCTGCTTGAGACCGAGGAGCGAGGAAGGAAACCAAAGAAGCAGGCAGAGTAACTGTCGCCAAGACAGAGAAGTAAGTGAAGCTTACTAAAACTAGAAAAAGTTAAAAACAAATAAAATTAGTTCTCACACACCAACAGGTAAAGAATAAAATGGTACCGTGTTCCCTCCTACACACCAGAGAAAATGTGTGCAGCTACGTTTAGTGGCCATTATCGCCGTGGCACAAAAGAGCCAACAACCTTAACATAAACTTCTGGGAACCTTAAGAATGATCTCCCTCCTCTTTTAGGGGCTATATGACAAGTGAATGGGAGGTAGAGGATTACATAAGATACATAGCCACAACTATAGTAGAAAGACCCAATGAGGTATGTCATTATTTACACATGCCTAGAAGTCCTATATTAGTGCTTGCCATTCTTGGAGTCACTAAAGAGCAGTCATATAAGAGTGGAAATGAGGAGTAAAAAAAGTTTACAAACCTACTGCTGCTATACCTAAATAAAGCCCCATGGCTCTATGGAGCCCACACCTTCAATTTCCATTCCAACAACTATGGCCAGCTTGGCTAAAATTCTGGAGTCCTATGTGATTAAACAATTCTGCTTTTACTTATAATCCCAAAAAATATTAGATGATGCACAAGAAGGGTTTTTTTAAAACCATTTTTATTGATTTTCAATATAGCATCACATAAGCAAATCATAAGCATACATTTCAAGAAACAGAAACATGGTATATGTTCCTTCTATTGACCCAGTTGTTGTATGACAATATGCTTAGTGCAAGAGGAGTACTGGTCTTAGGTTACAAACACGTAAGCAAACAATGAGAACATTTAGGTCATAACAGTCACATATGCAAACAAAGGTAATTAAGAAGCAGTGTATTTGTGCTTAAGCCCTTAGGGTAAACCATGTTTGCCCAAATGCATACTTTGACATGGTCACGTAGTGCTATGTGTATGCTGATCCGAAACTGCCTGCATACAATATCAACAGCAAGTGAGAGCCCCCCTTGAGGGGAAGGAGAGCTAGTTGAATCACCAGATCGTCAGAATACCATACTGGCTACCACTCTGTCAGTGGGTTCCCTCAATCATGTAGGTCCTCTTTAAATTCTTGCTGCTCATGTAGCAGCATGTCCCATTCCATCACTATGGAAACCCTACACAGGCCTCGGGTCTCCTCCTGCTTGAAGGCCACGGATGCAGCCCTGCCCCACTTGAGTGTCACTGTACACCAGTGTTTTAAAACAGGTAGTGTGTTGGCCTTCCAGTGCATAGCAATGGATTTCTGGACTATGAGTAGTGGCAAATCGATGAAGCGGTTGGCAGTTCTCCCAGCCTTTTACGGTTGAATAATCCCAGGCCTCTGCATAGGCCTGTGCGTCCCGTGATTTATTCAATGCTTCCGTGACTTCCCGCCACAGTGATGCTGCCACTGGGCAGTTCCAGAACATGCTGTTTATATCTGCATTCAATGCATGGCATCTAGGGCAGCTTGAGGCAGGTCCAAAGGCCTTGTGTGAACGATGAGATAGACCCTGTGTAGGATATTGTGTTGGATGTATTGGAACTTGGCATTATGAAAGAGTTTGCTTGGATACGCCAAAGCCCTATCCTTTTATTTTTGCGTCTCTTCTCGGCAAATGTCATGCTCCCATTTCTGTCTAGTTGGTTGTAAGGGATCATGCAGTGTGTTTGCTAAGGACTGGGCGACCCAGGTTATCAGCCTGTGGCCGCTGCCTATAATGTGTAGTTTGTGTAGCAGGGGATGTGACTTCAGCTCTGTGTCAGCTATCTGCCAGAGTCATTGGATTTCGGCCACCAACCTGCTATGTGCCAGGAAGTGACCAGCTGGCAATTCTCAATCTCTCTACAACTGTGCAAATGTGATGAGCATTGTTGGAGGGAGGCCCACCGGGTAGTTGGGGAGACTATTCCGGGCACCTTCCTACCGCAAAGTTATAGCCGAGCGCCGCTGAGAAGCCCCCTCGGGGAGGTCCTTCTCCTATGATCGTACTAGGCCCAGTAACACCACCACACAGGATTCAATAGCAGTTGCAAGATTAGATTCTTTATCGGCAGTAATATGGGCAATATTTACAGAGGGATCGAGGGATCCTATCAGAGTCTCAATGTTCGTTAAGAGGATAGGGTAGCGGGACAGTCTTGGTACCAGCCAGGTACGGGAGGGCTCTGTGCCAGGCCTTGGATGCTGGTCTCAGAGCGGCTCGGACGTGGAGAGCCGCGACGGCGTCTGCAGGGCTCGGATGGTAGTTCCGCTTAGGTCGAGCCGCGACACGGTCAGCAGGGCTCTGGTGGTAGGTCCGCTTCGGTCGAGCCGCGACCAGGTCAGCTGGGCTCAGGTGGTAAGGTTCAACAAGGTCAGGCCGCGACAGCGTCAGCAGGGCCCCAAAGGTTCGTGAAGGTCTTTAAGCATGGTGGAGCCGCGACGTCGTCAGCAGGGCTCAAGTGGTGGTTCAGGGTGAGTCTTCTTCTGTAGGGTCAGCCGCGATCCGATCAGCAGGGCTCTTGACTCCAGGATACAACTGCTGCCCTGTTGTCGGTTCGCCCCAGATATAGGACGGGAGCCCTTTGATGTCCGGACCCTTGCGCCCGGAGGGGGCGGAGAGGCCGTGTAGGGAGTGGCCAGATGCCCAGCAGGAGAGGCGCCAGGCCCCAGAGAGCTGTGGGGCGGTCACACCCAGGTGTGGAGAGACGGTTGGGGGTCCCATCGATACTGCCCTCCGCCGGGAGTGGGAAGGGCTCACGTGGTATCCCCCGGGCCAGGGGTTGGCGTCTCGATGTCGGGCCTCGCTGGGACCGAGGCCGGGTAGAGCAGGGTCATACAGATGGTCACGTGGAGTGACGTGCAATCCAAGATGGAGGAGTCCCGATGCGCATGGGACCTCGTGCGGCTTAGCGCGGGGAAACAGGACCACGCCACGAGGCCGGCTCCCACACGCGTCCCCCCCCAGCTGAAGGCAGGGAGAGTCCCCCATCTTCTTGGGGGTTCTCCTCGCCGAGGCGGAAGAATCGGGACAGGCCGTCAGCATTGGCGTGGTCGTTGCCGGGCCGGTGTTCTACAGTGAAGTCCATCCCTTGCAGTGAGATGGACCAGCGCAACAGCTTGGGGTTCTCGCCCCGCATTTGCATGAGCCATCGCAAGGGCCGGTGGTCAGTCTGGACCCTGAAGTGGGTACCGAAAAGGTAGGGCCGGAGCTTCTTGAGAGCCCATACCACAGCGAAGGCCTCCCGCTCGATGGTGCTCCACCTCTGTTCTCGCGGCAGCAGTCGGCGGCTGATAAAGGCCACCGGTCGGTCGAGGCCCTTGGCGTCCAGCTGGGAGAGGACTGCCCCAACCCCGTACTCCGATGCATCGGTCTGGACTACAAATTCCTTGCTGTAGTCGGGGGCCTGTAGCACAGGGGCAGCGCACATGGCCGCCTTGAGAGCATCAAACGCGGTCTGGCAGCGGGGCGTCCAGTGCACCGTCTTGGGCTGCTTCTTTGAAGTGAGTTCCGTAAGGGGGCCCACAATGCTGCCATAATCCTTTATGAAGCGTCGGTAGTAACCTGTGAGGCCTAAGAAGGCCCGGACAACGGTTTGGGGGGCGGGAGGCTCCCACGCCTGGATGGCGTCGACTTTCAACTGGAGGGGGGCCACCTGGCCACTCCCCACCTGGTGGCCCAGATAGGTCACAGAGCCTTGACCGATCTGGCATTTACTGGCTTTAATGGTGAGCCCGGCTCTTTGGAGAGCGGCCAGGACTTCCCCAAGGTGTCCTAGGTGCGCGGCCCAGTGGTCGCTGAAGATAGCAATGTCATTGAGGTAGGCCGCGCTGAAGGCTTCGAGACCGGCCAGGACCTTGTTTACCAGCCTCTGAAAGGTCGCTGGGGCGTTCTTCATGCCGAAGGGCATCACCCGGAAGTGGTAGTGGCCATCGGGGGTAGAGAAAGCTGATCGTTCTTGTGCGCCGGGAGTGAGCTTGATCTGCCAGTACCCAGCGGTGAGATCAAAGGTGCTTAGGTAGCGGGCGGCCCCTAAGCGATCAATCAGCTCATCGGCTCGTGGCAAAGGGTGGGCATCGGTCTTGGTAACTGCGTTCAGGCCCCGGTAGTCGACACAAAATCTGAGTTCGGGGGCTGTGCCGGGGGCGGCGGCCTTTGGTACCAAGACTACCGGGCTGGCCCACGGGCTGTCGGAAGGCTCGATGACTCCGAGGGCGAGCATCTTGGCGACCTCGGTCTTTATGCAGGCTCGGACTCGGTCAGGCACTTTATAAGCGCGGTGTCGTACATGGGGGCTATCCCCCGTGTCCACGTCGTGGACGCACCAGGGGGTCACCCCGGGCATGAGAGAGAAGAGGGCAGTGAAGGGTTGCAGCAGCTTCTGGCAGTCATGGCGCTGTTCTGGTGTTAGGGTGGCGGAGAGGCAGACGCCCTCCAAGGAGCCGTCTTGGCTCGAGGACCCCAGGAGGTCTGGCAGGGGCTCGGAGTCACTTTCACCCCCATCGTCAGTAGCCAGCAGTAAGCTTAGTTCAGTTCGGGCAAAGTGGGGCTTGAGCCGGTTGGCGTGCAGGACCCGGAGGGGGTTCCTCGGAGACTCCATGTCGACCAGGTACGTGACGGGGCTCTTCCTCTCAACTACATTGAAGGGCCCGGTCCACTTGTCCTGCAGGGCGCAGGGGTCCACGGGTGACATGACCCAGACTTGCTGGCCCGGCTCAAACTCAACGGCTGAGGCATTCTCGTCATACCAGCGTTTCATGTCTTCTTGGCTGGCTTCAAGGTTGGCTTCTGCCAGGGCCCGGAACTTCCGAGTCTGGTTCCGCAGGGTCAGGAGGTACCGGTAGACGTCGGGCGGGGCGCTTTGGACGCTCGCCTCCCAACCCTCCTTGACCAGGCTGAGGGGCCCTCGGACGGGGTGCCCATACAACAGTTCGAAGGGGCTGAAGCCCAGGGACTTCTGTGGTACCTCCCGGTAGGCGAACAGGAGGCAGGGCAACAGGACATCCCATCTCCTCCTGAGGGGCTCTTCCAGGCCCTTGATCATCCCCTTCAGGGTTCGGTTGAACCGCTCGACCAGTCCGTTCCCCTGGGGGTGGTAAGGGGTAGTGAATTTATAGGTGACCCCACATTGTTGCCAGAGGGATCTCATGTACTTCGAGATAAAGTTCGTCCCCCTGTCGCTCACTACTTCTCGGGGGAACCCCACCCTGGAGAAGATGCCCATCAGGGCCCGGCCCACCACTGGAGCGGTCACAGTTCGGAGGGGGACAGCTTCTGAGTATCGGGTGGCGTGGTCGACCAGTACCAGGATGAAGCGGTGGCCCAGGGCGGTTCGGGGGTCGAGGGGCCCCACGATGTCGATCCCCACTCGTTCGAACGGGGTGTGGACGGCTGGAAATGGTTGTAGGGGGGCTTTCACTCGTCCCCCAGTCTTCCCGCTAGCTTGGCAGGTCGGGCAGGACCGGCAGTGCTGGTCCACAACTCGTCTCATTCGGGGCCAATAGAAATGGGTCACGAGGCGGCTGTAAGTCTTGTCCCGCCCTAGATGTCCGGCGAGGGGCACGTCATGTGCCAGGTTCAAGAGGAACTCTCGAAATCGGAGGGGGACCACCAGCACCCGGCCGGCCCCTAGTTCGGCGACTTTCTGCTCGCTATACAATAAGTCATTGTCCCAATAGACCCAGTGGGTTCCTGTGGGGTTCCCCGCAGCCTGCGCGGCCGCCTGCTGTCGGGCCCCCTCGAGGGACGGGCAGCCCTTCTGCTCTTGCTGGAATTGTTCGCGGGTGGGACCCCCGTCGTGGCGCCACTGGGCCAGCTCGGGGATCTCGCTGAGGGGAGCGGCCTCATTGGAAGAAAGTTCGGACGGCCCGGCCTCCTCGTCAGGTTCCTCCAGGCCGGAGGACGTGGATTGTTCGGGGCCCGCCGGCTTGTCGGGAGCCGGGGCCGCGGCTGGCTGGGTGGTCATGGACCGAGTGGTGGCGCAGGCCCACTCGGGTAGTCCTAGCATCCCCAGATGCTCTCGGCGCTCCACCTGGGCCCAGGGGGAGCTCTCTAGGTCGTTCCCCAGGAGGCAGTCCACCGGGGCGTCGTCGCGGACAGTTACTTTTAGGGTGCCGGACACTCCTCCCCACTCGAAGGGGATTCGGTCCATCCGGCACATGCTCTCGGTGTTGTCTGCGGTCCGGACAGGGCAGAGGACATGTGGCAGGATCTGTTCGGGGGTCACCAGATGGCAGCGGACAGCGGTCACACTGGCCCCAGTGTCCCGGAGGGCCTCGGCCCGTCGCCCGTTGATGGTGACCCACTGTTGGTACTTCTGGGTGTTGCTTGGGATGGTGGCTCGGGGCACCATTTCTCGGGAGCCTAGGCATACAAGCGACATGGCGGCTGGTTCCCACTCGGGGGACCCGTCGTCGTGGTTTTCCTCCTCGTCCTCTCTCTCCCCCAGGGCTGCGGCGGCTATTTGTCGGGGAGGTGGCCCCGTGGTCCCGTTCCGTCGGTTCACGGGGCAAGCCGGGTCGCTTGCATAATGGCCGGTCTGCTGACATCCGAAGCAGGTCACTGTCGGTCATGGTCCAGACCGGGCAATAGGGGTCCCTCTTCGGCCCTGGGTCGGGGAAGCGGGGTTGGTTGCTTGCCCTCGTGGCGGACTTCTGGGCGGCCCGGCTGGGAATTCTCGACTGCGGTGGGACCCCCCTCCTCCGCCTCGCTGGCGGGGAGGTCCCGTGGTACTCCGGGTGTAGTCCCCCACAGGGTTCCGGGGGACCCGGGTGTTGACCCATCGGTCCGCTTCGGCGGCGAGCTTCCGGGGCTCGGTCAGTTTACTGTCCAGGAGGTGTTGCCTTAGTTCCACAAAGCAGTTGTTGGCGAGGTGCTCCCAGACAATGAGGTCGAACAGTTCATTATATGAGGTGACCTTGCTCCCTTTTATCCATCCTTCCAACGCTCGGCTGAAGAAGTCCACGTATTCGACCCATGTGGTACCGGGGATCTTCTTGCAGTCCCGGAAGCGTTGCCGGTACATCTCGGCCGATAGTCCGTAGCGTGTGAGTAGGGCTTCCTTCATGTGGTCGTACGAGGTCATCACGCCGTCGGGGAGTTGCAGCAGGGTATCCCGCCCCTCGCTGAGGAACCTCCCCCATAGGCCGGCGTCCCAATCCTTCCGGGGTACCCGATGGGAGGTCATGGCTACCTCGTACGCTCGGAACCATTGCTGGATGTCGTCATTTTTATAGTACTCCTTGACGACATCCTTGGGGATGTGAACCTTTGGCTCGGTCAGGGGCAGAGCGTCCCGGGCTCCGGGATTGCTGGTCTCCCCAGTTTTAGCTTTTAGTTCAAGTTCTTTAAGGCTCCTCTCGTGCTCGAGGGTTAGCCGTCTCTCCTCTGGCTCCCGATGCCTTTTCTTCTCCTCGATTTCCTCTTGCAGCCGTAGTTGCTCCAGGGCTATCTTTTTCTCCGCCAGTAGGAGCTCACCGTCCAGCCGGAGTCGGGCTAGGTCCATTTCGTATGTCCGTGCCCTTTCCCGTTCTCGTATCTCTTCGTGGGAAAGGCTGGTGTCTGGGACGGTTCGCTCCCCGTTTGTCGGGGTCGTGGTCGGCAGGTTTCCGTCCCGGGCCGAGGTCCCTTCGGCTCGGGGTGGAGGGGTCTCGAGTTCTGCCCAGGCTTTCAGGGCTCTCTGCATATCTTCCTTGGTGCCCAATCCTGTGGTTGGGATCCCTTTGTCCTTGCAGAACTGTTTGAGTTCTTTGTGGGTGTATTCCTCCAGTTTCTCCACCTGGAAGGTTGTGGCCACGGTTGCTTCTTGGCCATCCATGGTTTTCTTTTCCCGTCTGGTCCGGCAGTGGTTGCGTTACTTGCTTGTACGATTGCGTCTGGCTCGGATCCCGTCGCTGGCCACCAAATGTTGGAGGGAGGCCCACCGGGTAGTCGGGGAGACTATTCCGGGCACCTTCCTACCGCAAAGTTATAGCCGAGCGCCGCTGAGAAGCCCCCTAGGGGAGGTCCTTCTCCGATGATCGTACTAGGCCCAGTAACACCACCACACAGGATTCAATAGCAGTTGCAAGATTAGATTCTTTATCAGCAGTAATATGGGCAATATTTACAGAGGGATCGAGGGATCCTATCAGAGTCTCAATGTTCGTTAAGAGGACAGGGTAGCGGGACAGTCTTAGTACCAGCCAGGTACGGGAGGGCTCTGTGCCAGACCTTGGATGCTGGTCTCAGAGCGGCTCGGACGTGGAGAGCCACGACGGCGTCTGCAGGGCTCGGATGGTAGTTCCGCTTCGGTCAAGCCGCGACGAGGTCAGCTGGGCTCAGGTGGTAAGGTTCAACAAGGTCGGGCCGCGACAGCGTCAGCAGGGCCCCAAAGGTTCGTGAAGGTCTTTAAGCACGGTGGAGCCGCGACGTCGTCAGCAGGGCTCAAGTGGTGGTTCAGGGTGAGTCTTCTTCCGTAGGGTCAGCTGCGATCCGATCAGCAGGGCTCTTGACTCCAGGATACAACTGCTGCCCTGTTGTCGGGTCGCCCCAGATATAGGACGGGAGCCCTTTGATGTCCGGACCCTTGCGCCCGTGGGGGCGGAGAGGCCGGGTAGGGAGCGGCCAGACGCCCAGCAGGAGAGGGGCCAGGCCCCAGAGAGCTGTGGGGCGGTCACACCCAGGTGTGGAGAGACGGTTGGGGGTCCCATCGATACTGCCCTCCGCCGGGAGTGGGAAGGGCTCACGTGGTATCCCCCGGGCCAGGGGTTGGCGTCTCGATGTCGGGCCTCGCTGGGACCGAGGCCGGGTAGAGCAGGGTCATACAGATGGTCACGTGGAGTGACGTGCAATCCAAGATGGAGGAGTCCCGATGCGCATGGGACCTCGTGCGGCTTAGCGCGGGGAAACAGGACCACGCCACAAGGCCGGCTCCCACAAGCATGCAGTTTTGGAATATGGTGCCCAGGGAGTCAAACTTCGTGGCCTTCCTTCGCACAAGTCTCCCCTCCCAATCAGGTCCCGGAAGGGTCATATGGAACTAACATGTATCTGTGATGTGTATTGTGTTAACTTAGGACTAGCATTAAGCACAGACTCCTGCAATAACTGTTGTGCGCTATATGTAGGAGGTCATTGGACTCACAGTGGTAGTCTTCCTTGTGGTAGAAAAATGTCTCACACCCTGTGCAATGCTTGGTCAGGCATGAGGGATCCTAGTTATTCCAGTAGACGTCCTGCTAACCAGCGAGAAAGTCTTTGAAATTGCGCAACCAGAAATCTTTTTTCAAAGTTTGGGGCTCTGAGGCCTTCTTTTTCCGCTGGAGCTTGTGCAGTGCAACATGGCCCCTACTCTTATTCCAGAAGAAATCCCCCAACATACTATGCAGAGCGTGAAATGTACCATAAGGTATGTGCACTGAAAGGTTGTGGAAAAAATATAGCAAGCGTGGGAGCATAACCATTTTAGGTAGGGACACTCTACCTAGGACAGTGAGTGGCAATGTGCTCCAGAATGCCATTTGGGGGGCGAAGAGAGGCAGTGGCCCCAGTAGGATTGCCATCTATGAGGTCTTGTATGGGGTAGTAAATTTGGATGCCTAAGTATCGGAAGGTGCGTGGTTTCCCAGCGGAGAAGATGCGTGTCTACCACCAAGTGCTGCCGGGCAATCTAAGCAGATTGGGAACAAACATGATTTAGCCCAATTCATCCCCAAACCTGAAGCAGCCACTTCATCAGGACATCTCTGACCTCGATTATCCCATTTTGTATATCTTGAATATAGACGAGTCTGCATAGAGAGAGACGATGATGTATTTCATCGCCATGTATATGCTCTTACCCTGTCCCTGTTGTCTGAGCCGCTGTGCCAGGTGTTTCATCGTTAGAGCAAAGAGGAGTGGGAATAGCACACATTCCTGGGGTGTTGCTCTGTTTACCGTAATAGGGTCTGAGATGCACTGTCCAATCTTCACACGGGCCGTGAGGTCCATGTAGTAGAGTCTGATGAGGCTCTGGAGCCTATCTGTGATGCCCATGGATGATAATGTAGTGAACATGAACTTCCAGTCTACTGTATCGAATTCCTACTCCAGGTCCAATACTAGACAAGCCGCATATGGCCATTGGAATGGTGCTAGTTTCATCACTCTGTGGAGTCTACTTATACTGAGAGTGGTTGATCTAACTGGGATGAAACCATTTTGGTACCTGTGGACCAAAGCGGGAAGGCATTCAAGGAGGCACCCAGCGATGATCTTACAAAGTAATTTATAGTCAGTCCCCATCATGGACAGTGCGCAATATGACGTCACCTCCAGGGGTCCTTATCAGGCTTTAGGAGGGATATGATTAGGAATTTGCAAAGCGTCGTCAGAAGTCGGCCTTCCATTAAGGCACTCTGATATAGATCGAGCAGCTTAGGAACCAGAAGATTCTCATAGGCTTTAAAGAACACAACTGGAAGTCCATCAGTCCTGGATTCTTACACGTGGCAGATCCCCGGATGGTTCCCCTGATCTCCTTCTCTGTGATAGGCCATATGGTCGACAGCCGACAGAATGATTCCACCAGGGAAGTCTTGAACACGGGCTTCACGATTTACAGGGGATGGATCATAAAGATTCTGATAATGGTTAGTGAATGCTGCATGTATGTCTGCTTGACTAGTTACTAGGCAACCTTAGTCAAACAAAAAGAGCCTCCTTGTCATTAATACATCACAATCAACACACCTTTCACACTAGCGGGATGAGGATGGACAACGCAAATGTAGTCACAACTGTAAACCACACAGTTCTTTGTGACATGCATGATTGAAAGCAATATTTCTTGGGGTTGCAATTGATGAATCTTTGATTTGGTGATTTCCCTTTGTGAATAGGACTACTCTGTTCTTTTTTACTGTGTTCCCAATCTTATGTTTTATGGTGTTTATTGAATTGTTATTGCAGATGTTTTTTTAACAATATACTGATATTTATGTATTGATATGTTTATATTGTTATTGCTTCATAATCAGCTATATGACAATATATAGTATTAAACTTGCAGATTCTTTAATGATATTGTGAATACATTTTTATGACTTATTTTTTCTCTCAATTGTTGTGACTACATTTGCGTTGTCCATCCTCATCCCGCTAGTGTGAAAGGTGTGTTGATTATAATGTATTAATGACAAGGAGGCTCTATTTGTTTGACTAAGGTCGTATTCGGTGCCCCTCTCCTCTGTCTTTGGGGTCCCTCTCTCTTCTTTTGAAAGAACTAGTTACTAGGCAAGCCAGCAACTGCCAAATCGGTGATCAAGGCAGGCAGTTGGACTTGTTACCCTCTGTGTACATTTTTGCCTGATATATCCTAAAGTCTAGACATCCAAGTTGCTCAATCAATTTAGCATGAAGGTCTTTGACTGTCTCTAATGTCTTTCGGACGGCAGGACCCTTGCATTCAGTACCTTCCAGGGCACCTGGAGATGCCGTTAATCGGACCAAGTCTTTATGAAAGTCCGCCCATGCAACCACAACCTCATTGATGCACTGTCCATGGAGTGCTACCTTTAGTGCTTCCCATTTCACAAGTCCGGGGGTACATGTGCCCCAGTTCTCTGTTAAGTAGCGAGATAATGCCTCTCGGGTCGTATCACGAAATACTAGTTCCTTCAACATGGTCAGCTATAGTCACCATGTGGGGATGGGCAAACGGGGTGGAATAGGTGACGTTACAACTCATGCTATTACATTGCATGCTGTTGCAATGCAAACTTTTACTCAGACTTTCTGTCGGGGGGTGCTGGAAGTTGGAATAGATAAATTTTCTATTCCAACTCCAGTGTGTGCAACAGTAGGGAAGGTGTTGGAGTTAAATCAAACACCTTCTACCCACTGCTGCACACCTTTTGCGTTGCAACGACATGCGATGTAAAGGCATGCGTTGTAACAGATTCTTTGTAAAGGCTGTCTCCCCACGGGGTGTGCTCCATGATAGATGTATTTGAAGCAGATTGTGATCTGAGAATGTATTCCCAAAGTATTCTGCATTTGAGACTTGAAAATGGACGGTCGGATAGAGTATTCAGTCCAGGCGCACGTGTGGATCATGTGGGGGTGAATACAAATAATATTCTCTCGGGTCTGGGTATGCCAGCTGTCTAACAGGGACCAGTGTGTGAGCCATTGGGGGAGGTCAGCCACAGCTGCCACTACGGGAGAGGTTGGTAGAGCAGGATATGAACAATCTAAGTGTGGGTTTAACACACAATTGAAGCCCCCTCCCGATAACCCAAGGGATAATCACCCATCGAGTAATAATGACCGAAAGGCAAGCCAGGAAGGCTTGTTACAATACATTTGGTGCATAGATGCTGCCCAGGAGGAAAGGTCGACCATCTAACTGTCCCTCCAGGTTCTTTTTCTGTGGTAATGCAAAGAAAGGGTCTGACCCATATGAGGGCTCCGCAGGTGAAGCCTGAATATGTAGTGCAATAGCATTGTCCGCACCAGCGCTTCTGCAAAGGGGTGTTCCCCCCCCTGTCCCCCACTATGTGTGTTTCTTGTAGGAATGCTGTCTGGGCATCACGTCTAATGTATTGCTGTATAGCGGGTCATTTGCACGATGTCCCCATGCTACGGACATTCCATGTTATTCTCAATCTATCCAGGACGCCTTACATTAGGAGATAATCGGGGGAGGAAGAGCCCAGGGGGAAGTTGGTGGATTTATTTCCCATCCCGAAGCGGTAGTGTGGGTGGCAGGTTAAGCCAGGGGCTAGAACGTGACATGCTTTATGACCTTTTAAACTCACGAAACAGAACCCCCAACTCTCTTCCCAGGGCAGCTGTGAAAACTGCACTTGCCCAAATGAAGAACAGACACATAGGTGGGGAACGCCCGGATGTGTAGTTACATATAGAACTCTAGCCAGGTAGAGAGTCTGGGGTGGCAATACAATCTCGGCCTAGTGCTGTCCTACTGCCAGGTGCGTAGGTCATAAATAGACCACTGGTGTGGCTCTGCGACCCGTTAGATCTTAATGAAATGTAGGAGTAGACTGGAACTGTGGCAGGTCTCTGCAAAGTCAGACACCAGGATCCCACTAGTTCGGATGGTCTCCAGTCTGGGAGGGGGGTACATACCCTCCCAGGGACACTGGCCAGTGGCAGGCAGGGAAGCCCACCCCATGCAAGTAGTCCATTCACTAGTTGTAATCTTGGCCCCGCTTGGTTTATCTGTGGTCTTTATACACAAGGGTATCTGCATTCTGTGGGTTGATGTTACGCAGTATAACGGGGGGGACACTACTTCTCGAGGCACTGGTCTCAGAAAGAGTGTAATCAGAAGGCTGAAGCAGGGGACAGAGCCGCTCCAACACTATATAGGTTGTAGCTGATAATCCCCACATTTTTATTTCATGGGCCATGTGCCATGGTGAGAAGCACTCCCCACTCTAGACTCTCTAGTACTTCGGCTCCGGCACCTGTTTGGCTGACTAGGTCTATCCGATCCAGGTCGTTGCATTAATGTGGTTGGGGTCAAGGACTCATAGCGGTGCTGCTCTACCCAGTCCCAGGCATACGCTGGCTCAGTGAAGAAATAACTGGTCCGAATTACCATAACTTTCAGTTTTGCCAGAAACAACATCGAGTGGGTTATTGCTGCCTGTCGCAGTCGCCTCTTCACTCCCAAGAAGGAAGCCATGCAGCGCTGTACTGCCAGTGTGTAATCTGGGAATAGGAAGACATGCATATTGGTTTTTAGTATTGGTTCTGCAGTACAAACTGCTCGTAAGATGGTTTCTTTGTCCCTGTAGTTCACGAGTCTGGTCACTACTGGGATGGACGTGACCCCAGTGTCTGTACCGGCACTCAATGGACAGGCTTCACAAGGTAGTGAGCTAACAGTTGCACGGGTCTACCACTTGCGGCAACCATGTTTCAAAGAAGGACCCCGGGTCTGAACCTTCTGCTCCTTTGGGAGACCCAGCGGTTCGAAGGTGGTTGCGCCAGGATCGCCCTTCCGAATCCTCTGCCCTGTTTTCTAGTTCATGGACCTTGGCCATATAGAACCACACCTGTCCCTCCAAGTCAAACACTCTAGGCCTGATTACATCCAGTGTGAATTCTGTTTGTTTGACTTGGACAGTGAGTTTTCTGTGGTCGTCGTGTAGCAATCCTACTTCTACTGCGGCAACTCTGTTGCGTAAATCTTGTTGGGTGTCAGCTATTGCGGCTAGTATTTTGTCTAATTTAACATCTGCCGGGGATGCAGGCATGTCCACTATCATTGTTACTTGATTAGTCTGGTAAGTGGGCTTGAGCTCCAGGCGTCCCTGCGACTGGGCTCTCCCTCCTCCTCACTGCCCCATCACTGGCAGAGAGGTGCCGAACAGCAACTCAGTGGTAGCTGTATTGTCAAGGCAATGGGCTCCTGAGGAAGGGGGAGATAGGCGATGCACCACAGTGTCAAGGGTGCCCGATCACCATGGACCTGCCTGTCTCTCATCCTAGGGCATCTCACCAAGACTGCACGGTGCGGGGTCTACCCTACAGCTTCCCTCTGACGTGTGTTCCAGCTATGGTATGTCATTTCCCCCGTTGGTCAGGGATCAGAGAGGGGGTGCCAAATGTTGCCCAGTGTAGGGTGGTTGCCTCTCGCTTCCTTTGAAGATTACGAGAATGATCACCCATCAGCTCTAGACCATCACAAATGCAAGACTCGCACCCCTCCTATCCCAGCCCAGTCCAGGGATGACCTGGTTGGGGGTCACAAGCAGTCCAGACTCCTTTCCGGCCTCCTTGGAGGCTGGTGGTGCAGTGGCAGGGAAAATGACAACAGGCTCCAGGTGAGCAGGGTAGGTTGTCAAATCTCCCACCACCTCCCAGGCTGCGAGGTCGTTGTGGTGTGCTCTTGCCACCTTTGGTGGTGGCTTCCCACTTGTCCACAGGCCACTATTCAATGATGGCCAGGTATGCAGTACAGGTCCTTAATGGTGGGGTAGCTTTGGGGCACCAAGACATAGTTCATCGTAGGAAGCCCCCACCATTAATAAAGACTGGTTGGTAAGAGAGAGGTGTATCCCCCGTTGGAGGGCCAAAGGCATCAGCAGGGGAAAAGGTGTTTGCTCTGCTCTGCACATAGACCCTATGGCGTGCAGGACCTTGCAGATTGCAGCCTCAATGTGGAAGCGCAAGATAAACTTTTGAGGGGAGCCGACTAGCACATCCAAGAGCCTCACCAGGCAGGGCTTCCCCACCTTCAGGACTCAGAGTGAGATGCAAAGGAAACTATTCTCAAGAGCCGCCGGCTTGGTGAAGTTAGTAATTTGAATTATGGGGCACAGTTAGAAATATCCAGAACATTTAACACTGTCAACCATAAACTTCTGATTTAAAAGTTTACAAGGGTGGCATAGGGTTCTGCTATGATCAAGTAGTTCACATCCTTTCCCTCCTGCAGAACCCAAGAAAAGACCATTGGATGATACATATCTACCGTTATGAAGATTGCAAGTAAGAGCAATGGAAAAAATACACAAGGCGAAAGTTAATGTTAACACATGATTCATTGTGAGATAAGTGACACAGAAGCCTACCTTAGATTCCGGCTACAACTGCGTGACGGAGCGTCATGGTCAAGTGGTAGCAGAACATGAAAGACATGGACGATGGGGTTCAAGATGGAAATGGAAGTGGGAACCCCATAAAAAGGTACGTTTTCACCTTTTTCTGACAACCCCCTGCTTGGAGGTTTCCCTGACGCAGTTGTCTCGACAGAAAGCCACATCGTAATCGGAATGGTGCGAATTTTGGCGGGAATCCCTTCTGCAGTCGCTTTTGCCTCTGACATCATCGATGCGGGAGCAAGATTCTGGAGGAGGTGGTGGGACTGCGAGGGTGTTTCCTCCAAGGACACTCCAACATCTAACTATTGTGGGATGACCGCCAACCCGGTGGCTGGTGCACCGCCATAAAAGCAGCGACTGGACAAGTTCCGCCAACATCTAAATCAGGCCCCTAGATTTTTCCGTCATGTGACCAAAAGGTTGTGCCAACTCCTTTCACCCATGTTCCAAATGTTATAGAGCATACACCATCTGACGGGGCGCAGTCAGATGATATAAATAAAATGGTCTTGGACCTCAGGTGGTCTTCCTACCCGAACAGTATCTGATGTGTACGTGTGTTTATTAGTGTCCCCCTCAGAGGCCTATGTACTGTCCACGCCATCACACACTCTATTGTACTGTGAGACACTGGGTCTGAGCCCTAGTTTCCAGAGTCTAGGACCTGAGCAACTAGTTCCCAAGTGAATCCTGGATCATAATTGTCAACTAAGTGTGCTGGTTAGGAAATATATATCCCCCTATCTCACTCAAAAACAGCCAATTAGCTCAAACGAGCTAAACTGCAATCACAAATCCAGTTTTAGGAATTAGTTCCAACCTCTCACATTGAGAATTTCCAATCCAAAGTCCAGCAGGAAGAATAAATGTCCCCCACGAAAGGGAAACCACACATACCTGACACCATTTTATTCTGGCTCTTTCAGAGGCTCTCCCATGCCTCCCATGGTCTGCCATCTAAACGTGCCTTCAACCCGGAAGTACATTCTGTGCATGCGCAGCCCATTGGATGCTGTTACAAACAGTTGGAAACTGCTCAGACTTGCCTGAGGCAGTGCAGCCAAGCAGCCAGCCTGGAAGATACACCTCTCAAGAGGCCATTGGCCCCACTTGGCAGACGCTTGATCTAAATCAAAGTGTTTTCCTAATGCACTATAGTTGTTGCTTCGCATATGAACAGATATGTCACGGACACAAAAGAAAAGGATGTGGTGAGTAGGGAAGGGCTTTTAATGGGAAGTTTAAAATTGAGTATCTGAAACGCAGAAATGCTTCACATTCTAATTAAAGTGAAAGGGACAAGTATGCCAATATATTCGATTCAGATGGGAGACTCCCGGTTTTAGTAGCAAAAAATGGCTTTATTTTGGCTGGTTCCCACCCGAAATTGCCTTTGCATCAATTGAAGTCGAGGGATAACTACGTTCTTCTGATTATTTTAAAAAGGAATCTCACTCTTTTGCCAGGCATAAACCTTCCTTTGTAATACATATAAGTGAACTCTAGAATAAACTAAACAGCCCATAGAGCAGGGTGCAATATTTTTAAAAAGTTGACTGTGTACTTTTAACTTCTACATGTCCTTGTAGTACAAAACTCTTAAATCAGTTTTCACAACTGTGAGGCCTATCTCTCCCATAGGATAACATTGGGTTACCTTATTACATTTAATAAGTGACAACTTTCAATTGGGAGTAGGCAGGAATCTCGAGTTTGGTGTCTAAAGAATTAGATTCTAAGTCACAACTCTGATAATGCTACTTTTAAAAAAGGAATGGCATTTTTATGCCACACCATTTGGTGCCTGCAGGCTGTATCTTGGGTCACATGATTAGGTGTAGCTGGCAGTTGATCTTTGTGTATTACTCCTAGACTGTGAGACAAAAGGGGAATAGGTTTTGGCAGTATGGGCCATCTCTGACTTGATGGGGGGAGGAGATGTTACCTACCACACTTGCACATCTCAAAGACAGCCTCAGTACACTCACAAAGTGTTTCAGACTAGCCTCCATCCAGACTGAGACTGAGTCTTGGTCAATTACCTGCTGGTAGAGCTATTGGACATCCTTGATGGAAGAAGAGACTTCTCTTCTGTGGAAAGGGGCAGTGGAGTGTGCCCAGCTGAGAGAAAGTCTGCTAGGCTGCTTGAAGATCTTTTGGAACCAGCCTAAGGTCTGCTTTGCCTCAGGAGATGAGGTTCTTCAAGAGCTGTGCAGGACAGAATGTACTAACTGACATCAACACTGCCTGGTGCCCAGGGTTGAGATCAGTGCCTATAGAGACTTGTAGTGAGCACCCTTTATCCCAGACCCCTCTAGAGTTCCACTAGAGGCTCACACAGCACAGTGTGGATTACCTTGATCTCCATCCTGGCCTAGAGAGCATCATTGAGGTAGCAAGGCTTGTCTCTCCTGAACTGAACATTGCAAATCGCATCAAAATCCATACAGCTGTAATGGAGTTTTATCTCTTAAAGTCCCAGGCCCCTAGCCCTGGAATGCTTTATTTCCCCGGGCTCTCGTCCCCGGAGCTGTGGGTACCAATTGGCATGGAAAAAGTTGACAGTAATGGCAGGTTTCAAAGATGTGTGTCTTTTAAGTTACTATTATCAGCCCATGAAAAAGGTGAGCACTATCAGATGTTATCAAATTATCCACTTCTATCACACCCAGCGCTTAGAAATCCTAGTACTTTCAGATGGTATAGTTACTGTGCTGTTTTATGAAATACCCTAGAAGGCAATCGCCACAACTTTAATACCTCTATGGACTCCAATGACTGATACCATGTCTCATTGACAACCGCCAACGTGTGCCTGGTTTGAATACTCTAATCTGGGTGGGCTTTTCGGCTTCTGGGAGACTGGCCCTGCAACCCCTAGAGCATTTCACCAAACAGAAGTGATCCATTTAGGACCAACACTCTGAGGCAACGAGGTCACCTCTGATGGAGTACTGCAGCACATGCGCACTGGACCCTCTGGGAGGCTGCTGACTGAGTTTGAGATCGCAAACTCAGTGGTGCTCACTAGTACCACACAGAAGCATCAACCAGTCTTATTATTATTATTGTGAACAGTGTTTAAACGCCACTGGAAAAGCCTGTGGGCACCTTTACGCTTATCAGTGTGAAAGGTATCGTAACACTGATCTCTAGCTATACAGTGTCTCGATGGATCTGTTTTTCATGACTTTTATCTGCATCTTGTGTGTAGTATTTAGCTGTGTGTACATTGAGATGACATTTTCTAAAGTGAACCACCGACTGAAGTGTTAGCGTTTATTAACTTGTTACTGTGGGGTACACTCGAAAAAGACCTCACACAATTTTGGAGATTTCAATGCATTCTTAGATGTCGTTTTATACAGACCAGTGACTTTGTCTGGTTATAATAGCGATATACTAAGAATTTGCTAATATATAGAAAGACAATATTTCTTGACGTATAAAGGTCTGTGCAACTTGGGAACTGTGAGTTTCCTTTATAATTTTGGTGCATTGGAGTTCATTAGAGTGTGCACGTTTTAAATGTGTGCATACTCTTGTGGAGCAAAAAAAGAAAATTCCTTTTGCTTTTCCTAGGTCTACTATCCCAGAGGATGGTAATTCTCCAATTAGGACAGGAATGGCTGAAGAAAAAGCCTGCAGCTCGTAACACTATAGCTATGGAATCCAACTTAAATGGATGCTTGAACTGGGTGAAAAGATGCAAGTGTCATATCTTTAATTGCCCCTTTAGCATGCTGACTGAAAATGAAAATCTACTCTTGTCCTCCCAGTTCACTCTTAAAATTATTTTTCTTTAAACTCTTTTTATTAAACATGCTCATCATAAAGTGTAAGGTATGAAGCAGGTACAGAGGTGCACTGTGACATAACTGTTATCACGCCTACAATTCGGACAATTGTTTTCGTACAGCATGTTTTGATTCTCGTTTGTTTCCAGTTGTTCTTGAAATGGTTGAAGGACTTTGTTTATTGGTACTTTCCATTCCTTTCCTGTTTTTCATTTCTTCACTACCATTTACTTTTCCTCTCTACTTATCTCATTCATTTCGTTTTCGTATTCACAATTTTAGGCTGACCCAAAAGGTAAGAAAGCATTACCCCAACTACGGGTTAGCCCTCCTTTACAAGACCAATGACTGAATGAGTAGGCAGATTAAGTTCCCTTCTTTAGGGCCCGACTGATCGTTCCGCCCCTCCCATATTTTACCTGCTAGGCTGCAGGCTAGGGGGCTGCTTTCAGAGCTGCTATGACGCAACCATGTCCTTATGATGCCATTCTAGTGGCAACCTCCTGTAGTGTGGAGATGGTTTGGACGTGTTCACAAGGGCTGATTTTGCTTTGCAACAGTCCTTGAGCATAAGGCGAAATACTAGGAAGTGTGCAAGTGAAGGGCGAGTGGTTACTGCTCCCCTGGCTCTGTCCTGTGAAATATGATAACTTTTCAGAGTGCAGCAACAAGAGCGTGTTCTTTTTTATCACCAGCCAGGACCTGGTGTGCGAAAACCACATATTCTGCTTTTGAGAAAAGTAAATTACATATAAAGTGGTTGTGGGTGGAGATTCTCTATATAGTTTTAAAATACATCGAAAAGGAAATATGGTTTTATTTGAATGCAATGAAAAAGCGTTGTCCTTTGATTGACAATCTGTAATATGAAAGATGTGGTTATGGAGCAGTAAATGGCTGACTCCTAAGCGGATGGACGTGATGGGGCCTGGCTTCTGTTAGGCACACATTTGAAATGTTTTAGAAACAAAGTTAATTTGATTTCCTATTTAGTAAAGCAATGCGAACTCCTTTTTTCCTTTGCAGATTCAATGAGTTCTATTTCCTTACTCACCCATGCCTCTTCATTGAGGATCACTTCCCTGAAGAGAAGGAGTGGCAGCTGCTGGGCCCACCTCTGTCTCTGAAGCATTTTGAGAACCACATACATCATCAACCTGACTTTTACGATGTGGGGCTACTGACCTCATGCCCTGATACACCAATAATCAAAACAGGTATATCATATTTGAGAAATCTATTAGAGAAAGGTAAAATGGCACCTGCCTCTCTTTTGATAAATTTTTCGATTTCTTTTTAGTGATGGTTATTAACCCATTTATTGTGAAGGAATAACCAAAATTCTATTAAGGACACATTTGTAAAGTTTATTGTTTGAACTCATTACTTTACTGCTAACAGCAGTCATATTAATAACTGCATTTCCCATGTTTACATTGGGCCGGGCTATGATAAAATATCCCACCTCAACTCGCCAAATCCCTGCACTTTACCATAATATGCTGCTATATCCAGAGTCCCACTTCCTTAGTGGCCCTACCGAATTCATACGCCCATGACGATTTAGTGACGCTGTTTTGCATAATTGTAGAAGCCGCGAAGTATTTATTGTTTTTAATTATGTGTATATTGATCTAAACATGCAATGTTTTTTATTCTTTGTCATGCTCTTTTATGGATATTTTTATATCCGAATAAAGATTAATTAAGAATATTAATAACTGCATTTCCCATAAAATGCATTTGTTTCACAAAATGAAAGTGACTAACGCCACTCTTCTGGCCAGAGAGTCCCAGCCTGCTTCTACCCTTTTACTTCCTATGGACCGCTGGGCCACCAGGTCATGGGAGGCTGTGGCTTTCGCGCCCCGGTGGAGGAATACCCGCCATACTTGGATACCTCGCCCGCCTGACTGGGATCAAAAAACCCTTCAGTGCAGCTGACTGGGCATCAAGTTTGTTTATCCCACTCTACAACGTTTTTTTGTTTTTCAGAAAAAAACCTCCAAAGTGGGGCTTTGTTACTGAAAAACAAAATCGCCGGCCTTGGCCTTCACTGTGAATTATCTTCCTGTACGACAGACACATTTCTGTTGTTTCCTTTTTGGTACCAACAGACTTTTCATGCAAGTCCCAGAAAGGTAAAATGTGTGGGAAAATGTACATCAAAAGGATCCCCTAAATAGGTTGGTCATTGTGACGCACATTGACCGACAGCCCTGGGGTGGATGTACGGTTAGTTAAAACTTTCTGCCACCTCAGGCAGGGCTGGACTGGCCGTACCAGGCATTGGGTGTTTCCCCAGGAGCCTGGAGGGTGGGGGCTGGTTTTACAGTGTTTGGAGCCGGTTTTGTTACTGGGGATCGGTTTTGCTACTGGCGACTGGTTTTCCAACGGTGCTACAATTTCGGCTCCAGTAACAAAAGCCACAAGCAAGCATTTCCAGCCTCCCGGGGTCAGGAAGGGTCTGGTCCAAGAAACTGCCTGGGACACTTTGGGTTCCCAGTTCGGCCCTGACCACCAGAAATGCAGTGCTTTGCACACCTCTAAATGGGGTAGGAGAACTGCAACTTTACTGGACAGTGCATCCACTGCTTTTAACATGAGCCCCACATCCACCAAACACAGTGATCCACCTTAGTCACAACCTAGAAATGTATCTACCACGACAGAACGCTCTTCATGATGATTGGTTCTCTACTGATCTTGAAAATAGTCACAGCCCCAGAAACATTGGGTTCACACTTCTATATTCAACTGAGAAATGAAAACTGAAACCAATTACAGCTCATTTGGTTCCAACAAAAATGGAATCTAGGAAGAATAATTCTTGTCTTTGTCTTCATTCTTGACTTTTGCTTCATGATGGCTAGGGCAATCAAAATTATTTGTCAAGACCCAGAGGCGAGGATTCAGTTTTCTTCAAAGCTCACTCACCAGAAATTAGGCCTTTTCATTAATTGTTTTCAAATCACATATGTTTAATGTAAGTGGGGGACTCCTTGCTGGCGGGTTAAGTTAGCCCTCATTTCATCGCACCTGACCTTGCCTGTGTGCCCTGCTGGGGTGGGACTATATCCTGCACCATTCTCCGCCCAGCAGACAGGAGGCCAGCTGACAACACGCTTAAAAGCGCGCGATTCCTCCCACAACGCCTTGCTGGTGGGTTGTGTTAGCCCACATTTTATTGCATCTGATATTGCTTGTGTGCCCTGCTGGGCTGAGACTATGCCCCCCAACATACTCCGGACAGCAGACAGGAGACCTGCTGACAACGCGCGTAATAGTCCACGATTCCTCCGGCGGTGTCAGCCTGGCATAGGCTGGGCCTTTCCTCTTGGTCAATCGATCCCACATTTGATGTCATCTGGAGGTCTACTTTTATAGTTTTATTCAAGGTAATGTGTGTTTTTGCGACAGGAGGCACAGACACCGTTGTAGGGGAAGGACCTTTCCATCGCATTATAACCCGCTGTCCTGTTTCCCTGGCCATCCCTCTTGGTTTATTTGTGGCCGATTCCCCGCATTCCTGGCTCTGGTGAGTTGGGCCGTTTTACTTGCATTTGACTGAGAGTTTAATCTGCTGCCATGGGCAAGCACAAGTTGGGGAAGGAAGGGGCCACTATAAATTCCCAAATATTACAACTTTGGACTCTTTATGGTACGAGCTGTTAGTATGGTGGCTAAGGAGATTGAGCTAGAGGAAAGACGTCTCTCTTTAGATATGGGGGAGGGGCATGGTCTTGTTTCACTCAGTCTGGTATCTACCCTGCCCGGTTCTCCTGTGTTGGTCTCTGGAAGTTGCCTGTGTCCAACACATACATCTATGCCAAGCCCCACACCACTGTTGTTAGTGGCTAGAGAACTAGCTAGGGAAGTTCTTGACCCACAATCTCCAGATAGATTTTGTGAACCTGTAGTACTGAAGAAAAGTAAAATTAAAACAAGTCGTAAATCCGGAAATAACAAAGACAGGGTGCTTCGTCTGTTCCACTCAGGGCCGGCTTTAGGGCAGTGTGGCCGATACCGCCGCACTGAGCGCTGACTTGTGAAGGGGGGAGGGCAAAAACCAAAGGAAATGATGGACGGAGTGTTGAACATTGCAAGCACTCACCCCCAGTCAACTGATCTGGGTTCAATCCATCACCGTTCTTTAGCCCACTCTGCCACCCCAGTTCAGACATGGCCATATGCAAATCAGTCTGACCCTGTGCCTCATGGGAACAGTCCAGCCCGAACTGCCAAGCCATGCCTTCCCTGGACCGGAAACAAGCTTCCTAGGACTGGTTTCTGGCATTTCAGCCGTCTTCAGCCAGGCTTGCTTGAATCCAGTGGCAAAGTGAGCAAGGGACTCACGTCTGAGCATACCCTGCCAACTTATGGCGAACAAAGCAAAAACCAAAGGAAATGATGGACGGAGCGTTGAACATTGCAAGCACTCACTCCCAGTCAACTGATCTGGGTTTAATCCATCACCGTTCTTTAGCCCACTCTGCCACCCCAGTTCAGACATGGCCATATGCAAATCAGTCTGACCCTGTGCCTCATGGGAACAGTCCAGCCCGAACTGCCAAGCCATGTCTTCCCTGGACCGGAAACAAGCTTCCTAGGACCGGTTTCTGGCATTTCAGCCGTCTTCAGCCAGGCTTGCTTGAATCCAGTGGCAGGGTATGCTCAGACGTGAGTCCCTTGCTCACTTTGCCACTGGATTCAAGCAAGCCTGGCTGAAGACGGCTGAAATGCTAGAAACCGGTCCTAGGAAGCTTGTTTCCGGTCCAGGGAAGGCATGGCTTGGCAGTTCGGGCTGGACTGTTCCCATGAGGCACAGGGTCAGACTGATTTGCATATGGCCATGTGTGAACTGGGGTGGCAGAGTGGGCTAAAGAACGGTGATGGATCAAACCCAGATCTGTTGACTGGGTGTGAGTGTTTGATTGGTTCTGATGCTCAGTCCATCACCACCCCCTTTTGTACCTACTTGTGAAGGGGGGCGCTAACCTCAGGGGGTTCTCTGTATTTAACAATAACTTAAGATTGGAGAGATGGTGGGCACTTTTGCTTGATGGTAGTGAGAGAATCCGAGAAGGAGGACATGGGGGCACCAAAAATGATTGTCGCAACGGGCACCATCAACGCTAAAGCTGGCCCTGGTTCCACCACTAACTTATAGCCTTGTTCCAGTTCTGCCGAAGGGAATGTGATGCCTAAAAACTGCTCAGTCATAGAAGGGGAAGGGTCTAACCAATCTTGGGTGGTGTTTTGGCTCAAGTTAAAAAAATAGTGTCTTCAATGTTTATTTCTTCGATGGGGAAGATAAGTTATTTGGAAGGGGTTTTTCGGAACTTGTATAAAAAACAGGAACATTTATCTCCAACTGCACCTGCATCCAGTATGCATCTCCAAACTTAAACTCAAGCACCTCCCACCAATGCTTTTAGTAGGGCTACTACTGGATCTCTTTCTCACCTAAAGTCAGCCAACATCACTACTGCAGCTGTGTCCAGATAAGCATTGGGGGAAGAGTCTTCATCTACTCCAAGTATGGGCACAGAGGATTCTGGGCATCCAAGGATAACTGTGACCAGCTCTAGGAATATACTTCCCTCTTACCCTCCTTTGGACCAGCTGCCAGACTGTTGCCTGTATCTGGTGGTCCAGGTTGGAGTACCTCCCTTGCCAATAGATATGGTGGAATCGCATCAGGAGTTGAAAAGGTTTGTCACTGGCTTAAATGGACCCACCTATGAGATGTCAGAGTACAATGATATCCTCTCGGTGAGGAGAAATGGGTGGGTAAGTAGGTCATCGAAATCAGTTGAGGGGGACTGCATAGTTATCAACTGCAGGGCTCCGGCCTTGCTCAACGGTTGGTTGTCTTCGGCGGCAAACCCAGTAACTTTGGTTTGGTGGCAAGTGTTGTCCCAATGGGTTTCTTCAATAGACCCCGGTATCCTCGCCCCACAGTCAATACGACAAGGAGGACAGGTTTTCATTAGCAAGATCAAGTTCTGGGTCTTCCTACCATCTCCACCTCTGATAGATTTTTGTCAGTTCCTGATTTAGATAGGAGTGACTGACTTTTTAAACCATTGGACCATCTGAAGGTGCACAGTCCATCTAGTATTAAGGTTGGTGACAGATCCAATGCCAGACTATGGCTTGAAGCTGCTGATGTCTCCCACTTTGTACCCGATGCTATGAACGTGTCTTTTGTTAATGCACCAAATTTTTGTGTGTCAGCTAGGCTGCACTTTGCTGTAATGGCTGATCCCTATGTGCTCATTTCGTGTGACTTTTCACCTAGGCCAGGTCGTTCGATTAAGCTTTTCTGCTGGAATCTTCCTGTTATTATCAGCAAACTTGCCTGCAAAGATTGGGGTGATGTTGTAGACCTTGTGATAATTGTTTGTTTCAGGAGACATGGGCTGTAACGCTGCAATTTCGGTCAGGGTCCATAGCTTTGATAGACCAGCCGTCTCTCTGGAAAGGGGCAGGCCATCAGGGAGTCTTGCAACCTGGCTGAAAACTTACCTGAATTGTTCTTCAAATGTGATTGACCTTGGCTCACCAGATATTTTATGTGTAATGTTACATTTTACTGATGGCGTTAGGCTTGGTTTGATTAATGTGTATTGTAGACATGAAGGTAGCAGGTCTAATATGCCTGTTATTGAGATCGTTAATTCCTATCTAACTAGTCTCCCAGGTGATGTTCACAAAATTGTGGCTGGTGACCTTAGCTATAATTTTGAACCCCTTGATATCCCTACTATCACAGTACGTGGGGACAAGCACGAAGTATGGGAGCTTTCCCTTGACCCGATCAATAAATGGTCAGCCGCTGCCTTGCAAATTAACGCTACTACTCTAAACAATGGAATGAGGACATGTAATGGGAGAAAACCCTCCAATAAAGATGGGAATGTTACTTTTAACCAAGTTTGAGGTTCTAGCCGGATAGACTATATCCTGGTGGATATTAGGCTGTAGCAGCAGGTTATTGATATGAAGGTAATCCGGCAACAGGACAGTGATCATAATGCATTGGATCTCTCACTGAACTCAATGGCTTTTCACATCTTACCCCAACATGAACCACTCGATAGGCTGGTTTCAACTGCCAATCGGCGTGGGTTCAAATGGTGTGTTATTATCTCCACTTCTACTATCCAGTTGCATCTCTATGAGCTGCATACTACTGCACTGGAAGCAATTTTAGGGCTGGGAGGGTGTGCACTCACAGCGTCCTCGTAGGAGGTTCTTTCTGTTATTCATCATCCACTGTTCTGTTCTCTCAAGGATCTCTTCATGGTAGAGGCTAGGCCCGTTGCCAGGTGGGCTAAAGAGGCTCATTGGTATACCAAGCACTGCAGGGCAATGAGGCAATCTCTTATTGCCACTATCAAAAGAGGTAATAGAGCTCTAATTAAGGAAGCCTGGGCCTCCTATAGGGCTTTCATTTTAAAGGCCAAATGTGAGCATGAAATGGCTTTTTGGAAGACACTTTTGGTTGCAGCAAAGGGGAGAGACTATCGTTCTGTTTTGACATACATTGGCCAGTAAGGCCCTAGGAACTACTGCCCCATTAACGTGTAATGTTTCAGCCTGGGTTGACCACTTTTCAGGCCTATATGCGCATATTCCAGGTCATACTGAGACAGCAGTGGATCCTATAATTGGGATGTTGGAAAGTTCTGATAGAGGCAAAGTTGGCCTGGTAGAACACGCAGAGGCAGGTCCTCCATTCCATGTCCCACTTGGGGGAACCTTTATTGGTTTGACTGGCTGCGCTGTTGACCCAATTACCAAGAGTGAAGTGGTTAATGCTATTGATTGGATTGTCGGAGAGTAGGGTCTGCTTTCTATGTTCACCCCCACTTTTTGCTTTTGCTTCACTGGTTTTCGACTTAGATGTGGCTGTGGGCCTGCTAATCAGACCCACAGCCCAGCTGTTCTCTCTCTAAATTCACAATATGTACTTTAGGTACATAACCCAATTGGTAAGGATCACCCTCTAGGGCCCTGTACAGTGTACCTTAGGTACCCAGGGCATGGGTGTACCCTAGGCCTACCACAGGCTGCAGCATGTATTATGCCACCCCTGGCTGGCCTTCCATCATGACACAACTGGCTGATCACTCAGCTGGGGCAAGGTCGTGTAATCAACCCTTGCTTAGGTGTAGTATTCCTACACCTACCTTATATATAGACACATGGGTAACCTATCAGTCACTCCTATGGCAGGCCTTAACAATCCTGAAGTCAGAGTGCTTGGTAACATGTGAGATGGTGCTCTAGCATGAGCTGAGCCTGTCTGCAGCTTTCGAAACCATGTCCTTATAGCTGTTCTATGATATCGCCTACCATATACTCTTAAAGTGCCTTATAATCCTCGCGGTTATGGTAATGTGGTAAATAATTTAATTACCGGGACTTAATTTGATACAGAAACATAATAAAATAGCTCAGTAAATAAGAGGCAGAATCCGTGGTATTAGAGGTTCGGAATGGGCTTTATTCCAATGAACGATTATAATCGGTTGCTCCAAGTTCCGTCACCACGAAGGTTCAGGAAGTGAAGTACATACATGATTGACAAGAAATGACTTTTATAGAACATACAATACAATGAAGCGAATGCGGTAGGCGTAACAATTGATAAGGAAGATGACGATTCACCTGCGTAACCGAAAATGGGCGTAATGAGGAGTAAAAAGGAACATAATTGGTTATGATGTCATATATAGGTGGATCTATAAGATTATACTTGGCATAGATGCGTGCGCAGCAGCATGACGTGTGATTGACGTGCAACTAGGGGGTGAAGGGGGCTTGACATTTAGCTCTACATGTGGAGACAAGAAGTCCGGAGGGTCAAGTCAACCTAATCCCAAATCATATCTAACATCCCATGTTTAAAGAACTATGTTATCCACAAAGGGAAGTCTCTTGGACAAAATCTATTCTATACTGACTGTGTGTGCGTGCACAAGCGTCTAAGTGTCTAAGTGTCTATATGAGATGCAAGGGGCAGAAACCTTCCATGGTAACAGGGCTATGAATTACTTGCATGAGGACAGAGAAGTCGGGCCTTTGCTTGGTAGCTGGAAGAATGTTTACTTAAACTACTAGACAGGAATGCATCGGGCAGGGAACGGAGCAGATAATTTCGAAGGTGAAATACAGTTCTTGGCAGGCAGCAAGCTGATGTCAGGCTTCGTGAGCCGCGCAGAGAATGAGGCAAAGTTCATGGTCACGGTTGCAGGCTCAGACTGGAGTTTTCAGAGGCAGAAGGCAAGAAGAGTTCGATGGCAGAATCAGGGCCTACTTGCCTGGACTGTAAAATGGCATAAGTGAACCATATAAAGCCGGTGGCCTTTCATACTTTAAGAATGGAATATCCGGCCTATTCATGGCGGATCTGACAAAGGACATGTTGACGGTGGACGCACATGTGTTTGCGTCTTCATAACTGGAACTGGAGGGAACATACATGTACTTGTGATTCATACATGGAACCGTTGGGGTCCAAGATAGGGGACATAACTGATCAGAAAAATCCATATTTCCACATTCCCTCCTTGTCCCCTACTTGCCCGTTAAGAGATATCAATCTTCATCAATCCATTGATCTGTTCATATAACATCATTTGTTCTTCTTTCTTCTTCCGTGACGAATGAATTCTTGGTGGTGGAATACACGATGTGGCACACAGACCACAGATCGCTGGTCCACATTGTAGACATAGACAGCAACTGAATAGTATGAGAAGGCCAATACCTAGGAAAGATAGGACCTTCCATCCAAAGGTAGATAATATACTCCAAAACCAACCGGACCAAGTCCAGGTGCCTGGGTTCTGGTGTATCTGGCTTACAATCTTATGAAGGCGAGTTATGGCCTTATATACAGATGGCGAATTTTCTGGTATGAAAATGCAACAGCTTGATCCGATGACCCTACAAGCTCCGCCCCTATCGGCCAGGATGACGTCAAGGACAAGACGATTTTGAAGCACAACAATCCGCATAGCAGACTGCTCTTCGGTTAAATTGCCTAAAGCGGAAATAGTTTCATTCACTACTGCTTCAAGGGTTCTAGTTAATCTACGTATCAGCTTACTATTAGTAACAGTACCTATATAGGGAAAGAGACCTTTATTGAAATCTGTGTATTTTTCCCATGCTGTTTCAGTGTAATCGACTATTGGGAGATCTCTCCTTTCTCTATTGTGTACTAAATGAGTATTTCTGTGATAATCAGGAGGAGCTAGAAAAACAGGTGGCAAAAGGAATCCAATGTAGCAGGTACCATCCCAATCTAGAGGCAAACGTACATATGCCGTCTGACCACATATGAAATAAGAATGGCGAGAAGCTCTAAATGTAGACTTGCCTTGATCACTAAATTCTACTACAGTGGTGCATTTACTATGGCCCATATGTATGGAACCATTTTTCCTTACACATAGTTCACCTTTTACTGGAAATATTGACATAGCGGGCAAAATTGGAGTAGCTTCGGATTCGACATTTAGGATCATAAGATTAAGCGTGAAATTACCTAATCCATACACTTCGTTTTCTAGATCAGTTCCTGTTCTCTGGGGAAGTCCCTCCTTGTTGGGGTAGCAGACCTTAAGTAAAATTAAGTTCAAATTTCCCCATACCCAGTTATCTTGATAAACTGCAGAATTCGAATCTAGAGAATTAATTAAACTAAACCATGCTCCACAGGAGCCGTTGTGTGTGAACGGGTATGGAAAGAGAGGTAAAATTCCTTTATAATTCTGATAGGGAGGGAGTCGGCCACATATCCAACAATTTGTAGCATTGCTAACCTGATGGGAATGATGTAACATACTAATAAAAGTGTTATTGCGCAGCGCAAATCTGTATGACAATTCAAGCGGAGGTAATTCACTAAAAGAATGTTCAGCAGCAACATTGTAAACAGGTCTAGAAATAGGATAATATATGTGCAACAATATACTTGCAGTAATTATTAAAAGACTTGAGAAAAACAAAATTAATAACGTCATTATGCAATGGCTACGCAATGATTTACAGTACGCATGTCGCTTCAACATTTTTCGCGTGCTTTCTCTATTCAGGTCCAAGGGATACATGTCAGGGACAATTCAACCGCTTCACCTTGGAGAGGACTTAAACAATCAAATTGCTCGACTCATTGGGCCTGAGCTTTAATTTATAAAGTTCCTGACTGTTGGCCTCAGCCAAAGGTAGTTTTGAGTCAATGGGTGAAGACACACGAGGTGGGCTATTCACATCCGAAGGAAGTCCATGAAATTTCTTGATATGACTTGAATGCACCCATCCTTTTCTGCCTTCGATCTTCACGGCTGTCCTTGTGGTGAGCAGGACCAATTTGGGTGATCTCCACCTGGGCTCCAGCTGAGTCTTTCGGTCGAAATTCCTCACAAGAACGAGGTCCCCCGGAACTACGTCAAGGGGTTTCACCTCAGTGTTGTCGGGAAAGGTTGCAGCTACCTGTGAACGACAAGATTGTAGTGCAGACATCAAGGAAGCTAAGTAATCTGTCAGCATATTACAGTCAATATCAGTTATTTTTCGTGGCATAGGCGTCCCCCACATATTTGGTGGTCTGCCGAAGATCACTTCATACGGGGATAGCCCTGTTCGAGAGTGTGCTACCATTCTTGTGTAAAAGAGTGCAACTGGTAGTGCTACTACCCAGTCGACACCTTTTTCCCTGCATATTTTGGACAATCTAATTTTCAGGGTCTGATTATGTCTTTCTACGAGACCTGCTGCCTCAGGGTGTCGGACACAGTGGAATTTCCACTGATAGCCTAACAAAAGTGAAACATGTTTCATTAATTCGGATGAGAACGGCTGGCCGTTATCTGAGTGAACAACACGTGGTAAACCGTATCGTGGGAAGAATTCTCGAACCAACTGTTTGGCAGTAGTCGGGGCAGTGTAATCTGAAACCGGGTATGCCTCCGTCCAACGGGAAAGAGCACAAACAACTACGAGAACGTATTTGAATCCTCGACATCGTTCCATCTGGATATAATCCATCTGGAGGACTTCAAAAGGGTGATCAGGAGGATGAAATCCACCCTGTTCTACGGGAACGCTTTTTCCTGGGTTGAACTGACAACAGATCATACAGGTACGGACCTTTTGTTTGGCTGCTGCTCGTAAATGTTTATTGAACCAAATGTGTTGAATGCTATCTAGCATAGCTTTTTCTCCTAGATGTGCTGGACTATGTATAGTGTTAATTATAACTTGGACCATTGAATCAGGAAGGAACCACACAGACTTTTCCTTCATAATCCATCCTTGATCCGTTTGGATCCCTCCTAATTCAGTCCATTTCTTTATTTCTTCTGATGTAGCATGTGTCTGTATATCAATTACATCAAGAGTAGGATCTTTAACCGTCATACAATGTGTTGGCGTCTGGACTATTGTCTTTGTCATGTCGGATGTTTGAGTTTGGGCAGTCTGTTTAGCTGTTCTGTCAGCTAAATCATTGCCTTGAGAAATGATATCAGTAACTTTCGTATGTGCTTTGCATTTCATAATCGATATTGCAATCGGTAGATGTATCGCATCTAATAAAGCATGAATGAGGGGTCCGTGTTGAATGTGGGCACCGTGGGAAGTTAAATAACCTCTCTCTCGCCACAGCACGCCGAAGTCATGTACAACTCCGAATGCATAACGTGAATCAGTGTATATGTTGACTTTTTTATTTGTGGCTTGAATACAGGCTTGTGTCAGAGCGACGAGCTCTGCTGCTTGAGCGGACAAAGTATTTATATGATTTGTTTCAATGACTTCAGTATCTGTTGTGACTGCGTAAGCAGCCACTAACTCTCCTGTATTTGTTCTCATACATGAACCATCTACATACAATGTCAGGTCTGGATCTGACAACGGGACATCGGTTAAATCTTGTCTGGGTTTCGTCGTTATAGTAATAACTTCAATACAGTCATGGGCTAGTGGGTCTGTTCCGATTACTGGCAAAAGTGTGGCAGGATTCAATGTGTTACAGCGTCTGATTTCTATATGTGGCTGGAACAATGTAAGTTCGTACCCTGTAAGTCGCGCTATAGTCAAGTGTTGTGTTTGCGTTCTATTTACAAGAACCTCTACCGCATGTGGTACTTGAACTGTCAATGGATGTCCTAACACTATGGCATCGCTTTGTCGTATTGCTAAAGCTGTCGCTGCCACTGATTTCAGGCACGCAGGAAGAGCCTGAGCTACTGGATCTAATGTACTAGAAAAATAAGCACATGGTTTGTGTGCTCCTGCTTGTTCCTGTGTGAGTACTGACAAGGCAGTACCTTCGCGCTCTGTAACAAAGAGTGTAAACTGTTTTCTGTAACATGGCGTTGCTAAAACAGGTGCTTGACATAAAGCTTTCTTTAGGCTTTCAAAAGCTTGTGTATGTTCCTGAGTCCAAGGGAGAACAGTCGATGTGGCTGCCTCCTGTGTTGTCAACTGAATGAGCGATTTTGCTAGAAATGCATATTGGGGGATCCACTGTCTACAGTATGAAGTGAGGCCTATGAAAGCCCGCACCTCCTTTTGTGTCTTGGGTATTTGCATGTTAGCTATTAACTGAATGCGGTCGGGTGTAAGCTGCCTTCCCTCCTTGGACAGCGAGTGTCCAAGATAAATAACTCGCTGGACACAGAATTGCAGCTTAGAAGGGGACACCTTGTGTCCCTTTTCAGCTAGAAATTGTAAAACTGTCAGTGATGCTTTCTCACATTCGGGTTCGCTTCTAGCGGTGATCAACAGATCATCGACATATTGAAGCAAGGCAGTGTTAACTGGCATGTGGATACTGTCGAGTTCTCGTTTCAGTGCTTGGCTATAGATGCTGGGGCTTTCTGTAAATCCTTGAGGTGCGCGTGAGAATTTAAAGCTACGTCCATTTAAACTAAATCCGAACAAATATTGACTTTCCGGATCTATTGGGACGCTGAAAAAGGCGTTTTTAAGATCAATTACGGTAAAGAATGTTGCTTCGGAATCAATGGCTGTCAATAATGACGAGATATCAGGGACCACAGGGAATTGTGGCACGATACACTTGTTTAATTCGCGCAGATCAATAACCAATCGATATACTGGCAGGGCCTTTGGATCTGTTCGTTTAAGAATCGGAATTATTGGTGAATTACATACATTGGAGTCTGTTTCCACAACCACTCCTTGGGCAATGAGTTCGTCAATGATTTGCAGTAAAGCCACTACAGCATCTGGGGGTAACTTGTATTGTCGCATTCGTGGTAGTACCACTCCTGCCTTTAATGTGACTCGATATGGTGTAATATTCATGCAACCAACATCAGTAGGGCCTTGTGCCCATAGATGTGTAGGTAAAGTCTGCAGTCGGGGATCCATGTCTCTAGATACATAGTGACCTTTAAAATCACGTAAAAACAATCTTACTCCTTCCGGAGAACAACATATTATAGCTCCTAGAGCTTTCAGTGTTTTTATTCCTAACAGATTTTCTGGACATGATTTAGTAAGCAATAAATCTGTAGTTCGGGTCAAAGGTCCTATCGTAAGTGGAAGAGGTTGTGACACTTCATTAACAATAGGTTTTCCTGAAAAACCAAGGGAGATATTCTGAGAGCCTGAGAGGGGTGCCCCTGGAACTTCACTACGTTTTATGGTCGTTCGACTTGCCCCTGTATCGAGTAAAAATTTTCTGTCTTGGCCTAACAATTCACTATGTACATAAGGTCCTTCTTGATCTACAGGGATCTCGATAAGGGGTAAGTCAACTTCCCTCTCTAGGCTGGTTCATGCGTATCGTTGGTAATCAGGATAGTCGTACTGTGCGGTCTGGTACAGTTGTCGTGTCGTGGTTTGTGTGGCAGCAACGGGCAGCGCTGGTGCAGCTGGCACAAACTGTATAGTCTGTTGTGGAGCTGGCATGGACTGTGCATGCTGCAAGGCTCCTTGTTCATTCTGATCCTGTCTAGGTGGCCGTGGTCTTTCTTTTGTATTACCTATGGCGATATTATGTTTCAAAACTGGACAATCGTGTACGTAATGACCTGGCTTTTTACAATAATTGCATGTCCCTTTTACAGGTCCTGCTGAATCACAGGAATGTGTCATACCCTTTTTATGTCCTTCAGCTGGAACTGTCTGAGAAACTAGCATTTTCATTTTTGTGTCTTTCATGCGTCTGTGTTCATGTTCTTGTTCCTCTCTAATTCTATTGTGATGGTACTGTAACATTTGTAACATTTGTGATGGAGTGTTACCTTGCCAGGTACTCTCGAATTTTAATACTCTATTCTTTACTTGGGGCAGGGCATTTTCTACTAATTTTGTTACAAACAGATGTGGGTATGATTCGCTACTTGCTTTTATGCCACTATTTATACCAAAACATTTTTCAAATCGGGCATAGTAATCACTAGTGTCTTCATCTTGCTTCTGTTTACAGGCTGAAATTGTACCCCAATCTTCCTTTTTCGTAGTTAATAAACGTGGCAGTACCTGTACTAATAAACCTGGTAGTGCTTTAGTTTTATCCCCAAGTCCTGCTCCTGCAGTTCGGGCCTTTTCTTCTGTTTCTAATACTGACCATTCTATCTTTTGGTCTCCTACCTCCCACTCTTTTTCCCTGAGTTTCTCATAAATGCCAGCAGGCATTAATACCTTTAATATTGTCATAATGTCGGGATAGGTATACTCTCCCATGAGTAACATGTCTTTAATTTCTCGGTGAAAACCCGCTGGATCTTTGTCATGACTGGGTACCACTTTCTTCATTTCTAACAATTCTATTTTTGATATGGGCGTGTATACAAATACGCGTTTAAACTCATTGTCCTCGCCCTTTATTGGGTGCACTTCTCGTAAGGGATTCTGTCTGTCCATGTAATACGTGGTTCTTTCCTTAATGGGTAGTGAAACATGTTCTGAACATACAAAAAGAATGTATTGCTTTCTTGATTCTAGTATTTCTTTAATTAATTTAGTACCTGAACCTCTCCATCTATTCATGAGTAATTCAGTCAATATATCAGGTAAGGGACCAGGGTCCGAATGCTGACTCTGATACAGTATAAGGAGTTGTTGAATCATATAAATCCCAGCTAAACGCTGTTCATCTGGGGTGAGATTCAAAAATGTGCGTGCTACTGTATCATCACTGTATTTTCCGGGACTGTCAACCCAATGGACAGCCGACCTGGCTAATTCTTGTTCATCCATAGAATCGAGAAAATGATAACCCCTTCGTTCTCGGAGTAATTTGTCAGCTGCTTGGAACGAATGCTCGTTAGACCTTATATGGACTATGGGTGTTGGGAAACTCCTGTTATTGTCTGGACATATCGGACGTATCGGGTCAATAAGACATCTATTACTATTACAAGATCTTCCTCTACCTACATAGGCTATAGTGTCTGACTGTCCTGTGGGCAGTCCTGATCCTTCTTCCTCGCTTTGTTCGAACTGGTCTACCGCTAATCTTTCTTCGTGTAGGCGTTCTATTTCTTTTCGGATTTTTCGGCACATGGCTATTATACAATTCTGTTTATCATGTCTTCCTTCTGATATATTCTGACTCCATCTGGTAAGAATTTGCATTGCTTCCGGGTCTACCCCTGGTCGGTCTTGATTTCTGATCACACAATTTATGAGGAAACGTAACAGTTCCCCCTGTATCTCCACTTTCTGATATTCCATAGCTCTGTTAATACATTCAGAATCTCGCCCTGTTTGAACAAAATGATATATATTATCTAGATGCGCAGTCATTCCTGGTAACTTCCCTAGATACACCGCGGCTCGTCTGATACGTAATGATGCCAGGGTCATTTCGTCCTCTTTGCCGGGCACAGGGTCATATCTACAATCTACAAGAAGTTCCTTAAGCGTGCGGGCATTTATGAGTTTGGGTGTACGTGAATGTCCTGACTCTTGAAAAGTAAGTTTATTTATTCTGGGCGGCGTAGAAAAAGTGTTGCTAGTACCTCCCGTAGCCCCATCTGGGGTGTCGGGCGTGAAAGGATTCGTTGAACGCGATACAGCAACTATAGGTGTGGACACAGCTATAGAAGTATCTGCAGGGACAGATGTAGAAACAGATGTGCTTGCCGGAACTCGTTGCTGTAGAGATACGGGTACCGGATCTTGGCGTTGAACCTCCCTGACAGGCGGTCTATGTGGGGCGGAATTAGCATACTCGGGAGCTGCGTCATCTAAATATGAGGAAAGAAAAACATCTTCTGCGGTTCTAGGATGCCCCTTAGGATGTACCTTTATTGGAAATAATGGGGTTGGCAAGTCTTTCGGTATCTCTGGAGTAGCCTTAGGTAATCCTTCGGCCAGAAGGGGATACATACCATTCATAAGGGCATTTCTTTGTCTGTCTACTTGTTCTGATTTCACTCGGATACCTTCCTCAATTAATAGATTTTCTCGAACTTTATTTGAACTCTCTTTATTCTTCTCTTCCTGTCGGAGTGCTTTTTCTGTACGTCTATGAGATTCTTTACGCCATAACTCAACGGCATCTTTCTGTGACTGTCTGACTTTCCTTTTCCATAACTCTTCCTCGACTTTCATGATGCACTCTGCATCCCAGGTCCCCGCTGCGGGCCACCTCTGACTTTCTGGTAATTCCTTAGTGTAGTCTACCCATAGATCAAGAAATAATATGGCGTCTAGGCCATGTTTATGATACATGAAGTACCCTGGAGTGTCCCTAGGAGGAATGGGAACAGCTTCTTCGAGTACCCCTTTTCTTGTTGTGATCTGTCTTAATTTTGAAAAGAGCGGCATATTGAGAACTAATCTGATACTTGATTTAAAACAAAACTTAATACAGTAACCACGATAATGAACAGTCATTCATACCACAATATGCAGAACGTACTTAAAACATTTAACATTTAACATTTACCTGAACAATCAATAATGATGATGATCTAAGGAAAACTTAAATCACTAAACATAATACTCGACATTAACTGAATTATATACTTGATATACTGCTAAACAGTACAGATACACTGCTGAAACAGTGCAGACCGGATTTGTGTACCCAAACCCGTCTTGACCGGCACAAACTATGTGCACGTCAGAAAGCCTCCCCAGTAATGGTACTCACCGGGTAGCTCGGAAACGGAAGGCCTCGGAAACTGGACTGAACTTGAACCGGACTGGACTCGACTCGAACACTGCGGAGACTGGACTCGACTTGGGACTTCGGAAACTGGTGGGCCTCTGTATACCTCGGATCTTGCTCTCTCAGCTAGGCTCTGGTCGGGATACTTCGCACTTCTCACCGCCTCGTCTGGGTGTTGATCGCAGCCTCAGTCGCCCCCGCTTGACCGGAGGGAGATACAGGAAATCCTGCTGGTACGCGTTATTGTCCGTCCAGCTGTGGCAGGAGACCGGGCCTGCAACGCACCACCGGCGCGTGAGATGAGGAAGTGTCCCTGTTCGGGCGCCATTCATGTGGTAAATAATTTAATTACCGGGACTTAATTTGATACAGAAACATAATAAAATAGCTCAGTAAATAAGAGGCAGAATCCGTGGTATTAGAGGTTCGGAATGGGCTTTATTCCAATGAACGATTATAATCGGTTGCTCCAAGTTCCGTCACCACGAAGGTTCAGGAAGTGAAGTACATACATGATTGACAAGAAATGACTTTTATAGAACATACAATACAATGAAGCGAATGCGGTAGGCGTAACAATTGATAAGGAAGATGACGATTCACCTGCGTAACCGAAAATGGGCGTAATGAGGAGTAAAAAGGAACATAATTGGTTATGATGTCATATATAGGTGGATCTATAAGATTATACTTGGCATAGATGCGTGCGCAGCAGCATGACGTGTGATTGACGTGCAACTAGGGGGTGAAGGGGGCTTGACATTTAGCTCTACATGTGGAGACAAGAAGTCTGGAGGGTCAAGTCAACCTAATCCCAAATCATATCTAACATCCCATGTTTAAAGAACTATGTTATCCACAAAGGGAAGTCTCTTGGACAAAATCTATTCTATACTGACTGTGTGTGCGTGCACAAGCGTCTAAGTGTCTAAGTGTCTATATGAGATGCAAGGGGCAGAAACCTTCCATGGTAACAGGGCTATGAATTACTTGCATGAGGACAGAGAAGTCGGGCCTTTGCTTGGTAGCTGGAAGAATGTTTACTTAAACTACTAGACAGGAATGCATCGGGCAGGGAACGGAGCAGATAATTTCGAAGGTGAAATACAGTTCTTGGCAGGCAGCAAGCTGATGTCAGGCTTCGTGAGCCGCGCAGAGAATGAGGCAAAGTTCATGGTCACGGTTGCAGGCTCAGACTGGAGTTTTCAGAGGCAGAAGGCAAGAAGAGTTCGATGGCAGAATCAGGGCCTACTTGCCTGGACTGTAAAATGGCATAAGTGAACCATATAAAGCCGGTGGCCTTTCATACTTTAAGAATGGAATATCCGGCCTATTCATGGCGGATCTGACAAAGGACATGTTGACGGTGGACGCACATGTGTTTGCGTCTTCATAACTGGAACTGGAGGGAACATACATGTACTTGTGATTCATACATGGAACCGTTGGGGTCCAAGATAGGGGACATAACTGATCAGAAAAATCCATATTTCCACAGTAACTATGGTTTGGCTTTATCAAAACATGTAGTGTAAGGTGTCTAACACTTTGGAATACTACCCCCACACCATTTCTGGTGATGAGGATAGTATTCCCCCCCTTCTAGAGGGAGAAGACATGTTGAAGACCTACTACCCGGTTAAAGTTAACCAGAGCCCCAGCATCACAAAATGGATGCTGCTGCCACAGACACAAGTCTGACCTCCTGCTGCTGGGAGTCCTTCCAGTGAGGGAGGCTTGGACAATAGGTTTCCTGCCTTGGGAGGTGCTAGCACCACCCTAGACAGGACTTAGTGTATTGGGGCAGGGAGGGATGAAAGAAACGAGACACTGCCTGGGGCACACAAGGTGTCCCATGCATAGTCCGGTTCAAACCGGTGCTGGGGCACTCTAGCCCCAGTCCTGGCGCGAAACTGGACAAAGGGAAGGGGGTGTAACCACCCCCCTCCCTGGTCCCACCCATAGGAGGGACCTAGCAGGTAACCCAGCCTCCCAGATTAGTATAAGAGTGGGAGCTGAGTCCCTCGGACTTTGGATTTTCCTGAAAACTGAAACTTGAACAGAAACTCTGAACCTTCAACATTCGACTACGGAAGAAGACTGAAGAATCTCCCTTGTGGCCAAGGAGTGGCCACCCTCTGCAATCAGGCACCATCAAGCGACCTGCCATTTGCTTTGCCCAAAGTTCTACGAGGAACCGACTGCAGAGCCCGACCAGCGCCTTGACTTCCAGACTTCTCTGACCCTGATCCACATCCACAGCAAAGCTGAGATCCGTGGAGGCGACGAGAGACGTGGGTCCGGCTACCTGGGAAAATTGGCTACTAGCTTCCAGCGCAGCTTCTGAGGCATACTCGAAGTTGTGCTCTGGGGATTGAGAAGCACCAACCCCGAGCACCATCTGCACCGAAGATCAGCCCTCCACACTCCACGAGTTCTGCGTGGGGCCCTTCTGCATTTTCCTGCTCAACGTGTCTGTCCGGTTGCTTGCCTGTTGGCTAGTGACCTTTGTGACGACGAACCCTTAACTTTCCACTGCTGGTTTGGCTCCTCCAGACTGGCCCTTGCTTCCCTGTGAAAGAGCAGCACCTCAGGCCTTCCTGGTCTGCAACAGAAGCGAATCCTTCATCCGGCGTGGGTTGCGCTTGCCAAGGCTTGTTGAGTCCAAACTCGACATCGACGCCGCCAACAGCAAGAGCCCTCGTGGGACAGCTCGCCTCCTGGTTCTGGTCATCCTCGACATCTCCTGGTACCCGTGGCTGCTGCGACAAGCTTCACCTCTTCACCTGCATCTTCACGACATCGCCTGGTTCCTTCCTGGTTCCTTCCCGGCTGGTGACCTAGACTCTGCCCCCTCTGCTTGCAGGTATCCTCCTTCTTGATTCCATCCTTGGAATCCACCGGACACTCTTCACTGACTGCCTGTCAGCATCTTTTCTTCAGGCATCCATAGGAGTCGACGACGAAACCTGACGCAAGTTCACACCTATGCACCCGCAGCCCGTGGGCTAGGTAACTTGAGTACTCCGGTGCTCACAAGGGTATTGACTATCCTAGGGTCTAGTTTCCAAGTCTCTAACTCCTAGCTCCTTCCGAAGTGTCCTAAAACTCTTTAATTCTAAACATTACTATTTCTATTGACTTTAACGCATCACGCGTGAGTGTTTCCACTCTGCACCTGAATCCCGTGGGCCTCCCACTGCCTAGTAACTGGTAGTATAGTGTAGCCCCAGCGATGGCCTAGGCCTAACCTGTGTTCGTGACAGTGGTTCTTATACCACTTACTTAGTATATGGTTTGCATGGCCCCTAGGGCCTAACTGTATTACTTACCTGTGTGACTTATGTATGCTTGAATAAGACTGTGTTGTACTTACCTCGAATCTCATAAAGAGTGCTGAGGGTATTTTGACTAGAATAAATACATTCTATTTTTATATATATCTGTTGTGGTGTCCTTTCATTTGGTATTCAAGGGATTGCAAATGGTATAACAGCTGGCTTCACATGCCATACAGAGTTTAGCCTAAGACTGCTCTTGTCCATGCTACCACTAGGATAGCTGGTCTATAAGGTTGACTTTACAACCGTCACCATAAGGGTTGTTTGGACTGATACAGTGTGTACACTAGAACTAGTGACATCATATATCAGCCCAACTTCTCACATGGATTACACCTGGGAAGGAGCCAGGTCTGTATAAGGTTCCTGGAGACCTTTATAAAGTTGAGAAGGCAATCTGGGGCCCTATTTTACTTTGGTCTTTAACAGCATTATAAATGGGTTACCTATGCCACGGTCATGGGCTGGGGCCGAGATTGTTCCGATTTATAACAAGGGCCCTAGGTCGCTCCCATCAAATTACTGCCCGATAAGTCTTATTGACAGCTCACAGAAGCTTTTTAGACTAATCCTTTTGTCTCAACTTCAGGATTAGATGGAGGCTGCAAGTGTGCTTACTCCCCTTTAAGCAGGGTTCAGGTCCTGGACCAGTACTACTGACCAGTTCCTTCAACTGCAGCTTGTTTAATGGAAATAGTTTATGATGGGTGGGTACATTTATATGTCATCTTTGTTGACTTGCGGTCAGCATTTCACCTGGTTCCCAGGGAGGCACTTTGGGAATCTTTGTCCAACATGGGTTTCCCGAAATACCTAGTGGATGTTATTAGACAGTTGCACATAAACAACTGTGCCCAAGTTAGATGTGGGACTTCTGGAGTGTTAACTGCCCCTATTCCGATCTCCCGGGGTGTGAGACAAGGGTGTGTTTTAGCTCCAACACTCCACTTGCTCTTTACCAATGACTTAGGGCCATATGTAGGTGGCAACACATTTACCGATTCATAAATACCGAATTTTACCGATTCGGTATTTATGAATCGGTAAATGTGATGTAGGTAATGATTCGGTAAATTTTACCGAATCGGAAAAATTCGGTAAATATGAATCGGTATTTACCGATTCGGTAATGGGGCATACCTTCCCATTGATTCCTATGGGCCTGGAGGCCCATAGGAATCAATGGGAAGCCAGTCATCATTACTGATTCGGTAAATACCGATTCGGTAATGGGGGGAGCATTTACAAGGGTGGCAGGGTGTCACATTGACACCCTGTTGCACCCCTGATTCTTGCATGTGTGCACATGTGGCGTACATACATGCCCTAATGGCATGTATGTCTGCCACATGGCACTCTTACATCTGCAAAATATTGCGTTTTGCAAGGTATTCGTTATTTATCACCAACCTGTATTTGGTGGTAAATAACGAATTCTTAATTCTAATTTGCACTCTTTAGAGTGCTCCCTACATTCAGGATTCGGTATTTACCGATTCGGTATTTTACCGATTCGGTAATTTACCGAATCCTGAATAATGCCTCCTACATCCCAAATAGCTAAATACCGGTCGGTAACGGGATATTTACCGAATTTCGGCCGTTACCGACCGGTATTTAGCTACCTACATGAGGCCCTTAGTGACTTATTTGGAACATTGGAAGAATGATGCCTCGATCTTGGGTGACAGGAAGACCCCAGGGCTTTTGTTTGCAGATGATACCTTGCTGATCTCAAAGTCACCTATGGGCATTCAAAATGTGCTTGATTGGTTCTGTGTTTTCTGCAGGCGAAAGGGGTTGGAAATCAATATTAGTAAAAACCAAGTATATGGTTTAAAAATCCTTCCCCACTACTCGGTCACATCCAATTTGCAACGGTGTCCCCCTGGAGGAAGCTTACACCTTAGAATACTTGGGACTCACCCTTAATGACTCCTTAAGTTAGTCTACTCAGATTCAGAAGAGTTAACTCAAGCTGGAGCATTATACAGGTGGTAACCTAAGGACAGTACATGGCTCCAGTTTCCATCCTGTTACACCAGCATTACAGATTTATAACTTACAGACGTTGGTGGTGGGCGGTTGCTAAATGTTGGTGAATTTTGTGGCCATGACAATGTAAATGATATGGTAAAGGTGGAGAAGCATTTTTGACATGACCTGACCAATATGCCGGTTAGTACCTACCCGCCTTATACCCCTGAGACAAGATTTGGGTATCAGATCTTTTGCTCATAGGGTCAGACTGAGACTGTGATGCACTGGAGGAGGATTTGGTCCACTGCCCAACTAGCATATTACAGGCTTGGCCTTGAAGATATATTAAAACGCAGTGGGGCTGATAGGATCGGAACAAGCCTATTAGAGATCAGTTGTGGAACCCTCGGACCCATGCTGATACTGCTGGTAGGGTCTCAAAGCCCATGTTATAAGCAATGCATTGGAGACCTATAGAGGAAGGGTTCTATAGGCATGGAAACTGGGCCCCTTGACTGCAGCCTTTTTAGAATTTTCATGCCTTCGAAGAGTATATGGATGATATTGAGCCTCCTGCGACCAGAACACTGTTTAATAAATTTCAATTTGGGACCCTGCCGCTCTGGCCATTTATGGAAAGATGGCAGTGTTCCCTTACTGAGCTGGAGATGAGCATCCCCTTTTGCCCGGGGTTTAAGGAAACTGTAGAGCCTGTAATATTTTCTTGCCCCCATTATTTACGCCATAGGAGGGCCTGGATCATTCCTCTATGTCGCAGCTTGGGGGTCAGGGATCATCAAACTGCCTTAAGTTTCCCGTTTTTTGCATTACATGTGGAGGTGTAGATGAAATGGGTCACCTCTTCACATACAGTATAGGCTGCTTGACTAGCTTTTTTTTCTTTTTTTTTTTTCCTTTCATCCTCTTTACCTTGGTGATATGCAATTGGCCGACACTGTATGACTGATTATTCTACTCCATTAGGGATAGAGGCCTTTGTTTGTGTGTATATTTTATTTATTTTTATCCTAATTTATAAGGATTATTGGGGCACACTTGCTGCTTATATAGTTCTATCAGATCATCCTGGTGGATCTCCACTGTTTTCTAAAATCATTGTGATTTTATTACTTGTTTTGATTTATAGCATTGTTTTAGCATGATATTTTAATCTGTAACTTATGATATGTGCTTTTATAGCCCTTGGCCAAAATAAAGTGGACGTTGGTATTTAACCCTTTCACTGCTAGGCCGGCCACCGAACCCCCCCCCCCCCCCCACCCCACCCCGCTAAGCCTTTTTTTGGCTTTTTGGGGTAGTTCACGCTTAGGCCCTGTAACCTTTTGACCACAAAGTATACACGACAAACTTGTGTCCTTTTCTTCTAACATCATGGGGATTTTAAAGGTACCCAGGGTTTGTTGATTCTCTTGGAGGGGACCCAGAAATTAGCCAAAATACAGCCACATTTTTGGGTTTTGGGGAAAACTTGGAAAAACTGCTGAAGATGAAAACGTCTTGTTTTTTCCCTGCAAATGGTATCAACAAAGGGTTTGTGGTGCTGAAATCACCGTCTTCCTAGCTTTCAGGGACAGACTGACATTTGTCAGAAAACCAACATTTTCTACACAGTTTTGGCATTTTACTGGGACATAGCGTATTTTTGCTGTTTTTTGTGCTTTCAACCTTCTTCCAGTTAATGGTAGAAATGGGTATGAAAGCAATAATGGATCCTTGAAAGCTATAAAAAAGTAGAAAAATTCTAAAATCAGCAAGCAATCATTTGTGTAGATCCTTTTTTTTCTTCTAGAAACTAACAGTTGAAAATAGGAAAAATTGAAAATGAGTTGAAAAAAACAGCCATTTGTGCCAACGTTTTCACCTGTAACTGCTTCTAAATATGACAGATTTTCTAAAGCAATATACCGTTACATCCGCTTGACCCTTCTGGTTGTGGGGATATATAGGACTTGTAGGTTCAACAAGACCCCGACGAACCAGAGCCGATAATTGAGCAGCGTCTTGCAATGGTTTTTTATTGTGTACTGGGTAAATGGCAATTCATTTGGGAAAATATAAACAGTGAAAAATCAGTATGAAAGACACCTATGTATTTCTGAATTGGGAACAAAATATAGAGTTTAGAAACAGTAGCTACTTCCACATCTCTGAAATTGTGGGTACCCGTACTAGCATGTGAATTATAGGGTATTTTTCAAAGTGATTTATTTTTTACACATTGTCAATAGGTAATAACAGTTGCTCTACAATTCTGTATTCCCCTAAGCATCCCAACAGAAATGGTACCTTACTTGTTTTGGTAGGCCTAGTGCCCGTGACAGGAAACGGCCAAAAACGCAATGTGGACACACCACATTCTTATAGTGAAAACTGACCCTTTTTTCCAAAGTGCCTAGCTGTAGATTTTGAATCCTAGCTCTGCCGGCACCTAGGGAAACCTAGCAAACGTATTCATTTTTAAAAACTAGACACCCAGGGGAATCCAGGGTGGGGTGATTTGTCTGGCTCTCACCAGGTTCTGTTACCCAGAATCCCTTGCAAACCTCAAACTTTGTAAAAAAAAAACAACACATTTTCCTCACATTTATGTGATGGAAAGTTCTCGAATCTGCATGGATCCACAAAATTCCACCCACCCCGAATTCCCTAAAGTCTTCTTTGAAAAATGGCACCTCACTTGTGTGGGCAGGCCTAGTGCCCGTGACAGGAAACGGCCATAAACACAATGAGGACACACCACATTTTCACAGTGAAAACTGACCCTTTCTTGGCAAGGTGCCTAGCTGTAGATTTTGAACCCTTGCTCTGCCGGCACCTAGGGAAACCTAGCAAACTTATACATTTTTTAAAACTAGACACCCAGAGGAATCCAGGATGGGGTGACTTATGTCGCTCTCACCAGGTTCTCTAACCCAGATTCCCTTGCAAACATCATACTCTGTAAAAAAAAAAAATAGAAAAAAAACATTTTCCTCACATTTCTGTGATAGAAAGTTCTGGAATCTGTGTGGAGCTGCAAAATTACATCCACCCCACATTCTCTTGCAAACCTCAAATAAATTTTGCTGAAAAAATCTAACTTTTCTCAAATTTCTGTGTGGGAAAATTGTGGGATTACCGGGCTGACACAAATTTCATACCACCCAGCGTTCCCCCAGGTTTGCTGATAAAAATGGTACCTCACTTGTGTGGGTAGGTCAAGTACCCATGACAGGCAAGGACCCAAAACATATTGTGGAGACTTCAAAATTACCTATCATAAAACGACCTGTTTTTGCGGGGGGGACCTGGGTTTTTGGCCCGGGGCTCACAGCCATCTTAGGGAAACCTACCAAACCCACATATTTCTGAAAACTAGACCCTGGGGAGTCCAGTGAGGTATGGCTTGCGTTGATCTCCCAACGTTTCTCTACTCTGAATCGCCTGCAAAACTCTAATTTAGCTGAACAAATCACTTTTTCCATACATTTTGTGTGGGATTGCTGGAGTGGGGTTTTCTTTAAAAATTGTATACCCTCTCCATTTTGCATGTTTACATTAATAAGAATAATTAATTAATAGTAATTGTACTAATTGTTTGCTGTGTGAATTGACCAACATTACTAATATAAGAGATACACGTGGGAATTGCATTTGCGTGGCCTAATTAATACGTAAACTCATTTTCGTATGCATATAAATAATAGACAATTAGAAATTGCATGATTATATGTTGCTTTCGTGATGTATTCGTGATTTGTGCTTTATTAATGTGAATATAACCCACATTAAGTGTTGCTTCTGCTAGATAAATACACACACATATGCATGGCCTATTCATGGAAGGAGTGCTAAAAGGTGAAGTTTAGGCCTTTATAAATAGGGATATATGAGTACTTCCTTCCATTACTGCGAGTGGAACAATCGCCTCCTTGGAAACAGGTTATTAGAAGGATGAATGTTGGTGTTATGGGCCCCACCAGCGAATGTAGTGATTGAGTGTGATCTATGATCCGTGACGAAGGGAGGGATTTTGCATTCCGCGCTGCATCAGGATCACCGTGCTGGCACAAATGTCCTACCACCCAGCGTTCCCCTTGTACTCTCGAGTAAAATGATACCCCATCCCTAATTTAGATTTGAAAATAAATCCCTGGTTTCTATTGGGATTTCTGCCACAGGGAGGGCAGAAACACTGAATTCACCCTAATTATTATGGAGGACTGCTCCCCACTCCCTGGTGCCTAGTGGGTGGATCCCTGCTCGGGGATTGCCCTCCTAGGGCAATCCACAAGCAGGGATCCACTAGGGAGATGGGAGATGGGAGATTCTTCCCTTTTCAACGATACCTCTTCTGACTTTCTACATGCTCAGGGGGCTTAGATAGCCCCATGAGCATGTAGAAAGTGAAACTGAAATGAGCCTCTCAGTACATTTCAGTTTTGGTTTCACCGAAATGACGTCAGCGTGACGTGTGCACTGATCGTCATTTCAGGGAAACCACACAGACAGACTCGGGTGGTGGGGAAGCTCTTCCCCAGCTCCTGAGGCTTTTTTTTTGGGGGGGGTAAGAAATCCCTCTGGTGCCCACCCCAGAGGGATTTCAAATGCCATGTGCGAGGACGTACATGAGCACTTGTGTATCGGACGGCCCCCGGCCTTTCGACGCACTGAAGTGGTTAATGTACGTTACCTAACCAATCCCTTGTTGTCAGAATATATTTCAGGCTACCCAGTGCTTAGTTTGTAAAAATAATAAGTGCTCGGGCTCTCGTCAAGAGGCCACTGCAGCTTGCACTGCACATTTCCCCTGCCGTGCTGCCAATGATAGTAGCAACAGAACTACAAACTATCACAAGTGTGACAATTTAGACAATTACAAGTCCCCAAAACTATAAGAATGGAATGGACGGCAGGTAACAGTCATTTTGAATGTATATTGAATCAATAATTAACTGGTGCCGTGGGCATCTGTAAATTAGCCAGACAGCACCACCTTGTGGCAGACTGTCACAAGTGCCGGTGTTGACAATTAAGTGCCGAACACCGTAAACCACCAGCTCAAATTAAGCACTGAGGCTACCTCCAGCCAATACTGCTTTTGATGCCACAGCATCTCTGGTGGAATGAGCACCAGAAATTGACAAATCAGTGCCCTCCTGTTGCATCAGTCAAGGGGGAGAAGACAAAAAGGCAAACTCTTTATTTAAGTCACCAGTTACTGGTTAGCTGGTTAGCTGAGGACTACAGCTCTTTGTTAATCATCTAATAGTGCATCTAATAGTGCTTTGAACATTGCATCATACACATCTTGTATTCCTCCAGAAAACGTCAAAAACTACCCAGACTGCTCTCCCTGGAGTAAAAAACAAAAGCAAAAAAAGCCTGGTGCTCACCCCTAGATGCCCATCCAACTAAATTCCCTCTATCCACAATGTAAGACATTGCATTGTTAGCCTACCTGAAATCCACATAAGAGGCCAAGCCTTGCTAGGCAGCGTCACTAAAAACAACTTTAATACTTTGCTCAATAGCCTCATCTGATATTCTTTTTTTCTTGATATGTTGTGGATGGGTACTTCTTGCACAATCCCGGGAAGAGTCTGCAAACCAAAGGATGCAAGCCAACCACTGCCACCTCTAGTCACAGTCATAGTTTATTGGATATGATTAATTAAAATCTTTACAAATAAAAAAATATACATATATATATATATGTCTTTACGTACACAATTAAAACCAAGCAACATTAATGGGATCCCTATAGAGACATTTACTGAATACATCTTTTTCATTGCTAATACCGTGAGAGTGCTTTCGATCTTGCGATCAGGGTTTTAAAAACAAAAAGCTGGATGATTAGAAAGCCCTGATTAAAATAGCAGGTTCCTGGAAAACAGTGCAATTATACAGTAAAGTGTAAAATGTGTTATAAAAGTAAACTTCTGAGATCCTGCTAATTAAATTGTCTCTTAATGAGTTTTACATTCAGTCCGTTTGTTACATAAATGAATCAGCTAGGCCCATGCCAGCATTGATCATACTTCTTTATTATCCACCAGATTCGCTTGCCGTAAAAGTTTCCTTACTTCTGCCAGGTATTTTGTTCCCCGGCAGGCCAAGATTATAGAGGAACCTACCAAGCAGCGTATCACGGCTTGCCTGCACGTGCGAATATTCAATTTGTTAAAAATGGGTTTTAAAAACTGTCTCCTCAGATCAATAACTGCTGGGCATGCACATAGCAGATGAGTTAAAGATTCCTTGTAAAAGCCACATAATCGACAATGCACTGCTTGTAAGGTGTTTTTCCAAGATGGCTGTAGGTCTTTTGAATCGTACAAGCCCATCCGATAGTCTGTGAAGCTCTTTTTTAAACTGCAGGCTAAAGTGAGCTGTTAAATATGCTTGCGGTTTTAGAGATTTGTAAGAATTGATCACAGTCCACCCATGCCGACGTTTGTAAATTGCTTTTTTATCTTCCAGAAAAGATTTCTTTTTTGCTGCATCATTGACGGCTTTACTAACGCTTGCTCTGTCTGCCATGTTAACCCATGCTGTTTGTATTTCCAGCTCAGCCAGTGATATTCTCAAGTAACTTCCCCATGAGTTAGGTGTTTCTTGATCCATATGATGTTTAATTTCTTCCCAGCATAAACTGTTCATTGTGTCCGGATCGGAGGAGCAGAATTTATGACATAGCTTAACAAAACTGCTCATACCCCGAAATTTCTGATTCTGGAGGCCGAATTCCAGCTGGACCTGAGCTGGAGAGGCAGACTTTGGCAGATTGAAAATGGCCTTATAAACCTTCGTCTGAAGTTCGTTTAACAAATCAGCCTCCTTACCGCATCAGGTGACTAGGCCGTAAGACAGTGTGGGCAGGATTTGCGCAGCCATCACTTTTAAGAGTTGGTTATGGTTCGGGCAGTCTAGTTTTTTATACAGTAATTTGTATGCGAAGATTAACGATTGCGCTTTGGCTTTTTCGGCCAGTTTGTGTTCCTTATGTGTTGTGCTCCGCCCTATTATTATGCCAAAATATTTGTAGGACACTTGCTCTTCCACCGTTGGCCCTTTTACAAGCCATTTAAACTTGTTTTTTTTAGTGTCCACTAGGCGAACAACTTTGGTTTTCTCTTTGTTTAGTTACAAGTTTTCCTGGTCCAAATAGTTTACTAGGTTATTTATCGCTCTTTGTAATCCAATGGGACTTTGGCTCAACACCACAATGTCATCAGCGTACTGTAAAAAGGAAATTGGCTCATTGGCCATATTCGGCGGATGACAATAGGCTGCTTGCATGTGTTTACTGATATCTGAGAGAAACAAGTTAAATAGGCTTGGCGCTAAGACGCAGCCTTGTTTTACACCTTGCTGCGTATGGATGCTCGAGGTTGCACTGCACCCGTCGCCCAATTTCACTCTTGCCCAGGTATCACTGTATAAGGCAATTATTGCGTTCAGTAATTTACTCAGCAATTGCCATGCGTTTAGTTTTTCCCAGAGACAGTTTCTACTCACTCGGTCGAAAGCTGATTTTAAATCGACAAAACATGCGTACATCCATGTTTTCTTTTTTAGCGCTTTTTCCATTAAAAGCACCAAGATGGCCAAATTTGTTATTGTGCCAATCCCTTGCCTAAAACCCATTTGAAACTTGGGAATTATGTTATTTTCATCCATCCAATCTTGGAGCTGGGCTAGGAGACGAGAAGCATAAAGCTTGGCCTCTACATCAATCAGAGATATCAATCTGTAGTTTCCAGGCTTACAGTGATCTCCATGTTTGAATATTGGATGGATTATGTTCCCTTTCCAGGAATTGGGGACGTTGTTCTGAGTATAAATCTGATTGAAGAGCGGCGTAAGAGAGTCAGACCAGAAATCTGTGTAATTTTTAAAAAGCGCATTGGGAAGCCCGTTTGGACCTGCCGCCCCCTCGGTTTTTAGTGTATTATGCCTCTTAATTGTTTAATGTCTGTCAAGTTGTTTAGTTCATTACTACATGTCTCTAGTCCTGGCTCTTTACGTTCTGCCTGATCCAGAATGGGTTTTGTTTGTGTTTTTTCCGGTTCGAGGTAGGCCTCTCGGGACCCTTCTTCGGCCCCTGATTCCATGCTGCTGTACATGTTTCGCACATGTTGAGTCCACATTTCCTCTCAGATTCCTGCTTCTTGTTGCAGTCTTGAGCCTTTAGCCAAATCATTTATAATGCCCCAAAAGTCCCTACTATTTGGCAGTTTACTTGCACACAGTAGTTTTGTCCAGACAGTTTCTTTATACCCTGCTTTCGCGTCCCTCAACATCTTCCAATGGTTGTTCTGTATTTCCTTCAGGCTACTTTTATCAATTTTACTGCCCATTCTTGCCGCCCGTGTTTGTAATTGCACCTCTATTGTGATCCTTCTCTTTTGGTCTCATAATTCAATATTAAAACATGGTTCCCTCCTGGTATCTGGTCTTTTTTGGCTTCCATGGAGGGCTGGAAATTTTCAGATGAGGACAAGGGCCAACTGTTCCCAGTTTTGTACGCGCTCCTCCTCTGTTGGCGGTCCCAGTTTGCTCAGGTGTTCCTAGATTGTGTCCTGTGTGATTTTTAAGTCCGCTGCCCGCCATTTTAATTTTCATAGGTTAAACTTTTCTGCATGTCGTATAAGGAAATTTGCTTCTTGGGCCTGCGCGAGAGTAATGTTAATTCTCGTAATATGAGGAAGGTGATCGCTTTCTATGCGCGGGTCGATTTGGAATGTGTCGATGCATGGGACTAAATTACTGCTGGTAATGGTGAAGTCTATTGTTGATCAAACGTTTCCACACAAATGTGTTATTGCCGCTGGTACATCTCCTTTTGTGTTGCCGTTCAAAATTGTCAAACCAAGGCTTTCTGATTCATTTGTTATTATACGTGCCATCTCTATTTGTTCCACTAGCCTCGCTGTTCATTTTAGTTGCAACAGCACACAGGGAAATGGCTTCAACCAAATTTATTGATAACAGTAACAGTGAAAAAAGCTTTATTTCCAGTTTATTATTTATTAATTTATTTATTTGAGGAGTTTTATACAGTGTGAACATGACTCGTCCAAGTATCAGAGCACTGTACATACTGCAGGCAAGTCATAAATACAGGGACAAGGAAAGAGCAAATAACAGTCAAGTAGTTAAAAGAGAGGAGCAAAACAAAAACAGTTTATCATTCAGCATCTAAGATACGGGGAGTACACCAAAAAATAACAGGTAGAAACTTGATGACTGCTAGTGAAGGAATCTGTGCATCAGAAGCTTTTTACTTCTTGTTTGAAGGAGGTAGTTGAGGGGTTTGTCCTGGTTTCGGGAGGTAACCCGTTCCTTATTCTTGGGCCAAGGCCAGATAAGGAGCAGTTGTAAGTTTTGTTTTGATGCATTTCTGTGGTTTCAACAGTAGGGAGTTAGCGCTTCTTAAGGAACGACTACACCGGATAGTTTAAATTTTTTGACCAGGTAGACAGAAGTGTTATGGTGAAGGGCCTTGTGAGTCATTCAAGCAATCTTCATTTGGATTCTTGCTTCAAATGGGAGCCATTTAGAAATTTTAGGTCTGATGTAATGTGGTCGATTCTTCTGGATCCTGTTATGAGCTTAGCAGCTGAGTTCAATGTGGCCTTTAATGGAGCCAGCTTTACTTTGGGTAAGCCAGCAAGAGTAGCATTCCCGTAATCTAATCAGGTGATGGCCAGGGATTGTACTGCTAACTGAAAGTCATCAGGGTGCAGGACAGGTTTGATTTTCCTTAGTGTGCTCATCTGGTAATTGGCTCCCTGGTGGTTGCACTGATATATTCATGCATATTCAGGTATTTGTCCAATGTTATCCCTAAAGATTGAGTAGAGTCAATAGTGTGTGAGGAGCAGTTGAAAGCTGTGAGATGTTTGAGCCATTCTTCTATGGGGGCAGAGTGATTGTGATGGGAAATCAAAAGGAATTCCGTTTTAAGGGTGTTAAGCATGAAGTGCTTAGGGGTGAGCCGCTGTTGGGTTTTCAGCAGGGTGTTGTTGAGAGCTTTGAAATGATCAGTTGAGGAGATTTTCAAATAACATTTTGTATCATCAGCGTACATGTAGTAATGAATGTTTGAGAGCTTCAAAATATCGGTAAGAGATTCCCATTTGCCCTGACCATTCTTACCCAGTGAGGGTTGTAGTCCAACAGCCCCACTATCTTAGTCATTTACTCTACACTAAAGTACTATTGTAAACGGAAGCTGAAATCTTCAATAAAGTGTACTCCTGATACTAAAAATTACAATTGGCAGGTTTATAATCAAATATAAAGACTGGTATGCAAATTTTCAATTCTGTTTCTGAATTATGATGGTTAAGCGTCTAAAGTCTGAAGACTCCATTGTCAAGAGCTGGTAGGAAAAATGTAAGTATTTTGAGTAACCGAGTTTACCTGTAAGCCTAGAAACATTAGTCCAAAAACCCTTTTCTTCTTTGCAGTGCTAAATTGTGAGTCATACCAAAGTCATCCCCAGCTTTAGACAACATGCGCAATGGAAGAGATAGGTAGCTGAATGTATCTCTGAAACATATGAATTTATTATTACCTCTTCCTCCTTCACCCTCCCTTCCAGTCATTACAAAATGAATCCATTCTGCCTCACCGGACAGCAATTACCATGTCATATTCTAAAGAATAAAAGGCTCCTCCCCCGGTCCGTTTTTGTCTCACATATCCTTACCAAGTTTGCTGTGTGTGGGGCTGCGGATAAGAGCTTGTGTCTTTGTTTCCTGTGTTGTTTTTGGATGTTTGGCACTGTGGAGCTGGTCTGACTCTCCCTTCTCACCTGGGGCATGTGCACGTGCCCTGCAGTGCACCCGGATGTGACATTCTGAAGAGCAGCAGCGAGTACAGATTTTGGCCCATTTTCTCTGGCTGCAGCTGTGTTTCCATGTCAGGAAGACAGCATGTGAAGATACCGGCATGGGAGAGGAACGGCGGTGCGCTCATCCAGAATGGCAGCCACAACAGTTTGATAAGTGCTCTTTTGTGATTGAGTGGCACGTTCTTGATATTTGGTGATATTTTGCATATGTGGTTTCAATTCTCATTGGTGATTGTTTGGGAATCCAGTGATTAGCATCAATGATGTGCTCCACTCAGATTGGTTCTGGGGTCAAGGAACCTTTCATGTATTTTAAGGCAGTTTTTTCTCCGCGTTGATTTCTACTTTGTGATAATAATGGGGGAGAAATCATCCAAAAGAAGGCTTGTATTGTCCTCGTCTGATGAGCAGAGTCCCATACCTGCCAAGAGGGGGAGGTCTGTGGAATCCCTTGCATCACTTGATAATACTCCTGCTTTGCTTTCGACAGCTGAAATCTTGGTTATGATTGATGCAGCAGTCTCTAGAGCCTTAGAGGAGAAATGTGAGGTTAAACCTAAACAGACTGCTAAAACGGCTGAGCCTTTCTCCCTTGTGGATTTGTCTGCCTCTGATTCTTAGATGCCTCCCACATCATCAGGCAAATATGTGAGGAGAGAGGAAATGCCTGACATTTTGCAGCATAAAAGGCAGAATTTGGGTTTTTCTCCTTTCCTTCTCAGGAGGCTACAGGATGCCTTTTGCCACTGTTTGCTTTGCCATTCCATGAAACAATAAAGGATTTAATCACTGGGAATGTCGAGAGCTAGAACGTGCATCAGTTCCATGATTTTTGCAGAAGTAGTATATGTTGGAGGATGATGAGAGCTCTTTTCCCCACAATATTCAAGTAGATGCCATACTAGGCACATAGACCAAACTTCTATTAACTCAGAGCACTGTGTCCATGCGGATGCTACAGACAAGAAGGTGGAGGGAGCCTTACACAAAGCTTTTGCTGCAGAAAATCTAGTCCTCAAAGCAGGAATTTAGTGTGCCTTTGCTATCCAATCTCTAGTTTCAGATTTTGAAAAGCTGGCTGAGGCTATCCAGGAGGAGTGTGACTGTTCAGTAATATTGGTGAACATGGAAAAGGAAGCGAGATTCCTGGGAGACATTCCCTCTGATGTCTTGAAAGCTTCATTATGTTTACAGGTTCAGTGGTCCTGGCAAGAAGGAGCCTGTGGATGAGGGACTGGAGGGTGGAACCTGACGAAAAACCAACACTTGGAAAGACTCCGTTTGATGGGAAAAAGTTGTTTGGCAATCGGTTAGATACTATGATTACTAAGACTTTTAAGGATCGGTAACATGTGATGCCTTATAAAAGTAGGACTTCTTTCCAAAGCTACTGGGGACATTAGTCTTCTGGTTCTTCCAGGAAAGGATGTAAGCCTTGGAAAAAGTTCCAGCCAAACAAATCTTCATCTAAGCCATAGGATAAGGCCCAGGAGGGCATGTCTAAATGGAACTCCTGTCAACTACGGATCAAAAGACATACATTCAGTAGGTGGCAGACTTTTTAATTTCTGAGTAACATGGGAAAGAAATGTGACATATCAATGGGCATTGAATATCCTCAGGAACGGAATGGCTGTTTCAAAGACTTTGTCAAGTTGCTTCCCGATCGGGGTACCATCCATACTCCCAGCCCCAAAGATATAATAAGGTTTGCTGCTCTGTGAGGAGGAGGTACTCATTCCATCTTAATCCTGGTGCATAAGACTTCATGGTCTTACGGACCCATTCTAGATCTCTGGAGAGTGACCATTCACTTCAAGATAGTGATGCTTCAGTCCATAATCCCTATTGTGGGCATCCAGGAATACATGACTTCCTTAGATCTTCAGGATGCCTATTTACATGTGCCAATAGCAGAGAATCTTCAAACGTATATTTGTTTTACTGTGGGCAGCCATCTTTTTCAAGTCAAAGTACTGCCATTCGGCCTGAAAACTGCCCCACGATTGTTGACTAATATTCTGGCTCCTTTAGTAGCATTGATTCTTCCCCAGGGGATATTTCTCCATCCTTATCTAGACGATTTGATGATCTGTGGCCCTTTCAGAGAGTTGGTGGTAAAACACACAGAGATAGCTCTCTCGATTCTGCAAGACCATGGGTTTCTAATCAATTGGGAGAAATTCAATCTTATTCCGGCTCTGGAGCGGTATTTCTTTGGAGCAAGATTTCGCACGATTTGTGTATTGTCACCTTACAAGAGAAAAGGGTAACTAAAATTAATGCCCACATCCTGTTCCTTCTAGCGCAATCTGCTCCAATGATTTCGGCTTGGCTTCAAGTACAAGGATATTTGGACGCAACCTTGTTTCTGGTTTTTTGTGCCAGGTTCCATCTGCACAGAGTAATTATCCACATGCTAGATCATTGTCTCCATCGTCTAAGGCACTGTCTTTTTGAATTCCTCTTTCTTCTCAGGTTCAAAAGAATCTGATGTTGTAGTTACAAAGGAACAGCATCTTGGAGGGGTTCCCACTAGATCCTCCAGCTCCAAGGAACGTGGCAACGGATGCCAGCCTGTCAGGTTGGGGGGCATGGCTGAAAATTTACCAGATCAATGGTTTCCAGTCTCTCCCAGAACAAGAGATAATCCAAATGGAGGGAGCTGGAAGTGGTTTGTCTAACCCTGAGTTCCTTTTTCATCTATTGAAGGGAACAGTGGTTCTGGCCAGGACGGACAATATGACAGCAACATCCTATGTCAATTGGAAGTGGGGAAAACCAGGTCTTTCTCTCTCTCTCTGTCTCTCTCTGTCTCTGTCTCTCTCTCTTTCTCTCTCTCTCTCTCTTTCTCTCTAGCTAATTGAGAAAAGCTGTTCCGTTGGGAGCAACCCACGCTAATTTCAATAATCCATATACCGTGAATATCCAACACCTTGGCAGGCAGTCTGAGCAGAGGCATTCCATCTTCTGTGACCTTTGGTCTCCAGCAGAGGGGCTTTGTGAAGCTGACTCTCAGATTGTGTAATCTGGTAGTATACCTTTTTGTTTCTTTTCTTAGCGGAAGGGTGAAGACATTTTGTTCCAGGACCAAGGAAAAGCATGCCTGGCTGTGGATGATCTTTCATGCAGATGCCAAGGGCTCTTCTTTATGCCTTTTCTCCCTTTCCTATGATTTCCTGGTTCTTGGTCAGACCGAAGAGGGAGAAAGCTTCAGTGATAATGATAGATCCAGTATGGCCCGCTCATCTTGGTTTCCTCTTCTAGTGGCAATGAGGCAGTCAGAAGAATAGAGACTACCCATGAATCCCTCCCCACTCAGGTTTCTAATCTTGCAGCAGGATGTTCTGTCCAAACTAAATTTAGCAGCTTGGAGGTTGAGAGGTTGGGTCTACTAAGGAGTGTGGTTCCAGTAGAAATTGGAGGTACCCTTGAGGTGTCTAGGTGCGCTTCAACTAATAAGTCCTACTCAAGACATTGGCATTCTTTTAGCAGATGTTGCCATTCTAAAGAGTTAGACCCAACTACTTCTGACTTGTTTTCTGTGATCTCTTTTCTTCAAGACATAGCTTCCCTGGGGTTGAAAGTTTCTACTTTAAAATTGCGGTAGCGCTGGAATTAAGGCATTCAGAAGTTCTTGGGAACAACCTCTCAGATGAGGAGGGCTGGATTTATTTGTCTATTGCAGGATTTGAGTAGCATGTTTCCTTCCCCAGCCAAACATACAGACCTATGAACTTGCCTTAGTTTTGGAAGCTCTCACTGAGCCTCTCTTTGAGCTACAGGAGTGTATAGTTATCCAAACTCTGACTCTTTAATCTTTCTTTTTGGTGGCTACCACTTCAGCTAGACATTTGGGAGAGTTAGGAGCATCATTTTTTTAACATCCTTTTTTACAGAGATTTTGAGGACAGAATAATTGTACGTGCTTCTTTCTTTCTTTCTTTCTCAAAATTAATATCAGTTTTCAAAGGGAAGAAGAGATAATGTTTCTGTTATATTATTTATTCTCCTGTCTCAGAGGAGGAGATAATGCATTATTTTGATGTTTGTAAATTTTGGGTCAGTTAAAAAGGGGGGCCAAACCCTTTGCTTCTTCCCTGAGTAGGTGGGCTAGGACCTTAATCTCCGAAGCTCATCAGTCGGTAGGACAGGTTTCTCATTTAGGGGTACAAGACATGTCTACTAGGAGCATGTCTACCATTTGGGATGTGCTTCAAAGGGCATCCCTAGCCAAAATATGTAGAGCAGCTACCTGGGTTTCTCCACTGGCTTTTGCTTCTCACTATAGGACTGTGCAAGAGATGGATTTCAGTGAAGTTTTTGGTTTTAGAGTTTTACCCACTATGATTTATTAGTGATATTTTCTCTCATATATGATATGCTAAAAAAAGTTTAGTTTGTTGGCAGCAACTTGTGGCTGTCCTGGTTTAACTTTGTATATCTCATTTTGTAATGAAGGGAAGCGAGGCTGAAGGATGATGAGGTAAAGCTCCTATTACTTACTGGTAATTGCATTACTCTGAGTCCTGATACGTCGCTTCCAATCTTGACATCCCTTCTCACCCTCCCTGTTGTTTCATGCCAACCAAAGTTGAGTGAGTCATGGCTTGAGACTGTACAGGAAGAGGGGAGTTGGAAATTACCTTTTATTCTTTAGACTGTGGCATGGTAGTTGATGTCTAATGAGGCAGGATGGCCCAATTTACAATGATTGGAAGCGAGGGAAGAGGAACTCAGAGTAATGCAATTACCTGTAAATAATAGGAGCATTAATATGGACTCAAAACCCACAGGATGGCTCTAACACCAAATATGGTTGCAACCTTATCTACCGCCAAAGAGTAATACTGAATACATATTTGAGGAGGCAGCCATGTGGCTGTCTCAGTTATGTGTACTTATGAAAATCCCTGCACTTCCATGCTAAAGGCAGCAATACTCCTATTAAGGTTCAAAAATGAGTAATGCCAAACATAAATAATCCAAACGCACATACTTTCCCAATAGATGAAAAACATTATCCTCACAAAAACAGTCAGCAATATAAAACAGAGAAATCACTAAATATTATTAAATGATTCATACTCCTCTTTAGAGCGTGGGCAAAAAGTCATGTAAACAGCAGCACCCCCACCCAAAAGGGATCGCATAGCAAATTACGTTTTGTTCTCCAATCCACCGAGGCAACCAGTGCTAATCATGAGAATCAGGTCTGGGAGCATACAGTCTGCCCATCCATTAACCCGTGCGTAACATTGCAGCCTCTGTTTTCAGCTCCTGTAGAAAGGCTTTTGCTGCTTCCGCCTGTCAATATTAAAGTATTCTTGTTATAAGAGTCACTTTAGGGCACGTTGGATTCCAGAAAGAGACAATAACACACAACTAAACACGCTATTTTCTCTGAGCTTGGACCTGCTGTAGGAAGCTGGCTCTGTATATACTAATCCAAAGTAAGGTATAGTGTGCTTTTCAGATCCTTAAGTAGATAAAACTAATGCTCTTCTTTGTGGTAGTGTGGGTGAGCAGTTACGCTTATCAGAGGACAGTACTAAGCATTTGTTGTACACACACAGGCAATAAATGTTTACACACACTCAATGACTAAATCCGAGACCAGTTGTTTGTAAAAATATTACTTTTTGTATATTTATTTCATAGAACCAAAGATACTTTGTTGCAGTAAAATATGTTTTGCAATATCACTGTTTTTCATTTTCAAAAGTAGGCACTGCATTTTTCAATCAATACAATGTTATCCTATGGGAGGAAACACAATCAGCCATATACAGGTAAGTAAACGATTTACAGTATTGAGCCTTTGGATGAAGAATCAGTATCAGGCAAGTTTGAGGTAAGGGACAAAACTGTACCACCGTCAGCACAGGGGCGACTGGGTGCAGTGGTCAAATTTGGAGCCTGGTGCCAATGTTATGGAATGGAGAAAGGGGGCAATCGAAGTGCTACTACTTGCAGGTAAGTAGCATGGTTTTGGAATCCAGTCTCTGGGAGTTAAAGTAAGCACAGGGGGGACACAAGGCAGCACCAAACTTACACCTCCAGTGGCAGGGGCGGTCAGGTGCAGAGTGCCAACAACGTTTTGGGCACCCAATGCAAACAAATGGGCAATCTCGAACGTGGAAACAGGCTGCAGTCTCAGGCCAGGAGGCCGATCAATGGAAACCTACAGCTGCACAGGTAAGCTGGGATGTGCTGGGGTGTCAGGACACCATCAGTAGATCTTGCCAAGGCCCAGGGGCTCGGGTGCAGGGTTGTCCTTTGGCATCAGAAATCAGCTTACCGGAGCAGTCACAGTTGGGGGGAGGGTCATCGTGCAGAGGCTGCAGGTGTCGACGTGGAGTCTGGCAGGGTCAACCCATAAGAGACTCTTGCTCAGGATTGCTGTGGAACCTTTTCTGAACTAGTGGGCCTCGAGGACTCTGGCTGTGGGTGTCGGGCGCGGAGGTGGTCGACTTTGAGGTTTTCTTCTGGACAGGTCTGCTGTCCACTGGAGTCTTTTTAGAAGGCAGGCAGTCCTCTCAGGCTTCTGGAGGTTGCTGGGCTGTGGTACGAGTCACTCTTTAGGTAGCTGGGTCTTTGAGGGCTACAGACAGGCCGGTACGGCTGGAGCCAAGTCAGTTGGTGTCATCAGTCTTCGCTGCTGCTCTGCTCTATTTTGTCCATTTTTTTTGTTTTTAGTTTTATATAGTGCGATCTTGACCTGAAGATATCAGGTATCAGAGCGTTTTATATGAGCTCCAGTTTCAATACAGATGTACACATTAAATTTTTTTGTTAGGCCCGGGGAGATTAAGTGATTTGCCCAGAATCACAGGATGTTGAGCGTCACTACTGAGACACGAACCTGGTTCCCAAGCTTCGAGGTCCACCCCTTTAGCCCTAAAACTAGATTCTCTCCCCTCTCCTTCGTAGGTTGTCGGTAATCTGAGGATTAAGGTTCAGGGGTGCCTCTAAATACTTGTTTTAGGGGTGTTACATGGGTGAGAAGGTAGTAGTCAATTGACAGACAACGATTCATCAGTCAGGCAAAAAGTGGGGGTAACCATGCCAAAAGGAGTACTTTCCTACACCTGCATCCAGCCCATCTGATTACTTGCACACAAATCCAGCAAAAGGAGAGCCCTCTTCCAATCAGGTTGCAGGTGTTGGTTAAGAGTTTCAGCCTTTTAAAATATAGGTTCATAATGCTCAGTTTTGGAGATTTAAAATTTTATGGCGCTATTGCCATGTGTGTTGTAATGGAAGCCTGTATAGCTTTTGTAGCAAATTACAGGGTCACATCTCTCACAAGTCAGCTACTCAGCATTCACTCCAACACTGGGTTTTCCAGAACAACATCAGGCGACCCCCATGGCCCAAATATTAGCAGCTTATCAAGTATTTTCTTAGCATCTCCACTTCCCCCAGAACACCAGTAGCCCTGTGTATCATTTGTGTCCAGAACTGTACAAGGAGCTTACCCAGGGTCATGTAGCCTCAGAAGAGGAAAAAGTCTACCACATGCTTCAGTTCAGTTATTTGCTACACACCATGCCTTGTCTGAAATGGGATTCTCTTACCACCAGAGCCGTTCTGGTATTTCTGAGCTCACAGGGGTTTCTCGTTGGTTGTGAGTATTATGGAGTTCTGGTGGTAAAAGTTGAGTTCCGCAATGCTGCAACATTCACACAATGTCAAACCTGGGCTTCTCCTTCTGGGGAGAGCGGATGCCATGAATTTCCATTTTTGGGAGGCACTGGAATTACGGGAATATCCTAATCCATGATTTAGATTCATCGCAACACAACTCGTTCCCTGATTCTTCATCATGCGCAATGCCACTTCCTTCAGTCTTTGAGACTTTTGATCTGTTTTCTATCTTGTGAATTAACATTTCAGCACTCCTTGTTACATTCTTTCTCACAAGAACTTGTATTATTTCTAGAGGATCATCTTTCAATGGAACTATTGCTCTTTCCCCCTTTCTGATGTCAAGAGAAGTTTGGTTTTTTGACATTATGATCAATGCTATCTACATCTTCAATCAAAAACTACCAAGTGTGCAAAAGGAGAATTTTACCCCTTGTGGGTTTTTACTCTTTTCTGTGAGCCTCTAAAGCAGACTCCACTTTCCTTTAACATATTTTATTCTTTGCAGAGTTTCACCTCGGATACTTGGAAGAGTTTTGTTTTTCTCAGGAAATCTAGAAAGGCTCTCAAAAATGTCAATTCCTTGACAGCCTGGCCTAAAAATGCACTTGCTGTTACATATCCCTTTCAAACAATTCCACTGGCCCCTCTGGTGCCTGCACCTACAAGTCTAACGCTGCCATACCTTATTCCACCACAGAGGCTGCTTTCTTCATGTCAACTAGCCATGTATCCATTACTGCTCATACTTTGTTCCCTTTCTCAGGTTTGTATAGAATGGTCTTGAGGGCTGCCATTATTTCCTTTTGCGGTGCTCTTAGGTTGTCCGTTGCCACTTTGTCTATACTCCCACCGAACTTTTCTCACTATGCTCTACATGCTGAAAGCAGTAAAACATTTACAGTGGAGCCAGTATTCAGCTGTCACCTGGCAAATCATCCTTAGACATGCTGTTTCCAGTCGCTTCTCATCCTTGGTTTCTCCTTCACAGTACACACTCTCTTCACCACCATTAAGGTGGCCAAGACACTTAAGTGGAGAGTCGGTCCCATTCAATGTGTCGCACTTCTATTTTACACCAAGGATTTTAAACCTCTGCTCACAATCACCTCCTCGGTCCCCCCTGGGTTTTATGGCTTGCCTGTATCACTGGCTTAGTCAACACATCGAAAGCCAGTCATGCCAGCAGGTGCCAGCCTGTATACACCAGTGGGAATAAGAGATCAATATGGCACACCAAGTTACACTTCTGCAGTTTTCCGAGGGAAGTGTCTCACTCCACAGGTTCTTGGGGCTTCATCAACAACTGATGAAGAAAACCAGGTTTCCAAAGCCACCACGTGAACCATGAAAGAAGGGCGGTTCATGGAATTCCTTGGAAAGTGGTCACCTTGGCCGCCACGTAACTCTATCCTCCAAAACCCCTTTTACATGTACATAGATGTACACACTACACTGTTTTATGTTGCAATATTAAGCATTATTTAAAACACTATAACATTTACTTCAACAAAATGTACTATATGGATGCTATTAATAAATCCTAAAATTAATGTTTGGGAAATTGTTCAATAGCAGTCCGTAAAAGCACAGCATGGGAGCAGATGGTCGCAAAAGACCAAAGCAACCACTCCTCTGCGCACTAGTGTTGGGAAGACTTAAATGTCAGGCTGCCACAATACTTTTAATCCTAGCCTTCTTCTGTTTATTTTTTTAATTCACAGTTAATAGTGTAGCTGTAGTGAAATCTTAATTACCAGTTTCAACTTTATGTATTACAATTTAAACATAATTTGATCAATCAATCTTTCAAGAATTTATTATGCTAAAATGCTTGGCTTGCTACTCATAGTGGTGGCTTAACACAAGAATATACTGGTTCTTCAGTGACATTGGACATCTTAAACCGATTGCTTAATATCATTCAATGTAAGAGGCTTTGTTTTGCTTGGTGATTATTTGTGCATTTGACCCCCAATACCCTAAAAAAAGGACATTTAATTCCATTTTTGAAAAATTTTCTATTAACGTGTGCCTCCTATGATTGATCAAGGCAGAGATATCTACAGTACTTTATGCAAGAGGTGTAAGTTTTATTATATAAGGCTGTTAAATCGGGCTGCGATTGTGATGACCATTAGCGTCAAACCACTTGTGGAGGTGTTTATCTGCTCAGCGAAGAGTGAGGAAGCCGCACTCTTCCCCTCCCACTGTTACACTGCACTTTATGAAGAGCAACAGAGAATGTACTATTGACCCTGAGGCTACACTGTATGTGAAGAGTATTTATGAATGCAGCCCTGGTGACTGTGTTCAAGTATTCCGAATGTTATAATATCCATGATATATTACCTTGCATACACTGACTTCGGGGCGTGTGTTCTTTTTTTACAGTCTTATGTGATTGTTTGTTATGTATATTCTATGTTCTGTGTGTTATTTGTAAATTTTGACAGCTATGAAATAAAGAAAAAAAGTTAAAGCTGTTGGTATATTTCCACCTGTTTAGGGATCCGGCAGACCATTTCAGTAGTTAAAATCTAAATTTCCAAAATTGTTTACATAGAAAATCTTCCTGTGAGGTGCAGATTTCTCGTTCTTTTTTCGATTGTAACCAATTACAATTTATGACACATGTGCTTGATAAGGTTAAACGGTTCTGCCCACAGCTTATTTTAAAATTCAGCTTACCCGACCCTCCTGCAGTCCTGGATGACCTCTATTGGTCTAGTTCTCAGTTGTACTAAATCCCACAACGTTTCACTACTGGTTTGTATTCAAACCTTTATCCAGCTGGCCAGCTGAGTTTGACACTCTATCTGACCTGAACAACGAACTTCGGAACGTTGGAGAACACATCAACCATAATCTCCCATCATCCCTTAGAGTGATGAAGTCATCAAACAGACACACACATATCCTTCCAAACGAGGTGAGCACATCTTCAGGGCCTCTGCTTTGCCCTTCTGCTGGACCTTCCCATTAAATATATAAAAATTACTATTAGTTGTTAAAAACAGACTGCTTGACTTCTTTTCCAATTAATATTTCAAGGACAACTCATCAAGTGTCTTCTTGAATTGCCTGGCTACTAGTAGCACACAAACTGCCAGTTTACAAAGTATTAGCCATTTTACCTTTATCAGAGACCCCAAAATCCTATAATTAGCCTTTTGGACACTTGAGAGAATAGCTTTTGAATGACCTGTTAAAAGACCCCACACTCATTTAAGAAATGAACAACTCTAGCAACAAATATGAGACTGAGGTTTTCAGTAAATGTTAATTCTGCATGATCTCCTCCTCCTGACCTTCCTTGAGACCTCTGCTTTGGATTAGACTCTGGGTTGTTTTCCTTGCCTTCTATAACTCCCTACCAATTTCTCTGTGCTCTGAGATCTCGCACCCTCCCACCCTAGGATCTGTAGTGGCCTCTTTCCATCAGACTTCAGGAGCATATGCTCTGTGGAATTCAGCTCTCCAAAAAGAGTCAAGAGACATAGTTTCTATTTTGGGCCCTGACAAAATTTCTTAGTGTCAGTCATTAATTCTGACTTTTTTCTTGAGTTTAAAGTTGTATTTGTGTCTTTGTTTTACCATGAACAGTCGCTCAAATGCTCCAGGCTATGCCCCTGTGCCTGTTGTGTTGATAAGTGTGTTTACTGTAGTGGAAAGGAATCTTGGAACAATAGCCATATATTTCTCTTGGGGCTGAGATATGTCATATTGCTTCTTGAAGATCAGTCCGCCTATCAGCAAACACCAAATGTTTTTTGCATTCACAGCAGGGTTGTTGACCTTGTTTCTCCATCTGCTGCCTTGTCCAAATTGTACATTGGTGTGTTTTGTCTGTTTGGAACAGAATGGAATTTGTTTTGATCATTGGAACGAAGGCTCTCAAGGCAAGGCATGCTGCTCTGAGCTTGATATGAAACAGATATTTTTTTTGACGATATGAGCTATCTATCGCACCAATGAAGTGCATGTCCCAATAACTTGAGACGGTAAAGGAATGGGACTCCCCTCTTAAGAAAATTTATATAAAACTGCCATGGACAGAGTCATTCTATTTTCTTAGTTTCATTAAAACAGTTTCCTCTGTTTCTTCAGACACTACTGGAAAGACTTCATGTTCAGATAAAGCTTTGAGGGGGACCGAAATGCATGATACCGGAGCTCAATAGTGAAGCTGTCAGAAACGAGGTTGGGAGACGTATATCCTGAAACAATAGACTTTTTAGTTAGACAGAGGAAGGTATCTCCTCTAATTTCAACATTTCCCCTTGTGATTGTCTAGAATCACGGCTAAATTGTGAATACAATGTTTTGAAATGGGAGCATGCTTGGCATTGTTGATCTAGAACTCTAGGGGCCACATGTAGCAAGAATTTTTACGTTCGCAAATGGGCCAATTCTCTCGGCCCATTTGCAAAAGCAAAAAATGCTGTTCACATGTATCAAACCCTATTTTGCAATTCGGTAACCTGATACCGAATAGCAAAATGGGGTTGCGATTCGGTATGTGGAAGGGGCATGTTTAGGGCGCCCCTTCCAAATACCAAATCGTAACGGAATGTATCAATGTTTTGTGACCGTGAATGCGGTCACAAACATTCGCATTTTGCCACCAAAACCCATTTGCAAACAGGAAGAGGTCCCCAAGGGACCCCTTCCCCTTTTGAATGTATGCAAAGACTTTTGTTAAGAGCAAACATTGGTCCGAAGGACCACTGCCTGCTCTTAAAAAATAAAAAAAAGTGAACTATTCATTTTTTTTCTAAATGCAACCCGTTTTCCTTTCAAGGAAAACGGGCTGCATTTAAAAAAAAAGATTGCTTTATTTAAAAGTAATCACGTACATGGTGGTCTGCTGACCCCAGCAGACCACCATCCCCGTTCTTTTAGCGATTCCTAGGGGGCTGTAAATTGTGACATACCTCATTAATATTAATGAGGTAGGTCAATTTGCGAGCCCCTGCAAATTGCTATATGAAAATCTTGGCGTTTCATACATTTGTAATAGCGATTACCTAATTGCGATTCCCGGAAAATCAGATTTAGGTAATTGCTATTATAAACGTTGATACATGTTGTCCTAGAACTTTTCTGATGGAGCCTTTGTGAAATTTCTGCTTACTGTTCTGGAAAGTGGAAGCTTTGATCAACCAGTCATTCAGACATTGACAGATGAATAAAGTTTCTCCTTAGGTATGCTGCCACTGCCACATGCATTTGAAGATGTTGATCTTTGACCTCTAACTAAGCCGTTCAGCTTACTGCTCAATGCCATCAGTCACTTCAATGCTAGCCCATTTAGTCGAGAAAGCTGATGGCCTTGTTGAAGTGCTGCTGTTCTAATCTCATTCTAATCTCAATCCTGAATAATTTTAAATATACTTAGGTTAAAGAATGTCTCTTCCCTTGGCATCACAAAAAGCTGGGATTCTGTTTCAGCCACCTAGCTCTGCTTTCTGTCATCTTCATGCTTTCTTTGCGGCCCGATTCTTCTTTGTTTCATTTTGACAAAATTCCCATTCCTTCATGGTAGGTATCTCTCTGAGGCAGATTACACAAAGTAAGAGGGTATTTGTATTGTATTTTTTTTTCACATAAATGTAACTTGCATGTGAAGGGCTGGTGAAAATGATTTTAGTTGAAAATTACCAGATAATAATCATAGATACAAAGGTAATGCACACTTTAAAAACCAAGACCAACTGGCACATGCATCAACAATGCCATTTGTGATTCCTTATTAGCGAAAAATAAGGATTCGCTAATAAGGAATAGCAAAAGGCTATGCATGTAGAAATCGCTTACAAAATAGCGATTCCTAAACATTCCTTAATTGCTACTTGCAAATTGCGAGTTGCAATTAAGGAATTACCTCCCCATTCATTCCTATGGGCCTAGAGGCCCATAGGACTGAATGGGAAGACTTTCTTAATTTGCCATTCTCAATTAGAGAATCGCAAATTGCTCATGCAATTTCAAGGGTGCCAGGGTGTCAAAAGGACACCCTGTTGCACCCCTGAAATCTGCATATGAGTACATCTTGCACACACACATGCCCCAAGGGCAAGTGTGTGTGTAAAATGGAACTTTGAAAAAAGCACTTAAGTGCATTTTTCAATGTTTTTGCAAATTACCATGAAGTTCAACTTCATGGTAATTTGCTCCCCCTATTAGCGAAATCGCTAATATTTTTACTTTCATGCATTGCATTTAAGGAATCTCAATTTGAGATTCCTTAAATGCAATCGCAATTTAAGGAATCTCAATTTAGAGATTCCTTATTTTGCTATTTTTGCATTTGGGATGATGCATCCCAAATGCAAAAATACCGGGAGCAAAGGGTCAGATTCTGAGAATCTGCCCGTTTGCGACCGGTTTTTGTTTTGATGCATGTGGGCCTAAGTGTTCTCCGGTGAGGTCATAATGGCAGAGCCCAGTGCAGAGGCGTGCTGCTCACAGGAGCCAGAAAAAAACATCCCATTGTGGAAGTAATTGAGCTGTTGACTACTAGACTGGTTATAAATTCAATTTTCTGATTTTTAAACATTCTTACCTGTTAGATCAGTTTCATAATTTTCTTCACTTAAAAAGATTTCAGCAAACTTGAATTCAGCCCACTAGTTTCATATAGTGACATACATGAATTTAAATTGGTTATTTTTTCAATAGAAACAATAGATGGAAGTTTAAAATAGGTTGATCCGAAATAAATCCTGGATGTTAAATTGAATATAATGATTTAGGGAGACCAACTTTATTGTTTTAGCCCTATCAGCCAGAATGTGTTGATGTTTGATCTCCTCAATTAAAGCTACTATTCGCTAGTCATAAGATAATCGTTGACCTAATTGCTTCATTGACAGTCCATTTGCTTCACTTAATGTGGTCAACTATGGTCTGGATGTTTGTGTTATATCTTTTGTTAATACCGGTTCAGTTAAGTTCTTGGCTGCTGTAACTTTGCCCTGCATTTTGAGACATTGTCCCTCGTACACATCTTGGGAGGGCTTAGAGTGCCCATCTCAAATACATTTGCATATTATCCAGTGTTTCTAATTCCACAACCTCTCCAAAACTTTGCTGCCATAAAGTGAGCTAGTGTTAATTTTTACCTTGCAAACCTCACAAGGGGCGAATGTATGTTTCAGTATCATACTTATAATGAAGCCATATCAATCTACCCACATTATCTTTAATGTTCTGGTTTAATTATCTTGAGACAAGCATGGTTTTGTGTCTGTATACACTGCTAACCCTGTCCCATTGTCAGATTTGGTAGGGTTGAGTCATCGTCAATAAGGAAATAAGTGGTATTCACGCCCATGAAATTGGGTTGCCATGTTGCACACCTCAAATATATATACTCATCAACTGTTAAACTCTACAACGAATGGTGTGAAAATTAGGAATGGCAACAGCCATCTTAAAATCCTCCTACTAACATAAATTATGAAAGCTGTCCTTGTCTGCTAAATCTCAGAGATGCAGTAGTAACAGTATAAATCACCTGAATCGGAACCAGCAAATCATAAAGCAACTCAATATAAGGATGCAATCCATCCCCAAAAATCTAAAACCACTAACAACTCAAAACCAAAGATTCACACTTCATTGTATAGAAGAGAAGATACTCAAAGACGGGCTTTTAGAATTTTTGTTTAAAGGTTAAAAAGCTATGAAGTCGTCCCCGACAAGGGAATCTAAAAATCCCATAGAATAAGAATGTATCAAGAGAAAGATACAAATAAATAATAATAAGTTTGGAGAGTGCAAACATATATCACTCCTTTAAGGGTTTCGAGGCGCTAGGGGTGTCGGGGAGATTAAGTGAGCTATTGCTCAGAGTCGCATTCTGCTGAGCTGAGCTGCTGAAGGCGATCGAACTGTGAACCCCGACTCCGTAGTCAGCCGCTCTGGCCTCTGATCCACACCTCTCCTCTTGTTATCACATAATAATCAGAAATCCCTAAGGTACTGTCCAGTGTGTGAGATTATGGAATTGGGAAGGTAATTGTTATGAATTGTATGAAGGCAGGCACTAATTTATTCCTTTCATCATCTTTTACAGTTAATGGAAAATTAGTGATCTCGGTGGAAGGACGTTACCCTACTCTCTTCACATTTAATTTAAATGAAACTGAACAAAGGGGCCTGATGACCCAAAAAAAGGGTGGGATGAAGCTTGAAGTATATCCACAGGAAATAGGGACTCACAGATTGAAGATATTTGCCAAGCCGTTCAACTCTTCTGGTGACCAATATGCATCTGTACTAGAATACGTTGTGGAGTGCAGCTCTGTGGACAAGAAGATGAAGATCCCTAAAGAGCTGAAGAACCCTGTGGGCCCAAGCTGGGAAACTGAGGAGAAAGGTTTCCTCCAACCTTCTCACCCTGATCCGATCATCCATACCGGCGATGGGCGTGCATCTGTCAGCTTCACGCTGAAAGAAGACTTCGATGTGTTAGCCACACTGCACACCGATGACATGACAATGACTGAAGATATTGAGAGAAAACACATATTCACATGGCAGCATGAAAATCGAGTTCTGTTCAAGGTTCAGCTCCCTCGAGCCGGAATGTTTGTCTTGCAGATATTTAGCAAATCTAAAATGGATAAGGGAAATAGCTACAGCTATGCGCTTAACTACCTTCTCTCTTGTACCAATGCTGCCGTGAAGTGGCCTGTGTTCCCCTTGAACTACACATCCTGGTTGAGACACTATGAGCTGGTTGAACCAACAGCTGGGGTGCTGCCCGCTAACCGCAATGTGCACTTCAAATTGAAAGTTCCTGGTGTGAATACTGTGTTTGTTAACGACATGAAAAAAGGTCCCCTGGCTCTAAGCGATGATGGCTACTGGGAGGGGTCTTTCAACACTGCTGGGTGCAAAGATGTCAATATTATGGTTGAGGAGTCCCACAGAAGGAACTACTACATGACCATATTGAATTATCGGGTAGAGCACCCGTAAACAGTTCTCAACTAACTGGCTGCACCTTCATTCTTTATAATGTTTTTTAAAGATTTTATGCAAATGCTATGAAATTGAGACAACATTGCACTTTGATTTCACATTACATTAAAATCATTGTCTTTGATTTTGTAATCCAGTGCTCACTAAAATAGATATGTTCAAGAGAATAAAATATTTTATATAAAATGCGGTCTCTTGTCAGTTGAATCCTCTGCCTCGAGTCTACCATTTTGTTTGTCATTAGGCCAGTAATCATTTTGAAGAATGCACAATTTATGAAAAACTGTAGTCTAAGGATATTGAACAGAAAAAGTATTAATCTATAATGGTGAGTATATATGCATCAATATTAAGCTTGAATGTGACATTTAAAAAACTTTGATAGTCAAAGATAAATACATTCAAAAGGAACGGGACTCAATATCTTAATTTGTGCCAGTGTGTACTGGTGCTGGATTCAAACACTTTTTTTTAGTATCTGGGACTTCTTTATGATTGCTGAGACAGAGATAATAGTGAGCAGAATAATGTGACACTGTTTTTTATTTTGTGCTGTACAGCTACTGTTCTACTACTTTGCAGAGAATTCTGGGATTTGCTTTGCAACCTGGGCAAATCCCAGAATTCAATGCACTCTGAAAATATTCTGTGTTATGCATTTTAAACTTTCTACCTCAGTGTTGTAAGAGAAGCCCAATAGCCAAGCTGCAGAGTAACCGCAACACTCACAACCGAACTGGCTGCTCCTGGCACTTGAGGTGAGTGGCAGAGATGTTGTGACGAGGCAGCTAAGCCACCAAGTGACAGACCTGGTAGGACGTTATAATAACCTAAGTTGGCCTTAATGCTACTCCTGCAACACCTTTAAAGAACCTTACAACAATAGAAAAACACTAGAACCAGAACCCCCAATCCATAAATATCCCCTTTACTGAACATTCCTCCTCTTGTGAAACATCCTTTCTATTGTGTCTTCCTATCCGCCAAGAAGCCTTCAAAAGCATCCTTCTTGCTTGTTATTCTGCTGAGGATAACACCAAACCCATCATCATTTTCTTCTTTCGACATCTGGGCCTATTAACTTGTTATCAAACAACACACTATAGGGTGCTTTTGGAGGCCTTTTTAACCTCATACTCTTTAGAATTTTGCACATCATAACATTCCAGCCCTCCGTTCTGTCATCTGCATGTACATGTACTGCAGAAATTGCTGACTTTTAGCAATTCATTGTCCGATATCCTAATCCTTGTTCAAACTTCTCTACTAAAATATTTATCACCTGAACTACAGGTGCTTCCACCGGATTCAAACTCCTCTCCATGCCCCAACTATCCCACATTCTCCAAATTCCTCTATACCTTTTCCTAGTTCCAAGTGCCCAGGACTCCTCCAGCAACTGTGCAGCCCTACTCGAAAGTCCCTTGAAACCGTTTGATCTCCTGATACTCCCCAAACAAGTTGGTTCAGCAACTTTCTCTGAACTAAGGGATTATCCTTTTCTTCTGCAATCCTTAGAAGTCCTTATCTTGCTGGTATCAAAAAAGGCTCTGCATATGCTAACTCCATCACTGACGGGAACCAGACTTGCAACACCAGAACAGTGTAAACAACACTATCTGACATCTCTCCTGCCTCAACTTCAAGAGCACTCTCTGTATCATTGAGAATGGAGGAAAAGCATAGTCTCTTCATTCTCTCCATACCTGCTGGAATACATCTACCGCTGATGCCATAGGGTCTGGCTTCCAGCTGAAATAATTCTCTATCTGTTAAGTCAATGAACTTGCAAACAGGTCCACCTCTAGCAGACCTCACAATTCGTCTATCCTACAAAAACAATTCTGATTCAACTTCCAATCGCTGTAATCCCTCAAATGCCTCAAATTTCAATCAGATTTAAATCACCTGAGAGGGATTCTGCCTTCACTGCTATCCTGTTTTCCAAGCAAAAATTCCAAAACTCCTCCACAAATTCGCCAAACCTTGGGATGTTGTTCCCTCCAAACTGTTCATATAGGCCATTGCTGACACATTCTCATTCTCATTAACATAGATTGTCCTCTTAGACATCTCCTGAAACTCTTTACTATATACAACCCTGCTGTTAATTCCAAGCAATATGTATTGACTTCTCTTTCTTTGACCAAACTCCACTTGTCTGTTGTTGCCCTAAATGTGCCCCCCATCCACTCAAACTTACATCTGTCTTTAAGACATAATTTGGAGCACTTCCACAAATCGTGCGCCCATTCCATGTTTTCATATTCTTCATTCACCATAATAACTCCTCCTTTGCCTCCGCACTCAATGAGATTCTGTCTCCATAGCATAAGCCTTTCCTCAACGCCCCCCCTTCAGCCTCTGAAAAGCTTGGTAATGATTGGGTCCTGGAAAAAAAGGGCTGTATTGAAAAAGACAGTAAACGTACTATCCTTGCCAATTCCATCAATGTCAAAAACTCCTTTCTCAGATTCTTATGGATCTCGTTCTCTATCATCTTCACTTTCTTCTCTGGTAGCAGCAACATACTCCCCACTGTATCTACCTGGAAACCCCAGACCTCCATCCTCTGAAATGGTGCTAAAATAGATTTTTCTCTTTGTTTAGTAAAACACCTAAGCCCTTCAACTTAATGAACACCTGCATAAACTCCTTCTTCTGTTCCCCCTGACCCTGTGACATTAAAATAATGTCGCGTACAGAAATAATCATGCTTATTTCCTTTTGACGGTAATATGACATGACCACCCTCATCACCTTGCTGAAACACCAAGGCACCAAAGATAGGCCAAATGGAAGACACTGAAACTGGTAAAGTATATTTCTCCATCGGAACAGCAGAAATTTCCGACACTCCTTCTCCATTGGTACAGTGAAATGGGCATCCTTTTGATCCAATTCTACTAGCTAATCCTTCTCCATCAACAAATCCCTGAGATAATGGATTACCTCCGTCTTGAAATGTCTGTATATCAAATACCTGTTCTGTTCTCAGAGGTTTATGACTGGCTTCCATTCTTTATCCTTCTTCTGGATTAAAAATATGTTGTTCACAAAGCCCTTTGCAGACTCTTCAATGTGTATCTAATATCCTGGCCAAGAGACCCATAGCATCCAAAATGTTGTCTTGGCAAATCTTCAAGCACTGTTCCAGTCCTTTTTTCGGATCCCTGACTAGGTAGAACAAAAAAATAATGAGTTCCGGATACAAATTTGGTGTATTGCACACCTGCTCATCTATGACTGGCCTTGGGAATTCTGCACTCTTCATTATCTGCAACTCCCTATCCAAGGATTTTCAAATCCTATGTGGTCCATAGGCCCCCAATCATCACTTGGTGGATGATTTATATCCAAGGAAGTAAACATGTCTCCTCCAAACAGATCCCTAATTGTATCTAATGAGCATGTACCTTCAACATCCTCAAAATCCTCATTGAACTCCTCATCCTGATGCAAATCCAAAACATACTCATCCATTACCTTCTCATTATTCATGCCAGTCATGTTCATCTTCCCCTCAAAGTTCTCTCCAACCAGTGTGCTGCCAAGGGCAACCTTTGCATGTGTGCAGCTGAGGACACCTGGTCTGTGCACACTGCCACAGACACCCTTCTTTGTAATGACATACAAGTCATCCTTCCCCCACCTTTTGACACCACAATGTTTTCTACATGTCTTGTCTTCCTTACTTTCTTTTTTTCTACACCACCATTTCCTCATTCTCCCTCAGAAAGAGAAAATAATTCCTCCCTAGACCATAAATCTCTTTTCCTATTCTTCAGAATGCCTTCCAAAGCCTCCCTACCTGTTTCCCGTTGTCATGCTGTATAAGCCTCTTTACTACTTCCTCATTCACCATTGCACCTGTAACAGCCAAGCCACTGTCCTGTTTCAATACCTCCTCAAACCCAAAAACCAAACCAACCTAGTCTTCTCCAAAATACCAACTTAGTCACTTACAGTACACAAAGCGTCCTAAATAATACCAACTACTAATCTCTGTAAAATGATCACCTTTCTGTCTCTCTCACAGTCAGAAAGAACCGGGCAATAGACAGTTACCTAATTGTCCGATCAACCTTCTCCGCGCTAGCACGTTATCATTATCTCCATATCAATCACTGCCCAAGCTAATATGCTCGCCTACCTTTGGTGAGAGGTACCGCATTATAATTTTACGGCAGAAGCAGCCCATGGGCACCTTACACACGCTGTCCATGCGCGTTTGGCTGCCTCTCTCCTCTTTGCCTCGCATCAGACGCAGCGCTTCTTCTCTGTGAGCACTGAGCCGCGCTGAAACACATCACAGCAACAGAACAGCCTGACATGAACTGTGTACTCAAGCTGATGCCTCATTTAAAAAAAATGCACATAATTTGGCTGTCATGAGGTGCCACTCAAGCGACTCAAACCCAAAGGTAAACAAAACAAAAGCAGTACCAAACTCCTAAACTTTACCCAATGCTTTACGTTTATTCCTCACACATTACCAGCCATTTCCTATTTCAAAATACTAAAATTAAGTGAACCAGCTAACACACAACCCCACACTTCCATAAATTAGAAGCCTAGGTTCACACAAACAATTGTTCACATCATGCCTACTCGCATCTCTGAGTATCGCAGGACAGATGGAAAATCCAGCATTGTTCAATTGTAAGAAGTGATCTCTCTTCACTCTCTACTCGACTTCCACATCCGCTTTGAGCAGTGAGCGGTGCCGGAGCTCGGTGCTCGAATCGGTCCAGCTGCCGATTGCCGATTGTTCACGTTGCAGGCCTCATCCAGCCACCCCCCACGGAAGCGCCCAGTGGACTTGAGATCCGGTGCGGCTTGCGGGCGCGGTTATGGTGCGTAGCTTGTGTGGCAGAACATGGAGCGCGGAGCACGGAGCTCAAGCGGCAGGGGACCCGTTTTCTGCCTGCGGGTGCGGCTCGCAGGACATAACTGCACCACGGATTAGCAGTTCGGCAATCGACAGATACACCGAGCCTTACTCACATCTCTATCATACCCATATCTCTACCACGAATAACAAACTTCAAACACATACTGATTGTAATTATAAATAAATATGAAAGGTACTTATCTCTCCAGGCGCAGCAATCAAAAGAGAAGGAATGTTCAGTGAAGGAGATATTATGGACTTAAGGGCTAGTGTTGTTTTATTGTTGTAAAGTTCTTTAAAGGTGCTGCTGGAGTAGCATTAAAGGATATAATGCATAATGGTAGCCTCCGGTCTAGAACTGAAATCAGCATCAGGGCTTTTGTATTTCCTCTCCACCTACCGTGGAAGGATAAAACAAAAAAAACGTACCCAGCTTGGAGGAGTAATGAAGAACCTCCAATCGCTGAGGCTGTACAGCCGGTGTGAGGAGCCTGAGATCTGCTGAGTGCAGCCCACCTGGGCCACATGCAAAGAACTTACCGTAGACAGCTGCCGTAACTCCATGCGCCAAAGGAGGGGTTGCGTTCAAGGACTCCAGTGGCTCCCATGCTGCCGGTAAGACTGATTCGAGCCAGTCAGCCGCTGGGAAACTAGTTTGCCAGATAGTGCTTTTGCACTGCAATACTTTTGACTTTCATATAGAGTTGGAGGGGAACTCCTGAGACTTGGACTACTGAGGCTAAAACTTGAAAGTTGCCTATTGTGAATGGGGAATAATCACTGCAACTAGAACTAGGAGAGAGTGGGATTCAGGTAACCCTTAAGAAACACAGTAGCCCTGACATCAGGGAACTGTGGAAGTTGTTTGTGAATGTCGTATTTCCTTTTGTGTTAATATCTGTAAAATAAAAAAATAATTTTTTTAATATAAAAGCAAATATTTGACTGAATAATCATGTATTGCTGCCACTGCACATATTTTGAATTGTGAGCCAGTCTGAGAAGTCTTGGACTGCTCGACCCGCGCTACCACTAATGATCAAGTGCTGATGGAGTACTTAGCCCTGTTTCTCTGGATCCATAGTAGGCTAGGCCCCGGAACATAAGCACTAAAAGGGTTCAGTCTCCACGGCTGAGCCCAGTAACCCCTGCTTGCCCTGTGGCCCTCTGAAAGTGGTTCTGACAATTGGAGCAAAGCAGGGGGGTGCCTAACATTTAGGAGCCTGGGATACAGATTTGTTATTGGCTATTTCCAACATTTGCCATTAGTACATTAAGTCCAGTTTTTATGCACAAAGGCAACAATCACAAACAATGGAAATCACAGGGTTGCGAATAGACCTCAGCACTGTCAGGGACTGTCCAGGATGCAGTCAGGGACTTGGGCATGGACTGGTGACTGGGTAGAAAACTTAAGCAGAAAGGGGAGCACAGCACTGGCAAGGATCACACAAGAAGTCAGAGGAGAAAAGGGATCTAAATGGGAAGCCTGCACTAAGGAACAAGATAGCTAGAACTCAGAAAAAATAGGTACTCAAGATGTGATTTAGCATTCAGAATAACTACACCCACGACGGATGTAAAAGTCATATATATAAAACAACATTAACAATAAAGGGAATGTGGGGTAAAGCACTCAGGATCTCCACACAGTAAGACTGAAGCTCAGTAAGTTCCTCACCCACAATTTCTGTTACAGATACTTACTGCAAATACCCACATATAGGATATGTATGCAAAGGCAGGGTCTGTGGAGCTGATACCCATGGTGATGTTACAAATGTAACTCAAAGATAATACTCACAGGCAACAAGAAACACCACCTAGGTTGTCAGCTGTGCCCACAGATCCTGGCGATCAAACAGGAACTTGCAAGGAAGTAACAGCAACAGGGTAGAACTAAATACAAGCACAATAGACAAGGAGCTAGCAAGAAGCAGTGCTTAACAGGAAAATAAGTAAATCACAGGGCACACTTGGCAGAAAGCAAGTAACAAACATACAAGGTAATAGATGCAAGACAGCAGGAATAAAAAGACAGCAAACTAGGAACAGGGACTAAGGAAATGGGAAAAAAGAGGAGGCTACAAGGGTAGACTAGAATAGTGCTGATTTATGAAACAAGAAAACACAGTAGCACTGAAGGCTGTGCAGGAGCAGGAACAAGAATTGAGCAAAAGCTCAAGAGCCAAGGCAGCGCTGCAGGCAGAACAAGTTCAGGAATAGGGAATTACTAAAGCTCAGGAGTCAAACTAGCACTGCAGACTGGGCTAATTCAGGAACAAGGAAGACTATATCTCCGGAACAGGAATCAAGGAAACACTGAAGGCAGAGCTAGTTCAGAAACAAGGATAGCTATAGCTCAGGAATCAAGAAATAACTAAAGCTCAGGAAACCCTGGAAGCAAGGATATCAAAAGCTCAGGAAACACTGGAAGCAAGGGTCGGTCTCACCGGTACACAGCTACAATGACCAACGCTGGACAGAAGAGAGCTGGGGCTTAAAAGATCTCAGAGTAATCACATGCATCAGGTGTGAGCAGGCTAGCAGCAGCCATCCACAGGGGCGCTGAATTCCTCCACCCATCCTTTGCCTGCAGGGGTGGAGATGAAGCAGTGAGCAGGGGATTATAGGTAATGGTGTATCCAGCATGAGCAAACTGGCTTCCACAAAACCTGGCATGGATTGGGAATTGATGGCAATTCCCATATAATGTCCAAATATCTGGAAATCAGGAAATGCATGCAGGATAGTGTCTGGAAGTTTATCAGAACACTGGAAAGTCCCATGATTTGGCCCCCTGGTGCAGTGCACAAGAGTGCTGAGAGCAAATCGTGACAAGCCCCATGTCCACAAGCAGACAAAGGATTTATGTAGGGACAGATGGTGGAGAATTCCAAGGAGTATAGACAGAGAGGTCCTTGCTAATTTCATAAGTGACAAGTTTGAGACACTGAGTGAAAGGGATGAGGCTGGTGTTAACTCTGGAGAAGTAACCATGTTCGGAACCCAGGAAGAGAGAGAGGTGGATTCAGGCTCTAGGATCCTCTTAGGACAGATCTATCCTAGACACACACAGGGTGGATCCCCCAATGCATTTTCCCAAGTTTCAGCAAGACACTCATGACCCTTAGTTTCCAGAATACCCCAGGGGGAATTGGCCTAGCAAAATAAATTGCAAGAGAGGGAGGTAACAGAGAGAAATGGAGGAAAAACAGAGAGATTGGGAAGAGAAATAGAAAGAAAATGAAAGAGAGCTGGAAAGGTAAATGATAGCTATTGAAAGGACAGCCCTTGAAAGAGAGAAACCCCTGACCCTGCCTGCAGTCCAGGTTGCTCCCCGCGCCGCACAGCTCCACCAGTTGCACCCGTGCCTTCCCCACTGCTGCCTCCTGCCTCGTGAGTTCGCCGCTGCTGTGCAGCTCTGCTGGTTCGTTGTCTCTGCCTTACTTGTGGTTTTTGTGGTATTTGTATTTGTACTGTAACTGTATTATTGCCCTTTGACTGTTCCTTTTGTGCCCCCTGTTTTTCCAGTATCCCCCCTTTGCCTTCTGTACCCCTCGCCGTTGTCCCCGCTCCCGTCGCTGCTCCCCTGTGGCCCGCCCCCTTTTTGCCTTCTGTATCCCACTCGCCGCCCCGCTCCCGCCTCCCAGCTGCTCCTCCCTCCCACCTCGCCTTAAATGGCGGCTGCTGCGCGGTGGTGAGAGCGACCCCTGACCCTGCCTGCAGGCCAGGTCGCTCCCCACACTGCACAGCTCCACCAGTTGTGCCCGTGCCTTCCCCCCTGCTGCCTCCTACCTCGTGAGTTCGCCGCTGCTGTGCTGCGCTGAGCAGCTCTACTGGTTCGTTGTCTCTGCCATACTTTTGGTTTTTGTGGTAGTTGTACTGTAACTGTATCATTGCCCTTTGACTGTTCCTTTTGTGCCCCCTGTTTTTCCAGTATCCCCCCTTTGCCTTCTGTACCCCTCGCCAGTGTCCCCGCTCCCGCCGCTGCTCCCCTGCAGCCCTGCCCCCTTTTTGCCTTCTATATCCCACTCGCCGCCCCGCTCCCGCCTCCCAGCTGCTCCTCCCTTCCACCTTGCCGTAAATGGCGGCCGCTGCACAGCCGTGCTCAGCGGGCGCGCCACTGGCACACCGGAGGCGTGCCATAGGCAAGCCCGTCTGCCCCGTCCGCGCCTGGACCGCGCCCAGCGCCAGAACCCCTGGACCCCGCAACCGCCACGCCACCAGACTCCGCTACGACACCAGCACCCTCCATGCTCTCAATGCCGGCCGAGACCACCGCTGCTTCCAGGCCGCCCCAAAACGCACCCAGGACCTTTCTCCTGCCACACCTGCAGCTTCACCTGCGACAGAGCCACCAAACCTCCCAGGACCGGACCCAACTACCTTCGCTGCATACTTCTCAACACCCGCTCCGCCCGCAAGCACGCCGTCGAGCTCTGGGACCTGCTCGACACCTCCACCTCAGACGTCGCCTTCCTGACCGAGACCTGGTGGAACGACTCCTCGGTGCCCGACATCGCCATAGCCATCCCGGACAGCTACAAGATCACCCGCAGGGATCGCGCCCACAGAATCAAAGGAGGAATAGCCATTGTCCACAAGTCCACCCTCAAGGTCTCCACCCACGCGGACGACTTCTTCAACACCGCCGAACACCTGCACTTCCGGATCCACACTGACCCCAACACCACCCTCAGAGGAACACTCATCTACAGACTCCCCGGACCCCGGGCACAGTTCAGCGACTCCATCGCCGACCTCACCAGCACCCATGCACTGGCCTCCACAGACTACATCCTCCTCGGGGACCTGAACTTCCACCTCGAGAACAAAAACGATGCCAACTCCGCCACCCTGATCAACAATCTCGACAACCTCGGCCTCAGACAACTCGTCACTGCACCCACCCACGCCACCGGACACACACTGGACCCCATCTTCTCCACTTGCCTACCACCAAACAACCGAGCTCCACTGGACCGACCACCGCTGCATCCATTTCACCTTCAAGAAACCAACCACCCACCACCGCACCCAACTGCTGCCCTGCCGCTGCTGGAGCAAAGTCACCGAAGACCAGCTGACCACCACCCTCACCCAGAACCCACCCACTGAACCAGACGCCGCCGCCCGCAACCTCAGACAGTGGATCAACGACTGCGCCAACACCCTCGCACTGCTCAATAAACCCTCCAACAGTCACACCAGCAGGAAAGCCACCTGGTTCACTGACAAGCTCCAGACCTCCAAACGCGCATGCCGGAACCTGGAGAAGAAATGGCTCCACGAACGCACACCGGACAGCCATGCAGCCATGCAGCCCACAAGGACGCCACCCGCAGACATCACCACCTCATCAGATTAGCCAAGAGATCTTCCTTCAAAGACCGCCTGGAGAACAACACACACGACAGCAAAGAGCTCTTCATATTCATGAAGGATCTCTCCAACCCCAGCGCCAACACCAATGACATCCCGCCCTCACAAGAACTGTGCGACTCACTGGCCACCTTCTTCCACCGCAAGATCGCTGACATCCACGACAGCTTCAACACCACGACCGCCCCGACTACGCAAGAATCCACCCCCCCTGCGAACACTACCCACACCATCCGCCTGACCTCCTGAGCCAACGTCAACGACAACGAGACACGCAAGGTCATGAACTCCATCCACTCAGGATCTCCGTTAGACCCATGCCCACACCACGTATTCAACAAAGCAGACGCAGCCATCGCACCCCAACTACGAAAGGTCATCAACACCTCCTTCGAAACAGTGAGATTCCTGGAAAGCTGGAAGCATGCCGAAATCAGCACCCTCCTCAAGAGTCCCAAGGCGGACCCCAAGGACCTCAAGAACTTCCGGCCCATCTCCCTACTCCCGTTCCTGGCGAAGGTCATCAAAAAATAGTCAACATGCAACTGGCCCGCCACCGCGAAGACAACAACATCTTAGACCCCTCCCAGTCCGGATTCAGATGAAACCACAGCACCGAGACAGCCCTCATCGCCGCCACAGATGACATCAGGTGCCAACTAGACAACGGCGAAACATCAGCCCTCATCCTCCTGGACCTGTCAGCCACCATCGACACGGCCTGCCACTGCACTCTAAAGCCACGCCTCCAAGATGCCGGGATCCAAGAGAAGGCCCTCGTCTGGACCACGTCTTCCTCTCCAGCAGAACCCAGAGCGTCCACCTCCTACCCTTCTGATCCGAAGCCACCGACATCATCTGCGGCGTCCCCCAGGGCTCATCCCCCAGCCAGACGCTGTTTAACGTCTACATGGCCCCCCTCGCACAAATGGCCCGCCAACACAACCTCAACATCATCTCCTACGCCAACGACACCCAGCTCATCCTCTCCCTCACCAAGGACCCCCACACCGCCAAAACCAACCTCCACGAGGGAATGAAGGCCGTTGCCGACTGGATGAGGAGCAGCTGAACTCAGACAAGACGGAGGTCCTCATCCTCGGACTCACCCCCTCAGCCTGGAACGACTCCTGGTGGCCGACCACGCTGGGAACAGCACCGACACCCACTGACCACGCACGCAACCTAGGATTCTTTCTCGACTCCTCCCTCTCCATGTCGAAGCAGGTCAGCGCCGTCTCCTCCTCCTGCTACAACACCCTCCGCATGAGCCTTCTGGGAAAACGCAGGGGACTCTGTGCTAATGAGCACTATGTGCGAGTATACTACCTCACCCAACCGTCCCCTCCGTGGCTCCGTGGATACTGTATCCACAGAGCACTGCTGACCCTACCACTCACACACTAGACATAGTGGTTACATCAACTGCTCCCACGTATCCGTTGGTTAGTCGCACGTCACGCTCCGTAGAGGGGTGCGAAGACCCCTATGATGAAGCATGACACCAAGGGCCCTTTTGGTGTGTGAGGGGTATTTAAAGAACACAATGTGCTTCCTACCACTGTAGGAAACACATCACCAGCAAAGACCACACATCTTGTTACACCTTGAATTCTTGTGGGTGGGTTCTACTTGTTTATGAATTATAGTCAGGGGAGAGTGAATCCATTCCCAGTGTCCCTCAGACACCTCTTCTCTCCACTTCCTTCTTTGATATTTACGATACTCCATATAACCAAGGATTTAGCTTTAGTAGCCAGTGGAGAAGGGATGGAGTATCTGCTTGCCAAGGTTGTGATTGTATTCAATGGCAAGGCAGCCATGATTGATCTTGGGATAAGGGGAAAGCAATGTGCTTGATATCCCTTGGGCAATAATATGATTGCCCCTGGCTTGGTGCAAGCACCAAAAGCCTTTATGACTTGGACAGCATCAGCTGTGTTGACCAGAGCACAGGCAGCATACCACTCTGAGAGTGGGGCAAAGATCATTCCTGATTTGCAGGAAGAAGGACAAGTTCGTTTTCAGGAATGGGCAGACTCTAGGATGGCAAGTGCCATGGAGGTCATTGCTTCTGCTCCAGAGGGAGGGATGGATGAGTCTCCTGAAGCAGACCACTTTGTAGAGTCTGGGTTGCTTCCAGAGGTGCAAGGTTTGCTAGCTGCTGGAAGGCCTACTCCAGAATACTTCTGTAAAGCACAAGAGGCTACGCTTCTAGGACTTTGGAAGGAAGCCTAGGAACAGGAACAGGTCCGCAAAGGAGTGGTTGCAAAACACTATGTTTCCTGGGAGAATAACCTATTTTATAGCGAGACAGTAAATCCTGAGCCTGGAATTACCAAGAGGCTAGTGATTGCATTAGTGAACAGGACCTTCCTGTTGCCCTTAGCAGGACACTTAAGGATTTGAAAAACCCAGGATAGGTTGGACTCTCTGTTCTATTGCCAAGGGATGTGTGAGACACAGAGAGGTTCTGTTGAACCTGCCCCACTTTCCAGATTAGTGGTAAGAAAGGAGGGAGGACTAAGGTACAGTTAGTGACTCTGCGAGTTGTAGGTGTTACATTTGAACTGGTGGGAATAGACATAATTGGTACATTTTTCCAACTCCTCCTTAATAGTACTCCTTAGATACAAGGGGCCAGAATGAAGGATACAAAATACCTAAATTGAGCCAGCATTCTATCTCCAGGATGCAGAAAAGCTGCTCAAGATACTGACCAGGATCTTGTGGCACCCTTCCACCCTGCCTGTTGTTCCAGTCACCCACTTTAGTTCCCAAATGGCTGTGAGGTGCAGCCTGTGGTAAACACTTTGGCATCTGACGTCTTCCAAAGGCAGCGTGGTGGTAGAGCCGGGACACAACTCTGGTTATAATCCTACAGCACTCAAACTGCTACACGCCACACCTTTCACTACTAACTATGTGTGTGTGTGTGACAAACAAGCTGTAGGCAAGGATATCATTATACTCTGGGGACTCAGAGTCGGAACTGCAGGCTGACTGAGCTTGGTGAAAGGGAGATCTCTGCCTGTGGTGACAGCTGAGAGTAAGTGGTGTAACGGGCCTACTGTGCCTGGCCCGCTGTGTGGTGCATCCTCTGTCCCCCTATAGAGACTCTTCATTTACCCTTGTACTCCTCTTTTTTCCCTTTTTTGACGTCATGTGGTGAAAGATAATGGCTCTTTTGGCTTAAGGAAAAGCTTTGCTCTCACATTGCTCTTGAGGCCCCTAGCTGCTCATGCCCCCCATACTGGTGCTTATGATTTATGGAGGGCTGGTTTGCATTTGGCAGGCAAGTGATCAATAGTGGGGATGTGCGCAACACTAACACCAGCCTTTAAGCTGCTTGGACTTGTGACTCCATTGCCTAGCATTTTGCTGTACCAAAGGAGGAGGGAGAGCTGCGAGGAGTCACTGACAGACCTGCAAGTAGCCCTCAGAAGGTTTACAAACATTTTCTTACCCTGTTGTCACATTTCCTCTGGATTCTCTACCAACTCAGAAGCAAGCACTGGCAAACTCAATAGATCTCTCCTTTGCGAGATGTTTTATTGTTTTTTCTTTGTAGTGTTTGTTGATAGTAAGTGTAGATTTGTTGAACCTAGCCTGTTTTGCAGGGTTATCCCCAACGTTTTTGCCTTCTTCCTCCTATTTTTCAGACCTTTTAATTGGCTCTAGGACTCTGGACACTTTACCACTGCTAATCAGTGATACAGTGCATGTACTCTCTCCTTTAAACATGATTGGTTTACATCTGTTTGGCACACCCAATTTACTTGTCAGTCCATTGTATAGTGGTATCCCATATACCAAGGACCTGTAAATTAAATGCTACTAGTGGGCTTGCAGCGCTGCTTGCACAACCCACAGATGTAGCCTTTCAAACCTGTCTCAGGGCTGCCACAGCAGGACTTGCGTGCACAGTTTACTGCCACATTGCATTTTCTAACTACTGCGCTGCCATGGAGAACTGGAAGGAGGAACCCCTTGACCCCCACTCAGGACCCAGGACTCTGTCCAGTTGACTCTAGGATCAGTGGGTCTCCTCAAGAGCCAGTGACGCTGGTCCCCTTACTCCCCCTAGTTCTAGACTTTTCTGTGCCCACCAACAAAGCCACAAAAGAGTACTGATGCAGGGAACCAGACGGACCAGCTTTTTGATAACTGCACCGCATTGGAAGTGAGGAGGGTTGTTGCATCTGCTCCTGGTGGATAGAGCTCACCACCAGAACTGAAATGAGCACAGGATTGTCCAAATTGGCCCAACAGGCCCAAGTTATGTCATTCTAACGTTTGGCAACCTTTGACCTAATTTCCTCCCTCAGAGCATGGGGCTTCCCTGCCATTTGACAATTTCCCCCGGGTGGACTGTAGACATGGGACGGCGCAAGAAAGCTGCATTTATAACGTTGGGGGAGAGGACATGTGTGGGGCCCCCGTGTTCCCATCTCAACACCATCCCCTGGGCGGACTTATGAAAAAAGGGGGCCGGGACCCCATCCCGGACCTCCAGCACTGCAAGGATGCGGGGAATTTACCTCAGAAAACAGAAAGGGCCCATTACCCAATCCCTCAGCCCCAGGATGCCAACAGGAGGCTGCCCCAACCGTACAGGTCTACCTGCAGGCAGACACAAATAAAGACTGCAGGTTCACATGGCAGCATGCGGTTGTACTGCCCACGTGGGGAGCTGGCAGAGGAAGCTGTGGGTGGACTCCCCATGCTCCCCTTCAACACAGGCAAGCTTGAAGTGCCCAAGTTGGATCAAGCACCCCCACCAAAAATAAGAAACCTGGCTCAGGGCCATATTCCAAGGAGAAAATCACAAATAAATCACTGTGACTCTTCCCGCCTCTGCAGGAGAGCCGATACTATAAATATTCACTTCACTAAGCAAACTTGCCCCATAATGCTTTGTGGGGCCCTTTGTTTGAGTTACCTTTATGCCCATATCTCAGCCTGTGGTGGCCCTAGGATGATGTGACCACCACCAAAAGATACTGCACAACGTGCGCTTGCTTTCAGGTCATCTTCGGTGCCCTCACCCTACGTTGGGGGTCTCAAAACCATCACCTTTCCCAGTGTTTAATGCATTTTCAAGGTCTCCCATGGTTGCAGCTTTTGCTCTACAGCTGGGAATTGATCATTCTTTATGGCCCTTGTGTATAATAATAGTTTAAAAGATCTAAAAGGCTTAAAAATGAAATGCTCTGGTTATGTGGTTAATTGCATGGTTACATTGCAATGCATTAATTTACTGTGATGCCCTCTAAGGGTTGTTCAGGTCATTACAGTTCAATGTATATGAAATGATGCACAAAAATCTACTTGATTTGTTTGGGTGACTTCTTTTAGGGGATCACCAGTGATTACACAATGTCATCTATGGTAAGTCTCTCCTTGATCAGATAAAAGACATCGAAGTGTTCACCAAGTTAGATTTGCGAGGGGCGTACCATCTTGTGCGAATCAAGGAGGGAGATGAGTGGAAAACTGCCTTTTTGTACCAAGTATGGGTTGTATGAATATATAGTGATGCCCTTTGGGCTGTGTAATGCCCCTTCAGCTTTTCAGTTTTTCATCAATGAGGTCCTAAAGGACATCCTGGATCTTTTGTCATTGCTTATATTGATGACCTCTTGATTTATTCTCCAACCATGCAAAAACACGAAATTCATGTTAGAAGAGTCCTAGAACGTTTGCGAGACAACCATTTGTACTGTAAGCTAGAGAAATGCCATTTCCATACTCATCAAGTAAGCTTCCTGGGATTCATAGTTTCATCACAGGGACTCAGTATGGATCCTCCTAAGGTATAAGCCATCAACCGGTGGCAAGCACCACAAACTATAAGAGATTCAATGTTTCCTTGGCTTCGCCAATTTCTACAGACAGTTCATTAGTAATTTTTCTGACTTAGCGTCCCCGATAACTAGGCTTTTGAAAAAAGGAATTAAATTTCAATGGACTCACGAGGCAGATGTAGCCTTTCACAAATGAAAAGAAGCTTTCATACAAGCACCCATACTAAGGAATCCAGATCCTTCACGTCCTTTTGTGGTTGAGGCTGACGCTTCCCAAGTGGCAGTTGGGGGGGGGGGGGGGTTCTCTCTCAGACAGATTCTAGCACAGGGTGTCTTTATCCAGTGGCTTATTATTCACGAAAGTTGACTCCAGATGAAATTAATAACTCTATAGGAGACAAGGGATTATTGGCCATAAAAAGAGTCTTTTAGGAATGGAGGCAGTATTTATTGGGGGCCAATCACAGGATAACAGTCTTAACAGATCACCGTAATTTACAATTCTTGAAATCCGCAAGGGCTCTATCCATGCGACAACTACGTTGGACTCAGTTTTTTAGTGATTATGATTTCATTACACAGTTCCAAGCAGGGAAAAAGAACGGGAAAGCAGATGCTTTATCCCGCTTAGGATACAAACCCATAGAACCACAAGGTGAGCCTCCCTCTATAATAGCTAGAGAACGAATAATTGGTGTTCTGTATTCGGAAGAGGACTTCTTAAAGACGATTAAGGAGGCACAAACATCTGCAGCTATGGAAGAAACAATAGGTACACAAGAAGCCTCTAAAAATCAAGACCTGTTCTATGTTCAAGGGGGTTTAGTACTCTTCACTCGAGATCTGAGGTTACAGGCCTTAGAGTGGTGTCACACTTATCCTCTTGCTGAACATCCAGCGTACAAGAAAACACTAGATTTACTACAGAGATACTTTTGGTGGCCTACTATGGGGAACAACACAAAACACTATATGCAGACATGCCATGTGTGTGCACAGGGGAAAGCCTCACGCCAGAGTCCTGCAGGGTTGGTACAGCCTTTACCTACACCACCAATCCTTGGCATACAACATCCTTAAATTTTATAGTAGACCTACCAAAGACTGCGAAAGGGAACAGTACCCTCCTTGTTGTAGTAGACAAGATGGCTCATTTCATCCCATTGAAGGCTCTCCCCACATCTCGAGAATTAGCCTCTGTATTTGTTCAGCAAGTGGTACACTTACACGGCCTCCCATCCGTACTGGTGTCAGACAGGGGGGCTCAGTTCATCTCTAGGTTCTGGAAGGGGATGGGAGCCTTATTGCAGATAGACGTACGACTGTCCTCGAGTCACCACCCTCAGACAGACGGCCAAACTGAGAGAGTGAACCAATGTTTTGAACAGTATATCAGGTGCCAGGTCTTACACTCTCTTGCAGAGTGGGATGAGATGGTATGGATTGCTGAGTTTACATATAACAACAGTTACCACTCTTCCACGGCTTATTCCCCTTTCTATTGCACTTACAGTTTTCACCCACAAACTATGTTGTCTACGCTTTCCTCCTCTTGCTCTACTCCTGCAGCTGCAGACTTTGTAAAAGAATTACAAAAGGTACATAAGAGAGCACAGGTGAACTTGGAAAGGGTCAAGGCTAGCTATAAGAGAGGGGCGGATATTCACAGACGCACAGAGCCTGGGTACAAACAGGAAGACAAGGTCTGGTTATCCTCTAAGAACCTGACATTGAGAGGGTCTTGCAAATTTAAACCTCGGTACATAGGCCCATATAAGATATGTAAAGTAGTGAAACCTATCACTATGAAGTTGGACCTTCCGGCATCACTGAAGATTCATCCGGTATTTCATGTTTCTCTTCTGAAACCAGTAGAACCGGGTATGCGTCTCCCTAACGTCCCAGCCCCTATAATGGTGGATAATGAACCAGAATATGAGGTTGAGGCAATCATTGACTCACGTAGAGTAAGATGCAAACTCCAGTATCTGGTACACTGGAAAGAGTACGGTGTTGCGGAATGTACTTGGAAGCCAGCCAGTCAGATACACACCCCTCGGTTATGAGTTTATTTCACAGACGACATCCTGAAAAACCCAAACCAGTAGGGGGGTCCGTGGGCCAGGTGTACTGTCACGATTACCGGGACCGGGATCGGTGAACTACAAAGATGGCCCCCAATCGGGGGCAGGCATGTGCAGGGACAAGTCAGGCAAGTTAAAGTCCAGCCTCCCTCAAGCAATAACGCTTCACGTTCTTGCATGGGGAATCGAGTTAGATCCGTCTTACCTGTCTTCTTCCGAGTCACCGCGCTACTCGTGTGGAGTTCGGCGTTGGCACGGCGCTTCTTCTGTCTGGGTCATCTCTCCTTCTTTTAGGGGATCACCAGTGATTACACAATGTCATCTATGGTAAGTTCCATCTGCAAGTATATATTTGTAAATTACTACATAGAATTGAGTATTGTATGTGTAATAAATGTACTTCTCTTTTCCCTAAAGAAAGAGTACTGACTGGATGTCACGATTGCCGGGACCGGGATCAACGAACTACAAAGATGGCTGCCACCCGGGGGCACGCATGCGCGGGGACAGGTCAGGCAAGTTAAAGTCCAGCCTCCCTCAAGCAATAAAGCTTTGCGTTCTTGCGTCTGGAATCGAGTTAGTTCCGTCTTACCTGTCTTCTTCCGGGTCACCGCGCTACTCGTGTGGAGTTTGATGTTGGCGCGGTGCTTCTTCTGTTTGGGTCATCTCTCCTTGGCATTTCTCGGGCTCCATTCCTGTTTACTGCAAAATATAGAGAGAAAGAGGAAAGACAAAGCAAAGCTGCATTATTGATGTCACGGTAACAGCGCTTTTGCGCTGACAAATTACTTAGCTCTTGTGTGTTCCTACCACTTACCTGATCCTGTGCTCTTGGCGCTGTGGGGATCTGTCCCTTCTTTGTAGAATCTATCAAAGGGGAAAAGAAAAAGATAGTTATTCACCTGAATACAAGGTTTATTTTTGTTATTTATTGAGCTGTTGAAGACGGTGACATTGGAGATTGTTTTCACGAGCTAGACCTGGTTTATGGGTAGGCACCTGCATTTATCATTACTTATTGATTTAACTCCTTTCTCAATTAGCCATTCACTTAAAATTTCCTCATTACTTTTCCAGCACCAGACACAAGCTCTATATTTTTCCATACTCCAACTACTCATTATATGGAAGAAGGGATATCATAAGGTAGGGAGTAGCAATATAACGGGAATAACAGAATACATGGTGAATCATTCCACAAGCTAACTTGTTCACTGTGATTCTCTCCTGCCCACAGCTTTTTACTTTATCCTGTCCTGTTGCCATTTGGGTTGCGACGTGGGATTTCTTCCCTTTTTTTCTTGTTTTGTTTCCCTTCTTCCCCGGGTTACCATACCATTGTCACTTTGACTGTGTCGGGTGCAATAGGTGATTTGGAGAAGTTGTGGATTTAAAAAAAATGTTTTTAAAGCTTTATTTATATAGTTCCAAACATTTCAAACAATTGCATTATAATCGGGAGCATGAATTCACCTTAATATCCATATCTGTCTGTGGCACAGTTTCCACTAGTTCTCTCATACACAACTCAACATCATGTCTGACAGAGTCCATTTTATTCCGTTCTAGGGGCTACCCACGCAGGCTTCCCCAGGCATCGTAATCCCTCACTAGTGCGACCCATTTTATGTAGTACCAGAGGTCTCATCCCCCTCCTGCACCGGCCCCCCCTCCCCTCTCCCCTCCGGACACCCTTCCCCCTCTCGTACCTCAGCGGTACCGCCCTGTGGGTATGCAAGTAGGTAGCTTTTCAGTGGCCCCCAAATGTCCCTGGGTTTAGAGGTGCCCGGCAACAGTTCAGCATATGTGCCAAGTTGTTCCTGACAATATGTTAGATCGTTCATCCAGACCTTAAATTTGGGCGCCCTCCCCTGCCCCATCGGCACGCCACTCGCCTCTTTGCCAGCAGAAGCGCTAATGCCACATACTTGCGATACGCGGCCTTTAATGGTTTAACATAGTCTAGTACGGCCAGCAGGGGCGTGGGTTCGACTTGCTCGTTTATCATCAGAGCTAAGGCCTCAAAAACCCTCCTCCAGTAAGCATAAACACTCGGGCACTCCCAGGCTAAGTGCAAGAAATCTGCATTTGGTGCTCTACATCTCTCACAGTTGTCCGTTGCCCTTAATTTGCACCTACACATCCTGGCCGGCGTGTAATAGAGCCTATGCAAAAATTTATAGTGCACAATACGGAGTCGGCTGCTGGCCGAGACTTGTTCTGTCTGTGACGAGCAGTACTCCCACTGTTCGTCTGTCAGCGCAGACCCCAATTCCGCATCCCATCCCAGCCGAGCCGGGTCGGGTGATGTCTGTCTCTGTGTGCGGATGGTATTATATATTGACGATACCAGACGTTTCGCTGTCGCACCTTTAAGAATCAATTGTAGTGGCGCAAGCTCAGGGGGTTCAGCCGGGAAGTCAGGAGTAATAGAGTGGATTCCCTGCCGAAGGCGGAGATATAAAAACACATCCAGAGGAGTACTCAGTGAATCCAGAAGTATATGCTCCAATGATCGAAATTGACCATTGTGATAAAGGTCTCCCCATGTTTTTATGTGCACGCGTTCCGCAAATCTGCGAAACACTGTTTCCTGCAGTAGGGGCATTTTGGGGTGGTAGACAAGTGGCAATAGTGAGGAGTAGAGCATGGGAGCATCCAGTAAGACACCGACGCGCTGCCATGCTGTCACAGTGCATGCAACTGTTGTCGCCGGCCGCTCCCTCGGGATGGGATGAGCCAACCAGTGCTACGCCGCAACCTGTGGCATATATCGCGGCTGGCGCACCCAGAAATATGCGTAGTGTGCCTTCACACTAAGGTAATATAATTCAAAGTCTGGTATACCAAAGCCTCCCTGCGCGTACGGCCTAACAAGGACGTCCCACCGTAGTCGTGAGTGTTTTCCCCCCCACACCAAGCGTATCAATTCTGACTTCAGCGTTTTAAAGAAGTAGTTTCCGGGATAAAATGGTATATTTAAGAAGAGATACAATAGCTGGGGTAAGATCACCATTTTAATCAGGGACGCACGCCCCGCCAGCGAGAGCGGGAGGGAAAGCCAGCAGGTCACATATTCCATAATACGCGTCAAGGCCGTTCCGTAGTTGAGGCGCATTAGCGCATCCCTATCTCTTGTGACCGTAATACCCAAATACCGCTCTTCATCCTCGCACCACTCCAGAGGGTAGTCCAACGGGAAGCGGGTCACGGCGGCCGTTAACGGGAAGACACAAGATTTACTCCAATTTATTTGGATTCCCGAGAGCCTCCCAAACACTATAAACTCACGTAGGATCGGGTTCAGATTGACCTGCGGCTCCCGAACATACACGGTGATGTCATCCGCGTACATGGATATTAAAATTTGCCTCATGTTGCATCGTAACGCCTTATCTTTGTGATGTTGACGCAGTTTAGCCGCTAAAGGCTCAACCGCCAGTGCGAAGAGTAAAGGGGATAGGGGGCAGCCCTGTCGGGTACCCCTCGTAACCGGAAAAGCGCGGGACACACGACCATTGACCAGCACCTTAGCCACAGGCAAGCGATACAGTAACTCGATCCATGAGAGGAAAAGAGGAGGAAAGCCCATGCGCAACATCACCCCAAACATATAGTCCCACTCAAGCAAATCAAAAGCTTTCGTGGCATCCAGGAATACTGCCGCCAGGGGCAATTCAGGAGCAACGTTATTCAACACTGAAAAAAGGGTGCGCAGGTTATGGGAGGTGGCTCGGCCGGGCACAAACCCGGACTGATCAGGCAGCACCAGAGCCTCCAGCAATAAGCTAAGCCGGTTGGCTATTAATTTAGCTAATATTTTAACGTCGCAGTTAAGAAGCGACAATGGACGGTATGAGTCGCACAGATGTGGCGCTTTCCCAGGCTTCAGCAATGAAATGATCAGGGCCTCCCGCATAGAAGGCGGGAGGTGCCCGACCTCCAGGGCATCTTCATAAACTTCACGTAATATGGGGGCCATCTGATCTATGTACATTTTATAGAATTCAACCGGTATGCCATCGGTGCCAGTGGCCTTCCCGGATTGTAGCTGCATTATGGCCTCCCGTACTTCATCCAGTTGAAATGGGGTGCAGAGGAACTCTTGCTGCCGGTCGCTCAGCCACCCAAGCGTCACATCGGCCAAATAACTATCTAAATCTAGTTCACCAACCCTCTGCGTGGTATACAGTTGGTCATAGTGTGTGGCAAAGACATTGAGGATACTTGTCGTGTCCCTGTACACTTCCTCCCCTGGGCCTGCGAGTTCCAGCACTAAGGAGGAGTATCGTGGTTTCCTAACCACGTCTGCCAATGCCTTGCCTGGGCGCTCTCCTTCCCCATACCACCCAGCTGCCCAGTATTTACCCCTAAAGCGCGTCTCACGCCGCGCTGCCTCCATGTATTCGGTGAGCCCCTCTCTGAACTTAAGCCGAGTAGGACCATCCGGAGGCTCGGCTAATTTAATCTCCAAGTCTTTCAATTCGCTATCCAGCCTCCTCAGTGTACCCACAATATCTTTTAACACACCCGCTCCCCTAGATATACAATACCCCCAAGCGTGACCTTGAAGGCTTCCCAAACGGTCTCAACGTGCTCAACTGACCCCTTATTCCGAGCAAAGAAGTCATCCACTTCCTCCCCCCAGCCCGGCCTGGAAAACCGGATCCAGCAAAATAGAAGCACGCAGCCTCCAGCTGGTGCGCGGGGGCCCATAATCTGCCGACGCCAGGGTAAGCTTAACTGGGGCGTGATCTGAATAAGTGTGGGCCAAGTGCTGCGCCTGCACTGTGGCTGGCCCCAGGCCGCGGGACACGAAGATATAATCCAATCGTGCCCAAGATGCCGCCTGTGCCATAAAATGCGTACCCTCCTATTTGTGTGGGTGTGGGTGCCGCCAAACATCCAATAACTGATAAGTATCGAGTATGTCCCGCAGGACCGCTCGGGCCCGAGTGTAATGATGCGAAGCAGGGTGGGACCTATCACGCTCCGGGTCACTTACCACGTTGAAATCTCCTCCCCAAACGATATGATTTGAGCCTACATCAAAAATCCTAGCCCACAATTCAGAGTAAAAATCTGGGGCATCCACATTAGGTCCATAACAGCAAGCCAGGGTGACCGAGTCGGAGCCTAGGCGACCCCACACTATACAATACCTCCCCTGCTCATCCCAGGAAGCACCCGCTAACTGAAAAGGTGTGCGTTTTGTTTATAAGTATAGCGGTGCCCCGAGCATAAGAGGAGTAAGAGGAGAAAATTCGGTACTCCGCCCATCTACTGGCAAAGGTATTGGGGCTCCGGGGACCAAAATGCGTCTCCTGTAACATAGCGATATGTACCTGATGTCGGTCAAGGTAGGCTAGTATTTGTCACTTTTTGCGTGCATCTCCCGGCCCCCTAACATTCCAACTAATAATGTTCAGTTTGTCTAATAGCCCGTCAGACATAGGTAGACATGTTCAACAATAATCATCAAGGCTTGTGCCTGTCGTGCATGGATCAGCAAATGAAAAGACATACAGTGCCATAATACAACCTGTGCCATGCTCTTCGTTCCGCCACCCATCATCATGCTCCACATATATGAACGCAATCTGTCCCATACTGAAAAAAACCAGCAATTCTGATAAGTACCCCCAGGAACTCCCTCCCCCTCCCACTGAAGCAGCCCCAATTTGCCAGAAGTAGATACCCACCCTCCACCCCCTCCCAAATAAAATACACAACAACAAAAAAAACAATCAACAACCCCAGAGAAGATACGCAATATAGCAGTGACCATCACACACGGCTTAGACCATGGAGAGTGCCACCGCAGGGGTATACCCATGGGGGATCGCCTAGGCGGCCACCCTATCGTTCCCCGCTCCGCCGGTCCACCGTGTATGGTGAGGCCCAAACTCCAGCGAAGCAGAGAGTGCCCAGTCGTTCAAATAGCATACTTAGAGTAAACTGGCAGGTAGACAGTAATCAAGCTAAGCAACAATTATCTAACCAACCTGACATATCTATTGACACCCTGCCCTCCAATGAGTCCAACTTGTGTATGTCCTGAAAACAGAAAACATGGCAATTGGTAAGAAAAAAAAAGGACAGTACTATAGTTACTGTGTGTCGGCATCCACCCCCAACGGTGAAGAGGGCCGCGATGCAGCTGCATCATCCACACTGCGGCCTGTCCGCTTCAAGTGCTTAAGATAGTCCTCCGCCTGCTGCGGTGTGGTAAAGAACCGCTGCCGGCCCTGATAAGTCACCCGAAGGCGCGCATGATACAGCAGCGCATAGTCGATCCGAGCCAGCCGCAGTTTAGTCTTGACCGCCGTGAACTTACGACGTTCCTCCTGAACCAGTGGAGTGAAATCCGGGTAGATCGTGAAATTGTTGCCGTCATAAGACAGTTGCTTTTTCCTCCTCGCCATCCGTAGAGCAACATCGCGGTCCCGATAGTTTTAGAGTCGTGCTATGATGGGGCGAAGCGTGCTCCCGGGAGGCGGATGCGGCCCCAATGCGCGATGCTCTCGCTCAACTATGAATTGACTGGAGAAAGCATCCTCCCCGATAGATGCCAACAACATCTTCTCTACGTAGTCCTCCATCCTTCCCGTATTGGTGGATTCTGGAATACCTACAACGCAGATATTGTTGCGCCGACTGCGCGCTTCCAAATCCTCATTCTTCGCAGCCACCATTTTAAGCATTTTTTCCATGCGAGTGACCTGCGTGGTGACACGTGCAGTGGCGTCCTCAGTTTCCGAGATGCGTCTCTCAGTCTCTTTAATACGATCTTCGTGGCCGTCTAACTTGTGTGCGATAGCATCAATATGCGAGGACATCCCGTCCACCTTGTTCGCTATAGTAGCGAACCCCTGCCGGACCTTCTGTAGTATACTCTGCACATCGGCAGTCAGCACAGGCACCTCACCCTGAGCCCCCTCTGCACCGTCCATCCCTAAATTATCCTGTGGGGCGCGGAGATTCTTCTTTGGTGTCGCGAAGGTCCGCTTAGGCTGCCGGGCATCCGACTTCCCCATGTCGCCGTCACGCCGGGGCGCTCACGCCCGGACTGCCCCTCCCTTTGTTGGAGCCCCACCAGGGAGCCAGGTCGCGGTTCGCGAACAGCACAGCTCGAGTCACTCAAATGGAGGGCCAATACGAAACCCTCACAGCCCACAGCGATCCAGCTCCAATCCCTCAAAGCCACTGAGGTCAACAAGTGCAGTGGCGTCGTGGGGGGGGGGTCAGCAGTGTCCCAGGAGCAAGAGACTCTCCACGGCTCCAACGACCCAGGGCACCCTCTCTTCACAGTGTAGGGAACCCGCAGGCAGGCACCACCTCCAGGGTCCACCCAAACGAGCAGAGCGGGGCGCCCCCAGATCTGCCACCAAGCCCCTCAGCCTCCGCAGCACTAATCAGAGCCAAATAGCAGTCCAGGCACCCCAGTCGTCCCCCGGGGCTACCACAGTCGCTCTGCACCAACACACGTCTCACCGTGCCACCCGGAGACCCCGCAGCCGTCGTCCCCGCCGCTACTGCGCCCCCAGGGCAGCGCCGCTCCACATATGCATCGCCGCCTTCACCTTCAGCAGTAAGGAGTAAATCGTCAACCGGGGAGCAGGCCTGGACCAACCCCCAGGGAAGCACACATCCAACTTCGGGGAGCGCCCACGTCCGCTGTGCACTCCGGAGTGCCCCCCCAGGTCCCAGAAGACTCGCGGCAATCACTGACCCAGCCGAGGCAGGCAGGCCGTCACTCCGATCCCCTCCGCTACCGCCGTACCTTTTCTGTAGCCGCCGCGATCCCACGACGAGGAATCCGTCAGGGAGCGACCAAGCAAGCACGTCTCCAGAGGGCAGGGACCGGGGGCCTCCGCTGCAATCCCACCTCACGCCGCACACTCTCGGGCCCAGGCACCTTGTGTGCAGCACCGGTCTTGCATGCTCCCGCAGGCCAAGGGAGGGCACCACACCGCTGCGGCCACCAGTCCGGTCCAAGCTTCACGTCGGCGCAGTTCGTGCAGCGCTGTCCCAATCAGGCTGTAACTTTCACCATTGCCGCCTCAGTTAACACGCTCCTCGTAGCCACCTCATTCAACCGTGTGCAACGTCTCCAAGTAGGATTAATAATCGGATAAATGTACTGGGCGGCAGGAGCCTCACAGCAGTGCGGCCATTCTGCTCCTGCGCCACCTAGCGCCCCCGAAGTTGTGGATCTTTCTTCATATCCATGACGTTCATGCGGAAACACAGGTGAGATTCTTACACTGAACAAACATTTATTGAGTGTTATTACTCTGTGCCAGTGATTGGTGATTACTAGCCCACAGCACCTCCCTTGAGTAGGCCTTTGACTGCTCTGCCTCTCTACCCTGTGAGAGAAAAGCACTACAATGGGATGTTTGATTCCCACTGAGGACAATTGCTGGCCACACAACTAATAACCCAATTTCCAACAAGATTGTATGTGTTTTTGAAATTAAAATATCCTTTATTGTTTTGCTGATTAATTGATGCATGTTGGATGTTATCTGTTTAGAAATAAAATGTGTATTTTAAGCGCTGTTGTAATCAGATGAACTTTAGTATTTAAAAAGTAGTATGCTATATATATTTTCGTATTGTGTCAAGAGGGGTTGGTGGTGCTGAATACCGTTGCTTATTAAGAGTAGTTTCCGTGGGGTGGTGTAGATTTATTTAGTGTTGAGTCGGGTAGTGGTGTAGATTGTAGGTGGGTGCATTTGGTTTGAGTGAGTCTCATTGGCCTGGGGTAGTTTCTAGTGATGTGCAGATTCATTTTAGAAGCAAGGGTTTTGTGAGTTGTTATGAGTGGTGTGGATTGGAGTGGTGTGTGGTAGTTGGTACAGGTGTGTGGTATATTGGTTTAGAGTTGATTGTAGTGGAGTGGTCTATTAGTGGAGTTGGGCGGAATATGGATTTTTGTAATGGAGTGATATAAGCTTATTATTGTGAATTTGATGGGTTTTTGTAGTTGCTAAGTAATGTGTGTAATATGTAGTTTGTTGGTAACTTGTTCATGCAATGAAAATAGATTATTTCTTTAACGAGCCACACAATAATGTTTTATTCTTTTTATTTTTATGGCCTATAAATATTTTAATATAAAATGTAGTTTGTAAAATCTTTTTAAAGCTAGAATACATTGAATTCACAAGAATTTATTTTTGACTTTGCTTGTTTTTATTTATTTTGTGCAATTTATTTCACAATATCTTTAATGCATTCTTTACAAATCCATTACAAAAAATTATTTTACATGCAATTGGTAGATGTGGCATTAATGAAACTGATAAGTCTATCCCTTTTGGAATAGTAAGGAACCAATCAGAAATCAATCAATTAATAGCTTATTACTTAGGTCCATTGATTGAAAGTTGTCATTGTTTCCCCTTGTGTTTTTATGCTTATTTCTTGGAATGTATTTTCTATATATCTATGGATAAAATGTGGGTACATATTATTTTTATATAAATACATAAGCATTGATTTAATGTGTTTTGGATTGATTCTGAACTTACTTGAAGTAGGCTGTGTTTTGTTGCCTTCAAAATATTTTCTTCATTGAATTATTGTACTGTCACATGTATTATTTTAATATATTTTCCAACTTGTGTAGGACACTGGCTTGCTTTTCTCCATAATGTAATTTTTACATAGTCTGTGGAGACTTTTATCTTTGTGGATTTTAGTTGTGTTTCCTGTCCTGCAAATAAGTAGTTTTTCATGAGTTTTTGTAGTAGTTTTTATCATTATATTATAAGTTGCAAGTGCTGAAGAAAAAAAAGTAGTAGATATTTTGTAGATTAAGAGAAAGTGGTGAAAATAGATGAGATGTGTTTGTATTTTTAAAAGTTACAATGTTTTTAAACATGTGTTATGGATGTTGTGGAGTGGTGTGGTCGTTATTTTGGAAGTATAAAATATAGTATGGTGTTTTGGGTTGAGATGGTGTATATTGGGTTATATTATAGTGGGTCTAAGTGTGCTATCTTTCACTAGGTTTGTGTTGTTTGGGATAGATTGTGATTGTTTTAGTTAGTAAATATTTGCGTGTGGTTGATTGTAGCTTATGTAAGAGCTTTTGGTAATGTGCTATATTTATGCTGTATATTTTGGTGGCTGCTATTTTATATCGTTAAATGTTATTTGTGTGAAATATGGTGGTGTAGATTTGAGTGTGGTAATTTGGGGTTGAGGTGAATTTGATGCCTTTTAGTAGGGTGGGGTGGATTCGAATGGCATAGTGTGGAGTGGGGTATAAAGGTTTAGAGTCAAGTGGGGTTTATTAGGGTAGCTTGGAGTCTGGTTGATTGGTTTAGAGTGGTGTAGGGTAGAGTGTGGTAGATTTTAGTGGGGAATATTAATGTAGACTGGACTGTTGGAGATTAGGATAGATTGTAGTGTGAGGTAGATTGAGTGGATTTGGGTGGGGGTAGTGTTGCAGTGTGGTTTGTTAGTAGGGGTAAGTAGGTTCCTACCACTAGTAATAAGCCACAATCACAATGTAAGGCCCATCCAAGGTCTAAATACATTATTCCCTTACTCAACCCTTGGTAGCTGATTGCGAGCAGGCAGGCTTAACTTAGCAGACAGGTGTGTAAAGCATTGTAAAACACCAATACAGTAAATAAGTAAGACATCTGCACACAATAAAAATTCAAAACATTTCGTAAAAATATTTCCTATTCCGGCATCACTGAAGATTCATCCGGTATTTCATGTTTCTCTTCTGAAACCAGTAGAACCAGGTATGCGTCTCCCTAACGTCCCAGCCCCTATAATGGTGGATAATGAACCAGAATATGAGGTTGAGGCAATCATTGACTCACATAGAGTAAGATGCAAACTCCAGTATCTGGTACACTGGAAAGAGTACGGTGTTGCGGAATGTACTTGGGAGCCAGCCAGTCAGATACACGCCCCTCGGTTATTGAGTTTATTTCACAGACGACATCCTGAAAAACCCAAAACAGTAGGGGGGTCCGTGGGCCAGGTGTACTGTCACGATTACCGGGACCGGGATCGGTGAACTACAAAGATGGCCCCCAATCGGGGGCAGGTATGCGCAGGGACAGGGCAGGCAAGTTAAAGTCCAGCCTCCCTCAAGCAATAACGCTTCACGTTCTTGCATGGGGAATCGAGTTAGTTCCGTCTTACCTGTCTTCTTCCGAGTCACCGCGCTACTCGTGTGGAGTTCAGCGTTGGCACGGCGCTTCTTCTGTCTGGGTCATCTCTCCTTCTTTTAGGGGATCACCAGTGATTACACAATGTCATCTATGGTAAGTTCCATCTGCAAGTATATATTTGTAAATTACTACATAGAATTGAGTATTGTATGTGTAATAAATGTACTTCTCCTTTCCCTAAAGAAAGAGTACTGACTGGATGTCACGATTGCCGGGACCGGGATCAACGAACTACAAAGATGGCTGCCACCCGGGGGCACGAATGCGCGGGGACAGGTCAGGCAAGTTAAAGTCCAGCCTCCCTCAAGCAATAAAGCTTTGCGTTCTTGCGTCGGGAATCGAGTTAGTTCCGTCTTACCTGTCTTCTTCCGGGTCACCGCGCTACTCGTGTGGAGTTTGATGTTGGCGCGGTGCTTCTTCTGTTTGGGTCATCTCTCCTTGGCATTTCTCGGGCTCCATTCCTGTTTACTGCAAAATATAGAGAGAAAGAGGAAAGACAAAGCAAAGCTGCATTATTGATGTCACGGTAACAGCGCTTTTGCGCTGACAAATTACTTAGCTCTTGTGTGTTCCTACCACTTACCTGATACTGTGCGCTTGGCGCTGTGGGGATCTGTCCCTTCTTTGTAGAATCTATCAAAGGGGAAAAGAAAATCTGCATTTATCATTACTTATTGATTTAACTCCTTTCTCAATTAGCCATTCACTTAACATTTCCTCATTACTTTTCCAGGACCAGACACAAGCTCTATATTTTTCCATACTCCAACTACTCATTATATGGAAGAAGGGATATCATAAGGTAGGGAGTAGCAATATAACGGGAATAACAGAATACATGGTGAATCATTCCACAAGCTAACTTGTTCACTGTGATTCTCTCCTGCCCACAGCTTTTTACTTTATCCTGTCTTGTTGCCATTTGGGTTGCGATGTGGGATTTCTTCCCTTTTTTTCTTGTTTTGTTTTCCTTCTTCCCCGGGTTACCATACCATTGTCACTTTGTGGATTTTTTTTTTTTTTAAAGCTTTATTTATATAGTTCCAAACATTTCAAACAATTGCATTATAATTAACCCTAGGCGTAGTTCGCGAAGTAGCACTTCGCGAAGCTACGCAAAGTGCAGTTCGCACTACGCGAGCTTCGCGTAGCACTTCGCGAACTGCGTAGTACCTTGTTCGCACTGTGCCAGATGTCGTTTTCAATGATTGCACAGTGCGGACAAGCAACCGGCACTGTGCAATCACTGAAAATGGCATCTTGCACAGTGCGAGCTGTAGTTTTCTGCTGCTCGAGTAGATTTTTACTCGAGCTGCAGCTTTCTCAACGCGAACTGGTAGTTTCTCAACGCGAGCGGTCGCGAGCATACGCGACCACTCGCAATGAGAAACCTGACCTCCTCGCATTGGGAATCTCGCCGGGAGGTTTATTTTCCATGCTCGCGATCGCCAACTTGATGTTGCTGATCGCGAACAAGGAAAAAGTCTCGCCGGGATGTCATTTTGCTTGCTCGCGGTCGCCAACTTGACGTTGAGGACCGCGAGCAAGCAAAAAATGACCGCAGCACTACGCAACACTACGCGTGTTCGCACTGTGCTACGTGCAATTCGCGTAGTGCGAAGTAGCACGAACTTCGCAAACTACACGAGCGTAGCGTAGTGCTTTGCCCAGGCTTAATTATAATCGGGAGCATGAATTCGCCTTAATATCCATATCTGTCCGTGGCACAGTTTCCACTAGTCCTCTCATACACAACTCAACATCATGTATGACAGAGTTTATTTAATTCCGTTCTAGGGGGCTACCCACGCAGGCTTCCCCAGGCATCGTAATCCCTCACTAGTGTGACCCATTTTATGTAGTACCAGAGGTCTCATCCCCCTCCTGCACTGGCCCCCCATCCCCTCTCATCCCCCTCCTGCACTGGCCCCCCCTCCCCTCTCCCCTCCGGACACCCTTCCCCCTCTCGTACCTCAGCGGTACCGCCCTGTGGGTATGCAAGTAGGTAGCTTTTCAGTGGCCCCCAAATGTCCCGGGGTTTAGAGGTGCCCGGCAACAGTTCCGCATATGTGCCAAGTTGTTCCTGGCAATATGTTAGATCGTTCATCCAAACCTTAAATTTGGGCGCCCTCCCCCTGCCCCATCGGCACGCCACTCGCCACTTTGCCAGCAGAAGCGCTAATGCCACATACTTGCGATACGCGGCCTTTAATCATTTAACATAGCCTAGTACGGCCAGCAGGGGCGTGGGTTCGACTTGCTCATTTATCATCAGAGCTAAGGCCTCAAAAACCCTCCTCCAGTAAGCATAAACACTCGGGCACTCCCAGGCTAAGTGCAAGAAATCTGCATTTGGTGCTCTACATCTCTCACAGTTGTCCGTTGCCCTTAATTTGTACCTACACATCCTGGCCGGCGTGTAATAGAGCCTATGCGAAAAGTTATAGTGCACAATACGGAGTCGGCTGCTGGCCGAGACTTGTTCTGTCTGTGACGAGCAGTACTCCCACTGTTCGTCTGTCAGCGCAGACCCCAATTCCGCACCCCATCCCAGCCGAGCCGGGGCGGGTGATGTCTGTCTCTGTGTGCGGATGGTATTATATATTGACGATACCAGACGTTTCGCTGTTGCACTTTTAAGACTCAATTGTAGTGGCGCAAGCTCAGGGGGTTCAGCCGGGAAGTCAGGAGTAATAGAGTGGATTCCCTGCCGAAGGCGGAGATATAAAAACACATCCAGAGGAGTACTCGGTGAATCCAGAAGTATATGCTCCAATGATCGAAATTGACCATTGTGATAAAGGTCTCCCCATGTTTTTATGTGCACGCGTTCCGCAAATCTGCGAAACACTGTTTCCTGCAGTAGGGGCATTTTGGGGTGGTAGACAAGTGGCAATAGTAAGGAGTAGAGCATGGGAGCATCCAGTAAGATACCGACGTGCTGCCATGCTGTCACAGTGCATGCAACTGTTGTCGCCAGCCGCTCCCTCGGTATGGGATGAGCCAACCAGTGCTACGCCGCAACCTGTGGCATATATCGCGGCTGGCGCACCCAGAAATATGCGTAGTGTGCCTTCGCACTAAGGTAATATAATTCAAAGTCGGGTATACCAAAGCCTCCCTGCGCGTACGGCCTAACAAGGACGTCCCACCGTAGTCGTGAGTGTTTTCCCCCCCACACCAAGCGTATCAATTCAGACTTCAGCATTTTAAAGAAGTAGTGTCGGGGATAAAATGGTATATTTAAGAAGAGATACAATAGCTGGGGTAAGATCACCATTTTAATCAGGGACACACGCCCCGCCAGCGAGAGCGGGAGGGAAAGCCAGCGGGTCACGTATTCCATAATACGCGTCAAGGCCGTTCCGTAGTTGAGGCGCATTAGCGCATCCCTATCTCTTGTGACCGTAATACCCAAATACCGCACTTCATCCTCGCACCACTCCAGAGGATAGTCCAACGGGAAGCGGGTCACGGCGGCCGTTAACGGAAAGACACAAGATTTACTCCAATTTATTTGGATTCCCGAGAGCCTCCCAAACACTATAAACTCGCGTAGGATCGGGTTCAGATTGACCTGCGGCTCCCGAACATACAAGGTGATGTCATCCGCGTACATGGATATTAAAATTTGCCTCAAGTTGCATCGTAACGCCTTATCTTTGTGATGTTGATGCAGTTTAGCCGCTAAAGGCTCAACCGCCAGTGCGGATAGGGGGCAGCCCTGTCGGGTACCCCTCGTAACCGGAAAAGCGCAGGACACACGACCATTGACCAGCACCTTAGCCACAGGCAAGCGATACAGTAACTCGATCCATGAGAGGAAAAGAGGAGGAAAGCCCATGCGCAACATCACCCCAAACATATAGTCCCACTCAAGCGAATCAAAAGCTTTCGTGGCATCCAGGAATACTGCCGCCAGGGGCAATTCAGGAGCAACATTATTCAACACTGAAAAAAGGGTGCGCAGGTTATGGGAGGTGGCTCGGCCGGGCACAAACCCGGACTGATCAGGCGGCACCAGAGCCTCCAGCAATAAGCTAAGCCGGTTGGCTATTAATTTAGCTAATATTTTAACGTCGCAGTTAAGAAGCGACAATGGACGGTATGAGTCGCACAGATGTGGCGCTTTCCCAGGCTTCAGCAATGAAATGATCAGGGCCTCCCGCATAGAAGGTGGGAGGTGCCCGACCTCCAGGGCATCTTCATAAACTTCGCGTAATATGGGGGCCATCTGATCTATGTACATTTTATAGAATTCAACCGGTATGCCATCGGTGCCAGTGGCCTTCCCGGATTGTAGCTGCATTATGGCCTCCCGTACCTCATCCAGTTGAAATGGGGTGCAGAGGAACTCTCGCTGCCGGTCGCTCAGCCACCCAAGTGTCACATCAGCCAAAAAACTATCTAAATCTAGTTCACCAACCCTCTGCGTGGTATACAGTTGGTCATAGTGTGTGGCAAAGGCATTGAGGATACTTGTCGTGTCCCTGTACACTTCCTCCCCTGGGCCTGCGAGTTCCAGCACTAAGGAGGAGTATTGTGGTTTCCTAACCACGTCTGCCAATGCCTTGCCCGGGCGCTCTCCTTCCCCATACCGCCTAGCTGCCCAGTATTTACCCCTAAAGTGCGTCTCACGCCGCACCGCCTCCATGTATTCGGTGAGCCCCTCTCTGAACTTAAGCCGAGTAGGACCATCCGGAGGCTCGTCTAATTTCATCTCCAAGTCTTTCAATTCGCTATCCAGCCTCCTCAGTGTACCCAAAATATATTTTAACACACCCGCTCCCCTAGATATACAATACCCCCAAGCGTGACCTTGAAGGCTTCCCAAACGGTCTCAACGTGCTCAACTGACCCCTTATTCCGAGCAAAGAAGTCATCCACTTCCTCCCCCCAGCCCGGCCTGGAAAACCGGATCCAGCAAAATAGAAGCACGCAGCCTCCAGCTGGTGCGCGGGGGCCCATAATCCGCCGACGCCAGGGTAAGCTTAACTGGTGCGTGATCTGAATAAGTGTGGGCCAAGTGCTGCGCCTGCACTGTGGCTGGCCCCAGGCCGCGGGACACGAAGATATAATCCAATCGTGCCCAAGATGCCGCCTGTGCCGTAAAATGCGTACCCTCCGATTTGTGTGGGTGTAGGTGCCGCCAAACATCCAATAACTGATAAGTATCGAGTATGTCCCGCAGGACCGCTCGGGCCCGAGTCTAATGATGCGAAGCAGGGTGGGACCTATCACGCTCCGGGTCACTTACCACGTTGAAATCTCCTCCCCAAACGATATGATTTGAGCCTACATCAAAAATCCTAGCCCACAATTCAGAGTAAAAATCTGGGGCATCCACATTAGGTCCATAACTGCAAGCCAGGGTGACAGAGTCGGAGCCTAGGCGACCCCACACTATACAATACCTCCCCTGCTCGTCACAGGAAGCACCCGCTAACTGAAAAGGTGTGCGTTTTTTTATAAGAATAGCAGTGCCCCAAGCATAAGAGGAGTAAGAGGAGAAAATTCGGTACTCCGCCCATCTACTGGCAAAGGTATTGGGGCTCCGGGGACCAAAATGCGTCTCCTGTAACATAGCGATATGTACCTGATGTCGGTCAAGGTAGGCTAGTATTTGTCGCTTTTTGCGTGCATCTCCCGGCCCCCTAACATTCCAACTAATAATGTTCAGTTTGTCTATTGTCCCGTCAGACATAGGTAGACATGTTCAACAATAATCATCAAGGCTTGTGCCTGTCGTGCATAGATCAGCAAATGAAAAGACATACAGTGCCATAGTACAACCTGTGCCATGCTCTTCGTTCCGCCACCCATTATCATGCGCCACATATATGAACGCAATCTGTCCCATACTGAAAAAAACCAGCAATTCTGATAAGTACCCCCAGGAACTCCCTCCCCCTCCCACTGAAGCAGCCCCAACTTACCAGAAGTAGATACCCACCCTCCACCCCCTCCCAAATAATATACACAACAACAACAAAAAACAATCAACAACCCCAGAAAAGATACGCAATATAGCAGTGACCATCACACACGGCTTAGACCATGCAGAGTGCCACCGCAGGGGTATACCCATGGGGGATCGCCTAGGCGGCCACCCTATCGCTCCCCGCTCCGCCGGTCCACCGTGTATGGTGAGGCCCAAACTCCAGCGAAGCAGAGAGTGCCCAGTCGTTCAAATAGCATACTTAGAGTAAACTGGCAGGTTGACAGTAATCAAGCTAAGCAACAATTATCTAACCAACCTGACATATCTATTGACACCCTGCCCTCCAATGAGTCCAACTCGTGTATATCCTGAAAACAGAAAACATGGCAATTGGTAAGAAAAAAAAAGGACAGTACTATAGTTACTGTGTGCCGGCATCCGCCCCCAACGGTGAAGAGGGCCGCGATGCAGCTGCATCGTCCACACTGCGGCCTGTCCGCTTCAAGTGCTTAAGATAGTCCTCCGCCTGCTGCGGTGTGGTAAAGACCCTCTGCTGGCCCTGATAAGTCACCCGAAGGCGCGCAGGATACAGCAGCGCATAGTCTATCTGAGCCAGCCACAGTTTAGTCTTGACCGCCGTGAACTTACGACGTTCCTCCTGAACCAGTGGAGTGAAATCCGGGTAGATCGTGAAATTGTTTCCGTCATAAGACAGTTGCTTTTTGCTCCTCGCCATCCGTAGAGCAACATCGCGGTCCCGATCGTTTTAGAGTCGTGCTATGATGGGGCGAAGCGTGCTCCCGGGAGGCGGACGCGGCCCCAATGCGCGATGCGCTCGCTCAACTATGAATTGACTGGAGAAAGCATCCTCCCCGATAGATGCCAACAACATCTTCTCTACGTAGTCCTCCATCCTCCCCGTATTGGTGGATTCTGGAATACCTACAACGCGGATATTGTTGCGCCGACTGCGAGCTTCCAAATCCTCATTCTTCGCAGCCACCATTTTAAGCAATTTTTCCATGCGAGTGACCTGCGTGGTGACACGTGCAGTGGCATCCTCAGTTTCCGAGATGCGTCTCTCAGTCTCTTTAATACGATCTTCGTGGCCGTCTAACTTGTGTGCGATAGCATCAATACGCGAGGACATCCCGTCTACCTTGTTCGCTATAGTAGCGAACCCCTGCCGGACCGCCTTTTCCGGTCTGTGAAGAACGACAATGGCACCAGCACTTTGAAAATTACGAGAATGTATTTTTGAGCATCGGAAGTGCCTTAACTGAGAAAGCTTACGGAAGATAAGAAGAAGTATATCTCTCATATTCTCTGTGGAACTATGTACTTTAACCATCTAGATGGTATCAAGATAGCCTCCTAGAAAGCGTGGCTTTTATCTACTGCATAGTATTTAAAGAAAAATAACAAAGGAAGAAGAACCAAACATCTAACAGATTAAAAGATACCAATATCTGTACAAACAAACCGATGATAGGCAACAGAACCTAAACCAATGAGCATTTGCTATCATGCTGCAAGTTGAAAAACGGATCAGCCCCTTTTGAACCAGAGAGTATTCTACGCTGCACAATACATAGAGAACCCCTCCTTATCGCCGCACAGACTATAAAGAAATTCTTAAAAATATATTGGTCCTGAAGAAGGAGACGTGAAATTCGCATATAGTCTCCGAAACGTGCGTAGACCGACCAGCGACCACATATCTGGGAGACCCATAGTAGATCTATGTGTTAATGCTTTGACCAAAATCCTTTGTGTTTCTCTCAAGAATCTTACCATTTCCTGAATTATAACTCAAATAGGATCTCACACCAGATGTGGTTTTTTATTTTACAAAAAGAAACCTTTTTGTGGTATGATTGATAGTATGCAAGGGTAGAGTGACAGGTGAGAATGACAGTGTGATGGTATGTTTTTCCTGGGGTTTCTCTCTTAATGTTTTTCTAATTGTCTTTCCAAATCCAATTATTTGAATCAAAAAATATTTTTGTCTTTATGTGCTTTTCTTATTTTTATAAATTGTTGTCACCCAATTTAATTGGAAAAATATTTGTATGGAAATATCTATTTTGTATATAAATTATGTGTTAAATGAAATTATATAAATGATTTGTCATAAAAATAAAAACTAATAAATAGAATCAAGAGTCAGTTGTCCTGGAAATGTATTGTGGCTCTGGGGATTACCAAATGTATGAATAACTTTCATTGACAATTAAAATAGGTTAGACAAGAGGTTGTTCTTTTTCACATGTGCTCTTTCCCCTCCTCTTGAACCTAAAAGAAACTAGGGGAACCCTTCTTTCCACATACGGACCTCCTGTAGTATACTCTGCACATCGGCAGTCAGCACAGGCGCCTCACCCTGAGCCCCCTCCGCACCGTCCATCCCTAAATTATCCTGTGGGGCGCGTAGATTCTTCTTGGGTGTCGCGAAGGTCAGCTTAGGCTGCCGGGCATCCGACTTCCCCATGTCGCCGTCACGCCGGGGCGCTCACGCCGGGACTGCCCCTCCCTTTGTTGGAGCCCCACCAGGGAGGCAGGTCGCGGTTCGCGAACAGCACAGCTCGAGTCACTCAAATGGAGGGCCAATACGAAACCCTCACAGCCCACAGTGATCCAGCTCTGATCCCTCAAGGCCACTGAGGTCAACAAGTGCAGTGGCGTCGTGGGGGGGGCAGCAGTGCCCCAGGAGCAAGAGACTCTCCGCGGCTCCAACGACCCAGGACACCCTCTCTTCACAGTGTAGGGAACCCGCAGGCAGGCACCACCTCCAGGGTCCACCCAAACGAGCGGAGCGGGGCGCCCCCAGATCTGCCACCAAGCCCCTCAGCCTCCGCAGCACTAATCAGAGCCAAATAGCAGTCCAGGCAGCCCAGTCGTCCCCCGGGGCTACCACAGTCGCTCTGCACCACCACACGTCTCACCGTGCCACCCGGAGACCCCGCAGCCGTCGTCCCCGCCGCTACTGCGCCCCCAGGGCAGCGCCGCTCCACATATGCATCGCCGCCTTCACCTTCGGCAGTAAGGAGTAAATCGTCAACCGGGGAGCAGGGCAGGACCAACCCCCCGGGGAGCACACATCCAACTTCGGGGAGCGCCCGCGTCCGCTGTGCACTCCCGAGTGCCCCCCCAGGTCCCAGAAGACTCGTGGCAATCACTGACCCAGCCGAGGCAGGCAGGCCGTCACTAAGATCCCCTCCGCTACCGCCGTACCTTTTCTGTAGCCGCCGCGATCCCACAACGAGGAATCTGTCAGGGAGCGACCCAGCAAGCATGTCTCCAGAGGGCAGGGACCGGGGGCCTCAGCTGCAATCCCGCCTCGCGCCGCACACTCTCAGGCCCAGGCACCTTGCACGCAGCACCGGTCTTGCATGCTCCCGCAGGCCAAGGGAGGGCACCACACCGCTGCGGCCACCAGTCCGGTCCAAGCTTCACGTCGGTGCAGTTCGTGCAGCGCTGTCCCAATCAGGCTGTAACTTTCACCATTGCCGCCTCAGTTAAAACGCTCCTCGTAGCCACCTCATTCAACCGTGTGCAACATCCCCAAGTAGGATTAATAATCGGATAAATGTACTGGGCGGCAGGAGCCTCACAGCAGAGCGGCCATTCTGCTCCTGCGCCACCTAGCGCCCCCGAAGTTGTGGATCTTTCTTCATATCCATGATGTTCCTGCGGAAAAACAGGTGAGATTCTTACACTGAACAAACATTTATTGAGTGTTATTACTCTGTGCCAGTGATTGGTGATTACTAGCTCACAGCACCTCCCTTGAGTAGGCCTTTGACTGCTCTGCCTCTCTACCCTGTGAGAGAAAAGCACTACAATGGGATGTTTGATTCCCACTGAGGACAATTGCTGGCCACACAACTAATAACCCAATTTCCAACAAGATTGTATGTGTTTTTGATATTAAAATATCCTTTATTGTTTTGCTGATTAATTGATGCATGTTGGATGTTATCTGTTTAGAAATAAAATGTGTATTTTAAGCGCTGTTGTAATCAGATTAACTTTAGTATTTAAAAAGAGTATGCTATATTGTGATGATGTCAGGGGGGACCACGGACCAAACCCTAGTTGGTCACCCCTTTCTTCTCTCTCCCCACAGCCTCACGGGGACTTGACTCCCACCCAGTATTGGAAAAGCGAGGCAGAGACACAAAAAGGCGACTGTTACTTTAATTGGGCGGAGTTCGACTATCCCGGACCCGGCCCCCTTCGTGACGTCGGCTATCCGGAACCAGAAGTATCGGGAAAGGAGAACAAGGTGTTGTGTTTTACACCCGGAGGAGAGAAGTGTGGAGTGCAGCGAGTCGAACAGGAGAGCGGAGGAAGCGGAGGAGAACAGGAGAGCGGAGGAAGCGGAGGAGAACAGGTGAGCAGAGGAAGCGGAGGAGAACAGGAGAGCGGAGGAGGCGGAGGAGAGCAGGCGAGCGGAGGAAGTGGAGGAAGAGACGAGAACATCGCGGACGTCCCGAGGGCAGTGCCAGGAGGCCAACGTACCGGCGAATCCCCATGCCACACTTCAAGGGAAGTGTGGCTTCAACAGGTACAGGGCCGCATCAGAGCGTGGGTGGGAGGAAAGGGTTTTAAACCTCCTTGATACACCCGGTCGACCTCCCATACGTCGACACCGGCAGTTGGTACTGGTCTCCCTACCCTTGAGCACTTTTTTCGTTCTTTCACTGTCTGGGTCGTATAAGGAGAGCACTGCGTGGTCCCCCACTCCCTTCCCTAGAAAACAAGCGTATCATCCCTGAACCTGATCCTCCCCTATATCTTCTCTTTTCTTCCCTGGGCAAACCACCACCCCGGAGAGGCCTTCAGGGAATCAACAACCTGGAGAAGACTCGGTCCACCAGGGAGAGAAGAAGCCGCGCCAGCCCGGAGCCACGCGTTTCAGACCTCCCCCTGCCTTACTACAGGAGTGCCCGACTACCCAAATGCTCTGTAAAATCAATAAAAACCTTCATAAGCACCTCTCTAGTCCCTGTGCCTCACTGCGACCCGCTACAAGTGGTGGAGAATGCGGGCAGCGAGGTAACCATCTGTACCCCGAAGATGGAAGAGATCCTACATCATCTGGTGAAAGGACAGGAACAGCTAGGCTGAGTGGTCGAACAGCAACTCAACGCCGCCAAGGCCGACCGCGAAACCTTCACCCACACAGTATCGGCACAGTTAGAGGGTCTACAGAAGCTTGTGACCGATACAACTGGAACTCCGGTGCCCCGGGAGCCACGGCCGTCCCCCACTCCCTCGGGGATATCCCTGCAGAAGTATGTGCCGGGAGAAGACCCGGGCGCTTTCTTATTAAACTTTGAGAGAGCCGCCCTAGCCTGTGGCTGGCCCCCGGACAAATGGCCCTTCTTCCTGGCCCCCCTCTTGACTGGCGAGGCCCAGGCCGCGTACCAAGTTGCAAATGCCTCTGGCGATACTCCGTACACCGTGATTAAAACTATTATATTGGACCATTTGGGGTTGGACTCGGAAGCCTATAGAGTACGGTTCCTTAAAGAAAGAGGGGCTAGCGGCGAAAATCCCCAAACCCTTTTCTTTAGATTAAAGGCCGCGGCGGACAAGTGGCTCACTCCTGCAAGCAGTACCAAAGAAGAAATCATGGACAAAATATATTTGGAGCAATATTTGGACGCTCTCCCCTATGGGACGCAACGATGGTTGCGTCAACATTCCCATCTGACCACCGCCCAAGCGGTCGACATGGCTGTAACCTTCTCCCGAGCACAACCCAGACCTTACGCAGGGGAAGCAGAGAAAGCAACGAAACCCATCAGTAGACCGGATCGGAAACCACGAGCCCCTTCGGAGATGGCATTGCCTCGTCCCACCCCCAAAATGGACGTTCCTTCCTTTAGGGGCCCGCAATGTTTTGAATGTGGGGCCTGGGGGCATATTGCTCGGTTATGCCCCCAGAAAAAGGGACCCAAAGAACCCATGGAGATGGGATACCTGCCGAAGACAGTTCTCTACTCGGCAGAACTGGGCGGAGCCTATCATGTAAGGGTAACAGTGAATGGGAGACCCGCCAAAGCCCTGTTAGACTCAGGGTGTAAGCAATCGGTGATACGAGGGGTCTTTGTATGCGCTGCGCAGGTGTTTCCCCAAAAGTGGGTGCATATTAAATGCGTTCATGGGGACGTGAAAGCATACCCCCTATCACAGGTACCCCTAGAAATAGAGGAGGGAAAGATCCAGGAGGTCCGGGTGGGGGTACTCGAAACGTTGCCAGAAGAGATCATCATAGGCACCGATAATCCACATTTTCATAGCCTCTTTACGGCGTCTCTGGAGGGGCCCCCTTTCCCCCCCCATAAGCCGTTCCTACCCTACTCTCCCCTGATCCATGGGTTACCGACAGGAGCTTCAGGTTAGCGCAAACTAGCGACCCCTCGTTGTTCAACGCATGGGAACGAGCACATGCGGAGCAAGACAGCTCCTCCCCGAGTTATCCCCGCTTCATGATACAAGATGGACTCCTTTACAGACAGGGAAAAGCGGAAGACCCCTTACAGCTATTGGTCCCCACTTCATTCAGGGAACAGATATTGTTTTATGCACATACACACTTATTAGCCAGCCACATGGGGAGTGAGAAAACCACCCACAACATCCTGAGGTATTTTTATTGGCCGGGGGTGTATCAGGAGATAAAAAAACACTGCCTCTCCTGTGAAGTGTGCCAACGGAAGAACACCCATTGTCCCCCTGCCGTACCACTACAACCCCTCCCCATCATCGGGACCCCTTTTGAGCGAGTCGGGATGGATCTCATCGGTCCCCTCCCAAAAAGTCGGAAAGGTAACCTTTACGCACTTGTGGTAGTGGACTATGCCACGCGATTTCCCGAAGCCTTTCCCCTCAAAAACCCAACCTCAAGGGCAATAGCCGAGAAAGTCATCGAACTGTTTACGAGAGTGGGATTCCTGAAGGAGGTCTTAACTGACCAAGGGACTCCCTTCATGTCCCGCTTAATGCAGGAGGTATGCAAGATACTAAACGTGCAACAAATAAAAACCTCGGTGTATCACCCTCAAACCGATGGGCTCGTGGAGCGCTATAATGGGACCCTAAAAACCACCATCAAGAAAATGCTGTCAGTAAGTGGACGGGACTGGGATCAACTGCTACCGCTGGCCTTGTACGTGATACGCGGACAAACACAAAGTAGCCTCGGCTGTTCTGCATTCGAGATGCTCTACGGACGCCAGCCCCGTTCTCTCTTAGAGATGACGAAGGAAGCCTGGGAGGGGGAAAGAAATGAGGAGAGAACAGTATTGGATTACAGCCTGTCTCTCAAAAACACCCTAGGAAAATTGAGAGACCTCGCCCACACCAATCTCGAGAAAAACCAAACCAAACAAAAAGCATACTATGATAAAGGAAAGAAATGGAGGAGGCTGGAGGTTGGTGACTGGGCTTTGGTAATGCTGCCCTCGCCTACGAAACGATTTCAGTCGGAATGGACGGGGCCCTATAAAGTCCTAGACACTATAGGGAAGACCAGTTACCTATTACAGATGTCCTCGAGGAAACAACAAACCTATCACATCAACCTTCTAAAAAAAATGGCTTGGGTCCCCACCGAAGGAAGTCTCTTTGGTCTTACCGAGTGGGACCTCCACCGCCTCCACCTTGGACCAACTGGTCATCAACGACGACCTAAAAGCCCACGAAAACGAGATGTTACGGGGCGTGCTGACCCCGTTCGCCCCTATCTTTTCTGACAGACCCGGACTGACCTCGCTTGCCGAACATCGTATAGAGACACGGCCTGGAACCACAGTGAAAGTACGCCCCTATAGAATACCCGCCGCCAAGAGACCTATCGTACAAAAAGAAGTGGAAGAAATGCTACGGTTGGGGGTTATCCGACCATCCCGAAGTGACTGGTCTTCCCCAATAGTCATGGTGCCCAAACCAGACGGCAGCACCCGTTTTTGTATGGACTTTCGCTCGCTCAACGCGGTAACCACGTTTGATGCATATCCGATACCCAGAGTGGATGAACTCATTGAAAAACTAGGGGAAGCCAAATACATTAGCACGTTGGACCTGACCAAGGGGTATTGGCAGGTCCCGCCACGAGAAGAAGATAACAAAAAGACTGCCTTCGCCACCCCGGATGGGCTCTATGAGTTCAACATCTTGCCTTTCGGATTACATGGAGCCCCAGCGACCTTCCAGAGCCTCATGAACGAGGTCCTGAAACATCATCAGAACTACAGTTCGGCTTACCTGGATGACATCATTATATTCAGCCCCTCCTGGGAGACGCACCTACAACACCTAGAAATCATCTGTGGAACCCTCCAGGCAGCCGGATTGCAAATCAATTCTAAGAAGTCCCGCATTGGCTTTCACAAAGTAAAGTACCTAGGATACGTCCTGGGACATGGGTTCATAGAGCCCCAAATAGAAAAAGTCCGAGCCATCTTGGAAACACCATTTCCAACCTCAAAAAAGGAGATGAGAGCCTTTCTGTGGCTCATCGGCTATTACCCCAGGTTTATTCCATCTTTTTCGGCGCTCGCAGCTCCCCTCACCAATACCTTGAAACAGGACTTTCGCCCTCACCTTTTCCATACCCCTAGCATGTGGGAAGCATTCACCGCCTTAAAACGGGTCATTACCACCGCCCCCGTATTGTCATCCCCCGACTTCGCTAAGCCATTTATAGTGCACACAGATGCCTCCGATTATGGGGTGGGAGCGGTACTCTCTCAGGTAGGGTCTGATGGGATGGAACACCCCATCCTGTACATTAGCCGTAAGTTGTTTCCCAGGGAGGGAAGGTACCCAACCATAGAGAAAGAATGTCTCGCAGTGAAATGGGCAATCGACAAGCTCAGGTATTATCTGGAGGGCCACCCATTCACGTTATATACCGATCACGCTCCGCTACAGTGGATGAGCAGAAACGCGTCTTTGAACCCCCGGGTAATGAGATGGTTCCTGTCCCTGCAACCCTTCTCATTTACGGTCCGACACCGAAAAGGGGCCAAAAACGCTAGTGCGGATTTCCTCTCCCGCTTTCCTCTCCCCGATCGGGAGATTCCTGGGGAGGACATATGTGACGATGTCAGGGGGGACCACGGACCAAACCCTAGTTGGTCACCCCTTTCTTCTCTCTCCCCACAGCCTCACGGGGACCTGACTCCCACCCAGTATTGGAAAAGCGAGGCAGAGACACAAAAAGGCGACTGTTACTTTAATTGGGCGGAGTTCGACTATCCCGGACCCGGCCCCCTTCGTGACGTCGGCTATCCGGAACCAGAAGTATCGGGAAAGGAGAACAAGGTGTTGTGTTTTACACCCGGAGGAGAGAAGTGTGGAGTGCAGCGAGTCGAACAGGAGAGCGGAGGAAGCGGAGGAGAACAGGAGAGCGGAGGAAGCGGAGGAGAACAGGAGAGCGGAGGAAGCGATGGAGAACAGGCGAGCAGAGGAAGCGGAGGAGAACAGGAGAGCGGAGGAGAGCAGGCGAGCGGAGGAAGTGGAGGAAGAGACGAGAACATCGCGGACGTCCCGAGGGCAGTGCCAGGAGGCCAACGTACCGGCGAATCCCCGTGTCACACTTCAAGGGAAGTGTGGCTTCAACAGGTACGGGGCCGCATCAGAGTGTGGGTGGGAGGAAAGGGTTTTAAACCTCCTTGATACACCCGGTCGACCTCCCATACATCGACACCGGCAGTTGGTACTGGTCTCCCTACCCTTGAGCACTTTTTTCGTTCTTTCACTGTCTGGGTCGTATAAGGAGAGCACTGCGTGGTCCCTCACTCCCTTCCCTAGAAAACGAGCGTATCATCCCTGAACCTGATCCTCCCCCATATCTTCTCTTTTCTTCCCTGGGCAAACCACCACCCCGGAGAGGCCTTCAGGGAATCGACAACCTGGAGAAGACTCGGTCCACCAGGGAGAGAAGAAGCAGCGCCAGCCCGGAGCCACACGTTTCAGACCTCCCCTTGCCTTACTACAGGAGTGCCCGACTACCCAAACGCTCTGTAAAATCAATAAAAACCTTCATAAGCACCTCTCTAGTCCCTGTGCCTCACTGCGACCCGCTACATATATATATTTTCGTGTTGTGTCAAGAGGGGTTGGTGGTGCTGAATACTGTTGCTTATTAAGAGTAGTTTCCGTGGGGTGGTGTAGATTTATTTAGTGTTGAGTCGGGTAGTGGTGTAGATTGTAGGTGGGTGTATTTGGTTTGAGTGAGTCTCATTGGCCTGGGGTAGTTTCTAGTGATGTGCAGATTCATTTTAGAAGCAAGGGTTTTGTGAGTTGTTATGAGTGGTGTGGATTGGAGTGGTGTGTGGTAGTTGGTACAGGTGTGTGGTATATTGGTTTGGGGTTGATTGTAGTGGAGTGGTCTATTAGTGGAGTTGGGCGGAATGTGGATTTTTGTAATGGAGTGATATAAGCTTATTATTGTGAATTTGATGGGTTTTTGTAGTTGCTAAGTAATGTGTGTAATATGTAGTTTGTTGGTAACTTGTTCATGCAATGAAAATAATTATTTCTTTTTACGAGCCACACAATAATGTTTTATTCTTTTTATTTTTATGGCCTATAAACATTTTAATATAAAATGTAGTTTGTAAAATCTTTTTAAAGCTAGAAGACATTGAATTCACAAGAATTTATTTTTGACTTTGCTTGTTTTTATTTATTTTGTGCAATTTATTTCACAATTTCTTTAATGCATCCTTTACAAATCCATTACAAAAAATTATTTTACATGCAATTGGTAGATGTGGCATTAATGAACCTGATAAGTCTATCCCTTTTGGAATAGTAAGGAACCAATCAGAAATCAATCAATTAATAGCTGATTACTGAGGTCCATTGATTGAAAGTTGTCATTGTTTCCACTTGTGTTTTTATGCTTATTTCTTGGAATGTATTTTCTATATGCCATATATTGGATCCTCATTGTTTTTGGTGGTGCTTCTGTTGTCTATGGATAAAATGTGGGTACATATTATTTTTATATAAATACATAAGCATTGATTTCATGTGTTTTGGATTGATTCTGAACTTACTTGAATTAGGCTGTGTTTTGTTGCCTTCAAAATATTTTCTTCATTGAATTATTGTACTGTCACATGTATTATTTTAATATATTTTCCAACTTGTGTAGGACACTGGCTTGCTTTTCTCCATAATGTAATTTTTACATAGTCTCGGGAGACTTTTATCTTTGTGGATTTTAGTTGTGTTTCCTGTCCTGCAAATAAGTAGTTTTTCATGAGTTTTTGTAGTACTTTTTATTATTATATTATAAGTTGCAAGTGCTGTAGAAAAAAAAGTAGTAGATATTTTGTAGATTAAGAGAAAGTGGTGAAAATAGATGAGATGTGTTTGTATTTTTAAAAGTTACAATGTTTTTAAACATGTGTTATGGATGTTGTGAAGTGGTGTGGTCGTTATTTTGGAAGTATAAAATATAGTATGGTGTTTTGGGTTGTGATGGTGTATATTGGGTTATATTATAGTGGGTCTAAGTGTGCTATCTTTCACTAGGTTTGTGTTGTTTGGGATAGATTGTGATTGTTTTAGTTAGTAAATATTTGAGTGTGCTTGATTGTAGCTTATGTAAGAGCTTTTGGTAATGTGCTATATTTATGCTGTATATTTTGGTGGCTGCTATTTTATATCGTTAAATGTTATTTGTGTGAAATATGGTGGTGTAGATTTGAGTGTGGTAATTTGGGGTTGAGGTGAATTTGATGCCTTTTAGTGGGGTGGGGTGGATTTGAATGGGATAGTGTGGAGTGGGGTATAAAGGTTTAGAGTCAAGTGGGGTTTATTAGGGTAGCTTGGAGTCGGGTTGATTGGTTTAGAGTGGTGTAGGGTAGAGTGTGGTTGATTTTAGTGGGGAATATTAATGTAGACTGGACTGTTGGAGATTGTGATAGATTGTAGTGTGAGGTAGATTGAGTGGATTTGGGTGGGGGTAGTGTTGCAGTGTGGTTTGTTAGTAGGGGTAAGTAGGTTCCTACCACTAGTAATAAGCCACAATCACAATGTAAGGCCCATCCAAGGTCTAAATACATTATTCCCTTACTCAACCCTTGGTAGCTGATTGCGAGCAGGCAGGCTTAACTTAGCAGACAGGTGTGTAAAGCATTGTAAAACACCAATACAGTAAATAAGTAAGACATCTGCACACAATAAAAATTCAAAACATTTCGTAAAAATATTTCCTATTCTTATGATTTAAATGACACTATTATGAAGAAAATCCAATGTAAGGAACTCAAGACATGAATTTTGAAAGAATAAACACTTTCTAGTGCCTAAAAGTGCCACTTTGGGGCATCTGGTCGCACTTGATTGGAACAAATTCAAAGTTTCAGGTTGACTGTGATGGAGAACGGGCCGAACTCACTTAATGGTAGGGCCCGGTCAATTTTCTTTTCTTCTGACGTAGTCACTTATTTAGAGCTTTTTCTGTTGTCGTCAAGCGAGTCACCTCGTCAGGCTGGCTTTGGGTTCAACTATGGCGGCTTGGCTCAGCGCAATGCCTCTGTCAACTTCTGGAAGTCTCATTGATGACAAAAAGCTCCGGAGACTCAGCGGGCAAACCTGAATCTCAGGGTGGGGTGAGGTTCAACGTTGCCGGCTTGATTCTTGTCGACAGGTCAGTCACCTCATGAAGCTTTTCGACTGAAATTCTCCACACTTCTGAATCTTCTTCCAGAATGCACTTTTAGGATTTCGAAGTGTCTACAACACCAATCCAAGGTTCCAGAAGCTCTGAGTTGCTTCTTGAGATGTTGGGACTATGTCTCCCACAATGCACTCTACTGAATCCTTTATAGTCCAGCTTAAGGTAGTCAGCTGGGTTCTTGTTGCCGGAGATGATGCAAGTGGAGCTCTTTTAACTTGTTGCTTTCAGAGAGCCCACTCCTTCTCTTTCCAAAGCAAGGCAAAGTACATAGGGCTGTGGTTCCCAATGTGTGCAGCAGGCGAAGTCATTTAGAGTGCAATCCTCTTAGTGCAGGCCAGGGTACCAGCATGGCAGACCTTCTTCTTGTAGGTTCAAACAGGGATCTGAGTTGCTGGGCAGCTGTCCCATAAGTATCCAGTGTTCCTCTGCAGCAAGCAGGGTGCACCCCTGATAAATGGGGTACAGAGTGGCACCCAGAAGCATGACAACTTTCTCCACAAGTGTGGCTTATTCTTATACCAAACAAGTGAGAGAGAAAAGGGAATAATCATAGAAATTGAGGGAAATACTCCTAGTCCCCTTGAGATACTTTAGAAAAACAAAAGGAGTACATCCAGGAGACTGGTCAGAGTCTCCAAAATACTGGGAAAAGCGCGCAAGGTACGAAAAATGTTATTTTCTTTAAAAGACCCCTCACTCACCAACCTGGTTGGTGACATGCTTCATCATCGGGGCCCCACCCGGATAGCCGAGTGCCATCCGGGTGTGCTTCGACACCTGATTACAGTGGAGCTGGTAGTTTTTTTGGTGCAAGTGAGTGAATTGTGGATTAAAAATGGGCCAGATATACTCACTAAAAAGTTTTATTCTGGAAAAACAAGGTGAACCTGCGTCGGAGGATTCTAACGAAACCGGACTACGTACAAAATCCACCTCCACCCCTCCACCACATATGATCCCAGTGGAGATCGCCACTTTTGAACAGGCTGTTTTCAATGACATCGAAAGCTTAGACCCTAAACAACCATTCCAAAATATGAGCACAGAAGAAATCTCTGCTTTGGAAAATCTGAGAACCTGTGACACAATTGTGATAAAACAAGCGGATAAAGGTGGGGGCATAGTGGTCCAGGACAAAGTTTCCTACCATGCCGAATGTCAGAGATTGCTTTCTGATAAGAAGAACTATCGATCCTTACAAACTGACCCTACTAATGATCTGAAACAAGAAATAAAATCACTAGTAGAAAACGCGGAAACTATGGGTCATATATCCAAACAGTAAGCTGCCTTTCTTAGCAACAGTGAGGGTAAGATCCCATACTTTTACATTCGACCCAAAATGCACAAGAATAAGATCCCTCCACCCGGTAGACCGATTGTGTCTGGCATAGGCTCCCTACTGGAACCATTGTCATGTTTTTGCGATTTCATTTTCAAAACTCTGGTACAAAATACCTCTACCTATCTACAGGATACAAAAAGTCTGCTGAAATTACTTGAAGACATCACAGTGGATGAAAACACCATCTTAGTGTCCTTCGACATTGAAAGCCTCTATACAAACATCCCACAGGATGACACCCTGGGAGTATTAAAGACAGCATTAGATGAAACCTACTGGACATTTAGTACACCAAAAGGTTTTATCTTGGATTGCGCAAGACTGGCTTTGAAGATAAATTATTTTGAATACGAGGGGACACTCTTTCTCCAAACAGGAGGCACTTCGATGGGGAGCACCTTCGCTCCTAGTGTGGCAGGGCTCTATGTCTTTGACTTCGAGAAACGATTCATACTGGATGCACTGAATCCGTATATTTCCAACATTGCTTTCTGGAGAAGATACATCGACAATGTCCTTGTCATTTGGCAGGGACCTCCTGAGACTCTAACCGAATTCTGCACATGGATTAGCACCTGTGACCAAAATTTGTGATTTACTCACACGATGGACCCCACCACCATAATATTCCTGGATTTGGTGATCACCAAAGAGAATGGCCGCCTGGAGACTAAAACTCATCATAAACCCAGTGCGAGAAACAATCTTCTTAGATTTGAGAGTTTTCATCCTAGACCCCTGAGGGAGAATCTCCCTTATGGTCAATAACTTAGACTGCGCCGTAACTGCAGCAAAATCACAGACTATCGTGACCAAGCAAGGGTTCTGACTAATAAACTTTCTAACAGAGGCTATCCGGAAAAAATACTCAATAAATGCCAAAAGAGAGCACGAAATCAATCCAGAGAAGCCCTCCTAGAAGATAGAACACAGAGGGATGATGAAATACCATTAACGTGTGTAACCACCTAGAACACAGCGTCCAATCTAATGACAAAATCTATCAATAAACATTGGTCTATCATCAATACAGGTAACCTACACTGGGAGAAACCCCTATTCTCCTTCAAAAAAGCAAGAAGTTTGAAAGATGCCTTGGTGAACACATGTCCAAACGCCAGCCCACAGATAGGGACACCAACTGTAACCAACGCTTGGGGCCTACCGAACATAGTAGGGCATTATCAATGTGCAACTGCAGTGTGTGCCACTTGGCCGTAAACACTAAAACGTTGTCATTGGAACCAGGCAAAACGTGGAGCCAGCGGACCAATACGAATTGCAATAGTACCAATGTGGTCTATCTGATAAAATGCCCTTGCAATTTGAAATACATAGGGATGACCTGCAGAAAGGTGAAGCAAAGAATCTGTTAACACCGCAGTACAATAAGGTGCAAAAGGATGACAACCAAATTAACTGAACATTTCCTTGAATATAACCATACAACCAACGATATAAAATGGACTCTTATTGAACAGATGAAAACAGGCACAAAGATTCAAGAACGTCTTTTTGAAAAGGAACAAAGATGGATTTACAGATTATCCACCCATAAAGATGGCCTGAACGATAATATCTCGTGGCATTCAGTTCTTTCTAAATAACTCTATCATGTATTTATCCATCATGAGACATTGTACTTTTTCAGAAAAATTGAGACTTTATTGCTAATTGGACCTCCACTCATTGGGCAGAACTATCTGAAGGGATATGAGGCGCGACTCCATGTCTGGTATTCAATCTTAAAACAGTAGTGCCAACTGGTTTATCATATAGTAACCACCTTTGTTTTCCACTATTTAACTAAGTGTTACATACTATGATGCCCAATCATAACTGTTTGATCTGGCTCTATGTGAACCACTGTATGGATGACCACAGCGCTCGATTTAGAGTGACTTGCACACTCCTGAGTATAGGCACATTATCACTTAGTTAAGAGTAGATTGTGCCCCATTGTGCGCTTTTTCCCTCTTGCGCTTTTCACGTCCTTCAATCACTACAATCAGCCCATTCCGTGAATAATCTAGTACTTACGTTTCACTGTCTTGGAATTGCGTGATTCGGCTAAACGCATGAGCGTCACTTCATTTCATTTCTTTAGGTAAGCCTTTACCTTCCGTCTTTGCTGCCTTTCTGTATAATAAAGCACAATTGATTTTCGATGACGCATCACGATGCCTACCACGCAGTCCAGTCCACGTACGTTTGTCACATGACACACGTGACCACGCCCCCTCCGCCCGTTTCCAGGAAATGCTTTGCATTTAACTTGCCGAGACGCTTGGACTCGGCTACCCTCGGGGAGCAGGTACGGGTCGCTTAGGGTAGGCGTACAAGCCGGTGTTCAGCTCCACGATGTAAGTACAGCGCTTTGTGGCTGCATGGATCTAATCGAGTATTTTCTACAATGCGCCCCTGTGGTTGTTTCACCGCCTTTGTCACTTGCCCATCTCCTTCAGATCGTGTCCCAGAGCAATTACCACGACCCCGACTCCCATGAGGCACGCTATTACGCGTCTTTTAGTAAGCACTTTCTACTCCTTCCATGTGTTTATTCGTACCACTTTCTTACGCTGAGACAATTAGCATGCATGCCAAACAACGCACGCCCTCACGATTATGTTTGAGAGCAGGAACACCCACTTTGAATGATTGATGAGAGTTGGATTAACTTATTGCATTTGCATTTCAATGGCATGTAAACGCCCATTGTACCTTACGATCAGTAACTGAATCGGTAACTGGATCACCCATGTACTTTTACCGCTGCAATTTAGGGGTAATCCTTTTGATGTGTATGTTCTCGACGCATACTACCGGGAGCTCAAGGAGCGTTTTCTACATCTAAACACTGTATTACACACGTAGCATTGTGTTTGCATGTAATTTTGTGTTTATCTTTTACAGATTTCTCCTGTCTTCAATTGGGATGACAGGACACCTGACCATGAGTAGATGGTTAGGTCTCAGTGATCAAGGGTAGGGTACACCTTAGCGTGTGTACACCGCTCGGGTCACATCATTCGGACCTGACGAAAACCTAGTAATATTATCACATAGGTTGAAACATGTAGACCTTTTTCTGCACTTATCAGCACTATACTTCACTTTTAGATACCACTGGTCAATCTAACCAACAAAGGTATCTTAGCAACGTTTTTAACATCGGCCAGTTGCTCCAGAATAAAACGTTTTAGTGAGTATATCCGGCCCATTTTTAATCCACAATTCACTCACTTGCACCAAAAAAACTACCAGCTCCACTGTAATCAGGTGTCGAAGCACACCCGGATGGCACTCGGCTATCCGGGTGGGACCCCGAAGATGAAGCATGTCACCAACCAGGTTGGTGAGTGAGGGGTCTTTTAAAGAAAAGAACATTTTTCGTACCTTGCGCGCTTTTCCCAGTATTTTGGAGACTCTGACCAGTCTCCTGGCTTATTCTTATCACATAAAGCACTATTCCTTTAAAATCCAAAATGGGAAAACTTTCTCCTGGATGTTCGGACCTGGCTAAGCCAACCTACTGGCGTGGCTGTTTCCCTAACACTCCTTTTTCAGCCCCTCTGCTAATTCAATTACTGGGGCTCCTGTCTGGCTGATCAGTTTGGCTACCCAGCCCTCTTCCTGCCCTTTTCTCAGCAGCTTGCTTATCTCCTCCCACCAGTTCTTCTTTGTCTCTATGGAGGCACTTCACACCTCTTCAGAGCAGTTTGGCTCAGCCTGCGAAAGGCTAGCGAATCATGAGAGTCTGCTTGAAGGCTGGATCTTAAGCAAACAAACAATTGATGGACAGAATGCTGAACAATGCAAACATTCACCCCCAGTCAAAAAGATCTGAATTTAATCTATTGTTATTTTGCTCAACATGCCACCCTGGTTTGGATTCAACCATATGCAAATCAGTCTGGACCCCGTTCCCCATGGAAACAATCTAGCCCGAAATGCCAAGCCAGGTCCTCCCTGGACCGGAAACAAGCATCCTGGAACCAGTTTCAGGGCATCACTTCTCATCAGCCAGGCTAGCTTGAATCCAATGGTACAGTGAGCAGGGGACCCACGTCTGGGCATACCCTTCCCACTTAGGGTGACAAAAGCAAAAGGAACAGTTGATGGATGGAATGCTGACAAGTGTAAACGTTCACCCCTAGTCACAAAGATCTGGGTTTAATCCATTGTTCTTTTGCTAACCACGCCATCCCAGTTTGGACCCAGCAATATGCAAATCAGTCTTGACCCTGTTCCTCATGGGAACATTCTAGCCCGAACTGCCAAGCCAGGTCCTTCCTGGACTGGAAACAAGCATCCTGGGACCAGTTTCAGGGCATCACTGCTCATCAGCCAGGTTAGCTTGAATCCAGTTGCTCAGTAAGCATAGGACCCATGTCTGGGCATACCCTTCCCACTTAGGGCGACAAAACAAAAAGGAAGAAGTGATGGACGGAATGCTAAAGAATGCAAACATTTACCCCACTCACAAAGATCTGGGATTAATTCATTGTTGTTTTGCTCTTTGTGCCACCCCAGTTTGGACCCAGCCATATGCAAATCAGACTTGACCCTGTTCCTCAAAGGAACAGTCCAGACCTAACTGCCAAGCCAGGTCTTCTCTGGACAGAAAACAAGCATCCTGGGACCGTTTTCAGGGAATCACCCCTCATAAGCCAGGCTAGCTTTAATCCAGTGGTGCAGTGAGCACAGGACTCATATCTGGTCATACCCTTCCCATTTACGGTAACAAAAGCAAAAGGATCAATTGATGGACGGAATGCTGAACAATGCAAACATTCACCCCCAATCACAAAGAACTGGGTTTAATCCATTGTTCATTTGTTCACCACGCCACCGCATTTTGGGCCCAGCCATATGTAAATCAGCAAAAAGGCTGGAAGTTAAACCTATCCATGCTCTTATTAAGGTTTACCAAGCAAAGTATGTATCCATCACCAGTTATGGAAGTGATATCTGGGGCTACAAGAATATCACAGATCTGCAAATAGCGGCAAGTAAATTCCTAAGACAGCTGTTAGGGGTCCCACAGTCAGTATCCTCATACATTGTGCATAAAGAACTAGGAATCGAGGTACATTTCTGACTTATTAGCCCTTGCTCCTTTGTTGAGATGGGTGAAGATTAGGACTTTCCCGGATTTAGATTTTAACCCAGTAGATGATAAAGGACTGTATGTCTCTGGATAGGGCCATTCATATTCCTTGACTCAAATATATTAAGGATGTAGCTGTCAAACTGGGATGTCCAGAGTGATTTGAAAATCCGTGATTTGAGGGAAAAGGACGTTCCTCCTAATTATGGGGACAGAGAGAGAGGTGAATGAATTAATCAAACCTTCTACGAGGGCCCACACACTTTTAAAAACTTCTCCTTCACTAGAGCACTAGTTAGACATGGTTACAATACCTCACCATCGCTTTCTGCTGATACGATTTAGATTAAACCTCTTACATTGACTATTGGAAGGGGTGGCATAAGTTGGACGAGCTGGGCCCCTATTCTTGTGATAATTATACACTTTATCATGTTCTTGGTTCATTATTATGCTCCGCGACACCACGATATAGTACGTTTGTTAGGAACACTTTTATGATGTAACACCAACTTTGGTGTATTTACAAGTGCTCTCAAGTCCTCGAGTATGTTTCAATGTCGCAGGCATCTGAGGAGGAGCCCTTACATTTAAGAAGAGGCATACTCAGTGAAATATTATGCTGCTGTTTTCTGTGTGTGATATGTAGCTGTATCAAAACGGAGTTTTTAGATGTTTGTATCTGTAGATTTATTTGTGTGAATATTTATCATGAAATCTTTTGAATGTGTATTTTTAAGAATGTATGTGTGCTCTTATAGTTTTAATTAACCAAATAAAGTATGTTTGATATGAAATGAAATGTGTAATATTGATTTTATATTTTGTATTTTTTAAATTTAATATTACAGGAAAAAGGATTAGTTTGAATTGGAATGGTTGAATTTGCATTTGTATGTTTTTATACCTTCCTGAAGTTTGTGTAGATTGGAGTGGGAATTATGAATGTCACCCGATTGTTGTCCAACACCTTCCCTAAAGTGGTTTATATTGGAGTAGGAATAGTAAATTTCACCCTTTTAGGTCCAGCACCTTCCTGAAGTTGGTTTAGGTTGGAGTGGGAATGGGAACTATCCCCCCTTTAGTATCCAACACCTTCTCTGAATGATTTAGATTTGAGTAGGAATAGTACATGTCACTATTTTATTGTTCAACACCTTCCCTAAATTGGTTTAGATTGGAGTGAGAATAAATAATGGCATCCCATTAGTCAGTGACAGCTGCTGTAACAGCAAAGTGGTGGAGCAACACGAACGCTGGGAGATGGGGGGGGGGCAGTGTGGGGAGGAAGGGGAAATAATAAAATTAAAACACTTATCCACCACTGCGGCCGCCACCTCTGACCAGACCTCTGAAATACGGTGAAGTGATTTGAAAGACCCTTTTTTTCAAGTCTGCATCTCATGGCTATTGAACATGAAGTAGCAGATCTATAAAAATGATCCATTATTTGGGTCATTCTTTGTGTCCACAGCTTAATCGTGGGATGATGCTACTTTTACCACACATTTTTACTTTGAATATTGTTACCAGAATACCTTTATTTGTGATGAATGTTACATCAGGAGTCTTTGCTTCCCAAGTTCTTACAAAGGGAGTTCCTACATCTCTTGCAGGTAAACAGGAGTTTTTCAGTAAGGAGTAAAGTTTAGGCAGTACTAAGGGGTTTTAATGGTTCAGGCATAGGTTTTGCTTATGGGTAGTAATGGGTTTTAGGGATCAGGGATGGGTAGTTTGTGAAGGAATGAGAATTGGTTTTACGTTTCAGGGATGGGTAGTATTTAGGTATAGTAAGGGGGTTAGGTTTCAGGAAAGCTAGTGCTTAGGGATTTAAGGGGTTTTTACAGTTAAAGGGAGGGTGGTGTTTAGGGGTAGTTTGCATTTTTTAGGGTTAGGGAAGGATAGTATTTAGGGTAGTAAGGTTTTGTTTGGATTCAATGATGGAAGAATTGTATAGGGCTCTTTATTTTCTTTATGGGTATTTATAAAGCATACTGAACACTGTAATTAAGTCTCACGTTTCAAAAGTTGTTTTGCCGCCAGGTCTTGTCCAAACCACCGCCGTGAGGGGAACAGCTCTTACCTGGTATCTTTTGCCGTGAAGGGAGCGGCCACCATTGCCATCCATATGCCGTGAGGGGAACGGCTGGAACTACATCCCCCTGCAGCCTCGCGCAACCCTGACGCTGCACTCGCGCCCGGTGGCGCCATAAGAGTCACGCCCACCTCCCGCAGCGCAGGACGTTTCAAAAGTTATTTTGCCACCCGGTCTTGTCCAAACCACCGCCGTGAGGGGAACGGCTATTACCTGGTATCTTTTGCCATGAGGGGAGCGGCCCCCATTGCCATCAACGCGGCGTGAGGGGAACGGCTGGAACTACATCCTCCAATAGCCTCGCACCACCCTGACGCTGCACTCGTGCCCAGAGCCACCATAAAAGTCACGCCCAGCTCCCGCAGTGCGGGACGTTTCAAAAGTTGTTCTGCCGCCAGGTCTTGTCCAAACCACCACCGTGAGGGGAACTGCTCTTACCTGGTATCTTTTGCAATGGGGGGAGCTGCCACCATTGCCATCAACTCGCCGTGAGGGGAATGGCTGGAACTACATCCCCCAGCATCCTCGCACCACCCTGACGCTGCACTCGCCCCGGAGGCACCATAAAAGTCACGCCCACCTGCCGCAGCGCAGGACATGCGCGGGCGTGCCCGGGCCAGGGGCGTGCACGTCCTTGCCCGTCATAGTCAGGAAGAGGCAGGGCAGGGCCACCCCGCTAACCCCCAGGTCCAAGGATTGTATCCGGCATCAGGAGCCAATTGAAAGGTACTGTGAGCCCCACTCTTGATTGTCCAACCATCCGTAGCTGCACTTTAACTTTGATTTAACCAACCTGCACACCTTGTGGTCGAGTTGTTTGGGAATATTTAAAAAAAACATTTGTTATTTAGCTTGGGCTGGACGTGCTATCCAGCTTCTTGCATTTTGGGAACCGAGGCTGTTTGTGCTGTGGGCTATTTCTTTGACTCTTTGCCAGCGGGACTTACCGGTGCACGGACAACAGCCCTTGCGAGACACTGGTGGGACTCGGTGTCCCAGGGTGCACAGCACTGCATCACACCAATCTCCATCAGCTGCCGTGGGGTGAGGCATGACCATCACGCTATAAAGCGCTGCCTCTAACCCCCGTGGGCAGGTCTGTCTGTGCCCGTAAGAGGCCGGGCAGGGCTAACTTCCTAAGAACTTGGTCACATGTTTTTTTTTTTTAGGGAACAGTATTGTATTGCCTGGCTAATATAATAGTGTGTATATATACGGTTAATATGAGTAAGCGTAAGCCTAGCATAGGTAAGGGTGTGGTAGGGACCTTAGATGCTTTCCTATTGAGGGCAGAATCAGCCCTCATTAACAAGATTAAGCTTACTGAGTGAATGCTATCCCTTGAGCCCCTACCTTTGCAGAGTAGACTTTCCTTAACTCCTGCAGTCCCTGAATCTTTTGTGGTGATAAACCTTGAGGTATTCATATCTAGGATTAGTCAGTCTCCACATGTTGGTTTGGATCCAGTGACAGATATTGTCTCCTTTTCATCTACTGACCTAGAATCTATCCCTGTTAGACCTAAAGTTATGACCAGAGGGCAGAAAGCTAAACTTCGGACGGATCGTATTAATGAACCCCTCCCTAAAAAAAGGAAGAGTCGAGGAATATTAAATCAAAGTAAACCTGCCCAGAGAATAATTGGGAAGAAAGTACTACCCGCTATTACTGCAAGTGAACCTAACGAGGGCTCCCCTAACCCCATGGTTCACATGGCATCAGGGCAGCTCGCCGATAGCACACAGGAGGGGAACTTCTGGGGCAGGCTTGAAACCATGATGTCAACCTTACTGGAACTTATCCTGCAAAAAATAAGTATTGTAGAAGCTAGATTATTAAAGATGGAGGAGCTGGTTAGCTGCAACCCCCCGGCTATATTGGCAGCTAGCTTGAAGTCTAGCGCAGAGCCATCAAATATCATGGGGACAGGTACGGGGGTGGGCTTATCTGACAGCTCTACTGCAAACAGACAGGCATCAGACAAGACTAGTTCCAATAACATTGCGCTTAGCAGTGTAGACATCCCAGTCTGTACTGGTCAGTCCCCCCAAAAAGCTGGTTCTTCTGTGCCTCCAAGGGTTGGGAGGTTGGAGAAAAGGGAGATACAGCCAATGAGTCTCCCAGTAATAGACCTGCCACCAGAATCTACTTCTTATGTAGTGGTCTTGGGGAGTGTTCCTTCTCTCCCCGAGGGGCTAGTGAGGACTTGGGGTAGCTGAAAAATAAATTAGCTCATTGGTTTGCACATAACTCCGTTTTGGGTGCCCGTGTGGCTAAAAACATTCTTATGGCCCGGAGGGTGAGCTGGATTGGGAGTTCGCGTAAAATGGGCACGGGTGACTGTGTCATTGTAAACTTTGATAACCCCCATACTGCGGGCAGGGTCTTATCTAGGGACACTTGTCATGCTCCTTTTAACTCTGGATCTGTCATCAGGGCCTTTCCATTGGGTTTCTTTTATAAACTTTTTTCTTCTAGGGAAGTGTATCAAAATGTCCCTATTGCTGGTCCTGGAGGTGGGTGGACAAATAGACCAGCACTAAGGCAACAGCCTATTCCCATGGTTTATTCATCATTTGCAACAGATGGTCAGTTTGGCGCCTGCCCTTCGCTGGAATTAAATAACAGATTTTCTGCTTTAACAAGGTTGGAGGAGTGTGATTGACTAAGGATCCCTACGCTCCCTGAGCTTGCTGCACATACCGAGCTCCCAATAGAGGTAGCTGAGAGGAGCTTCGGTGAAATATCCAATACTTTTATATCTTGGAACATTGCAGGGTTAGCAAATAAGCTCCGAGGCCCATAATGGGTGCAATTTGTGAAGCAATTCCCTGTAATTAGTTTCCAAGAAACATGGTCGGTGGATTGTGATCTATTTTTGGAAGGTTACAAGGCTTTCTTTGTCCCAGCTACTCCTTCGGCGAGTGGAAGACCCAAGGGAGGTCTAGTTGTATATATATTTTTGGCGGTCGATTGTCAGTTTCAGGTTGTGCTGACTACAAACCCAGGAATACTGGCACTGATAGCCAAAAAGGGAGACACTAGATGGGGACCTATTAATTTTTACAACTCTGTGACCTGCCTATATGGTGCCTGTAACATCACCGCCCTGGGCACATTTATTTGACAGTCTTTCGGGTCTATTCCACATAACTTTAGTTTTTGGTGATTTTAACATCCATCCATGTGGAAATCCAATGTTATCCTGTATATCTGAGTTGGCCTGTCACTGTATGAAGGGGTTTTATTTTGAACATCATGCCCAGGGGGAATCGCTGAATAATTTGTTAAATGAATTGGATATGATAGCCTTGATGTCCTTAACTGCCCCGCATACTATATTTCCTGTGCCAGCTTTTAAAGGGAGTGGTAGGGGGTCTTTCATAGATTTTATTTTAATTTCTTCTTCCCTACAAACCTTATTTTATGGTTTTAACATTGTTGAGAGCGAATATAGTGACCATAACCCACTTTGTGTGTATATGCAGGGCCCATTATCAGCACAAATTGGTGAGGTAACAAGCAGGGGGTATTCCGCCAGACCTGTTTAAGTCCGACCCTTCGTTCTGGGCTCCGGTACTGGAGGCTGTGTTTAACGCAGCTGCAAAGAACGGTCGTCCTCAGTCTTGGGCCTCTTCCACTATAGTTCCTGACTTTCTTTAAGAAGGGTGACAGGAATAGCACTCACTGTTACAGGCCAATCTCCCTCCTTGACTCAGTGGTTAAGGTTATAGGAAGTATTCTCTTGCAGAGACTCTCCACTTGGGCGGAGGAGCATAAGATCCTGTTGGACGTCCAGTTTGGATTTCAGTCGGGACGTTCAACCGTTGCTCAGTGTCTCAATTTATCCATGTTATTGAGCAAATATACGGTTGCCCGCCCGGCACTGTCTACCTTGCCTTCATGGACTTGTCCTCTGCATTTGACTGTGTCAAGAGGGTTAAATTGTGGCAGTCCATGAGGGCAATGGGGGTGGATAACAATATTGTTAATTTTTTTGAGGATTTTCACAAGTCAACCAAGGCTAATGTCAGGTTTTCACAGGACCTTCGGGTCACTAGGCACCTGGAGAGAAAGAGGGGAGTACGGTAAGGTTGCATCTTGGCCCCATTCTTGTTTAATTTAATCTCTATATTAACGATCTGGATATTGCATTAAGAGCCACCGGGGTAGACTACCCATGTGTAGGGTGGTGTGGCATGCCCGTCTTGCTTTATGCGGACAATGCGGTCCTTATATCTAGGACTGCACTAGGTTTGCAATCTCTATTAAAGGCATTTTCAAAATTTATGACGGATAGGGATTTGGCAATAAATAATTCTAAATCTTATATAATGCAAGTGGGGCAACAACCCAAAAAAGCTTTCAGTTTAGTGTTGGCCCTGCTAAAATCCCCCGCACTAATGTTTTTTCTTACTTAGGGGTTCTCTTTGATGATCATTTATAATGGGGCCCATTAATATTGAGGAAAAGGGGTATCTGGCCCGGGTGACTGCGGCAATTTTTAATTTTGCCTCAAAAATAGTGAAGAATCCAATTGGAGCCATGTTGAAAGTTTATCAAGCCAAAAGCATGGCTATAGCTAACTATGGAGTTGAAATTTGAGGACACGTTGCTGCGGATTCCCTCCAGGTGGCTCAGAATGACTTTTTGAAGCGCCTGTTGTGTGTTCCGGGTGGAATATCTAACCTAGCGGCCCATGAGGAATTGGGGGTCCCCTATCTAAGTGATGTCCTGGCTCTGGGCCCCCTTGTGTTTTGGTTGAAGTGCTGGCTGAACAAGGAGTTAACCCGTAACCATTTAATTTTAAGAGAGTGTATGTCCCTCGATAATGCATCCCGAATTCCTTTGCTTAATTACATTAAAAGTAGCATTGAAGGGGTAGGGCGCATTGATTTATTTTTTAAGCCCGAATCCATTGTTAAGAAGGATGTGGAATTAATTAGGGTAGCCTTCTTAACCTCAAGGAAATTGGAGCGGGAGGAGCAGGAGATGTTGAAACCAAGTGTTAGCACGTTTTTAATGTTCAAAACAACTCCGACAACGGAACCTTACCTAATGGGGTTTTTTATCGATACATGAGAGGTTTTTATTAAATAGGTTTCGGATGAACCTTTTTTACTTCCTGTTAGCTAGGCCTAATGGATGCTGTGGAGGTCAAGTGCTAGCTCCCTGTGGCTGCGACAGTCTCCACAGGATCTGCTGCATTTTATGTTTTTATGGAAGTTTTATGAAACCCCTCGAAGGTATTGCCTGGTTCCCATTTTAAAAAGAATGAATTTTAATCATGCCCGTCTTGCCCTTATGTATCTCCAACTGTTGAAAGAGGATTGTATTATTTTCATAGTGGGGTTTTTAAAATCTACTGTGAAATCCAGGGCCTGTATGGATGTTTAGATAATGGATAATCTATGTAGGATCTATTAGTTTTGAAGGCTTAGCTTGCGCCATAAAGTAAATATATTAGGAAGATATGTTCTCCTGGCACATTGCACTTTATGGTTACTGTTTAATTTGGGAGGCTGGGTATTGGGTTCTATTTATAAATTGCGTATGGGGTTTTACTTTTTAAATCATGTTTGATTGTATTACGGTTTTAGGTATATATAATTTTTGTATGTTTTATGGTTCTTCGACGTGAAACCGAATAAAGTTTATTTGTTTGATTGATTGATTGAGTCTCTTGAAGCTATCATTGCTTTTCTAAGTGGAAATTGGAAGACATCTCATTAGTTACTGTGTAGAGAGCCATGTTTTAAGGCTTCCTTTAGTTTTTTAGTTGTGTCTGAAGTCAGATTTACGGCGTGGTGGGAGGGGGCTGATTCCAAAGTGCAGCACATTGTGTTCCAAAGGCTAAGCCACCCCAGAATGTACATTTAAAACATGGGACAACAATATTTTTTAATTACTAGTTGGGATGATTGTAAACTGGATGGAAATGACGCTCACTAAATGCAGTCAGTATTTAGTAGCTCAAATTCTCACTGTAGGTGCCCAGGGAGGAGGTAATCATCCAACACCTCACCATTCAGATCAGCAGATCCAAGCAGACTTTAAATCAAAACCTGGCACACATTTGTAATAATTATAACATGTCAATAACGTAAGTTTCCAGGCAAATACATAAAGAAAAATGAATGATTTTCTTGTTGTGACTCCAGCCAACACGTGTTTCGTCGTTCGGGACAAGACACCCACGACTTCCTCAGGGCTTTAGGTCAATGAAACTGTCTTATGTGCCTTCTGACTGGTTATAATTCCGTCCCAGCCTGAATATGGCTGGGCAAGTTGCATGTATTCCACGGAAAACGGTTATTCTTGCATATATCGACGATGCACAATGTGGAGTAAATCTCGTGCAGGTAAGCGGCTGTGTATTCAATCAACCCGCGACGCGCTGTATTGCGCAGCGTCGGAATCTAAGTTCAATCCACCGGCACCTCAGTTTGGCCGCAATGTTCATTAAATACGCAGCCCCTTACCTGCACGAGATTTACTCCACATCATGCATCATCGATAAATGCTAGAATAACCGTTTTCTGTGGAATACATGCAACTTGCCCAGCCATATTCAGGCTGGGACCGAATTATAACCAGTCAGAAGGCATATAAAACCGTTTCATTGACCTAAAGCCCTGAGGAAGTTGCGGGTGTCTTGTCCCGAACGACGAAACACGTGTTGGCTGGAGTCACAACAAGAAAGTCATTAAATTATTCATTTTTCTTTAAGTATTTGCCTGGAAACTTACGTTATTGACATGTTATAATTATTACAGATGTGTGCCAGGGCTTGATTTAAAACAATATTTTATATATCACTGGATGAGATTTCTTATTGGTAAGCAATTATTGAATTTGCTTTTCAAAAATTTGGAGGTGATTCATGAAAACCCTTGAACATCATACAGTCATATTTGAAGAGGATACTCTTCTTCATGGGATGCCAATACAATTGTCACAAGTACCCGGACACCGAGTCATATTTCTTTTGGTTCAAGATGGCTTTCACCTTTGTATTTTGGATTTCTTTTGCAATCAGTTCACTTCTTTATAGGGAAGACCCAGGTGAGCAAGGTTTCTAGAATCCAGACAAGTTTTCACAAATGCATTTGCTATCATGTTTTTGTGGTTCATGCATGGCAAACCAAGTATTCAACGTAGACTGTTGATCAGCAATGAGCAAATAAAGTTGCAAATTTGTCCGCAAGGTCCAGATAGATGTCTATGTGGATGCCAAGGTTGTGTACCACAATAATGTGCGAGTAGCAAATTTGCAACTGATAGGGCCTAAGACAAAAACAACAATTGATGGACAGAATGTGGAACAATGTCATACATTCACCCCAGTACAGAGATCTGGGCCTAAATACATCGTTTTTTTGCTCACCATGCCTTTCCAGTTTGAACCCAGCCATATGCAAATCAGTCTTGACCCTGTGCCTCATGGGATCAGTCCAGCCCGAACTGCCAAGCCAGGTCCTCCCTGGACTGGAACCAAGCATCCTAGGACCGGTTTCGGGGTTTCCACCCTCTTCAGCCACGATAGCTTGATTCCAGTGGCATGGAGAGCACGGGACTCACGTCTGAGCATACCCGTCCCACTTGGGGTGACAAAGGCAAAAACAACAACTGATGAACAGAATGCAGAACAATATCATACATTCACCCCAGTACAGAGATCTGGGCCTAAATCCATCGTTTTTTTGCTCACCATGCCTTTCCAGTTTGAACCCAGCCATATGCAAATCAGTCTTGACCCTGTGCCTCATGGGAACAGTCCAGCCCAAACTGCCAAGCCAGGTCCTCCCTGGACTGGAACCAAGCATCCTAGGACCGGTTTCGGGGTTTCACCCCTCTTCAGCCAGGATAGCTTGATTACAGTGGCATGGAGAGCACGGGACTCACGTCTGAGCATACCCGTCCCACTTGGGATGACAAAGGCAAAAACAACCCAGATCAGTTGACTGGGGGTGAGTGCTTGCAATGTTCAACACTCCGTCCATCATTTCCTTTGGTTTTTGCTTTGTTCGCCATAAGTTGGCAGGGTATGCTCAGACGTGAGTCCCTTGCTCACTTTGCCACTGGATTCAAGCAAGCCTGGCTGAAGACGGCTGAAATGCCAGAAGCCGGTCCTAGGAAGCTTGTTTCCGGTCCAGGGAAGACATGGCTTGGCAGTTCGGGCTGGACTGTTCCCATGAGGCACAGGGTCAGACTGATTTGCATATGGCCATGTCTGAACTGGGGTGGCAGAGTGGGCTAAAGAACGGTGATGGATTGAACCCAGATCAGTTGACTGGGGGTGAGTGCTTGCAATGTTCAACACTCCGTCCATCATTTCCTTTGGTTTTTGCTTTGTACGTCATAAGTTGGCAGGGTATGCTCAGACGTGAGTCCCTTGCTCACTTTGCCACTGGATTCAAGCACGCCTGGCTGAAGACGGCCAAAATGCCAGAAACCGGTCCTAGGAAGCTTGTTTACGGTCCAGGGAAGACATGGCTTGGCAGTTCGGGCTGGACTGTTCCCATGAGGCACAGGGTCAGACTGATTTGCATATGGCCATGTCTGAACTGGGGTGGCAGAGTGGGCTAAAGAACGGTGATGGATTGAACCCAGATCAGTTGACTGGGGGTGAGTGCTTGCAATGTTCAACACTCTGTCCATCATTTCCTTTGGTTTTTGCTTTGTTTGCCATAAGTTGGCAGGGTATGCTCAGATGTGAGTCCCTTGCTCACTTTGCCACTGGATTCAAGCAAGCCTGGCTGAAGACTGCCGAAATGCCAGAAACCGGTCCTAGGAAGCTTGTTTCCGGTCCAGGGAAGACATGGCTTGGCAGTTCAGGCTGGACTGTTCCCATGAGGCACAGGGTCAGACTGATTTGCATATGGCCATGTCTGAACTGGGGTGGCAGAGTGGGCTAAAGAACGGTGATGGATTGAACCCAGATCAGTTGACTGGGGGTGAGTGCTTGCAATGTTCAACACTCCGTCCATCATTTCCTTTGGTTTTTGATAGGGCCTAAGAGTCATGTGTCTACAGTTGATATTGAAATGATACGTGTTTTTACGGTAGCCTTTAAAAAATGATGGTTCATCCAAGAATCAAGGGTTATTATTGTGGTAGAGATGCTGACTTTGGGATTCCAGAGGTTGTCTTCAGATTGATGGAAATGTGTGTGTCATCTGCATTAAAGTAAATTGTCCTGTTTAATTGCTTATGTAGGGTTGAAAAAGGTCTGATATTAAGCTGAAAAAGGAGGGGAGAGAGGACTTTCCCTTGTGGGAGAATTCACAAAAGGGGAGTGACTGCAGACTGAATGTGTCCGAGGAGAATTTGTTGCAATCTATTAGATATGAAAGACTCTAGCCAGTGAAAAGGTTTACTTTCAATTTTCAGTTGTTACAGGTGGTCAAGGAGGATGGGATGGTCTATGGTGTCAAAGGCGGCAAAATTCCTTTGTTAGTCCTGCTGTTTCCCCCAAACCTCCAGTCTACAGATGAATGGTGATCCTGAGAGTACACAAGATCGTAGAGGTTCACGGGGGGGGGGGGGAGAAGTCTGTGGAAGCATATTCCTCCAGTGGGGAAGGACACTCTTCTGACCCTAGAGGTAGAGGACCAAACCAGGCACACTCCCATGAAAGCCATATTTTTTTCTAAGTTCGGGCTGACCCCTAAAAAGGGTCTTCCGTCAGAGGTTCAGGGACAGCCACAAGCTCTCCAATCAGTCTTGGGTGGATTTCCTGGACTATTCTAACAAGGCACTGAAAGGCTGGGTGAGGGGCAGCAAATTAGTGATTTTTTTTTTTGTCAAACCATTTTTATTGCAGGACCAAATATATACCGTATCACACTCAGGACAATTGTCATCAATGCAGGTTTCCCGTCCCCCGCAACCATTTATCCGTGCAGTATACACAGCCGTTCTGCCCACATCCCGGAGGCCGGGCGGCACCACTTAACCATATGTTACATCGTTACAGCACGTACAAGTACGGTCGTCTAGTGGGGAGATCCGCTGCCCGCTTTTAATGTTAGCCCCCCTCTCCCCCAAATTCCCGTGAATCTCACAGTCTACTTCCATTAAGTTTGATCCTGTAATCCCTCCCTCTGCCTCCCCCCCCCAGCGCCCCCCCATAGCACCTAGCCAGGAAGAGTTAGTATGTGTGGTGGTTAGCAGGAAAGATCCATGAAGCACTAAGCATGTGTGACTGGCAGGGGAGCCGGTATCTCGACTACATCGGCTGCATCATCAGAGTCCCTGTATTCCTCCCCTCTGGTTAGGCTGTCTCGCAGGCACTGCACTAACATTTCCCATTCCATTGCCGCTGCCTGAGCCCGCTCATCCGGTTTGCGGTGAGCCAGCTGGTACTTAAGTGTGCTCTCGCTAGCCGCCCATTTTACGAATTCGTTCAGCCATCTCCGGTGTGTTGGACCTGCCTTCGACTTCCACCCCTTAGTCAACTCCCTCTTCGCCAGTATTAGGCCCATGTCTACAAATTTGCTGGATATTTTATTCTTGGGCATGTGCGGGAACCAGTGGAGTATACTAATGGCCACGTCGTACTGTAAGTCCCTGTCTGCTACTTCATTCAACGTGCTGCCAATCTCCCCCCAGTACTCCTGCAGGTGTGGGCAAGCCCTCAACATGTGGATCAGGTCTGCGCCTATCTTGTTACATCTAGGGCAAGCAGCCTCCTCAGCCCCAAAGTATTTCCTTATTTTGTCTGGGGTAAGGTATGCTCTGTGGAGCACATAGAAATGAATCAATTGAAATTGCGCATTTCTCGTGCTTTTTCTGGCTCTACGCACTAGTTGCGTCCACGTGGTGTCCGGGATTTCCACCTGCAGGTCCAGTTCCCACTTGTTTTTTAACGCAGCCAGGGGCTGAAGGGTTTCATTTAGCATACGTGAGTAGAGACACATCACTGCCTTGAAGGTGCCAGCTGACATCATGACATATTGGCACGCCAGCGTCGTCGCGGGCTCAACTAATCCCTCCCCCCAATGTGCCTGAATGGCTCTCACTACCGCCGTGTGCAATAGGTAATCCCCTCTTGTGAGGTCGTAGCGATCTTGCAAAGTCTGGAACGGGGACAGCACGCCGTCATCGTACAGGTTCCCCACCATCTGCAGTCCCGCCTCCTCCCACAGCTGCAGCCTCGAAAAATCACCCCCATGAGGGAGCGCTGTCACCATGCCCAGTGGGATTTCGGGCGCATATGGATGTCTGACTCCTGCTCGTCTCTGCGAACTGTTCCAGCACAGGCGGAACGCACGCTCCTCCTGGGTCAGATCCCCGAGTGCCAATCTCTGTTGGAGGGTGATGTAAGCCAACACATGACGGGGAGTGCCAATGTCTCTCTCCCGCTCCGGACCGAGGTATACCCTCGCTACCTCCTGCGTGAAGGACTGCAGTTGTGCTGCTAGGTAATAGAGCTCGAAATTCGGGACCGCCAGGCCCCCTTCGTCTTTTGGACGGGTCAGCGTCGGTAACGCTATTCTGCGTCTGCCTGAGCCCCACAGGAAGGATATTATCAGCGACTTGAGTTGCTTAAAAATCGTTCCAGGCACCCAAACTGGGAGTGTCCTTAAGTAATATAACAATCGGGGCAAGGCGATCATCTTTAGAAGAGATATGCGGCCCGTTACTGACAGTGGCAGGGTGGCCCAGAAAGACATACTGCCTCGTAAGGCACGGATGCAACGTCCTATGTTGCCCTCGAACAAGCTCGCGGCGTCATGGTACACATGCACCCCCAGGTAGTCCAGACAACTAGGCTCCCATCTAATCAATTGGCAGGTGGGGGGCTGCTCCTCCTCCCACCGTAGGGGGAACAGACAGGTCTTAGTCCAATTAACCCTGAGGCCCGAGACCCTGCCGAAGCGCTCCAGGAGTCTCTCCAGAAAGAGGAGGAGGTCGTCCGCATACAGCGAGATAAAGTGGCGGTGCCCTCTGAAAACCAGACCGCCATAGTGGTTGCCCATTCTAGCCATGGCTGCCAGAGGCTCCACCGCCAATGCAAATAGCAGGGGGGATAACGCGCATCCCTGCCTGGTGCCGCGGCACACCTCATACTGCTGTGACACCAGCGTGCCCACTTTCACTCGTGCACTCGCCGAGGAATACAGCACTTTTGTCCAGTGTATGTAGTTGTCACCCAGGCCGAATCGCCGCATCACTTTGTACAGATAGTCCCATTCCAGGCTGTCGAAATCCTTTTCAATGTCAACCGACAATACTAGGGGCACCCGCGCCTCGGGCGGGGTGTCATTCACTAGCCTGAGTAACCGCCGAATGTTGTGAGTGGTGTTACGGGTGGGTATAAACCCAGATTGATCCTTGTGGATCAGTTCTTGCATGTGGTGTAACAACCTGGTCGCCAGTATTGTGCTTAGAATCTTGTAATCTGTCGTTAGCATGGACAGAGGTCAGTAGGACGCCGGGTCAGTGCTTTCTCTACCTGGCTTCAGTAGGGGGATCATTATGGCCTCACGCATAGAACGCGGGAGCCGTCCCCTTTTCCTGGCTTCATTATAGACAATTTGGAGCCTGGGAGCCAGTTGCTCCAGGTATCGCCCATAAAACTCTATGGGCAGGCCATCCAAGCCCGGGGTTTTATTGCGAGCCATCTGTTTCACAGCTCCTTTAATTTCCGCTAATTCTATTTGGCCGCCTAGGGCGTCTGCGTGCTCCGGTTCCAGCCGTGGTAGTTGCAGCTCATCTAGGAATGCCTCTATTTCCTCCCCCTGTGCCAGTAACGCGCTTTTGTACAATTGCACATAGTAGGACCTAAAGCCGTTCAGAATGTCCGGTTGCGCGGTGCCTATGTGGCCCTCCCCTCCTCGTAAGGCTTAAATATGGTGACTGTTTCTAGTAGGGTTTGCTAACCAGGCCAACAGTGTCCCAGCCTTATCCCCCTCGGTACGCGATTTAGTCAGGTACGTTCTGTAGTCAAAGCTGCGAAGACGCTCCACCTCCACCGCTACTGCCTCCCGCACCTCGCAGACCCTGTCCTGAAGCTCGGGACGGTTGGGGCGCGCCAACTCGGCCTCTCTCAGCGATCGTTCGGCTCTGTCTAAGTCGTCCAGCAGGGTCCTCCGTATCCCCGCATATTTCCCTATGCAGTGGCCCCTCACTACAATATTAAAGGCATCCCATTCCGCAGCCCGAGAGGTCGCAGTGCCGTCATTCTCTGCGAAGTAGTGCCCAATCCTCTCGCTTAGCGCCTCCCGGAATGGTGGATCATCTAATGTGTCCGGCCTCAGTCGCCACGTCGGGAACCGTGACAGTTCATTCATCCAACCTAGCGTTAGTAGCAGGGGATTATGGTCAGAGATAGTACGCGCCAGATATTCCGTCTGGGCCGCCGCTGGAAGGACTAGCGGGGAGCACAGAAAGGTGTCCAGTCGGACATGGAGGTCGTGGAGGCTGGAGTAGAACGAGTAATCTCGTTCCGCTGGATGCTGGGCGTGCCAAGCGTCAGTCAATGCCCATTTGTCCTGCCAGTCCGATCTGGTTTTTGCTAGCCGGTGTACCGGGGACGCGGGCAACGGTGGATGTGATCTATCTAGTGTTACGTCTGCTATAGAATTAAAGTCTCCCCCTAATAGTACCGGGCCCGCGAGGTAGCCAGCCAACACACCAGAGAGCCGTGCAAGGTAGGTCGCCTGGTCTACATTAGGTGCATAAATGCTTCCTAGAGCTATATGCCTGCCCCTGAGCTTGCCCTCCACCGCTACGTACCGTCCCTCCGGGTCCACTATGTGTCTGGTCACCTGAAAAGGAGTGCCCACCCGTATCCAAATCAACACCCCTCTAGCAAAGGTGGAGTACGTGGTGTAAAATAGGTGGCCCCTCCATCTACGCTGCAGTGCTATGCCCTCCTTCTTTGTGAGGTGAGTCTCCTGCAGAAACGCGATCTGCACTCCTCTGCGGACCAGATAAGCATGCACCTTGTGTCGTCTTGCCATGGTGTGGAGCCCCCTCACATTCCAAGTCACACATTTTATCGACCCTGCATTAGCCATTTTCCCACATTGATCGGTACCTTGTGCAGATGATCCGTCCCCATGCGCATATGGTGACACTGTGCCCTCCCCCCCTTAACGCATCCCCCACCTCCCCACCCCTAACCTCGCCTTGAGCCCCCCCAACTACTCCAGGCCCCTCCCCCCCCAGAATAGGACCGAACTTCGCAAGAGCTGCTCCCATCCAAACTGAGCTCTCGCAACCGCGCTCTCGCAACCCTGCTATTCCGCAGTCTGCACTACGGAGGCCTTATGGGCCCTATGGGGCATTAACTAGTCGCTAAATCCCAGCCATCGTCCCATCCCCCCCGCCCCACAATACTCATGTAACTCACAAAAGTTCAGTCTTACTGTATCCTGCTCAGGTGTCTGTAGTGGCGAGCCCCGGCCGCCGTTGCACATCAGGAGTCCCTTGCTCAACGCTCAGCCCTCGACTATTTCCTCCGACGTCTGTGGCGTGATCACTGGGCCTTTCGTGCTGCCAAAGTCTGAGTGCCCCGTTTCCGAGTCCGTACCTTGGTCCTCCGAGCCAGAGGCCCGCCCCGACTGGGCCAGTGCCGCGCCCGATAAGTCTAACCCCGCTTGTAACGCAGCTTGTAACGCAGCTCTTCTGCCGTCCTCCGTCTGGGATTCAGTCGGCCTCCTGGTCCCCTGCTTGCGCCGTCGGAGCCTCTGTGATTTCCTCACCGGTTGCTGCCGTTGCTGGTCTGCGTCCCCTCTGGCTCTGGCCCCATCCGTGCCAGCTTTGTAAGTGTCCCACCAGGCCCATGCCTCCGCTGCCGTGAGGAAGAACATAGTTTTTTCACCCACCACCACTCTGAGTCTGGCTGGGAAAAGGAGCGAGTACTGTAGGCCCTCAGAGCGAAGTTCCTTTTTAATGGATAGGAAGGAGGCGCGCAGCTTCTGGGTCTCAAACGTGTAGTCCGGGAATAGCGTGACCTTGCTATTATTGTACTACATCGCTGGGCGGGCGGGCCCTGGAAAAGTCAACAGATCTACTTTCGGCGGCTAACACTACTGGCGCGCGCTCTCCACTGGATTTTTGGCAGCCTAGGGCAGCTCCGCTCTCTGCAGCATAAAGCTTTTGTTGCGCTTCTGAAACTAAACTGCACCTACTTCACGAAGGCTCGCCGTGAGGGGAACGGCTTTTGAGGGGAGAGTCGCTTTGTCCACCTGTAGCGAACTGGGACACCGCCGTGAGGTAAACGGCTTGGAGACCACAAGCCCCAGCATCCTCAGCTCCGGGCGCCTGCCGCTGACGTCATCAGGCAGCGCCCGGGCTGCTCATAAACCATCCAGGCTTCACGCAGCGCGGGACGCGCTTCTGAAACTAAACTGCACCTACTTCACGAAGGCTCGCCGTGAGGGGAACGGCTTTTGAGGGGAGAGTCGCTTTGTCCACCTGTAGCGAACTGGGACACCGCCGTGAGGTAAACGGCTTGGAGACCACAAGCCCCAGCATCCTCAGCTCCGGGCGCCTGCCGCTGACGTCATCAGGCAGCGCCCGGGCTGCTCATAAACCCTCCAGGCTTCACGCAGCGCGGGACGCGCTTCTGAAACTAAACTGCACCTACTTCACGAAGGCTCGCCGTGAGGGGAACGGCTTTTGAGGGGAGAGTCGCTTTGTCCACCTGTAGCGAACTGGGACACCGCCGTGAGGTAAACGGCTTGGAGACCACAAGCCCCAGCATCCTCAGCTCCGGGCCACATCTCTAACGCTGCTGCTGTGGCACTATACCCAAGGTAGAAGGGTGCACTTACATTGATTGGACTTGAAAGTGTTTGTTGCATTTCCTTGTTTTGCTTTATAGTCGAATATTTTATACTGCTAGTATCCTGCTCCGGTGGAGTAAAATATTATCTTCTAACTGACTTCATCTAGGCTATCGACTATATTGGCTCTAGTATTGTGTGTATAGTGTAAAATGGCAACCAAAGGGAAACGTACCGGTGGGTGTGGGTCTGTGACGGGTACTCTTGACCATTTTATTACTAGAGCTGTATCAGTTCTAGAGCACGAACTAACTATAACCGAGCGACGCCTGTCCGCAGAGCTAGCGCAAGCCAGACGCTCATCCTTGGGAATTTTGGCACTGGCCAAATCTCCTTCGAAGCTAGTGGGTCAGGATGGGGGTGATTTAGTATTACGGGAGAATCTTGGGGTTAGTACTTCTATATCGCAGTCCTGTAGTGTTGTGTGTGATGTTCCTGGTGACTCAGGTGACATAGCTATAACAACACGCAGCCCCCCCGTTTCTACTAAATCTGCTTTAACCTACCCGCAGACAAGGGCTAGTAAAACAATTGTAAATCCTCCCAACCCTAAGAGGAAACGAGTAGGGGCGTCCCAGGGAGGGAGAAAGGCCAAACACCCTAATGTTATGGAAAAATCTCCAATGGGGGCGACTCAGGACGAAGATCTTCTATCTCCTAGTGGGAATGTTACTAGGCATATAGACCAGCCCCAATCGAGTAATATGATTCCCCAGATAGAGAAAATGGTCCGTTCTCTGATACTACCTCTGCTGGAAAGGGTTAAGCTGGTTAGTGAGAAGGTTGATCGATTAGAACAAACTGTCTTAGACAATTTTTGTTCACTTAAAAATGTTATCAAACTAGCTACCAAGGAAAGGGATAATCTTCTAGGGGTGTCTTCTACCCTCCCTATTCTCCCGCTGGTATCTCCTGATAATGAAGTAATGTCCGGGGTTACACCTGAGGCTGCTCTCCCCAAGGCACAGGTTACTGACAATCCTATTAAACAATGTGTTGGCCATGTGGGAGATAACCCTTCGAGTGTGTCCAGTATCAATGCTGGAAAAAAGTCTGTGAACAAGGGAAGGACTTTGGAATCTGGGGCTAAAAACAGTACATTGTCTAGGGCTCACATTCATTTGCCCCCTGCCTGTACTCCTTATGTAGCTGTACTGACAGGAGTCCCGGAATTAAATGGAGGTGTTCTAGAATCGTATCAGCAATTAAAAAATAAAGTCACGTTCTGGCTAAATAGGAACAGACCGCTTCCAAATTATTTGGATGGAAAGATCCTCTTTGCTAGAAGGGTTAGTTGGGTAGGCCCAAGACCCAAAGACGTTCCTGGGGACTCCATTATTGTCAACTTTGGAGATAGTCGTACAGTGCATTATATTTGTGACTCTCGACTGGCATGCGACCAGTCAAAAATTGGGGTACATGACTTAGGGTATTTTTACAATTCTAATCCCAATATTCCTGTAGGATTTAGCCCAGCTCTGAAAAATTGGGAAGCAAATGACCTGTGCTCCTCAGTAGCCTTTGCCTGACCGGTATCTGGGCCGCAGTTACTTATTACATCCCTTAATCCAAGTATCCCAGCCGGAGGGCCTAAGCTTAATGAATCTGTATGTTACCCCCCTGTTAACGGGGCGGCTGAGATAGTAGATGTAGTTGTAATAACCCCTGAACTGTCTACGGAAACACAACGTGGACGTGAGCAGTCGTGTGCGGACCCTGCACACGTCCTAGGCCAAGGAAGGGAGGGGGGATCAATGGTTTCTTGGAATATTGCAGGCTTAAAGTCAAAAATGGACTCCCCGGAATGGTTAGCTTATATAGGCAACTTTGATGTCTGCCTCTTCCAGGAAACCTGGTCCTGTGAGCCCCAGTTCTTACAGGGATTTCTGAATTTTTATGTCCCCGCAACCCAGGGTCTAAGGGGGCGCCCAAAGGGAGGCCTGGTAATCTGGGTTCGACAGGATGTATTTCCTGAGGCTTGTGCAATATCTACTGGGTCTGAGGATATCCAACTAGTCAGGGTGTCACTTGGGATCCTGGGTGACCTGGATATCTACAACTTGTATCTGAGAGACCCCAATAGGACGGGCTCCCAGGTTTTGGCTCACTTAGTTTCCCTTATAGACCAGCACTCAGGTGGGAGGCGAATACTTGTTGCTGGGGATCTGAATATTACCTTCGAACCACTCTTAGACCCTGACTTTGGGTGGGGCGATGAAGCTGTGGAAGACCAATTGTGGGGGGTACCTGTGCTTGATCTCAGTCCAATTAAAAGGTGGACTGAGACTATTGTCCAGGCTAATGCTCTCTGCTATGAGTATGGTCTGAGGGCCTTGAATGGGAGGACGCCAGGTGATAAACAAGGGGCGAAGACATTTGACAATGGTCGGCATTCTAGCAGGATTGATTATGTTTTATGCAGCTTGAAATTATGGCAATCAGTTCTAGACATGGTTGTTGAGGCTAGAGTTGAGAGTGACCATAACCCCATCTGTGTAACTCACCGATGGTGGTCTAGTAATCGCCTAATAGTCGGTGAGATGGTTCCGTGCCTCTCTGAGGTAATTTTAACGAATAATATGCGTAGACTCAAGTGGGGGGAGCTCGAGCATAACATCCTGGCTATTGCCGATATAGATAAGAAATTAGCTGATTCTATTGTTGAGCTTGAGGGTATGCTAATCCATGTCCCCGGCAATATTGAAGTCACTGAATGCCATGACAAGTTGTTTGCTGAAATAGATTCCTATTTTACGAAGCCTTTGAGGAACAAGAATAAGGCTCCAACTAAGAAAAATAGATGGTATGACGGTGCTTGCAGAGAATCTAGGGCCAACCTGGTGAAAGCTCTGTCTAATGGAGGAAAGGATTGTGTCCGCTTCGCCAGACTAGCATATAAAAAAGCTGTAAGAATGGCCAAAAAGAACTGGGACGAGCAACGTTGGCTTGATTTAAAAAGTGCTTGTCGTACCAGAGATTCCCGGTTATTTTGGAACATTCTTAAGTGGGACAGAGGTGGGCGGCCTGATAGTCCTTCTAATTATGTCTCACAGGTAGAGTGGGTCCAATATTTCAAACCTCAATATGCTTGCAATATCTCGTTTAATTTTGCATGGGTGCCAAATTATGCTTTTTTCTCTCAGGGTCCCGTTTGCATCCAAGATGCTAAAAGGGCCCTATGCTCAGTCACCAGTGGACGTGCCCCTGGCCAGGACAGGGTTCCTTCGGATGTTTTTCTCCATAACAAAGATAACTGGAGCAAGTATATAACCCTATTGGCTAATGCTGTGGCTGCAGGCGCGCCAGTCCCAAAATCATGGAGGGGGGCAGTCATCATACCTGTATTTAAGAAGGGTGATAGGACGCTCCCGGGAAACTATAGGCCAATTAGCCTTATCGATTCCATCCAGAAGGTGGTAGGGAGGATGGTCTTGAATCAAATACAAGAATGGATCGATGATAACAACATTCTGTCACCCTTCCAAGCAGGTTTTCGGAAACTAACCAGCACGGTGGACCAAGTCTTTTACTTTGTCCAGCTCCTTTGGAAGGTGGTGACATTGGGGAAGGGCAGTCTTTACGTAGCTTTTGTTGACTTAAGAGCTGCCTTCGATCTTGTTCCCCGCCACCGGTTGTGGGCAGTCCTTGAGAGGCTAGGTCTCCCCAAAGAAACTTTGACAATGGTGATGCGTTTGCATGAGTCCAACTATGCTAGGATTCAGTGGGGTGGGGCGGGTGAGGACACATCTGAGTTCCCGGTTGAGCGTGGTGTGCGACAAGGTTGTACTATGGCACCCACGCTCTTCTCTCTTTATATCAATGGGATAGTTGATCTCATGCTCTCTGTTAATACCGACGCACCAAGGTTGGCTGGTGTTTCCATCCCCATATTATTGTTTGCAGATGATACGCTTATCGTATCCAGAACATCTAATGGTCTGCAAAAAGCCCTCCGCCTGTTTGATGAGTTTTGCCTTGACCATGGTCTGGAGGTTAATGTGGCAAAAACGAAATTTATGGCCTTTAACCCTCATAGCAGCTTCCAAGGGAAAAGAGTGTTCATGAATGGGCAACCTTTAGAATTGGTAACCAATTTTACGTATCTTGGATTGCAAATTTCAAGTAGTATTAACTGGCGCCGGCATCTTGAAATGGCCTCCCTGCGATTTAAACAGTTAACTGGTGCCCTGAGCAGGGAATTTAGCAGGTCATTCACAAAACCAATAAGCCCGGTATTGCAAGTTTATGAAGCGAAGGCCCTAAACTCTGTCCTTTATGGGGCGGAGCTCTGGGGTTTTGATCAGCTAGCGACTTTGACAAGTGTGGAGCATAAATTCCTTCGTAGTATAACTGGTCTTCCTCAGAGCACCCCTCTGATCCCACTTAGGTATGATCTGGGCAGGAGGTCCATTAAGGATATCGCAAGGCTCCGCCCGGTCTTATACTGGCGGAGGCTTTGGACTACTCCTGAACTTTCCCATTATGCCAATGGCCTCATGGACATTATAAAAACTGATGTCTTTCATAAAATCGAGTGGCTGAAGAACTTACATGCGTCTTTAAAAGACATGGGTATGGAAGGGATGTGGACTGACCCAGCGACTGCCCAGTTTCCATCAAAAAGTTCTCTCAAAATAGCATACTGGGAAAGAATTGATTCCCAGGTATTGAGTAGAGCTACAGGGATGTCCGGGATTTTTCTGGAGTTCAAAGACTCCCCCAGCCTTGAACAATATTGGGATTTGGTGACTAATGTGGGCGACAGGAAACTCTACTTTCAGTTTAGAGCTGGCTCCTTGCCTCTTAGATTTTTGACTGGAAGGTGGGCCAGGAACTCGGAATTGCAGTGCCCTGCATGCGGGGCTGCAATTGAAACAGCTCCCCACTTTCTGTTTGCCTGCCCGGCATTTACCATTCCAAGGCGCGTTTGGCTTTCCCCAATGTGTAAATCTCTCGGCACAAGGAGCTGCGCTGTAGCATTACGCATTTTGCGCACTAGCTCTTTAACAATAGTTTCTGTCGCATTGGCAAAATATTTGGGCTGGGCATGGGCATTGCGGAGAAAAACAATTAAGCGTACCCTTGATGGCCTTTAATGAACTTTGTGTTTGGGTTTTCCCTTTCATCACCTGTGCCAGGGACAATTTTAAAGTGTTTTTATTACTACATGTCAGTCCATCGAAGTGTTTAATGTTTTTTTAAAGGTATTTTAATGTATTTATTGAAATGTATGTTTTTATGTACTATGTTTGTGTCTTTTATGATTGTTTCTTAAATCGAATAAAGACTGATGAATTGCTATTATCCACCTGGAAGGGGCCCGTTTCTCTGGCCCTCTACAATAACCAGTCCCTACCTTTGTAGTGGAGGAGTTTGATGACCACAGGGCGAGGCGGTTGGCCTGGTCTAGGGGGTCTGGCAGGCACCCGGTGCGCTCGTTCCAGTGTGAAGAAGGGCGAGAGGCCTTCCGGGGCTACCGCAGTTCTCAGCCAGTCGTCCAAGTAGCCCACCATATCGGAGCCCTCTTTATTTTCCGGAAGGCCTACTAGGCGTACGTTATTGCGCCTACTATGGTTTTCAGTGTCCTCAGCCCTCCTTTCCAATACTTGTATGCGGTCTAGCGCCTCCGTCAGCCGACCCTCCACAGACTTTTGCGCTGGTACGAGGTCTTTCAGAGCGTTCTCTGTGGCCTTGACCCTATCCGTTAGCTTGCTATGGTCAGCCCGTAGGAGCCCCAGACCCGTTGCTACCTGCGCTATGTCTTGGTGCAGAGCGTCCTTCGTGGCCGCAGTGGTCTCCAGGATGCGATCTTGCATCTGTCGTAGCTCGGTCGGGTTCTGCATCGCCTCGTCAGGCGCCTCTGAGGTGGGGCCTCCGTCCCCTTTCCCCCCCTCTTGGCTTCCCCATTCTGAGGCGCTATGCTTGAACCCGGCGCTCCCAGGGTCCAGTGGTGGGCGGTACGCCCCTCCCGCTGTTAAGGTGAACCGCGTTGTATGCGCTTCCCAGTGGGGCCGGCCAGCCAGTGTCCGCATGACCACGTTTCCTCACCCTCCCTGCAACTCAGATCTCGGGGCCGCCACCCCGTCAGGTCCGCCACTCACTTGTCACTGCTCCGCAGTCAGCCACGGTGCCCCACTCCGAGCTGCACCCATCGATGGGGGCCAGTGCTGTCTTGAATCCCCGCTGCGGGCACCGAAGCAGCAGGCCCAGCACGAGGGCTGGAGGACGTCCTAACGGCGTGGTCACTGCACGTGGCGTGGAGGGCTGGCGTTTGTGGGACCCCCATAAGGAGTTCGGGGTTCAGCCTTTCCAATACAATGCCTCGGCTGGGAGGGCCGGTCCTCCGTCTGCGCACCCTCCTGCGCTATATCAGTGTCCAGCTCCCAGGTGACAGAGGCCACTTCACCAAACGCTCCGCCGGGCAGCAAGGGGGGAAGCCGGGGGCCCCCCGCAGGGCAATCCGCCGGGGAGCACAGATCCGTGGCGGGCACAGCCTGCCCCAAAGGCGATGCCAGCGCGGTCCTCCCAGGGGACACCGAGATTCAACGGCCGCTCAGGTCCCAAATGTCGGGGCGTCAGGTGCTCCCTGCCCGACGCTGGGCCACGGGCAGCAGGTCCGCCCCACCCCCACTCCACCGGGCAGGGCCAGGGGCGACAGGGGCCGCCCGCGCCGACGGCGGCAGGAGAGTTTTTGAGTCCTTGGCAGTCCCCGGGGGCGCCCGGCTGCCCCCGTCTCCACAGCCTGGGCGCCGGGCAATGTAGCGTCCCCCTCGGGGGAAAGGAAGAAAATGGCCGCTTCTCAGGCCCCTCCCGACTGGCTCAGAGCCTCCGCCGAGAACGCCTCAATTCAGCCGGGTGCCGAAATCCTGTATTCCGGGCTCCTGAGCCCGGGCGGGGAATAGGTGGGCCATGCTCCGGCTCCCAGAGCCAGCGGAGCCCCGCAGCCAGGGGCCACTGGTTCGTGCTGCGGCAGGGGAGGAGGGGAGGAGCCGCGGCCCAGATGGCCCGAGCGCCGGTCCAGTCCCGCTGTCGATAGACGTCTGGAACCCGTACACCAGCGGAGCCCCAACACTCCGGTTCGGAGTTACACTTCGCCCACAACACCACAAGGCGCCTGGTCGGACGGGAGGTCGCAGGCCTCATCACTTCAGCCCCAGGGCGGCCGCCATTTTGATCGCCAGGTCACCCGCTCTTCGGCGTCAATTTACTCCCACACCGGTGCGATCGCCGGGGCAAAACCCAGACCGGAGCAGAGCCCAAGGTGTCTCCTGGGATCCCCCGGATTTTTCACGGGGTTCCCAGGTGTTTGAAGGAGGTTTTATGCAGATAATCGGGCGGGGGATCAAGAGCCTCCCTAGGCTGCGACCATCCTCGCCGGCTGCTAGCCACGACCCCCAGCAAATTAGTGATTACAATGGACTGTACAACTTGATTCTCAAGGAATACATCCTCAATACTTGCTTTACAGAGCTACACCAGCATCTAGTGGACAGCAAACTGACAGGCCCCAGGAAGTTTGCTGAGGTGGCGGACCTCTAGTTTAGTACCAGAGTGACCAAAAAGTCATCTGGGGGGATTCCCAAAACCGCGGTCAGGGGTCACATCAGAAGAAAGAGGGGGGAGGAAAACTTAAAAGTAAGGAGCTCTCAAAATGCCCCCAAAATATTTCCCAAGGGAACAGTGGTAGCCAGTTCTAGTCCAAACCCAAGAAGAAAGATTCTTCGAGAAACAAACAGGGAGCTTTGTCTTCCAATTCACAGAGAGCCACAAGTATGAGAATTCCAAGGGCGACTCCAAATGTACCAAGAGGGCACAGCCCCCTCGGTGAGCAGACACCTAGGTTGCCGAGCGTAGCGCTAGGGGAGTAGGTGGTCCCAGTAGTTTTGGGGAGCAGTCAGAGATGACCCTAGTGCCCCTAGGGGGGTAAAGAGATGGTTCCAAAAGCCCATTTGCCTGCAATACTTGTAAGTACAGGCAGTGGGCTATCATTAATGGGCAATGGCTGGAGGCTCTGAGAGACACAGGAGCCAGCATGACTCCTATAAGGTGTCAGCTGGTGTTCTCAGAGCAGGTCCTCCCTAACATATTCCACCAAGTCATAGTCGCAGACAACTGTGAAAAGAAATGTTGATGGACAGAATGCAGAACAATGTCATACATTCACCCCAGTACAGAGATCTGGGCCTAAATCCATCGTTTTTTTGCTCACCATGCCATTCTAGTTTGGACCCAGCCATATGCAAATCAGTCTTGACCCTGTGCCCTATGGGAACAGTCCAGCCCAAACTGCCAGGCCAGGTCCTCCCTGGACTGGAAGCAAGCATCCTAGGACCGGTTTCGGGGTTTCACCCCTCTTCAGCCAGGATAGCTTGATTCCAGTGGCATGGAGAGCACGGGACTCACGTCAGAGCATACCCGTCCCACTCGGGGTGACAAATGCAAAAAGAACTGTTGATGGACAGAATGCAGAACAATGTCATACATTCACCCCAGTACAGAGATCTGGGCCTAAATCCATTGTTTTTTTGCTCACCATGCCATTCCAGTTTGGACCCATCCATATGCAAATCAGTCTTGACCCTGTGCCCTATGGGAACAGTCCAGCCCAAATTGCCAGACCAGGTCCTCCCTGGACTGGAAACAAGCATCCTAGGACCATGAGTCATCTACCAGGCATAGGTTCTCTAAATGTGGCTGTGAGCGCTACTATGCCTGTAGACTGTCTGTTAAGCAACGGTCTGGCTCATACTATCTGGAGTAAGGTGGAGCTTAGGTCACACTTGGAGATTTTACGTTTGCCTGAGTGGGTCCGTATGCCCACAGGTTCATGGCTGAATGGGAAGGGAGTCAAGGGAGCCTGAAACAATGGCCCTGACAGCTGCAAAGAAGAGTAGGAGCGAGGAGCCCAGGAAGCAAGCCTACCAGAACAGTGGAGGCTCGCACAGGCAAGGGCAGTGGGCGAGTCGGGGTGGAGGTTGGTGGAAGTTGACAGACGACGGGGTATGTAATATTAAATAAATAAAACCACTTACCTTGCGCTCACAGCAGTGCTGATTCCATTGCAGAAATGGGGCAACAGAGCTCTGAGCGTGTGAAACATAATTAATGCTAAAAACGAAAGTTTGGGTGAAAGGGTGCTAACGAGTAAAGTTACATTTCTAATATTCCAACTTTATGGCTGCTCAACTCAATCTTTAGTGACCCAGACTCTGTAGATCATAAATGAAAGCTAAGGTGTGAAGGGAAGAACACACAGAGAAACAGTGGGTGGGAGGGGAAAAGCAGTAACACTCGTCACCTGCTTGTGTTTACAAGATTTTCAGAGTATGACGCAGGCAATCTAAAAAATAGTGCGCAAAACAAACTGAAATGGAGAGAAGCAAAACAATCCCTGTAACAGAGCCAGTCGCTATGGGAGAGAATGACAGACCATAAGGTGGTACAAATGGACATGATTTGCCAATCAAAAGTAAGGAATTTAGAAAGGCACCCGGAACAACCAATGACAAGCGATGGGCCGACATGAAGCTTATGCACTGAATACACCATGCCTCACCATGCATCAACCTAAAAAGGGGATTGCGAGATTCAAGAAGGAGTACATACAGTATGTTGGGTCTTGGTTTTGTGCACAACTCAGTTACACTTAAGCAATCATGGTCAAAGTCGCCCTCTTCATCTCCCCCTGTGGTTGGTAACAAAGAAGCAGGGTTTAGGATGTTACATGTTCTGATAGAAACATTCTCTACAGCCAAAATGATGCCTTCATAGCGGCTTAAGTGGCCGTTTGTCAAATGCTGGCTGAGTGTGTCTGCAAGTCATTAGGATTTCAATTGAATGGGAGCTCATTACAATTAGTGGGTAGCTCATCACTATCCCTTCTCTTTGCTGAATGCTATGGCTTACGACTGCAATTGGTCTGATACAACTAGATAATGCTGTAGCTACTGGCGAAGAGTCACTGAAAAATATCAAACCAGATGCTGAGTTCCCCCAAACACCTGTGTTAACACGGATAAAGCACACCCACCTCTCTCATGGCAAAAGAGAAGACATTCTTTCGTATAGTCTGGCATTCCAAGAGTGTGTGAACTGCAAGGTACATTTATGAGCTCTTTGAAGGTTTCCGTGCTCTCATCATCCTTTGGTACCAGGGCACTGACATCAGTGAGTGTCAGCCTCAGTAAAGGCTTTGCCACAATGAAACGTTTGTGATCCATTGTCGGCAATAGCCAACCATCCCCGTTCTTACTTCTTTCTGTGTGGTCAATAACTTCATCTTATGGACTGTTTTAATGTGTTCATGGGACACTCGTCTAAATCCCTCCTTTAGCTGATGTCCCAGGTGCATGACTTCCTTTTGACAATACTGTTGTTTTTCGGTAGAAACCTTCTGCTTATTCTCAGCCAGATGGTTGAGCAGAGCAAAAGTGTCTTGTCGAGACTCTTCCTTGGTCATCAATGCAATCAGAAGATCATTTAATTACTGGCTCACGGTCAAGCAAAATAGCAACTGCAGACACTCTAGATTCTCTTGAAGTATCTGATTGAAATAGGAGGGATCTCTGGAGCACCCTTGAGAGGTGTGACACCACACAAGAGCCTTCTCTTGGAACCTAAATGCAAAGAAATACGAGCTCTCTTCGTGAAGGGGAACCAAGAAGAACACTTGACTAAGGTCAATGGCCATGAATCAATGAAACTTCTGGGGGAATTTGGATCAAAATTACGGCAGGATTCAGTACCACAGGATGGCATGGAATGACAATTTGATTAATATTTTGTAGATCTTGGATTAGCCTCCATTTTTTAGTTTGTTTTCTGCAAAGCCATAATTGGAGAATTACATTGACTCTCTAAGACTTCCTTCAAAATCCACTGCTCTATCGTGCTCTGAATGACAGGGTTGACTTCTGCAATTGGCTCTGGGGTCATTTTGTAAGGATGCATTTGAGGAAAAACTGAGTTTGGGCCAGAGGGTTATCTTTAGGAGTTTTGCACCTTTAATCAATCTCATTTCTCACCTTGTAAAGTCAAAAACATCTTTTCTGACTGTCTCTTTTAAGTCAATAGGTAGATCCTCCTTGGTAATGGATAAATATAACCTGAGGACAGGTTCTGGTGTTTGCAATTTAAACTCTCTATTATCTGCTTTGGTCTCAATTACAACTCCATCCTGCATACAGTAAATGACACAGTTGAGTTTGCAAAGGAGATCCCTTCCCAGCACGTTTACAGGGCTTGAGTCGCACACTACAAACTGGTGTTGTTCTTTGATGTCTCCTATTTTCATTGGAACAGGGATTTGATCTGATTAGTACGCTGTTGATTTGTAACACCTACAACCTGGACTTCCTTTTCCGAGAGGGGTAGGTCCAGGTCCTAGACTGTTTTAACAGTCCAGTGAGTGGCTGTGTGTCTATCAAGAAAGATACTGGATGACTGCTGACCTTTTCATCTACAGTCAGTAAACTCTGGTCCACTTCTAGGACTGCATCAGGCACACACTCCTCTTCACCCCTCAGGCATAGTCACTGGGGCTGGTCAAAGTCTGTGGAACTCTCCAACATCATTGGAACTGGGCAATTCTGAGACACAAAGGGTTTTGGGGAACTCTGTTACTCTGTAGAAAATAATTTCCTCTCCGCAACTGCATTGGGCCAGGGGAACTCTTTGACATGCCAGGTTTCAGAATCTTTGAAGCTGGCATAAGGGGTCTTTGGTATCTTTCCCAGTACCACAAAATTCATAGCGTGTACATCAATCACAGGTCGATAAGGATTGTAGCGACATTCCAGCTTCCAATGCTCATCTTTGTTACAAATGTGACAAGTTATAACCTTCCTAAGGGAACTTATGATAGTTCTTCGTTTGTTACCTCAACCTCTTTCTATTCCTCCATACGCCATGGAAACCCCCTGAATCTATATTCCAATTCTGGTGTCAATTTCAGGTTTTTGATGGCGTACCTTGAGTCCCTTCATACCTCTGTTCTGCACTAATTGGGTCTGTGCGATCATGAACCTTTCCTAAAGTCCTTTTCGCTTGGCTTCTAACAAGTCACTGCAATGTTTTGCACACTGCAGGATCTCGGCAAGGGATTTACTCTACCAGCAAATAACACCTTTGATGAGCTGGTTGCAGATTTTGGGTCATCGCCCTTGCATGAAAGAGGCGAGGAACCCTCCCATGTTATCTCCCAGTGGTTTATTTAGTCCACTATGCTCCATGTACACCTGCATCAACCTCAAAAGGTATGCATGCACAGACTTTTTAGGTTCTTGGCATGTTCAGAAAATCTTGGGCCAGGTTATTTCCTTGTGGGGAACCTTAATTTTTAAGTGTTTTATAACTTACTCATATTTAGTCTTTACAAAGGGTGAAGGTGCATTCATTCTGGCTACCCAAGGGAGCTCCTGTGTCTGCCACCACATGGCTTGCTTGCATTCCTCATACAAGTCAATTCAAAGCTGCCAATTGATCAACACATCTAAGTACTCCCACAAGGCTTTTGAAATGGTCACAGGTTGGTCCATCTATGTGTACAATTTATCAAGATTTTCCTTTAACTTAGGAACAGAATTCGTAAAATGGAAGTGATCTATCTGGGACCATGGGACATGTACAGAAGCTCCTACCTGTACTTCCCTCAGAGGGTATACCCTTACTGCTTCTACTGCAGCTCCCCCCACCTCCCCTGGCAGATTTCCTTCTTTTGTTTAACTTTAACCCTTTCTTTCTGGGACTACAGTTCTCTCAATTTCTCGGTCTCGCTCCAGCCCCTGATGTTATAGATCAACTCCCTCACATGTGTTTTCAACCCTTGCAACGTCAATAACTTCAACTCCTTCTCACCCATCTTCATCCTTATGTGCTTCTGCAGTTTCTTTCTTGTTTCAAATTAACTCCTCATACATCCATTCTCGCATTCGCCTATTGTGCTATCCTCGCAGCTGCCTTACTCATAATGAGCAATTTGATCTTGTTTTAATGTCCCAAGAAATCAATCCCTAAGTTTCCAATAACAAATTTCTTCAAGCTCAGCCTTTAGCTTAGCAACATTGAATCTCTGGGAATATGTCTTGTACTAGAAGGGTTAACTGGTAGGTTTTCTTTCAGACATTTTTCTTTCCAGTCACCTAAGGTTTTTCACTTTAGCATGCACACTCAATAGTGGCGGCAAGAACAGATATCTGCTTTTGGTTTATTGGTTTATTGTTCTAACTTACAAAAGAATTTCTCTTTGTTCCAGCTGGTGGGTATAAATATTTGAAAATACATGAGCAGAAGTCAATAACTCTGAAACAGTATGCCCCTGAAGAAGGGTTACACCCGAAATGCATTGGGTTTTTGTTATCATTTGTCACAAGTCTAATGTAGAGGTTTAACATATGATTTGTGCATTGCCTATGTTTATGTTTCGTTTGTATTAGAATCTTTGTAACAACTTTGAAGAGGGTTATTAAATTCATGAAAATAAGAAATTAATAAAATGAGTATGTCATTCATTATTTGAAAGATACAGTTTCATTGTCTATACTGTCCTATCATTGGAAGAAGCCCTAGGGGCTTTACAATAGTGCGCTGTTTGACAGGCACGGAGGTTTCCGCACCTTGCATTATATTGTAATACCTGAATACTGCCAGGACTTCCTAAACTACCACAGTGAGCGAGGAGTTACTGTAAGAAATTTTGGAGCTCGAAGTGACAATCAATTGAGATGTCACCTTCACTGATTCCAAAGAGCAGTTGACACGAATCCAAAGTGACCTTGCTTACTACAAGAATTACATGGTCAACCAGAAGATTAAAGTGTTAAAACGCAATTAAGACCGGTTCTCCCATGAGTGGGCATTTCCCTGCGTGGAAGATAATTATTTTCAACCGGGTAACAAAAAAGTACAACAATCAAATTACCAGAGAGGTGGACGTCAACAGGCCAGGAGAATCCCCCAGAACTGGACCTTTGACAAAACTAGCAGTGAAGAGGAAGAGGCAGGGGTACAGCCATTAAACCAGAGCAGAGTAAGGTTCGACCCCAAGAAAAGGTCAAACGAAGACCTGGGAGCCCTGCTTGAGGTCTTTATTAGCGCAGAACCAGTGTTACACGACAAGCCTCTTGTGTCCTTGCGGGGATTCAGGGAAAGAAGCGAATAGCAACCTGTACTTTTTAGAAGCTCCCTTAGTGCAAGCTATAACAACCTGTACTTTTTAGACGCTCCCTTAGTGCAAGTGGTGGAGGGAGTGTCCACTGAGTTTCTCCCTTAAATAGCTCTCCTCAGCAGCAAACCGGTGCTGGGCTTTCAGATTCGTAGAGTCCTCAGTCCACGCCCCTCCTCGCTGTGTTCCTGTTGTCCTAGGGAGCCCCTTTGCTGTTCTCCTGCAACCTTTCCTTTGTCCAGGCCCCTTTGCTGTTCTCCTGCAACCTTTCCTTTGTCCATGCCCCTCTCAGAACCTGATATGTGTATCTAATCCCTGATTCTCCCCGTCTCCAATTGGATGCAGTCGTGTGTGTTGTACTGAGCAACGCGACCGCGGTGAACTTGCAACATTGTTGCATTCCTCATTCCTTTACGCTCGGTTAGAGCGGTTGCATTCCCAGAGCCTTAGGCGTCAGCAGAGTCAGTCGGATACATTGTTTCCTGTATTCGAGCTCACCGCGCCTTGTAATCTGCTGAAGGGGATTGTATTTATTTTTACACGCGCTTGGTGCGCGTTTAGGAAATTCCTTTGAGGATCCTCAAGTAATTTCTTGGCACTTGTTTGGTGCTTGTACATAGGCCTGTTGGTCACATTTTGTTTCTTTCGATATTGACTCACAGGGTTTCTGAAGCCTAAAGAAATCCTCCTCTTCTTTGCATTTATACTCTTTTGTAGAGTCTTAGTTGAGCCTCCAAGTCTGAATTTACCCCGTGTGGTATTCCTCCTTTTTACATTCCAACAGTGGCCCGATCTCCTGTTCATTGCCTGGCGGATTTTCCTCCCCTGCCTTGCTGCTTCCTCCAAGTCCCAGCTGAGTCGCTGTTTGCAGCTTAACAAGATGTCCAGCGGGTAAGAGGGAAACTGGGTAGAGTTTAGTTCACCTTAACTTAGACAGTTTGATAGTTTTACAACCCTATGAGAGAGCAGAGAGTAATTACTCTTATTGTCTTTATTGTCTTTGCTGCAGGTTGTTTCTGCTGTGCTTATTAGGAAACGCCCGCTGGGGGATTCAAGTGAGCTCTTCCAAACCTTGTCCCCACATCTCTCAGGGTCAGTCTGCTGCTAGAGTGTAAACAGGTTCACGCTTCCGTGGACTGGCCTCAAGAGTGTGGGGGGTATTCTCGTCGTTCCTGTGGATTGGGACTACGACTTCACGCAGGTGGGTCTACTAGGCGACAACCAGAGAGGCAACAGGGGGGAGGACAGAGAGGAAGAGGCAGGGCATGCCAAAATCAAGAACAGACATGACAAGCTTACTCACCACGGATAACCTGGAGTCGGGGCAGAACTCCCCTGTGAATAGTAGTAAATTTGTCTGACCACCTACTTACATCCAGCGAGATACGAGTGCTGAATAAAGGTTTTGGGTGTGTATTTACTGACTACGAGTGTTTTTTAATATTGTAATACCTTCAATTACATTTTATTTATCCCTCAGTGCTAACTGTATTTTATTCATACCTTCACTCCTTCACTCCTCTGAGCCTTGCTCCGGTCCACCGCGACTTCGCAGTTTGTGTGGAGGGTGGGCTCTTTCCTCCTTTGCAGCGCTCACACCAATTGAGGCTCACTTCCAGTTGGGCTCCAGGAGGGCGGGACTAGCTTGCGACCTCCTCTATTTCAGATGAGGAGATCGCGACCGCGCAGTGGACACACGCAGTGGGCGTGCCTAAGGCAAGCCCGTCTGCGCCCGTCCTCGCCTGGACATCGCCAGACGCCAGGCATGCTGCCAGTTTCATCAAAATCAGGCTCACCTATGCCCCGGCCAGTCTCTTGGACATTTGAAAAGCTGTCCGCCCTTGCAACAATTCTCCAGGCCTCCTCCCAGAGTGACCATTCTGCTGCTTGCATTGTGGTTTCAATTCCTGGGCACCGATCCCCCCCATTGCCTTCTCCTACCTCACGCTCCAACAACGTTATTAATCTACTTAGCCTAAATTGTTGCTCATTAGTTAAACATCATTCTGACATCTATGACTTGCTATCCGAGGAATCCCCTGACGCCCTCTTTTTAACTGAGACCTGGCTATCCGCTGACTCAGAGTTAGTGCTAGAACTGGCCCTTCCCCAGGGCTTCAATATCGTGACCCTTAACAGAGAGTCTAGAGGGGGTGGCATTGCCCTGATTTTCAGATCTTGTTACACTGGCTCTTTTGTCAAAGAGACTCTAGCTGGCTGTGAGTGCGCTTGCTTCAGGCTCTTTCTGAGCGCCTGCTATACCATGTCTGGGTTACTTATATATCCTCCGCCCTGACCCTCTAAAGAGTTTAGGTCATCACTGGTGGAAAATGTCAATATCTTGGTCACAAGGACAGCTAATTCTAGTGTCATTGGGGATTTAAACCCGCACCTAGAAAATCCCTAGAATGTGGAACTGTGCAATTTACCTGGCGGATTTGGGTGCCTCAAAAAACAAACAGATAATCCGGGGTCTGATCTACCAGTTGCCTGCTAGAGGAGAAAGATAGCTAAACACCTCTGTCATCAAGAGTAAACCACAAGAAAATATGAACGATTATAGAGTTAAGAGACCCTTGCAAATGGTTGGATTCCCAGCACTTACCAATGTCATCATTATCATCATTTGGGTATCCATCCTGCCTTCCACTAGCCCTCTTATTCGGGTGCCTGTCAGCTGACGCAATTGGTTCAGGGACCCACTCACTCTGCAGGTCATCTGCTGGACCCTGTGTTCTCAAATCTTCCTTTGTTATCAGTCTTCACTCCCATTCCAGTCTGTTGGTCAGATCATTATTTGATCTCTATGTTTCTCTCTGGGGTCCTCCCCCCGCAGAAGCAATGTCAGAAGGTCATTTTTAAACGTCCGTGGCATAAACTTGATTTCGCCCAATTTCCCGACTTTCTCTCTAGAAATGCCTTCAGCATGCTAGACGATCCTGATGCTGCTGACAAAGATTTCTCAGATTGCATTTGCAGACCACTTGATGCACTCATTCCGGCGAAGTGGTCAGCTAGCTGTAACTCCAAATCCAACCCATGGTATAACGACGCTCTTGCCACTCTTTGTAAAACCTGCAAAAGGTTGGAACAGGTATGGAGACGGGATTATGACCCTTCACAGAAGAAATGTTATCAAACAGCAATGAAAAGCTATCACAGGGCCATTCACACAGCGTGTGCAGCCTATTTCACTGGGAAAATCAGGAGTAGTGGAAATCCTTCCAAAACAATTTTTCCCATACTGAAGAGTTTGAAACAACCTGGGGTCCCAGCAGTGCCTCCGATATCATCTAACAAGCATTATGAGGCCCTTGCCACCTTTTTTGAAAAGGTGGAAAACATTTACTCATCCTTTCCTCGCATTGTCACGAGTCCTGACCCTGCTTCGGGTCCACTCCCAGTTCACACTCTGGCTGCTCTCCCGCTGGTCTCCTTGGAGGAGCTTCGGTTGGTTTGAACCAAGATTAAATCCTGATCCCCCTTCGACCTCCTCAAACCTGACCAGTTTATAAGATCCTTACCTGTGCTCTTGTCACCCCTGAGCCAGGTGATCAACAAATCTCTATCCAGTGCAGCTGTTCCCTACACTTGGAAGCAAGCAAGGGTGGTTCTTCTGCTTAAGAAACCTATCGTGGATGCTACCAAACTGGAAAGCTATCGCCCGATCTCCCGTGGATCGCTAAGATCACTGAGACTCACGTTAACTCCATCCTTACCTGATTTCTGGAAGTGAACAACCGTCTGGACATTTCTCAGAATGGCTTCCACTCGGGCCACAGCACGGAGTCGGCTCTTCTGGCTGTCATCGAGCATCTCAGGCTCAGACTAGATGAGGGACGTACGTCTGCTTGATTCTTCTAGACCTCAGTGCCCCATTCAACACGGTCTCTCATCGGATCCTCTTACGTAGGCTGAAGGAGGCAGGTGTTACGAGCTTGGCCTTGGACTGGTTTGCTTCTGTTCTTTCTAATAGGGCCTTACAGGTCGTGGCTCCACCGTTTGCCTCCGTGTTTCATGCCAACAAACACGGGGACCCACAGGGCTCCGCGTTGAGCCCCACGCTTTTTAATCTCATCATGCAACCTTTGGCGGTCCTTGCGAGGAGCAGAGGGCTCAGCATTGTATCATATGCTGATGATACTCAGCTGGTGGTTGCTCTCTCGAACGACATTAGGGGAACATCATCCAAGTTTCAGGAGGATTTTGTGGCTGCCACCTAGTGGATGACTGATAATTGTCTCCAACTGAACTCCAGCAAGTCATAGGTCCTGCTGGTGGGGAACCATCAAGAGCTCTGGGGGGGATCGGTGGTGGCCAGACATTTTGGGTTGCGCACCTACCCCAAAGCAGGTGGCGAAAGATCTTGGGTTTCTGGGTCAATTCGAACCTCAGCTTTCAGATTCAAACCAAGAAAGTTGCAGGGACCTGCTTTGGCATACTTTGGGGGCTTAAACCGCTGCTTGGGTTTTTGATCCACCCGTTAGGCAAATGATCATTCAGGCCTTCATTTTATCAAGACTGGACTATGCCAATGCACTGTACATGGGGTAAATAAGCCCGAAACCGTATGAGGAGGGCGCTATCGGGTGGACTCTCTTTCTGTTTACTGGCTGCCAAGCTTTGTAATGCTCTGCCATTTCCCATTCGTTCCATGGAGAACTACTTGGCTTTCCGCAGGGCTGTTAAAACCCATCTTTTTCCCACAGCCTAGTGTCATCTTCTGATCAACAGCCTCTATGTTCTGTTTCAGCGCTGGGACGCCTCTTTGCTGATGCAGCTGTGCGCTATACAAAACATGCTAACATAACCTAACATAACATACCCACACCCCGACATGACACCTTTAAGTTCAGGATGGAGTTCCAGGAAGTAATGAGAAAAATCCAACTTAAACAATTCTTTGTGGATAAAAGCCATGAAGGAGCCTCCGTGTTTTCTACTGATTTACATCGTCCCTCTCAGTTCTGTCCACCTAGTACGGCAGTGGGACAGCGTGTGCTCCAAGATGTCACCAAACTAGAGCAATCTAGCAACCCACACACACATAGTGGTAGACTTGGCATCTTTTGGCGTGTTTCCCCTGAGTTTTTGCTTTCTGCCCTCTTGGTTTTGACTCTGTTTTTGCTGGTGTAAAATTTCTGCACGCTTTTCGCACTGCTGATCAGTGGTAAAGTGCTGGTGCTCCTGTGGTAAATTGTGTTATGACTAGATGTTTGATTTACTTGTCAGTCCCCAGTACAGGCCACTGTGGGTGCGGGGGCTTGTGAGTCAACCGCTACTCGTGGGCCTGCAGCACGGATTGTACCACCCACGTACATAGTCCGAAAAAGGTATAAGTGAATGAAGATTGGTATGCCTGAACTCAGCGTCTAAAGACACAGCCTTTAGCGAGGGTGCCCTTTTCATTCTGAGTTCATAAAAGCCACTTTTAGAAAGTGGGTATTATTTTGCTCAGTCATCCCGTGTGCCTCTGCTGGAATGTGGATTGCCTGTCTGGGTTTTGGACGACAGATGGTTAGGAAGCAGGGTAGCTCCCGATAATCTAGGTAGGTCAGGAAAGGGCTAAATCAACCTGGGCTGCGATGGGGGAAGAGGGAGCAGATTTCCTTGCACCTCAAAGGGCCTGGTCTGCCTCTGACAAAGCTGTCTCCATCTCCTGCCAGGAATTCACACCAGAGAAGGCCGAACTGGTACTGGCCGCGCACAGACACCCTCTGCCTGGAAGATCAAAGGATTTTTGTGTACAAATACCGGGGCCCAGACCACTGAACTTTAGAACTCATCTGGATCAAGAAGACTGCCAAGAAGCAGAGCCGGAGAAGCTGCAAGAAGGAACAACTGCTTTGCTGCATGCTTTGCTGGGCCGACCTGCAATGGCTGCTTCTGTCTTGGACAGTGAAAGGCCTGGACTGGACTTTCTGCAACCGCATTGGTGAGACACTCCAAGGGCTCAAAGTAGAGCTTGCCCCCTGTTCACGGAGTCTCAGGAACATCAAAGACTCCAGGTTCTTCGACCCGCAGCACTGGGGACTGTGTGTTTTGTACTGCAACCCAAAGAACACCACCTCGACGATGCCTACGCCAACCCTGCCGACCCCGTGTCCTGAAGGCACCACAGAGGGCACCGCTGCAACGCCACATCGGGACCCTGGTCTCACAGACGATGACGCTGTTACCATCACCGAGCCGCTGCTCGCACCGCGACCTGTGGGCACCGCACTCTGCACCACCTTGCTACATGACGACGCCGTGGCCTTCCTGAAGCCACTACTTCCCGCCAAGATCGACGCCACTGCTTGCACCATGGTTCGGGGGCACCGCTCATAAGTTACATGACGCACTACCCTCATTCCCATCGATGCCGGTGCCATCGACTCCCGCTCGTCAGCCGATGACAGCTCTTCAGCAACGACGACGACGCTGCTTGCACCGTGACCTGCTAGCACCGCGCTGCACACCGCCTCCATCTCGCACCGCGACCCTGGTCTCACCGACGACGCCATCAGACGCCGCCACCAAGCTGCTGCTCGCACTGCGACCTGGGGGCACCGCTGCCCTTCTTACCGCAGCACCCGATGCCTGTTGGCGCCAGCGCTCCTGATCGCATCAGAAAAGAGCTTGACCTGCAACACTTCAAGGGCCCCATCGCCCTGCATCTCTGAAAGGTACTGTTTGCGGGTCTTCCTCACACTGTAGCTGGCTGCCAACCCCGCGGCCAGCTAGAGCTGTTTTTGGATTTGTGTGCCCACGACGCCGTGGAAGCCCGGACAGAGCTATCCACACAAGGGACTCTTTTCAATCAACGCATTTTTGAATAGTGAACTTCTAAGTATAGTATTGTGGATTTTTATCGTTTTTGGTCTTGTTTTAATTATAGAAAAATATTAGATATTTTTCTAAACTGGTATGGTGTCCTTTTGTAGTGCGTACACTGTATTACTGTTGGTTATGTGCAAATGCTTCACACACTGCCTCTAAGATAAGCCTGGCTGCCCGTGCCAAGTTACCAAAGGGGTGAGCAGGGGTTATTTTGGACGTGTAACTCCCTTATCCTGACTAGAGTGGCGATTTTTGCCTGGCTTTGGTCCACGCCCCAGCCTACTAAAAATCTAATTTCTAACACTGGTTGTCAGCGGTGAGGATAGGACTTACGTTTGCACTTGACTTGCAGTGATTGGTGTGCACTACTACCATATCGCAGACCATTACGTAACACATACTAACCCGTTTTCTTTTTGGCCGATTTTTGTGATCTTGCCAGGTGAACTTTCTGCTTCATCATGCCGGAATCAATAGCATCATCCGTTGCATCCATGGACGTTGCCTTTGAGGAGGATAGGTTGAAGCTCTACACTGTTCAGGAATTGAGATCCGTTTGCAAAAACCTAAAAGTCCAAATCAGAGGCTTCACTAGAAAAGACGAGCTACAAAAGGCGCTGAGGGCCTGGGTAGCAGCCAGAGATGCAAGTGGCCAATCTGGTGACCTTAGTGGAGAGGAGAGGGAGCCCAGTCTTAGGATGGATGTGCTTTTGGGAGGGGGAGAACCCTTCCGACCAGGCAGCAGTGGCCTATCCCCAGAGGAGCTGGAGGACAGGCGGGAAGCAAGGAGAGCAGCCACAGAGCTAGAAAAGATTAGATTGGCCATGGAGGAGAAGAGAATGCTATTGGAAAATGAACAAGGTCTAACAGAGCTGGAGAGTAGGCCCGGCTCTGATGGTGGCAGCAACTCGTCAAGGCAGACAGACCGAATCGTACACATCCCTAGGAATGTGGGCAGAGAGTTCAAGAAGGGGGATGACATATAGAGGTGGTATCAAGGTTATGAGGCCACTGAATGGGGTCCCTGAGGAGAATTGGGGAGCAGGATTGTGGTCTCTGTTTCCAGAGGAAGCCAGGGATACTTTGACAGCTTTGGGCCTAACTTAACCTATGCTGATATGAAGGAAGCCCTTCTCACTAGGTATGGTCTCACTCCTGAAAAGTACAGGAATCAGTTTAGGTCCTGGAAGAAATCTGATGCCAACACATGGCTGGAATATGTGGATGGGTTTTGTCGGTCGTTGGATGGCTGGGTGAAGGGCAGTAATGCGACAGATTTTCGGGGGCTCTACAATTTGATTGCGTGGGAGCACCTGTCTAGTCTATGTTTTGCAGATCTGTGCCAGCACCTGGTCGATAGTAAGCTGACTGACCCCAGGAAGCTTGCTATGGAGGCAGACCGCTGGGTGAGTACCAGGGTCCACAAGAAAGCGTTTGGGGGAGAACCAGTCAAAGGTGGGCTGGGTTCTCAGCAGAAAAGTGGGGGGGACAAGAGTAAAACACAGGAGTTCTCGAGAGGCCCCCAAAATAATGCCCAAGGTAAAGGTTCCCATCCCCCCGGAGATAAGAAGCAAGTGGTCTTCACAGGAAAGCCTGCCGAGACCGGCCCCTGCAAGTGTTTTGCCTGTGACCAGGTGGGGCACATGAAGGGAGACCCCAGGTGCCCAAAGGGGACACGGCCACCCACCGGTGGACCGTCCAAAGTGTTGGCTAGCGTAGCACTTGGGGAGGATGAGGAGTCCCAACAGTAGGGTGGGGACCCCGCAGAAGACATGAAGGAGAAGACATGGTATCTCAACAAATTCAGCAACTGCAACACTACCAATGTGATCTATAGACTGACCTGTAAATGTGGGCTACATTACATTGGTCTAACCACACAAAAGATTAAAATATGGATCCAGGAACATCTCAGCACTATAAAAGCCAGAACACTAACCACACAATTGGTTCGTCATTTTCACGAACAGCAGCATAATTTCGGAGCATTAAAATAGAGAGTGAGTAGTAGGGGATGCATGCAGCATAGAAGGGATGCTAGCAAGAAATGAGGCCCGTTAGATTTTCTCTGAGAAGGCTGACCAATCAGGTCTCGATGATTGTATTGAGTGAAACACAATCAGTAAATGAGCCATTGATGAGGTTGGGTTAGTTACACTCTCCACATTGAGGTCTGTGAGTTGCACTGCCCTAATTATGGATATCAGTGATGGTGGTTATGATAATGTTAATACATTTGCTTTATGATCTTGCTTAAAAGTCTGGGCTGTGATAATGAGATCCGATCTCTCTTGATGGCGTTTTAATCACCTGATCACGTACTCCTATTAATAGATTTCACGAAAAGGTTATTGCGGGAGATCGGTTGTCTAGGGTATTGCATGGAGCTTATGCGTCATGGCCTCGTATTATGAGGATATAGATGGTATAATGCTCATCAAGAGGGGTCTTCCATCACAATTGTTATGTGATGGGTTCCATGTATTAGTGGCCCTATGGCATTTTGCCCTTATCTACGATTTATAAATGTGAATATGCATAATAAAACTGCCCAGCATACAAGAAATTGCATGCAAATAGGCCCGTCTGTGAAGGAACCTATATCCATTATGTTGCAGTTGCAATCCTACAACTGATAACGAATCACTTCTTACCAAAATTCGTGAATTCAGCGATAAATATTGAGGCATAAATGGTGAAAATATTTGAATAAATGTTAACGGAATGCTAGGGTACAATTGTGCATTTCCGGAAAGTTTTGGGGTATGCACCCTGCAATGTTATACATAGAAAAACATTAACAAACCATTCCAAGATGGCGCGCACGTCAGGTTTCGACGTGCCATCATCACATGTAAGGTCATGTGGGGAGGCACGGTCAGGCATTGTACTTGAAGCAGAGCACACAGAGAAATCAGATGAGTCTGTGATGAGACACAGCAGTATACACGTCTGAAACTCGGTATGGGTATGGGAGGCAGTATGTCGGGCAGTGAGAGAGCCTCAAGGGTTGATCCTGAGAGTGCGAGGCACATTGTTGAAGGTTGGAGGATGGGTTCAGCACCCGTTTAGCCTGAAAAGGATGGTCAACGGGGACATGGGCTCCCGTTTGAAAACAAAGGCTCGACAAAGTGCTATATGTACATTGATTTATGAGTTAGAACATTCTGTTGGCCTATGGGTAGGAACTTGATCACTGTGTTCCTGCTTATAAAGAATCTAATTTAATGGCAGCTTTTATTACCATAACCAGAGAAAGGGTAAAAACATATGTGCATATATTTGCAGGTATACGGACGGCAATGAACTGTGCCGCAGGGATCCTATGAGTCAAGGATTCCCTCTCAAAATGGAGGGGAGCCGGTATGAAGTTTGATGGCCTCCACCTGGTAAATATATTATGAATTATGTATCACATATATTACCGTCATGATGTTTGTCAATGGACGTGATGCTGGGTGTCCTGAATGGTTGGTATTTTTAAATATGTTCTTTATTCTTTGTTTACCAGTCACCCAGGATTAATAATTTGAGATCCAGTGAGGTGAAGTCTGGCCCGAGCCCTGAAGAAATTGCCATAAAGAAGAATGGCAATGAAACATGTTGGCCCATCTTAAAGTCGTCTGAAACATGCAGTCTGGTTTTAAATTTGAGTAGGTTCACACCATGGAATAAAATAGAAACGTGTGAATCTTAACTCTATTTTAATTGGAGAAAAGTGGTTACTCTTTCTCACAGTACAGGGTCCTTTTTCTTTAACACAAGATGTTTTTGTGCATACTTTATTCTACTCATTTTTTCACCTCTCATATTTTACACGGGACACTTTTTCTTTCTCTTCACGGATAAGAAAGTTACCGATGATGAGAAACTTGGGCAAACTGGTGAGTATCTATCAGCAGCTCCCATGGTGATGCTTACGTGAGGTACTTTCTTTCCTTCACGCGTTTTTTTCTTCTCAAACATCTTTCAAGGGATAGGGGATGGATGTAGCCATGTAGAATGGTCATTTTATGTTTGGAAAAGATAACCTTTTTGTATGTGGGACATTTTGGACCGGACATGACTGGAAATTACTAAAGCTAGTGGTTGGGGGGAGACATTAGAAGAATGCCCTTCGGGTTCCTAAGAAATCCTATATGTCCTCAACTGTCAGTTTTTTTGTTGGATTGAACCTTTGAGTGGAGGGCAACCTGACTGGTTTATTCCCTCTGATGCTCCTTGTTGTGGACGAGTACCCTAATACTGACAGGACTTTCTAAACTACCACAGTTCTCCATTTGTCTGCTTCTTCTGAATAGAAATCTCTACAACATCAAGAGAACTACATACTCTCACACAACTGCAGACTCTCGATCTGCCTGAGTCATCGTACTCAGTGCGCTCACACCTGTGCACCAATGTCAGAGTAGGCCTGTCTTCAGCCCAGATTGATACGCGGTCGGCTCAAGACTGTTTTTCTACTTCTCTGATGATCAGTCAGGTCCCGCTGTATTTCTCAAATGCAGAAGACTTCTCTTGATTTTCCCATGCCAGCCGACTCCTGCTGCCTTTCCTGAATGCACATGGGTTGTAAACCTATTTAGGGTGCATATAGTACACAGCAGGCCGTTCTCTGAATGGTAAACTGTCAAAGAGCAGAGTGCGTTTGTGTGTAAGGCAGCATTTTAGAGAGCAGAGTGCGCTTGTATTACCAACACATTTTTCAGCACCCATGAAATTGTTCAATCATTTGCTGTCCTTACAGCTCTATGCCTTGGGCTTGGGGCTAATTTATTCTTTTGGGAGGAATCCTTATGTGAAGGTACAGAAAGAAAATGGGCAAGTGAGGTACACATGTAGAGACATAGCATGATTAGAATCTTGATTGATATCAAGTGTGATGTTTTTGATGTGAGCAGTTATCAGTTTCAGTCAGCACTGCGCAACAATATAGCAACCCAGAAAACTAACCAACTACTATTGATACAACATTAAGGTGATAATGAGCATCATGTTGCTAGACTTAAAAAAGAACAATATTAGTGTAACATAGAGGATAAAAAGGCATTATGAAGCTGATTCACAAACATGTTAAGATGTATAATGCTTGTGTTGTACTAACCATTTGATTTATAGATCTCCTTCCCCGCTGTTCCTCTCCCATACCCTTCCCCTCATCAGGCCACTCCAATACTCAGCGCTAAAACAACATTCTGAGTTGGAGGTGCCTGGAGGTGGGCCTTGTGGATCTCAAAGAAGAGACCACTTTGACAGAATAGCAAGCCTTTGAATTATACTTCCTCCCAGTTTGCACAAGGTTTTTACAATGGCCACCTTGGATGATCTTATGAAGGTCATAACCCAAATGCAGAGGGCCTTAATTGAATCCAAGAACGCCACAGCAGCACTCGTGGATAAAGTGGCCCAGTTACAACATAAGGTGGGTGGCATTCCTAGTCAAAGGGACATCAGTCCGCCTCAACACTCTGGCCTGTCCATGCCTACTAATATTGTAGTAAACATACCCACACAAATACCCTTAGCAGCACCAGAGAGTTGTTTTGAGACCCCACTCACGTACAAATCTTCCTTACTAAGGAAAATTTACGGTTTACATGTAGGCCGGGCACCTTTCTTGACCCAAAATCCAGGATAGCATTTCTAATCTCATATTTGTCTGGTGATGTAGCTACCTGGGCAGTGCCTTTGGTCCGTTATGATAGCACACTATTGTACGATTGGCAATAGTTTGTGGCAGAATTTGACAGACGCTCTTTTACTCTTTTACTCTTTTACTCTGTCAGCTGACAGAGAATTGTTAATTAAAGTAAGGAAACACAGACCTGTCACATTTTAACCACCTAGTGGCAGAAACTTCTTGGCCTAAAGAAAAGAGGTTGGCTTGGTTTTATTAAGGGTTAAAGGATGATTTAATGAATGTTCTAGCACAAATAGATCCACAACCCACCTCTTTTCTCTGAACTGTTTAATTTAACTCTGGGGTTAGACCAAAGACTCTCCAAAAGGAAGGGGAATAGAAAGTGATTTGAGAGGTCAATTTGGCATCCAGAAACACTCAGAACCCAGACACAAACCTCTGACACAAACACCAAACCCATAGAAATTGAAACAATTAATCAACCCTTATCGAAGGATGAGAAAGAAACACGGTACCGGAAAGGACATTGTCTATGTTGTGGTCCCTGAGACTGTGTAGGAAGTAGAGGGCAGTGTACTGCCTGGAGGTCTACTAGCTATGCAAACAATAGAAATCCAAATGTCTTGTAAGGATCTGGCAAAGAGAAAACATGTAGAATACATTCAATTTGATTTCATTCAAGCTCCACTATATGGATTCACAAAAACTCAAGTTTCTTTCACCACATTGTCTGACTCACTAAGTGCATCTAGACTCTGGAGTCTCAGGGGGGAACCCTCAGTTGCAGGATGCAGCAGTGGAAAAAGACATTGAATTACCCTCTCAATACAGTCAATTCGCTGATTTGTTCAGCAAAAAGGAAGCCGAAACTCCACCACCACGCAGACCCTATGACTGCCAAATTGACTTGTTGTCTGGAACCAGCATAATCAGTTGTCAGAATTATGCACTGTCAATCAAAAAGAACCAAGCGCTTTGTTCATATATTGACCAACACATAGCCGGTGGCTTGATCGACCTTCTCGATCCCCGGGCTGCGTCCCCTCTCTACTTCATTCTAAAGGCCAAACAGGAGCTGAGCATCTGTATAGATTATAGAGCACTGAACAAGATCACTGTTAAGAACAGGTACTCCTTGCCCCTCATCCCGGTTTTGTTAGACCATGTGAAGTCAGCGGTAACCTACACAAAGCTCGAATTGCAAGGGGCCTTTCATTTAGTCGGCATGAGAGAGGGGGAGAAGTGGAAAATGGCCTTTAACCCCTTCAGTGCCACGCCATTTCCCCCTCCTGTGCCGGGCGTTGCACTAGTGGGTGGGGTTCATGATGAGATAGTCTCGTCATGGGCACAGCGCAACCGTGCTCCATGACGAGACTATCTCGTCATGGGCACTGAAGAGGTTAAGACACACTGTGGCCTCTTCTAAGATCTAATGGTGTCATTTGGGGTTTGCAACGCCGCAGCAGCATTTCAGTTCCTTTTCAACGTTGTTCTGCAAAACTACATGGACTTGTTCGTCATTGTTAATATCGATGACATCCTAATCTACTCAGACATCATAAATCTCCATGAGGAGCATATGTGTGAGGTGCATATCCTCTGAGAAGGACTGGTAAATTGGAGCTCCATAACGAATAACGAGCATGTGCCCAAGGACGGGGACAGTTTTACGTGCTCCTGTCACACCCAAGATAGCTATTCAACAAGGTTGCTGGGAGATGTAGTTCCAAGGGGGCTACTTCGGCCTGTAACAAACAAGAAGAATCAAATGGGCATCAAAATGACAGGGCCACACTATATACACAGCACAAAATGCACAAAGATCACAAAACCCTCAGAGCGTGCTATAATAGCAGCCTCATGGGATTTTCCAAAACGAGCACCCAAATTAGAGATTTGGCACCCTGCCTACCCCTCTGCCTAGGTTGTGTGAGGCAGGCCCTGAACCATGCACCACCCTGAGTCTGGCAACCAAGGAATGAACTGCCACTAAGCTTGATTAAAGCACTTGTATGATAGCAGTGTTATGTCCCTAGCTTGGTGTGATGGATAGCGCCTCACAGCACATCTCACCTTAGCAAACAAGTTCAATAACTCAGTAATTTTACTCGAGGTACCCCTGTCCACCATTATTCTGTACACATGACAACTCCCACATTTGTCAGGTTTAAAAATCCAAGAATATTATCAAGAATGCAATGACTGTCATTCCCACAAATCCAGGAGCAAAGGCCACATAATAATTATTTTCAAGATCCATCCACTGCATTTCACTGCAATATAGCTGTTACAATTCCCAATATACGCTGCATTGCAGCTCACTTCTCATTCGCCCATCGCATGCGCATAGGTCCCTATTGATACTCATATCGTTTCTCTCCAGCCACTTCGTTTTCCGGAACCAGCATCAGGTTGGGACTGGGCCAATTTGAATCTTGGATGAAAACTGGCTGGACCATGACGGTACAGTAACCAGTTCTATTAGATTGTTTTGTGCTGACCGGATACAATTGGAACCATCCTTTGCTACTGGATCTGTCAGCATGCAAACCAGGTCCTCATTACACTGCCAAGAGCACGCCAATTGCTCAGACCAAGAGCAGTGTAGTTCCTCTATGGGCTTTGGTGCTTCCTGACTGGATTCATCTCTATTTTTGGCCGGCTCAAAACTTTCAAGGGAATTGCAACAGTCTCAACAAGAATGACAGACATGGGTCATGATTTAAAGTAATTTATGTAAAGAATTGTTAAGAATGTTTCAAGAAATATATCATAAGCATAGTAAGCAATAAAGGTTATGGATCATAAGTACAAAAAAATCAGTAAAGTTCAATGCAAACTCTAGCATAGATTTGCCTCACAAAAGTGGTAGTTACAGAGGAAATGTACGTCCTGTATAGGACTTTAGCCAAAGGATTTTATACATTACTAAGCAAGTACAAGGTTCTCCGATTATATACCAATGAGGAATAAGCAAAAAGAAACAATTATACTACAGAATATATGTGAGAATTCTTTAATAATACTATTGCATTGAATTAAGTTGCTCTCACAGTTTATTCAAGCAATATATTCACTTGATTATATACACAATAGCTTAAAACAGTTGGGATGTTGTGGTAGCTAGTGTTAACTTCTTTATACATACCATTCTATGTATTCCTAATTCCATGTTATTAGTCAAGTTTCTTTCCCGCAGGTATTCCTCACCTTATTGTTGTTATTCTTTGTATTCATTGGTTGAGCTATGATTCAGTTGGGTACCAGTCTATCATGTATGTGGATGCTCCAGTAAAGAATGGATTTGAACACTTATGTTTAAGTGTTTCTCTACTTCATTTTGGCGACGATTGGTGAAGATCCCGGAAGGAGCATCCACACCTGTTTGCTACTGAAGTCCTGTCATCTTTTCGACGAACTGTACGTAGGAACAAGAAGTTGTTCCAGACTCTACTTTTAGGGAAGAGGTGCCAATTCATATATCTTTGGTGTTCACTATCGGCACAATTGCAGTTGCCTCTCTGCAATTTTGGATAATATAAAGGCAAGTGGCACTGCACGAGAGGGACGCTCGAGACTGTTATGTCAATTGGATTAAATTAAGGCAAGTGGCACAACGCAAGTTAAATGCTCAAGATTGCTTTTTTCAATCTCTAATCGGCTCACACAGGATTTACAACCAGTTTTTGTGCTGCTGTTCATTTGCTTACTTGGTTTAACTTTGGTTTCTGCAACACTTTTGAATTTGGATTTATGCCAAGGCAGTTCCTTTGAGCGAGAACTTTCTTTAGAATTCTGCTCTTGTTTTCTTGCTTTCCAGCTGTGCTCTGCTGTGAGCTTGTTGCTTTTGTCTCACAGTATTACGTATCATGCACATTCAATTGCATGTGCACAGGAACCTGAGCAGTCGATTGTCATCTTCAGTACGTGCGAACGACTACATGCAGTGGTGGCCATATTTTGGGAAATGTCTTGTGTTTTTACAGGCCTATTACGTCCTTTGTTTTTAACGCTCCTCGTATTGTACGAGTGGAGACTGTTTTCTTCACATTATACCAGCAATATTGTCCCCACATTTCTTGCCATTCAGTCAGGTTTGAGATTATATATATATATATATTTCTGTAATTTCTTTTACGCATTTTTAGCATTTTGCTGTATAATCAGTCTTCCATGGTCAATGATAATTGTGGAAATCCTCCACCTGTATTTTTCAAGCGTTCCAATCAGCCCAGCATAAAATGGGACAAATGGCTCAGACATTTTAATAATAACCTTTTGGCAATTGAATGTGGAATATTTCCACACCAAAGAAAAAAGCTTTACTATTAAATTTAATGGGCACTGATGCTGAAGATGGTTTCGAACACTTACCTGCAATGCCACCACCACATTGAGTTGAAGTGGGTGACTATGACTGTTATTCAGAAGCACTGGACAGATTAAGAAAAAGATTCAGTTAGGGACCACATATAGTTTTCTATATACGGCACCAATTACATGAGGAGTCTGTGGGTGCTTATGTTTTCTCTCTGAGGGTTCTTGCTGCAAACTGCGCGTTTGGCGTTGAAGTAGACACCCATATTAGAGATCAATGGATCATCCGATGCTCCAACAAAAGATTCAGGAACTGCATTACATCAACGCAATTCTACATTACAAGAGGCAATAGACATTGCTAAAAGTGTTGAACGTTCTAATAATTCTTTTAAAACCATTAATGTTGACAGTACTAAAGTTGGGGTAGTGGTGTTATCTATTAAAGATAATAGTAAATTGGGGTCTTCCAAAACAAAATCTTCAAAATCATTTACACCTTTTAGTAATGCTAGCACTACATTTTCTTGCAATCATTGCAGTTCAAAAATACATTCAGCTCAGGATAAGCAAATGCCCAGCCAAGTGTAAAGATTGTTTTAAATGTGGCAAAATTGGGCATTTTGGAAATTTCGATTTCAGCAAGGTTAAAAGAGTTTTGATGGTCCATGAATTTGGTATTGAGGAGGAGTGTGAGCAAGATGTTTTGTTGTGTATTAGAGAAGGTGTGACTGTGGGAAACCTGATCTGAAGAATGATATTTGTATGAACTCATCACAAGTGAGTGAGTCAGTTTCTAATAACTATGATGCTCAAGAAGCGCATTTGATTTCTGGTGTCTCTCATGGTGAAGTGGATGTGGAACCTTACGTACCTCCCATGTGTGAGATTATTATTGATTGCAGATCAGTACAAGTTACGGCAGATTCTGGTTCTCCATATGCAATTATTTCAGATTCTTTTTTCTACAAGAATTGGCAAGATAAAAGACTTGAAGCCACTGATGCTAGAGTGTTTGGAAGCAAAGGAATTATTTTGAAAGGATACTTTGTGTCCAAAATTATCTTCAAACATAAAACTATTTTTGGGAAGGTGTATATTGCTGTAGATGGTTTACAAGTGTTGGGATGGAGACATCAAAGGAAGTTTAATCTCACTCTTCATCCTAATGTGAAAATACAGGTGTGTTTTGCTGAACACTAAAGGGTTGTGCAAAGTGTGACGGCTAAAGATAAAAAATTAGAGAGTATTCTTGGAGAACATAAGAGTCTTTTCTGCAAAGAACTTAGTATGGTTAAAGGTTTTTCGCACCATATTCAATTAAAAAAGGATGCTGTACCTGTAAAACATAAATTGAGGCATGTTCCATTATCAGTTCGAGCGCATTAGTCTCAAATGTTTAAATAAATGTGCAGAGAAGGAATAATTGAACCAGTTAATTCATCAGAGTCGGATTCTCTGATTGTTTTAGTAAAAAAAAATTGAGAACTTAGGCTCTGTTTGGATTTGAGGCCTGTAAACATTCCAACATACTAAGTAGAGTGTTAGCCATTTTGTAAGAAAGTGACATGACTATTCGTCTTGATAAATGCAAATTCCTCACTCATAAAGTAGAGGACCTAGGTCCCATGATTTCCAAGTGTGGGATTTTCTGAAGAAAGATTTGTTAAATTCTATTTGGAATATACAAATTCCCAAAAGTATGTACCAACTCAAATCTTTTTTTAGGTTTGTGCGAGTACTACGCAATATTTGTACAAAGTTTTCTGATGTTGTCCTTCCATTAAGCTCTTTACTCAAACAAGGAATCAAGTTTGAGAGGTTAGAGGAACATTCCTTAATATTCAATGGTCAAAAGGAAGCGCTCATCAATTCTAAACGATTGTTTTCTTTTTCCCATGATGCTACCAATGTGGTTCCTGTGGATATCAGTGCTACTGGTCTTGGAGCGGTTCTGAGTCAAATTAAGGATGTCTTGAACGCACCATCACATTTGCTTCCAGACCACTTACTACAGTTTAGTCTAGGTATTCCACCATTGAGCATGAGGCATTGGGATGTACATGGCCAGTTGAACATTTCAAAATGTACTTATGGCGGAAACATTTTCATCTAAAAACTGACTATAACCCACTCATTTCTTTACTTTTGAAACATGACATGGGTAAAGCTTCCTCCAGGTTGGTTAGAATGTTATACAAATTCTATGAATATAATTTCACTGTGACATACATACCCAGAACACAGAATTTTCTGGCTGATTTTTTATCTAGTTTATCAGGAGATGTTTTGTCATCCCCTAGTTTACCAACACAAGAAGAATGTGTTATAGTATCTTTAGAAGATGCAGTACTTTCGGTGGGGGAAGCTCTACCTAAAGAAGAATAGTTGTTAGCCATGTCAAGGAATGGCACGTTTGAAACACTCAAGAACTATATTTTAGAAGGTTGGCCTATAAAAAACATTTGTCAAAAGAATTTCAAGTTTTATGGAAGGTTAAAGATGACTGATTGGTTGAATGTGATGTGATTTTAAAAGGAAGGCGTTTTGTTCCATCTCGAAACATCTGCAACAAGCTTGTTTCAATTGCTCATTTAGGTCATATGGGTCAATCTAGTACCATTAAAAAGGTCAGAGAGTTTTTTTGGTGGCCATACATGCACAATGGCATTGTTAGGTTTGTGGAAAATTGACCTTTATGCATTAAGTCTGACAAAGTTTTCAAGACTCAACAAGTTGATCATGTTCAAACCACTTTACCAAATAAACCTTGGACTAAATTGGCTATGGATATTTTAGGCCCTTTTGAAGGAATTGAATTTGGAAAAACTTATATTTTAGTTCTTATTGATTATTTTTCAAAATGGGTGGAGCTAAAGTGGATTTCTCAACCTAATACTGTAGCTGTTATTGATTTTTTGCAGGAGGATTTCAGAAAAGGGGGTTTTCCAGATTTTATTGTATCTGACAATGGTACTCAATTTACTTCTTCTGCCATGCGTGACTATTTTAAGTGTGTAGGAATTTGTCATCTTAAGACAGCTTTATATTCTCCAAACGTAAATGGTTTGGAGGAGAAATCTAACAGGACACTGGTAGAAGTTATCCACATCGAACACGGCCCTCTTCATGAATGCCATACAAGCGTCCCGTGAGGCCCTTGAAAACAAAATCGGGGAGGTGGGGACGGAGGTGACGCTCCTGCGGCAGGACTTCAGCAATTTAGCTGAACGCATCACGAATACAGAGACCAGGATCGGGGAGGCGGAGGACACTGTGCAGGCCCTGAAGAAAGACCTAGTGGATCTCAAAGCCTCTCATAAGCAACTCCTATGGAAGGTGGACGATGCCGAAAACAGGGCAAGACGTAACAACCTCCGTTTTGTAGGCTTTAGGGAAGGACTTGAGAAATCAAATATGGCGGAGTTTCTCCACTCATGGCTGTTACGCACATTCCCGACAGATAAATTCTCCACTTGCTTTGTAATTGAGAGGACACATAGAGCACTGATGGCGAGACCGCCGGTTGGGGCGCGACCGAGACCAGTCATTGCTCGCTTTCGGAACTTTTTGGACCGAGACATGATACTACAAGAAGCTCGGTAACTTGGGGTCATCCGACACGAGAACGCGCACATTATGTTTTTCCCGGATTACAGCCAGGAGGTACAAAAGCAACCGCGTTCCTTTGACTCAGTTAAAGCCAAGCTGAGAGCACTTCAAATACAATATATGCTGTTATTCCCTGCAAAGCTGAAAGTGATCTACAAGGAAAAGTCCTATTTTTTTCATTCCCCAAAGAGGCCTGGCAGTGGCTGGAGGAACGCCCACCTGTAGGCAGGTGGGCGACAGGGGACCGAGGGCCACCGGAGCGGGATCACCCTGGGGGAGACTCCCGAGGATCACCGAGGCTGCAGCGAGTGAGGCGACGGCGAGGCAGCCGGGACTTGGCGGCCGCCCCGTACGGGGCCTCTGGAACTTGGAGAAGGAGACGGAACAGTACAACCTCCCTCGACTCGGTCCGGCTGATGGGCTTGCGCTTTCGCTGCCTGACAGAGAAGGCACGTTCGGAGGGGGAAGATGAACCTGGTGATACCGCCTCGGAAGGGGAGGGCCTGGAAGGACGATCGATGCATCCCCTGGTGGCCGCCATAAAAGACATGGAGCAGGGACAAACGCAAGACACAGAGACCTTGAGGGGGGAACCGCAGGATTCCAACTCGTGATGAAGGGACACAAGGGGTCAGCCAGTCGTGGACACTGTAGCTGAGAACACGCAAGTTGTTGTCCGCCCCCCTCCCTTGCTTTTTCCCCCTTTTTATTACGGTTTATTTTAACAGTATTTGGACTGCTTTATATTGTGCTATTGTTTCTTCAGTTTTATGTTGTGGTTTATGCTTTGGTACAAAATTCCTGCAGAGGAGTGAAGCGGGCAAGTTCGTAGCGAGGTTAATAGAGGGTGGGCGACAGACCTCCTTTACCTGAACAGCTGTATCTCTGTTGTTAGGATGGCGATGGGTCTGGATGGGGGAGGGGGGTGGGGTGGGGGGTATTCTTGGGGTGCGCTAGTTGGGGGGTTGGGGAAGGGCGGAAGGGTTCAGAGGGTGGTTGGTTGGGGGCGGTTTGAGGTTCTGGTTCTTGTTTCTAAGCATGTCGCAGATGGAAAGGTCCACGACACCTACAGGCCCTACACAGGGGACCTGCCGGGACATGTCCTGACCCAGTTTGATGTCTTCTGGAAGGATGGGTGAACCCGGGAAAGGGGAACAAGATGATAGATCGATCAAAACCCTCACCTGGAATGTAAATGGACTGGGTACAAAGATAAAGAGGGAACTGGTCATGGCCTTAGTTAAACGGAGGGCCCCTGATATAGTACTGCTGCAGGAAACACATCTACAGGGGACACGATGCGGATTCTTGGCTAGAGGGACGTGCAAGGTACTGGCACATGCAGGGTACATGTCAGGCTCCAGCGGGGTGGCCATTCTAGTGAGGAAATCCCCCCCTTTCATAGTTACAGATACCTGGCTCGGACCCACAAGGTACATATGTCGGAGTGACTGGGACATGGAGATGCCAGAAGATGACGGTGGTGTCAGTGTATGCGCCCCCTAGGCTACAGGCAAGAACCCTTGCACGGGTGACTGATATCATTCTGAACACACTGGACTCACAGCACGTGGTGGGTGGAGATTTTAACGACGTGATGCACCCTACATTGGACAGGTCCGGGGAACAACTGGCCCCCTCGGTGCACTCCCCTCTAGCACGATTTACTGATACGGTAGGGCTGACGGACACCTGGAGATGGCTTCATCCAGAGACTAGGGTGTACTCTTATTTCTCAGGGGTGCACAAGGTGTACTCCAGATTGGATTATGTCTTCCTACCCCGCCATGTGCTGGATGTGATGAGCCGAGCAGAATTCCTAGCACGTGGCATCTCAGACCACTCGCCGCTGTTGGCGACGCTGGGACTGAGACTAGGGGCGAAGGCTGGGAGGTGGAGACTGGCTGCATAGGATCTACAGAATAAGGACCTCTTACGGGGATTCAGGGCGGACGTGAAAGTCTATCTGGCAGACAATTTGGGCTCCGTGGAGTCGGGAGTGACGATCTGGGAGGCAATGAAGGCGGTCCTCCGCGATAAAATACAAAATAGGATAGCTGAGGACAGGAGAAGGCAACAGGGGGGCATTAGGGACCTTGAAACGCGTATTCTGGAACTGGAACAGCAACATGTCATGGGCGATGGGTACCCGCGCCCCGACGGGTGCTAGACGCCCAGAAGCAGTATAAGGACATGACGAGTAACGAGGCCAGGGTGCAGGCACTGGCAACTCTGCATAGATTATACGATGTGGGGGATAAATCAGGGAAACTGTTGGCATGGCTGAGTCACAGAGAACAGGAGGTGAGGTGGGTTGATCAGGTGATGGGTGCAGACGGCCGGCCTAGTAGAACCGACGCTCAGATAGCGCAGACATTTGCAGATTATTATGAGGAATTTTATGGGGCTAGAGACCTAGGCACGACGGCCGAGATCAGTCAGTATTTAGAGAAGGTTGAGACCCCCCAGTCTAGATGTGGAGGAGCGAGAAAGCCTGGAGGCAGAGATTACTGCAGCAGAGGTACGGGAAGCGATTGCTAAGCTGCGCCCGGGGAAATCTCCTGGCCCTAACTGGTTCCCAGCGGAATTCTTTAAAAGAACGGCGGACCTCCTCACCATGCATATATTGGCGCTATTCAACGGGGTGCTGGAGGAAGGGATGCTCCTGCCAGATCTCCGCATGGCCACAATAGTACCTATCTATAAGCAGGGCAAACCGCCGGAGGTGTGGTCATCATACCGCCCTACATCGTTATTGGATGTAGAGGAGAAACTCTTAGCGACGATCCTGGCCCTCCGACTTCGAAAGGTGGTTTCAGGCCTGATTCATTTAGATCAAACAGCTTTTTTGCCAGATAGGGCGACTAGACACAACCTGCGGAGGACACACAACTGGTTGATGGAGGTATGTGTACGTGAGGAGCCCCATGTGTTTCTCTCCCTAGACGCTGAAAAAGCGTTTGATGCGTTGCATTGGCCCTTCTTAGATAGCGTGCTGATAAAGTTTGGATTTGGTCCGAAGTTTAGGAAGTGGATTACGCTTCTTTACGCGGACCCACGATCGACGGTTAAAGTTAATGTTATCCTTTCGGAGGACTTCCCCATAAGAAGAGGGACCTGTCAGGGATGTCCCCTGTCTCCGCTACTATTCGCCCTCACCATAGAAGTGCTGGCATGTGAAATACGGCAGGATAGTCAGATAGCTGGTTTTAAAATTCACCAAGGTGAGGGGTATGAAGAGAAGATCTCGCTGTACGCGGATGACATCCTGCTATATGTTACATCTCCAGAGGTCTCGATACCGCGCCTATTTTCTCTGCTGGACCACTATGGGTCACGCTCAGGCTATACTATAAATTGGCATAATTCGGTCTTGTACAATCCCGGGGAGGGAGACCTGGGGCTGGCTATACCCGAGGCATTACAGGTGACAACTGAAGGGTTTGTATATTTAGGAATTTACATAACAAGTAGTAGTTCTGTCTCATATACGAAAAACATCCAACGGGTTCTACTGAACTTTAAGGAGGATGCGTGCAGATGGAAGACCCTCCCACTCACAATGCTAGGGCGGGCGGCGATGTATAAAATGATCACTCTATCGCGGTTCCTCTATGCACTACAAAATTTGTATTCCCCCCTCCCGCGTCAGGTTTTTCAAGAAAAATGAGGCCCTTAGAGAGTTGCTTTGGTTGGGGAAACAGCCTAGGATAGCGCTGGAGACCCTACAGAGAAACCAGTATAATGGAGGGATTTCACTCCCCATCGTGGAGGCATACTACTGGGCGGAACATCTCGCACCAATAAATGATTGGTTACATGCCCCGGCGGATCACCCCACGTATAGATTGGAAAGGGTGAAATTAGACCGTCGTACATGCCTGCACTATATATATATGGAGGGAAGGGGAAGGCAGCACTATTATCGACAATAAGGGTGACCGTAGAGCTCTAGGACAGGGCGACAAGACGAATCGGATGGCGACACAAACCGTCGAGACAAACCCCAATCTGGAAATGTGCATGGTTGTGGGAATTAGATAAGCTGAAAGGCTTCCGGCGGTGGGACGATATTGGCATTTCCGTGTTGGGTGACCTCCAGCGCCGGGGAGCCTTGAAGTCCTTCCAGGAATTAAGGGCAGAGTACGGTCTGCACTTCTCTCAGTTTCTAAAGTATGCGCAAATACGCCATGCTTGGCATGCAGAAGAGGCGCTGTCGAACCCCTTGCCGGAATATGCTCCGCTGGAGGGCCGCCTACTACAGGACCAGGTTCAGGCCAAGCTAGTTTCCTTGACTTATAAAACCCTACTTATCAACATGCCGGAAGGACTGGTGAAACTGAAGAGTGTGTGGGAATCGAATCTAGGGGAGATGGACATGCTTGATTGGGAAACTGCCCTGATGCACCCTAGGGAAGTGACAATAAAATCTCGACTCCGACTCATCCAATTCAAGATCCTCCACAGAGTCTACTATGATCGACTCCGCCTACACCGGATGGGGCGGGCCACCGACCCTAGCTGTTTGCAGTATGGACATGCCGAGGGCAACTTTTACCGCACAATTTGGGTGTGTGGGGTCCTCCAAAGTTACTGGGCCAGGATAATGAGAGAACTCGGGGAAATACTTGAAATGTCCCTACACCTGGAGCCCAAATTAGTTTTACTGGGGACAACGAACAATATAGATCTGACTCAACCCCATTTCATCTTCCTGATATTAGCATTAGTGGTGGCCAAGAGGGATGTGGCATGGGAATGGAGAGCCCCGAACCCCCCGAAGCTTGACAAATGGAGGAGGGGAATGGACATATATATGGCGGCTGAAAGAGTTACTTACAAAGCGAGGGGCTGCCCGAATTTTTTTTCCAGAGTGTGGGGGAAATGGCGACGTTATTATGGCCTGGATGGGGGGCTCTGAGGGGGTAGAGAGGGTTATTCTGGCAGCCTTATTGTATATGGGAGGGACTTGGATGCAGCTAATTTCCTACATGCATGGTGGGTTCTTCTATATCAATGCATTGATATGTTTTGCACTATGCTGGGGGAGGTGGGCAGCGGGTGGTGGTAGGGTAGAAGGTGGTGGACGATTCGATGTGACATGCTTATTGTGTTTTATGTTGGAAATGCAAATAAAAAAGAATAAGAAACTAACATTAAATGAATAAAACTACCAGTACATGTTCAAAAAGGTTGTTGCAAATTTTCTGATATGAGGAAAATTGTCAAGTTGGGAAAAACTTCAGCTTTATTGGACAATGGTACATAGTGGTGTATTTCTAGATTAGCGAAAATCAATTCTCCTTTGCAAATATATGTCGATGTAACTGATGAACCTGACTTTGGAGGTGAGTCAGTTACAAGTAAGGTTTCAGATGACATTTTAGAAAAAACTACTAGTGAAATGCCTGACATTTTAAAGAAAAGGAAGAGAAAGAACCAGGGCCGGGTAGGCGAAGCCGGACCCGATAGAGGCCCGGGTAAAACACCATCCGGAGGCCCTCCCCTGCCCCCATTTGCATGCCTGCTAGGCCGGCGGGGGCCAGGATTGAGCCCCTCAGGCATGACAAGCCCCCCCCATCAGGGGGCAAGCTAGTTTGGGCGAGGGGGATATAAAAGGGGGCCAACAGCCCGAGTAAACACATGTATCCCCCTCGCAATAGGAAGGGGAAGAATCCCACCCACCCACACCTAAGAGACAGGCGTCGCTGCCGCAAGGGTAGAGCGGCAGCGGAACAAACTCAACAAAATTAGTCAAAAGAAAAAACTTACTAGAAGGTAGATGGAAGGCTCTCACAGTGTCCTTGGGATGCCTCATGGCAGGGGCACAGAGGGAGCCAAGGGGCGGCATGCCGCCATAAAAAGAGTAGAGGTGATGCTCCCGCAGGATCCTAGGGATGCCTCACGGGAGAGGTACAGAGGGAGAAGATGGCAAGGACTCGGCCTCAAGAAAAGTAGAGTAGATGCTCAAGTAAGGTTCTTGGGATGCCACACCGCAGGGACCACTGGGAGAAGGGCGGGCACGCAAAAGGGTTACAGGGCGAGCGGGACGGCACTTGCCGCCCGGGCAAGTCCAGATGGACACCCTCCAAATCGGTAGCAAGCTGACGTCTAGACCCGTGAATCGGAAGCCTAGAATAGGGGCCCCTCCCCTCCCAGGTGATTGAGGAGGCTGGGTCCGTAATGCAAGAAAAAGTATAAGGAGCAATAGAAGTAAAGAAATAACATGGACAATAAATAAATGTGTATATGACCATGAACAATCGAAATGTATAAAGTTATGTTTTGATGAATAAACTGCGACCTTTTCAGGCACCAAAGAAAGTTGTCAGTGGTGACTTAAGGTAAAAGCGCGCAGTTGGTGGAAACGGGCAAGGGGATCGGGGCAGTACGACTCGCCGCCTGGAGGGAGTTATACCAAGTTCACTTTTAAAAGCATAAAGGATCAAACAACGTTTACAACAGCCAGCAGTCCGCAGTGCTCCACCGCCACTGACCACATTACTGACTCTAGTGTCAACCATCTATTCAAGTGTACACTTTCCAGATAGAACCCACACCATTCTACAGAATATACTAACACTAGTGCATAGAATAATGTAGAGATACAAATATTAAATAAGGATGACACAAATAAACCATGCCCATATTGAAAATATGAAATAAGCAGGCATCTGTTTTTAATTGTGTATAAGATAACTCACTCTTTATACATACAATCCTATAGTGCTATTCAGATCGAACTCAGTAGAGTTTAAGGTCACGGTTGGCAATTTGAACAGTCTGCACTAGACAGTTTTGATTTTTCTGGAGAGAGTGAATATAGTGCATGTGTTTGTTAACTTATCTGAATGCGAATACCTTGTGTTGGAATTAAGGACTCTTAGACGCAGTCACTATCCGATCACCTCAAGCCAATGAAGAGAAACACTTGATAGTTTCACTATAGAGCAAGTTCAGACCGTATTTGTAAGGAGTATAAGTTCTTTCAAGGACGTCATATGTTCTGAACTAGACAAGTCACAAAGCTTGAAGACCAACACGGGTGCTGACGTCATAGAATCAACCATTCTGACAAGAGAAGTGGAAGCTGCGCACGGGCACCTTAATCCAAGCTTCACGATGGTCACACGGTGACTGCTCAGCATCCTTCCCCACTTCTCCCTTCTTAAACCACACGTACTAAACAATGGCTTGTCCGGTACCATCTGTTAAGCGCATGGGTGCAGGCCCTAAAGGGTTCAAACCAGATGACCCTAAGAAATTTAAAGCAACAATAAAAACGTCAGGTAAGAGGTTGGATATTTTTACTTTCCCGTGAGTCAGATGAGTATTGTTCTCCAAATACGGAGCCGCTATTTTTAGTGTTTCCACCACAATTGCACATTTCCATTGTCAAAAACACAGTGCAGAATTTGGCAAACGGGAGGGTGAGAGGTAGGTGAGGTACGGACAACTGAAACAATCTGTAATTGAATCAAGAAAATGTGTTCCATGCTGTATCCTTTGACCGGATAATAACCTAAAAAAACACATCTATTAAGGACCAAATATCAGCATCCGTTACATCGAGGTCTTTGGGCAAACACTCATATAACTTTTAGTATTCCTGTTTTTAGATAAGTGTTTATTATAAATGTAATGGCTTTATCAATTTAATGTCGAATTCTTGCGCTGTTGAGCTTAAAACAAGGCCAAATGTGGGGAGGCCACAGAGGGTAACACATCTCTTAAGTTTGAAATGTTTTTGTGGATGTATAGTTTGCATTTCAGTTTCTGATTTCAAAGAATCTTTCTTGTCTCATAAAGAAAATGTATGAGGATTTTTTTACAGGCGGTTGATGTAACATTGCACTGAGCTGGTTTCTGTTGTATATTGTATGTGTGAAAATGTGACACATAACTGTGGCAAAGTAGACCAGATATTCTTAGCTTTTCTTCTTAAAAGTATTTTCTTAAGCGTATATAAACGGTATAGATCTAGTCCTGGGTGAAACCGAGCATGGGTGACAATTATGCTACACAGGTGTTTATTTTAAGTGCACAAGAGAATAAGTGCACATGGGAAGTGACGGCTGCAGGCAATGATGCAAGTTTAAAAGTTGGCGCTCAGTAGCCGTCATGCTTAGGGGATTTATAATTTAATTAAGTCAGTGTGTCCTGTTTTGTTGACTGTTACGCCGAGTGGGAGGTTCGGAGATTTATAGGTCTTATAGCTGGCCAGAGCTTGGCTCTGAGGGTGTAGGCACAGCCCATGTAGGCACATTGTGGGAATTTTCAGAGCTCCACACAAAATGCTACTTTGCATCTGCAACTATCCCAATACACTAAACATTCACTGGCAGGTCCACTAGGTCTGGCTTTTAACTAAATGAATTTTCTTCATCATTGATTGGCCAGATTGTGAATGAGTAAATGTGGGAAGGCTTAAACATATGGGTGAATAAGTGGATGGATGATTGCATAGATTACTAATTTGAGAGTGAATGGGTGAGTGATTGAGGGAACTAACGTATCATTGAGAAAGTAGTTGCATGGATGCATGGGTGAATGAGTGAGCACTAGATATGTGCAGACAACACTGTAGGCAGAGACCTTGCAGAATTGATATTGTTATTAAGATGGTAAGAATTACTAATATCATGTCAGAGGAAGCATTGCATACAAGCTGGGCACCATTGTGCCTATAATATATATAGCATTACTACTACAATGCCAGTGAGTCAAGACATTTTGCAAGTAAATCTAGGATCCCCACCATTGCAGCAGGTCCAACATTATGCCAGAAGTGGGAACCATCTTTTTTGGATATCCAGAGTATGTACATAATTGAACTAGATTTGCAGGGAGCGCACTAATCCATGAGTAGAGGTTGTTGCTTGATTCAAACAGGAGTTCAGTAATCTCATTTGTTACAACAGTTATAGATCTGGGTTTTATCAAATGGGATTACTAAATAAATACAATGATGGCATTGTATTATTTATAAAATTAGATTACTGGAAAAAGGGCTCTGTATATAGAAATATATGTTCGCAGGAAACTTTCCATTACACTTCTAAAAGCCATGTTCTCTTTAGCAGGACCATTTTATAAAGGACAGCAGCTAACAACGTGTTACTCACTTGTGTATTTGAAACCTGGGCTTATTTTTCTCACTTGGACCGACCACTCCATTGTTCACTTCAACAACACTAGCTCACTGACCCCTGCTCCCCATTTGGCTAACAGCACCCCCCACCGCAGCTGAAGGAAAGTATCAAATGACATATGAAGTAACACCCTCAACACCACCTACCCCATCTCCTCCAACAACCTAGACTGAATGTCAGAAACTTTAACAACTGGATCACCAACTGCTCCGACAGCATCACTGCCATCGGCAACAACACCCACAGAAGGCCCACCAAACAGGCTAGCTGGCACACTGAAGACTGTAGTGAAGGATGATCATTGAATCCAGGTAGTTGATAAAGTATATTTATTTTAAGTAGATGTTACAGGAAAAGAGTACATTCATTAAGTAAAAGTAAAGGCAATAAAAACCCCACCAGGAGCAGGATGGTACCAGCTCAGCCCTAACTCTCAACTGAAATCCTAGAGCACTGCAGCATTCTATTACATCATCATGATGTCAACATTCTACAGGGCTAGGCAGGAGACTGTGGGGAAGGAAGTGTGAAGTGCAGTCACTACACATCTTCCCCTTATACAATAACAACAAAAATATAAGGCTTAAACAATGCAGTAAGAAGAAGACAAAGTAGAGAAGAATAAGAAAAACACTAAAAGAAAGAACAGCAAGAAAATCACATCAAGAATGAGAATAGGAGAAAGCAATAAAAGCATAAGTTGGAACAGGTATACAACACATGAACAAAAAACTAGAAAACATGAAAGAAACACTGCTAGGGTGCGCTGAGAAGGACAAGAACTAAGCCAGGAAGTAAGAAGAAAGATAAGCAAGGATGCAAGAAGGAAGGTAGGTCATCTTCTCCTTCAATGACAATATAGGAAACAAAGAGAGGAAAACACAACGAAGAATGCACAGAAGGACGTAAGGTAACACGTATAGAAAAACGTTCAAGATACAGCGAGGCACACCAGTTGGCCATACTGGAATGGATGCATGAATCAAAGAACGCTGAGCGATGAAAAGAAAACAGAACAAATAAAAGCAAGAAAATTACTCCAACAGGAGAACATGAGAGATCTCCAACACATGAATGAGAAGAAAGGTGAGGAAAAGAAAAACTACATCCAACAGGAGTAACAATAATGAATGAATTAAAGGAAAATCTTACTTGCCAGGAAAATGTCAGAATGAAAACTTTGCGCAAAATAGAACAGAACCTGGCATAACTTAAGAAGAACATTCAACAACAGGGGTTCCGTGCACCGAACCGCTGTGAGAAAACTCATGAGTATGACTTAAGAATGAATATGAAAATGCAGGAGTTGACATCCTAGAACAAGAAATTTTTCATAGAACTATGTGAAATAAAACATATTCTAAATTAAAACCTGTGATGAAATACACAGTGCAAGAACTTAAGTGAAAGTGCGAAAAAATTCTGCAAATGTATAAGCATTCAAACAAGCATATTAAATTAAATGCTTCATCAAAATTCGAAGAAAGTGTGATCAGCTGATCAAATCGGTGTGGAAAGTCATATCAGAACATAACAACAGCATACATAGAATATTCTCAAAAGAATACGTGCAGAAACATAACAATAGATAAATACATATTGCAGAAGCAAACTCCGGTGAGCGAAGTAAAAACAAAGAAATAAAATAAGAAAAGTAGTCACCGTTGTCATCGAGTAGAAATGTTGAAAGAAATAAAGTACTCATGCAATTTCGTGCCATTTTAATGAGGAAGGTCACATTCACTAAGTAGAATGAAAACGAAGAGTTGTTAAGGTGCTCCATTCATTATATTTTAACAATATTGATTGTCCAGACGCGATAGTGCTGCAAAACCACTAGGTGTCACCCTTGAATTAAATCTGCCCTTGAAGAAACAGTCCCGGTCAAATAAACTTCCACACACATGTGATAGATTCAGTAATCGGCAATAAGGCTGAAGATTGCACAGAAATGCCGGTCGCAAAGTTGAAAACTCTTCAGCAGTGAAAGCCATGGCGGAATGAAAATGTAGAAGACCTCAATAAGGTGCAAATCGCAACTTAGAAAACACATCATGTTGGCAGAATGAGGAATTAGAAACACTTGAGGTGAATGACGATGTTGGTAAAAACTTTATTGCGCTTGACTGTAAAAACACGTGGTTGGCAAGATACATAATGTGCGGGGAACTGCATACAGAGTAAATAGTATAGGCCAAACATAAAATGGCGGCACGTTTTAGACGTAGTTGCAGGGTGGCTCACGGTGCGCTTGTGCACGAAAACGTCCCCAAGGAAGCAGAAAAGCACAGGAACGTCACAAAAGGACTTGAGGAGCTGTGCATCAATCAGGTAAGGGTGCGCGCTCTATGGGGTGCTCGCGCCTGCAATTTTAAAAGGAGAACGGTGGTTGAACTGACAAAGTGAAGGTTGCTATTAAAATCGGTAAAAACATGAAGAACAATTACCGAAAAGCCTAATGCCACCGAAATCATAAAATTAAGAGTAGAAAAATGCACCAATATCCTTTTCCTCAGTAAAGTTGAAAAAGTTAACGCATTGAAAGCAGAAACAGCACGAAATGAAAGTCAGAAAAACGTTGCACCCATTGAAAATAAAATTAATTCAGTTTACAGTGCCCCTCGCTTACAAATTAATTCAGATTACAGTGCTACTCCATCTGCCAGATGACTAGACTAAACCTCACACTGCTCATTCCTCTATATGCAGAAAAGTAATTTCTCCAGTCTACCACAGGGTCGATAGCAAAGAACTTATTAGTGCACTGAGGAACTTGATGTATAGAATCACAGCTGAGAGGAACACAGAAATTGTAAACTCGCTACTGAAAGTGGAGAACTCCAAATACACGAGCAGGCAGGCAGCAACATCTTTTAAAACAGCAGGAGAGGCCAGCTTAAAGTCAGGAAATTGCAACAAAGACTGGAATCAAAAAGGTATCAATTACAGCAGGGACTGGCAATTTGAAGAAGAGGGCGACCGGTGGATTGGTCACTGGTGGGGCTAGCCAGTATGCTTGAGAAGGAATACAAAGTTCATAACCTTGAAGTTGCTTGGAATTTGAAAATCCTTGTAGGTTTCTTAGTTGCTGAAGGAAGGTTACTTAAAAAGTGAAAGTCCATAGAATTTGAATCCACGCAGGGTTTGAAGACGAAATCGTCGCCAAAATAAGTGTAGTGAAGGATGATCATTGAATCCAGGTAGTTGATAAAGTATATTTATTTTAAGTAGATGTTACAGGAAAAGAGTACATTCATTAAGTAAAAGTAAAGGAAATAAAAACCCCACCATGAGCAGGATGGTACCAGCTCAGCCCTAACTCTCAACTGAAATCCTAGAGCACTGCAGCATTCTATTACATCATCATGATGTCAACATTCTACAGGGCTAGGCAGGAGACTGTGGGGAAGGAAGTGTGAAGTGCAGTCACTACAAAGACCTCAGAACTAATTAAACAAAACAAAGGAGATGGCACAGAGCAAGGATACTACTGACAAGACCACCTTGAAAACAACCCTCAACTTCTACCACAGTCAGTTGAGTGGATCAAAGAAAAAGGCCTTAGCCTCACACTTCGAATCAAGCTCCAATAACAGCAAGGAATTCTTCAACATTGTTAAAAAATTCTCTTTTTACCCTCACAGGAATTCTGTGACAACCTTGCAAACTACTTCATGACAAGATCGCCAACATCTACTGAAATGTTATACCTCAGCCCAAGGCCACCAACCCCTTCAAGCAACACAACAGCCCTGCTATTACCACAGACATCCGACTAACTGAATGAAGCCAGGTTGCCCTACAGGACACCGTCTCCATCATGAAATCAGTCCACTCAGGGGCCCCAACCGACCCTATGCCCTCACTGCATCTTCAATCTAGGTAAAGCCAGAATCAGCTATGTACACACCACCTTTTTCAACATCTAAATTGCCACGAGCATCTTTCAAAGGACTGGAAACTTGTTAAATTCAACGCCCTACTAAAGAAACCATTGGCAAACCCCAGCTAACTCAACTACTGTTCAGTCTCCCTTCTCCTGCTCCAGGCCAAAGTATTAGGAAAAGCTATCAACAATCAACACTCATTACATCTGGAACGGAACCGCCTATTCGATTCCTCTTAATCCGAATTCCACAGCAACCACAACATGAGACAGGCCTTGTTACATCTACTGATAAAATCAAAGCCCTACTCGACAGGATAGACTGCAGCTCTGATCCTCCTAGACCTCCCAGCGGCCTTTGATATGGTCTACCACCACACACTCATCACAAGGCTGCACAACATAGGCATCCAAGGAGCCGCTCTCAGGTGAAGCACATTTTTCCTCACCAGAAGAACATAAAAAGTCTGCCTTCCACCTTTGCCTCCGAACCCAAGGAAACCATCTGTAGAGTGCCCCAAGAATCCTCGCTCCGACCCACCCTCTTCAACACTTATATGACACCTCTTGCCAGCATCACCAAAACCCATGAACTCAACATCACATCCAATGCGGGCAATGCACAACTCATCCTCTCCCTCTCCAAAGACACAACCAACACCATGACCAACTTCTACAACTGTATGACAGAGATCATCAACTGGATGAAGGACAACTGCCTGAAGCTGAACATGTATTAAGTAGAACAAATGGTTCTGTTGGGGATTCTCAATTGCTTAGAAAACTCAATGAGTAGAGACTTATTTATAACAAAATATATCAATAAATGAAGAGAACACACACCAGATTTAGAATTGTCAATGATGTATTCAAAATTAAACATCAAAGAATGTTTAGGGCTGTCACGCTTTACAAATTCAATTGTAGTGAAGAATAGGTTACTGTGGTGAAAATAGTGACATATAGTGATTGGATATATTGACAGTACACTATGTACAAGACAAATAGACATGTGACACTACGCTTGGAGAGAAAAGGGGATTTGGCATTGTCCATATCATTTATTCACATATGCTGCAGGATCCATTGATAAGTAGAAACTGTGATCATGAGCACTGTGCGGACATATGCAGAAAGTCGATGTTTCAACCCTGTATGTGGAGCAATTGTAAAAGCATCAAGGCGGGTCTTCCTCAGGACTGGAAAAGGGGGGTGTTGTTTGACAGCCTAGGGATTTAATTAAAGAGCTTGATCAGGTGTGTGTTACAAAAGCAGAATAGTGGTGTAACTATTTAGCTGTCAGGATGGAAGCTTACTAAAGGGCAGATGCTTCAGTGGATGAAATCTGCCGGTTTGTGTGGATTTTTCTTATTTAGTATAGAGCCCGGTCTCCACCAGTCGGTTGGAGCCTAAAGGAAAATGACATGCGCTTAATTCAGTAGCTGCACTGATGTATTATCACACTAAGAACAATGTCTGTAGGAATGTGACATACCTCAAATAATTCTTTACTTGAAAATCCACCATTTGGTTAGAATCAGGTGGATATAGCCATTCAAGTTATTTACTAAAAGAAAAATAATGATTCAATCAATTACTAGTCCAGCTCAGCATGCTGGCGCGCTGTCTATATGTTCTGTACTGACATCTCAGTGCTGCTTATTCAATTCAACAACGTGGGCCACGGTATAAGTCGTCCAAGCGCAGGAAGTGAATTGCACGCGTGGTGTAGCTCACCAGCAAGGCATGAAAAGCTAAATGTGTACATAAGCTGTAAAAACCCGGAGCGCGGGATGTGTATCCTTCGTGAAATAAATTACGAGTGGTGCAGCTCATGAGAATGGCAGATTCCATTCAATTATAAATGTGCATAAGACCCCTGTCTTAAAAAACTTTCGTATGTGATTGCTTAAAGCGTCTTATTTAAAAAGAAAGAAATACAGGTTGTGATGCGCTGTATTAACAATTTTTTTTTCCGTAACATGCAGATATGGTGCAGTCACTCAGTAGATCTTATCCTGAAAAGCGCTCAAAAAACCATAATGCATCCATTCAAAAACTATTGTTTCAAAATGTTTATCAATTCAAAAGCTAACAGCCCCTTGATGGCGTGTGGGCGCGCTGTCTGAGTATTCGGCAGAGTCTCACCGTGATAAGGCAAACAACTTGTCAGTCCTGTAACTGCTTCTTTCAAGGAGTGGGGACTGGATGAGATAGGAGCTTTATTGGTATGCTGTAACGTGAGCGTTACGTGCATGCTCAAACGTTTTGCTTATGGGAGTATGCTAAGCGTCATTGATGAAGTATGACGTGTGAGTGCTCACCGGCTGCTAAGTGAAGTGGTGCGGGAAACCCGATAGTTTCGGTTCTCGTTATACGTATGAGGGCGCCTATTAAAGCATTCTAGTGTATAGGGGATGACATTCAATAGAATGTAGGAAAGGAGAGTCAACCATATTTACATTATCATTTCCACATTTTCATTTTTAGGTACATAGGAAATCTTTTGACATCATTAGTAAACAATTGCACATTTACATTTTTAGGTACTCAGGAACCCGTTTAACATCACAAGTGAACATTTCAGCAGATGCAAATAGGTGATAAAAAATAACAATGAAATGTGAAATTGTATGGTCATCAGAGATTATGGCATGAAGGGAGCCTATATATATAAAGGTTACAGTTTAGGGCATTCCTTACTCATTGCATACATAAACAGTGATTGCTATGCAGTGGAGCAGAGTATATAAATGAAGATGAAGCATGTTAGGAGAAATACATGTTAATTAAAGCAGAGCCTGGAGTGTTGGGAGTTCTAAAGTCTGACCATTTGTCTGCATGTCTCCTCAAGCTTGTTTAGCCCTGTGTTCACTGAATCTAAAGTATGGATCCATCTGCATTCTTTATAGTTTAGCAGTGTGAGTATGCTGCCTCCTCCAGGGTGCAAAGTGGTTTTCTCTAGTACCCACCATGTTAGGTCATTAGAAGTGTGGTTGTGTGTGGTAAAATGCTCAACAAGGGGTGCTCACTGGACCTTGCAGCATATTCTACTGCGATGTTGTAAAATTCTTGTGTTGACCTTTTGAGTGGTTTGGCCCACATAAATTCTGTCACGCGGACATTTTATGGCATAGATGACTTTGTGACTATTGCTGTTGCTATATTGTCTCAAGTCATATGTTTTACCCATGTGTTGAAAAGAGGAGCCAATTATTGCATAGTCACAGGCTTTGCAGTTACTGCATTGGAAATGACCAATTAATGGTGGTAAATTTAGTTGTTGCCTGATGTCCAATGGTTTCTCAGTTTCCAGATAGGAGCTGACCACAAAGTCCTTGATATTTTTCGATCTTATGAAGACAAATAGGGATTTCTCCTGGATATCAATCTCAGTACTTATCATAGTCCAATATTTCAGTAATACTTTCTTGATCTCATGACTGCGTGTATTAAACGTGGTTATGCAAACCAACTTCTCCCTGTCTTCCACTGGTGGTTGTATCTCAAGGAAAGTCTCTCTGGGGCGGTTCCAGGCTCTTTTTCTAGAGCGATTTAATAGGCCTTTCGGATATCCACGGTCTCTCAGTTTTGTGATAAGGATGTTTGTCTCTTTGTAGAAATCACTCCTTTTGGAGCAATTCCGTCACAGTCTTACAAAGTGTCCATATGGCAAATTATCTCTGAGACTTCTTGGATGGTGCGAGTCGTATTTCAAGGTGGTGTTGCGCTCCGTAGGTTTCCTGTATAGAGTTGTGAAAATTCTTCCGTCCTCCTTTTGGAGTGTGATATCCAAGAAGCTGATGGCTTCATTGTTGTAGGACATGGTGAATTGTATGTCAGGTGTGCGCGCATTGAGCCATGTTTTGAATTCTGTTAGGCTGTGTTCAGTCCCTGTCCACACCATCAGGACATCGTTAAATGTAACGCTTACAGTCGGATATGTTGTCCAGAAAGGGATTGGTAGGATTGTACAGGTATGTGTCCTCATAGTCATCCATGTGTAGGTTCGCTAGACTGGTGGCGGACCCTGCCCCCATCGCCACGCCTTTACATTGGTAGTAGTAGGTTTCTTGAAATACAAAGTAGTTCCGTGTCATGGCTATTTTAAGTAACTCGACGAGGAACTCTGTTGGGATCCAGACAGGTGTGGGTCGTTTCTCCAGTGTCCTTCGTATTACATCAATGGCATGGCATGCTCTTGAGGGATGCTCGTGTAAAGTGAACACACATCCAGTGTTGCTAAAAATTGTGTTTGTTTATCAAAGGGTTGATTTTCCAAAAGTTGTATAGTGTGCATCGTATCTCTTAGGAAAGAACGTGTCTGTATCACAAATGGTTGTAGAAAACTGTCTAGGAATTGATTCAGAGGTTCCAAGATTGAGCCGCATCCTGATACAATCAGGAGGCCAGGTGGTTTTTGTAGGTCTTCATGGATTTTTGGTAAAGTATAGATGGTGGGTATTCTTGGATCAGTGTTGTTCAAAAAGTTGTATTCATGCTCCGACAGGAAGCCATCTTTGAGACCCTGATGTGTGAGTGTTCGGATAAGCTGAGTGATCTCCTTTGTTGGATTTTTTCTTATCTTTTGGTAGGTTTCCGTACAGTTCAACTGCCTGTTGATTTCTGCGATGTAGTCCTGAGTATTTTGAACGACTACTGCTCCGCCTTTATCGTCTGTTTTCACCACGATTGATGTGTTTTTGTTCAGCGAGTAGAGGGCTTGCTTCTCGTCCTTCATGATATTGTACTTGAAGAATTTTCTGGTATTAAGGAGATTCATCACCTCTTCCATCACAATTTTCTCATAGGTAATGATCTTTTCACTCATCAAGTAAGTTGCTGGAAGAAACGTTGAAGCTGGTCTAAATTCAGTGGCGGCTGAGTGTTTCCTCCAATGTTCATTCTTCTTGATGTGGTATTTTAAATGGATTTTCCGAAAAAACTGTTAAAGTTCCAGTATAATGTTGAAGCTATTGGGTGGAGACGTTGGAATAAATGATAAACCTTTTGATAACACCTCATGCTCACTTTGTGTGAATGTGTAGTTTGAAATATTGATGATGGGATCCTTAGATATTAAGGCCATCTGTGTGTTGTGGACTACCCTTGTGTCCTGTTCCGTATCTCTGAGTGAGTTGTTGATTCTTCTTCTGGGGCAGTGCTTCCATTTATGTCAGGTGGTTCTGTCACAAGTTTGTCCACCAGTGTAATGGATACCAACTCCGGGGAAATATCTCCAATTTCCTTGCGCTGTATTACCACTTGTAGATCTGTCTCCTTGTGCTGATCTCTCCATGATTGTCGTTTCTTTGGAACCTCACTCTCGTGTTGCCACGTGGTCTGCTCTGGCTGCGATTCCATCTCGCTGGTCTGTCCCAGTTTGTATCTCTGTTCATCCATATCTGCACCCCTAAAAAAGGAACAGCACTTTGAGGATCTTGGAAGCATTGTCCTTGTTGGTATGATTTGTTGGTGCTTGTTGTTGGTCTCTCAGTATCGCTATCTGAACCGTTTCCGAATGAGGAATTCGATAGGTTAAGAAACCTCCGGTATCCTTGCCGACCTCGACTGGGGTAAAAGCCTTGTGAACCCTGTTCGTAGTAGTCGTAGCTCAAGTATGGGTAAGTTGTTTTCTTATCATATGCTCTTATATCCTTGCTGAGCTTATCAAGCTTTTTGTTAAGAGTGATAGTGTTGAATTCTGCCAATGTTTTTTCAGCTTCTTCCAGAGCCTCCTTCGCGCTGCTGAAAGTTCTGTCATCCAAGATTTTTTTTTTTAGATCCGCAATTTCCTGTAACAGTTGTTTTGCGTATTCAAGGGCGGTCTCTACTCCCAGCACCATCCAATGCCGGGAGCAGTTATTAGCAACAAATTAAAAACCTTCTCAGAACTTCGGGATTTCTATGAAGATTGCAGGCTCATGCCTCACTTGCAGGCCTTTGGGGATGATGTTGGTTTGTAAATACTTAATTAGAAGATGAACATGCAAGCGGGTGCGAACCAACTTTTTCTCAAATCTCCCTAATTTAAAGAGTTTCTCATTTAACGTGGTGTCAATTGCAGCAGCCCCTAATCCCAGGGGATTCAGCTCACTTTGTTCTTGGATTAGTCTGGCTATATATTCCTCACTATATGAGCGTGTGTCCCTGTCTGACATAGTCCAGCAAGTTGACAGGGTGCAATAACTTGTGTATAAGCGCGAACCCTCGCAGGTAGCTACCTGCACTGGTACAGTAATACAAATAATGGGGTAAGCTGAACATGTACAAGACATAGGTGCTGAATTTCGGAAACAAAAACTCCCAATGAGACGCCTCCTGGTTGTCCTCAGAACTCAGACTTACTACTACCCCCGCTGTCCATGCTAGGAACCTAGGAGGCAAAATGGCTACCCCAAAGCTCAAGACGCACAGTCCCCCAGGCCCTCATCTCTAGCCAGCTGGATTATGGCAACGCTATCTTCACAGGGATCGCAGCTCACCTCCTCTGACGACTATAGGCCATACAGAATGCCACAGTGAGACTCATTCTGGATCTCCCTAGATGAACCCACTTCACCCCTTACCTCAGGGAATGCCAGCTCAAGCTCCTGACCCATGTATACAAGGCCCTACGCAACTGCTGACTCACCTACTTGACCAATTTACTGCACTTACATCAGCACATCAGACACCTCTGCTCCATGTCCCTTTCTCTAACCCTTATCCGAGCATTTGACGCAACAGATGTGGAGGTTGCTCCTTCTCCTGGCTATCAGCGAAGACATGGAACAAGCTACCCTTTCATCTATGGACCTCCCTCCTCTTCCAGAGTTCCGAATGTCCCTGATGACCTAACTATTCAGCTAATCAACTGGACCCTTCCAGTGCCTGGATACACTCACGGGTGACAAGAAGCTCTCTACAAATATACCGATTGACTGATTGTCTGAGAGGGCTGGCACCCACATCAATAAAACATTATACTGGATGGCCACTCACTTCTCTTTCCAAAAAAGGGCCATTCTGGTCTACTTCTAGGACTGCACCAGGCATGCAATTCTCCTACCCTCAGACACTGTCATTGTGCCAACCTTGGTCCCGTAGGAACTCTGAGAACACCTAAAAATGTGGGAAATATTCGTAAATCACTGAAGGTCTTTATTAAAATCTGAAACGGTGTTGGAAACCCTCTATATTATTCTATATTGGTTCTTGCATAACAGAAGCTAAAGGCATAATCCCATTAAACTGTTTGGGATTCTGCATGTTCTGCACACATGCTGGCAGGGCTGTGGCAGTTGACTGCATCATGCCATTTTGTGCCACCTGATTTATATTCTGCTGCATCTGAGAATTGGTTTGCTACTCATTTTGAAACCAATTTGTGATAAATCTGCAATCTCAAGTGCAGTGACCTGTTGTTCCACAGATGTGGCACAGGTCATTTCTCATATGTGCATTATTTACGTTCTGATTAGGCATGTTATTATCAAAACATCTATCTCTGCCACGAGGACCACCATTTCCACCTTGCAAAAATTGCACACCATTGCCTTGTGAATTACCATCTTGCATGCCAACACCGGCCTCATATCCAGAACCAGACACAAACTCAGATCCAGAATCAGGTCCAAAACAAGATCCAGTACCAGATGTCCGGAAATCAACTTGACCACGACCACCCTGCGGGAAAAACTGAGCTTGAGCCATCTTCAATTTATTCTTATTCTTCGTTGTATTCTTCTTATCCTGGTGGCCATTGCTACAATAGTTCGCATACGCCAGGATCTTATCTGAAGATTCGGCCTGCCAACGCATAACCCTTTGCTGAATATTTGAACCTATTTCCGGACGCAAGCCCAACACAAAAGCTCAACTCAACTCACCATGCAAAACAATTCACTTCAAAAAGCCCTATTTATAATCATGTAATGCACCTCCTGACAACCTCAATTGCAGTATCAGCTAGGTGATTCCAGGAAATTCTAACTTAGAAATATTTTAGGTTGCATATTTCATTAAAATTTGGATTTAAATTTGCCCGAGTTTGCCTATCATCCTCCGCTACCAAAGTCTATAGGCGCTTTGTACTAGTACATTTTCAAAGGGCCAATTTGATGGATTGGGCCATGTGATGAGTAAGTCCCAAAGGCTGAGGGCCCCAGACATATAGAATAATCTATACAACACAAGATTCAAAGTCTAAATCCTGAAGGTTTTTCAAAATTGCAAACAGAAATCAAAAGAGCAATTAGTTACTGAATTTATATTTGGAAATTTGCACTCATCCAATCACCCAGCCACTACCTAAGCAGTCATCCAATCACTCAGGTACTGCACTTGAATTCATCTAAACTCCCAGCCACTACTCAGGCACTCATCCAATTACCCAGGCGCTACCCATGGACTCATGCGTTCACTTAGTCACTACTAATGCAGTTATGAAATCACCTAGTCACTACACTTGTACTCTTTCATTCATCCAGGCACTCCACTTGCAGTTATCTATTTATCTGGGCACTACACTTGCAGTCATCCATTCACTCAGGCAGTACCCATAAAGTTATGCATTCACCCAAGCAGTACCTATGCAGTCATGCAATCACCAGGGCACCACACTTGCACTTATCCATTCGCCCAGGCACTACCTATATACACATGCAATCACCCAGTCACTACCTTTGAACTCTTGCATTCACTCAGGCACTACCCATGCCCTCATTCAATCACACAGGCAGTACTCATTCACTTATTTGTTCACTCAGGCACTACTTTTGCACTCATCCATTCACCCAGGCACTATCCTTGCACATACCCATTCACTCAGGCACTACTCATGCACTTATCCAATAACCCAGCCACTACCCATACAGTCATTCATTCACTGATGCACTACTCATGCATTGATCCATTCACTCAGGCACTACCCATGCACTTATCCAATGACCCAGGCACTAGTCATACACAAATTAATTTACTCAGGCACTACCCATACACTCATCCATTCACTCAGGCACTACTGATGCACTCATTGATTTACCCATTCAGTACCCATACAGTCATCCATTCACTCAGGCACTACTCATGCAGTGATCCATTCACTCAGGCACTACCCATGCACTCATCCAAATACCCAGACACAACCCATGCACTCATGCAATCACATAGGCACTACCCATGCACTCATGCCATTAACCAGGTACTACACATCCAATCAACCAGGTGCTACTCTTGCACTCATCCAGTCACCCAGGCACTACCCATGAACTCATACAATCAACCAGGCACTACCCATGCATTAATCCAATCACCCAAGCAGAACCCATACACTCATCCATTCACTCAGGAACTACCCATGCAGTCATGCAATCACTCAGGCCCTACTCTTGCACTTATCCATTCACTGAGTCGCTACCCTTGCACTCATCCGATCACCCAGGCACTACCCATGCACTCATCCAATCAACCAGGGACTATCCATGCACTCACCCAATTGCCCAGGCACTCTCCATGTATTCACCTAATCAACCAGGCACTATCCATGTACTCAATTAATCACCAGGACACTACCCATGCACTCATCCAATTACCCAGGCATTACCTTACACTCATCCAATCTTTCAGGCTTTACCTTTCCACTCTTTCATTCACCCAACAACTACTTTTGCACTCCTCCATTATCTCAGGGGCTACCCATGCACTCATCCATTCACCCAGACACTGCCCATGCACACACCAAATCAGCCAGGCACTACCCTTGCACACATCTAATCAGCCAGGCACTACCCATGCACTCATCCATTCACTCAGTCACTACGCATGCTCTCATCCATTTACTCATGCACTACCCTTGCACTCGTCCAAAGTCCCAGGCACTACACATACACCCATGCAATCACACAGGCACTACCCATGCACTCATCCAATCACCCAGGCACTACCCTTGCACTCATCCACTCAATGAGGTGGTACCATGCACTTATCCAATCGCCCAGGTGCTACACCTGCACTCATCCAGTCACCCAGACAGCACCCATGAGCTCATCCATTCACTCAGGCACTATCCATGCACTCATCCATTCACCTAGGCACTACCCTTCCACACATCCAATCACCCAGGCACTACCCATGCACTCATCCATTCACTCAGTCACAGCGCATGCACTCATCCATTTACACATTCACTACCCTTGCACTCATCCAAAGACCTAGGTACTACTCATGCACCCATGCAATCACCCAGGCACTACCCATGCACAACCCATGCACTCATCTAATCACCCAGGTACTACCCTTGCACTCATCAACTTAATGAGGTGGTACCCATGCACTCATCCAATCACCCAGGTGCTACTCTTGCGCTCATCCAGTCACCCAGACAGCAACCATGCACTCATCCATTCACTCAGGCACTATCCATGCACTCATCCATTCACCTAGGCACTACTCATGCACACACCCAATCACCAAGGCACTACCCGTGCACGCATCCATTCACTCAGGTATGTCACATGCGCTCATCCATTCACTCAGGCACTATCCACACACTCATCCATTCACCCAGACACCCCCCTTGCACTCATCCAATCACCCAGGCACTATCCATGCAGTCACCCAATCACCCACGCACTAACCATGCACTCATTCAATCACACATGCACTACCTTTGCACTCATCTATTCAATGAGGCGCAGCCTATGCACTCATCCAATCATCAAGGATCTACTCTTGCACTCATCCAGTCACACAGGTGCTACCTATGCAGTAATCCAATCATCCAAGCAGTACCCATACACTCATCCATTCACTCAGGCACTACCCATGTAGTCATGCACTCAACCAGGCACTACCCATGCACTCATCCATTCAATGAGGTGCTGTCCATGCACTCATCCAATCACCCAGGTGCTACTCTTGCACTCACCCAGTCTCCCAGGCACTGCCCATGCACTGCCCATGCACTCATCCAATCACCCAGGCACTATCCATGCACTCATCCATTCACCTAGGCACTACTCATGCACACACCCAATCACCAAGGCACTACCCGTGCATGCATCCATTGACTCAGGTATGTCACATGCGATCATCCATTCACTCAGCCACTATCCACACACTCATCCATTCACCCAGACACCCCCGTTGCACTCATCCAATCACCCAGGCACTATCCATGCAGTCACCCAATCACCCACGCACTAACCATGCACTCATTCAATCACACATGCTCTACCTTTGCACTCATCCATTCAATGAGGCGCAGCCTATGTACTCATCCAATCATCAAGGATCTACGCTTGCACTCATCCAGTCACACAGGTGCTACCCATGCAGTAATCCAATCATCCAAGCAGTACCCATACACTCATCCATTCACTCAGGCACTACCCATGTAGTCATGCAATCAACCAGGCACTACCCATGCACTCATCCATTCAATGAGGTGCTGCCCATGCACTCATCCAATCACCCAGGTGCTACTCTTGCACTCATCCAGTCTCCCAGGCACTGCCCATGCACTCATCCAATCACCCAGGCACTATCCATGCACTAATCCATCCAATCAGGCACTACCCATGAACTAATCCAATCACCCAGGCACTACCTGTGTGCTCATCCATTCAGTGTGGTGGTACCCATGCACTCATTCAGTCACCCAGGTGCTACTCTTGCACTCATCTAGTCACCCAGGCAGTATCCATGCACTCATCCAATCACTAAGGCACTATCCATGCACTCACCCAAACACAGAGGCACTACCCTTGCACTCATCTATTCACTGAGGCACTACCCATGCACACATCTATTCACCCAGGCACTAACCATACACACATCCATTCACTCAGGCACTACCCATGCACACATCCATTCACTCAGGCACTACCCATACACACATCCATTCACTCAGGCACTACCCTTGCACTCATCCATTCATTCTTTAATACGCCACTCATTCAGTCATTCACTATTGCAAGCATTATAGACATACTTATAGACTCATTCATTCTTCAGTTTTTTTTAAATACATGTTTTTTTTGGGGTGGCGGAGGTATTGGTGTTTTATTGGTGATTTTTACACACAGTTTTTGTTCATTTGTCAAGGAAAATAATTACAACTGGCAGTGTAAAAACGTCAAGAAGCTCTCAAAAACATGAGAATACTGCAAGGACCCTAAGACAAAGACAACATTTGTGAGTCTTGCAAGTGTTGCGGAAAGCTGTTATGCTCTGCTTACCAGCACTGACCACAATTCCACAGTCCATACAATAAGTGGCCATCCAGCTGCATTCAGGTGCAATATCTTGAGACTGTTGTTGAATTTGATGCACTTGCTAAAGATGTAGATGGATGTCAGGCCTTTTGTTGTCTATTCCCAGCTTTTAATTGTTTTTTGTGGAAAGTTTTCAGATGGTAGACCATTGAATCATTGAATACAAGAGTATTTTTTATTTGTACCTCTCAACAAAATCTTCTCACAAATTGTGCATTGCACAATTTTTGCCCCAGTTTTGGATTCTCCAGAAGGAATTGTGAAGAACTCCCATGCGATGCTGTTTTTTTCTGTGGAGGCCCCTCATCTTCAGAGACTTCAGAATGGTGTTCCTGGACTTTCTGGTTTTCCTGTTGTTGGTTCCCCCTTGTTGTTTTTCTGTTGTTTGAGTTGCCATTTCTTTAATAAAGTTGTTAAAATTTTACCAGAAAATTCCAGACACCCTCTGTCAGTGAAGTACTCTCAGAGAATGAACCAGAAAGGTGTATGGGTGTGTTCTTCTCAATGTTATTGTTGAAAAGTGTATCATCCAATCATATTTTCTTGTTTCCCAGTCACATGATCTTTGCGACAACCAGAAACTAAACAGAATAATTTTTTGTTTAAAAATACGTAGTCAAACATAAATGTTAATCAACTGATATTAAACCCCAAATGAGCATCATACAATGTAGTATGTATAAATATGTGTTATACACTTTATCAAAAACACATGTTCACCGCGGTTACTGATGTCATCGCAACTTCCGGTATTGCGGCGATCACACAAAGCACCAAATAAAAGGCTTTTAATTGAAAGAATTATTCTAAAAGTTAAGTTTAAAGAGTATATCAATAAACAACTTGCGTCAAATATTCATTAAAATATGTTTAAGTATATGTCCCGAGGTTTGAAAAAAAAACGGGCACTTCACGACTACTGACTATGCCGCGGACTACAGAGTCAATGTGAATTTATAAAACATCACATTGATGAAGTTTTTTCACAAAACCATTACACAAACTCAAATATAAATTCTACATTACTAAACAACTAGTGTATGCTATTAAGTAAAGTCTGTCTATATATATGTTTAAGACTTTCTCAAAAACATGCGGGTATGGCAACATCGTCGCAAATACAAAAAAATGTAAAGACAAAAAAACGTATTAATCCACTGAAGAAAATACAAGCTTATAAAAATACACCTTATAGATCCATTTTACATTGAAAATACATTTAAAAACCTTAGAAATTCAGTAAAAAAATTCATAGGTTGCATGGACGTTATAGCTGGCAAACAGAATTTGCAAAACTTAGAAATTCAGTGAAGAAAACAAAGGTTACAGGGACGTTATAATTAGGATTTAGTATTTAAAAAACCTTAGAAATTCACAGAAAAAACAAAGGTTACAGGGGCATTATAGTTTGTAAATATAATTTAAAAAACCTTTGAAATTCAGTGAAAAAACAAAGGTTACAGGGACGTTATAGTTAGGCTGGCATTTCACTTGTACAAAACCAGAGAAATTCAGCAGTTAGAGTTAGCTGACCTAACTATAACTTGTGCCCCCACAATGCACTGTTTATGACATCACATATTACATCACTCATGACATGGTCACTGACATTACTCATGATATCATTAATGACATCTCAAATGACATCACTGGTGACATAACTGATGGCATCACCATAGACTCTCTGATGCACCCACTCACACCCCATATAACCTTTTACATCACACTACTATTCTCAAAAACATTTACACACCCATACCATACTTACACACCCACTCTCTGATTCATAGGTCTACAAACTTAACACATGCACTCAGTCACCCATACTGCCACTCATACACCAACTCACTTACTAATACAGACACTGATATATCCACTCATACACCCATACAGCCACTCACACACTTTCTTTCACTCATAGAGCTACTCACACACCTACTCATCACCTAGAGAGTCACTCACACAGCCATTTCCTCACCTTTACAGTTATACACACTCACACACTTATTCATACAGATACTAACACATACTCACTCACCTATAAAGTCACTGACGCACACACACACACACTAATAATAATATTATTAATAATAATAATAACAATAATAATTAAAAACTTTATTTGGTTGTTTTTCTAAACCATCAAAATATACAAAAAAGATCCATCATTTCCTAATCTTGAGTATGTTACAAGAGAATAAAGTTCATAAATTGACATTATAAATAACATGAATTTAAAAAGAGGATAAGAACAATAAATCAATCAACTTCCAGTTAAAAGCTTGCACCATATAAAAAAATATAAAAATACAATCTAATATACAGGACAAAATTCATTAATTCCTGTGGCCATAACTTCCCAAGTCACGTTTAGTTCCATTATTACAACAATCCATTATTGCCGAAATTACAAACCTCTGGCGCTTAATCCAGAAGAAGAAACAAAAATGGCTTGCAGCAAAAACTATTGGGCCAGATGTGCATGTTTTCTAAATTCTGTAAGCAACCCGATATTGTCTGGCTCCAAAGTTTACGCAGATTGGTCGTATCCACCTCCTACAGTCTGTTGATATTTATTACAAAAAAAAGTATGTATTCTTCAGATTCTTGTACTCAGCCACATGCAGGGCATGGTTCTGATGTTAAACCAACAGCCTGTTTGTTAGGGATCTTTAGAAGTAGACTGCCCAGCTGGAATCTAACATATAAACTTTTGTCAAGTGGGGGAGAAATCAGATCCAAGTAGGGTTCCAATCTGGGGCAAGGGTTAACACTTAAAAATTGTGTTGTTAGATGGCCATTGGTTGCTCTCACTGCATAGCGCTCTGCCACAAATGCCCAATATTTTGCTTTTACTCTGGGTAGATCTGCTTTGCTTGCTTACTCTGGGTGGTTCCACAAGTTCATCATATCCAACGATTTGCAGCAATTTGCAATATGTTTGATCTACAGTAGTTTTTTGCACCACTAATCTTCAAGATCTCCCGCAGTGAGATACAGTAATCAGTTAGCTGAATTGTTGTCCACATACGCAGCCAATACATTAAAGGTTTAAGGGAAGCCATATCCCATATTATTTTCATCCCTAGATCAAAAAATAGTGGAATCATTGGGTTAATAGTAGGTACTGAAACAAGTGATCTGACAAAAATGTTTTCGCATATCTTCAGTTTGTTTGTGATAATATAACCCCATATCTCGGCTCCGTACAAAGTACCACTTTGGGATTTAGCATGTTAAACCTCTAGTGCTGGGGTCAATGATCGAGTTTGTGACAGTCTTTGGTACCTTAATATCGACTTTGACCTATGGCATAAGGTAAAATAGCTTTTGTCTAATTGATGTTCCCGACCAAACGAATCATTTAATCTTATCCCAAGAAAATAGTCAAAACTTTTCACCCTCTCTAGTGGTTCGGATGCAATCCTGACCAATTGTGTTTTCCCCTTTGCTTTCCCAGCAAACCATAACTTTTGTTTTTGCATCATTAAGTTACAGGCTTCTACACCTACAGAATTCTAAAACATTTTTGACTGAATTTTGTAAACCCATTGGAGTGGTAGAAATGAGTAAAGAATCATCTACAAAGAGCAGAATAGGAACTTTCTTGTCATTCATAATGGGACAATCATTCCTGCAATCCATAAGTCTACTGGCCACATCATTAAAAAACAGGTAGAATAGTGTGGGGACAAGTACGCACCCCTGGCGCACCCCCAGCTGTATAGGTATCCTATCTGATAGTTCGCCATTTTTACCCCATCGAACCAGAACGTAATTATCTTCATGCAATCTTGATATCATGCTTACCAGATCAATTGGGGCACCTAATTCAAGCGTAATTCTCCATAGCAATTCATTGGGCACCACATCGAACGCGGCCCTCAGATCAACAAATGCTACGTATAGTTTTTGTTTCTTTAGCAGCACATATTTCCACATGAGTAAGGTAAATCTGAAGGCCTGGTCGCATGTGTTTATCTTAGATCGAAAACCCGCTTGGTCGGGAGAAAACATTGCGCTGTCATCTATATAACTTTGGAGTTTGTCTAGGACTTGTCTCGCAAAAATCTTTTGCAAATTGTCAATCAGGCTGATTGGTCTGTAATTGGAGGGTATGGAAGCATCTCCCTTTTTTATATATTATGATTATCTCGGCTCCCCTCCAAGTTGTTGGAATATCTCTGCCAGCTGATATGTAATTTGACAAGAGATTTATATACAGGGCCCATATCATAGGTTCAGGTTTATGTAAATCACCTGGTATCTGATCAGGTCCAGGAGCCTTTCCTGCTTTAAGCCTTTTGATTGCTGGTATTGTATTATCAAGACTAAAAACCAATGCAGTACTAGTCAGATTCTTTAGAGAGGGGGTTTCGGGAGCATCAATGTTAGCACTTATGGTCACTATGCAGCTAATATCCTCATCCCTGGCATATAGTGTAGAACAGTGACCAACCCATGCCGCCAGCTGGATGTGATAGCTAAGGGTCGTAGCAGTTTCTGAACTTCCTTCTGCAATGATATGCCAAAACAAACTATTGTCATTACGTCTACATGCTACTAATACATTTTGCCACTTTTTATCAGCAAAATCACGCTTAGCATTGGCAAGTGTGGCCATGTATCTGCTACGTGCCAAGGCTATCCCAGGCTGACTACGCTCAAGGACGGCTAACTTTAGGGTCCTCTTTAATAATTTACACTCTTAGTTGAACCATTTGTTAATCGGTATACCATTATGCTTCTTGCCAGTCACATGTTTGGAAAAGACCACTTGCAAGGCCTCGTAAAATTCCCTGTGGATTGATAGTAATGATGTTGCCCCTAAAAAGTGTGCACTCTCCAAAGCAGACAAAAAGTGTACAAATAACTCATAAATCCTAGTGTACAAATCCCTGTCAGCAAAAACTTACTTTAGGCCAGGTTACTCCTCTACGATTATTAGCTACAAGAGGCTCTTGTCCCATTAAGGTACAGCTGGGTGATTTCCTGTCCAGAGCGGCACCCTCCATATTTAAAAGTAAGGGGTTATGGTTACTGTCAAACCTCTGGACAATCATCATGCCCTTACCTAGTGTCCAATTACCAAAGCTCAAGAAAAAATGTAGTCAATGACACCCTGGTGCTAGTGCCCAGTTTAAAGTAACCCCGGGCGTAGCACTACGCTTCGCCCACATAGTGTACGTAGCGCTGCCTGCTTCGCACTTTCCGAAGTAGGCGAAGCAGGGCAGCGCTACGCACACGCCGAGGGCGAAGCGTAGCTGCTTGCCACCCGGCACCCACCTCCCGCCTGCCCTCCTTTTAATAATATAAGCATTGAAAAATAAATTAAAGTAAGTCGACTTACCCGTAAGCGCGGCGTCTCCGGGGCTCACTCTTTCTGTTTCTAATTTCTTCTGGCAAATGCGCATGCGCGGACACCCGCGCATGTGCATTTCTCGCGAGAAATGCGCATGCGCGGGCGTTCGCGCATGCGCATTTGCCAGAAGAAATTAGAAACAGAAAGAGGGAGCCCCGGAGACGTCGCGCTTACGGGTAAGTCGACTTACTTTAATTTATTTTTCATTGCTTATATTATTTAAAAGAAGGGCGGGCGGGAGTTGGGTGGCACGTAGTGGGGCTACGCGAAGCGCGTAGTGTGCGTAGATTTGGGCACACTACGTGCTGCTTCACGTAGCCCCACTACGCCCACTACGCCCACCCTTAGTTTAAAGGTAGTTTGCCTATTTGCATCAGATGTGGTCCTCCCATTGCATGCCCTCAAGCTCCTTCCTATAACTAGTGATGAAATCTGGAGTGATACAGCCATTGACCAGTGATTACCAGTAGTCCGTACCAGATTTGGTATACCCCAAGCCTCAGCCTCTTTCTCTACTAGAGTATTTAATAGAATGGGTATGCTCAAAAGAGGCAATAAAATACCTGGCTGCTATAACATTAGAGTTACTTTGGTAAACTCCAACTTGCTCATCTAACAGCGATAGAACCGGAGACTCAAAACCATGGGGTGCAGACCTGGCATAGACATTAAGCATGTTCAGATTTAAGCCTGTAGGAAAAGAGAGCTGGATCCCCAATGTGTCAAGTGAGTTTGTTAATAGCTGTTTATACTTACACACTAAGATGTTCCTCACAAAACTTACCTGGCCCCCTCTGGCTCTGCAAGATTTTTAGGCGCAATAGCTTCCACTCTATACGCTGTGTAACCATTTATATGTCCCCTGTCCACAGCCCATGTCTCCTCGAAAATGCAGATGTCACCACTACCTATAAAAGCGTGCCAGTCTGGGTCTAAAAGTTTTAAATGGATCCCTGGCAGGTTCCAAGAGGTTAAAGACAATCCATTTTTACCCCATTGTTTGGTGTGATCGAACGTCTAAGGATTTCTGCCTCATGGGATGACATATTGTCAGTATAGGAATAGCCTTTTCGAACTACTGGTTCAGGGATTGCCATTTTGAGTGCGGCCTTGGGTGCATCAAAATCGCAGTTGAGCAGTGCATCAATGTTAGTTATAATTTGTCGAGTGGAAGAAAATGGCTCAGCAATGTGATTATTTCCCGGAGGCCTATTAGTGATACCATTGTTAATAGCTATGAAATTTTATGGTAGGTACAAAGAAACACCCATTTTTCTCTTTTGGGGATATGCCATGCGATTTGGGTAAATGTAATCCCTTAGGCCTCTATCATGAGCTGGGTCAAAATGGTTTGGCCCAGCCCCCCTACACATGTCGTGCTGCGATTTACACAATGTGGAGCAGGGGTGGAAATGAGGGGATTAGTGTGGTTCCTAAGTCAATCTACCTCTAGCATTGGTGATAGAGGCTCTTTCCTGTGCCTAGAATCAAGCAATCCATTAGTTCCTGGCCTACAATAGTTGAACCGTATACATGAGTTATTTATGGGATTTGTCCTAATGTCTAGGGCCACCAAATCATCCACCAGCCTTGCATCTTTTAGAATTAGTTCGATCATATCATACATTGCATTCTTAAGAGAGCTCCTGTGGGCACTGAGTATGTCTTAGCGAATAAACGAGGTGCAGCCTCTAACATACCCAATGAATGGCTTTGTTTATAAGATAATCTTCAGGTTCAAACTTAATATGGGGCTACAGCTGTGGTACCTTTATCATTGCAACTTTGTTTTTTAATGTATTAGACCCACCACCAAAACAAGAGGCGGGCCTTAAATTCCACCCTCTATCAATTGTATCACGCTGGGGGTTAGTGATTCCTGAGGGATTCAATGGCTGTATCTGATAACAATTAGTCCGATTACTTTTGCTCTATCGTGGTTGGTTCTAGGATTATGCCGAGAATAAGTCTGATGTCTGAAAGGCCCAGAGCCCCTACATACTATCGCATGCGGGCAGGAAGCATCAGATGAGGGTGTAGGCTGTTGTACTTTTGGCTGTGGGTTAGTCTGGATAGTAGGCATATCAGTATCTCTGACACATTTAAGCTTAGTTATTTTAAGAACTAATCTAGAAATAACTGTGTTAGAAGGTGGTTCTGACCATCTGAGCCGCCCGGATGTTTCGCTTTTTGAACACCTATTTGTTGAGTTTTTATTGTGGGTTTTTACTGTGGGAGAGCCTCATAAGTTGGGATTCACCCACAGTGAACTCATAATGAAAGGGACTGCATGTGTATTTTACCCGTGTCCCCCTGGTGCAAGTAGACCACTGTGCTGCAGCCAAAGTAAGGGGCACCGGGCTGGTTACATGCAAACATGTGTGTACATGCGTGTGCACAAGTGTAAGGGCTGCGCAGGGGAGATTCCTGGCGTGCGCAGCCCAGGAGCAGCTACAAATTGAATGGTGTGGCAGGACTTTTGCAGAACTGGGTGGTGATATGGAATAGGCTTTCTACAATGGGAAGAAACAATTGAGGGAAAGTCAGTGTGCTTTACTGTTTTATTCCATTATTCTCCTATGAGGAGGGGGAGCACATGGGCTAGTTTTGCTTTTCTAGAGCCTACAAACTCCAGACACGCACCAAAGTCCACTGTAACTTATGTGAGAAGATGTATTCTGCAGAGTTCAAATTCATATTTGTACTGCTTTTGGGTCATACAGAAATGTCATATTTCTCTGAGTCAGCTCATAACCAGGTCCTGGTTGGGGCTGACCCTGCCAGGCTGAATTAATGACCTTCCTCCCCAAGCTGTAGCAGCAGAGGCCCAGCCCTGCACAGCAAGCATGCCAAGGGCGAAGGCCTCCACTCCAAGAAGAGAAGATGGATGGAGCTACAGGTTCATTCATCAGCAGCTGTCACCTGGTGGCAGGCACAAAGCTGCTCTGGAGAGAAGGCAGCGATGGGGGAAGGGGCTCTCAGAGACCAGGTGGCATGAGACCCCTGGACGACGCCATTTTGAACAAACCCAGAGGCCTGGGCAGGAAGGAGGGAGCGGGGGCAGAGAAGTGATGTGTCGCTGTGTTATAGGGCAAACAGAGACTTCCTGCCAGCCCCCTTCCCAATTCTATAAAAGAGTTCTCACAGGAAGAGGAGCTCTCACTGGGGTGTGGTCTGCTGAGGATGACTGGTGCTGGAGCCTGGCACCATGGGCAGCTGGAATGAAGAACCTCCAGACTGGCCCAGGGCCCTGACTTGCACCACAATGGGAGACCAGGACCAGTGAGCAGAAGCCTGGGCCTCTGCGCAAGGAGAAGAGAGGCCCAGGAGAAGAGCAAGGTGAGAGGCTGGCGCAGGGAGCTAGGGAAAGCAGCTCCCTGCTGCATTCACTCTCCTGGAGATCAAGAGGGCAAAGGAAAGTACTCCCAGTGGCTGGAGAGCGCACCAGGGGAAAGAAGAGGCCAAGATCATGAAGATCGGTCCCCTGGGGGCTGAGATATGCCCCCCAGAAGGTAGGCGACCTTTGACCTCAGGGAAGACCGTTGACAAAGCGCCGGAGAGGAGGTGCGAGGGGCCCGGGTGGGACCGGGCCCCAAAAACAGCAGGAACAGCCGGGGGTGGGCTCCTTGAGCTGTATCACTCACTTGGGGGTCCGGGTGGGACCGGACCCTCCAACAAAGGAAAGACGTGGCCGAAGGCTCACAGTGCGGCTCTCCCTGTGCAGCGGGGGAGCCGCTGCTAGGATATTCACGGAGTCAAGGAGGGAAAACAGCTTTCTTCGGCTCGCGGTGGCCCCAGGAGGAGGAGGTTACCGCCAAATGTGTGACAGGGTGCAGGGGGAGCTGCAGGAGCAATGCAGGCTCCCACAGCACGACGGAAGAAAGTCCCTCCCTAAGTCTCATGGGGACTTAAAAGAAACAACCCCTCAAGGGCTCAGCCAGCAATTACTTTTCCCCTGGGCTGTACTTTCGTTCTATAGCTGGGGGGTGCCTTAAGGATTGCCTCAATGTGTGAAAGGGTGTGCTGGAGATGTCTGGAGAAGGGCATCCCCTGGAGGTGAAGAGGTGCAACTGCATGAGAAGGGCATTTGCCAAGGTTATTTCTTTTAGAGGGACTGTAAGTCACACGTGTAATGTGAAGTACCTGTGTAAGGTGGAGTCATAAGCCAAGTGGGGTTATGTTGCCAGACATTCCTGCTAGGTTGTCTGGCTGTAAATGCTTAATCCTGTGATTTTACCTGTGATGCCTTTTAGAGGCTGTGATTGCAATGCATTACAACTGTTATCAGCTATGAAAAATACCTCATTTAAAGAGATGCCCAAAAATGTATTCTTGCTACTGCGTTAGGGGAGGAACAACCCAGACTGTTAGCTACTAAGATATAGAGGTGCATAATGTATGGCCAGTATACAATGCTCAGTCCGGGTAATGTGTCCCCAGGGCAGGTGAACCTATTTGTAATGCTTGTTAAGATGATGGGGTGGGTCGCCAGTGGGATGGTGCCAGTTGGCAAGACCCTCGCTCTAGGTTGGGTCAACCCACTGCATTAGGGGGCAAGATGATATGCATACATGGGAGTGGTGGTACTAGACCCCACCCCCGCCCGGTGAAAGGGGTGGAGATGTTATGCAATGGCACAAAGTATTTCCAACAGCTTATGTATATTTGCAAATTGGTGCATAGTATTAAGTAGTGGGTGCATTTAATAAATGTACTCTTACTTTTATAAACCAAAGTACTGACTAGACAATCAACTATTGAGTGTTATTTCTGTGCACCTGTAATGACGATTACTAGCCTACACCACCTCCCTTGAGTAAGCCTTAGACTGCTCTGCAACGCTACCCTCTGAGAGTCAAGCACTACAATAGGGTGTTTGGTTCCCAGTGAAGGACAAATGTGACATGTTATTTGTGCAGGCCTCACAGATACTGCCTCGTTTTCCAACAAACAGTCTTCAATTCTCCCACTTCAGTTTTTAGTTAATTGATTAAGGAAATATAATCTACACTTCATTGAGTAATAGACTCTAGTGGAGTAGCATCTGAAGCAGAGTTAACGGGGAAAACAAGGGTGGTGGGTTTATCTGCCCAATCAGATAACTGTAAAAATCGATTGCTACAGGAAATAATAGCAACTGAAGTAGACGAGCAAGATGGAACAGGTGCAATCTGGCTGAGAAGCTCACTCTGTGTAGTAGGGGCTGTCGGGGGTTGTCTCACTACCTTTCTGAACATGCTGGGTATTTGGGGTTGTAAAATAATAATACATGAGGGAGAGGAATCCAGAAAGGGTGAGGTATCCTGCATCACAGATGCATCAAAGTGTAATAAATCTGCACATTCAACAAGAAGATTGTATATCCAGTCAATTACACAATACCTGCTGGCAGATTTGGCTATTCTTTTTGACTTTTTTGTTTTTAAAGCACCGTTAGACTACCTCAATTGCCTTCCTTTTTCCCATAATTTTAATATGAGAACATATTAATAGAATAAAACACTAATACCCAAGTTTTTTAATACCTTATTACTTAAGAAGAGGGGCTTTGTTAGCCAAAAGCAAAATTAAAAGCAATGGTGTCCCCTGATAAAAACCAATCAATTTAGGCTTAAAGTAAAGCAACTAGCAGCAAATAAGGTCAAAGTCAGACTCATACGTCGTGCCTCAAGTGTTAGATGTTAGGGAAATGGCCCTGCCCAGCCTCTGATGTGCGTTGACGGGTCTTCCCTTGGCCCGGGCTTTGCCCGGGTGCATCCCATGCCGCGGGGACGCAGTGATACAAATAAGCACCACCAGGTGCAAAAGTGAGGGTGCAGGGGTCCGGGGAGTCTGGGAGCTGAAGTCCTCACTCGGTCCGGTCTTCATATGTCAGTGTGGTGGCTTACGGTGGGCTGCATGAGGCCGCAGGGCTGCAGTGATGCAAATAAGCACATCCGGGCGTGAAAGTGCCGGTGCAGGGGACAGGGGAGTCTGGGAGTTGAAGTCCTACCCCAGCCTGGTCTCTGTATGGCAGTGCCATGGCTTGCGGTGGGCACACACTCACCCATACAACCACTAGCACAATCCCTCACTCACACATACAGTCAGTCATATACTCCAACAATCACCTATACTGCCTTTGACATATGCAGTTGCTCCCCCATATACCACTGACACATTTATTCACTCATTGACACACCCATACACACACTCAGTTACCTGTACAGCCCTTCACTTATACACTTATGAACCCATACAGCCACTGACCCTCACTTACCTTACTCATCCATGCAGGCAGTCATATACCCTCTCACCCAGCCACACTGATATTCATACATCCATACAGGTACTCAGACACCCAATTATTCACCCATACAGCCACTCACGTACGCACTCACCAACCTACAAAGCCACTTAGACACAATCTGACAGACTGATATAGACATTCTCTAAACCTAGTCACTCACCCATACATTTACCAAGACAAATAATCACTTGGTTATACAGTCACTCACCTACCCACTGAATCACCAATGCAGGCACTCATATAGTCACTTATTTATCAATACACCTTATTATATATCTTGTTATATATATTTAACACTCATAAACATTTTTAAAACACTCACAGTCCCTGGATGATGTCATCAGTGATGTCATCAGTGATGTCACTGTCCATGTCATGAGTGATGTAATATGTGAGATCAAAAGCTGTGCATTGTGGGGTGCGAGAAACTGCTGAATTTCTCTGGTTTTGTATGAGTGAAATGTCAGCCTAACTATAACATCCCTGTAACTTTTGATTTTTTTCACTGAATTTCGAAGGTTTTTTAAATTCTATTTCCTAAGTATAGTGCCCCTGTAACCTTTGGTTTTTCAGTGAATATCTCTATATATATCAACAAACACTTGTGGCTGCAGGCAGTATCAGCCTTGAACATATTTGTAACATTACGAGAACATCTCTGGCATGGCTTCGTACGAAGCACGAGATAGATACATATGTTATAAGCTTCACAATTAAATGAATCCCATGTCCATTATTTTATGAAAAGAAAGATGCTGTAGAGAGAAACACATGCACACAGGAACCTTTCCATTGCACTTTTAAAAGCTGCTTTTTCTTCAGCTGTCAATGTAAAACAAGAAAGGTCTAGTAGATTTATTCTTGTGGCCTAATTATGCTAACTTCAACACACACAAATAAACATTAAACTCTTAATAAATGAAACTGCTGTTAAACTGTAAAACTGTAAAACCAATTTAGCCACTGTATGTTGTCTTTGAATAGCTCCTCCCTCAAGAGAAGGTTTCAAGTAAGTATTGAGGTTGAGGTTGGGCAGGAAGAGGAACCCGGGGATCTCACTGTCAGTGATTTAAATTAATTTAGCAACTACTTGAATGGTTAGTGTCTTGATGTGTTATTGCAACCTGAATCCAGACAGTGGTGAATTAAGCCTTTTACTCTTCTTGGACTTCCTATATACTTGCTTGGTGACAGCCTTATGATGATTACCCCCTCAATCTGTCAACCTCAAAATGATAGAGGGTGCAGTGTGGCCGGGATACAAACCTGTGACCTTCAGATTACTGCACTTGTCAGTGGGCAGCATTTTAATTTTAAATGTTTTTATAGAGCAGGCCACCTGGGAACAGGCGCCAATGATAACTTTGGTGAATAGAAATTAAGGGTGAGAGTGTAGAGATAGAAGTGAGAAGAATAAATCAGACATATTCAGGTAAGTAAATTCTAAAAGCACGAGAGTTCAGGTATTTTCTGGCTTTTCTGAAGGCCTCCTCATCAGAATATAGTTCAATTTCCTTGGGAACGGAGATAATGATATAGGTGATAGACAAGAGAATGCTTGTTTAGATGTTTTGATACTTCTAACTTTAGTAATTTCTAGAATTAAATTATTTCTGATGTTTCTTCAACTGCCACTGAGTTGGAGTTTGTCACTCAGGTAGAATGGTAGTCCAATATGAATTGCTGAGAGTTATTTATACTATTTTAACCTCTTCTGTGCCCATGATGTGATGGTCTCATCATGGAGCACAGTCGCGCTGTGCCCATGACGAGACTATCTCGTCATGACACCCACCCACTAGGGAAACGCCAGGCACAGGAGGGGGAAAAGGCCTGGCACCCAAAGGGTTAAAAAGTGTTCTTGCTTCCAGGGGGGAGCCAGTAGGTATATCTTTAAGGATGGGAGTGATATCGACAGCAGATATTTTAGCTGTAGTAAACAGACATGCTATAACATAAAGACAGTATTTTAAGGTTAACACAGAAGAATTGGGAAGGCCTGCCAGTGTTGCTTTTCCACATCAGGATGGATTAGGACAAAGACTTTTGCTGCTGATCTGAAGTACGGGAGAGGGATGTATGGTTCCCATTTTCTGAGGCGAATTTAAATCTGCACTGATGTTCTAAATGAACTCTGCCGACAGTATAGACTGTTATTTTCCTAGCATCAAGTTTACACTATATGTTATTTTAATGCATTAAATACATTTGCATTTGGCATTGCAGAGGTATAAAGACTCCTGAATGGTTGTTATGGGGATAATGCTTAATGTCCCTCCGAGGCTCCCTCCCTGGAATGTGTCATTTACACTGTATTTCACTCTTCATTAATCAGTATTTATACCAATGCCTGAAATGTGTTGGAGGTTGTTTTACAAAGCTTCATTCTTTTTCTTTTAACCTCTTTTCAAAGTGTCGTATTGTAACTATTTGTGATGCATTGTAATTGATAAGATTTTGATTAATCATACAATACACTATTTAGTCATTAATTCATACCTGGGTTATAGCAGTTTCTGTGCTATATTAAACAAACTGAAATAAACTTATAAGGTTGAGATTGGAAACCTCCAAAATGAATTGTGTATCAACCACTTTCCTGATTATTCTGCCTAGGAATAGGAGCTTAAAATCTATTGTTCTGAAGGTTGTTAGGGCCAAGGCGGGGGCTCTGTCCAGTTTTAAAAATGACCGTACATGCCCTTTTCCAGTGTTGTGTTAACAATTTTAACCATGAGAGAGGAAATGCTGTGTACACAACCTTTTAGTAATTAGGAAGGGATATAATATTTTCAGTAACAGGAAGGGATGCTAGATGAAAATATTTTGAAGATGTCTTTAGATGAAGTTTTATAAAAGATGACCTTTCAGTGGGTACTCTTGATTATATATTATAGATTGGTGATCATTTAGAGCTTTCTGATGGTTCTGTGTAGTTCCATTGAAACAAAATTGTCAATCTCTGTGTAATTGCAAGTAGTTCCATTTAAAAATAATTGCCTATTTCCTTGACTAAGAAAGGGAGTTGCGACTTTTTATGTAAGAGTTCTGCTTTTTGGCAAAGATTTATGGTTTCTAAAAGGGTCCTAGGGCAGTTGGCAGCATCTTGTATCTTGTTTTGAAGTAATTTGTGTTGGTAGTGTTAACAAGAGGTTTGTAATTTCTTTCTTTGTTTTTATAAAGCCGTGGAGCGATTCTGTTATTTTTGTTTCTCTCCAAAAGCATTTCCGAATTTCAACTGATTATCTTACTTACGTACCATTCTCTAGAGTATGGGGTTCATAAGGCGTGCCTCTGATTAATTTTTATCTTATTGGAGACAGTTTGTCAATGACTCAATGAACAGATTAGTGCTTCATTCATTAGTGTTCAGAATAATATTAGCACATTGACTCTGAGTTTTTCTGAAAGTTGCTAAACGGAAATGTCTTAAATTGCCTTTTCTAGATTAAATGGCTTTTACTTGACCAATTTTCTGACCTTCTTTCGCTTCGAGATGAGGAAGTGATAGCAAAATGGTCTGACCAATCTTTTTCAAAAAGGTTGTAGGAGAATATGAAGTATAGAAGGAAAACTATACAGTCAAGAGTACTACATTTCTTATGTATGGTTAGTCAACTGCATTGTGTAAGTTACTGTCATGTAAACATTTCTCTTAGTGTATTTTGAGTATGTTAGGAGGGATCATAAAATCTCATGGGTAGAAGATGTTGGACCAATAGGTTTCTGTTAACTTAAGTGCTCTTTCAAAATTTTCAGACAATGAATTGATGTGGCCAGGGGATCGGTAGTGAATAAGAATTTTTTTTTGTTCTAGTTCAGTTTTTCTGCAGGTGAGAGATCTTAGAAAGAAGATAATGTGATGAAGTTGATCTTGAAAATTACTATGATGCTTCCACTGTTTTTGTTAAGCCTGTCCTTGTGATGGATGGAATAGCAATTTGGGCCTACATTGGCAAGTGGCATCTGTGAAGTGGATGTAGACCAGATCTCTTTGATGAAGTGCAGATCTAGATCGAGAGTTGTGAAGACTTCAGAGATTTCATAACTTTTGTCTGTCCTGATCTCACATTAAGGACACCACACCCAATGTTAGCACTAGACGAGTGGTTCATTACATTCCTGATTTGTGTTGATTTGCATTAGATTTTTACTGTGAATACCTTATAGTGGTTTCTTTTGTTGTATTATTGTGCTTCTTTGTGTGTTTAACAATCACAATGATGGATTCACATCTTTGCTCATCCACATGTAAGTGAGAATACAGTGTATCTGTGCACCCAGAAATAGGTGAGGATAGGTTTCAAGTAATTAATTACAGAGTGAGAGGATGAGAAGTAAAGTGTACTGAAGTGATGTGAAAAATATACACGTTCAGAATGTGGTGGACCTGTTCTCTGAGTTCTGAAATGGTGTAGCACTATATTAAGTGAGCAAAGAAAATACAATTTCAACAGGGATTAAGAGAGTAGTGCATAAGGAGCTTTTAAGACTGTCCAGCTATCCGCAGAACCTTCTGAGTCCATCAGACAAGGGTGCACTCTGATGAGACCTCAGTAAGAACCAAAAGGAATGGAATGGTGGTCAGTTACATATATAGCAGCAATTGGAAGAGAGAAAGGATAGGAAAAAGAAGGATCCATCCCAAATGGCCTCTGAAGTTAATCACTCATGATGTGCGGGGCTGTAATGTCTGTACTTAAGGTGAATCCTTTGTAGTGAGCCTTTCATGCATACTGTATTTGCAATGAGGTAAATGTATGAGTGGGACCAAAAATAGTCCACAGTAGTGAGACTTAGAATGGTGGGGTAGAACAGGGAATAAATGGGTTGAGTAAGCAATTGGGTGGGGCTGTAGAAAAGATTTACTGTTGAGTTTTCACTGCAGTGTTCTAGTAGAAAGAATACCTTGTCATTCCTGTATATAGTGGCCAGTAATATGGCAGTGGTTAAAGCTAGTTTGTGGCAGTGATTTTGAAGCAGCACTGGCAATGCATGAGTGAATGGAACAGGTAAGGATAGCATGGCAAAATGAGTTCTGAACATACACTGTAGAATGACAGCATGGTAAATTGACACTCTATATCATCTTGTTGGCTGAGGACATCAAGTACCACACATGTCTGCAAATAATATGATATTTTTATACCTATACATGGTGATTTCAAGGTGTTTGATTCTCTCATGGATCAATCGAACCCAACTCTTCTCTCATTTTCATACCTTCTCCTTTAAAGGAAACATTTCTGACTTCACCCAGTTGACGTACATTCCAAAATACCATCCAGCTGTCTCTCCCTGTTTCATTAGTTCCCATATAGTTATTGCTGGGTGGCTGATGTACCTTTTCATGCCATTCTCATACACTTTAATGACTTAATTTGTTGAATATGAACTAAATCCCTGAGCCTCAGTATTGCTCTTGCTTGAGAGTAGCTAATGTTGCAAAAGCAATTCGAATAATGCATACTAGAAGTAGGTTTGAGAATACTAACGATGTTCTATATCCATGCTATACTATCCTTCATAATGTCTCAAAGAGGAATTTCAGGATCATAGACTGCAGCTTGGATTGATCTTTGAAAACATTTTGGCAGGATGAAATTGTTAAATTCCCTTATAAACCACCCAATAGATCTTATGCTTGATTCAATCAGTGACCAGCTGCCAGTGAAGTGAGACCAGGGCTTTGTTGTGAATACCCGTGAATACATTTCATAATATGCTGCAGTTTGGCAAGCAATGCATTAGGCAGATGTGGATATAGAGCACTGGAAAGATATAGAATAATTTTCTATTAATTAATATTACATTGTAAGAGGATAATGAATCGGAGAATCTGAAGGCAAGATGGTGGCCACGAGGAGGCCAATAAGCTGAACGCTCCCAAAAACTCGCCCCCCTGAAGCCTGTATCTTGAAGCTGTGGCTAATTTCAACGGCTAAAAAGCTACGGGACTTACCAGCGGCTTTAGGAGGTTATGTCCCTTTTGTCTGCGATCGTGTGGAGTGGAACGCGACGATCCGCGGGTCTCTGTTGGCGGCTCTCTTCGCTACGGTGTGCGGACCGAGAAAGCACTGGTGTTGGGGGCGGAGCAAGGAAGCCTAAGGAGTTTGTGAGTTCAGGCATAATGCCCCCGAAGGCGGCCCGAGGAACAACACGCACTCCTGTTGTCACAACGTATCTGGGGAAGACCTCCCAGCCTTTTACAAGCATAAAGAATGGCAATGTAAGGGAGAAAGAAAATCCACAAGAAAAACGGGCAGACAATGGAGAAGGTGGTAGGCACAATATCCATGCCCTGTTTGTAGCGAGTAAGAGTAAAAAACAGCTTAATGGGGATATCAGCAAGGAGGGAGTAGAGGAGATGCGTAAAGACATGAGCACGATGCCAAATGTGCTGCTTGAGATGGATAGTAGCGATGCCCCTAATAATCAGCAAGCAGGCCTTTTTGTGAGCGATTTAACAAATGCCGGGTACTCCATACACATTAGATACTGTGCCCGGTGAAAGTCTGGTGAAGTCATCTGCTAGCGATATCCCTTTGCGAGGATTAGAAGGAATGGCTTTATTGAAGGCTGGGAATGAAAAAATGGTAGACGGCGACAGCAACCAGACCATAGATACAGCAACTGCACGGCTAGGTGGGGCAGATGGGGCAGATGGGGGCAGTACCCTGCGAAATCAAGCTAAAGAAATTGACTCTGCTGACTTTTTCTCCCTTTCCGATCCATCAGACTCGTCAGGCAATGAGGATGATTTGGAGTTTAAAATGGGACCCAGTAGCTATCCAAGCAGTATTAGAACTGTCCCTCGGACAGTCCAAAAAAATATAGGTCAACTAGATAAACTTAATGTGGATGAAGGAGATAAGGGGGACGGAGGGGACGGAGGGGGCAGTGCCTCCTTTTTGGCCTCTTTCTCACCTCGAACAGGAGGAAATGTGGATGATACATTGGAGGAACGGGCCGGGGCGTATATACCGGAACCTGAAGAGATGTCACTGAAGGTGATATATGAGACTATCATGGCCCACAGGGAGGAAACCCACCTGGAGAGTCAAAGGACTCAAGGGGCGTATCGCAAACTCCAAAATTCAATAAGGCGGATGGCAAAAACTTGCTCTGAGTTTGCAGAACGAGTCACAGAAGCTGAAACTCGGATCTCTAAAATCGAAGATGAACTAGTAGCTCAAAGAACTATGATGGAATCAACACAGACATCAAAGGATGACATATCATGGAAACTTACAGATTTGGAAAATCGCCTAAGGCGGAACAATCTAAGAATTTTGGGGGTGGCAGAAGGGGTTGAAGGTCAAGACATAAGAACATTTGTGGTAGATATGTTTTCAGAAGCTTTTCCGGAGTTGGCAAACTGGGATTGGAATCAAGAAATCCAAAGAGTGCACAGATTTCCATTTGCTCAGCGAGCGAGACCGGGTCAGGATCTGAGCAGACCCAGAGCCATATTGATATCTGTCAATAATTATCTTGCTCAGCAGGCTGTGTATGAGCGGGCACGTCCGGATAGAAAAAGAAAAGGGAAAGGATCTGAGTTTTTTGTGAGGCCGGACTTCTGCCACCAGACAGTTGAGAAATGTTGGCAGCTGAGGCAGTTAATTACTCCGTTTCAAAGCAAGGGAGCTCAAGCTTTCTTACTGAACCCAGCCACATTAAAGGTTATTTATAAGGAACAGACACGGTTTTTTATATCGGAAGTGAAAGCAAATGAACATCTGCAGTCCATTGTCTAGGGTCAGCAGGACAGTGATAGGTGATATTTAAAACTTCTCCCCCTTTTTTTCTTAAAAGGGGGAAGAGAAAGGGAAAAGAGAAGTAAGAAGGGGAATAAAGAGAAGGAAAGAAAAAAAGAAGAAAAGGGGAAGGGGAAAAAGGGGAAAGGTAAGAAAAGAAGAAAAAAAAGGAAAAAAAGGAATAAAGGAAGGAAAGTGGAGGAAGGGAAAAGGAAAAAAAAGGGGGGGAAGAAAGGAAGAGAAGAGGAAGAAGGGAGGAAAGTGGGAGAAAAGGAAAAGGGGGGAGAAGGGGGAAAAAGGAAAGAAAAAAAAAAGGGAGAAAGGGGAGGGGAAAAAAAAAGAGGATATATTGTTATATATGGATAATCTCTAATACTAAGATCTTTCTTTTTTGGTATTATTTGATTGTGTTTGACGTTTTTAGATCTGTATGTGATCTTGGGATATATGTTAGCAAGGTATATATAAACAGGTATATAAGGAGGTAATAGATCTAAAAGGTATAGGGTTCATGGGGTTATCTTTTTTTTTCCCCCGCAGACTCACAGTATGAAAATAATATTAGATAAGTAATTGCTGGTTGGTTAGATTTATGTGGGGGGTGGGCTTGGGAGAATTCAGCTGTCCATCAACGGGACCAGGGGTCCTAAAGCCTTGTTAAAGGGAGGGTGGGGGGGGCTGTAACCATCTTTTGGTTACTTGGGGGAGGGGAGGGCTTGGGAATGGGTAGTGGGTAAAACAGGAGATGCAACTCACAGTATTTTGAGGATGAGGATGAGGAGGAGTATTTGGATAAGGCGATTAAGAGATAAGGAGACAAGGTTATTAAAAGGAGAGGCATGGAAATTTTGTTTTGATGGGGATAAAAAGAAGCAGGGCAATCTACGGATATGTTCTTTAAATGTTCGTGGGTTGAATAACAATCTGAAACGGCAAAAAGTGGCAGCGGAAATACGAATGATGTAGCCGGATTTAGTTTGTATCCAAGAGACTCATATCTCATGGGATAGGCGGAAGGTTTTGGGAGAATTGGGGTTTGATGTACTTGCCTGTACACGACAGTCCGCCACGGCTCGAGGTGTAGCCATTTTAGCAAAAATGGAATTACAATGTACTGGTAGAACAAAGGTCGATAATCAAGGTCGCTGGGTAACCATGGAATGTAAGAGGGGGGGTCTAACTTTTACTGTTTGTTCAGTGTATGGGTCTAATTTGGACTAAGCTTTAGTATTAGAAGGACTTAACGTAGAGTTATGGCCTACCCCTCTGATACTATGTGGGGATTTTAATATTCATCTAAATCGCCATAATCTTCAGAAGGGTTGGGAAAGCTATACTGGCAGGAAACCAAAAGTTTTTAAGGCGCTACAACATCTGGTGGAGGATCATGGTTTGAAAGATGTATGGTCGGCATTACAGATAACAGATCCAGGCTTTACTTTCTTTTCTCATCCTCATAATAAAGCAGTTAGATTAGACTATTTTTTTATACCACTTATTAATGGGGGCAAGCATACAAGTTTACCCGACAGTTACTTCAGATCATGGTCCATTAGTGATAGACATTGCAATCTTCTGAAATGGTAATACCTCTCTCTTTTTTCGTTTGATCGTAAACTTATAAAAGATATTAATTATATAAGGCATATGAAAGAGTGGATTCGGCCATTTCTGGAAATTAATCACAATTCGACTTCACAACCATTTGTTTGGGATGCCCTAAAAGCAGGGTTTAGGGGCGAGACGTTGAGTTATGGGCTCCACAAGCAGAGACAACTTAGAGCTGAGGTACAAGATCTCTATGGGAATCTTAGGTTGGCAGAGATAGATCTGATACGAAAGATTGCAGCGGGGGGGATATTGTCCAGCCACAAGCAGAAGTCGCCCGATGTAAAGCAAGAATTAACCTTCACTGGAGTAGAGAAATAGCCTTAAAATATAATCAGTTTAAGGGAGAGAGATACGAATTCGGTGAAACCACTGGGCGGTGCTTGGCACAAAGGTTAAGGTCTAAAGAGGTGGCGCAGAGAATCTTAAGGATGAGGAACGTACAAGGCAATATAGTGGAAACCCCACAGGAAATACTTGAAACTTTTCATTTGTTTTACGAAGAGTTATATACAGAGGATAATCAAGGGGGTGAGACTATTGATGCATTCTTTAAAGATATAGATTGCGCCAAGCTTGGACAAACAGAGGTACAGAGTTTAGAGGAATCTATTACGATGGAAGAATTAGAAATGGCAATAAATAATCTTAATAATGGTAAAGCTGCGGGCCCAGACAAGTTACCCCTGGAAGTATATAAAGTACTTTTCCAGGAACTAAAAGTTGAATTATTGACCACCCTGCAACAGGCACAGATGGGGGCAGCTCCCGCGTCATGGGAGGAAGCAAATATCATTGTTTTCATAAAGAAAGATAAACCACCAGAGCTCCCAGGGTCATATCGTCCAATTTCTTTATTAAATGCTGACGGGAAGATATATACAAAAAATTTAGCTACCCGCCTGGCTAATGTTATCACCCCATTAGTATCGCTGAGACAGCATGGGTTTATACCTAGGAGGGGGACGGTAAACCACATTAATAGGGTAGTAGCTTTGTTAGACAAGGCTAAGGTACAGAACACCGCCTTAGGGTTAATTTTACTAGATGCTGAGAAAGCTTTCGACTGTGACTCGTGGAGCTTTCTCTGGGGGATTATGCAATATATGGGGTTTGGCCCTGGTTTTGTCCGGGCAATTCAAACTGTATATAAGAGCCCTAAAGCTCGAGTCTGCATTAGTGGGGTAGAATCGGCACCAGTGTATATAACAAGAGGCACGAGGCAGGGATGTCCGTGTTCTCCACTATTATTCGCTCTATATATGAACCCATTCTTAACTATGTTAGAACTTAATCCCAGAATTAATCTGGTTGAATGTGGTTCGGAACAACTCAGAGTATTAGCATACGCGGACGATGTGGCGGTGGTAACATCAGACCCGGCCTCGGCAATCTCAGAGATTGATTTATTGGCACATAAATTTGGAAAGATCTCTGGATACAAGCTTAATACATCGAAAACACAAATATTATGTACTAACCAGACCAGCTTTCAAGACCCAGAGTGATAGATGAAATTAGTTATTTTGGGATTAAAATCAGGGTGTGCCTGGACGAATTGGTAAAAGTCAATTGGAATACTATCTTATTGAATGTTAAGAAACAATTAGATAAAATGGAATGTTTATATCTTACAATGGTGGGAAGATGCAATGTTTTAAAGATGGTAATCTTACCTAAAGTTATATATTATTTTAGGTCTGTCCCATTGGAGCTATCTAAGGTGCAGTTACAGCGACTACAGTCTTGTTGTATGAGATTTCTATGGGCCCAAGGGAAACCGCGACGGGGATGCATTATATGTCTTTAACAAAAGAAAAGGATGGATGGGGGGTACCCGATTTCACAATGTATTATTATACATGTATTTTGCAAAATATTAGGAGAATGCTAACTGGCGAAGAATTAGCAACCCTGCAGAACACCCTTCCATATATCAGATGGTATTAGGGCAAGAAGTAAGAAATTGTTTGTTTAAAAAATTAGATTATAACTATTTTAAGAGGACGCGCTTTAAGGTAGCAATTGCTGCTTATAAGGTTTGAAGAGCAGTGCGGAAAAAGCTACAAATAGAGCGGATCAGTTTCTATACTCCAATAAATTCACCCATGTTACTCCCTACCGTCTTTATTGATAGAGCAGCTCAGATATGGCAGGATAAGGGAATTATATCTATAGGTAAATTACATAAAGATGGAGAGCTACTCTCCTTCAAGTTGTTGGCTGATGAATTTGAACTGCGTCGTACTGAATTTTTTAAATTTTTACAGATGAGGGACTTTCTGCAGAAAAAACAAAGGAAAATTGACCCATGTCTGTTGGTTGAGGCCATTAGACAAGGCAAACGCATAGGGGTAATCTATAGATGTCTGTTGGATATACAGAGAGATGATTTGGAAGCTCAAAACATAAAATGGAGGAATAGATTGGGAGAGCAGGAAATATGTATAGAACACTCATTTGCTATGGCAGGGAGAATTTTAATATCAGCCAATTTAAGAACACAACACCTTAAAACTATTTTTGACTTATATCATACTCCTGCTAAGATTCTGAAATGGGGGGGAAACAACGATGGGAAATGTTTTAGATGTGGGACGGATGGGGCTGATATTATCCACATTTTTTTTACATGTAGGAAACTGACCCAACTTCTGGACTATATGGAAGGTTTTTTATCAGTAATTACGGGAGTTAAAATTAAAATCTCATCATCTGTTATGTTAATGGGTATGGGGGGGAAGTAAGGGAAGGACAATCGGCTTTTGATTTTAGATACCTAATCTTCATAGCAGTGGCGGTAGCCCGGCTTTGTATAGCTTCCTTGTGGCTACAAAAAGAAGCCCCAACTTTTGAAATGTGGAGAGCCAAATACTTGGCTATCTTTAATTTGGAGTATAGTTTATATGTGTTGAAGGGGGTACAAAAGCAGAAACTTGGTTTGTCAATTTGGGGTCCAATAATTGAATACATGAAGGAATAATATGAATTTAATGTTGTTCTTCCCTTCCTGTGGGGGCCTCTTTTCTATTTTTTTTTTTTTTCTTTAATCCCCATGAACATGTGAGGAACCTTGTTATAATGAATTGTAAGTTATCTCTGTAGGAATACCTGGAGTTTTATTCTCTTACCTCATCGAAATGTATATTATATGTTTGTATATGAAATGTGAGATTGCATCAATAAAGAAATTCCCCCTAAAAAAAGTAAGAGGATAATGAATCGGTCTATTATTTGTTTTAAAATGTGCAGCTGGAAAAGAATCTTGAATCATATTTTTTATCCGAGGTACTCATCACATTAGAGTCAATAATCATTCAATAAACCTTTATTCAATTTTCAGAGAAAATTATAAAAGTACAGAATAAGAAGATATTCATTATATACAAGGAAGATTGAATTGATAAAACATACTTCAGTCCATAATTTTTTAAAACAGTCACGTTTTAAAAACAATTCTTAAAAAAATAGAAAATAACAAAGCATTCCTCACATAAATAAATAAATCAAGTAGATCATAAAACCACAGATAAAAAAGGGGGGATAAATAAACACATTTTGGGAGTATCCAAATGCTGGAAGTATACATAAGCGGGTCTGATCTGGTTAAAACCACATGCAAACAATATAGGACATACCAAAAGGAGGTACAGCTCCATGCCTAGGACAGATTTGGCCATGACATAACCACGAAACGACTGTTTAGTTAAACTGGAATTCTCCCTTTTCTGTAATGACTCTCTGGACAAAGGCCTGTTTAACCCAGATTAGGTCCTTAGTTGTGAGACCCACAGGATCATAAAAGAGGTTTGGGCGTCCCAACCCTGTGAAAGTTTTCTTTACGTACAAGTTCCATGGGATATAATCCATTTTGTCTAGTGACAAACAGTCCTGTAGGATTTGTCTATTTAAATGCAATAATTCTTTTGACCAGACAGAACACCACAAAAGAAGTAGCGTATGTAAATTAAATCAGAAATGAAGGTCATCCCCATTTTCTCATGGAACAGATTGTTTCCAAGTGTCAGGCAGGGGACCCCTGATGGCTGCATTGATCTGACGGGTGATAACTGGGGCCCACACTTCCGACAGAGTTTTCAAAATGTTTCCCATGGACCCATTGGCCCCTGGAGCCTTACCCAGAGGGAGTGTAACAATGGCATTTCTTCTCACCTCCTTCCACTCAACCGTAAACCCATTAATTGGGGTGATAGAGGTAGAAGAGGGCATGGCTTCCACCAGGTCAATTTATTCACCACTCGGACTACAGACGATTGCATACCAATGTGGATCAACCAAACGTTATGGGACTATATGGATGTCAAATAAGTGGTGTGAACACTTCTATCTTACTTTCAAGATGGCAGATGGGTAGGACCTTCTCTACAGAGATTCACGTGCAAGTGTTGTGTTGGCCCCATTATTTACCTGTAAAGTTCATGTAGTGCTGACCAGGATGAGGGACTGTAATTCTTGGCTAGGTTGAGGCTTTCTTGTTCTGTGCATCACAAGGCTTGTGAGCCCATGAGTGAAGCAAGAGTGGGCTTGACACTCCAGCCCAATCATGCAGCAGGCATTGAAGGAGCGACAACTTAGGCACAAACATCACTGCATCAGCAGGGCGGGCAGCTTCAGTAGGACTTTGTGTGCCCAGTTTTTCAAGTGTCTGTAGCTCATCTAGTTTGGTTTTTATCTTTGCACTCTGGTACTTGCAGTTCTATTTTTCTAATTAGAAATGAAAGAATATAGATACCAGAATGCACAATATAAAACTTTTTAAATAGACAATGAAAAATCTGAGCATTTTGTGCTGATGTGAGCACTACAGGTTGTTTGTCAGTTCCCATGCCACACAGGTATTTGCCTGATGCTAGTTAGTGCATCAGGTGTTCACCATCATGAAAGCAGCATTTTAATTCCGAAGTACAAGGAAGAAATTAGAAAAGCCCCTTAATCCCAACATAATGTACCATAAGAAATAACAGGTATGGTAGTCAAGGGCTGGTGAATATGTAAGTTCTGGTTAATACAATTCTTCTCTTTTAGTCCACAGGATGATCCACAGCCGCGGAGCTGTAGGCCTGTTATAAATAAAATACAAAACATTAGAAAGCCTTAAGTCTAGCTAGCATTTAATGCAAAATAGCAAGTAGCAACCCAAATGATCAATAAGACAATTGGCCTTTCAAATTACTATGGCTCTCTCTAGAAAACGATTGAGCTAAGAGCCAAGAATTATAAAACGACATAGCATATATACAATTTCTCTCAATGAAAGTCAATGTATTATGACCAAGTGACAAAAATTGTTCTCAGCAAAATTGTATTTAATATGCAGGTGAAAGGATCTTTCCCTCATGGAAGCGCAAGACGTCCTATCATTCATATCATTCATATGCAGTGAACTACTCCAATCTTCTCACAAAATCCTGCTTCCCTTGCCAGATTGGAAAACAAGCTTACACTAATTGTACAATGTACAAAATGGAGCATTTAGGCTTCTGGACTGCTAAGGCCATGCAACGTTTGTGATTAATACGGATGTATGACGTTACAACGCACACTTTTACAACGCATGCACTTACAACGCATTTTTTACAACGCATAATCCATTACAACGCATGACATTACAACGCATGACACTACAACGCATTTTTAAAAAATACCTTTACAACGCATTTCCATTACAACGCATACTACCTTTACAACGCATACCATTACAACGCATAATATTAAATTACATTTAAGGTAAGTATTAGATAGTATAGGGGTAAAAGTTACTTTTCTAACTCCAGGGGGTGCAACAGTAGGGTAAGTGTTGGATAGTATAGGGGTAAAAATTACTATTCTAACTCCAGGGGGTGCAACAGTGGGGTAAGTGTTGGATAGTATAGGGGTAAAAATTACTATTCTAACTCCAGGGGGTGCAACAGTAGGGTAAGTGTTGGATAGTATAGGGGTAAAAATTACTATTCTAACTCCAGGGGGTGCAACAGTAGGGTAAGTGTTGGATAGTATAGGGGTAAAAATTACTATTCTAACTCCAGGGGGTGCAACAGTAGGGTAAGTGTTGGATAGTATAGGGGTAAAAATTACTATTCTAACTCCAGGGGGTGCATCAGTAGGGTAAGTGTTGGATAGTATAGGGGTAAAAATTACTATTCTAACTCCAGGGGGTGCAACAGTAGGGTAAGTGTTGGATAGTGTAGTGTAATATTATGCGTTGTAATGGTATGCGTTGTAATGGTAGTATGCGTTGTAATGGAATGCGTTGTAAAGGTAGTTTTTAAAAATGCGTTATAGTGTCATGCGTTGTAATGTCATGCGTTGTAATGGATTATGCGTTGTAAAAAATGCGTTGTAAAGGTAGTGCGTTGTAAAAGTTGCGTTGTAAAGGTTGTTCTCCGATTAATACAGTGCTACATATATAGTTATTAGCATTTTCCCCATGGGTGTACACAAACATGATAAACACATTTAAAGTATTTTTTCACAAGGCACTCTGCTGAACTACTATCACACTTCATTGTTGTTTGTCTGACAAGGATACCACAACAGACAGTTGGAGTTGGATGTCCTACGCCCTGCACTGGGACTGCAGGTTGTTAGAAATTTGACCAGTTATTGACCACCGCTGGTCGTCAAGCAAGATGGCTCCACTTGCAGCACTTTACTTTACACATCTTTGTTATCAGGTGCGTTAGTGCAACTGGTTCAATTGATATGAAACATAACTTCAACTTCCAGAATACACTTTAATGATAACCCAGTGATTTGAAGGTAGTGTCCCTATTAGATCACCCTGGCTCCACTGGTTGTGATCATTACAGATAAGGTTGGGGCATAAAGATAATGGGTTTGATATGCAGTTGAGTGTCAAATATACTATGGATCCTTTATTGTTCCAAGGCCTTGTGGGCGTGTCTTACACTGACTGCATCTGTGGTGCACAACATTCACAGAGTTATTTGCATAGTACCAAATGGCCCTTGTCATCTAGAACAGCTACATCTCGCCTTGACTTTATAGCCAACAGGACACTGCCTGCTAAACAATTCACAGACCTATATTTGGGGACTCATAGCAGTTATTGCACAGCATAAAATGAAAACTATTTTGACAGAATTTACTTTCTCATAGTGCTTTAAAATGCTGAACCTTTGAGGAAACCCTAACTGAGGGTTCCTCGGATTCTTTGGTAAACTATATTTTAGATCTTACTGGCTCAATGTGTGTACAAATGCCTCATTTGGTACTCATTTTCTGCACTTGATTTGTGGAGATTCCCCACACCACACTAGTGAGTTGTTTTTAAGATCTATTCAGTTTTGATCAAGTTGCTCAAAGTTCTGCCATTTGTCACAACTTTTTTAATAAAGGTTTCTTCGTCGAGAAACACAATCTCACAATAAAAATTATGACACCAATTCAGTTTTAATCAATGGTACTTGCCCAGTATGTCCAAAAGTGCACTATTTGTCAAACAATTTCTGAATACTGTCCGTGGAAAAAACTATAAGGTTCCCTGTGAAGTCACTCTCAAAGGCAACCCAGCTAAAAGGGGATGGGCATGGTAGAACACAGTCTACCCCCAAACCTGCCATTTTTTGGAGAGTGGGACATCTGCCCCTCATTATCCTGAGGAGTATTGGTGTTGTCTTCTTGTGCCCCACCTCCTTGTCTTCTTGTATTTGTTAACACTGTCACAAGTCCTTGTAATGGAGCGTGAGTGTTTTTTTAGACCTCTACCTGACTGAAAACGCCTCCATATATAAGGTGGCACAGCAGGAGGTTATCTTTGGATGTCGTAATTGAACACAATTAAATCTTTCATGGCTTAACTAGGTGCAAATGCAGGAAAGATCTGCATTACAAGTTGGTAACTCTTAAATAATATACACCAGTAGCATTTAATTTGCTGTTTGAAACCAGCATAACATTGTTATTTCAAAGTTCCACACAACTGTTTAAAAATGTTCACACTTTCAGCCATTTCTAAGCTCAATTACACTTTTGATTATATGATCTATAAAAAGTAAAATAGACTTCAAAAAATGTCTTTTCAAATTTACGTGAAACTGCATTAGTTTGTTCTTTTTTAAAACGGTATATGCAGTATTATGCCCACTTCAGATCACAAACCTAATGCACTGAGTCACAAAACGTTGCCTATAGCTTCATGTTTTACCCATAGTACCAACTTACATGTAGACTATGTGCTTATCCATTTTTCAAACTATGCAAATGACTAAATGTGTACAAATGTTTGTATTATGTATACTCAATTATTCAGATTTTTTTTAAAAATGTAAATGTGCCTGCAGTGATATGCATCTCTGCATGAACATACTTTGTTTTTCCAGGTTCACAAACATTTCAAGTAATATACCTGCAAAGCTGGTCCAAGCTCAGGTTTTCAGGCACACAAATGGGGAGGGTGGGCGGAACTCATGGGGCTAATTTATCAAGAACTGCGCAAACAGAGGCTTGATATTATGCCCTAGAGAACTCCAATAGAAGCCCAGGTTTTAGTGTCAAGAACATCAAACATGGGCTTCTATTGGAATTCTCTAGGGCATATTATCAAGATAATGTTTGCACCGTTCTTGCTAATATGGCCCGTGGAGTTTTGACTCTGCTGAATTTTATGTCAAGACAGGAGGCTAGCATTATGCATAAACTTTTATTTCCCACTTCTGAGCAGCACCTTTAAAAGCTCATGGAATCTTTTAAAAACATCACAATCAAAAAGAACTTTCAAAACCATAAGTAACATGAGGCCACCATCTTCCTCCTCTTTTGTTTGCTGCTTCTGAGCAGATAAGTATTGTTATATTAGCTTTTTGATAATATATATTGAAATAGAATATTAGTATGTTCTTTTAGCTCCGTTTGATGAGGTTTTTGTTGGGAATACCCAATTTATGGGTAAACATTATACTGTATGTTTGTTAAATGTGTAATGAATTTGTAGGGAAATGTTGGTATAGGATCTAAATTAGATGGGAGTTGAGGTTTAAACGATATATTTTTTGGCAAAAGAAAAGCTTTAAAAAATATTTTACTTTGTGAGCGCGAGCGCATACGCATCCGATCAAGATCGTTTTGTAATAAAATGAATATGTTTGTTTTTAGTTGCTCAGGGATTAGTTGCTTTATATAATTGTTTCTCTAAGCACGTTTGTGAGTGAAAGCGCGAGCTCTCGCAAATGTATTTTTAAAACATAGAAAATCTTTGTTACGATGAGCTTGCGCGTACTAAGTAAATTATTATTTAAAAAAGATAGCTCGCGCTTACGTGTCTTCGTTAACGGTAACGCGAGTAGGCTCGAGCCAAGAGTTGTGGCTCGTATATCTGCAGAGTGACGTTTTGGTTGAGAAAGCGTGAATGCTCATTGGCTAACGGAAAGGTTTATTGTTAAAGGGAGTTGATCTTGTTTTTGACGCGAGCAGTTGTTTCTATGGGAATTAGCTCTGTGAGGCTGGTTTCCATGGAAACGTTTCTGTTTCGGCTTTGCAACCGAGGAGACAGTTGAGGAAGTGTTTTTGTCATTAGAGTGAGGACAAGATTTAAGAGGGAAATAGAGTTAGAAATATATTTAAAGAGAAATGGAAAAAACAAATGAAGAAACAGGAGAAGATGATAATGGAGATAATAAATAAAGAGATGAAAGAGTCTATTCAGGAGTCAGTAAAACCGGCGTTAGGTAAGAGGAAATTAAATGAAGAAGAAGAATACTTGTCTATTTCAGAAGAGGAAAATAAAAGGGGTCCAGGAGGAAAATGTTTAAAGAAAAAGAAACATTTAGATAATAAGAAGGATCAGAATGGAGTCTTAAGCGGCTCAAAAAAGATGGGTATCCGAAGCGGTATACAGGAGGGCCAGTTATTCACTGGAAGGAGAGGAAACGCATCGGGAGATGCTTTGAGTGAAGATAAATTTGATGAATACATTTTAGACCTGGAATATAAAGATGGTCTAGGAGAAGAAAATGAGGAAAAAGTTAAAGAGAAAGTAAAAGATACAGTGGTTGATCCCTTTGGTGAAGTGATGTTTAACCCGAGAGATATAAGACACCCTAGAGGGAAATATTGGTGGCCACTTGAACATGTGGCGGATTATATTAAGGCTAGGTTGTGCAAACCACTAGAGTTAGATGAGAGGAATGTAATGAGAGCAGAGTGCTCGAGACCTAATATAGAGGAAAAAATTACAATTACCCCTAATATTGATCCAGAATTAATAACATATCTTTTCAAGTTGGGAAAAGATCCCCGGAAGGGGTTAGACCGTTCTTTGAAGCAGTGTCGGGATAAGATTCTTGACATTCTAGGGCCTTTGGCAAAGATTTTCGATGCAGTGGAGGAAGCTTATTTGAAGAATTTAGATATGGATCTTTCATTAATGTGTGGATGGTGCCAGAGGGCAATATGCTTTTTAGGCAATGCGAATGCAGGCATTTTGGCAGAAAGAAGGAAAACAATCCTTATGAGGATAAATCCAAGATTAGGAAATCTGGCATTTAAAGAGTCTAGTGAAGAAGCAAGAGGACTTTGTTTGAAGATGGAATGGTGAAGTCGCTATCTAAATGTATTAATACTTTCACTAGTCTCGATAGAGCACAATTCAACATGCATAGAGTCTTCAGCAACAACAGTGGTTTATATGGTCGGGCCGGTAGAAGGGGGCAAGCTACCGGCCGAGGAAATAATAGAGCCCATTACCAAAACCAAGGAGGACATTTTGGAAGTGGACAGAGTAATTACAACTTATTTCCTCCAAGAGGAAGAAGCAGAACAAGTGGTTATATTGGAAGAGGACAAAGCCAGTCACGGAATCATAACCAGGGTGAGTACGAAGACTATCGCAAAAAATGTTGAAGGAAGATTAAAGTATTTCAAGGAGAAATGGAAGGAGGTAACAAAAGATGCTTGGTTTCTAGAAACTGTAGAAGGGTTTTGGGTAGAGCTAATAACAGTTCCTTTTCAGGAAAAAGAACCTATGGAATGAAAGTTTCAGGAGGAATTAATGATGAAAGTGGAAGACGAGGTACGTATGATGTTATAAAAGGATGTAATTATTCAAGTGGGGGAGCAAAGGAAAGGATATGTAAGTACTCTTTTTCTAGTGGAGAAAAAAGGGAAAGGTTGGAGACCTGTTATAAATGTAAGAAGTTTAAATCATTATGTGGTCTATCGTCATTTCAAAATGGAGGGAATTCATCTCTTGAGAGATTTTCTGCAGGAAGGAGACTGGTTGGTGAAGTTAGATCTGAAGGATGCTTACTTCACTATTCCAATTTCAGAAGAGAGTCAGAAATGTTTGCAGTTCAGGTGGAAGGGTCAGTCGTATCAGTTCAAGAGCCTTCCATTTGGACTTTCATCAGCCCCTTGGTGTTTCACCAAGTTGATGAGGTCAGTAGTGGTTTTTTTTAAAGAAAGAGGAATAAGAATGATAATTTATCTAGACGATATTTTGATAATGAATCAGGATTATGTTGTTGTAAAAGAACAATTAATGTTTGTAATGAGTATTTTGGAAGTTTTTTTTTTTTTTTATAAACTTAGAAACGTCTGTTTTAGATCCAGTAAAGAAGGTGGGGTTTCTAGGATTTTTGGTAGACACAGTTGCGTGTCAGTTGTGTCTTCCAGTGAAGAAGGTGAAGAAAATAAAACAGTTTCTTTGAGGAATCTGGCATGGGTAATTGGTCTGTTAAGTTCGTCAATTCAGGCAATTTTTCCAGGACCTCTACATTACAGGGCGTTACAGCATATGAAGAAAGCAGGGCTGTCAAGAGGTTTATGGTATGGAGACATGGTAGATGTTACTATGGAGGCAAGAGAAGAATTGATTTGGTGGAGAGGAAACATGGAAGCATGGAATGGAAGGGAAAATGTTGGCGTTTGCCCAGAACTTGTTTTGGAGACGGATGCGAGCAACTTAGGTTGGGACGCAGTTGGTCTTGGAAAAGAGACTGGTGGAGTCTGGTCTCTTTGAGAGAAGGAAAGTCATATCAATTGTTTAGAAATGAGAGCAGGATTGTTTGCCTTGAAGAGTTTTAAAGAAGGTTTGGTTGGAAGATCGGTTCCTCTAAGGATGGACAATGTGTCTGCTGGGGCTTATATAAACAAATTGGGTGGAACTCGGTCAAGAGGTTTGGCGGAATTAGCAAAGGAAATTTGGGAATTTTGTTTGGAACACAAAATTGGATTGAAAGCAGAATACCTTCCAGGTGCAAGGAATGTTATGGTATATTGGAATTCATGAAATAGGATAGATTACAGCGATTGGAAGCTGAGAGTAGAGGTTTTTGTTCAAGTGATGGAGGACATGGGTCCACTAGTGGTGGACTGTTTGCGTGGAGATTGACAAATCAACTGAAAAGGTAGGTGAGTTGGAGACCGGATCCAGGTGCAATTGCAGTGGATGCGTTTCAGCAAGATTGGAGAGGGTGGAAAGGTTATGCTTTTCCACCATTCTCAATGATTCAGAGTTCAGGTTCAGGTAAGGAAGCAGAGATGTCAACTAGTTTTAGTAACTCCATTTTGGAAAAGTCAAGCTTGGTTCCCTCCAGTGATCAAGCTTGCATTGGGCTTTCAGAGGTTTTCTGAAGAATGTGGAAGGGGAGGAACATCCTCTAGTGGAGTCGGGTTCACTCAACCTTCTAGTTTGGAAGATATCAGGGGTTCAAGAGCATTCACAGATCTTTCAGGAAAGGCTGGGGAGTTGTTGTTTGAATCCTGGGCTCCAGGTACAAGAAGGAGGTATAGAGGATCGTGGAAAGTGTGGATTCGTTGGTGCATGGAAAGAGGTTTGGATCCCTTGGAGGCAAATGACGTTCAGGTATCTAATTTTTTGGCTGGTCTTTTTGAAAAGGGTATGTCTTATAGGACTGTGAATTGTTATAGATCAGTGTTTTCAGCTGGACATTCTTTGAGTCATGGTCTGACTATTGGTAAGAGTCCTTTAGTTTGTAGGGTCATGAAAGGTATTCGGGTGAAAAGGGCATCTGAATCAAAGTATACGTCTTTATGGGATGTGGATTTGGTGCTTGAGTTATTTTTGGCCTGGCCTGGTAATAAGTATTTAGATTCTAGGCAGTTATCTTGGAAGTTAGCTACTTTGTTATGTCTGATTTCTTTTAGAAGGGTGTCAGATGTTAAGGCTTTGGAAATTTCACATAGATTTTTTCAACCAAATGGTGTAGTATTTGACATTTATAAAAGGACAAAGACTATGTCAAGTTCAGTGTTCTATCCTGTGTTTGATGAATGTCCAGGTTTGTGTGTGGTTAGATCTTTAAAATAGTATGAAAACAGAATGTTAGAGAGATGGGGAGATGGAATAGATCAGGTGTTGATTTCTTATGTGAAGCCGTATAGGGAGGTTTCAAATGCAACAATTGCTAGATGGGTCAAATGTTCCATGAAGGAAGCTGGTATAGATGTGTCTAAGTTTACTGCACATTCTGTATGTGGAGCAATGGCAAGTAAGGTAAGCATGTTAGGTGGAAGATTAGAACATATTATGAAGGCAGCTGATTGGTCTTCTGTATCTACGTTCAGAAGGTTCTATTTTAAATCAGTTGAACATGTTTCTAAATGTGTTTTAGAAAGCTTTGAACATGCATAATGCTAGCCCCCTGTCTTGACATAAAATTGCGATTCTAATAGGTTTACTGATTATAGAATCGGGATTTTATTAAAGACAAGGAGGCTAGCATTATCTCTCCCACCCTTCCCTTGGGTGTGTAATGATTTGTTTAAAAAAAATTGGAAATGTTATGTAATTTGTTTAAAGAATTTAAGTGTGATTAGAAGAATGTTTTATTCATTATATGTTTCTTATTGTAGAGAATACATTTTGGATAATACTCGTTTTGGATTGAAAAGAAGAGTTGTTTTGAAGAAGATTTGGAAGAGGCAAACGAAAAGAGGAGGAAGATGGTGGCCTCATGTTACTTATGGTTTTGAAAGTTTGTTTTGATTGTGAAGTTTTTAAAAGATTCCATGAGCTTTTAAAGGTGCTGCTCAGAAGTGGGAAATAAAAGTGTATGCATAATGCTAGCCTCCTTGTCTTTAATAAAATCCTGATTCTATAATCAGTAAGCCTATTAGAATCCCAATTTCACAGAGTTACATAAAAACTCAGCAAGATTCTCTGGAGTGCCCCCAATGACGCTAAATTGCAGAGTGAAGCGCGTCTTTGGAATGAGCAGAGCTGAAAAATCAGTACGAACTGCACCATGCTGTGTGCAAGGGCGAGTAGCCATTTGAGTTGATTTTGTTGCAGCTAGAGTGGGTTTTAGCCACCAGGAAGTCTCTCTTTAGGCCTCATGGTCTGAAAGCCTTTGAAAATGTCTAGGAGCTGTCTTTTTCAGTGTTTTCTGTCTGCTGATGGAGTGCTCAGGGCCTGCTCTTTTGCTCCAGGTCAAATACCTATCCTCGGTTGAGTACTTTGTTTCTTCTCAGTTCAGGGTCACCTCCAGCAGCACCCCTCAGCCCTTAAAGCAAAATACCCTAACTGCCTGCACTCTTCAGATCCTATGGCCTCCTTTGGCCACTTGCAGAGTACTCTTGTGTTTGTAGAAGTCAGAGGGCCACCTTCAGATGATTGTTACCCACCTACAGGTCCAGTCCATAGGAGTTCCCAGTGAACCCTTCCTTTCAAGGATCCCCCAGTAGTCCATTCCTCTACTCTCCCACAAGAGTCATGGGACCATCACCACTGACCATGAGGAGGTAGATACACAGAGTTCCACACAGCTCAAGTCTATAGTGTCCTAGAAACCCAGATAGTAGTCTGGTTTTCAGAGTCCTGTGAAATCCATCTTCTCCTCTCTCTTGCTCTACCAAGTGCAGAGGTTGTTAAATCAGAGTGAAACTTCCAGCAGGTAGGCACATCTTCCCAATCCCAGGGTGATAAATCCTCCTGCACCACAATTGTGGAAATTCCAACATGGTGACTTGAAGTGGTCTATTGAAAAGATTCTCTGGCAGCCAGAAACATGGCCCTAACTGCCACAGCTGTCTGGTCCCTTCTCTGTGAAATAAACAAGGGAAGTTTCTCTTGTGATTGACTCCAGAAGGCTGTCTCTTTCACTTTGTTCTCCCAAGGCTAAGCATTCCCAGCCAGTGTGAAGAGCACATGCAGATTTTGCCTTTACCCCACCTTCAAAGAAGAGGCCTCTCCACTGGTCAAGGGCACTCTAGGGTGGAGAATGCACAATCCTCCTGCTGGCAAACAGAGTCATTAACTTGGCCCAGCAGTGCGATCCAATGCCAGAATCGAACTGGGGAGCTAGCTTAGAAAAGTATGAAAAGAATGAAGTGCAAGAAGGAGTGAAGATATGACAAAATTAGCCTTGAAACTGCACTTGATTCTTGCTTAACATAACAAGCACTACAGCTGCACACTATGAATGCCCCTTCACATTGTAGGGCCTGCACAGGTCATCATCAATTTATCAAGGGTCCCTATTGTAACAGGCTACCTGTACACAGATACTGGGATGAGTGTGACAGTAGTCCTTAGCCAAATGTGTGGACATGCGTATGCACATCTGTTCACATACAGACAGCCCAGAACCTCCTAACTCAGATGCACAACAAGAGTTCTTGTTCTAAAAGGCAGGTGTCTCAGTGGTTCCAAGCCTATTTTGCTACACTAACATTCTACTGGGAGAAATTTCTACATTCACCTGTAAGACACCAGAAAACTTGTAAACTTTATCACCAGCAGAGACTCAATAATAGCCACAATGTAGCTGCGTACCACCACCTCTATATAGCTTTTGTAAAACTAAGTTTATATTTTAGTCATAGTAATAACCAAAAACATATTGTATCAAAAGTAAACCATTTAAAATCTAAATATATCATGAAATAGAGTTCAGCAGGAAGGCATGGCCCTAAAATCATTGGAGAATATATTTTTTATAGTATACTAAAATGGCATATTACACTTAGTTATAAAGTGCACTGACGTGTCGATTAAGGTTCTATAAAATAGCATAAAATTAGAAAAACTAGTATAGAACATTATTAATCCATTATCCATTCCCTCCTTCTTTAGTACAGAAACTTCTAATTCATTATACTGGGAGCTGACAGTCATGTACCAAATCTAAACAGAGACATCTTGTAAGTCACAGGCAACCTATCCATATACTAAAAGATCATTATTCTGGATGTAGCAGAAAATGAACTTGTAATAAACGCCAAAGAGACAGAGAGGAAATGAGTGTGTAATGAAGAAAGGAAAGAGGGTGAGACAGAAGATTGAGAGAGGAAATGGAATTGTAAGCAAGACAGAAAGAAAAGAAAGACCAGGAAGTGTGGTATGTGGAACAAAAGAGAGTATCTTTCCATTCGGAATTCAGATATGCTGAAAATATGACTTCTGCATCACAGGAGGTGGCGAGCTCTAGATATGTCGGGGTTTGAATGTCGGGGAAGAGGCAGAGGCCTTCATCTACCATGCAGTCTGCAGGCCATCTGCCAGTTTCTAAATGAAGAATACGGAAAATGAGTGGAACGCTTCGAGTAATCTCAGCTACTGGCAATTACAGGCCCCAAAGCCAGTCCAGTGCTTTTTTTTGCCCATCAATGCCACCTCAGGTAGGAAGCAGTTGTACATAGATCAGTCTAGCTGCTGCTCAAATAGAAACAGCCCAACCCAAACTGCCAGACCAGGTTCTCCCAAAAAAGCAACATAAGCAACTCCAGCATCTGAGAATAATTCAAGTATTCTTGCTATTATCTCGTCATTTTTGCAGTTAATGCCCATAGTTCAACGGGTATGCACAGATGTGGGTGCCGTGCTCACTATGCCATAGAACTCAATCTCATCATCATCATACAATCTTTATTCAATTGTAAATACAATCATAAAAGCACATATAACCATAAATACATTTATATATTGGCATAAAAAAGTATTTAAATTTTAAATACAGTAATATACAGATGAAAAATGCAGCTTTAAGACCCTAACCCCATTAATCAGGCATAAAACACCATGATCTTACAGCAGCATACAAAAAACCTGAAACCGCAGCAAGAACATATGCATTAGGAAGTAGCTGTAAATACATGAGTGTAAGACAGGCTTGGGCAAAATCCATAACTTTCAGAATTGGTAAAAGAAAACGCTTCCTAGGAATACTAAAATATTTACACAGCAAGACAAAATAAAGGTTATCCTTTGTAGACACATTATCGCAGCCACAGGGCCCAAATGGGCCTGGACTGACCCAACCAGTCGTAGATGCCAACAGGTGATGTAACAAGTTAAACCTAAAAAGAGACACCACAAACCTATCTCTATCATTGGATAACTGGGAGAGATAAGATTCTATGCCCTACACCGACTTTAATAATAAATGTTCTCAGACCATAGGTTTTTCCAATTCTCGCTGTTCATGTTGCATGGAGGCACGTGGAAAAAATAGATTCATCATCCATATTTTCTCCACGGGCACCAGCAAATGATGATTATAAAGCATGTCTGCCCTCCCTAGGCTAGTGTAAGTAGCTTTTACATACGCTAGTCAGGGAATTTCATGCATGTGGTCAAGAGATAAACAATCCAACAAAATCGACCTGGTAAGCAGTAAATTTTCGCCAGTCCATATCTAAACCCAACAAAGCAGTGGCCTAAGAGCTATAAGATTACGAATGTATCTGTGACCCAGCTCCTCGTGCACAGAGAACACCGGGGTGCTTTGCGGTACCCACAAGATCCACCTCAAAAATGTGCTTTCCGCTATTTGAATCCGGTCCACCTGCCTGTGGCCCCGAATTTCACTTCCATATAACAACTTGGAGATGCACTTGGACTGATAATGTTTAATTAAGGTAGACAGTGGCCACAAGCCAGCCTTTGGGCAAAGTCAGCTACCACACACGTGGTCTTTGTCAAATTACAGATCTTGCCCTCCACCAGAGGGTTCCAGCTCAACTTGGCATTGTAGGAAGGTGGAATATGACTATATGGTTGCCCCCACTTTTTGCCTGGTGTTTTGCTGGTTTATGACTTAGTTGGACTGGGATCCTGCTATTCAGGGTCCCAGTCTATCTGCTTTCTCTGTAAAATGGTTTCCATGTGCATTAGGTACATGTCCAATTGGATTCAGGAGTGCCTTATAAGCCCCTAGTATATGGTATACTATGTACCTAGGGCATAGGTTCCTCAGAGGCCTACCAGGGGCTGAAGCATGCATTATGCCATCCCTGGGAAGCACGCCAAAAAGGCACCACAGGTCTGCTACTGCAGCCTGGGTAAGGGTGTGCTTGCACCCCTTACTGTGGTATAGGCTACCTATATCACTACCAATGCACACACATATAAAACCTATAAGTAACTCCTATGGCAGGCCTTAACAATTCTGAAGGCAGAGTGCTTGGTTTTAATGTGAGAGGGTGCCCCTGCATGAGCAGAGCCCCTCTGCAGCATTCGGAGTATCTCCTCAGATGCTGTTTGTGGTGCAGCCTGACCATATACTCTTAAGTGCATTATAACCTCACGGTAAATGCTAACTTTGGGATGGCTGCACGGAAACATGTCGTGTTTGGTTTCAAACGCTTTGGAATACTACCCCCCCACCAGTTCTGGTGGCGGGGGTAGCATTCCACCCTTCTAGAGGGAGAGACATGTTCACACTGGTATAACCCGGTAGGACTTTCTTGAGCTCTGGCATCACAAAATGGATGCCTCTGCCACAGACACGGGTCTGGCCTCATGCTGCTGACCGAAACTCTGGGAGGGGAGGCCTGGACAATAGGTTTCCTGTCCCAGGGAGGTGTAACCACCTCCCCAGACAGGCAGATGTGTATTGGGGATGGGCGGGAGCACTCTCTGGTGCTTTGAAGTCCTGCACTGGGGGCACATTTGGTGTCCCTGTGCATAGTCCAGTTCAAACCGGCTGCAGGGGCTACCTGCCCCTGCTCTGGCGTGAAACTGGACAAAGGAAATGGGTATAAGTATGGGAACCCAGCCCTTGCGACTTTAGATTACCCTGGACGAAACTCTGCAATATATATCCTGGACCTTCGACATTCTACTTTGACTAGAAGACTGAAGAAATCTCCCTTGGGGTCAAGGAGTGACTCCCCTGCTTGGCAGGCACCAAAGAAGCAACTGACTGGTCTGCATCGCTAAAGCTCCCGCCGGACGCCGAAGTCTTTGCATCACCAGAGGTAGATTTCCAGACTTCCCTGAGGCTACCCTGAGTCCACAGTGAAGTTGAGGCCCGTGGCTATTGTGGGTGACGTGGAACAATGACCCCTGGACACCGTGAACTTTTGCAGCAACACTATCTTCTGGGACTTCCTCGAAGTTGTGCTTTGGGCTCCGAGTAGCCCCAGCCTTGAGCACCTCCTGCACCAAAGATTGCTGGCCTTCACTCCACGAGTGACCCATGGGCCAGTTTCAAGTGCGACCACTTGAGGCTCCTTCGCAATCGCTAGCCTGTTGGCTAGTAGGTATCCACGAAGGCAACTCCTCTTCTAATTTGGCTTTTCTGGTTGCTCCAAACGTGCCCCCACTTACCCTTGCTGGGTGAGTCCCTCGGACCTTGCTGGTCTGCACCACAGTCCTTTCTCTGATTTTCAGTGACTTGCCGTTGCAAAGGCTTGTTGGGTCCAATCTGGTCGACGACACCGCAGCACTCGACAAACTTTGTGGGACAGCTCGAATCCAGCTCCTGGTTGTCATCTGCACCTCCTGGACCTCGTGGCTGAAGAGTCAAGACACCCATCAACTCACCTAAAGCACCCGACATCTGTGGGCATTGGTCCATCCTGCCCACGGTCACTGGCTAGTGACCCAGACTCTGTCCCCTCTGCTTTCAGGTTCCTTCCATCCTAGATCCAGGCTTGGATCTCTTCGGACACTTCTCCTCTTCACAGCAGCAGCAGTTCTTCGCCAGCTTCCATTGCAATTGACGATGACACCTATGCACCCGGATTCCCTGAGTGAGGTCCCTAATCTTTAAAATTCCAACTGCGACATTGCCCATAGAAGCTAACGGGAACCCGCGGTTGTGTTCACACTGCATACAGTCCCCATGGGTCCCCTGTGTCACTACCTTGGGTGGTACCTTGGGGTCCCAGCGATTCTACAGGCTCCAGGTTTTGTGTCTATTTCAGTCGTGGTTCTTATACCACTTTTTTGGTATATGGTTTGGTACGCCCCTAGGGCCCAAACGTGTATTTGTGGTATTACCGTTGATTGCTAACTTGTAAATTAAGTACTTCAAACTCCAGTCTCATAAAGAGACTACAGGGGTGTGTTTTATCCTACATAAATATATTTTGAATATATACCTGGTGTGGTTGTCCTTTCATTTGATATTTCAAGAGATTATAGACTGGTAAAACAAGCTGCTTTACATTCCTTCAAGACTTAGCCTGAAGGCTGCTCTCCATAGCTACCACTAGGATAGCTTTCAATAAAGGTTGTCTTTAACCTCTCACCATAAGGGGTTGTTTGGACTGATACATGGTGCCCACTAGAACTAGTGGACAGCATATATCAGGCCACCTTCTCACAGGCATCAAATAATACCCCAGGTAAGGAAAAGCTCGGACCTTAGCTAGAATATGATTCTCAATCTATAGCTCACTGATGAGACGTAAGTAGGTCAAAACCGGCCTGCTTGTAATTCCCTCTGGATGATACCTGGCCTCGCAGGTTGGGCTGAACTGTTAGTATTGGAGCAGGACCAAGACTAATTTGCCTGGAATGCCACAGTGGGTGAATAAATATGGTGTGGAATGCAGTCCGAGCGATTGCCACTGGCTAAGATTAATTCTAATTGAAACACACCTTCAATCACCTTGTTTTGTGTTTTCTTTTGCACTTTCTAAATGAAGCCATAATATGAGTACAATGTAACATCTTCCTAACTATCGCAGGGCTTTACATCGAGGACACTGTTATAATTGACTGCAAAACCCTCTAGGGAAATATCACTTGTGCTCTGAGTTTAATTTTTACGGACCTGTGTTGTGCAGTAAATGAAAAGCCCGATGACAACAGAGTTGACGCCCTTTCACTTTTCCGTGACAGTTGTAATAAGACCGTTTGACTAATAATGTTGTTAACTATGTCTTACGTGTAAATAAAGAATACTTGGCTATGGGAAACTGCCATACTATATGCCCCACACTCGGATCTTAGCCATTTCAGAGTTTTTCAACATGTCTTGCCATTTTACTGTGACTTCTTTTATTGATAGACAATTATACTGTTGCATTTTTCTGAACCTTTGAGAAAATTATACCTTTATTTTGGCACATGGTATTAGTTTTGCACTTCATATAGGTTTTGCGTCACCAATATTTTCTTCTGAAAAAATGTTTGATTGATCTCACGACTGACTCGACCGACTTGATGGTCAATGAAATGACTTTCATGCCTTTCATATTTCCCAGACCGGTAAATGGTCATTGTAGTGCCAATGTCGAAAATAATTTGTGTATGTGCGGTCCCATCATCAGACTAGTGGTTGGTCCCCCAAGTCTCAGGCCTTCTAAGGCATGAAACGCAGGTTTCAGCAGTGGCCTGCTTTAAATCCCTGGTCTGTCCCCTGTCATACATCACACCTTCAACTAATCCTGGCTTTCTAAATACTTATTTATATATGTGTGTTGTTTCAAAAGCCTCATGCAGTCAGTAGCCGCCTCTCATCACTAACATACATGGGAAAAACAGAATAGCTGTAACGAGGAAAGAAATGTCACAATATTGTTCCTTATACACAAAAAGGCATGTTTGCATGCATAGATCTCCTCATCTCATTTGTGTATCGATCTCTACACGTAGATGTCAATCTTGTGGATGGAATTCACTTTTACCACCCCCCAGGTTTGAACGACTCTTTCACCGATCACCTCTTGGAAATCATCACAACTAAGATTTCCTCAAATGCTAAAGAGATTTTCTTTGGTGATTTCAACCTGCACTGGAACGATCCTAAGGATCCCCACGTCAACACCATCAAAGACCTCCTAACCGATCAAGCCCTGACTCAAGCCTGCTCTCTGCCAACTCACTCAAAAGGGGCCACACTGGACTGGATCATCTCTAAGGAATCTTCAGTCAAGCTTATCTCCATAGACCCATGTGACCGGTCTGACCACCATGCCATTGCCTTCCTTTTACCCGGGACCCACAAGACAAAGGCACCGCAACCGGTGATTCCCAAACGCTGGGTCAGAGACACCAAGAACCTGGACCACATGAAACTTGAGGCTCGCTGCAAATCTGACCTCCCCCCTTGCATATAATTACGGTCAGCGACCTCAATGATCATTACTCAGCGACTATATCGAACATTCTGGATGACCTTGCCCCACTAAAACTAAAAAGAGCACAAATCAAAGACAGAAACCCCTGGTTCACTGGATCCCTCAACATGGAGAGGAGATCCCTCTGGCAATCTGAAAGAATTTGGAGACAGCACCCCTCTGCTGCGCATCTAAAACTTATCCACCAGGCGAGAAACTCCTACAACAAGAACATCCTCAATTCAAAAAAAGTATACTTCAGATCGGAACTGGGGAATGCCAAGAATAGACCTCGCAAGCTCTTTGAACTGGTCAAACACCAATCAAATAAACTGGCTAAAACTCCAAAAGAGTCTCCTAAGTCTCTAATATCATCTGAGGAATTCTCCTCTTTCTTCGCTGACAGAATCACAGCCTTAGGAAATGAACTCAGTATCGCTACATATTATCAACCCCTTCCTGACCTGCCCCACCTTTCCGCGCTACCCCCACTGGCCTCACCTAAAAACCAAGCACGTTGGACCGACTTCAAATACTATGATGAAGACTCCGTCTCTAAAATCCTCTCTACCTTAAACCCGAATAACCACTTTAATGACCCGCTACCACCCAACTGCCTCGTTGCTGCCTCCCAATCCATTGTTCCTCGCTGGATTGCAATAATCAACGCCTCTCTCCAGCAGGGATCGATTCCGGACTCTCTGAAAGCCACCCAAGTCCTCCCTATTTTAAAAAACCATTGCTGGATCCAGCCTCCCCTGACAACTTCAGACCTATCTCCAATATCCCTCTGTTAGCCAAAGTGTTAGAGAAGTGTGTACAACAGCAACTAAGTCAACACATCAACAACTTCCACCTACTTGATGACTTCCAATCTGGATTCAGACTGGGACACAGCACTGAAACTACTATGCTCCACATCGTGGACGATGCCCTCCAAGCCCTAGACCAAGGCAAAACCTGCCTTCTAATCCCCCTAGATCTATCCTCGGCCTTCGACACGGTCAACCATGAAAAACTACTTGAACGCCTCAAACTCGGGATGGGTTTGGATGGCTCTGTTTTAGAATGGTTTAGGTCCTTCCTCCACAACCAGTTACAGAGATTCCTAATTAACGGCAACCTATCAGCTCCCACCCCGGTCACGGTTGGAGTACCTCAAGGTTCAACCCTGTCCCCCACCCTCTTTAAACTTTACTTAGAGCCGCTTACCGAAGTTCTTCGCACCGCTAACATCTCCTACCATATGTTCGTGGATGACACCCAAATATGCATTAAAATTTCATCGCTCGAGGAGAACCTTGCCCTGGATGAGGCCCTGAAACTGACCGTCCAATGGCTCACCTCTAACCAACTCAAACTCAACGCAAAGAAAACTGAATTTCTCCTAATCTCCCTTACAAAAGCCAACCCGGAGATTCAGATGTGGATCAAGGCCATCACAGCCTTAAACTGCCCGCTGACCATCGTGGACTCGGCCAAATCTCTGGGTATAATCCTCGACTGCAACCTGAACATGCGGGACCACATCAACTCGATGGCTAAATCAGCCAGGTTCCACCTAAGCTACCTAAGGAAGCTGAAACACTTCATCGATGCTCCCGACCTAAAAATGGCAGTCCAAGCACCAGTCATCTCTAGGCTGGAATATGGCTGTTCCACCCTCTCGGGATTACCCAAGATCTCCCTGGCACCTTTAAAAGCCTACCTCAACGCGGCCGCCAGACTACTTACTGGCTCTAGGAAATTCGACCACATCTCTCCACATCAGAAAGCTTTGAACTGGCTCCCTCTCGAGGCCAGAAAACAGCTGAATCTGGCATGCATTACACGCAAGGCTCTATACGCAAACTCCCCTGCTTATCTGGCACTGAAACTAGTGGTATCTGGAGGAAGCAGGAACTCCCGGTCCGCCAGAGACCTCTTGCTCCAACCTGCCCGTTTTCGGGGAAAAAAAACCTACAATCGGGCTTTCTCCGGGGCTGCACCAAGAATTTGGAACTCTTTCGAACCCGCCATCAGAAAATCCCTTCTCTGGCACGCTTCAAAAAGGAGACCAAAACTTTCCTCATGGGTAAATTCCTGGTCTAATATCTGCCTTCAACCTCCACAGTGTTCCTGACTAATCTAAGACTATCGCCTTTTCCTCAGATCATCTATTCACTCCACTAAGAAACTGTGGGGTTTTATACGGATTCTAACTGTAATTGTAGCCATTCACTTGTGTCCCTCTATTCCCCTATGGGTCCAGCACCCCTGCCCCTCTCCAATCGTTTTGTATACTTCTATACTTCTAAGCCTTTTGTTTGTTCACTTCTGGAAACCTTGTAAAGTGCTCTGATACCCTCACGGGTCAAGTTCGTGCTCTATAAAACACTAAAATAAATAAATACATTTCCATGTGAAGATATACATGTAGAAGTCTTGCAATTCTTCACTCACTCTAATGACTGGTGGCAACTCCTACTACTGCTGAATTTTACAGAAAGCTACTATTAGTAACTTTCTACCTGTTTGTGGAGATCTTTACTGCTTAAGCAGAGATAAGCCGTACTGAAAGGAGTAAGGACTTTTTCAGAACATAAATTTTAAATTAAAAAAAGATTATTTATTTTTTAATTGAAAATAGTAAAACTATTTTCCCAAAGTCTTGTTTACTTCGGACTACCACGGTAATGACAAACAACACATCTGTACTAAAACTTAACTTATTGTTTTTTAACATATTTATGTTTTATTTAATTATTTAGTGGTTAAATTAAATGTTAATTGTCATGCCCCATCCTTTATACTGCAATTTCATTTGAAAGTGTCAAAATCTTGGATGAGAGCACAGTATTATTTTATTGTTTTACAGTATATTTTATTAAATGTTATTAAGAATATTCAAAACTGTTTTATTAAAAAAAATAATACACTTAAAGAATTAAAATAATGTTTAACTTAAAATGTTATTTATTGCAATTTAAATTGCTATTTAATGTAATTTATTCTATTTTTTCGTATGTGTTATTTTCATTGGCTGTCTATATTGATTTATATGGGAGCGTTTCGTAGTACCATTGTGTGGTGCTTGATTTTTGTCAAGGCTTGTCTAGAGGATCTCTGAGCCTGTTTTGTCAGTAGGCCTACTGTAGTAGATCAAAATGTGTAGTTTGTGATGTGGAATTGTCTTACTTTATGTGAGTGTGTGTTTTGTATTAGCTTGTCCCTCCCTAAAGCCTCCTTCAAATTATCTTCTCCCTCGATTTAGCAGTAAGTATTCCTCATTTTCCCAAAACTCCCCTTCTCCCTTCCACACTTATTACTAAATCCTAGACCTATATGTGAAATCTCGACCAATGAGGCATAGATCTGCTTATAGAAAAGATAAGAGGGGTGTCAAATGAGAACTCCGGCTAGAGGTTTGTGAATTGCATTTTGAAGTGCATAAAGTACTACTCGAAGATAGTTTTGTGATTAGGCTCTGTGTTTTTAGTTGATGTTGATACTCTGCCAGTGAATGGATGGAATAGTTTTGAATGGGCCGAGTAGTCAAGATATGCAAGCATTAGCTATGGTGCTGTAGATCAGTGGGACAAGCCTTAGGCATTTGACCAGACTTAGTTGAGAGCACCAAGCTTTCAGGGACTTATAGTCTTGTTTTTTTCTTCATAGTAATTTTTTCAAACCTTCATGTATTTAGAATGAAGTTTGGCTAAAAAGGGCAGTTTGACTGAAGGTGTCACACACAAGTCGGTTACTTTCCATTAACAATCTTACGAAGTTGTGAATTTCTCTACTAATGGTAAAACTTATATTTTACTCTCATTACTACTGGTGGTTCTTACCTCAAACTAATTTAATTGTTGTTTGTGGCTATTAGAACATAGGGCCTGATTTAGAGTTTGCCAGAAATCCTGCCATTTGTCAGGGTAGCGGAGGTCATTACCTCCGCCATGCTGGCGGGACCACTGCAAGCCATCTACAGAGAAGGTGGCACCCAGTGGCCCCTAAGAAGGCACAGAGAATCTGCTACGACGCCATCATGTTTTATGTGGACATTCATCAGCAAACTTTTTTTACTTTAAAAGACAAGCTCCCAAAGTGGGAGTTTGTTTTTTAAAGTACGAACGATACGTACGATACTCAGAGAGTTTTCTGCCAGGTCTCGGGGGCATTTTATTTTTTGTTATGAACCGGACCTCCAGGCTTTCCCTGGTGACCTCCAGCCGATAAAACGTGCATCAGACCATCTGCTCTAAATATGGCGGAATGGTCTGATGTACTTACAACATCAGCCCCATCTTCTTCAGGCCAACTGTGTAGGATTTCCATTTGTAGAGCAAGAGAGGGCAAAGCAGAAGAAAACGTGATGGTAGATAAGACTGTAAATAGGGCGGGAGGGGCGACCGTCAGTTTGGTGGACAGGGAACTCTGAAAGGTGTGTAGCAGAGGACCCTGTCCGCCAAACTCCAAATCAGGCCCACAGTAACAGTATTTTCTACAATGTAATATATTTTGAGCTCATGGCAATTAGTGGAAACTTACCAGTAGTAGTCCTATAAGCTAACATCTATGCACAGCCAATTGGTGTACAGATATACGTCTGCTGCAAAATTAAACTTATATACTTGAATATCATTATGTTACCACTGGGGCTAATATTGTCTTTTCTCTGCTGCCAAATGCCAACAATGTTTGTTCACCTCTATGATTTGTACTGTATAGTTAATGGGTCAACAAGAATAGAGAGCTCTTGTTTGTCAACCAATCCAAAAATACTGAGACTACTGTTACCCTTCAACTTTAGAATTTCCTTATTTTCTCTTGCAGCCTTCAGCATCTAGACTTGCTATATATAGACTAATCCAGAAGATAATATTTTTATGCTTGTTTGCAGCTTATCCATGGGATCGATCAAATTTGAAGTCTATGGCCATTGACCTGAAGAAATTTGAGAAATTGGATGCTTATGCTGCAAAGGTAATGGGCTTGTGATGGGTAGAATTTGGTAATGCAGGAATCATAAGTGTGGCTTAAGTTCATGCACTCATAGCTATTTCTGCTCTTGTTTCTCCTCTGTGTATTGTGCCAGGCACTTACATTGCTGTACAGATATGTTTTAAGGTTTGGGGATTAGGAGTAGTTAAAGGATTTTAGCTATGAAAACTATGTGGCTGAAAGTAATAGAAAGCTAGTTTCATCAGAGTTAGTCATTTAGGGCCAAATAGTAGGTGCCTGGTTTTAGACAAAATAATTATCGCATCCAATAAAATCAGATATTGAGATGTTTTGAATTTATTGGATGTAATATTTTTCACCTGTTAAGAACATGTTCCTGTGCAGTGGTGCATGCCATGCGGTATTTGTTGAATAGCCTACCAAAATCTGTATGCCCAATGTTGTGTTTTTCTTCCTTTGAAATCTAGTTGATCTGATTTGCTAAAATGTAATGAAAATGCATATTTTTATTGCACCCAATGTGCAACGGGTGCAATAAAAACTGAAAAAAATGTATATTTCTATTATGTGAGGTGACAGGAGTTAATGGAAATTATCAGGGCACTCATAACAAGGACCTTAATGTGAATGAATTAGGAATGATTTAATATATAATTCATTAGCTAATTAAAACCATAAACAGCAAGCACAATATGTAAAAGGAAAACAAATATAGCATAGTTAATCAAGTCTTAAAAAAACTTTTTAAAAACCTCCATACTTGAGCCAATAATCCTTAAAACTATGGTAGCATGATTCAGTAAGGTTAAAATCCTATAACATTACCCCCAAAATAGTTAGTCCGGAGGACAGTTCTCCAATGATCCCAATGCATAGTAACAAAAGGTGTTAGGATTGAGAATAGCAAAACTAAATAAAACAGTCCTCTAGCAGCTTGACCCCCATGAATAAGAACATGTGTAAGGTATCTTTTTTTTTTGGGGGGGGGGGGGCAATAATTCAGCCGAAAAGCAATCTTCCAGCAGTCTGGCACCTAGGAATAAAAGATAAATAATTACCAAACGGGGTCAGGGTAGAGGCTTGCAAGACTCAAATTAAGAGCAGTCCACTAGCAGCTTTGTTCAAGAGGGGTCAGGATAGAGGACAGCATGACTCACATAAAGAGCAATCCTCTTGCAGCCTGACCCTTAAGGATAGAAAGCACAAGAGAGACATATACAATTTCATAGCCAATAGCCTCATAGATCACTCTATGGCCCCCATACTGGCGGTCTGCGTGGCGACAGCTGCAAGCTCTTTATTGAAAATGTCTCCGTATCCCCCAGGGCCAGGAGTTCTTTGCGCTGCAATGTTCTCCAATGGATCAGTATACCAGGACAAATGCAGACTACATGCAAGATGGTTTCCTCTGTAGACTTGGACAGTTGACATAATGTATTCACTGTATTGCCTTCTTCAGACACTTTGAGATAATAATAATCCACATTTGTAAAGCGCGAACAATCACCCGTAAGGGTCTCTAGGTGCTGGGGGCCGTCAGGAAGATTAAGCAAGCTATTGCCCAGAGTCACATGGTGCTGGGCTATGCTGCCGCCGGCGCCGGGGATCGATCCCCAGATTCCGGAGTCAGTCGCCCTGGCCGCTGTGCCACATCTCTTCACCGTGCTCCAACATACCTGTATAAGACTACAGCACCAACTACCCGTTTGCCCGCTTTGCCAGAGCCTTTTTGTCTTCCACTCAGCTTATTCTCTAGATATATGTTTGTTCGTTGAATTTTTAAACCACAGCTTGGCACATTGGAAGAGGCCAGAACTCCCCTAGGCCCAAGTTCTCAATTGATTCATCCACGTATCTCTTGTAGCATGCCTTTCCTTTCTGCTTGTGTATTTCCACCCATACGTAGTAATCAATGGTGTCATTTCTAGCTGTTGAAATCTTGTGACAGAATTTTAAAAAGGCCCCCATACTGGCCACAGTTTGTTTAGCGTAGGCAACCTTAAGCCTTATTTGTGCTGGTGAGGCAGATCTGGGCAAATGAAATACACATTTGTACATCCTTGTCAAGAGGGGCTCCAGAAGCATCAACTCAGAAACTGCAGATAGGATTTTTTTCTTTACCCCAGCTAAAATTGGCTCAAGGCAGTGCAATGCAGTCTTTTAGAGAGGGGTATGAATGCAAAGATTAGGGCTAAGGATTTCCTCCTTATTCTTTCCTTTTGTAGGACAAAGGACTCCCGTGCAATAGGGGTACAAACCCAAGTACTTGTAGGTGAATACTTGTTCTACAGGGCAACCGTTGAGTAACCACTTGCCCTGTTTCATGATGTGTCCCAGAGAAAAATCACCTTCATCTTATTAAGCTTTATTTCTAGGGCATTACAGACCGTGTACTCTGTAAGATTGCTAATCAGTCTTTGCAGGCTCACTTATACCTTGCCAAAATGTAGAACCCCCTTTGGCCAATTTAGTAATTCAGCTCTCATACACACAAGCCCAGGATCTACCAATATCACCAAAACACAAATAAAAATGAAAAATGTATGAATGTATACACAGTGCCAATCAATTTTCTCTATACAATTTAATATATGTTCAATAAAATCACAATACATAAAAATTCATTTTTAAAATAAACATATCCAACATTGGATTTGTTTTAAAAAAGAGCATACACAAATCTTTTTCTGTGTGCAAATTAAAAAAAAACACAGAAGGAAGACAAATATCACATCATTATTAAAAAAAAAAACATAGCGGGAGAATACATTAGACAATTCATCATTTCATTAGAAGGGCACCACTCTGTAACAAATCATTTGTTGAGACGGAATGTTTTTTGGTTTTCTTCTCGTATTCTAACAAATGTTCCAAAGATCTAGTATGTCAAATTATCAAGCATCGACACATTTCGGTGGGCTTTAGGGTTTCACAACCACCTTCTTCAGGAAAAAACGATATCTCCCAGCCACAAATTTGTATCTAAACAGTACACAAACACAAAATTAACCATAATACCCATTTCTAAGGGCACCCACTATTAACAATATTTATATTCTGGTGATATTAGAGAAGTCATATGTCAATACATCTCTTACTTCCATCCATCCACACATTAAAGTCAATTGTTATATCAAACAGTAAGAATCACCCTTTGTAGTTGGTATAAAAATACCTTAATTCCTCAAGAGAAGAGACTCCTAGGTAGACATGCCCTTCATTGAGCTCCACCATGACCTACAAACAAGGCCATATATTTTATTTAAATAAATTATGAATAGCCCATAATACGATATAGTCCAATCTGCCCCTAGATAGCAATGAGTCATAATGGTGATAACATTGGTTACTAGAGTTATTATCACAGGCAACGTCTGTCCGAAAAATATTAAAAGAAGGAAACACCTCCTATAAAAAGAGAGGGGTCAGAATTCCCATTAGATATCCATCTGATCTCCTAGTGTAATACATATAGAACTGGTATTCAACAAGAATTACCTGCGTATAAAATATTTGAAAGGTTCTGCATATGTGAACTGAAAAAGGGGAAACACTCCTCCACTTGTCTTGGGTGTGTATGGATACACCACCCAAGGATCAATGGGTCATTGTTGCCTGAAATGTAAGAGCAAGAAAATGTAGCATCAAATACAATAAATACAAGCACTAAATACAAATATCCTGTCCTACCTACTTTGCTAGAGAATCCTCATCTAATACAAATAGAATGCCAATGATGTACACATGTACCTATTTTGATTAGAACACGTATCCAGTTGATACTCATTGTGTATTGTCTTCTATATTGATATGTAAACAGACATGAGCTACCGCTATTGCTTTAATATCTAAAAATGATACTCTTATAGGCATCGGGATGGTAATGCACACCAAACTCCGCTTTGGTTAACTATGATTAACCTAGGAGATTAGAAGACATTTATTTTTGTGTGTTTGTTCATAAGATGAAATCGGCAAAAGTCCTTCACTATTGTATTTTAATTTCTCTTACATATATGCTGTAATGATAAGACAATGCAAGCTCCATATATGTGGGCCCTCCCAGCTACATAAATGCTCAGCGCTATCCTACGTCCAACGAATGTCGGATCTTACCTCAGTATTTGCAGCCTAATGATTGGGAAGAAAACCTCCTTGCATAGTGAAAAGCGCCTGGTTTCCGCATCTGCGCATAATAAATACTGTTTCTCAATACCATGTGACTACCGGCTACCAAAACAGAAGTGAAAACCATAGTCGCCATCTTGAATTAGTATAAATAATCTAGGTGTGGTGAATGTTTCTAAATACTCGACCCACCAGACGTAATTAGAATGTACTAGACCGCCCGAATAACGTAACTTTAGTATTGTTATAATAAAAATAATTTTTGAAAATATTATTCATATTCACCTCTTGGTCCCGAGCTATTGCCTATTAATTTATTAGACCTCTTGTGAGAGGGGGAAAGCATTCTATCTATGTGTCAAGGAACGCTCGAATTCACACCTTCATAATATCCAGCGTTGTTACCATGTAGAACCCAACTAACGGGACTCCAATTCCCCAAAAATTGGTAGACGCCATATTGAAATGGTATCATTAATCTAAGTCCAATCGGAACGCTTTCAATATAGTTTAAAGAGATCATTTGGATAGCACAGATTGAGTGGCTGCATGCATTCTGTAATGAAAATATCTCAACAGAATGAAGAATCAAAATGTGAACCAGCGGTCAAAAACCGTCTGGTTACTTGTATTCTGTGGCAGCCATTTACAAACAATATAGATCTCAATAACTAATATTGCCTTACTACTTAATAGAAGGCATACAGACAGTAGTATACAACCTATAGGTGTGAATATTTCTCTATCTTCAATAAACACAGACCAACCTGTGTTTCCCCTTTTTCGATTCACATATGCAGAACCTTTCAAATATTTTATATGCAGGTAATTATTGTTGAATACCAGTTCTATATGTACTACACTAGGAGACTAGATGGCTAACTAATGGGAATTCTGGCCCCCTCTCTTTTTATAGGAGGTGTTTCTTTCTTTTAATATTCTTCGGACAGAAGTTACCTGTGATAACAACTCAGGCAACAAATGTTATCACCATTATGACTCCTTACTATCTATGGGCAGATTGGACTATATCATATTATGGGCTATTCATAATTTATTTAAATAAAATATATGGCCTTGTTTGTAGGTCGTGGTGGAGCCCAATGAAGGGCATGTCTACATAGGAGTCTCTTCTCTTGAGGAATTAAGGTATTTTTATACATACCAACTACAAAGGGTAATTCTTACTCTTTGATATAACAATTGACTTTAATGTGTGGATGGATGGAAGTAAGAGTTGTATTGATGTAGGACTTCTCTAATATCACCAGAATATAAATATTTTTAATAGTGGGTGCCCTTAGAAATGGGTATTATGGTTAATTTTGTGTTGGTGTGTTGTTTAGATGCAAACTTGTGGCCGGGAGATATCGTTTTTTCCTGAAGAAGGTGGTTGTGAAACGCTAAAACCAACCGAAACGAGTGCGTGATAATTTGACACCCTAATTTTTCAGTAGTTGCTCTGTAAAGGATACCCATGCTGTTACTGGATCTGGATTTTTCCGGTAGGCAACTTCCAGGGCTTCTAGAGATGTTTTGACTATGTCTTGGATGTTATCTGGGCCCCATCTTAAACATTTCAGATTTTCTGTATTTGCCAACACCAACAGGTTCATTGCGTGCACTAGCCTGCCTGGTTCTGCCCTTAACCATATGTTTTGGGGCTGGTGTTCACTTGTGCTATGATTACTTATCTTAAAGCCCACAACATAGGTATACATGCTAGCACCCACCATTGTATAATCTAAATATGAAACCGTGTTGGCTGAGACCCTCATCCAGGCCACTGGAATGTCGCAATGGAGTCTTCAATTCACTGTTATTATCACGCATGTTGACAAATTCTTACCAGCCTCTGACTTAGCTTGTCTGTCCACACCTTGTCAGGGAGTCTTTGCTTTGGAACGGTTCAGCAAGAGGGCCCTCTCACATCGTCCGCGCCCACTTCTGATGGCTCGGAAGAGGTTAAAGCGTAAATCACCAGTATATAATATATGTTAGATGCTGTATTTGAACTTTTTAGCTCTTTTAATTAGTCTGACAACTTTTCCACAGTGGCTTCCCTGCCTCTTGGGTTGATGTAGATACTTATGATTATCAAAGGGGAGTTTACCTGCCAGGACCAGCCTTCCAGATGCAGGGTCAGTAGCTATGGTTTTTGCAGGTCCATTATTGTTACTTTCAGTGAGGACTCCGAGCTAATATATACTGATTGACCATCCCTGGCCCTACTGAATTTACTTGTTTTCTGGTAGGGCGTCCTGAATTCCCGGAAGCCAATGAAAGGGATGCTAGTCAGGGCTCATGTCTTTTGTAGGGCTATTATGTAATCCAATTTCCAGTATTGTGTCAGCTTCACATCCTCTAGCTTTGTTATGAGTCCCCTCACATTCCAAGAACATACTTATAGTTTATCATGCTCTGCCGTCATACTCGTGGGGTGCTCTGCTGGGCATCATTCTGAGTGTTGCGCCTTTGACAGGGCCAAAGGAAGCCAACTCCAGTTTGCCGGTTTTGTCCTAATTATCCTGCTTTACGCCAGTCCTTTATTCCTCCCTAGCTGGATCGGTATTAATTTTAATTGTTAGGCCCTGCTGTCCACATAAAGGAGCCCTGTCTAGTATGTCTCTAAGGATTGAGTTGGTCGGTCTCTTCTCCTTTAGCTGCTCATTTGACAGTACATTAGGGTAGGGTTGTTCCTACAATAATGTAATCTTGATGCCCCTGCTTCTCAGCTGCTTTGTGCTCGCTAGGATCTTTGTGTCCAGTCCTGGTGCATTGAACGTGACTAAAGTAGGCATCACTACTTGGTTTCCATGCAGTGGGAGTAATTTTATTGAACAAATATCAGTAGAATTCACATGGGACAGGCCTGGCAGCTCTTTGATCAGCCTTAATATGGTTAAGCAATTTAAAATGTCATTGTTTCCTGTTGGAGGTATTCAAGGACCCACAGGAGGCTTTGTTTGAGCTTGATCGAGGCCTGGATGAAATACCATTCCTAATAAATTATTTTATGCCCAATGGTCTTAATAAGTCACTCTGCCTTCTAAAAGGAACTCCTACATGAATGGTATAGGACTGCCCCATGGAATCCTAGCATTGACTTCTACCTTTCACCCAGATCATTGATGTTTACCATTAAGTGTAGGAGAGCCCAATTCATGCCACACTTCCAAGCTAACCATTATGGCGATGAGCTGAATTAAGTCTATCATGAGCACGCTGAACTAGATCTTTCCTAGCAAGTAACAAACAGGAGTCCATAAGCAATCTCTTAAGAATTTACTTTTCTAGTCCAGAAGAGGAAAACTTCTTTTAACAGTCAGACAAACAGTAGCATCTGGTTCTCCGGCCCCTAATTTTCTAAGGAACTAGTCCATCATATTGTGGAAATACCAGTGCTTAATTTGTGCCGGTGCTTTCCGGTGCTCAGCACCGGCACTTATTTTACCGGGCCGGGTCTATGCGATTTTTCTGAGTCCTGGCCCGGTAATTATCAAACATAAATTGCTGCTCTCCTTAAGTAGCTGCCTGGTATGTCCTCGGAAGTCCCACCCTGGTCCAGGCATATCGAAGGAGCGTCGGCATCACGTTAGTGATGTCCCGTCGCTCCTCATTTTCACAACACATTGATTTATTTCCGGCCATTGGAGAGTGGCTGAGGGCGGCAAGCCAGGCTGGAAGTGTGCAGGACTGCCAAGAAAAGTTTTACTTTATTACCAAGTCCAGCAGAAGTGAATATGTATGTGCGCCCACTATCAATACAGGTATCATTTTCATTTCTAGGTTTTACTTGCTTCAAAAAATGACAAGCGCCACTCCAAAAATAAATATCCGGCATTAAGCATGTTCTTTTACTCTCCTGTCTCCCGTGCTGACTAAGGGCCTGCGCTTCAGATTTATGGCCTTGTAAAATCCGGATGATGGTTGCCAGAGGCTGCTTTGCTTGAGTTTCGTTTTAGTTTGGATTTGCTAGCATTTAGCAGGATTCCATGAAAAGGAAATCCTTCATAGATTTAATTTGCCTTCCTGAAACAAAAAAAAACCGCGAAGCATGCAATTGTATCAGCACTGACCTAGAGCTGTCCGTAATGGTGCATTTGAAGTGCTAATGGCTCACCACTAACTATGGTGTGCACTTGCTGCTCTGCACTCATCAGTACAAGTCAGTTTTTGTTGGTCGGTGCCTAAAATGTGTTTTTGGGTGGCTTACAAACTTTGAAAGCTTATTTCTATGCCTTTAGGCTATGTTTATTCAAACAAAGATGATTGAATGCACACCATTCTATACCTTTATTTTACGTTGCTTGCTCTGCCCCTGTAACACGCATGTATGATATAAAAAAAAACTGGAATGTTTGTATAGTGTAATTATAGCTGCCTCGTTGATCGTTTGCACCCAGGAAAGTTTGAGCAGAATAAACAACATGATGTTGCATGTAAGGTGATTTGGTAATATCACTTACACAAGTGGTAGTTCACTTTAGAGTTACGGACTAACAGACTGTCATTGCAGATCATCATTGCCTGTATAAAAATGCTTTTTCATCAACAAATGATCAGTGCTATGTAGAACATGTAAATTGAAAAAAATGTTATGTTGTATAACAAAATATTTGGAAATTGTACCTATTGGAAAGTTGTTGGAAGGGTGGGCCATAGGATTTGATGGGGCTGGCATTTTACACTTGAATGAGTAGTTAGAAGCCAGGGGTTAATTAGTAGGTGTAGGTAGGTTCACAGAGGGGTAGGTTGTAGTGATTTATGGGACTTGCATTTTTCTTGAGAGCATGTGGACCTGAACGGGCAGGAAGAAGCATTTGGTTAATCAGCAGGGTAATAGTAGGGTGTGGTCATGCTGAGTGAGCTACAAAGGGGAGGATCACATGATAGATGCAAATTGAACACTTTCACGCAGAAGATGTGGAAAGCGGTTGACGTTAATGCACTGTGGAATGGAGAATGCAGGTACACAAGAAAGCTTAGTTCATTTTGGTTGTGGCTATGTCTGTTATTACTATAGAGTCAGTTTTTAATCAGTTGATCGTGAACACAATGGATATGATCTCACTGCCCAAGTACTCAGTCAGTGTGCATGCGAACATGGAAGTAGAAGATAGAAGGACGGCACTCTTTTGGAGGGTTTCTAAATATGTTTTTACGGGCACATTTTGGATGAGTATAAACACGTTCTTGAGGGGACAATGAAAGGGTGTCTTGGACAGCACAGCTGTGCATTGATGAGACAGGCCAAGAATGATACAGCCTTGTCACCCCTCAACTATACATATTTAATTATTACATATTTAATAAAGCTGTGGTGTACTCTTATCTTGCTCTTCCCCAGTATCTTCCTCCCCTTTACACCTTACCCCTTCCCTTCTCTCCATTCTTCTTTCACTTTCTGCCCTGAGTACACGTTTCCTCTTAATCACCACCTCCCCTCATTAACTGCTTTTCATTTTTCACCTTCTCATCTTTCTCTTCCACTTTTTCGCACATTCCCCGCTGTCTGCTCTTCTTCCCTTTTTCCTCTTTCCTTTTTTCATTCTCATCATGTTCCACTCCAGTCTTGCACTCCCTATCTCTGCTTTCCTGACTTCTCTTCACATTCTTTGTCTACCTTATCTATCTTTGCCTTCAGACCTCTCCTCCTTCCTCTTTCTCCCTTTTATGTTTTTCCTTCTTGCTCATTTCTTTACATCCACTCCAGGAATCTGTGTTTGTTCTCAGGGACATAAATTTAAACCTTGGTGCGGCAACTCAGTCTTTCATATATCTGAGGTCAATCAAATGTTTGCCAGTGAGCTGCATAACAAAATTTTAAATTCAGTGTTAAGGCCCCTTTTGAATATGTGCTTTGCAAACATACATGGTATGTTAAGGACACAAATGTATTTCAATATTTTGTTTTTGAATTTCTATGCAATATTACACTGTCATTATTCTCTCTCCTTGACCCAGTACCTTTCATACTCATTCCCCTGACCTCCTTTCTTTCCTTCGTCTCATCTTTTTCTTTTCCCTTTTTTCTTCCTCAGCACCTCCAGCCATTACCCCTATATCCTCTTGCTTCCTTACACCCTCATTCCGTTCTTGCTTCCTTACACCCTCTTCCATTCTTACATCCTTACACCCACATTCATTCCCCATACTTCCTCCCTGGATGCATTTAATCCTTCTTCCTCCATTCTTCCTTACACTTTTTCCTGCTCCTTCCTTCACCTCTTCTTTAATTTCTTCCTTTCTCAACCATTCCTTATGCTTACCTTGCGCCTTTCCTTTCTTCTTTCTTTTCATCCATCACACATAATTCACTTCCTTTCTCCCTCTATTCCTTCATTTCCTCCTTTCACATTCTTTTCTTATTCCCTCCTTCTTTCATCCATTGCTCATATATATCATCACTCCAGTACACCCCTTCCTGCCTGCATTTGTTGCTGCCTTCTTTAATGTATTCCTTCCTTCACCCTTCCTTTTTTTAAAACAGCACATTCTCTTTAATTTGAAAAGGTACATCTAAGTCCTCTCATGACCGTTCCTGAAGCTGCATTTTGAGATTTACACAGATTCTCTAATTTGAGTTCACTTTTAAGTTGTTGTCATAGACTTCCCATATGTTACATTATGTTAAGTTATATTTGAGTTGTAGAAAAACTAATCACCCAAGAGGGTATCCGGGCACTTGGGCAGGTGTGAGGTCCCCGAGGTGCTTATGTGAAGAGCCAGGTCTTCAGCTTCTTGCGGAACTCAAGATGTGAGGAGGTGGCTATGGTGTGTTGAGGCTTGTGGATGTGGGTGGAACCAATAAAGGAAGTGGGTGGAGCCTCTGATGGAAGTGGGTGGAGCCGGAAAAGTGGGTGTGGCCTCCTAAAAAATAGTTGAGCACCTACACTTAATATTTTACAAATTAAGCACTGCAGTCATCAAAATAGACCCACTCCAGCATCTTCCCACAAATGAAATCTGGGAAGACCACCTTTGCTTTTTCACAGAGAAAAGGTGCAAAGTTTCAGAACCGTATTATCCGCAAAGATATATAATTTCCAGTGAACTGCAAAAGAAATTTCCCTTTTAGAGATCTGAACTCTTGTATTGCTTTATTTGAGCCTTTAACAGAATCCCAGTTAATGAATATCATTGCAGACTATATTCTGCCTGGTTCAGCAAAGGATAGCTGCTCATTCAGGCTTACAAAACTACTCAGTAGATTTTAAGGATGATCTTATTACCATGTTTAATAGTTGTTTGAGCCAGGGCAATGGTAACATTGGCCATGTCATTGGCAAAAAGTGACCCTTTCCCAAAAAATCCCTATTTGAGCTGTGAAGATTTGAGCAATTTTCAACCAATTTCCCTCTTGCTGTTCCTATAAATGCTCCAAGAAATACTGGAGTGAGTACGTTTCAAAATATTGTGGAGGGCATTTAGTTCCTGGATTCTTTTTATCAGGCTTCCTGGTTTGGTATCAATTAGTTAGTGATGCTCTCTCTGTTACATGACATATGCAGGCCAGTGGTTGACAATGGTGTTGGAGTGCTGATCTTAATAGACTTATGGGCTGCTTTCAACATCATCAACCAGAACTTTTTGACCAAGAGTATTGTAGGGTTCACTGGCATGGTCAAATCCTTCGAAGCTGGAAGGAAACTTACAGTTATGAATCCACCCCTTTTTGAAGGAGTCATAGTACTGAGGTGGTATGTCCCACAAAGGTTGATTATGTGCCCATTCTTGTTCCATCTTTATTTATGGCTACACTACTTCATCAGGCAGCCCTGATTGTATTTGTATGCAGATTACAGTTAGCTCATATTTGGTTTATCCCAAAGTTCTTGTTCTAGGATCAAGATCTGAGCCTCTGGCCAATTGCTTGGCCGTCATCCGAAGACAGGGTAGATGCCCTCTAATTTTCAAAAATTAGGGGCATGTTTACAAGCCCCTATTGCCAGAGAAATGTCACATTTTTGTGACCTTTCTGTGGCGATAGGGGCTTCACCTTATTTGTAAGGTGGCGTTAAGCCACTTAACGTGGCTTAACGCTTCCTTGTAAATAAGGCACCCTTTCATGCTATACTTAGCGGGAAAGGGGTGAGCAAAGGGCATTGCGGTGGGCGTGCTGCCGCAACACCCACTGATTTTGACCTGCCCCCAGTTTACAAGGGTCTCGTAAATAGGAGGGAGAGCCAAAATTAAGACCAGGGAAAACCTGGTCTTAACATGAAGAAGCGAGGAGAAATGCTTTATTTCTCCTAATTTTTACTGTTTCTATGTGGGCTGCATTGTGCGGCATAAATAGAAACAGAAAAACGCCATGAATTATTGTTTATTTGCCTGAAGGTGTCCCTTCCTGCACATAAACAGTCATTGAAAAAATGATGATTTGCAACTTCTATCTGTGCTGCACAATGCAGCACACATAAAAGTTACAAATCGCCATTTGCGATTGTTTATGCGCCGGAAGGAACACCTACCTGCACATAAACAGTAATTCCCTCAATGCAGTTAGTACTTGGCATCCTAATTTAGCACCAGTGCTAGGGGAAATGCAGGGATGTGCTGTATCTTTGAAAATACAACGCATCCCTGCTTTTTCAGAATGCCGGAGCGTGCCATTAGCATATTGTGCTTAACGCCATGCTCCGCCATTCCCTTGTATATATGCACCTTAATCCTAAAAAAGGAGGTTTTGACTACCTCCTCATATGCCTCTTACTAGAGCAATATTGAAATGTGCTTCCCATCTGCCACATTTCAGGAGGTTTGCAACTTGGGAGTTTTCATGAATTTATTCTTGATATTAGACACGTAATGGCCAATGCGGATGATATCGGCTTTGTTTAATTGTGGATCCTTAAACGGATCCATCCATTTATTGAAATGCATTTCCCTGCATTCTTATATACTACTAATAAATGACTTATTCAGTCTAGGTGAGACTTTGTAAATTCGATCTACTTAGCATGCCCAAACAAAATGTTCCACTGTCTTCACATAATACAGAACACAGCTACCCAACTGATCACAGGTTTAGCTAGACATGATCACTAGTGCTGAGTAAAAATATATGTGAAATTCGCTGCTGGCAAAATCAACTTTCGAGTTGGCCTGCAGAAAATAGTCAGGTGATACCACCAGAATTCATGCCCTAAGTAGATTCCAGACTACCTCCTGCCGTTCCCGCAGTCACACCCACTGACATGCTTGAGAGCGTAATATTCTGAGCATTCACCCAGACTAATTTGAATTACTCACTGCTGCTGACAACATAGGCTTCTTTCACATACATGATATCGGATATTTGCAGCTCCATTAATAAAGCCCTGCATGTCATAAGATAACCGACTGTTAGCAGCAGTAGGAGAAATAATGGTAATCAAAGTTTTCAGTTGTGCTAGGTGGATGTGAATCCAGTTACAAGACAAATTTGCACCAAGGTTCACATTTAGCTAACATGAATGAAAAATATAAATGCCCAGCCCTATGGATCATTTCTCATTAGTGTTAAGATGTCTTAATTGGTTACCTATTCGGAATACAGTCTCCTTTAAAGCAATACCCATTCTGTATAAGACTGTGTACAAGAAGACTCCACAACTTTTAGCCTCTATGTTTTGTCTTGAAAATCCTAAATTCTTTGGCAATCGGTTCTGACTTGTAGTTCCTTCCTAAAGCTGGGTCATTGGTCCTAATGACATCAGTCTTTTTCCATTGCACATCCAAACTATAGAACTCTGCCTTACTATTTGGGTACAGAACATAATCCAGTAAATGTTTTGAAGTTAATTGAAGCTGGGCTTTTTCCACAAACTCCAAGAACTCCTGATTCTTGAGTGTTTGGAGAACTTCTTCTTTGACAGTTGGAATCTTCCAGCAGAGGAACATATGGTGGCTCTTCCTCTTCCTAGAGCACCAGACATTTTCTGAATAAGACTATCTAATTGTGTTTACTTGTGACTAACTGTAATAGTGTGTACCTTCATCCCCAGCCACCACATTTATATATTTGTCATAATCCAGTAAATATTTAGAAAATAACTGATGCTGGGCTTTTTCCTCAAGAAACCTCTTTTTTGGGGGTTTCTAACCCTTTGATACTATTTCAACAGCTAGTTAGTTTTGTTGTTTTTAAAATTTGTGCTATTTTCAGTGCCGAAAATCTCTGAAAACGTCCTCTATAAATTAAACCTAACATTAAAGACGATTTCCTATTGATGAGAACACTGAGTTGGAGGTTTCAGGAATACAACATGGGGGGTGTATATGTCTCTAGAAGGGAAATTCTGATCCCCCCGTAAGTGCAGCTGCACAAGTTTGGCTATGTCCACCAGAAAAAGAGGGGTTTTCATGGTATTACTCAATCCCTTCAGATAGAGTCCACCAGGTAGCTTTTTATTTCTTATCCTTATGTTTTTTAAACACATTAATACAAGAGCACGGCTGGTGAGCAGAATCGGCCTCTGTTTTTTATGTCCATCATCTAAATGGGACATTTGTACCCAGGAGACCAATCTAAGTCAAAATTACACTTTTGTTGCTGTTCCAAAGGAGTGTCTAGTTTTGGGTGCAAGTTTATGGTCAATGAAACCACTCCCAAGAAAGCGTCTTTTCACAGTCATGGTATACATCTTCAAATTAACTTCATCTCAGCATGTTCCATTCTAAGGTAAAGACATTATTACCTTCATATGCCATTTGGTAATAATTCACATTTATTGATATTGATATATGGGAATAGATGTAATAAAGGATTTTGCTATTACAAAGCCTACTATTGGCAAAGGCTCAGGATGTGTGATCTCAAAACTGTTTCTTTCGCTATGCAATAAACCAATTTTGTGAATTGGAAAAGCCTTACTAAATCAGAAAAAAATCTATACAAGATCAAACCTAGCCAAAAGCCTGAGAGCACAGGGCGAAGTGAAAGGTTTCGAATGGTAGAGAAATCTGAAGCGCCTCATTGTAAAGTTGCTGCTTTGTCCTCCTTTAAATGGGGAATGCATAGCACAAGTTTGGTGCACAATACTTCTGCTGGTTTTTGGTAGATGGCCCTCATCCACCAAACTGTAAATGCCCCCAAAAAGTATATTAGGTTGAGTTGAGTCCATAGTTGTAATGGTCGGGATTCATAAATTGGTTGTTCCAATGGTGACTCCCTGCTATAGAGCAGGGAAGGTTCAGAATATTGGAGTTTCACACTGCCGAGAACCTTTGCTCCTGAGACCTGACACATCACCAGAGATGCTAAGCAGGTTTGCCAAGAGAAGCAGGGTTTTTCAGAACTGCCTTATATGTTATTTATTTATTTCATTTATAGAGCGCGCTGTCACCTGGCAGGCATCCTGGCGCTAGCAACTCAGAGTAGAATATAGCGAGGAACAGAAATAAGTGCCCCAATGCTAGATCTTAGGAAACAGCCATGTTTTTAATCACCTTCTAAAAAGAAGAAGGTCACTAACTTGTCTGAGCTCCAATGGGAGAGAATTCCAGAGTTTAGCAGCTGCAACTCCAAAGAATCTGCTGCCTGATCTGATCTTCCTAAATCTAGGTGAGACCATATATTATCAATTTCAACCAAGCTTCCACAGATATTCAATGTTTGTCCCAGAGGATCGAGCAGTTGTGAAAATCTTGGATGTGATGAGTTTGGTCATGGGCTGAAAGAAAGGATTGAGAGATACCTGCCAATGTTGCTTAACCAAAGTCTAGGATAAGTATTGCAGAGGTTGCTGTTTTTAATTCAGCTGTGCTGGAGACAGAAGTTGTTTTATTTTTTTAACTTAAGTTAGAGTGGTATATTGATCAGCCCCTTGCTCATGACTGGATGACTTTATTGTCCATATCTGGGGCCATATCGTGAAGAGCTGTGCTTGTTCAGGGCAGAGTTAAGCACCTATTTTGTGTGTGTGAGGTGTCTAAGGTTTAAACATGTAAATAGGAATATCTCTGAGTAAAGTCATTGTTTTCATGTTTGCTAATATTTGGTTTTGGTTACCTTGGAACTTCTGTAGAAGAAATAACATGCTGGTTGTAGAGCTCTAGGAGCAATGCCCTGCAGATAATACCTTAATCATCTTCATTATAGCAAGTGTTAGTGGCTGGAGACCATTGTTTGCATCTTGGGAAGAGAGATGGAACAACGGTAGTCACTTGGGTTTAACTTAGATATCAGCATCTGATACCATTAATCCAAAAGAACAAGATATTTGCAGTGTTGTGGAGTGGTGTATAGAGCATTGTTAATTCTGTCTTTCTCATTAGATTATGGAAAGCTCACTAATTTGACTAGCAGGTGGAATAATTCAAGTATCATAGTGGGTCAGCTTTGCCCTCTTAACTACTTTGTAGTTTTACCTCAAGTGTAATTTCCAGCAGTGATTATTAAACAAGACCATAGTCTGTTTCCCAAGAGATACCAGAGCCATATACATTTCCATCATTATGTGTTTGTGAGTTCTATTCAGACTCATTTCTTTGCTCTCTTCAGTGGACCTTGGGATACTTAGCCATGGATTCTGGTGATGTTGTGGCATAAACCCTCAAGGAGCCCTTCTATATCTGCTTTCCATAGAGGCAGGGATTATACTGACCTAAAGCATTTCTGGGGTACGTTGCATAGATACTTCTTTTGATGGTGAGCAATGGCTTATAGTCGTGGTGGCAATGCGTGCCATCATCCACATATATAGCAGCAAATGGAAATATCTTTGTGAAACTAATCTAGCGAGCAGAACCATTACAAGAATACATACATTATATAAGCAGAGCAAAAAGGTTCACAAGGTTAAGGCAATTTTCACTTGCACCCACATTTCTGAATGGAGTATCTCTCACGAGCGGCTGTGCAGATAAGAGCAGTGGGGTAGGGTGAGGGGGAACTTGACAAGCGATGACGAGGAAGAATTAAATAAATGATACATTTTTCCTCATTGTCATCTGTTGAGTAACCTCCCCCCCCCCCCCCATCGTTCTTACCTGCAGGGGCCGCTCCTAGTATCACTTTCACTCCCGGCTACTATGGGTATTTAACTAAAAAACTGTATTGTGACATGTTCAAATTTCCCAATAATTGTCAAAAGAGTCCTTACTCTTTTGTTGTATTAGGTTTTGTAACTAACCGTGGCAAACCTGATAACCTATATCACTTTCAAATATAACACGTTTCGTTAATGCTTTCCTCTCTTTTTTGGCTTTTTTCATTTTCTTATCAAACCAAAGATTTGTATCAACCAGGTATTCCACATTAAAGTTCCCAAATGTGTTTTTTGAGAGGCCTGATGGACGCTAAGGATAAAATACATTGACATTTTTGAAAGCCAAAGGTAGTTGTCCTCTCTTCGACAAGATAAATTGTGTTTGATCATCACCTTCTAATGCCTGTTGTAATGTTTAGTCTAATAATTGCATTCTTTATGCAGTCTATAATTATTTCTTGTAAATTTTCTTACGTGCTTGTTACTCTTCATCAGCTGGTTGATCGGTTCAGCTTCTGGCACTGGTGATTCTTGCGCCTGGCTCAACACTGTCATCAATTCCTTCAGTACAAGAAATTACAAACTGAAAGTTGCTTATTCAACCCAATGTAAATAAGAAATGCATTTGTTGTTATGGGAGCTAGCTATCAAAAGCTCATTGGGATCCAAAGTTAGGTTACCACTTACAGAAACATTTTCATTCCCCTAGTTCTGGATACCTTGGATTCCAAGTGAAGGAAGGTTAGGAATATGTTCTCCTTCTGCAAAAGTCTATTCAAAGACACTGTTGTAATAGGTAAACAAATTAGTAATCTTCAAATTCTTTACCTTTTCATAAATTTGATGTTTTTGTATAAATGTTTCCAGATCTATAGTTTTGGAGATGTCATTTGGCATAGTGTTTTGATTTTATCGGCTTCAATACTGTAGATTCCTAGACCAGGAGCTTGATTTAGAGTTTTGTGGTAATGAATAGTCATCAGATTTGTAGAGGAAATGCTTAACCTGCCGAACAATCTATTAGCGTGTTTCCCTCCAACATCTTATACCTAAGGAGGAAAAAACTGAACAAGTAGATTTTCCTCTGGATTTATTATACCTTTGAGTGATCTGAAATACTCTAATACTACCCACCCCTAAATCAGCCCCTAATTTGAGTTATGAATGTTACATTCAATTCATTTCTCAGACAAACAAGTTAAGCCTTCTCTAGCCTTATCAGACTCATTTTCCTAATATTTTCCATGTAGTACATCCTGTACAACTCTGTTGTAGTTGGTACAGTGATCACTGTAAAAAGCTAATGTCAATATTCTGCCCCAAAACATCCAACTGCCTGTTCGTACAAGTGCAAATAGAGTACATTATTTTCAATCCGTAGTCAGTCAGTCAGAAAACTTTATTTCGGCTGTTAGCCATAAAAGTGCATAAAAAGACATGTTATAATATCAACAGTTATTAAAATTAGTAAAACATAAATCTAATAAAGCACATTCATCATTACATAGGATAAGAACGGTTAATAAGATAAGAATAATAACACCAAAGTTACCTTAGTGGGGTAACAATTTTCTTCTAATTAGCCACATTGAGAAGAGGAATTTGGCAATCACAGTAACATATATGGGAGAAGTATCATACTTTAGCAACCTATGGAGTTCTAGACAGTGTCTTGCCCCTATTTTCTTAGCTAGTTGGATTATCCATATTCTGCGAGGTGTTATATATGCCGAGCAAAAGAAGATAACATGTGCCTCAGTTTCTTCAGAAGCACCACAGCCAGGGCAGGGTTGCCAAACTGAGCCAGGCCACTTATTTGTTCTCGAAAAGAGCGGGAGGGAGCCATGCCTGAATTGTAGAAAGAGTTTCTTGGCCATAACTGGATGTATCAAATCTATTACAGGCTCAAATTTGTAATTAATTTTGACCTCAAGAAAAACAGAGGTCAAATTTGCTGTAGTAGCAGATTGAATGAGGTGGGTCAGGTTTCGTTCCTCCAGGGTTTTTGCCAAAGATCTCTTTGATAAAGAAAGGCATGCATGCTCAGGGGAAAGCCAAAGGTCTTCTCTCCCTATCTCCCTTAGAGATTTCTTTATATAAGCTAGCCAAGGGATGGCACCTGCCATTGGAATCAACAGAATAGACTTCAATTCCTCCTGGAAGTTTATCAATTCAGGAGTACTCCATAGGCGGCGCCAATACATTACTGGTCTAGAGGAGACCATATCCGTAATCGATTGGATGCCTAAGTCCATCCTAAGTGGCTGCATAGGAGTACTCATTGGGAGTGCAAATAAATTTCTAAAAAAATTGTTTTCTGACTTAACTAAGATCTGGGAGGGGGTGTGGCCCCATAATTCTGCACCATAAGCAGCAACACCCCTGGCCTGGGTTTTATAGATCTCAACAAGCGGGCTGATCAATTTTAGGTGACTATTTTTGAGCATCTTAGAGATGCCCCCGGTTAATTGAATGAGTTTTAAATTTACTTTAGAGATCTGGGGGCCCCAAGCCATTTTATTATTGAGGGTCAATCCCAGATAGTCAAACGTATTGACCCGTTCTAGCGGCTGACCATCCAGTTTAGGGGTAGGATGATTGGTGGTATCTGCATGGAACACCATATATTTAGTCTTGCTTACATTAATGACTAAATTCCTTTTCCTGCAAAAGGATGCAAAACCATCCAGGACTCTTCCCATCCCCATGGGAGTCCTGGAGAGAAGCAAAGTGTCATCTGCAAACATTAGTGCAGGAATTTTCCTACCTGCCAACTTAGGGGCATCTATATCTCTTAGGGCCAAAATATCCTCTACAAGCCCGTTTAAAAATAGGGCAAAAAGGGTTGGGGCTAGGACGCACCCCTGCCTTACTCCCTTTTCAACCCCAAATGGGTGCGTGAGTTCTCCCTTTAATCCAAACCTGACCCTAGCAAAGGTGTCTTTATGGAGTCGCTCTAATAGGTCGCATAAATAAAGAGGTACTCCCATCTCCTTTAACAGCTCCCAAAGCTGGTTTCGATCCACCATATCGAAGGCAGACTTTAAGTCAACGAATGTGAGATAAAGACTGCCCCCTTCTAGAATAATAGTTTTCCAGTGGATCATTTGCAACCTAAACACTTGGTCCACAGTTGACATCTTGGCTCTAAAGCCCACTTGTAGGGGAGTCAAAATGTTAGAATCCTCCATTCAAGTCTGGAGTCTCCCTAAGAGGATGCGAGCGAAAATCTTCTGGGCTACATCGATTAGGCTAATAGGCCTATAATTAGCCGGATCGAGTGGGGAGCCCTTTTTATGAATTGGTATTATCTCGGCTCCCGCCCATGTAGATGGTAACGGCATTCCGCCTAGGATTGCATTAAAAAGGCCATAGAGATATGGGACCCAGATATCAGGTTCGCTTTTGAAGAGGTCTCCTGGGATCTTATCTAAGCCGGGGGCTTTATTAGGGAGTACTTTACTAAGAGACACTCTAACCTCGCTGAGAGTGCACATCTGAGCCGGCCCGAGAATGGTGGGAAGACGGGCATGGGAGCAAGGGGGGGTTTTATTCACTACTGGTGCGTTAGAGGCATACAGATCTTTAAAATAACTGCACCAGATTTCTTCCCCGAGGTTAGGTTGGAGTGCTTGGTTAGGGGCTGATGATCCTGTCTTAACTAGATTCCAGAAGGATCTTAGGTCCCTATTCTTGAGTGCAAATGAGATCTCCTCCCATCTAGTAGTTTCCCATTCTTTTTTTGCTTCATGGGAGATTTTCTTAAAGGAAGCCCTTGCTTCCTTAATTTCTAACATATTGCCATTCTTGAGGGTTGTCAGGAGCAATTACTTTGCTTCCCTACATGGTTTATTAGACCAAGTAGACTTCCCCCTCGCGGGTGCTAACCTATTCCTAATAGCTCGGCTAAAATGGGTCCCAAGGATGGCGCAAAGTTCTGTATGAGTAGTTCCAAATAGCTCAGAATTTGCGTTGCCCTCTAGTATGGTAGATTCTCCCATTGTTTTCTCTAGGAGAGGATAAATCTCGGAGTACATTGCACTAAGATCCTTTTCGGATTGAGCAATCTTCTCCCATCTAATTCTCCGTGCTCCACCAGTAATAGTCAGAGGTACTACAGTAGGTGAATCATTGGCGGTAGTAAGAGAGGTAATAAAGCCCTCCATAGTTACAGCTATGGGGTTGTGGTCGCTTTCATGGCGTTTAATAACTTCAAAATTCAGGATCCTTGGCCACAATCCCATACTAATCATAATATAATCAATGATGGAGGATTGCCCATTTCTTTCGAAAGTTGAGTTACCTGGGCTATCAAGGGGGAACCTGCCATTGCATGCTCTCACCGAGAAGGTGAGTGTGATTTGTGTGAGTTGTAGGACCAATGGCGTCCAGGCCTTTGTGGGGTAGGTATTGGGTGGTGGTATATCCCATACTTGATCCTCCTCCTGGGATACAGGCGTGGATAGCCCGTTCAGTGGTTCGTGGTGGCAATTGAAGTCTCCACTGATTATAAGATGCTCAAGATTAGTAATTGTACTCAGAAAGGCCTCTAGGCTAGCCAGAGTGGGAGACAATTGGCCATAATTCACTTGACGGGAGTATATATTTATCAGGTTCAGCACCTGGCTATCCTGAGAGGACATGGCTAGGCACATAATATCCAGGGAGCCGGTACATATTTTTTTTTAAATCATATCCCAGATGAGTTCGAACCCAGATAAGCATCCCTCCCGACGGTCTGCCCTTTTTTGACCTTACCGCGGGTTCCCAAAAGGTAGCAAACCCTACACGGTGGTAAGGCCTCAATGCCCAAGTCTCCTGTAGTAGGCAGATATCATAGCCATCAATGAATTCGCCCCAGTCGGGAAGATCTAACAGGCGTGTCAGACCTGCCACATTCCAGGATAAAATTTTAACCCCACAGCCTGATTGGTAGTGAGGTTACCAGAGTGAATCATACAGGAGGTTGGAGTAATACCCAAGGGGATAGCTAAACTGTCCCTAATAATATCTCTTGGTCCCAAATCTGTGGGAGGAAGGGGGTAGGGCGTATTGATAAGATGGGTGGGGGAGCAGGGCACAGCTGGCTTAGGAGATATTAAATCCATTGGCCTCCCCGTTACTCGGTTATTTGGCCCTTTTACAAAGTGACCATCCTTGTACAGGGTCGGGGTCAAGTTGGAAGAAATGCCCCGGCCAACGACCTTTCCCAGAATGGGCCTAAGTTCCCCTAATCTTTGATAATCTAAAGTTAGCAAAGGGGGTCTTAGGGATTTTCCCCCCAAACTTAGGTCAAGACCAACATCCCGGGATTTCCTATTATCATAACCCAGTGGTGCCAAGAAATATGAGGAAATGACCAAACTCGGGGTTAACTCCATCGATAGTGGCACGGAAGGCCATTGGTCAAAGTTAGGCTTCAGTCAATCTATACAGTCCAAAGGACTAAACCTATTATAACAGGGTATATTGAACTGTATTGGATATGTGTCAGCCTCTTGATTTCCAATTTGGCCAAAGCCCAGTCTCTCTCTACCCAGTTGCGCATTAGCTATGTCCCTCTTATGGGTAAGTGATCCTAGGGGATAAAAGTGTGAAAGGGGAGAGGTATAAATTCCATTAGCAAAGTTAGCCCATCTTCCCTCAAACACATATTTTGGCACCCTTGGGTCTCTAAAGGTTACAACTATACAGTCTCCCCTTATAGTCTTCGGGCCCCGACCCACCCAGGAAACTCTTCGAACCATCAGAATTTCCCCATTCAAGTTGGATGGCAAGGGTCTATGTGTATTCATCCAATGTATTGCCTTAAACTTCAGTGATAGATAAGGTTCGGCTCTATCCTTCGGGAGTTCGGGTACACCTGTTAGGACAACAACATATGGAGTACAATCTGGCGGAAGATCGAGTCTCGGGAGAATCTTAATATTGGGGAGAGTGTTAGGTCTAAGATTAATCAGAGGAGGGGAGGGAGGCTGGGTTAAAGGATCTACAAGGCTGCCAGCTATGGTGGAAGCAATAGTCTGGTGTGAAAGAGCAGGAGGGAAAGGTCTGCCATTTTCGGTAGGAGCTAATTCCCCTATATTCTCAACTAGATTACAGCGAGAGGTGTTAGATGTTATCCCTTTGCTAGGAATGTTAGAGGGCAATGTAGTTGAATAGTGGCTAGATGTTTTCGCGGCAGGATATACTGCAAGTGCAGTGTTAGGTTGTGTCTTTTCAACTAGTGATGCTAATTTCGCTTCTAGGGCAGAAAGGCGCCTGACTAGAGGAGACAACCTTCCATCAATTACATCAGCCATTTTGTCCCAAAAGTCACTGGGAAGCGACACCCCCAAAGCTTCCTCACTTGTAGTTGTAGGGATAGTAAGTGTTTCGGGGTCCTGGGTCGATATATTTTGTGAATCTATGCTTAGCATAGGGGTATTGTGAGCAGGATTGGGAGGTAGTATTTTTTGGGTTTTTTTGGAGGGATGTGTCATTATAGCGCCCTCTCGTTTCTTACCCTTTGTAGCTGGGGGATTTATCACAATATTTTTCCTTCTCACAGATCTGTCGACCATGGACCTTGTTTTGGGACAGTTAACAGTAGGTGCGGGGGCATGATTATCACCCTGAGTAAGCCCAGAAAGAAACAAATTAGCTAAGGTAGAACCAACGGGGGGGGGTGAGTCCCTTATCAGTGCCTCATCTATATGACCACTTGTTGGGGGGGGCTCGGAGTTATCGGGAGAGGGAGCAAGCGCAATAGCTCCCAGTGAGGATCTTTTCCCTAGCAATGGATCGAGGGATAATCTACGTTCTGTGGCAGCGATCTCATAAGCCAGAACGTTACTCGCACGAGTTATAAAGTTATCCAATGTCCCCATAACATTGCACCCCTTAGTGCCCGTCCACAACAATCCAGTGGCCATTGTATTTGCCTTACAAAGATTATCAGCCAGGGGGGGGGCCAGCCCAGCCTCGTACAGTCTCGAACGGCCTCAAACGGCCCGCTCTTTGCCCGGTCTTCGCCCCGGGAAGCGACCCGTGCGCGTCCCGGTAGCGTGTGTGGGCGGATATGTACATAGCAACAGTTATGACAATGAGGAGGCGGGGCCGAGAAGAGCTACCAGGTGTGCTAGATGATTTCCGCCGACAGCACCCTGGTCCTCGCAGTCCCGGCGATCAAACCCCCACAGCGTCCAGCGCCACAACAACAGCAACCTTCCCACAGGACTGGCTCGGGCAAAGTAGAACTCCTGCTCCGGTAAGTGTTGAGTCGACGCCCACGAGCGGCGCCCGCGAAGCGGGGGCCGCGAGGCGTGTTGTAGTAGAGGGAGGCGGGGCCGAGAAGAGCCACCAGGTGTGCTAGATGATTTCCGCCGACAGCACCCTGGTCCTCGCAGTCCCGGCGATCAAACCCCCACAGCGTCCAGCGCCACAACAACAGCAACCTTCCCACAGGACTGGCTCGGGCAAAGTAGAACTCCTGCTCCGGTAAGTGTTGAGTCGACGCCCACGAGCGGCTCCCGCGAAGCGGGGGCCGCGAGGCGTGTTGTAGTAGAGTGAGGCGGGGCCGAGAAGAGCCACCAGGTGTGCTAGATGATTTCCGCCGACAGCACCCTGGTCCTCGCAGTCCCGGCGATCAAACCCCCACAGCGTCCAGCGCCACAAAACAACAGCAACCTTCCCACAGGACTGGCTCGGGCAAAGTAGAACTCCTGCTCCGGTAAGTGTTGAGTCGACGCCCACGAGCGGCTCCCGCGAAGCGGGGGCCGCGAGGCGTGTTGTAGTAGAGGGAGGCGGGGCCGAGAAGAGCCACCAGGTGTGCTAGATGATTTCCGCAGACAGCACCCTGGTCCTCGCAGTCCCGGCGATCAAACCCCCACAGCGTCCAGCGCCACAACAACAGCAACCTTCCCACAGGACTGGCTCGGGCAAAGTAGAACTCCTGCTCCGGTAAGTGTTGAGTCGACGCCCACGAGCGGCACCCCACGAGTAGTCACTTCATATGAAAATTCCCATCATAGGTGTTTTTTGGGGCGCACAAGTCTAAAATAATTGTAATATTTCGTAAAAGAGCACTGCAGAAGTACTTCTATACGTATTCCAAAATGCCTCTGTGAAAAGGCCCCCCAAGTGCATAAAGTTAAAAGAAATTTGAGAATCAGGACCAAGATACATCACATCGCAAAATTGCTATAAATACACCTAACAGAATGCAGCTGCCAGCAAAAGGTCATATCTCTGCATCAACTTTTTTAGGAAAAATTAAAAAACACCGCAATCTATTTAATTCAATTCAATTCTTAAAACCTTATTTGACGGCCAACGCAGGTGTGAAAGTACAAGCATACAATAAAATAACATTTTAAACCAAACAATCAGTACATATTCAATTCATCATAAATTCACATAACAAATAAAAATATTGAAGTGCATAAAAATATGGAAAATTGCGTGCGATGGACGTGTGAAACCAACACCACCTGTCACCGAAATGAAGACTCGCTATGTCAATTAAAATGCAATGCCCTTATTCCTCGACAGTGTTGTGTATTAAAACTGACTGTTATTGATCAGAAAAAACATATTCAGCCAGAATAATAAAAATCTTATTAAACATTTCTGGAAGGAGCATGATTAGTCAGAATGCATAGTGCCCAATGAGTAAACCGCAGCACGCAAAAATGAACTGACAATGAGCCTGCATTGTCTCTGATGTCTGACCTTCAATAAGAGGACCAGGTATTGCTTGGTAAATCTTATATAATAACCACAAAATAAAATAAAATGTAGTATAGATTGGCCAGAAGGATCATTACAATGGCACGGTTGAGAATCAATATTGTGCTGATAACCTAAAGGGAAGGACAGCACGTATTTACCAGTGTAACTCCTAAATTGGAATAATAATGCTCGATCCCATCTTCCTCAACCATTACACAGATAACTGGTAAGGGGTTTTCTGGACATAATCGCAAATAGCTTGCAATCGCAGGTTTAAGGGATTCTGTATCCAGCCTGTGCTAATAAGAGGACATGGACTTGCTTTTTTCCCGGTAAGGTGTGGAGTGCGGTATTAGAAAAGGCATGGTTTAAGCTGAATTCTTCAAATGCGTTCTTCACATAAGCCAGCCAGGGTATGGACAAACCTTTATTGCATGCTAGGCAGTTGCTAATGATATCCCTTGTGAGGGCAGTTTCCTCCATTTTCAACACATACAATCAAAGCAAGGGCGGGTACAAAATCTGTCAGTCAAATATCCTAAGCCCAGTTTGTTATGGCAGATGAAGTGCGAAGTTGGAGGAAGGCACACAATATCTGTCTACAAAAGTGTTTTTCCTCTATTTGGATAGCTGCACACTCAACTATGCTCTAGATTTCCACTCCATACGAAGCTACTGGGACACACTGAGAAGTATATATCTTAATCAATGGACCCAGAGGCCTGCCTCCCAGTGCCGAAGGGAGACTGAGTAGTGATCCAACGGCCCATGATAGCTTCTCCGTCTGCTGTGCTATATTTGGTGCCCAGGAACCTACTGCACTAAAGGTGACCCCTATGTATGAAAAAGTGTGAGTGTTGAAAAGGCGATTAGAATCCACTGAAATGCTTCAGAGACATGAGCACTTTGGACTGCATGCCATTATAAACGTGTTAGTAAAATTTTTTGAAATATTTAGACTACCTACCTATAAAGCAAAAAAGCAAACTAGGAGGCGTAGCGGTAGCACCGTGCAAGCAATTAGCACTGCATCATCCGCATATAACAATACTGGCAAAGGACTGCCTTTTATCATGGGCACATCATGGGTGCAAGCAGCCAATTCAGGTGTATGATTATTAATATACAGAATAAATACCAGGGGTGCAGGAACGCACCCCTGACGAACCCCCGCTTGACATCTATTTCATTGGACATTTCCCCTTTGTGGCCAAATCTGACCCTGGCTTTCATGGTAGCATGCAAAATAGCTAGCAAATGAACCAATGTTATATCCAGGCCCATACCCAGTAGGAGTTGCCAGAGCTTTGACCGATTGATGCAGTCAAAAGCCTTGGACAAGTCCAGGAAGGCAAGATAAATTGGAGTTTGTTTTTCCACTCTATATTTTCCCAGGATTAGCTTTAACTTTAAGCACTGTTCTATGGTGCCCAACCAGCTCCTAAAGCCACATCGAAAAGGGCTTCAGATTTTGTTAACTTTTGCCCATTCCAGCACGCTGTTATAAATAACCCTACCCAGGATCTTCGCAGGTATATCAATTAGCGAAACTGGCCGGTAACATCCTGGCAAAGACCAATCCTTCTTCTTGAATATTAGAACAATAGTTGAAGAAGCCCACGAGATTGGTATGTTACGATGGGTCAGACTGTTGAAAAGATTTCCCAGCATTGGGGCCCAGAGATCAGAATTGCATTTAATAAAATTGATTGGGACCCCCATCTGGACTGGAGGACTTGCCACTTGCGCTCTGCTGTATAGAATCGGTGACTTTCCTGTAAGGTTACCTGCAAAGCCAAGCCTGGGACCTTCTGGGTTAATGGGTCTGCGCCTGCTCCAGCATAAATCTTGGAAATGTGCACCATCCAGGTCGCATCATCACTGTGGCAGCTGGTTTGGGACACATTTCGATTGATAGACCTCATGCTTGCCACCTCACCCCAGAAAAACCTACTATTGTTAGTACTAGCTGTGTCGGCTAATGTATCCCACTGCTTGGTAATTACGTCCCTCCAACACCTAGCTGTTACTGATTTATAGCACTTCCGGAGGGTTGCTACTGCTATAGAGACCCTTGGGGTCGTATTATGGGGCTTACGCAATGATCAGTTCGCTGCTGAGCATTCATGATCAAACGCAGCTCAGCACGAACTGCTTTGCATGTCTTAAGGAGGAACTGCTTAATCCTATGACAAAAGGCCTCTAAAGAGGCAACAATCCCCCAGCTCTCTACATCATCAGCCAAGCAATTCAAAACATGCTCCATATTCCTAGCCACAACTCCTGCAAGTTCTAAGGATGGGTCTGAGAGCCTCCAGACCAACATAAGACCATCTGTAGGTGCCTTCACATTACAAACCCTAGTATTGACTCAAAATGTCTCACTAAATAGTGGGGTCAAAGCTGCTAGGGGGTTGTGATAGCTGAATTTAGAATTAATGATGGTATCGGAAGGCAGCCCTGATGAACCCCCCTTGATATCTATTTCATTTGACATTTCCCCTTTGTGGCCAAATCTGACCATGGCTTTCATGTTAGCATGCAAAATAGCTAGCAAATGAACCAGTGTTATATCCAGGCCCATACCTAGTAGGAGTTGCCAGAACTTTGACCGATTGATGTAGTCAAAAGCCTTGGACAAGTCCATGAAGGCAAGATAAAGTGGAGTTTGTTTTGCCACTCTATATTTCCCAGGATTAGCTTCAAGTTTAAGCACTGGTCTATGGTGCCCACCCAGCTCCTAAAGCCATATTGATAAGGGCTTCAGATTTTATAAATTTTTGCCCATTCCAGCACGCTGTTATATATAACCCTGCATAGGATCTTTGCAGGTATATCAGTTAGCGAAACTGACCGGTAACATCCTGGCAAAGACCAATCCTCCTTCTTGAATATTGGAACAATAGTTGAAGAAGCCCACGAGATTGGTATGTTACGATGGGTCAGACTGTTGAAAAGATTTCCCAGCATTGGGGCTCAGAGATCAGAATTGCATTTAATAAAATTGATTGGGACCCCCATCTGGACTGGAGGACTTGCCACTTGCGCTCTGCTGTATAGAATCGGTGACTTTCCTGTAAGGTTACCTGCAAAGCCAAGCCTGGGACATTCTGGGTTAATGGGTCTGCGCCTGCCCCAGCATAAATCTTGGAAATGTGCACCATCCAGTTTGCACCATCAATGTGGCAGCTGGTTTGGGACACATTTGGATTGATAGACCTCATGCTTGCCACCTCACCCCAGAAAAACCTACTATTGTTAGTACTAGCTGTGTCGGCTAATGTATCCCACTGCTTGGTAATTACGTCCCTCCAACACCTAGCTGTTACTGATTTATAGCACTTACAGAGGGTTTCCACTGCTATAGAGTCCCTTGGGGTCATATTATGGGGCTTACGCAATGATCAGTTTGCTGATGAGCATTCATGATCAAACGCAGCTCAGCACGTACTGCTTTGCACGTCTTGAGGAGGAACTGCTTAATCCCATGACAAAAGACCTCTAAAGAGGCAACAATCCCCCCACTCTCTACATCACCAGCCACGCAATTCAAAACATGCTCCATGTTCCTAGCCACAACTCCTCCAAGTGCTAAGGATGGGTCTGAGAGCCTCCAGACCAACATAAGACCATCCGTAGATGCCTTCACATTACAAACCCTAGTATCGACTCAAAATGTCTCACTAAATAGTGGGGTCAAAACAGCTGCTAGGGGGTTGTGATCGCTGAATTTAGAATTAATGATGGTACCGTGACTCAGTAAATCCATACAATTACATATATAAAGATATCTTCAATGACGGATGCACTGGACCCACCCCAAAACGTGGATAACCTCAGGTCACCCATGCAAGCCACACGCAGTAAATTATACAAATCAGCTGCTAACAAGAAAGCCCCCAACTCCTTCCCTCTCTGATCTGGCCCTCCACCAACTCGTGTCCCCTCTGCTTGGCCCAGGTTTCACAATTTTGCATTAAAATCTCCTGCCAGACACAAATGTAGTTGGTGGCCCTTACTGTAAGCGGACTCCACAATGGAGCTAATAAACTCAAATACAACAGTGAATCTCGGGTTAGGGGAGCTTACAAAATCATTATAAAAAATTATAAAATGTATAGTCACGGCCCCTTGAAGACAACTGCTTGAAAATCAGAGCTAGGGGAATTTCCAACCACTGCATGGCCACCCAGCGACAACCTAATTCACACGCTCAAATCTCTGGACAGGCAACCAGAATGGGATGGAGTGGCCAGTACGCTGAAACATAGGAACCCATCAAAGGCAATAGCATTGAGCTCCCATGTGTCCTCAAATAACAGAATGTCAAAGTTTTTCACAAATGCTTGCATGGTCGCGAGATTTATCTTGGTGCAGATGCCAGGGAGGTTCCAACTTTTTATGCTCCAGGAAGGACCATTTGTAGCGGAGACTGGAAAGCTTGCTATCATGCATGTGTGCCCACAGTGAGACATCCGGGTGGGTGAATCAGCAATCACACTATTTAAATTAGACAGGGCTGGTTCAGCCACCCATTCAGCTGAAAGACAAATCCTCACTCAAGACCTGGGCACACACAGTCAGTCAATTTTGTTGAGGCCTGAGAGGGGTGCATTCCTGTTGTTGGCTAACGTTCTCTGACTTGGCTGAGGTTCATGATTGATGGGAGATGCACGCTGTGAGTGGTTAAAAGGTTTGTAAAAATAACCCAGGGGTAAGGCAGAAATTCTAGTGGGGACTGATGGCCTCTCCTCACGGTACCTCAATATCCTTCTCACTATGGATGGGTGCAGAAAATTCACTACCAAACAGTCTCCCTGAATGGTCCAACCGACTCTGTCAGAATCTCATTCCTCTCTGCTGGTGTAAAAGTTTAATGAACGGCAAGCCAGTATGTAACTTTATTAAGAGCCTGTTCCCCAGACTTGGTGGACTTTAAAGGAGGGACACCTCCCAGTACCAGCACCTACTCACACACCTCAGGCGGGAGATTCATTGTCACAGTGCTTGGGATAGTGTCTATGCCAATATTTGCTTCAAGCACCTTATCTGTCCACCCCTATGCACCTACTGTTGTTAATAAAGAAGGGACCTGATTGCCCATGCCAGGGACCACTCCACCCTGTGCTGCCACAGCAATCCCCATGCCATCACCATTGTTCCTTCCTCCCTCTGTTGGTGTTCGGACTGCCCTCTGATTTTTCAAAGCACTATTCTTTTGAAAGAGATTTTACTTAGTGTCACCTATATTAAATAACAACTCTGCATCAATAGAGGATTTAGCAACCTTTTCTGAATAATAATACTAACGTGTTTTATGTAGAGCTTCCTCCTCTTCTCAGCTCTGTAAATTTCAAGTTTTACTATCAACCAACTTTATTAGAATGACCCTTTTTAAAAATACTTCAGCATGACCAGCACAAAAACCAGGTTACCTACACAGATCCTACACAACCTTTTTGCTTTGAAATAACTTGACACATTTGAAATGACATACTTCGTATATTAGATCCGCTAGCTGCTTTATTCTGAATTTAAGCAGATCCAATCTATTATCCCAATGGTAAAGAAGGAAGGAAAAGGGAAAATAAGTCCTGCTTAAATACAAACCCTACTATTGTAAGTTATCAAGGTAGTTAGTAGAACTGAGTACCCACAGTATCTCCCCTTCTTTTCATAATATACGCAAGTTACTGTTTACTCTAGCCATATATTTACACATTCTGTTCTAATAGGTACATTGTCATTATGCACATCACGATTTTTCACCGGCTCTAATATTCTGCCCTTCTATTTAATGACTTTAGGACTCAATTTGTTTTCTTTTGCTTCCAATTCTCACTCTTCCCCTCCCAAGCTCTCTATATGTACATATATATGCACATACACCATTGCATTTGAGAAGGTCCAGACCCTGAGACTGAAGGCATCAGAGATATTCTTGTGCTAAAGCTCAGTGTCTTTTATTAATTAAGGCTTTGTTTTGTGTTACACATTGCTTCCCTTCGGTCTTATCAGAACCTGATTGAAATTCCCCTGCAAACTTGCTTGGAACTTATGTATGACTTTTCTTCATCCAGTGATATCTATTGGTCTTTATTTTCGAGTAGAGTTAAGGCTTAATTTTCTTTAGTAAGTCTTGTTTCACTCTTCTTCAGAATTTATTGAAGGTACCTGTGTGATAAAATTGATTCTGGAACTCTCTGACCTCACCTGGGTGGTCTTTCAATCGTTCTGCTAACAAAATGTGATGAGGACCTGTCAAGACGCATACCTTTTGATGCTATGATGGAGTGATGCCGACTTATACTGGCCCGTGGAGCCAAATATATTCTTACTGTGAATCTTGATCAGAGTCACTTTCTTCATTCAATAGATGTTTAATTAAGAGATTTGGGATATACATCTATGACTAATGATTTTTATAATTGGAGGCCCCCAAAACAATTAAATATTTTCAAGTTTACTTATACAAATATTATTTAACCATATAGTGTTAAACACTTGGTGGTCCAACACTGTAACAAGCAATCTTTTCCCCAAGTTTATGCTTTATTTATTTAGCTTTTAATATGTGCAGCTGGTCATTTGCCCCATCCTATTTTTCTTCCTTCTTTGCTTGTCTCCATTTACCTCACTCTCCCTGAAGAAACACTGTTGAAGAAGCATGGGCTGTATATAATTCAATTTTTGAATACACAAAGGGCCTGACTATGGCTTTGGCGGTGCAGGATCAGGGTGGCATACCACTTCCCCACCCCTGCACCACCAAGGTCAACTGCTGCCAACCCACCAGATTAGGAGTTTTCTCCTGCTGGACTGTTTAGTCCATGCCATGCAGGAACTGGGCGTGCATGCACACAGGGGACATAATCAATCAATCAATCAATCAAAACATTTATAGAGCGTGCTACTCACCCGTGAGGGTCTCAAGGTGCTGAAGGGAGGGGGGATGCTACTACTGCTCGAATAGCCAGGTCTTGAGGTGTTTCCTGAAGGTGAGATGGTCCTGGGTCAGTCGTAGGTGTGCGGGGAGGGAGTTCCATGTTTGGGCTGACAGGTAAGAAAACGATCTTCCTCCGGTGGTGGTTCTGCGGATCCGTGGGACGGAGGCGAGGGCGAGGCTGGCGGAGCGGAGCTGGCGGGTGGGGGTGTAGAACGAGAGGCGGCTGTTGAGGTAATCAGGCCCATGTCGTGGAGTGCCTTGTGTGCGTGGGTAGGGAGCCTGAACGTGATCCTCTTGCTGACGGGGAGCCAGTGCAGGTTTCTCAGGTGGGCGGATATGTGGCTGTGGCGAGGGATGTCGAGGATGAGTCATGCGGAGGCGTTCTGTATGTGTTGGAGTCGTTTCTGAAGTTTGGCAGTGGTTCCTGCGTATAGGGCGTTTCCGTAGTCCAGTCGGCTGGTGACGAGGGCCTGGCTGACGGTCTTTCTGGTTTCGGTGGGGATCCACCTGAAGATTTTACGGAGCATGCGCAGGGTGTTGAAGCAGGAGGACGAGACGGCGTTGACTTGCTTGGTCATCATGAGGGAGGAGTCCAGGATGAAACCCAGGTTGAGTGCGTGGTCCGAGGGTGTCAGCGCGGAGCCCAGCACTGTGGGTCACCAGGAGTCGTCCCAGGCGGATGGGGAGTGTCCAAGGATGAGGACCTCCGTCTTGTCTGAGTTAAGTTTCAGGCGACTGAGCTTAATCCATTCTGCGACGTCTTTCATTCCTTGCTGGAGGTTGGTTTTGGCAGTGGCTGGGTCTTTGGTGAGGGAGAGTATCAGCATTTTACCCCTTGCGTGCACCCCCATGCAAGGGGTAAAATGGAAACCTGTATGGCTCCCTTTGTTTCATGACTGCCAGCAGTTTCATGAGGGAAGAAACTTCATGACACAGCTGGCGGTCCTGAAACTCGTAATATGCATGGCAGTGCCAAAACGGCACCGCAAGCCATATGCAAATCAGGCTTGACCCTGTGCCTAATGGGAACAGTCCAGCCCGAGCTGCCAAGCCAGGTCCTCCCTGGACTGGAAACAAGCAGTTCGGGCTGGACTGTTCCCATGAGGCACAGGGTCAAGACTGATTTGCATATGCCAGGTCTAAACTGGGGTGGCATGGTGAGCAAAAGAATGATGGATTTAACCCATATCTCTTGACTGGGGGTGAATGTTTTGATTTGTTCTGCATTCCGTCCATCAATTGTGTGTCTTTTGCTTTCTCGCCCTAAGTGCACCAGGTATGCTCAGACGTGAGTCCTGGGCTCACTGTGCCACTGGAATCAAGCTATCCTGGCTGAAGAGGGGTGAAACCCCGAAACCGGTCCTAGGATGCTTGTTACCGGTCCAGGGAGGACCTGGCTTGGCAGTTCGGGCTGGACTGTTCCCATGAGGCACAGGGTCAAGACTGATTTGCATATGGCCATGTCTAAACTGGGGTGGCATGGTGAGCAAAAGAATGATGGATTTAACCCAGATCTCTTGACTGGGGGTAAATGTTTTGATTTGTTCTGCATTCCGTCCATCAATTGTGTGTCTTTTGCTTTCTCGCCCTGTGCGCCAGGTATGCTCACACGTGAGTGCTGGGCTCACTGTGCCACTGGAATCAAGCTATCCTGGCTGAAGAGGGGTGAAACCCCAAAACCGTTCCTAGGATGCTTGTTTCCGGTCCAGGGAGGACCTAGCTTGGCAGTTCGGACTGGACTGTTCCCATGAGGCACAGGGTCAAGACTGATTTGCATATGGCCAGGTCTAAACTGGGGTGGCATGGTGAGCAAAATAATGATGAATTTAACCCAGATCTCTTGACTGGGGTTGAATGTTTTGATTTGTTCTGCATTCCGTCCATCAATTGTGTGTCTTTTGCTTTCTCGCCCTAAGTGTGCCAGGTATGCTCAGACGTGAGTCCTGGGCTCACTGTGCCACTGGAATCAAGCTATCCTGGCTGAAGAGGGGTGAAACCCCGAAACTGGTCCTAGGATGCTTGTTTCCGGTCCAGGGAGGACCTGGCTTGGCAATTTGGGCTGGACTGTTCGCATGAGGCACAGGGTCAAGACTGATTTGCATATGGCCAGGTCTAAACTGCGGTGGCATGGTGAGCAAAAGAATGATGGATTTAACACAGATCTCTTGACTGGGGGTGAATGTTTTGATTTGTTCTGCATTCCGTCCAGCAATTGTGTGTCTTTTGCCTTATTGAGAGTAAGCATTATTATGCAGTATTTCAAGATTTTTGGTTGCCATTGTAGACCCAGCCACTGGAGTATGTTCTCTTCACAGAGGGCCAGTGCTCCAAGTTAAAGCAGATGTAGTTTGAGCCAGGTTTATTTTTAAGCCTATGACTTTCCTGAAATTATCTAATAATTTAAGCAAATATAGGACAACCCTTTCAGGGTCGCCCAGAAAGACTACGGTATCATCAGCATCCAACAAGCCTATATGTTTGAAATATCCAGTTTCAATGACCTTATCCATTAAAATATTTCTCATAATGAGTCTCAGATGCTCCACTTTCAGGGCAAGCAAGAGTGGCAATAAAGGCCCCCTGTCTTGTTCTTTCGCCTAGGCCTCAACTCTTGGAGATCACAACTTTCTCTATGGTCTCTTGCCTTTAGGCAAAAACATAACAGTTTAATCCAGTTCATGACGTATGGGCCAGAGTTACATTTCTCTAGCACTAGGAATATATAATCCCAGTTCGCTGTATCAAAAGCTTTTTCTGTATCAAATGATGGCATTACATAGTCGGCCTTCTTATTGTCTACAGAGTATTTAACATATGCCATTTAGCAAAGGTTTGCAACCATATTCCTACATGGAATATAGCCCATTTGGCCATAATGTACAATCAGAGAAGCAGCCCTTGCCAGTCATGTCACTATTACTTTAGTAATCATTTTAGCATAAGTGTTTATCATAGAGAAAGACCTAAATTGTTTCAAATCTCCATGATCCTTTTCCATCTTCTGTATGCCCTCTCACATTGGGGCCACCACCTACATATCAGCAATAATGCTTTTATGTTCTTCCCTCTGTGGAAGAGCCCTCAGTTGCTCTCTGAACTCGGGCGACACTGTCTATAATTTTGCCCTTTTTAGGAATTTCACATTTCAAGTCAGGCCCAGAGTCTGCACCTGCAACATAGTTCATTAAGGTATCTATAAAAAACCCATTAATTGCTTCTTGTGTGATCTGAGGCTGTTCCCTTTCATCTACCATGTGTAAATATGTTCTCCCTTTGGGTTTCTCTCCTTAATAACCATTTTCCTAATTTGTCTTCTTCCCTGTGGAGTCTTTGTCAACATAAAGTGTATAATTATTTGTCTAATTGTGTGTAGAGATCCCCCACGTCAATTTTCAAATCGAATACTGCATCAATGCTGTATCTTTGAGGTATCATTCTCTAATGAAGCAATCCTAACTTCTGTGACTGTTATTTCTTTTCACTTACTCCATATACTTTACTTATCACTGTACCTCTTACTACAAATTCTAATGCCTCCCATTAAATCATTCTAGAAGAATCGAGCCCAGTTCATATCTAAGTATTTTATGAGTATTCTATATGTGCATCTCTAATCATTGTCCGCAATACCTCACCTTGAAGAGCCAAATTTTTAAGGCGCCAAGTTGGGATGTGTAGGTGGCACCTAGATTCAACATAAATCAATATGAGTGGAGAGTAGTCTGATAGTATCATACCCATTTAATCTATTCCAACACAAGACTCAAATAGTTCACGGTTGTGAAAAAGGTGGTTAAATCTGCTGTAAGATCGATGTGGGATGAATAAAGTCAGTATACCACGACACAGGGGTTCTTTCACGCTATACATTGATCAGATTTAACTGTTCTCTTGTGTCTATTAGATGTGTGGTAGTTCTGTAAATCAAACCCGTCATAAGGTGGTGCCTGTCTTTCACAACTGGTATTATATAGTTAGAGTCACTAGTTCAGCTCTTTGGTGTACCTATCCTTGGAGTAACAAGGTCCAGCAGCTTGGGTAAAAACAACATATCAATTGTCTTTGAAGTGTATAAATTCATAAAGCAGATTTTTGATCTACATACATACAAGTATATTCCTTCTGGCTCTTGCTGTACCAGCATAAATGCAAAAGGAACCATGCTGTCAATCCAGATAGCCCTCACGCTAACAAATTTCAAATAGGTTGAAGAATACAATTGCCCTCTTCACTTCTTAGCCATTTGTTCAGGCTGTTTTAATGAGGTGTTTTTCTTAAGAGAAAGCAATTTTAACATTTTCCATTCTTAAAATCAATAGGGCATTATGGCATTTAAAGTAATTATGGTGGCCACAGGGCCATATTTAATAAACCTGCATAGTGTGTATCTGAATTCGCCCTACAACACCAGTTGGAACAACACTGCATTTGGTACCCCAGTTCAAATCAATATTTTCTCTTATTTAGTCCACTCCCCTCACTTCGATTCAAACATCAAAATTCGGCAATACACACTCACCAACTGCAACCAACCCCTCTCCCAAGGGTACAGATCAGCACATCTAAGAAAAGACAGTCAAAAAACATACCACATCCACCCACGGTTGAACTTGATGGGATCCAGGTAGGTATATTGTACACTGCCATCCTGTCCTCCCCAAACTCACACATGGCCAATCAAAAATACTGGTAAGTAACAACAAATGAATGAAAAAATAACCTCCAAAAAGCACCTGAGCTTTGACCCTCTGACTTCCTGTCCCAGGTGGAGCAGGCATCCAATGGTCCAGTGCAGCACTGAGCAATCAGAATAGCCTCAAAAGAAAAGAGGCCTGGGTGGGGCCAAGGAGACTGTCTAACACATCAGCTACCTTGCAGTATCTAATTATTACACATTGCATAAACTCACACATTTCAAGCTCAGTAGACCCATCCCTTGAGAAATTTGCCCAAATGTAGTCCTTCATCTGAGCTCACCAAATGTCTGCAAAGTGTGGGGGGACAGTCAACCCTCCCGGATTCGCAGTATACATTGTTCCATTAGAGATGAGAGCATAGACATTGATGTCATCATCTGTCAGATTTGTCTTGCCAGTCTTTGTTCATTACTGCATCTGTAAGTCTTCCAGCCAATCGCAAAATGTCTCTGGAGAGCTGAAGGAGTGGAACTTGCCGTCTTTACCCATAATTTTTCATGAAAGAGCAACATGGATTTCAGGTTCTCTTTTTGCAATCTACATTTCACTGCGCTGTTGAACTTTTTTGTTGAACATTCTCTGCATAGTCAGGATAGATATGCATTGGCAAGCATATTGGCCCTAGAGCCAGCTCTGGTTCTTTGGAGGATCGCATTCCTGTTACAATAGTTCAGTAACATAGCTATTATAGCCTAAGGGGGTTGTTCTGACTTTGGAGGTGACGCTAATGATTTATGAACCCAAAGCAAAGAGAACAGCTTTGCAATTCCATTGAGCTTTAGAGTGTCCAAAATCCATTCTTCTAGAAACTGTTCCAATGATTTGCCCTCAAGTCTGCCTTGAAATAGCAGAAAGCTCAAGTTGTTCCTCCAGGATCCCCTCTCCGCATCGTCCATTTTTTCTTTTGAGTATTCCTACTGTTTCATTGGAGATAAATGATTATATTGTTTGTAACAGTCTTACGAGCTTCTTCTGTCACTTTAGTTCTATCCATGACTTCTCAAAGGTCAACTCTGAAAAGCATCATTTTGATTGAAACTGTGTAAGTTTTGCTTTCAATAGCAACTCTCAATAGCCTCTAATATTTCGCCCAGTGAGGTCAATTTTCCCAGGATCTCTGTCACTACTTCAATTCAATGGGAGGATGCAGCTCCTCTGGGACCTACAGGGCCTGCAGCAGTCATATACTGGGCACATTTATTAGCTTGTGTCAACTTGTTAACTTTGTCTTTAACCATGTTGGTGATCAAGCAGTTCCAAAAGTCCCTCCTCTGCTGCCCCTCCTCTACCTCAAATCAAAGCAGCACCACTCCACAGCATTATCTCCAGTAACCGCAACTGAAACACCACCCTTACCCTCCTGAAGGGCCAAAGGTCTCTTCTCTGGTTCAGCCACTAATCCCATGCAGAATCAGTTTTCAACTAGGGTGAATATAGAGACATAATTATGGATTTACTTCAGTTCCTCAGGGAAGGCACCACCACTCACCAATAGTAACGATTCTGCCCACCATGTTTGTCCACTGGAGACTCCTGACCTTGAGCAATCTGACTGTGGGGCACACTCAGATCTCTTCCAAGAGCACTTCAGCTCTGCACTCAGTAACTTATGGCCTTCAAGCCCCCAGTGCTGTGCAGCACCGGCCTCCATGGTTGTATTTCATCCTCTCAGCTGTCCATAGCAGCTGCCACATATTACCCGCGTACTCCCCTGTGCAGCTGAGGGCATCCGCAAGTGAGAATTTCAGCCCTGTCCCTTTTTCTTATTACCATAGCGGTAACTGCAGTAGCAAGCCAAAATGTTTATAGCAACCTTGGCCCAACCACTTCACTCCTGTCGCACCTGGAAACACAAGGTGTGCAGAGATGATTTTAAGGGGAGCAGCGCTTATTTACTGGGTGATTATGAGGTAGAAGTTGCAACCCTGAAGTGTCCTGATGAATTAAATTTAAGTGTTCATTTTGACCTTTTGAGATGCTAGTGAATTAAATGTTGTTATTCATTAATGAGAGCATCCTGACTCCTAACACACACACATTGACAAATTGACTCTATCTATAAATTTCATCTTTCACCTGAAAGAAAATAAAACATCTCACCCTGACCAACCAAGCATTAACAGAACCCACACATTAATAATTTCCCACCTGGATCATGGTAATGCCATTCTTGCTTGTGATTCACTCTCTTTCCTTGCCCCATCAAGGTAGTCCTCAATACCATAGCTGGATTGATCTTCTCAAAAAGGACATTTTATCACACTCCAGTGTTAAAGGAACTGCACTGACTAACATTCCATGCTAGTATACATTTCAAAATTAGTAGTGTCACTCACAAGGCTAGCAATCATACCGCCATACCTTATTGTACTTCTCTTCATGTCAGATGGAGAAAGGTCTCAGGGGCAAAATTTACTCATGCAAAGACCGACTTTGAACACAGACTTAGCACAAAAACAATAATTCTCTGGAGCTGCTTCCCGGCTTTTTAACTCACTTTCTTCCTCACTCAGAAGTCAACCCGATCTGCTAACTGTCAGGAATTTTTCTAAAATCCCACCTGTTCTGGCTTCATGTTATACTTTTTTGCCTAGTACTTACTCTTTTCCTACTTTTAACTAGTTATTCCTACTTCTTTATGCTTGTATTTTATAGTTATTCATCACACTTTGTACCTTTTTAAGTACGGCTGTGCTATCAAAAATTGTAAATAAAAAAATAAAAAAGCATGAACACGGAAGTTACTGCCTTAAACTAGCAGTGGAGCTTCCCAAAAACAGCATTACCCAGACTGTCTATCCCTTCCTTTAAGTTTGTCACTGAGATTTTAATTCGAGTTGGGTCCCAAAGTTCATTCTGTTAAGATACCATGAAAAGATGATCCAGAAGGGGCCCATCTTAGCACTTCCTCTATTGCTTTGCTGGTGCTCTACACCGGAAAGCATGGGCGTAGCTTCAAGGGCATGTTTGGGGTGTGACATCCACATATAAATGCATTCTTGGTTTGGTAGTTGGGTCTTTTTTACCTTAAATAGGGTCTGCAGTGTATGTGTCATTGTGACAGGACCTGTTTGCAGTGTCCCCCCACTTTATACCCCCATTTTGACTACTGAGTGCTGGTCTTCTGACTCTGTTTGTGCACTGGGCTTTGCTAACCAAACCTAGAACCTGTGCTCTGATTAAAAGTACATGGTAATTAGGTATAATTACAATTGGTACTGCTACATCGCTGTAGGTCCCAGTATATAATAAGGCAAGGGGGATTCAAACTACGCAGAAGTCCCTAGTATATAATAGGGCAGGGAGGTTTAGAGGCCCAGTAGATTTACTGTACTGGAGTGTGCACTGCTTGTTGCCTGCTGTCATTTTAACAGCAGCCCTGCTTTACAGACTGACTTTAATATTACATTGTGTGTAAATTCGACTTTGGAATTACAGGTACTTCCAAAGTAGTATTCTACCTTATTTTTACATATAAGGCACCCGTAAGGTCTCCAATAGGTGTCCTAGGCATATGATGCCATGTAAGTATAAGCAGGGACATTATAAATGATGTTTTCTAAGCCCTGGTGCAATTTAAATTTCCCTATTGTAGATAATTAGCTCCATAGGCTCACATTGGAATATTTTATTTAAGTATAACTGTAGGAAAGTAAGATCTGCTTCTTATGGTTATCCCCACTTTTTGCTTGATGTGATGCTGTTTTGACTAATCTGACCGGGATCCTGCTAATCAGGACCCCAGTCTATCTGCTTTCTCCCTAAACTGTTGTGTTCAGTACCTAGGTATACCCCAGATTGGATACTGGGATACCCTTGTCAGTCCCTGGTATATGATACACCTGTACCCAGAGGGCCTCCATGAGCTGAAGCATGTATTATGCCACCCAGGGGAGGCCATTTAAAATGGAACTACAGGCCTTCCATTGCAGCCTGTGTAAGTTGGTGCTTTCACCTCTTACTAAAGATATAGATTTACTATATCTAAGGGTAACTGCACTTGAAACCTATAAGTCACCCCTATAGCAGGCCTTTACAATCCTGAGGGCAGGGTTCTTGGTTCTAAGTGAGAGGGTTCCCCTGCATGAGCAGGACACCCCTGCAGCCTACGGAGTCCATTCTCCAGGGTTGTCAGTGAAGCAGCCATATACTATATAGAGGGGCACCACGTAATTTTGCGATCTCGAAACTGGCTGTAATGATTCCTATCATGTTTGGTATCAAACATGTTGGAATCATACCCCCACACCATAAACAGTGAGGGAGGTATGATTCCAAGTACTGGAAGAGCCCTCCGTTAGGCTCTCAGTTTTCCCAGTACCGGCCTTCTTGACTCGGACAGCACACAATGGTTGCGGCCAACCAGAGACTCATTTCTGCCCTCCTGCTGCTTAGCCAAACTTGAGCAGAGGAAGGTGGAACAATAGGCATTATGTCACAGGGAGGTGTGACCTCCTCCCAGACAGGGTTTAGTGTATTGGGACTGGGTTGGTGCGCTTGCCAGCAGCTGAAAGTCTGCATGAGGAGCACATTTGATGTCCCTGTGCATAGTCTAGTTCAAACCTGTCCTGGGAGCTTTTGGCTCCCGCTCTGGCACAAAACTGGACAAAGGACATGGGAGTAAAACTCCCCCCTGTCCAGACCCTCCCCTGGGTGGGTCCCCTGAATCGTCCCAACCCTTTCATTAGGGTACTTAAGGGCTTACCTGAGTGTAGGTCCTTAGATTCAGAACAGATACCAATGCACTTTTACCATCTGGGCACTCTGGCCTTCGTTTAGGCCTGACTTCGTCTCCCTTTCAATCTGCTGCCTCGTCTGTGCCTGGGTCTGTAGAGCATCCAAGACACCTGAAGATAATCTCCCTTGGAGTGAAGGAGTCACTCCCCTGCATTCTTTTAGATTTAAGTGCCGCTTTTGACAATATTTCCCATGATATTCTTCTATGCAGACTACACGATATTGGGGTCAGGGGTCGGCCTTGGCTTGGTTCCGGTCCTTCCTGGAAGGTAGAACTTTTCAAGTGGTGGTGCCACCTTACCATTCACAGATGCATGCTATCAAACATGGGGTCCCACAGGGCTCTATATTGAGCCCTGCGCTTTTTAACATCTATGTCCAACCCTTAGCTTTGTTGGCAAGAAGTAGAGGGTTGTCATTGGTTTCTTATGCCGATGACAGCCAGTTGGTTATCGTCTTCTCAAAAAAGTGTCAAGATAATCTTTTTAAATTTAGCTATTTCTGACTGTATGACAGCAAATTGCTTACAGCTTAATGCTGCCAAGTCAGAAATTCTCGTGATGGGGACAGACAGTGCTCTCTGGTCTGAATAGTGGTGGCCTGACAAACTAAAACCTGCACCTTTGCCAAAAAAGGCAGTAAAGAACTTAGGCTTTTGGATAGACAGTGAGCTTTCATTCAACACACAATCCAAGGCCTTAGCGGGATCTTGCTTTGGTCTCCCAAGGGGGTTGAAACCTTTACTTGGCTACTTTGCACCTAAGGTCCGCCAAAATATTCTTCAGGCTACAATCTTAGTGAGATTGGACTATGGTAACTCCCTCTACTTAGGCGCCAATAAATCGTGTATCTCTCGCCTCCAAAGAATCCAGAATGCTGTAGCTCGCGCCCTGCTAGCACTTCCTAAATCTTGTTCAGTTTCGAATTTTCTGCCTAAGCTCCATTGGTTGCCGGTAGCTAAAAGAATTACATTTAAGTCTTTTTGTGTAGCCCACAAAATTTTGACACAACAAGGCCCGCCGATTTTAGTGGATCTGCTAGTTCAATATGAACCAAATCATCCTCTGCCCTCTGCCAACTCCGGTTCGGTGTGTACCCCCCGATTTCAAAGAGCCAGAGTAGGTGGTCGCTCTTTCAAGGTGCAGGCGGCCCACCTTTGGAATTCCCTCCCGATCTCAATTAGAGGACTTCAGAACCATTTGATATTTCGAAAGGCTATAAAGACCTGTTTTTTACCAGCGTAGTGTGTTTCCAGTTGCTGGAGTCGTCCATTGGCACTTGTGCTTAGGTAGCGCTGGGACACTACGTCACTGGAGCAGCTATGCGCTGTACAAATTTCGGAAAATAAATAAATAAAATTCACAGGCACCGCAGAACTGCTGACCAGTCTGGTGATCCCGAGCTCCTAAGGACTCAGAAGGGTTTAACAACACAGGAGGTAAGTTTCTACTTCCCTCGAGGCCCGAGAGATCCTCTCATCCAGTTTGAGGCAAGTGCAAATGCTTTTTGGCAATTCTGCAGCAAGTGCATTGGGCTCCAAGTAGCCCCAACCTCTGGTAACTTCTCCTGCACAGATCTTCAACCACATCGCAGCATGTGCTCATTTGCCTGTTGTTATGTAAAGCTGCACAAGGTCTTCCTGCGACTCCAGTATCTTCAACTTGTGGGTCCTGTGGAGGGTCAACTACGTCTTCTTTGGGCTCCCTGATTGCTCTGGGCTTGCCCTGACTACCCTGCTTGTGATGAGTCTCCTGGACCTTGTTGGTCCTCTTCCTGCAACTTCTTCACTTCCTGCTTGGGCTGCTTTTACCAAGGCTTGTTGGTGCTCCCGCCAGACACCGACCCCTCAGCACTCGACATCCTTCGCGGGACAGCTTGTATCCGGCTCCTGGCCATCCTCAGCATTGCCTGGTCCCCACAGCTGCATAGTCAAGGTCTTTGACATCTATCTTGAAGCACCCGGCATCGGTGGGCATACGTCTACCGCGCCCCTGGTCACTCCCAAGTGGCCAAAACTCAGTCCCCTCTGCTTTCAGGTGCTCTTCATCCAGAATTCATGTTTGGATTCCCACAGACACTTTCTACTCTTCCAGCAGCTGCACTTTCCTTAAGTCTTCCATTGGGTTCGACAGCGGTTTATGACACCACTTCATCCCTATGCACCTGGCTTACCTGGTGTAGGTAATGTAGGGTATCCACGGGTGGCGTGGCTCTCCAACCTTCTGTCTTCCATGGGGGTTTCTTCAGGGTCCACTGGGAAGGGTCCTTAATCTTTAAAAATCCAACCGCGACTTACACAAGGGGTTGTATGGAGCCCGCGGTCGTGTTCTCGCACTGCAAGCATCCTCCGTGGGGTCCCTGTCTACTTACCTTGGGTGGTTCCTTGGGTACCCAGCAATTCTAACGCCTCTCGACATTGTCCTAACTCAAGTGGTGGTTCTTATAATACTTTCTTAGTATGTAGTTTGGATCCTCCCCCGGGGTCCACTGTGTATTAGTGCTATTTACTGTGATTTCTTTGCTATAATATTGTGTGCTTTGTGTATATTCCGTGTGGAACATACTGTAACATACTAGAGAGTATTATATAATGAAAACATATTTTGTTAAATACCTTGTGTGGTTCTCTTTCATTTAATTTATACTATAAGATTGCATTCTGGTAACAAAAGCGGCTTTACACTCCTTCAAGACTAAGCCTGAAGGCTGCTCTCCACAGCTACCACTTAGAGACCGGTCCTAGGATGCTTGATTCAGGTCCAGAGAAGACATGGCTTGGCAGTTCGGGCTGGACTGTTCCCCTGAGGCACAGGGTCAAGACTGATTTGCATATGGCCATGTCTGAACTGGGGTGGCGTGGTGAGCAAAATAACGATGGATTAAACCCAGATCTGTGACTGTAGGCGAATGTTTTGCCAATGTGCAACATTCCGTCCATCATCTTGTGTGTTTTGCTGTTCGCCCTATGTGGGAAGGGTATGCCCAGACGTGGGTCCCGTGCTCACTATGCCACTGGAGTCAAGCTATCCTGGCTGAAGAGGGGTGAAACCCCGAAACCGGTCCTAGGATGCTTGATTCCGGTCCAGGGAAGACATGCCTTGGCAGTTCGGGCTGGACTGTTCCCATGAGGCACAGGGTCAAGACTGGTTTTCATATGGCCATGTCTGAACTGGGGTGGCGTGGTGAGCAAAATAACGATGGATTAATCCCAGATCTGTGACTGGGGGTGAATGTTTTGCCAATGTGCAACATTCCGTCCATCATCTTGTGTGTTTTGCTGCACTCTCCTGATTGGCTACCCTCTGCCAGGCTCGGCCAAACTGTCTTAATGAGGTGTGAAGTGGCCTGCTAGAGACAAAGGATTTCCTGTGGGTAGAGACCTACAGCTGCAGAAGCAAATGGCAGGATGAAGGGGCGGTGGACAAACTGGTCTTCAAAGTTAGAATGACATTTTACGACAGCACAGGCTCACCCCCACATCCTGCAACCCCAGCCACACAGAGAAGTCCCTGTACTTAGACCAGGGAGAGGGTTGGAAGGGGAGTGTTAGGAAATCCTAGCCACGCCGGTAATTTGGCTTAGCTTGATCTAATCTCCAAGGAAATATCTTTCCTAATTTTCGATTTTGGAAGAATAGTGCTTTCTGGGGAAATAATATGCCACACTTTGGAGAAAGTGGTCATACACCTGGGTGGGACCCTGCATCCCAGTGGTCAGGGGTGCCCCGTTAGATGCCCAAGAAAACTGTATAAATATGGAAGAGTTGCCAATAAACCCAGGTCTACTGCCTGAAACTACAAGGAGACGAAGGACTGCCCTGCACTCTCCTGATTGGCTACCCTCTGCCAGGCTTCAGAGTGCATCCCAAATGTCTGCACTCTGAAGGACTGAACCTGCTGCACATTCTGGGACTAAAGCCCTAAGGATTTTGTCCTGCTCCAAGAAAGATTAAGAAGTGGACTCCCTGCAAGCTACAGGTTTACTGAGCCCATCTGCATTATCTTCACCAAGAATTTCTCATCCCAGAGTGTGTCCAGTGGACTATTAAGAATTCTGCCAGGTGCATTGTGGTAACTGTAGTCCCAACATCCCAGGGACAATCTCAGATATTCTATACCTGTGGATTGGTGTTGTGGACACTTTGAACCCTCAAGGAGACCTTCTGGAAGTAGATACAGAAGTTTGGTGAAGTTTGGGAACTTTTTGGTGAAAAGCTCCACATGGTGATAGACTTGTTGTCGAGAGTCAAGCCGGCAACCTTCAACCTGGCCTGGATTTCAGGTTTATCCCACAGAAAGATCAAGCTCCAGACTTCCAGGATTTCACGAGGGCCTCGCAGAAAATCAAGTTGACAACATTGACGTGAATCCAGCCTAAAGAGGAACCTCACTCCAGGTTGAGAGAAAAAGCTACAGAAAATGACTGAGTGCAAAGGTAAAACTCTGATTGAGGCCTCCCGCTTAGTGTATTGAACCAAGGCTCCATCGCAGTCAGCCACAAACTTAGATTTTGTCCCCGTCAAGTGTGACCAGATGGCCCAATTTGGTGCTATTGGTTTTTATGCACCAGAAAGTGTTTATTCTTTAAAAATTCATATCTCTAGTTCCCTGCATTGGATTTTTGTCATTTTGGTGTCTTTTTATTACATACAAAAATCTTTTTTCATGAATTGGTGTTGGATTTTAATTATGTGTTGTGAATTACTTATTCAATGCATTGGCGTTTTTAAATGCTTTACACACCTTTCTCCTAAACTAAGCCTGCCTACTTATTGCCAGCTACCAAGGGTTGAGCAAGGGATGAATTTATTGAAACCCTAACAGAACCTTTTATTGTGTTTGTGGCCTAATTACTAGTGGTAAGTCACTACTTATCACTACTAATAGACCACTTTCCAACAGTCGTTTTTTTCTTGTCAGTCTGATTCCTCTAATTTTTCACGTTGTCAATTTTGTGGATCAGGAACTTAAATATATTTAGGCCCAGATTTACAACGATTTTGCATCTGGATTGCATCACTATTTATATGCGGCTCCAATGCAAAATACTTTTTGATATTTACAAAGCCATTGATTTGCAGGGTTTTGTAAGAAAAAGTAACACAACGCAGCCTTCCATTAATTTGTGTCAGGTAGACGTCCTATGAGTGGTGAATAGGCATTCCTATGAATTTAGCCATGAATTTTGATGCAAACCCATATTTACAAAGAGTTGTAAAGATGGGTTTTCTGGAAATTGTTGCGCCTGTTTGAGGCTGGCATTCTACTTGTTATTTCCTCTGTGCATGTGTGCTGCATTCTACAGCACAAATAGAAAGAGATAGAAAGCCTCCAAAGATTGTTTTTGTGCAGGAAGGTACCCTTTCATACATAAACGTAATTTGATTATAACAAAGACACCCTTGCACTATGTCAAAAGGGTGCCTGTGTTGGCACTAGGCAGTCCAAAGTGCTTCAGACCATGAAAAGGGCAGAACTGCACTATTTCTTGGCAGCTATGGCGCAATGCTGCTCTCTTCAGGTCACGCAAGGTGTCAAAGCAGCTTTTCTTGATGCGTCGCTTTGCACCACTTCTTTGCAAATATGTCCAGTATTACCGGTGTACCAAAAAAGTAGTATATCTTCACCCACAGTCGTACTCCAGTTCAGTGATGCAATATTTATGCACACAGTATCGATATACAAAAATATTTGAATTATGGTATTATTAACAAAGCTAACACCTTCCTATACTTCAACAATAAAACGACTAATGTCAAGAACACACATTTTACTGTTAAAAATATCCTTTCTACGAATATCAAAAATATTGGAGCCAAAAATAAACATATAAATAGTAAAAAAAATTACCTTACACAATATTGACTACAATAATTTCACCAAAATAATGACATTATCATTAATAAACATAAAATAATTCACTTTCACATTAAACAAAAATTCAAATTGACATTAAACAACATATAAGCATGTTCTAATGATTAAAAAAATTATTTATTTGGGGGTAAGTATCGGCAGTAAACTTAGTTGGAAGCCTCAGATTCGATTATTGACCCTCAGGCATGCCCAATTGTCAGGTGCCCTGCTGAAGGAGCAGCGTCTTTCTTACACTAAACCTGTTGCTCCAGCCCTAAAAATATATAATTCTAAAATTAGCGCTTCGGTCTTGTATGGGGCTGAACTGTGGGGCTTCGACAATCTAGCCCCTTTAGTAACAGCCCAAAATAATTTTTTTAGAGCACTGACCGGCCTTCCCCAGTCAACTCCTCTATTGCCCTTATTTTTAGATTTTGGCTGTTATTCTAATGAAGATATGGCACAATTTAGACCGGTGGCGTACTGGAGAAGGCTCTGGGTTACCCCAGAGTTGTCCCGGTACATGCAAGCACTCCTGGAAGTCAGGGAGGCTGATAGCATGCATAAAATTCCATGGTTGAGACGGGTAAAAATCACTCTTTGTGGGATGGGAATGAGTAGATTGTGGGTAAATCCCGCTGAAAACCCCTTTCCTGCAAATAATGAATATAAGGCAGCATATTGGAATATGATTAAAATGAAGCGTTTCTCTGCCTTAATAAGACCATCATTATCCAGGGACTATTTTGAACACAAGCATGAAGTGGAGTATGAGAATTACTGGGACCTTATCACCTCCATTAAAGATAGGAAACTTTACCACCAAATTAGGGTGGGATCACTCCCCACTAATTTATTTGTCAGTAAATGGCACGCCCTGAACCACAGCAAATGTCTATTTTGTCCAACACAGAATGAATCGTTGGCACACATCTTATTTGCCTGTCCAGCCTATAAAACTCTAAGGCACAGATAGTTAAAACCTATCTGTTTAAACCTGGGGACTAGGTTAAGCAGCGAAGCACTAAGGATCCTAAAAATAGCTACTAATGAATCTATTGTGATTGCCGTTGCCAAGTTTTTAAGCTGGATGTGGGTTATACGTGGGTTATACGTGCAAAGGAGAGGAGGCATTGATAATTGTCTCCTTGTACGTTGTCGGGGCGAATAATATTATGTATTGTGCTGCATTGACTATAATGTAATTGTGATCATCATACTTACGATGGTGGGAGTCTTCTTAGAGATTTTTAGCAATTTTAATTATTTATCATATATTTATGTATCTCTTCATTGTGGATCTGTTATCTTTTTGTATACCATCCTTTTAATACACAAACTTGCTCATATCGATGTCTATGAAATTCATCATTATGTTTTAATGTCAAATAACTTGTTTATATTGGTGGTTATGACATTTTTATGGAACTGTCTTTTATGATTTTAATCGAAATAAAGACTTAATGAATGAATAATTAAAAAAATACATTACATCACCAAACTAATTATAAGTCACAGCAAATAAATATAAAACTCAACAATTATCAATAAGAGTTACAAATATTAAAATAAAATTCAAAAGTATTGAACTAAATCTTAAACTTTATAAATAAAACATAAATAAGCATTCAATGTAGAAAGACATAACTGGGGAAAACAATTCAAACCAAAACAGAACTAACTAATAAAATCAAACTATAATCAAAGTTAACCAATAAAGTCACACAAACAATTAAACCAACAGCATAAAAAGGCACATAAATGTTATCAACGTAATATTCCAAAAACGACAAAAGCTAAAAGTAGAACAAACTCTGCAGAAGTATACATATATATCAACAACTACCTTGTAAAGTAATTAAAACGTATCTTTAAACCACAATTTAATTTTAATTAAATGAAAATTGTAAAATAACAAATATTTAACAAAACACTACTCCTTCTACCTGATTACATATACTTACTTAAAGAATTTACAATAACATCAAGAAAGTGATAAACTACTGGAAAAGCAACACCGGTCACAAACCAGAAAGTAGTAAGTAAACATAAATTATTATAAAACAGAAACTCATCCTAAAACTGAAAAAAAACTAACAACCTCAACCTCTCCAAACTACCAACAAATAAACATTTAAAACAAAATTGATCCACTTTTTTTTCCACTAACAGAAAAGATAGCAAATGACCCACATTAAAAAAAAACAATGGAAAAGCTGCAAAGAGAGTGTAACACTCACGAAGACAACATATATATAAGTATAAATAGGAAAACTAGTTGCAAAATTTTACATGTAAATACAAAAAGTATAAACTTTTAAACATGTTAATTCTTTATACAATTACACTATTTTTATATATAATGACAGAAAGAGCAAGATATATCACATCACAGAAAGGAAAGCAATCATTAAGTCACATAGACTACACCTTAAACCAAGAAAGTAAATCGATGGAAGCTGTGAATTGGAAATTCACTAGGAACCTCATTACGTTGTCGGTCAGAGTTGCCTCCGACTGACATGGAAAGGCTGTCGGAAACCGACATCAGAATCCCGACGGTGGAAACGCTGCCTTTGAGGGACTATCAGCCCATTCCAACTGGCCAGCGTTCTCCTTGAGCCTGTTGGAACCGAGTCAGTTTCCCCAGCCAGTTTACACTCCCACCGCCGATACTGGAATTTGGCGGTCGGAGTCGTAGTGGGCTCGCTCGCCAGATTACGAGTGAAATCCATGGTGGGTGGGCGGTGTTGCGGTGGTGGTCTGTTAGGCTCTTAGGAGAGCTTTAACAGCAGACCACCTCCGTGACACCACCTTTAGCACATTCCTGCATGGTATGGCATGCACCATGTCATGCATACCATAATGTGCAGTAACGGGGGTGTAGTTCCAGGGGGGCACAACATGTACCCCTGCATACATTCTCAGACCCATAAATGGCAGGGGGCACTGTTCGGGCCCCCTTACTTTCATGTCTGCCACCCTTTTCATGGTTGGTTTACTGCCATGAAACGGGAGGCAGAAATGAAAGTCAGAATATGCTCGGCAGTGCCACAAGGGCATAGCTCACATATTCCTGGCCCTTTCCACTGCACCATCGCTGCTGGATTCAGGATCCCGGCGGTCACAGCGGTCATGTGGCAGTCCAGCTGCCACACTCATAATACTGCGGGCAGACCCACAGTGATGGCAGAGGTCGGACCACCACCATGAGTGTTGCATTCAGAATAAGCCCCTAAAAGTAACCTGTGCTCACCCTGTGGTAACTTGCCACAGAGCAGTCAGGCTAAACTAAAGAGACAATGTATAAAGTATTTGTGCCCACACACACATCAACACAGTGAAAATACTCCAAACTTACTCAACCTTAAATGTGTATTTTTAAAAATTGTATCTTTTATGACTCTCTTTGGTGAGCCGAATAAAGAAATTTTTGATTGATTGATTGATTTGATTTTGATTGATTGATTGATACTCCAAACTTACTCAACACCAGTGTAGAAATATATTCATCTGAGTAAAACAAGACCAAAATAATAAAAATCCAACATACACAAGTCAAGTTCTGAATTTTGTAAGATTAAATCAAAATGCAGTGCTTAGAAATCAATAGCTCCAACTGGGCCTATCTGATCACGCAAGACCGGGGTAAATCTAAAAGTTCAGTGTCGATGCATTGGTTTCTTAAGTTGCTGCAACAGACACTCACTTCCCGGGGCCCAGGACTGGATTTGGCATCACTTGGCAGACTTTAGAAACAGGAGGCAAGCCCAACAAGCCCTTGGAGAACCTTTAGAGATGCAGGATGTAGAGAGTCAAGTCCAGTCCTCTCACTCCTATATACATAGTGGTGACACTACTTCCAGGGGGCGCTCATGATACCGTGTCAAGGCTGCAGGATTGCATGAATGTAGTGGGGGTTTGGATGGCCAAAAACTGCTTGAAATTTAACTCAGGCAAAACGGAGGTGGTGCTGTTTGGTAACAACCCTACTTTCTGGACTCCTAAGTGCTGGCCGGAGGACATGGGCCCTCTACCCATGCCAATCAAGAAGGTGAAGAGCCTGGGAGTTCTGATTGACGATAAACGAAATTTCAGAGACCAGGTAAATCAGGTTGCATCTGCCACTTCGTTTATCCTCAAATCCTGCAAAATAATAATGCCTCTCTTCCCGATTGACGCACAACAAACTGTAGTGACAGCACTTATAATGTCCAGATTAGATTACTGCAATAGCCTATACCTATCCATCCATAAGGGGTCGATGAATAAACTAAAGATGTTGCAGAATGCTGTGGCCAGACTCATAACCGCCACACCAAAGTATGAGTCAATATCAGCCAAAATAAAAAAGCTTCACTGGTTAACAGTCAGAAAAAGAACTCAATTTAAGTCCCTTTGCTTGGTATTCAAAGCACTCCATGGAATCGGCCCAGAATTCCTCAACCACCATTTCCACTCGTATTTACCAGAGCAAACACTGAGGTCTTCCGACGCAAAACTCGTAAACGTCCGGCAGGTAAAAAAAGTCAATTGGGGCGGTAGAAGTTTTACCGTCAATGCGGCTAAATCTTGGAATGCTCTTCCTCTAGATCTTAGAAATATGACCAATATTCTACCATTTAGGAAAGCACTAAAAACATGGCTTTGTGCAAACTGATCCGGTGTATTATCTTCTCCCTCTTTCTTCACATAGCGCCAGGACACCTTCGGGAATCAGTTTGCGATCTATAAGCACTCATAACATTAACATTAACTCCTAGGCCAGACGCAGCAGGCAGCAAGCCAACACAGCAAAGCAAGCAACAAAATGGCAATCCCTTATTTCAGCACAACAGCTCTTCTTCCTGGTAGAATATCCTAAGTTCCAGAAGTGTTCTGAGTATGGGATGTCAGAGTTCTATTACTTATACCCATTATAGCCTTTGAAGTAGCGAGACTTCAAAGAAAGGTCTTTTATAGTGCACAAGACCCTGTCCTTCCTTGCCCTGGCTCCAGACACACTATGGGGGGGGAGGAATATCAACTCTCTGTGTTTGGAAAAGCACAGCCCTACTCAGGTGAAAGTGTCAGTTCCTCCCTCTCACTCTAGCCCAGGAAGACCCATCAGTCTGGTGATGGGCCATCAGGATATGCAGGGCACACCTCAGCTCCCTTTTTGTGTGAATGTCCATAGCGAATGCATAAAACCCAGTGGTCATCCAACCCAGACATATATTCTAGAGACAGGCATAGGCACAGAATGGTTACAGTAAGAAAATGCCAACTTTTTAAAAGTGGCATTTTCAGACTTGCAATTTAAAAACCAACTTCACTAAAAGAGGTGTTTTTAATTTGTGAGTCCAGAGACACCAAATATATTCTTCCTATCTTTCCCAATTGGAAGTTACACTAGTAAAGTGTTACAGGGCAGCTAGATTGCTAACCTATGTGCGAGACAGGCCTTGCTGTAGTGCAAAATACATTTAGCAGTTTTTACTACCAGGAAATTTAAAACTCCAAAGTACATGTCCTACCTTTCAAATACACTGCACCTGCCCATGGGGCTACCTAGGGCCTACCTTAGGGTAACTTACATGTAATAAAAGGGTAGGTTTGGGCCTGGCAAGGGGGTGAAGTTGCAGGTCAAAATGGCAGTTTAAAACTGCCTACACAGGCTCTGCAGTGGCGGGCCTGAGACATGTTTTAAAGGGCTATTCATGTGGGTGGCACAATCAGTGCTGCGGACCCACTAGTAGCACTTAATTTACAGGCCCTGGGCACATATAGTGCACTGCACTAGGACCTAATCACTATCAGTAAATCAAATATGCCAATTATGCCAATGATTGAGAAACCAAATCCTATTACATTTTAGACACAAAGTACATGAACTTTAGCACTGGTCAATAGTGAAATAGTGCGCAGAGTCCTAAAGCTAGCATAAACAAAGTCAAAAACAGAGGAGGAAGCAGACAATAAGTTTGGAGTTAGCCCACAGAAAGGGCTATTCCCAACACCTATACCCGCCTTAAAACTCTTATTTGCTCAAACTAAAAATGCAACCAGTGATACACCTCCTGCCTCTGAAAGATACCGAAATACCAGAACACTTAAAAAGCACACATAATGTGGAACCCTTCCTCTAACATGACAACCTAAACAATGATAAACAAATCCTAATAGTTTCTACAGAAGATATCTTACTAAAACTAAGCTATGATCAAACCTGGATGATGGATGGTACCTTCAAAATGTGCCCCAAACCATTTACTCAGATATACACCATACATGGTGAATATCACAACTCAAATATCCCTTTTATACATGCTTTACTAGCAAATAAACAAAGTAGCACTAACAACCACCTCATTAACCACATTAAACATCAAACAAATCCCAATCACGGGCTTAATATTCATCATCCCATTTTCCCACTCTGGGTCGATTGAGGGGGAACATGGTGGCAGTTAGGTAGTTCTAGTCGCGAGCTCTCCTAGGCGGGTAGCAACTGCCAGGTTTTTTCACATACCTGTGTCTTCCAAGTATGACGAACGCAGGCTGAGGTATTTGCGGTAATCGAGTGTGGAGGTCGGCGTGAGTATCCGGTGAGATGGGCGAGCGAGTTGGAGGTCATCCACGCGGGGACAAGCAGCTCCAGCGCGGCAGGTCTGAAAGTGAAAGTAGTCAGGAATGCGAACACTGGGAGGAGTGTGGGCAGAGGCTGCAGTGCAGCTCAGTTGGAGCCGACACGCTAAAGCAAGAATCGGCTTTCTGGGGTGCGGGTCCAGTTTGTGCCCGGTCGTGGTGGAGATTGGCCAGGAAAGACTGGGAAAACTCCAGAACAGCAGACTTTGTGAAGGCCGGCGGTCAGGAGATGACACAGAGAGAACCCTGATGACCCCGGTAAGGAGGAGGGAATGGGCTTTACCAAATGACAGTTGTTTTACCAGCAACAGTGTTTCTAGACAAAATCCAATCGCCCCAGCCAGATTTGAGAAAACAGAGAGGACGGGTCACAGTGAGGGTCATGTGAACAGATATATTATTTAAAAGTACAGGGGGATGGGGGAAGGGAGACTCGGCTTTGAGCACATTTATTTCCCCAAAGACCTCAGTGGTGTCACCATTATCATCTCAACAAACAGAACAGGGTAGCACTGCCCCCCAGACTGCACGTATTCATTGTGACATTAAAGCTAAAAAAAACACCTGTGGAGAAAGCGGGCAGAAGTCAAGTAACAAGCACTGGAGAAAAAAGATAGAAAGTATAAGAATAACGCCCTCGCTCCTATCTTACTTTAAAGTCCAGGCACAAACGACTTTACTTAACACTGAGAAAATGCCACATAGACAAGCTAACAAAAGTCAGGGAGAAATTTGCAACCTTAGAAGTTAACCAACAAAAAATTCAGAAGACTCGCGAGGCCATGAAGGAGAAAATAAACAGCTTGGTAGAAAGAGTTGGGGCTATCGAAGCTTCTTTGGAAGATCTCTCTAAAAAGGTAGATATCAATCAAGAAGAAATAAAGAAATTTAATAACAGTGAGAAGGGCCTTAGAGACAAATTAGAATCACTTGAAAACAACGCGAGAAGGAGTAATATCCGAATTCTAAATGTTCCTGAGGGCCTTGAAGGGGGGAATATAAAAGCTTTTGTGATCTATCTTCTGAAGGAATTTAATATGGATATTGATCAGCGCAACTTAGAAGAAGACATTCAGAGAGTCCATTGGGATCCTTTTGTGAGCTGCCCAGGGAGAAAAAAACGCAAGAAGGATTCTTGTGAATTTCAAATCATTCTCCTTGAAGGAAAGAATCCTCTCTGGGGCCCTAAAGGCAGGTTCATACAATAAAAGAATGGTCCTTTTGCATCAGGTCTGACATTTCACGTGCCACTTAGAATAAGCAGTGGGAACTGGGCAAATTTATTCAGGAGTTGAGAGAACTGGGCGCTCGGCAAATATTAAGATTTTCAGCTTCCCTAAGGGTCATGAGAAACAATAAGATGCATAATTTCAGGGACCCAGAGAAGTGAAGGACTTCATAGATCAGATTAAGGCACAATCAGTATAATTTTTTTTCAAAGCGGGTTGCCATGCTGTAGGAGAGCTCTTATGAGGTAATCAACAGTATACCTCTAGTTAGTAGGAAGGGTTCCCCGGGGAGTGTTGGGGGGGTCACATTTAAAAATGCAAGTTCACAAAAAAACAGAAAAATGGGCACATATAGGGTGAGGAAGCATGTGGGAGAAAATAATAAATATGTCCTCTTTTGTCTATTTTAGGAGAAAATTCCCTATGTAAAATTTTTCTTTTTAGGGAGTGGCTAAACTATTTAGGTCTTTCTCGGTTTCCCTATTTTTCTTTTTCTAGTCTTTTTATATACTATGGTTGGCCCGGATAAGCCGAGGCTTCTAAGGATATTATCCTGGAATGTTAATGGTCTCAGGGTACCCTCAAGAAGGAGAAAGATCTCGGAGTACCTTAAGCTTAGTGAATCCGATATTATTTTTATCCAGAATCTCATCTCCTCAAGGGAGAATGGCGGGAGATCTTAAAAAGTCAACAGTGAATCGAGCATTGTGTATGCACTTTCCAGACCGGCACAGTAAAAGGCGTTGCACTTCTTTTTAAAAAGTCTTTTCAAGCTTTATTAGGGGAGTGTGTAGTTGATCCCTTAGGTAGATGGGCAATTGGCAAAGCCAAATCTAAGGTGTCTGGTTAGCATTTGTCGGATATTACGGCCCCAATTTAGACAACCCTATGCCTCTACGTACCTTATTTCTACACCTACTGGACATAAACAAACCAAACATTTTGGGCGGTGACTTTAATGTTCTTTTGGATCCAGCGCAAGGGACAACATCTAAGAGGGCAGCTGCTGCCACTCCCAAAATGAGAGGGGTTTTGAAACAACTAATATGTGATACAGGTCACATTGATATTTTTTTTTTTTTTTTTTGTGTTGAAATTTTTTATTGGATTTATAATAAGAATACATCGAAGCATGAACATCAATAAATAAGAAGATGATAAATCCATAGTGAAATATACAGTGCAAAGAAGTATTGGTGAATAAATATGAAATAAATATGCATTTACATAAATAAATAATAGCTGGAACAACAATTAGATTAAAACATATATCGATAATACATCAGAGTATGACCATTAATAAATAAGAAGATGATAAATCCATAGTGAAATATACAGTGCAAAGAAGTACTGATGAATAAATATGATATAAATATGCATTTACATAAATAAATAAAGGCTGGAACAATAATTAAATTAGAACCTAGGTTAATATATAATAAAGAGTAGCCTATAGAGAAGAGAAAAAGGAAAAAACCTAGAAGATGAGTACACAAAATATGAATGAATGATGCAAGGAAAGAGTAATTGGATAGAAACAAAAGGACGCTCTAAAGGATGGAAGAGGCAAAGAAATAGAGAGAGATAAAAAGCAAAAGAGGGTAAAAGCTGATTAATGTGCTTGGGCAAGAGTGGAAGCAGGAGGGTCTTCAGCGTTTGATTTCAGAAATGGAGACCAAGTTTGAAGAAAAAGATCAGCTTGGTCCTGAAGATTATAAATTGTGCGTTCATGTGAGGCTGTCTGCATCATCGCTACCAACCAATCTTCCTGAGAGGGAGGTAAAGATGATTTCCAATGACGCAGTATACATATTTTAGCTGTAGCAAGTGAGGTATGAAAAAGGCGGAGTTGTGGTTTCGAGAGTTTTGGGGATTGACTTAAATCATGCAAGAGAATGTTAACTGGTGTAAGTGGTAATTTTAGAGGCATAGTGGACCTCAAGGAAACACCAATGTAAGTCCAATAGGCTTGTATACTAGGACATTCACAAATGATATGGGTGATATCACAACCAGGATTGGAACATCTCCAGCAATTAGTATGAGAGAGAAGGCCGGCTTTGTGTAATTTGACTGGAGACCAGTGCCAATTATGCAGTATTTTAAAGAGACAGAATTTGAGCCTTGATTCTCGGGTTCCTTTATGTAAATTTTCTAGGATAAGATCCCATTTGGTGTCTGAAAAGGAAACTGAGAGACGAGATTGCCATTTACATTGAAGATCATGCGAAAGAGATTTGGAGAAAAGATGAGACAACATTTTTTTGTATAAACCAGAAGTAACACCTTTAAATTTCCCCCAAGCATTTAAATATGATAATATAGGGGAATCTTGCAATAACCAAGGTGATGACCCCAGATGGGTCTTCAAACATTGCTGAAGCTGAAGGTATTTAGAAGAATAATGTTGGGGAAGGTCAAATTCCGCACTAAGCTGAGAGAACGATTTAAAGTCACCATCCTGAAGAAGTTGATCCGGACAAAGGATGCCTGCAGCCTGCCATTCAGGCCAGGATAACATACGACCATTGATACGGATACCCAAATTATTCCATAGGGGAGCCTTGATATGGATTCTTGGATTTGAACCTAATAACCTATGACTTTTCTGCCAGGATTTATGCATGGCAGACAGCATTGGATTTTTCGGATCAGAGCGACTAGTACCACTACCATACAAAAGAGTAAGATTCGTTTCTGAGGATAGAAGATGGCGTTCTATTTGAACCCATTGTGGTAAATCTTTGATACCGGGTAGAAAATATGAAAGTTGGGAAAGGTGCAAAGCTAGGGAATAGTGTTCAATAGATGGAAGGCCAAGTCCCCCGCATAACTGATGAGCTTTTAGCTTTGTTATAGCAAGACGAGGTTTAGCGGTGCCCCAAATAAAAGATTTAATCTGGGCATCTATTGATCGAAGCAAAGATAAGGGAATCTGTAGGGGAAGCATACCTAAAATGTAAATAAATCTCGGAAGGGTGACCATTTTAATAGCCTGGGTTCTACCCCAGAGAGAAAGACCCAAAGCCTTCCACTTATCAAAATCCCGTTGCATTTGGGAGATTAGAGGAGTTAAATTATCTGCAACCATGTCTTGTAACCCTTTATTAACTAGAACACCCAAGTATTTAAGGCGTGAAGACTGCCAGTGAAAAGGAAATCCATAAATAGCTGCTTTTGTAGTTCCATTAGAAATGGGTAATGCCTCGCTCTTGTCCCAATTAATCTTATAACCTGAAAAAGAGGAGAAATCATTTATAATTTGGAGAAGAGAAGGAAGCGACCGAGGAAGACGAGTAAGAGTGAGTAAAATGTCATCAGCATATAGGTATATTTTGGAATGTCCGATTGGGAGAGGGACACCTGAGACCTCCTCAGATTGGCGAATAGTAGCAGCCAAAGGCTCCATAGCCAGAAGAAAGAGAAGGGGGGATAATGGACAACCTTGGCGTGTCCCTCTCTTAATCATAAAAGTGTCAGATAAAAACCCACCACAATTCACCTGGGCAGAGGGGTTATTGTACAATAAGCGTACCTTATTTTGGAAAGCCATAAGTTTTAAGGAGAGGGTTGAGGGAGTAAGTTTACCTTCCATAATAAAAAACACAGACATAGTTCCAGGATCGATTATTTTTAGGTAGACTTAGCTGTTAGTAATAATACCAGGAAAGTTAGCCATATCCCCGAGCACCTATCGGACCATTCAGCGGTTTGCCACAAGATCCTTTTTAAGGATAATGTTGCATCACGCCGTTGGACTCTAAACCATAACTTGCTCTTAGATTCTTCTGTAGTGGAAGATCTAAAAAAAGCAACAACTGAGTTTTTTACCTTTAGTCTTGATTCAGCCCCTTTGAATAAGGTATGGGATGCATACAAAGCCTACCTTTGAGGTATTTTATCCAGTTTAGGCTCAGCCCAAAACAAAAAGGTCAGGGAGGAGATCAAAACCTTTGAAGCTTCCATTAAGACTATGCAGGTTGCTTTAGCGCATACCCCCAACCCTATAATAAAAAAGCAAATAGAAAGTGATCTGACAAAGGCAAAATCTAATTTAGCTGACTATTTGGAGGCTAGGGTACGGCGAAAATGGGAAGCCTGTAGATCGTCAAAATATGAATATGGGGAAGGGTGTGGGAAACTTTTGTCATGGAAGACAAAAGCAAATCAAGCCAGAATCCACATTAAAGATCTAAAATGTCAAGTCACATGCAATATAATCTCTGAGGATGGCGAGATTGAAGATGCATTTGTCCAGTTCTTCCAAGACTTGTATACAGAGGATACTGCCATTAATAAGGAACAGCTTGGGGCAGTCTTCCAGGATTATGATCTTCCATCGCTTAAGGGGGCTCTAAAAAATAAACTCAATGGCCCCATAACTATTGAGGAAATCCATACTGTAATAAGTAGTTTAAAAAACGGGAGGGCTGCAGGCTCAGACGCCCTCCCAAACGAAATTTACATTCTATTAAAAGAAGAACTAGCCCCAATTTTGCTTAAACATTTTAATTCAGCCTTTACCTTAAATCAAGAACTTCCATCTTCCTGGGATCTCACCACCATTACAATTATCCTTAAACCCAACAGAAATCCGAGGGTATGCGAGTCGTACAGACCCATCTCGCTTCTTAATAGCGATTATAAGATCTATACTCAGATTCTCACTAGGCGTTTAGATCAGATCGTAGGGTCTTTGATTCATACCAATCATAAAGGTTTCATAAAAGGGAGGCAGTTATAAGATCTGATGCATCATTTACTTGGCGCTATTGACCTGGCTGCAGAGTTTGGTATTCCCCTGATGGTTATGACATGCGATGCTGCAAAAGCCTTTGATAGGGTTAGCTAGCCCTTTCTTTATGAGGTAATTCAAAGATTTAATTTAGGAGAAACCTTTGTATCGGCTATCAAAGCTCTCTACCAAAATCCCTTAGCTAGAGTGTTGGTCAATGGAATCTGTCTGAACCATTAAAGATCGGTAGGGGAACCAGATAAGGATGCCTCTTCTCTCCCCTTCTTTTTACCTCTACATTGAACCGTTGGCCCTAAAATTATGAACATGTAGGGAAATTTCTCTTTCATGTGTAATGGCTGGGAGCAAAAGATTGGGCTCTATGCTGACGGTTTGATGATTTTTACAGGTCATCTACAGTCATCTTGGTCAGCAATTTGGGAAACGTTAGAGAGCTTTGGTAAATTATCTGGTTACGCAGTAAACTAACAGAAGACTGAAATTATGCAATGGAATACCAACTACACCTGTAACTTAACCAGACAAAGCATAAGGTATTTAGGAATTCAAGTTGTACAAGATTTGGAGAGAATAGCAAAAGTGAACTTTGATATGGTAACATCTAAAGTAAGGAACCAACTCCAGGTTTAGACTTTAAGAAAGAGTGGATTAAGAAGGAAGAAGGGGATTTCTCCAGCTTTATATGGGGAAATAAAAAGCCCAGAATTGCCTGGAAAAAACTCAGGGAAAAAAAGAAAAATGGAGGTATAGCTAGCTCAGACCTTCTCTTCTATCAAAGGACTTTTCAATTAAAAAATGTCAGGCAATTGTTAAGGGATACTCCTGATTTATCATCACTTTTCCGGACTCTTACATTCGGTCCACCAGATATGTCCAGTTTTTTCCTTTTTAAATTTGGGGATCCCAAATACTTCAAGAAAGTGAGACTCAAGATTCTTCAAGGGGCATGCAAGACCTGGTACCAAATAAGAACTCAGTTACAGATACCTTATTTCAGTCATCATGCACCCATTTGGAATTCCCCCGGCAGCCCAGCGTGCTCGCAAGACTCTCTTGCTATTCCACTAAAGGAAAGCGGAATGTTTAGCTGGGGTCAACTTTTAGAAGGCACAGAATTAATGTCTTGGCAAAGTATGCAGGAGATTTCTGAGAGCTCGGTTTCAAAATTCAAATACTATCAACTTTTGAGTTGGGCTAAAATGCCAAAAAAGGTGGAATGGCTAATCTGTTCTGGGAATCAAAGATTTACTTATGTCCCCCTCTGCAGAGAGAGGTATCAGAATGGTATTGGATGCTGCTACAGGCCACGGAAGATACACAAACCTTGTTGTCAGCGACCTGGAGGAGGGAACTGCCGGCGTACGACCTTGATTCATTATGGCAAGTTTCTTTATCTTTCCTCTGGTCCTTTGTCAAATCTGCACCATTAAGGAAAAATCACCTTTTTACCTTTCATAAAGCTTATTGGACACCCATGAGATTGGCTACAATGGGGGCACAAGCTGTGAAGAGCTGCCCAAAGTGCGGTGAGCCCAACTCAGACGAAGCACACATTCTGGTAGTGTCCCTCCATCCAAACTTTCTGGCAGAAGGTGGGTATGAAGATCTCGGGAATTTTGGGTCAAGAAATCAAGGTGAGCCTGGCACTGGTTATTTTTGGGGTAGTACCGGCGGAAGAGGGTAACAGGTTCTTTTCTAAAATATATAAGGCAATCACTTTTATTTTAGTTCTTTTGGCACGTAGAGAATTGTGTATTAAATGGATGACACCAAACGCCTCTTTGGAAGGAGAATGGGAAAGCTCAGTACAAAGAATAGCAAACCTAGACCGAATTACACTGAACACTAAGACAACAACATTTTGGAGTCTTTGGGATGATTGGTATAAAACAACATACTCTTGATTTGGGATAAATCCTCCTTTCTTTGCTTCCTTTTTTCTCTTTCTCACTTTTCAGGCAAAAATTGTTTGTCCCTTTTTTTTTTAACTACTGGTCCAAAGATTATCAATTGGAATTACAGGTTTTTGAGTTAAAGGGGTCTGCTATATTACGAGTAGTACCTGGACCGGTGGTCCAAACTATAAGTACCTGTATATTCGGAGTAAGAATCTGGTGATATGGTGACCGAAACCCGGGATGTTATCCATCCCCTCCTTTGTGCAGTGACCAGGATCGTTCCACGTCTAAGTCTAGGCCACTAGAACTCTTGTTTATCTCCACTCATAAATTGATAAATGAGGACTTAAAAAAAATAAAAAAATTCCCACAAAATTTAATCAGTCTTTGAACAAACCATGATTCAAATCATTTTAAAAGTTTACCCACACACAGCCAAACAAGGATGTTACTGCTATTTCAATTAAAGCATATGGAGACATCTCCAACAATCTGCACTAAATGTAGAATACATCAAAAACAGTCAAGTTGCCTTTGAAATAAAAATCATGATAACATTAGCTTATGTCCCTGTCACAGAGGTAGTTAACCACTACAATTTACTAATAGAAAGTCCTTTGTACCAACAAAATGAGCACAAACTAAATCCCCTAATGGATTATTTGGAGGACACTTGGATGGGCAGACTATATTGCTACAGACATATACGCTAACCCAAATTCCAAGTACCATGGTGGAATGGCTATGACATTACCTTGGCACAGGCAGTTAAAACAAACAACACAGTGAAAGGATGGCACAATGCCTTCCAATCCACACTAGGCATAACCCAACCTACACTCTATAGATTTTTAGAAGCCTTGCAAAAAGAGCGAAGCAACAAACAACTGCCAATGGAGCCATCTATCACCCACACTGTACCTAAACTTAAACAAACCAAAAGAATGTACGACATACTACACTTTAAAGTGAGCCTTTTCATAATCACCAAAGGAGTAGATTACTTAGAAATAATAGCCAAAAGCATATTATAAAATAAATTCTAACCGACAAAACTCCCCAAAAAGAATAGTATAAACTTAACCAGCATTACAAATTATTTTTTATATAAATAGTAAACATAATACTTTATTACATCAGTCAAAACATTCAACAAAACTCAGATTTTAAATAATACTGATAAAATAATATGTATATTATTTATATAAAAAAATATAAGCCTCACCAACAAGAAACCTCAGACAACAAATGCGATTCATTAAAAAAAATTGCAACATATAAAATATATAATACCAAATAATAATAACATAAAATTTACAAAAATTATCAAATATAACATTTCCCACTCAAAACAAATGCATTAAATATTACTGTTCTGTAGCTGCAGATCACCCTCCGTATCCAGGTAATCAAAAAGTATAATCCATCAAAACCGGAAGAATAATTTGCAAAAGGTCACCAAAAAAAGCTAAAATAAAACCATTACAATAGAGATCCTTGGAAGCAATCCAAAACCAGGAAACATAAGAAACTCAAAAAGTTGTTTACAAAACTAAATGTTCCTGGAAACCTGAGCAAAAGGAAATCAAATTAAAAAGTATTGATTTATTAGATACCTAAACAGATTTCCTTTTAAAAAAACAAGCATTTTCAATGCAATAGGTCTTGCATTTGCGAACGTTTAAGCTATTGGCATTGAAAATGACAATGCCTTTTATTTATGTGTTTTTAAAAGGAACACACGTATAAAAGGCATAGTTGTTTTTAATGCCGAGAGCTCAAACTCTCGCAAATCTGAGACCACTATAATGTCCCTTTGTTTAGACGCCGCTCGCATATTCAGGATACCGTGAGCAGCATCTAAACAATAAATATATATTAATATTTAAAACAAAGTGGGCAGGTGCTTCAATGTTATGGGTGGAATAGGGGAAGAGCATTAAGGAAAATAGTGCTCACCAAGTTATAAAGCAGATCATGTAACAACCGGAGTATAAGGGCCAGTCCTCATGGGAGGTTACAAGTGAAGACAAGGCGGTACTAAGGAGGGACTAACAAGCCTATGTACGAATCAGAATCCAAGATTTACAAAGGGCAATGACATAAGCTAATGACAAATATGGGTGGAGAGTGGGCGGGGCTTCAAGAGCATACTCCAATACAGCATCCCTTGCAGAGCTTGAAGCGCATGTGTGCTGCCCTTAGGTTTGACCTAAAAATGTTTTGTTCATATCATCAAATGGGGAAAGTTTTTGGGAAGCATTCAGTGTTTGAAAAAATATTACAACCTTATTTATTTGCAATTGGAAGCTAAGCTCCCAGCCAGGCACAAGTGCGAAATCAAAGGCTATTATTAAACATGTTTGAGACAAATGCATCGTAGCATGACATGCTTTGAAAAAGAGTCTTTGTCTGTAAATAGAAGCTCTGAATCCAAAAGTTATATTCAATAGCTATGCCAACTCCGAACTCGCGATCACAGTTTCTGTCGTCAAGATTGAAATTGCATAGGAAGCTAGAGTTTGCACAGAAAAATTGAAAAAAGAAAAAGAGTGTTTGAATCACGAATTACGAGTTACCTAGTTCAGTGCTTCTCACACCCTTTAGAACCACCACCCAATTTTTAAAAAGACAAACATTTCCAACTCACCTAGCTTTAATGGACATGAGGTAAGGTGATTTTTTTATGTAATTATTTTTGTATACATTTTTTTACATTTATTGTTGAATATCAATATCAACAAGCATTTGCAGTAAGTAATTGGTCTCGCCTTTGGGACCTTATATGTATTTAGCTATGCATCACATTAGCCTGGGTGCTGAAACATCTACTGTTCTTTAACATGGAGGGAAAGTAAGCACCAAGCTGCGTGATACGCTAGGTATGGGAATACATGGAGAGAAATATTGCCTTTCAGCAGGAAAATGTATAGTCCAAAGCACTTTTTTCAATAGAAAATCAGGGCCTTCAGTGATATTATCACTGAAAATACAAGATTTGAAAAAATATTATTGTCTACGGGTGCTCGTGGAAGATAATTTCTATAGACTGGAATCTAGAGAATGCTAAAGTGATTCCAGTATTTTATTGACCCCCTGCTGGTCATTTTCTATCAAGAAAATTAAATAGAGGCAGTTGCCAGAAATTTTTTAAAAAGGAAGTCCATCAGCAGAAAGCAATTCTAGTATTTTACTGACCTCTACTGGTCGCTTTCTATCAAGACAGTTAAATAGAGGCAGTTGAACAGAAAAACAGTCCCTAAGCAGAAGCAGACAAGTCATAGGGCTGATCTCCAGAGCCCACAAAGTACATACACATGTAAGTATATACTAAAGTATATATAAGAGGTCTCGAATGCTCGACCTAAAAATCTGAATACTTATACGTACTTGGACTTTGGTGACCCACTAGTGGGTCATGACCCAAAGTTTGGGAACACTGGCCTAGTGAGTGTTTGTGTTCTTTGTGTTTCAACAGGCCACCCTGAGCCCTCAAAGAGTAAATTTAAAAGACAGACTGGATACTGTGTGCAAAAACAAACCCAATAACACAGGCTTATTCTCCGGTTTAGAGCATAAAACTTGTTCTGGCATGCGGTGGAATAACTCCCAACTCCTTCTCCTGAGAAGAGGTGCCATCATTTCTGTTCATCTTGGGGTATTTCTGAGTGTATAATCTCTGCCGTGACTGGTAGGCTGTTTACCGTAATTCATAATCCCCCGCCTGTGAAATTCAATATTCTGCAGCACACTTTCTGCACAGTGACAAGGGATCAAACCAAATAAAGCAGGAATAAAAAAGACAAAGACCACGATTGCTGCAAAACGTAATTAAATGCACCTACTTCCCTGTATGCTTGCCTTTCGCGTAGTAATGCGCCTGAATTTCTAAGAATGTACTGATCCGCATCAGTTCTGCCCTGGTACTGATTTTCATATTCTTGCTGCCTGAGATGACTAGGACTTTGAGATCTGTGAGATCTGTGAAGTGGGCTACAGCCAGTGCTCAATACTGCATTGTTGATAACTTTGAAGGTCATGGAAGAGAACAAGAAGTCGTGGCATAATGACAGCGTCCGTGTCCTCCCTTCTCACACTTAGATTCAGAAACATATGCCCTTATCCTAATACATAAACTATATACTATATCTCCATAGCTTCACTACGTGCCCTCCCTGGTGAGTATATACGGACACAGACCAAGAGAGGCCCAGAAGGGACGTAAATGTCACTGTAGTTACACCAACGGTGACTTCATGCGGGCACAGCAACCCAACAAAATGTTTCCTTTACACACACGTGTAAAGCTTTGCTTTCCAGAGCCAACAAGTCCCTTGGCACTGAACTCATCAAGTCTCTGAGGTCACGCCATATACGCCCTCCCTTTCATCAAAGCTTCCAGCACCCTCCCGCAGCCAGAGGGGATCACACATTTCTCCCACACTGCTTCCAACAAACAATGCCAACATTTCTGTCACGTCCACCTCCGGAAGCTTTAAAAAGTAAAAGTGATCAAGACACAGCACAAAAATATTTTGTCAATGTCTTCTTAGATCCGTATCACCCGCAAACATAGTAACAACCTGTAGGGATTCGAATTTGATATATTTGATTAAAAAGGTAAACAAAAATATTAACAAAAAGAATACTATGTGAGAAAAAAAGCAACATAAAAAACACAAACAGGAAATTGATTATTATTATAGGTTGTCCATCTTTCAATAGTTTACTACTCTAACGGGTAATTGAGTTCTGCTAGCAAAACAAAAATTCACATGTTTTCAGAAGTAAGTGCATGAACTTTTACAGGAGTGTCCGTGACATATACTAGAACATGAATTGAATGAGAGGCAATATAATAGCACAGATGAGTCAAATACAACACAGAACAGATCACATAGAGATGTTTTATATCTTCCGTCTTTTATTGTTCTTGTTGTACTTCGTAAAAAACAGCCAGCCAACGCGTTTCGCCCAAACATGGGCTTCTTCAGGGCAAAAATATTATGAGTGTAGGATATTCCTTTTGATGAAATAATCAGCAAGCAAAAAAACATCAGATCCGTCAAGCTAACGTGTAATTTACTATTCACCAGTCTTGGTACGGGATGCGGCGTACGGGGACGGCTCCGGACACTCTACCTTGGATGTGGCTAATACCACCATTCAATCAGACCTCACATAGACAGAGATCGTTTACTCTTGGGTCTTTGAGTCTTATTGTCGTTACACGTTAGCTTGACGGATCTGATGTTCTTTTGCTTGCTGATTATTTCATCAAAAGGAATATCCTACACTCATAATAATTTTGCCCTGAAGAAGCCCATGTTTGGGCGAAACGCGTTGGCTGGCTGTTTTTTACAAAGTACAACAAGAACAATAAAAGACGGAAGATATAAAACATCTCTATGTGATCTGTTCTGTGTTGTATTTGACTCATCTGTGCTATTATATTGCCTCTCATTCAATTCATTTCCAAGTATTTATTTACGTTCTACAGGCAGCAGAACGTTTGAGGTGGGCAATATCACATACTGCTAGTGACTGACTCTGGTGGTGCAGTCTCCTGTGACCCGGCTGCTTTCTCTTTCTATGTACATATATACTAGAACATCTTTCGCTAGACAGCGCTGCTCGCCGAGACTGCTTAAAAAACACAAACATTTTCAATGCAATAGGTCTCACTTTTGTGAGTGTTTGAGCGATTGGCATTCTAAATGACAGTGCCTTTTATAAATGTGTTTTAAACCCAACACATATAAAACGCATTGTTATTTTTAATGGCAATAGCTCAAACACTCGCAAATGCGAGAGCACTTTAATGTTGGCCGCACCCATTTCTTTAGACACTGCTCACCGTATTCAGGTTACAGTGAGCAGTGTCCAAAGAAAAGGGCGTGACCAACATTAAAGTGAAAAGGCAAATAGGGGCACTTTCACACAAAACAAAAATATAATAATAAATGCGCGGCTGCTGAACTGAAAGCGGCCCGCGCTATTAATTAATAAAATGTATAAGCACGGCCGCTAATTTGAAAGCGACCGCCTGTAAAATAAATAATTAACTAAGCGCGGCCACTAAACTGAAAGTGGACCGCGCCCTAAGTGAAATAATTGAATAAGTGCGGCCGCCATAGTTAAAGGGGACCGCATAATAATTTAAAGAAATACAGTAGTAGGCATGCTGTGATGTCGTGGGTGCAATAGGGGATAGTGCTCACCAACTTATAAAGCAGAGCATGTAACAACACCAGTAAAAGGTCCAGTCCTTATGGGAAGTAACAAATGGAGACAAGTCGGTACTAAGGAGGGACTAATAAGCCTCATAATAAATAGGAAGCCAGCGCTTACGAAAGACAATGGCACAAGCCAGTTACAAATATGTGTTGAGAGTGGGCGAGGCTTCTAGTGCATACCCTAATACAGCATGCCTCGCAGAGAGAGCAGCGCATGTGCGCTACCACTAGGCTCAACCTAACAAAAAGGTAAATCCAAATGTCCATAGGACATATTTGTAAAATCATCAAAGGTAAACAGAATACTCACCCTCAAAAAAGATACAACCAAAAATCACATATACATCGCACCGAATCATCAAAAAGCAACTAACATAACACAGTTTAACTGAACACATCAACACATCAACACAGAACACATCAATATATTACAAAAACACTGTATGAAAATCTAGATCAGCACACTAATGAAAACCACTCCTACAACTATGGGGCTCATACGATGCCAGTCGGACAGGCATCCAACCAACATCGCAGTGGGACTGGAACCACCATATAGTAGTCTGCGGTTCCAGCCCCTGTATTAGAATGCGACCGCCAGCACAGCGCTCGGAAATATGCCTTTTTCAATTGCAGATTGTGCTATGGCCCAGAAAAGGCCCATTGGACAAGCTGGAATTGAAAAGGGCATATTTTTAAACATCCATGCACCATGTGCCAGATACCACGTGGTGCCTGTCACACGGTGCATGGATGTTTGGGGAGGCACCACATGGGTCCCCAGGCCCTATAGCGTAGGCCCAGGGGAGACAGGGGCCATGCAGTCGGACAGCCAGGTACAGGCCGAGAGAAAAAGACATCGTAATCCCTGCAGATGTGCTTGGGCAGGCACCGTCCCTATTGTATGGATTACGGTCCCACCGCCGTCCCGAGCCCATCGGAAAAGCAGCGGTTGGTCCCTCCGCCCAATGTCTCTAACCTGCCGGATAATGATCTGGCGGTCGAACCACTTCTGTTTATGTCAGTCGGCCTGCCACCACGGAACACCAACATCGGAAAAAGGCCCTAAATGTACTAAAAGCCCACAACTAACACTATACCCCCCTACATCCCCACCCTCAAAGCCACCCCAAAAAACCTTTATAAAGGACTTATCTGTTCAGATAAACAGCGGCACCTTTCTGCTACCTGGAATAAGCATGTTAAAAAATTATTAGGGGGACGATTACGATGTGGCTCGTAAGCGTCCGATTGACGGTTAGAGCCTTCCGAGCCGCATCATAATGGGCCGTCCGGATTCCTTTCCGACTGCCTCATTATGATGTAGGCGGTCGGAAAGTAAACCTGCCGGTCATTCCAGCTGGCTACCAACGGGCTCGGAGACCCTGTCCGCCAGTTGGAATCCGGCAAGTAATCTCAAGGACAGGTCTTTCTGGCTTTAAGATTACGATGGCGGTTTACATGCCAGTCTGTTTGACATGGAAACCATGTCAGAAAGCATCTTTGGGGGGCCCCTTGGGAGCAAGGCCCGGTTGGAGGCCTATGGTGCCCCCCTGTGGATCCCTGCACCTTGTGACAGGCTCCTTGAGGGGCCTACCACAGGGTGCAGGGATAAACAGCACCTCCCATTTTACTATGGGAGCATGCATTACGGACGGTTTACAGCGGGAATGCATGCTCCCATAGTAAACTGTAGGAATGCGACAGAATAGTGTTCGGTCGCATCCTAATGAGGCGGTCGGGACCGCCGTCCGGGTGTTGGTCGGTCCCATGACCGATGCGGTGTCGGGCAGAGGTGATTCCGCCCGAAGTCATCATGAGGGCCTTAATGTTAAAAAACAGTTAAACAATAAAAAAAATAACTGAAATGTACAACAGACAATACTTTTCAAATATGATTTATATTGTTTAGTTAATAATAAAAGTGCATTACAATTTGTTGTATTTATCAATATATAAATGATTTTAACAACTAAAAATAAATCAATCAATCAATCAATCATCTTTATTCGGATATAATATATATCCATAAAAGTACAACATCACTGCTAATATACATGTGGCATACAATCTTCTCTCAAATATAAAATAGTTAAAAATAAGATCAGTCGATGCAAATTGTAAGTGCAAATTAACAAATAAATTAACCAATAATTACGTACAGAAACTAACAGCATTACTGTGCAAAAACGCAAGATGTAAACATTAAACACTGTGCAAAATAGACAATTTGTAAACATCCAACTATGTGGAAAACAGGCTTGTCACATGTATTTCAATCTATAAAATAGCATAAGCCCAATATATAGCTATGATAATAAAGTGCAAATGAGCGATAGGTTGCCTTTTTTAGACCATACAAGTGCCGCCAGCATTGCTGTACAAGAATCGCAGAAATGTAAACATTGATCATAGTGCAAATAGACAATTTATGACATCCGACTTTGTACAAAATAGACACATCATAAATGGACGTAATCAGATAAAAGCATTGCAAATTAATAACGTGTTTCAAGAGGCGTTCATAGAGGCTCGTGATCTAACCGCTGCTCGTAAAAAAGAGCTTACATGGTGGATCATGTCCTCGCAACCCAGTTGCAATATTTCTTGATATGCCGAGATATGGTCGGTCATCTCGTTTGCCTTAAAGTACGGGATTAGGTATTGTTTTGTGTACCTTACATAAAATTTGCAAGAGAACAACAAGTGTGGCATTGTTTGTTTGCAACCATCGCCACATGGGCAGAATGTCTCCTCCAAATTTTTGTTAAAACCAATCGGAAAGCAGAGTAAGTATTTTACGCTATTGTCCCTAAGGCGGAAAAGCAAGCTCCTATTCCATCTCCCAATATTTTTCCTTAGATACTCCTGTGGCTTATAATAGTCATTACCTGATGTCCTCAGGATAGGAATATATCTAATGATTGATGGCTTACGAAGCTCGGTCTTTTCTCTGTCTTCACGATATAGATCATATAATGCACCCCTCGCTGCTTTTAAATTTATGTTTTCGGCAGCGGAGGAAAGAAAGAAAGTGTGTTCTAAATGAATGCTAGCTAAGCTTTTATGTACAGCGCTAAGCCAAGGTATATATTTACCCCTGTCGCATTTAAGGCAATCTGTAATGATTCCTTGGGTTAGAGTTGCAGCAGGGTTTCGCCATAACTTTAACCAAAATAAGGCAGGACGAGATTTGATAAAATCCTCCACATAGTGTAGGTTCAGTTCTTTATGGCATATAAAGGAGGGTGATGAAATTTGTGCCCCAAGTACCCTTCTGCAGAATCTGTTTTCCTCCGTTTGTATACCACTGCAGTCTACGTGCCCCCACACTTCGGCACCATAGGTTGCAGTGGGCAGACACTGGGTTCTATAGATCTGCAGTAATGGAATCACCACCTCTGCCCTCCTGGGCTGTCGCAGGCTAATTATAGAGTTAATTGCCATACCAAGTTTATTTCTGCCTCGGGCTACATGCGATCGCCATGAGCCCGTGTCAGAAAAGACTAGGCCCAGGTAGGGAAAAGTGCTAGTGCTTTTTAAAAGGTCGCCTCCAGTCCTTATGTTCTTTATGCAGTGCTTTTTAGGTCCACATGACATTATAAAAGATTTATTAAAATTGGTACAAAGTCCCAACTCTGCCATAAAAGAAACAAAGCCTGAAATTAAAATGCGTAGTGTTTTAGGTGTGCGGCCCATAAGGACCGCGTCGTCTGCATATAAAAGTGCGGGGTAGAGTTGACCGTTAATTTTCGGTACATCACTAGTCAATTCAATCAGGGAGTTATTCAGTTCATTAATATAAAGAATAAAAAGCAGGGGGGCCAGAACACACCCTTGTCTGACCCCCCTGCCAATTAAAATATCCCTGGAGACCTCTCCTTCATTATTGATCCTCACCCACGCTTTTAGGTCTCTGAGCAAATATGCCAAAAAGTGCACAAGTGCATCGTCCAACCCATAATTTAAAAGGATCTCCCATAAACGTGAGCGGTTAACAAAGTCGAAGGCCGAGGTTAAATCCATAAAACCCAAATATAAAGGTACTTTTTTAGCTACAGTATATTTCCCCAATATTAGGTTCAGATTTAGGCACTGTTCAACAGTTCCGACATGGCTCCTAAAACCCAATTGACAACAGTTTAAGATTTCTTCTGCCCAATTCCTGATTTTATTAAAAACAACCCTGCCCAAAATCTTCAAGGTATTGTTAATCAAAGATATTGGGCGATAACAACTAGGGTTAGATCTGTCCCCTTTCTTAAAAATGGGCACTATTATACTCGTGGACCAGGTTTTTGGAATTAGAGTATTAGCCAGGTTATTAAAAACATTACATAAAAGAGGGGACCAAAAGTCAGGTTTGGATTTGATAAGATCAATTGACAAGCCATCTGGGCCTGGAGCTTTGTTCCCTACGCTTTCGTGTATTGCATCTTCAACTTCAGATAATACTATAATCATGTTGGAGGGTGGGGGGAAACTATCGATGCTTGCTGTTTTAGCTGAGTATATTTTTGAAAAGTGCTCCTCCCATGTATTACTTGGTATGTTACAGTTTAGGGGAGTGATGTTCGATCCCATAGATAGCATCGCTTTCACCTCTCTCCAAAACCCCGTTACATCTTTGAGGGCAGCGGCGCAGGCAAGGGAGTCCCACCGTTCCTTTAACACCACCTCTGTGCGTAATTTAATTGCTTTCTTGTAGCGCTCTCTCAAGGATTTAACCTATACCATGTCCCTTGGTTCGGCATTTAGTGCATCACGTAGTGCCCTGTTAGCCCTGGAGCAAGTGCCGTCAAACCATCTGGGGTTCTTGCCCTGGGTCGTAACAGGTTTGGAGATTTCACGTTTAATTCCGGCACATAACCTGGTAAAGGCCTGGATTATATCAGTTCCAGGGCATGTGCTAGACAGGCACGTCTCTATAAGTGATCGATAGGATTTTATGGTACGAGCCAGTAAAACTTTATTATCTATACCTTTCCAAATCACTTTCAACTTGGCAGTGGATGGTATTAAATCTTTTGCCCCTATTTCTTTTCGTTTCCTAAATTTATTAAAAAATCTAATAGTGGTTAAAATTGGGTTATGGTCGCTGTAACTAGTACCTAAAACTTCGGCCTTTACTAAAAAATTCTCAAGGGAGGATGAAATGAAAATATAATCAATGGGGGATGAGCAGCCACGACCTCTATAGGTGGGCAGGAGACGGTTGTCCGGATCATGTTCAGCTTTTGCCATTACATTGACCAGATCGTGAGTAGATAGGTAATTGGACAGTTCTTCACCTCTTCTACAGGAGATCTTCCAGGCACATCTGATAGTGGGTATATCTGTACTATTATACAGGTGGGCATTAAAATCCCCCCCCAGACAAATACCGTCTGATCTACCATGTTTATCCTCATCTGCCAAATTATCAATGAATTCAAATAGCTTGGTAAAATTTTTATTAGGCAGTGATGTGAAATCATTATTATAAAAATGTATTAGGCATACCGTGATTCCCTGCGTGTAAATCAGGGCCTGGAAATTGTCATCATTGGTCTCTATAGGTTTTATGATATTGCCTTCAGTAATCTTTATCCAAATAGATAGGCCCGCACTTGGTCTGCCAAAGTCAGGAGTGGGAACAATTTTATTATAGCAGGCGAATCCCTCAAGTAATAAACCACTAGAACACCAGGTTTCTTGGAACATCAGGATGTCGAATCGACTAACCATATTAACCCATTCTTTTATGGTCGTTTTGGCTTTTAAGCCTGCAATATTCCAGCTAAGTATATTCAGGTTTTGTTCGAGGAGTCTTGATACAATGATCACAGGGGAAGTGGCCAATGATGATTCTACCTGACATAGTTCTTGGGAGTTTTCAATAGAGCTACATTCAACTATGTCTAAATGATCCTGCAAAGGACTCGATTGCTCTATTTCGACACTGACGGGTCTATATGTTGGTCAATCCTGGTTCTCTAGATCTGATAAGGCGCTAAACCTGTTGAGTGTCTGTGGTATCTGGGTGGCAGTGTTATATCCTCTCAATTGAGGTCTGTAAAAAAAAACCAATGGTACTAGGGTGATGTTTGTGGAACAGGTGAACGGATCAAATGGGGCATTCAGCAGCCGTTTCGCCAGTGAGGGAAACCTTAGGGTCACAACTATGCAATCTCCCATGATGTTTTTACTGGAGGGTCCCACCCAGGCCACCCTACGCACCATTAGGATATCATTAGCAATCTCCCACCCTGCCCCCTTATGCTTGCGCAACCAATCGATACATTTATTTTTGAGCTGGTCCCAAGACTCAATTTGGTCGTGTCTAAGGGAGGGTACACCGGCTAATATTATTACGTAAGGACAAGCTTATGGGGGCAACTGGAGGATAGCTTCCGCGCATTTATTAGCCTGTGAGATGGTGACGGGCCTACTAGTTGACTCAGAGGCTATTTTCACAAAGCCTGACATAGGTGCTGTGGTTGGTGCTACAGGGGGTGGTACCAAATCGCCAAGGGGGCTATTCACAGTATGCACTTTTTGTAGTGACGGTATACTAGCCACAATGCTAGGTGGGGGATTAGTTGATGATAAGTTTAAATTTGCCCCCGATGCATTTTTTACATACACTGGTTAAACCAGACAGTGCACTACTGCTGTTGCCCTTCCTGCAATTCCTTTATTAATAGCTTCCAGATCTTTTAATAGCCTGTCACCCCTCATTTGTTCTATAGTTATAGTCCCTTTTCTCTTTGTTTCCTCTTTTTTCACCAGGCTCTCCAGTCTGTCAAATCGTTTAAAAATGGCATTAAACTGTTTATCCATTAAACTCTTCAGTCGATTAAAGGTGAAGTCCACTATAGTATCGATTAGGTTTCCAATCGGCCTTCTTTGTATGTCATCACTCGGTGCAGTCTCAGTTTGGGTGTAGGCAGAAGTACAAGCAGCTTCCGCTATAGTAAGATCTAAGGTGCTGATTGTTGGTTGCACGGTGCAGCTAACAGACGCCCTACTGGATTCTGCTGCACCTCGTGACCACATACTCATCGGCGTCGGTTGGGATTTTTTGCAAGAGGGCTGTTTCCTCTTACATCTAAATGGTTTCCCGGGGCCCCTCTTCCTTTTCTCCCCCACAGTCTTTGCCAATGTAGCCGCTGGATTAATGTTATTTGCAGCATTAGGACTTTGCTGGGAGTCAAGGATGGCTATCACAGCATCGGTGGTTACGGGAGCCTCGGGTATATTTTCAGAGTATGGTAACTTGTTGATTATTACTGTTGGTGATAATATGAGAGGGGCCACAAACCCATTTTCCCATGGGCCCTCAGACGATGGTTGATGTGGAGGTATATGGAACATAGAGAGTCTCCTCTCGGTATTTTCAATCTCTTTGTTCACCCTATTAACAGCGTTCTCAAACATGTTCTCAAAAGAGGATGTAATCATATTGAGACTTCTAGGTGCCGAGGCAATAGTGGCGGTGGTAGTGGTGTGTGTCCACTTACCGTTACTCACTGATTAGGGGGGGCCCAGCCCAGCCTCGTCCTGCCCCAGACGGCCACAGACGGCCCGCCCTTTGCCCGGGCGTCGCGGGGACTGTCCGCAAATTTATGCGCCTCCGGGCGCGGTGATGACGGTGGCGGGCTTCTGCCGCTGAGGAGCCTGGGGGCTGTAGTCCCCCCTTCGCACTGCGGCCGCGATGGAGTGTGGCTGCTGCGGCGGCAGGAGAGAGGTGTATGTGCCCAGGTGCTGCTCTGGTACGAGGTGCAAGGTGAGGCAGGATATTGCAGGATACCACCAAAGACCAAAGACGCCCGCTCTGCTGGGACTGTCCGCAAATTTATGCGCCTCCGGGCATGGTGATGGCGGTGGCGGGCTTCCGCCGCTGAGGAGCCTGGGGGCTGTAGTCCCCCCTTCGCACTGCGGCCGCAATGGAGTGTGGCTGCTGCGGCGGCAGGAGGGAGGTGTATGTGCCCAGGTGCTGCTCTGGTACAAGGTGCAAGGTGAGGCAGGATATTGCAGGATACCACCAAAGACCAAAGACGCCCGCTCTGCCGGGACTATCTGCAAATTTATGCGCCTCCGGGCGCGGTGATGACGGTGGCGGGCTTCCGCCGCTGAGGAGCCTGGGGGCTGTAGTCCCCCCTTCGCACTGCGGCCGCGATGGAGTGTGGCTGCTGCGGCGGCAGGAGGGAGGTGTATGTGCCCAGGTGCTGCTCTGGTACAAGGTGCAAGGTGAGGCAGGATATTGCAGGATACCACCAAAGACCAAAGACGCCCGCTCTGCCGGGACTGTCCACAAATTTATGCGCCTCCGGGCGCGGTGATGACGGTGGCGGGCTTCCGCCGCTGAGGAGCCTGGGGGCTGTAGTCCCCCCTTCGCACTGCAGCCGGGATGGAGTGTGGCTGCTGCGGCGGTAGGAGGGAGGTGTATGTGCCCAGGTGCTGCTCTGGTACAAGGTGCAAGGTGAGGCAGGATATTGCAGGATACCACCAAAGACCAAAGACGAAATAAATATGTTAAAAGATGTAAAAATATTTATTGGGTAAAACTTGAAAAAAGAAAACGTTTATTACATAACTTTATTCTATGAAACTATGGAACTAATAATGTTATTTATAACAAATATACAACTAACTACTAACTACTATGTCAAATACCTTTCTTAATATCAGCAACACTAATTAGATTACATAAATTACTTCTATTATATAGAAATTTTAACAAACAAATGTAACACTAAAATGGTTAAATTAGGTATTCCCGCTCCAACGTAACCAATTTTTAAGGTTTCGGACACTACAGGGGTGACATTTACTATTCCCACTCCAATATAAACCATTTTGGGGGAAATGTTGGACACTAAAGTGGTGACATTTACTATACCATTTACTATACCAACTCCAATCTAAACCATTTTGGAGAAGGTATTTGACATCTAAAGGGGTGACATTTTCTAGTCCCACTCCAAACTAAATCAACTTGGAGAAGGTGTTGGACACTAAAGAGTTTATATATACACTCCATAGTCACACTTCCATATTTTTTCTGTAGAAAATAAAAAATATAATGAAGAAACAATAACCCAAACTAACAATCCATATATTTAAAATGAATCATTAACATAAAGAATTTTGTTAATAATTATTTAAAATGTTTCTATTTTTATTATTATTTATTAGTATGCCCAAATTTTGAAACACAACATAAAAAAACATAATCCACAGTTACAAATCTTTGAATATATGAAAAAACGTATACATATTGTTATAATTATATAATACATATAAAAGATATTACAGTAAAATGAATACATATTTGAATGTATAAATATTTGAATGTGTACGCCTAACAACAAATCTTATTCCAATAATATAAATAATGCAATTGTCATTAATATGTTTTTCATTCAAATGTAAATAAATAATCCTAATACATATGGATATACAAATAAATCTCATATGTAATGTATAAATTTAAAAAAGAATTTTAGAAACAACTTATTAACAATAACAGTATAATTTCCTTCATTAAAAATAAATAAAAATTAAAAGGCCCCAAAAAATACAATAACATTACATTTATTAAAATAAAAAGAGGTAATAAAAGTAAACATAGACATTTTTGAATTATACAATTTAAATTTAACACATTTTAATAGTTTCAGAAATGTCTATAATTAACATATGTATTTCAAATGCCATTTTTTATATTAATTGCATTTATGAATACTTTATCATCAATTAATATATGTCCTTTATAAAAATGAATACTTGCGAAATAATTTTCTTCATTTTATAATATAAATTTGCATAGCAAAAAAATAAACATCACAATTAAATTAAAATATTAACTTTTTAGAAATCTCCCCACCATTGGCCCCCCCAAAAAACAACATCTGGTTACTAAAAACAAATTTCATATACATTAATTTTATACATTTTACAACTGAAAATAGAAATGTCAAAAGTTCCAAAATCAATAAATTCTTACTAAACACAAAAAAAAAACTAAATACAAAATCATACACACTACACTAAAATATATATAAAATAAAACCCAAAATGATATTGTATACAAAGATATCTTCTAAAGCAATATTTTCAACAATAATAATAAAAACAACACTTAAAACGATATTCTTAACTTCCATAGTCCTCTCTACTATATTTTTGATATTCTGATATTCTTGACTCGATATTTGGTATTACAATATTTTTATTCAATATTTTGTCCAAGCACCCATACTCCTTGAATGGATGCAAATGTACTACTTTTAAAAAATCATAAACATGGGCAATAGTAAGTTTGGAAAGCTACCCTAGTCTCAGGTTTCCAAACATACTACTAGCAATCAAACACCCAAATGGTGATGGGACAATTGCTTGCAAATAGTCTAAACACTGCCAAACGCTTGCAGTAGCATTCCAAACCATTGTTTTTCACCCACTGTGCCACGCTATCCAGAGGGACTGGTTTGGGATTTAGCACAGGGAATACAGGCAGACAGGGTGCTGGAGGACTTTACTGCCTTTACTCCACCGCCAAATTTAGAGCTGTCTGCCACCCCTTTGGAGATCTTTGTACATTGGCAGGAACTGATGCTGTAGCACTTCCTGTCAGTGTAGGAAAGGTTTAATGGACAGCTCAGTCAAAGTTTTTTACTTTTCAAAAACAAACTCCCAAAGTGGGAGTTGGTTTTTGAAAAATAATGAACTCCACACCAGTTTTCTTCCATGTTTACTGGTCCTCCCCACCAGAATATACGTGGCTCTGACAACCAGTTAAAAAAAGCCACCTATCTCCACTGTAAATAGGGTCGAAGGTCGAATGGCTTACTTCCAATGACATCTACTCTGTCTGGCTGTTAAAGGATGTTTTACATTGATGGAGTAAATTTTACTCTGCCAGTGTAAACATGTGGTCTGCCGAGCTCAAAATCGGGCAGGCAGACCTTGAGATTGGCCAGGGTACTCTGTTGCAACAAAGTACCTGCCCACCAAACAATAAATGAGCCCCAGGGGCCCACCAAATTCAAATCAGTACTGACCCTCCTCCTCATGAAAACAGTCCATCCAAACCTTGGTCACCTCACTCATTTAACATGTGGCCCACTGCATACAATTTTGGACAAAGCTCCCAACAGATGACCACAGATTCAGCACCTCAATCCCTGTCGCATTAAATTTGTTGTCCTGTGCATCTACTTCCAGGACTTGCTGGCGTTCAGCACCACTGGAATCCAGAAGGGGCAAGATATTTTTGAGTGAAGGTGCACCAGAAATGTAGTCAGGATAACATGTTTAGTCCATTATCCTTCTTTATTTAAACTTGAATTAAAATCGCCCATCAGCCAATGCGTTTCATTCCTTTTGCATAAGGAACTTCATCAGGGCTTAAAATATAATGTAGAGTATTCACAAAGATCCTTATTGGTCGTGGTAGTGTAGCTGGGGTATTCACATCAGAGTATGGGTAAATCAAGTCAAGTCCCAGCTTGAAATCCAGGTAGTCCAGTATCCCTGGTTACGGCATGTTTGCCAGCAGCAACCTCTGATGGCCGATTTTAATTCAAGTTTAAATATAGAAGGCTGATGGACTAAACTTGTTATCCCGACTACATTTCTGGTGCGCCTTCTACTCAAAAGTATGTGGCCCACTAGTATTTTAGTCGCAAAATTTAAGATTCAGCCCACCCCTCCAGATCTCAGAAACAAAGCTATTCCCCTGCCAGAAAGACATAGCTCACAATATCTATCCCCTAGACAAATATTGCTTAGAATAATTGTTTCAAACACTGTTAATCCACATTATCAGAAATGTAAATTTCAACAAATGCTTGCTTTTGAGAGTCATTTCAAATTAAGCTTTCTTAAGTTTGATTCCAAAATATCTCATGAGACAGTGTTGCTATAGGATAACGAAAGCTGTGCTTCATTTATGTATGCTGCTTTGCCCTTAAATAAATAGTATATTCATCCATTTAATTCCCACCATCACCCCCATTAACTTTGCTCTGCTCACGTTATAAGCCATGTTTTACTTTTATAAAGCAAGTTGAAATCTGTAGATCATTAAGACGACATCTTTTCATAAAAATTGCCAGTATATAATAACTATGCTGGTTGATTTCTCAGACATTGTCGTATGGCCATATATATGTCATCAATCTAATTGAAAGCATGTGTAACAGGTTGAATTACTTGGCAAATAACATCCTGAAATATCTCAGCAGCTGAAGATACTCCAAAACTCAGTCTTTTGTATCTGAACAAACCAACATGAGTTGTAAAACTAGTAATGTCCCTACAGTTCTCTTCCAGCTCGAGTTGATGGTTTCCTTTGCGCAGGTTAAGACAGGAGAAGACTTTGCTTCGTTCAGCTGCATGATCATGTCCACTATGTGAAGACCAGGATGTCTTTCTCTGTTCATCAATTTGTTGGTCTGGCACATATCAACACAAATGTGCACCACCACTGTTCTTTTGTGGCACCTCCAATATTGGCGAAACCCACAGAGTATGACCGGTGGAGCATTCGATGATGTCTAGCTTCAACAGTGATTCTAGATCTTTCTTAACGGCTTCTTGTTAGTGGAAAGTGACTCTGGCGTGCTGTTGGGCATCAGGGTGAATGTCCTCATTAATATGAAGTTGCACTGTCATTGTCTTGAGTCTTCCTAGGCCATGAAACAATGACGAGTACTGACTCACAATTTCAGACTGAGCATGGAAGTTATAGTTGAGAGATATCAGTCCCATGTCAGCAGCAGTGTCAAAGCTAAGTTGGTATTCACTAAATGAAGTTCCCTGAAGGACATGAATTGGCATATGCACTGATGTTGTTTTATGTCTCATGGTTGCTGGAAATGCCCCTTGGCTATGTAACAGTTTAGAAGCAGCTCACATGTAAACCTTTGTGTTTGAAGGAGTAAGGAGTGGCACAGGAGATTGGCTGTTGAACTTTTCTACTGGTGTGATGTTAATCGTCGCACCACAGTCTATAACAAAGGTTTTGGGGCAACCATTCACATATAATGTATTTTGGGACAGTGTCCAATGAAGTTTGTCGCTCTCTTCAGTGATTCTTCTTTGACTTTTGAATTTCTTTGCAAGCAGCTAATCCTATATGTGCATGTCGTTCTTTAGTGGATATCATCAACGCCCATCCGTCTTTTTCACTAGTGAATGACAATGACGTGGAAGAGCCTTTATATGAGGAACTTGATGACAATCGAATTTGCTTGGTTTCTACTTCTCGTAACTGATGTTGCTTTCTGGCCTTTCGGGTGTGGCGAGAATGCTTCTGGAACTTTCTGATGCCAGTTTTCTCTTCTTGCTGTGATGCATTTGTTTTCTCTTTTGCTTTGCAGACCATTATGAAGTGGCTTTCTTTCCAACAGCCTTTGCATGTCTATCCTATGACTGGACATTTACCTTCATTAGAAAATGAAAACCCACATCTGAAGCATAACTTTTCCTTCTTCTGAGACGTCCACTTGTCTGCATCTGTTTTTTGTGTTTATGCTTGCTTTTCGAGATCAACAATGATTCGTTGTACGCTGTTCCTGCTTTCATATCAGCAGCTTGTCAATCTGCTCATTCTTCTGCCCTTGCAGCTATTAGCATTATTTCCAAGCTGAGTGTGGTTCAACATGCACCTTCTAAAAGAGTCTGAAAGACAACCATTGATGACTCTGAGGGACATGGCTTCTTCGTCATTAAGTCACAGAACTTACAGTGTTTGATAAGTGTGTCAAGTCTTTCAACAAATTCATCCATCGTTTCATCAGCTTTTTGTCATGCTTGATTGAAAACGTACCTTTCATAGTCAACATTCGGCATTGAATTTACCTTGGCTTCCAACACTTCTTTTACCTTTCTGTACAACGTTGCATTAGTTGCATTAGTTGGTGAGACTTTCTTTAGCACTTCTTTCACTCCATCACCGGCAAGGTTTTTCAAATACATAATGATCTTCTTTTCATCTTCTTTTTCTAGGGCATCTATGAAATCATCAAACCTTTCAATACACGCAGTCCACCTGGCACCAATGTTTTGTTTTTTCAGTGTGTCAAACAGAGGTGGTGGCTTCAGGAATTTGGCCACAGGGTATTTGGCACTCTTTTCTGCTGCCATTGAGAGTGTATGCAGTTCAGGCAGCGTTAGTTGAATAGGAAGCCCATTGTAACTGCTGCAAGCATTGGCCTCGCACCTAAGCCTGGGTCATCACGTCCTATTCGAGGTCATGTGGTGTTTAAATCGCCGGTGCCGGTAGGTGAGTTTCTGCCTTTTTACCTGATTCTGAGAATATTTTCAATTTCTTGGAATATATATACAATCCTATTGATTCCAATAAGTCTTTAAACATCAATATTTACAACAAAAAGTTGAACATAAACCATAAAACAGACACAGAGTCACTGGGTGAACCAGGACACCACATTGCCTCATCGGCTTATCTCCTCAAAAGCTTTCCCTGGCAACAATTGTCCCTTAGCCAGCCAGTCCCACTAGCCGTATCTCCGCCAACTACTCCCTTTCAGAACTAAAAATTAAAATCAACCTCTTCCCTTTATTCTTGCCTCTCCAGGCTCCCCTGAGGACCACTCTTAAAACATCCGAAAAGCAAAAGGCGTGTAGGGGAAGCATATCAGGCTACCTCAGGGGTCACGGATCTTCGTGGAACCGGATGATGGTAAAACATAAACCTTTGAACAGAACTGAGCAACAGAGCTATGAGTTCATGTTTGGAGATGTAGACGTTGAGCGTTTCTTATGAGGACAATGAAGAGGAACAATCTGTCAGTCTCACAATGAAAGCAGGGACATTCTCTTGGCTCCATATCTGCCAACAAAACATTAACCATGAGTGAATTTCCTCACTTTTTTCCATGAAAAGGCAGGGTAGTGGGGCTTACAATATGCTCAATGGTATTTTCACTCTCTTCCGAGCATGCAGTAATGGCCCAGTGCATATCTCTTTGTTGAGAAATAATGAATCCTTAAAGTTCACAATGAACTATATTCATATTATGCAGTAGAGTAGGGAACCTCCCACTTTTGCAGCTTAAGGAGGGGCTGTGCCAGGTTGATGAACTTGGCCCCACTAAAACATGAACTAGCTATTTATGGGCCTCTTCAGTCTGCAGAGAAAATGCTCATTAATAACACTTTGACAGAGGGCTGTGGGCCATGGCTGAAACATCATATTTGGACGAGTTGCACTCCTTGTTTTCGACAAATTTCTCCAATTTTATAGACTTTTACTTTTAACCGTTGCGTGCTCAGTGGGGTCGCGCCCAGCCCAAACAGCACGTGTGAAACCAAACAACAACATTTTTGGGACAACCTTCTGTCCCTAGCCACTGGCACAGCCAAAACTGCATTTGCAATAAATTATTCTTCTCGTATTCCTCTTATACAATATTCAAAACGTTCTTTTGTTCCATAGATAATCCATGTATTCCCTTTGGAATAATTTAGATCTTCATGCAAGAAAAGGCCATTTTCCATATTTCCAATGCTCATGCCGGGCCATCCGAACCTGGAATGAAGCTATATTTCTTTCATGCAAGACGGAACATCGAAGTTCACGCAGCAAGTTTATTTTTGGTGTCAGAAAAACATGAATATCACAGTACCTAAACATTGGATAAATCACATGTTCTAGAGACTGCCTGAGGTTTTTAATGCTTAGAGTTGCATTAAACATGCTTAATAATTTAGCATCTGTTTATGTTTAAATGCATCATGGGAATTGTAGTGTTCTCAGGGAAACCCGGGAGTTCTTTAAGTGACACAGGTGCTAATCGTGTGGAGACGAGGGGGAGGGCTTCTTGTGAGGAGGGGCCAAAGTGTGTTTAAAGATTCGAGGGTGGAAGGGAAAGGAGAAATCATACTTGAGATGGAGTAAGGAGGACGTTTGCTTCCTAGCAGGTAGGATCAGATGAGATATGCTGCTCAAAACAAAGAAATGCTGTTTTAGAAAAGGAAAGGATGTTTACATCGAAAGCTGGGTGCAAGGGGAAGCATAATGAGGGAAGGAGTAGAGAGATTCAGGAGGGGGAAGTTTAGATGATAGGAAAAAGAAAGTGAAGGAGCAAATGAGGAGCACAAGAAGTCGGGGTTAAAGCATGGCAATCTGCTATTGAACGACAGGCAGCTACTTATGTTAACTACTAAAGAGCGGGGTTTTAGCAAGGCAAAGTATGCATTTTAGTCGAATTAATTATTCAGACTAAGAAAAGAGCGCAACTTTAAGCATGAGATATTGTTGTATTTGTCAGTTTATATTTCGTTATGGCATATTTAAATGTGTGTAATTGTTACTTTCAGTTTTCCCTGACGAAGGGCCCTTGGGGCCCGAAATGCATTGGATTTTAATAAACTGCTATGGATGAATTTGCCTTAAGTCGTGTTCTTGAAGTGAGGTTCGGATGGCCCGGCATGAGCATCAGAAATATGGAAAATGGCCTTTTCTTGCATGAAGATCTAAATTATTCCAAAGGGAATACATGGATTATCTATGGAACAAAGTAACGTTTTGAATATTGGATAAGAGGAATACGAGAAGAACAATTTATTGCAAATGCAGTTTTGGCTGTGCCAGTGGCTAGGGGCAGAAGGTTGTCCCAAAAATGTTGTTGTTTGGTTTCACACGTGCTGTTTGGGCTGGGCGCGACGCCACTGAGCACGCAACGGTTAAAAGTAAAAGTCTATAAAATTGGAGAAATTTGTCGAAAACAAGGAGTGCAACTCATCCAAATATGATGTTTATACAAGAAATGCCCTTTCAAGTTAGCACCCATCAAGAGAAACATATAAAAGGATGAGTTTGGAATGAAGCTATATTTCTTTCATGCAAGACGGAACATCGAAGTTCACGCAGCAAGTTTATTTTTGGTGTCAGAAAAACGTGAATATCACAGCAACTAAACATTGGATAAATCACATGTTCTAGAGACTGCCTGAGGTTTTTAATGCTTAGAGTTGCATTAAACATGCTTAATACTTTAGCATCTGTTTATGTTTAAATGCATCATGGGAATTGTAGTGTTCTCAGGGAAACCCAGGAGTTCTTTAAGTGACACAGGTGCTAATCGTGTGGAGACGAGGGGGAGGGCTTCTTGTGAGGAGGGGCCAAAGTGTGTTTAAAGATTCGAGGGTGGAAGGGAAAGGAGAAATCATACTTGAGATGGAGTGAGCAGGACGTTTGCTTCCTAGCAGGTAGGATCAGATGAGATATGCTGCTCAAAACAAAGAAATGCTGTTTTAGAAAAGGAAAGGATGTTGACATCGAAAGCTGGGTGCAAGGGGAAGCATATTGAGGGAAGGAGTAGAGAGATTCAGGAGGGGGAAGTTTAGATGATAGGAAAAAGAAAGTGAAGGAGCAAATGAGGAGCACAAGAAGTCGGGGTTAAAGCATGGCAATCTGCTATTGAACGACAGGCAGCTACTTATGTTAACTACTAAAGAGCGGGGTTTTAGCAAGGCAAAGTATGCATTTTAGTCGAATTAATTATTCAGCCTAAGAAAAGAGCGCAACTTTAAGCATGAGATATTGTTGTATTTCTTAGTTTATATTTCGTGATGGCACATTTAAACGCGTGTAATTGTTACTTTCAGTTTTTCCTGATGAAGGGCCCTTGGGGCCCGAAATGCATTGGATTTTAATAAACTGCTATGGATGAATTTGCCTTAAATCGCGTTCTTGAAGTGAGGTTCAGATGGACCGGCATGAGCATTAGAAATATGGAAAATGGCCTTTTCTTGCATGAAGATCTAAATTATTCCACAGGGAATACATGGATTATCTATGGAACAAAATAACGTTTTGAATATTGGATAAGAGGAATACGAGAAGAACAATTTATTGCAAATGCAGTTTTGGCTGTGCCAGTGGCTAGGGGCAGAAGGTTGTCCCAAAAATGTTGTTCCATGGCTGAAACACACATTTTATGAAATTGAAAAAGAAAATTGATGAGCTTGGGCAAAATATCAAAAGTGAGCACAATAGAGAAAAGCAAGAAAGAAAAAATAAGCAAGAGGAATATAGCTGGATATGTAGAAAGAGTAAAGAACAGGAGAAGATGGGAAGGGTGATAGGAAAGAAGAAAGAAAAGGTTTATGGTAGGATGGATGAGTGAAAGGAAGGAATGTTGAAAGAAAGAGTTCATGTAAGTATGGAATGGTGAAATTAATAGATAAAAATGTGAAAGAATGAAGCAGAGGATGAAGGGATCAATAAGTGAAAGAGTTTATAGAAGAAAACATAGACAAATAGACAGTTGGGCGAAAGCATGAAGGAAGGAAGATTGATTGGATGTATGGACAGAAAAAGAACGGATGTAGGGATGGAAAAATGGATGGATGGAAAGGTGAAGTCATGGAGAGGAGGCCATACGAATGAAAATGAAAGTATGAATGTAAATATAGGTAGAAGGAGGATGAAAGGCTGAGGGCTGATTTTCTAAGGAAGATTAGAATTACTCATTTCACATGCTTGCGTAAGTAGAGGTATTGTTGAAGTGGGGGGTATTTTAATTTTCTGGCTACTTCCTTGATTTTATGTTTCCACTGCACTATGCAGATGTATTTTTTAACCAAACTGAGCATATTTACTAAAACATCCCTGTGAAACAGGGGGTCTGAAACTTAGTCTGGTGTACCTAGAACATAGACTAGTTCCCTGTGGCCCTTTAAAGCCTTGAGTGGGAGCCAATGGTGTATTTGTGGATTCATAGGGTGTATGTAGATAACAAGAAATCAGAATCTCTATGTATGGAAGGCAGGGTATGATTTATGCTGATAATGACTGAACCTTGTAGTAGGGGTATGGCACCTCTAGAATATCTGTTTTAGGGAATGGGGTCTAACCACCCACCCATCAATCCAGGGACTTGCTTTGTTCTTGGCTCACAATAATCAATACACTAGTGTCAATTTTGTGGTGCCACACTGTACTGGTTAGCTCATTAATATTTTTCACCAGTTGTTATCAATGTGATGACTCATCTTTGGTACTTGGCAGTGTGTAGCAAGGCACAAGGATCTAAGGACCTGATTTGGGCTTTGGCATGTAGATTAAGTTGCCATAGAAGTTGTCATTGTCATTTTGCAGTTTTCAGTGCCTCTTTCCTCCAGGTTTGATCTGACAGTGATGGATAGTGAAAACCTTGCGATTTTTCTGCCCATTCAAATTAGGCCAGGTAGGCAAATGGCAAAACCTATGATAGTCCTTACTCTGTTGGATTGTCGAGGTGTATGTCGGTGAAAGAAATGGAGTAGTTTCCACCATCGACATACTGAAGGTCCACCTGACTATATTCCTATAATAATCTTTTCTGTTCTCTGCTCATGTAAGCTGTAATAGCCTATTTTGCTGCACTTAGGACTACAGGCATCTACTTGCCTTTAGGTGATCGCTGTGGTATATCTGTTTATTAGAAAGGCAAAGGATGACGTAAACTGGAAGTCTGGCAATCTGAGTTTCGGGTATTGTGTCTGTGTCGTTTAGCACTGATTTCTAGTATCTTGTTAGTTTTAGTAATGCCAGACCAAGTGTAGCAGAGTACAGGGATTGCCACTCTTCCTCGAGCACTGTTCAGATTTATGGGAGGTTCCATGTTTTGGCTTTTTCTGGATAGATTCCAACATTGTTTGTTTGTCGGGGACTACCAGTCCCAGGAAGCATGCAGCAATCAGCAAGGGGTTGGGATAAGAAGCACTGTGATGCCTGGAGAGCTATGTAGCTCGTTGTGAGCACCAAAGACACGAGACGCCATTGTTTGTTTGTCAGGGACTGCCAGTCCCAGGAAGCCAACAGCAATCATCAAGGGGGTGGAAAGAGAAGCCCTGTGATGCCTGGAGCCACTATATAGTGCATTGTGAGCCCCCCATCTTGTGCCCATCATTGCCAAGAAGAGCCAGAGCATGGCCACACCCCTAGTTCGACTATCGGCCACCTATTTTGTTGCTCTCATTTTCTTGTCTTCCTCCAGGTATGCCTGGCCCTATTGTGTTGTTTGGATACTTCCCTCAGCCTACTAACTAAGATTATCAACAACCAGAGGGTGGGCAGCGAGGCTTTGAGGGGTGACCTACCCTTGTTGCGTGACCTTTATCCCACACCAGCTTAAATCATGAGTACCTGACCATAAGGAGCCTAAAACATCAATGGGCAAAAGGAAGGCTCTGGATAATGCTGCTGGTCCAGGGCCAGGTGGGAAATTAGCCAAGTGACACGCCACTGATAATTGTACCCTAGATGTTATCGACAATCTAATAGAGGAAGTAGAGGACATTTTAAACAAAGGGAAGAAACAGTCTGAGGCTAGAGGTTGGAAGTGAAACAAAAAGGGTACGTAGTTCCTATGTGGGCCAAAAATGCATAGAAGGTGCATGGGAGAGCTGGCTAAAGTCATAACTATTGACTGTCCTACTGTCATGTGTGAGGTTCTAAGCTAAAATTCGCTCACTTCTTCAAGGGGATTAAAAAGAAGGGTAACTCTAGCAAGGAAAGCCACAGCCCTGACTTTATTACGGACACTGAAATTCCCGCTACCATTATAAAAGATTTTTGCTTAACAACTCCCCCGCCGCTACCTCTAAATTTTCACTCTTACAGCTCAAATTTTAATGGCAAATCCATCAACAAGTATTTCATATCCACTTGACAACCTAGCAAAGGAAACTCATGGTCCAAATACCCCAAAGGAGTGGAGGCCCTAGATGAAGCAGGTACAATGATTATACTCCTAAGGAGCAAACTCGATGCAATGAAGCTGACAGTACAATCCCTAAATTTAAGGGTATTGCAGCTTTTACCATCTAATGTACACTTATCCAATAATCTGATGACACATCTGGCTGAGTGTACAGAAGTTCAACCCCATTGTCAGCCATGTTCAACCAAAGGTGACGATGCAGCACTAGGGGTTAAATCACTCCCAGGAGCTTCAATCCATCACTCTTTAAGGCCCTCGAGTAATCCAATTACATGGACAGAAATGACCAGAGATAAACTTGTGGAGTGCCAACATGGCAATGACTATCATGCAATCGAAGAATGCAAATCTTTCGAGACTCCAGAGTAATAATATATACATCACCTTTCTTCCCTCCTTCCAACTAATCTATATATCAGATTGCAGGCAGAAAATTGGCACTCTCCCATTTGATAAGATCTGATCTCCCAGCCTGCATGTTACTTCCTACAAGCAGGAACCTTATGATGCCATTAACATCAAAGCAGGCTGGAATTGGATTCAACACCTATAGGACAAAGGTTCTCAGATTATCGCCTGGGCAAAGGGAATCAATCGATTCATTAGTCAACCAGGCGACTCATTGGATTCACCACAAGTGCAAATTTGTCTCTTTAATCCACTAAGAAATAAACTTTGCTCAACGTCTGTCTAACAATTAGAGTTCCTATGATAACATCAAACTGTCCCTGAAAAGTCAGACCATTGTGGACGGCCTACTGGCACTGGAAGCTCGAACACTTCCCCCCACGATTCCAATATTCAATTTAAACCTGTCCAGACCTTGATATCATCTGCAGATCTAACTCCTCTGGCTCCAAACCACCTTTGAACCTCATAATACTGGCCCTGCCAAGCTTAAAGAAGGAGATCGAAAGCCTTGTGTCACAAATTTCCATAGAGACCGCCAATGCAGATGGCCTTTTGCTATCTCCGCTCGAGGCAATTGATTGACTGCACTGTCCCGCCTTGGTCACTACAGACACTACTGCACTGTCATTGATAGCCCTCATGGAACAAGTATCTGAGTACAAAACTGTAAGTCCACAGGTCCCTTACAGTTTATTCTCAAGGACCCCTGAGAAGAACTTATAGAGCATACCCTCTTGGAACATTGCTGGGCTAAAATCCAAACTTTTCGATTCACAATGGGGACCTTTTAGAAATGCATATGACATCTGTGTTTTCCTGGAATCTTGGTGTATTGAACAATTCTATTGTTCTGGATATTTGAATTACTTTTGTCCTGCTATTGCCCAGGGGAGAGGCCGCCCAGCAGGGAGTTTAGTCATTTGGGTAAAATCCATACTCAATTGTAGAATTAAGAGGCTTCCTGAGACATCACCCAATTTACTTTGTCTTTCTTTTACTGAAGATGACTACTGCATCTACCTTTGAAATGTTTACAATAGGCCCATTGTCAGGTTCTTACCGGATAGGATTCTGCAGGAGCGCCACCGAGTCCCCACGCTGCTGTTGAGAGGTGTAGAAGCTAATTCCCAACCGTCCCTTCTCACACCGTGTGGCTATCAAACCCTAGAACACACGGGTAAGGAGGGAAAGAGGGGAGACAAAACAAGGAAAGGAGGGTAGCATCCAGAGAACTGCCTTCTTTGTCGTCACTGTGGTTTTTAGAGAGCGGAAGTCTGAAAAAGGCACAAAGAACATATAATAATGAGAAGTGAGGTGAATGTCCCTAAAAGCCCCCTCCCACCTGTCCTGACTACCAATAGGAGGCTCGCCTACCTAGTGGACTGGTTGTGAAGGGGATCCTAAGAAGTTTACTGGAACTGCCCCTGGTGTTATGTAAGACACATCTTTGATTAGGATCTATGAAACCATAAAAGGAACAGGATAAGGATGAAATGCTCGTAATATGGGAACTAACACCCCCTCCCTCAATGCTCCCCCGGCACAGTACCTTGAGTTGTGAAGAAAGGAGCCTTGAATGTAGTCCCAACTGCCAACTGTAGTGAATATGGCCAGCTCTCCAAGTAGGGAACGCAGGAAAGCGGGTCTCTGGAGGATGGGGCAGATAAGGAACGAAACGGGAGAGGAAGCGTGGAAGGACAGGGGTGCAGGAGCAGTTAAACCCGGCCGGCCCACGAGACAAGGTCCGGTAAGGTGGGCGGAGTACACTACTGCCTGCTGAAGTATGCTCGACAGAGCAAAGGAACAAGGCGCCAAACGGCGCGAGACAAAAAGGAGCCCCCGAGCCGGAGGAACCAGGCTCGGGTGTCAGAGCTCTGACAAAGAGGGTTGCTGTAAAAATAGAGCAACTGTGGAATCCTCGGAAGAGGATGGGCGAAGGACACGGGAACAAAGCAACTACCGAGGTAGTCCAGGAAACTCAGAACGCTGGAGAACAAGTATCGCAACAGCCTGAGGAGCCCCACTGGAACGCGAAGCTCCGAGTAAACCGGAAGTCAGGCTTTTCAACTCGCCTGACCATGTTGCGCCTGCGCACTCAGGAGCGGCCATCTTGGACAGGGAACGGAGTCATCCGGGGGCTGGAATCGGCAGGCGTGACACCCATAGGCACCAATAAGGGATCACTGATCCTTGCGTCCTTAAAACACTCCTTATGTGCCTAACCTTCACATTCATTCCTGATATCAGGTGATTTCAATGTGACTTATGAACCCATTGATAACTCTGTAGTTGACCTAACCAAGGAGGAAGGTGCTAAATGGCATATTCCCAAACTTGATAATCCTCAAATTAAGAGATGCTCGGATTTAGCAAAAAAAACCTCTTGTGTATGACACTAAGGATGGACACTTTTGTCAAACGTAAAGATCCCTTTGGACTCTTTTTAAAGCATACAGCGATACCTTACTGACATCCGCTCACGGGCCTCTCACCAGCACCAAGCAGAAACCAAAAACATAATGTAAAAACTATCATATTTATTTTATTTGTTAGGATCCTTATAATTTCTACAGATATAAAAAAATATTTAAAAAACAAGTATTTCATCAATACACATATATTAAAATATTTCATTCACAAACCAAAGGGAGAATTTTATCATGCTATAAAATAATCAACAACCCGATGAATTTAGGAAGCACTCCAAGTACATAAAAATTAATGCTAATAGCCCTGGTTCGATGTTAAAAAGCGTTCCTTTTCTCCTATTCAGACCAGGTGTTGCTTGGGTGACACTGAGGATAGGCCTTAGAGCCTGCAATAGTAGATCACAGTTCGATCAGATCAGATCCGAGCTTGTACTGTTAAGTGATTAAACCAATCTAGCAGAATAGACAACATACTCTGACCCCTATAGACATGGCTGCATATAGGGGATATGGTAGTTATTGAGAGGAGGGACAGCGACCATAACGCTCTTAAACTAGAGCTGGAAATCTAGACTCTTGGGCAACAGTTCCCTCTCAAACATCAAAAAAACACTAAAATGGTAGTAAGTAGCAGGCCACCCAAACCTTATGAAGAACGAATACTTGAAGGTAGCTGGCACACTGAAAATAATTAATTACATAGCCCCCCTTTGCAAAGCTTGCAACTCCATCCTGACGTCCCATGAGGAAGTGTTTGCAAGTATGAGAGACCTGTTCTCAAGGGAACGTAAAATCACAAACAAAAACATTTTTTTTTATGCATCCATGGTACAAACTGCAGTGTAGATCAGCCTAACCCACCTTGTTGAAGTCTATTAAATTGAAAGAGCAGTAGCCCCTTGGCATGAAGCAAGAATAAGGAAATGGTGTCCCATGCCAAAACTAGTTGGGAGAATGAGTTGTGGTCTGATTTTGTTCACGCTACCAAATCAGCAGACTCCAAGACTTTTTGGGGCATTGCTGCACACGGCAGTCAACATGTAGCTTCACCAGTGACCTTCCATGTCCAACCCCATATGTGGATCGACAACTTTGAGGAGCTGTATTCAGGTGGCAGAGAGAGAGGTAACAGGCCTGTAAGTCAGGGCTTAAAGAATCACCCTAAGCAATTAGAACCTCTTGTGATCTCCATCTCAGACATCTACAAGGCCTTAAAGTCCATTGTTCCCAAGAAGGCTCCAGGCCCAGATTGTATCCCAACTGACATGTATACATCTGAGCCTGCCATCTGGGCCCCCTACCTTAATGCTCTATCGAGGGCAATTGTGAACGGAGGCCCCATACCAAAATCATGGCAGAGTGCCAAGATCGTCCCAATATTTAAGACGGGCCAGCGGGACGATCCTGGAAACTATAGACCTATAAGTCTATTAGATGGGTTACATAAGACATTTTGCCAGCAACTCCTAGGGAAATAAACAGACTGGGCCTTGACGAACCACATCTTCTCAGACCTTCAGGCTGGCTTCAGGCCAAAAACTAGCCCACTAGATCAAATATTGAGATTCAGCATAGTATGTTGGAAAACAGTGGTGCTTGGGAATGGTCACCTTAAGTTATCTTTCGTTTATTTAAAATCAGCATTTGACCTGGTTCCCCACTGTCAACTATGGGAGGTCCTAGACAGTATGGGGGTCCCGGAGCACATTCTAGACTTTCTTACTAGATTACATATGAATAATCACACACATGTCAGGTACGGAAACAGGATAGAGCAGACTGATTCTTTTAAAATTGAGAAAGGAGTCTGCCGAGGCTGCATTTTATCCCCAACCCTGTTTGCTTTGCTTCTTAAAAACTTGGTGCCTGATTTAGATCTCGGCGGACGGGTTACTCTGTCACAAAGGTGACGGATATCAAGTCCACCAAAATATAAATCCCATTATATTCTATAAGATTTATATTTCAGCGGACTGGGTATCCGTCATTGTTGTGACAGAGTAACCCATCCGCCGAGATCTAAACCAGGCCCTTAGTTACGTTTGTCGATTTCCCAAAAAGCGATACTATGAAAATAGGTGTGACTAAAATCCCTATTTTACTATTTGCAGATGATACCCTTCTCATATACAAAACCCCTGCAGTCCTACAGGCTATAATAAACCAATTTTTAATGTTTTGTGCAGATAGAGGACTTGAGCTTAATAGAAGTAAAACTGAATTTTTGGTGCTAAACCCATATAGGGCAGTAGGGCCAAGAATCCACTTCTTGATCATTTCCAAGGCTTTGTATTTTTAGGGGTGAATTGGACCCATAACTTTAGCTGGGGGACCCAGATTAGCAGGAGTGCACTAAAACTGCAACAGGAGACAGGAGCGGTCCTTAAGATGGCGAAGATAATTAAATCCAAAAATGTATTCCCAGCCATAGAAATCTATAAGGTCTAAGCAAAAAGCTCTCCCTTATTATGGTGCCGAACTCTGGGGTCATGTTGGCGTTAATAAGCTTACACTTGTGGATTCCATAGGCATTTAACTAACTTTCCACAAAGTATGCCATGCCTCCCTCTGCTTCAAGACATGGGATTATACCCCTAGTTTTTACTGTGCAGGGGAGACCATTGCTGGTCCACTGAGGAACTAGAGCCTTCCTTAAGGAAATCCTAAGCACTAGGGGCCGTCTGAGTATCCCATGGTTGGCTACATAAAGAAAATATTTTACACACATGGCCTCCACTCACTCGGGGAAGGCGATGAAATTCCTAAGCAACTGATCAAGGACAGGTGCAGGGAATATTTATGGGGTGGAGAGCTTGAGAATTGTAAGCAGGTTGTTTGGCCGACCAATTCTTAGATTACGGAATCATCCCTGTGCTCTGGCGCCCGGTGTGACAATCTTTTTTTCGCGACTCACCCCATGACCTCCTCCTCGGATTCCCTCACTGCCACCCTGCAAAAGCCCCACTCATCTCTCCATAGTCCCTCTCTCACATATATTTCATTTGTTTTGAAGCCCTGGTAAAGGCTGGCTTCACGAATTTACTCAGCTATGCACATAAAATACAGATCTCTTCTTTGCAGCATGCATAGTAACCCTGCACTACTTTATGGCGAGTCAAAAGTGCCACTAGATAAAGTTCCGATCTCTCTCTCTTTAGCAGGAACATTAATCGCAAGAGTTATCTTGACATTTTTATTTCTGCCTGAAAGTTGAAAACACAAGGAACTCTTTAGCAGGTGCTTATAAATCGCATTTGCTAAACACAGTGCCGTGCCCAGTGCAGCGGAAGATCCTTCTCCCACATCGCCGCCAAGACCTGGAACACCCTCCCACTGAGCCTACGACAGACCCAAGACCTGCTGACCTTCAGGAGGCTACTCAAGACCTGGCTGTTTAACCAGTAGCGGCCCCCCGCCCCCACCTCCCAGCGCCTTGAGACCCTCGTGGGTATGTAGTGCGCTCTGCAAATGATTGATTGATTGATTGATTGATTGATGGAGTCGCACTGCCCTAAAGTCGACCCTGATCCCAGCTTACGAGGCTTCCCTTGAAAGTGTTCAAGGCTATCTGCCGAGATAGTTGTTTCTAAAATGTTGCTACGGGTCCCGCCTTTTATGTACAGTAAGCAGATTGGTCCCTGAACCTGTGACCCATTTTCTGCTATTCTGCAGTGCATATAAGGCCCTCGCAAGAAGTGGAATATACCTGAGTGCCAACAGCTAGGAGTCAGGCAATACGAAGTAGCTCTAAGAATTCAGAAGGCTGACACAAGTGATGTGGTAGTAACTAGCATGGCAAAAAACTTGCATGCTGCTTGGCTTATACTTTAATGATATCTTGAGAGACTCCCTGATAACTCTGCCAGCAGGACTTGCTAGAAAGACAGTATCATACTTGGAAATCGTTCTACGTATTCATCCCCATTAGCCTACACACATATGTGCAGTGATACTTATGCATTATACAAGAATGCTTCCTTTATTATTATTTTTGTTATGCAATACTTGTTCTTTTCTTTCACTATACTATGATGCACTTTAACGTGTCCTTTGGGAGTTGATTCACAAGGATTTTATTATAGGATATCTTAGTTTATTCTGGGATTGCGTCCTACTACTTTTTAGATTGGAGTACTGTGTCTGCTAATTTGCACAGAAAGACATAGAACTAAGTATTGTCCTCACAACATATTTTATGATCCTTTTTGTCTTTTATTAATTGAATGTTGTTAGTGTTTTAAATTGTGTTTTTAACTTTTGCCTGTTTTATGGATCACAAATCCCAAATAAATGGATTTTGGTGATGAGTCAACATGTAGCAACTGTTAATTAGGTTTCTCTGCCTTGTGCACCTGAGTTTTATCGGACTCGGATCTAGACCCCTCTGCCATGTATCTTAACTGTATGGCATGGTAGTAAGAGAGAACATTTGGAATGCTCAACCCTCATTCATGTGGACTAAAATATAATAGCTTCCTTTTTGCCCTGGATTTCTCCACTGCACAAATGAAGTACTCAATGATGCTTTGTAGTTTTTTTAATGTATTTTAGGGGAGGGTTCTAATTTGAGGGATTGAATTATGATTAAGATTTTATGTAGTAATGTCATTTTAACTGCATCTATTTTCCTTGGCCTTGGCAAGCCAAGGTCCCCAAGACCAGTTTCTTACATTAATTAGTGTAGTAATCAGTGGCCTCTGTAGTTGACGTGATTTGGACCTCCGGTTATGTGATGGTGTGGGATGCCCAAAGTATGGGAAGCTTCTTTATTTGCAGAGCTAGGAAGAATGATGTATTCCAGATTTGAAATATTTGCAAATTTAGGATGACCCATGAATTTTCTCAAATTCTTTCAAAAATTAGAGCTGGATGCAAATGTATCGATTCACTGAGGAAGATTAAGACTCCATCTCTGTACATGTGTAGATAATGAGTACCTCCTCCGATTTTGCCATGATGCCCTGTACCTTATTGGATTGCTAGAGGTCCTGAGGAAGCCTCATTGACCCCTTATTTAATACGTTATTAATAAAACAGCTAAATATCAATTTTCAAAAGGTAGGGCCAAATCCAAAAGCAACCTATATTTGTTCTATTTATAACCAGTGTACCCTATTAACCTCTTTATCTGCCACTATTTCTAACAAGTGTGCATTTTTCTTTTATTGGTCGGACTTTATCCAAGATCTTTTGAATTGAGTAAAGGTTTATGTATCATATACTTACCTATATGACATTTGAGCCTGCTCTCTTCATTCATTGGTCTGTGATTGTGCCATTCACATTATTCTTCCACCCACCACATCATAAGGAGCACATTTATCTTCAGTTTCAAGAAAGAATGTTGATATGTGGTTAGGTCTTTCTTTTTTTAAGTGGTTGCACCTCCTGTGTGCATTCTGTCAAGTTGATTTTTGTTTATTTTGACAGTTGGATGGATGTGATGGAATAGCCGTACCACATATCTTTCAGTATCATCTGTTTTGGTGTTGAAGGGTACTCCCCGAATTCTAGAGTGGTTCTTTAAGTCTTCTATATGCTGTTGCAGGCTTGTGTTTTGGCCTTTGATTGTTTGTGGTTCTTGTCTTTTGGCCTCCATTTCCACTTCATGCATGTCTCCAATAACTTCCAGTGTGGCAACCCAATTTCCTAGTTCTGACAGATCCTGTTTGTCCACATGAAGATCTTTCACTTTGTCCTTTATAGCTGACACATCTTCTCATGAACTACTAATAAAATCATCTAAAATGCCCCATTGAAAGGGGCCTCTACCTCTGGGAATGCTATGGGCTGATCATTTGACATGCTTGCCGGAGAATGATCTGAATGGAGAGGTTATCCACATTGGCTGCCATTGATTTGGAAGGCTTGCTGTTTAGGGTAGTGTCCTTTTTATGTTTCCCTTTTGCCACTTGGAGCTATTTTATATGTGCTCAGTACCCCTGCTTTCAGAGTTATTTGGAAATGTGGCAAAGCAGCTATTGGGTTGTATGGTTGGGTGAGTTGTGGTGCTGTGATCATGCATTTTTAGTGGAATTCTGTGTGCTGCACATGTGACCTTTACGTATTTCTCGTGCTACATGTGGCATTGTGCTACATTGATAGACCAGAGAAGAAATGAGCTTTATATTCATTAGATCCGGGTGGGAAGTCCAATGTTTTGTTTCATATTTTGTGCAGGGTATGTGGGAGCCTCTTTCTGTCCTCAGGTTAAATTAACGATCCCATGTGGCCCCCTGAACATTTGATATATGGCTCTATAGTAGGTTTCTGTGTACTGTGTCCTACTCTTGTCCCAGAACAGCCAATTCTTTCTGTTTCTTCCTTCCTTTTTAGCTCTGTTCCGGGAGGGAGGTTCCTTTAATAACTGTCTTTAAATAAGCAATAGGAGTGCCCAGCATAATCTGTTGGATGGGCTGATGGGGATCACTACAATGTGCTGTGGCCTTGTGATTCCCAGAGTTGGGCATTTCTGCAGAGCGTCTGCAACCCCTTGCTCAGCACCTACGCAAGCAGCCTGCCTTCCTACCACTCTCAGTGGACCGGTTTACCTTTCCCCTTGGCTGTCACCCAGGATTCAGGACATGGGCTCCATTGAAGAATGGTAAATGCCTGAATCTAGCCCTAAGCCATCCTACTGCATATGACTAGGCCTAAACGGTTTCTCCTCTGCACAGTCACGGTGGTTGGGTGTATAGTGCATGCCTCAGTGACACCACAGACGACGTTTCCCAATAGAAGTCTCTCTACTGATGCTATATAACTTTATGGTTGCCTTCACCTCCTCAAAAGGCATTTGTTTTCAGTTGCTCATGTTTCTTCTGCCATCTTGTTGTATAACGAACTCGCTCAATTTTGAGCAGATTAGAGTATGACTTCATTGCCTCACCAGTTACATCCCCAGCTCTTTCCTATTGGTTGTCTGTTCTGGTCTGATATTGATCTGAATGAGTGGCAATTTAATCATGAGAAGGCTCTGAATATTGGTGAACCCGCCGAAGGAGAATGAGACACGTCCTACTCCTCTGCAATCTTGGCTCCACCTCTGGCTGGTCCACCGTAGAACTGTAATGATAAGACAATCAATTTCATGAAATATGTTTTTTGTAACTGAGATGTTAAACAAAACTTACTGCTATGTATTGTTAAATTATTGTTTAAAGCACTGATGGGGATTTTGGAATAAGGTCAATGAACATGGCTAAGTATCTGACTTGGACACAGGCTGACCCGTTATTGAGATATTTGTAGAACTAGAGATAGTAATCCTGGTTTCTGATGGTGTCAGAGATTTAGTGTAGAGGACAAATAAAATGTTCTTGGACACCAAGCTTTTTTAAAGGACAGGATGATGAGGGCAGTGATCTGGGGTAATGTAGAGATTTTCAGATGAGAAAATCAGGACCATTCTATTAGAACCTACACATAGTGGTTCAGGCGCCTGTCATGAAGATGGTTTCCATGGCCATTGAAAGCCAGTGCAGGGTTAATAACATTGGTAGTACTTTTTGTGGTAAAGTTGGACAATGCCTGCAATACATTAAGCAAAACTGTGTTTTAAGACAAATGTATAATTTTGACTGTGGGCTCAGCATGCAGTTTACAAGTGACCCTGTTGGAAAATGGTCCTTTCTGCAGGGTCACCCCCAAATATTTTGCCTTCGTTCTCCACTTTTTCTGATCTTGTATTTGTTAGCCATGGGACTATGAGCACTTTACCCCTGCTAACCGGTGCTAAAGTGCATGGGCTCTCTCCTGTAAACATGGTAATATTGGCGCATAACCAATTGGCATATTTAATTTACTTATAAGCCCCTAGTAAAGTGCACTACATGTGCCAATGGTCGAAAAATTACCTGTGGGCCTGCAGCACTGTTTTTCCCTCCCACTTAAGCAGTATTCTAACCATGTCTCAGGCCTGCCATAGCAGAACCTCTGTGTGCAGTTTACACGGCCATTACAACCTAGCAAACTGAACCTTTTTGCAGTCCCAAACCTTCCTTTTTAATCCATATAAGTCACCCCAACGTAGATCCTGGACAGCCCAGAGGGCATGGTGCAATGTATTTAATAAGCAGGACATGTACTTTTAAGTTGTACATGTCCTGGTGGTGAAAAACTCAAATTAGTTTTTTATTACTGCAAGTGTTATATTTCCCATAGGATAACATTGGGATTACCTTATTACAGTCTATAGGTGTAAGCACCAAATGGGAAGATATAGCTGATCCAAGTTTGGTGTCTCTGGAATCACAATTTAAAATCACAACTGATGCTGAAGTCGAATTTTAACTAACAATTCTGAAAATGCCACTTCTAGAAAGTTAGCATTTTCCTACTTTAGCCATTTGGTGCCTGCTGCCTGTCTCTGATTACATGTATGGGGTGGGTGACAGCTGGGCTTTGTGTATTCCACCTAGACAGCCACACATAATGGGAGATTAGCTGTGATTTGATAGGCCATCCTGGCTGGGTGAGAGTGAGGAGCTGGACCCAGCCTCACTTACACCTGAATAGGCTGTGTCCTGTTCCCACACAAAGGGCTGCATACCGCCCTGTAGTGAGTCTGGAGCCAGGGCCGGAAGGCCAGGACCCTCGCAAACTTCAAAGGCCTGTCTTTGAAGTCTCTTCCACTCCAAGGCACAACTGGGTATAAGTACTGGACCTCAGACACCAACACTTCAGTACACCTCCGGACCTGTGGATACTCGGCCAGGCAGAAGGATTGCTGTTGTGCTGATAGGACTGTCACTCTGCTGGACTGCCACTCTGAAGGTGGTGCTGCCTTGCTGTGCTGACCTGCTGCTCTTGTGCCTGGGAAAGGAAGACCTAGACCTGGAACCCATCCTGAACCCAGGACCCCAGAGGAACTCAAAGAGCTAGTCTGCTTGCCTCCTGATCTGAGCCCCAGGGATAAAACAAGCTCCCCACAAATAAAGGACCTGCCTTCAACAAGCTCCTGACCCCCAAGAGGCACCTCTCAGGTCTCCATGGAAGGGGTCTTTTTTTTCTTTAGTCAAGCTTTTGGGTTCTTCGCTAACAGGCCCGTTCGCACCGGAAAGACCCCTCTGTGAGAGAATCAGTGCGAGCCACGACAAGTTCATCTCTTCACAAAGCAAGTATCCTCTGCGGGTGTGCATCATCACTACGAGGCCACAGCCCATCCACCTGCAATGCCAGCCATGCTCTTAGCACCCTGCGAACCATCACCAGCAACACTCTCTTTGCTCCCGGCAAACTTCTATCCTTCAAGTTGATCTCTTGACACAAAACTTCAGAAGGTAAAACTTCAGCTGGACTAACCTGGGACTGTATCCTACTAGTGTGCCATCGCTGTTGGCCTGAATGTTTGGATTTGACCCAGTCCAGCGTGACCAGAAAACCCGATTGGTGCTTTATGCTTCTAAGCGCTATTTTACAGTTTATTCTTTAAAAATTCATAAGGCTGGGTCTACTTATTGGATTGTTGTCAATTGGTCTTATTTTATTTCTGAAATTATATTCTATTTTTCTAACACGGTGTGGAGTATTTCTATGTGGCGTTTTCTCTGTTTTACTGTTTGAAGTGTTGCACAAATACTTTACACATTGCCTCTAAAGTTAAGCCTCACTTCTCTGGGTGAGCACAGGTTAATGTGGGGTGTGCTTGTGCCTTACCCTGACTAGGATTGTGGTTACTGCTTGACCAGAGCTTATACCCTAGGAACCCAATTTCTAATACACCCCTATTGACCCTCTCTTTCCTCCCTGTACCCTTTCAGATGTAGGATACAGCAGGAGTATCTGATTCCATCATGCTGTTTTTTTTGGACATTAGTTATATTATTGTCATAGGTAGGTTCTTACATTATACTTATGTTACAGTATAATACCTCATAACTGTATATTATTCCTCTTATGAAATATATCAATAAGATAGTTCCAACAAAACAGCGAATAGTTAGTTTAATTTGTATTTGCTACTATTCTGATGAAATTGAGTTTGATGATTTATTGGGAAAAGTCATCTAAAGAGTCTATATATGGGCAGGGCCATTAGAAATATGGAATACTGTGGCCTTTTCCTCAATTATGTATTTGCTTGATTTGCCATGGAATCCATCATCTGCTGTATAATTTGCCTTTTTTTAACAACATAATTTACATTTGCTTCTTGCTCAAAATTATCAAAAGTTACTAAAATGCATCAACACCCGTTGAAGGCCTTTGCCACAGTTTGACTGGTCTCCTTTCAGTTGTTTATTGCTGTGCTTGAATGTTAAACTGGTACTAATGAGATGAAACCTTTGCCCAGATAGTTTTATCTTGTATAACAATGACAGCATACTGAAGTAATACTCAGCAGCGGATCCTCCGCTAAGTTTAGGAGCGCCGCTCCACTGTGGGAAAAGGAAAAAAAAGAAAAATACAATGATAATAACGCAATGTTATTATCATTTTATTTTTCTACTGAGGAAGGTTTACGGTGCGGGGCTGGGCTGTCGTCACAGCCAGCAGGGGAGGAGGGGTTGGGGCACTTATGTACGCATGACGGTTTGGCCGGCCGTCTTGGGCCGGCCAAACAGTCATGCGCACTTTGCATGTTCTCCACCGGCTGTATTGTACAACCTAGATGGAGAACATGCGCAGGCTCATAGTCCTTGTCTGGGCACAGAACACATCACTCAGACCAATCGTGACGCTGCTGTCATGGTGACAGCAGCATCGTAATTGACTTAGGGGAGCCTGTGTGTGCTTCATGCTTCCGGCAGGAACAGAAGAGGATGGAGACGAGGCAGCGGCCGGCAGCCAGGTAGGTCACTTTATTGATATTCTACCCTCCCGCCCCATTTTATTGATTTTCTACCCCCGCCCACTCCCTTGAAACTTTTCGCTAGCAGCCGCTACTTGTAATGCTATCACAAAAGGTGTCTCTTTGCCCCACATCATTTTCCTTTACTTGCTGTATAATTTAAGCAACTCTGCCACATAACACATAACTAGGTCTACCTAAGCCACCTAATTCAAGTGGTCATGCAAATGTGAGTGTTGAATTAAAACATTCTTTCAACTGCTAAGGAACATAACATTTCCTTCATTCATGAACTTGACAAAGCAAGACCTTCTCATCCTTAACTAAAGAAAATGGTACAGAGCGTACTGAGAGAGAGTGGCTGTGCTTCCAAAGATAGGCATAGATTGAGGTAACGTGACCTCCACAGACCCACGTTCTCCCATTTTTTCCTTTCCATTTTGTAGAAAGTGAGCGCCGCATAAGAGAGGGCCTTTAATGGGCAGGTCTTGTCTTGCATACATAAACAACTGAATTTGTTCTTTACAAATTAAGATCGTACGGCCCATGAAATTAACAGTTAACATTTGTATTGCCCTCCCACAGGTCGATGTCAAGGACACCGTGGAGGCCCTGGTAGAAGTTCTGCTGCAAGAAGCTGACAGCGAGCTAGAAAAAGTTCGTGCCATCTGGAAATGGATCTGCCATCACATAGGTAGGGAGCGGGGCCTCAGCTCCTGCATCACTGAAACATTCTCTATTGGTTAAATCTTAAATGTCTAGCTGATAGGCCTTTAAATGCACCCCACCCATCCAGGCTCCACGCCCTTATCTTGTTACTCCAATACGTGAAACGTTTAACCTTTTTTTTTAAATTCATTCTTTCGAGAGAAGAATTGGAGACTTATTTACAAGCCCCTTGCGCCACCGTTGCGTCACTTTTTAGGTCTCACCTGAGCCAGCGCATGCGCTGCTCTGACGAGACATTTAGTAGCTGCTTTTAAAAGTGCTACCTTGCAGGCCACCAGCTTACTATTACGCGCACAAGCGTACACGACGTGAATAGCTGCCATCAGTCTATCGACGGGCGCGTGACTCCCCTCCCCTACCCCCTCCCTTCTCCCACTCCCTCCTCGTCAGCTTCATGCTAATCGCGCCACCTGCGCTTTACTTTTAACATTAATAGTGAAGCGTGGGTGCCGCGATTATAGCAAAAGTAAAGAAATAGAAAAAACCTTCTATTTCTTTACTTTTGCTATAATCGCGGCACCCACGCTTTACTTTTAACATTAAAAGTGAAGCACTCTTGTTTTATTTGATACTTTCTCCTTGAATTTGGTAATCCATTTAACTTGGCACACTAGTCAACTGCCTAGTTAGCTAAATGGGCTATACGGCATTTGACATAGTACACACATGGCTCTACCAAATGCAGAAGTGATATGTGTGCAATTACGCTAGGTTTGATCCACGTGACTCATGCAATTTCCACAGAGAAATAGGGCAATACACTTTTGTACAATACCCTCTTTTTGTGAAAGGAAACCCCCTCTAGAAGCTTGAAAGTAGTTAAGGGGGAAAAGATCATGTCAGCACAATACTGCTGGTCACATACAACGTAGTCTTCTGTTTCACAGATATTTCAACAGAGGAAATGGGTGTATTAGAACTTGCCTAATTTACAGGTTTTTCTGAGTCAGCGACAGTGGTTTCTTTGACTGACTCTGAAGGAACAAGCTTTAACCAGCCCTTTATACCAGCTTCAGTAATACAGATTTCAAAGCCAACAAGCATTTGCAATGCAATAGGTCTCGCAGTTACAAGAGTTTCAGCTATTGGCATTGTAAATAACAATTCCTTTTATTTATATTTTCAAAACAAAAACAAAAATAAAAGGCAGTATTATTTGCAATGTCAGTAGCTTAAACTCGCGTAAATGCAGGACCTATTGCATTGCAAATGCTTGTTAATGTATTTGTCTGCTAGAACACCATCTTGTGACAACTTTATAGCACATCCTTGTACAACAGTTGCTATTAAGTGAAGTGCATTGGCGCAGTGGACATTAAGTACAGCTGACCAATCCCTCGTGGCACAGCACTCAGGATTCAGTCTTTGAGAGGATTGCTCGAAATTAAATGTCATACATACTTTGATCACGTCACTAATTGCCCAGTTACGTTTCCAGTGTTTGCTTTGCCTATTGATGGACTCCATTTGTATAGAGTCCTGTCATCCCAAGGGCTCTCACTAAGGTATCGATCAGTTGCCATTTACGTTGTGCGACCCTGTTACATCTTTCATCACACATTCATTTAATATTCCAGTAATGTTTCATTGAAGCACGCAAACTGGGAGTCTGCTTTAGCAACTGTAAGTGCGCTGTATGTTTTTTTTCATTAATAGTGGAATGTAATCGGAGCCGCTGTGGTTCCTGGAGGGACGAGATGGCTGCCGTGATCGCCGCGGACAGCGGAGCACCCGGCGAAAGAGAGACTAGGTGGCCCTTCAGAGGTGAGCGGCCGGTGTTCGGGCGGAGTGTTGGAGGGAGAGTTTAGATCTTCCCTTCCCTGCCTGGCAATTTACCTGCAGTGCGGCTCCTCGCTGTAAGCTGCCCTGAGCCAATACTAGACAATAGACGGGCGGCCGCGGGGCAGAGCTGCTGATTCTGCTGGGCGGTGCTCTATTATTCTCGACGGCCATATCGGGCCGCGGTGTGACTGAGGCCAAGCCCGAGCTGCATCAGACGCTTGGGGCTGGATCTGCTCCATGTGTGGCCAACTGCGGCTTGCTCTAGATAGGGCCTACACCTAGAAGTGGTCACAGACTGGTGCAGGCATACATATATTTACACAAAATTAAAAAAAAAAACAAGAAGTCAGTTTTAAAGAAGCGCGCGAAATCGGGTTAATTAATTCAAACAAGCAGGAAGGGGGTGGCAAATGGTGTGCACTTTCCCGACCGCTTTGATGTCCACAGTGGCCGCGCGGCTCACTGAGGACATCAGAGCGGCCGGGAAAGTGATCAGGCAGTGTTTTTCAGGCTGCTAAATGGTGCGCGCGCCCGGCACACATGCACTGTATTTGGAGGCCTGAAAAGCACTAGTTTGCACTTCCAGATCCCCCTTTTACAAAAGCTCTCGCGAGAGCAGCGCTAAAGCGCTGGCTCAGGCGAGACCTAAAAAGGCCTAACCTTGTGACTGTTTACATAGCTAGACTTCAGCGGAGAAAGTAAGTGTCAACAGGTTCCCCTTCCAGCAAACTCAAACCTCACGAGATTTCTTTTCTGATCTACTGAGTAAGTGGAAAGGGGGGCAATGTTGTCTTTTCAATTAAATAACCAATGAAAGTAAGGGATCTATGAAAGGCTAAAGTTTTTGAAAAAATGCAATCGAGACATTTTCCCCATAAAATCCACCTGTATGGAATGCCAGCACTTCTCACTAGTTTGTTTAATGGTGGGCACATTTTCTGCAATACATGCAGGAAGTCTGTCAGAAAATCCATGAAGGCTCATTTCACACAAATGCGACGAGAAATTAGCAGCTTTTCGCAGTCTCGCTACAGACACCATAGCAGTCTGTCGCTGGCAGCGTCTTACAGGGTTGCTTTGGATGGACTGCTTGCTCATGATTAGATAACTTTAATGGCCAATGGAAGCATCTGTGCGGGTGCATTTGGGCAGGCCAAACAAATTTTGAGTAAATTGGTTTCCCATATTTGGTTCGACTTGAAACCTGCTTTCCACTAGTTAGACAAGCATTGGCATAGCCAATAGGTCTCGCTCTTGGGACATTATAAGTATTTAGTTATGCAGCACAATATCCTTTGTGCAACAACAGCAACTGTTGCATGGCTAAGCACTTATAAGGTCCCAAAGGCGAGACCTATTGGCTATACCAATGCTTGTTATCACATAAAATGACTCACCGGTGGCGGCAGGGGCTTGTAAATAAGCCCCTTAATTTGCACGAAACAATTGGATCAGAGAGAGCCCTCTCAAAACGGCGCAGAGGTGAGGCGTTTCTTTCTATAAAAGTTAAACCAGGTATTTGAAAAGCAACCTACTACATGTGGTGTTTCTGGGCCCTTTTCAAAACGAATAATGTGCATATAAGTAGATATAGTTTGCTTTTCACGTAGTTATGCAAAGCTATTTTCCATTTGCGTGCCTCTATTAGCTTTTCATGAGTACGCCTTGCAGCCCTAGTCCATTTTTATGTGGATTTTCCACCATGGAAAATTTGTCTTTTTTTTCAGGCAGAGTAAGGTGAAACAATAAATTTGCAATTTATAGGTTTTTCCATTTTCTCTATGGGCAAAGTAACGTTTTCTCCATATAAACCTCTTCCACTGCTCTGCCATGAAAATTCTGGTGATGCTGACCCTTCCCCTTACCATGTTGCTAGCACATATAAGCTAACTTTTTTTGTAGACGTTTACAAGAGTTGCTGGTGGAAAATTATGTGAAGAACTTTTGTGATTCCATAAGATTTAGCGTGGCCAATATAATTTGCCAATCATTTTGCCTTATTTCCCTTCCCTATTCCTGCAACTTAACTCAAAGTGTAAATTCGTCTACATTATTGTTTTATTCTGACGAGAAACAGGCAGTATTTTTGCCTCCTCTGACCTTAGTTTACTGTACTCTGTCCAGTGGTAACCCCGTGGTCTACCTCTGATTCCAGTTATTTTTAATACATATGTTATGCCACTGACTCATTTCAGTAGCTCCTAGGACTTCACATTCCACACATATATTGTCAGTAGCAAAACGGTGTTGAGCCTACAAGGGTCTTCTAACAACAGGCAAACACTGCACGGCAGATGGCCAGAAGTGCTCTAAAAAAAAAAAGTAGCAATTAACAGGAGTACAGCCTGTTAACCCAGGTACGCCGGGCGTCGTATGCAACAAAGAACAATGTCTCAACTGGAGAATATTAGGAGAGGACAATTTAAAGGCAGTGAAATCAATCACATGTGGGGAGGGGAACAAAAGAGGGGAGACAGCGTGAACGGCGAGATAGGATAAGATTTAAAGTGGTCAAAAAACAATGCAAGTTTATATACAAAATGTCTGTACAAAATTATTCAGGTAATTGAATTGACCACAAGAGTGCCTGAATTCTAGGCTGTGTAGTCGACGGCGTTTCAACCTGGATGATTTCAGGTCATCATCAGGACAATAGGTCATTAAATTGAAGGTAGTGTTCTATGGAGAAGGGGGGGAGAGAAAGAGGGGTCAGAATCAGAGTGGTCCCGGGGGACAAGGACAACTAGAGTGAATAATTGATGAAAGGAGTAAAATGACCTAGTAGAAAGCAGTTGGTAGGGCGTCATGTGTGGTACTAGATCTTTAAATTGTAGAAGGCACTGTGTTAATCTGTGGGCGGAGAGGAATATCAGAGGAAATAGTACAAGAAATGTGGGAATGGGCAGTGGGTAAAAGAAGTGGTAGAATAATTACCCGGTACAAAGTCTGATGGAACGCGTTGGCGGAGGGCCAATAGCGTTTTAACGAATTGGGGGCGTTTGTCCAAAAAGGCCTGGGAGCTGGGCACGTGGGGAGGAGGAAGGGAGTAGTTGATTTTGCAAGACACGAGCAGTGACGATTAGTAAAGAGCAGCCCCTACGGGGGAAAGGACAATCAAAGCTGACGAGGGCAAAGGGTGGTGGGAACTTACTGCAAAAACACGTACCAGGAGAGGAGAATAAATTCCGGCAGCATGAGAGGAGCAAAACCATTGCATTTCATCGGACTTTGACAATTTATAAAATTAAGAGCCGTCTAAATTTTAATAACTGACTAACTGTGCCTATACATCATTTAGGAAATTATGTAGTTGACTCAAGAATGATTTTTTTAAATCGCTTTTATGGCTGTGTCAGTCATTTTAGCTGTAATTTATTTTCAGTCATGAATTAATTGTGATAGTTTAATTTGCATTGTGTTGACTTTACTGATTACCCACATCAAATACAAAAAATGTGTATACTGGGGAATTGTTAAATTTGAAGTGCTATTGACTAGGGTTTGTAATAGGTACTTTTAATATTTATTTCCCAGTAGATTTTTTGGTCAGAAAAATATTTTAATTTATAGACTTTTATGATCTATGCTTTTTAACTAGATCGAATAAAGTAGTTTTGATGATGATGAATATAACCAAATTGTTAGTTTTGTGTCGGCCAAATATTCTGTGGAATTCCTTTTTCTGGTCCCCTAACATAGATGGCTTCTCACGACCCACCAATACCTTTCAAAACCAGGGATCCCTGGTTGGTCAGGAATTCCCCATAGTCCTGCGTGAATGAAGGGCTGTGGTTTGCTTTGATTCTGTATATCTAATCTAATCAGGAAGTTACCTACCCTTATATTCATACCATGAGAAATACTAGTGGTAACTTCCATAACACACAATTGGTGACCTCACCCCCCACCTTCCCCTCCCACCCTCCAAAGATCTTAACCACAACCTTCAGGTGTATTTTTTTTAGGTTTTGTTTGGGAGTTGTGCAAACAATATTAGAATGAGCAATGTCAAGTCAAGTCAAAAATGTATTTATTGCACAGTTAGAATGAGCAATGACTCTTTCAATCTGTAACATAAATATTGTCAAGTGTAAACTCCACCATAGAAGCTCGCTGTTGCTCTTTTGGAGTTGAGAACTGCAGTATTTGTCAGAAAGAATGTATATGATTGTTATTTGTTCCATGGCGCTGTACCCTGCCCGCTGCGGCGTCTTGCTGCTGGTTCTGGGGTGGAACGATCTCCCACAGATACCTTCTACTGTGGTGGCAGGCCCCTGAGAGAGGAGGAGTGACACTCTACAAAAGCGCACTGCAAGTCCCAGAACGTGGGTTCCACGGCACAGTTTCCTGCCCGCTGCTGTATCTTGCTGCCGGTTCTGGGGTGGGGCTCATCCTGCAAATACCTTCTTCTCTGGACGTGGGCCCCTGGGCGAGGAGGAGTGATGTGCTACAAAAGTGCACTGTAAGTCCCCCAATGCAGGTTCCACAGTGCTGTTCCCTGCCCACTGCTAGGTCTTGCTGCCGATTCTGGGGTGAAACTGTCCCCCAGGTACCTTCTCCTGTGGAGGCGGGCCCCTGGGTGAGGAGTAGTGACGCACTACAAAAGCGCACTGCACGTCCCGTAAGACAGGACACACCTGAGCGCTTGCGCAGACCAACATGGGCCCCTCATCACTGTAAGGGACTGGGCTGGGCCACCTGCCGTGGTCCCATTGATTAACATATTTACAAGTACCATCTGGGACCAACTTTCTACCCTAAGGTTCTGTGGTGACAGATAACTTTTATCCTTGCTGCCTTATTTTTCTCTTGCTGTTGATCCGGCTTGTTTCACAGTTCCTCTACTTGTGTAATGGGGAAGAGGAAAGCAGCCCCTCGTGTATTACACCTGCTCATACATCTATAGACAGCTTCCTAATGAGGGCTGTGGATGGGATTTCAAAGGAGATTGATCTGGCCAAACATAAGCTCTCTGTGGAAGCCCGCCCCTCCATAAAGCAGAGTAGAAGGCGCAGTAAAAGGCAAAATAAGTTTATTTAAGACACAGAGCTACAGAGACTCCATCCAGTAGCCAGCTGAGGCTAACTGACACAACAACCAATTCCAACCCACTATCCTGGCAACCATCCCCACATACCAGAACATGGAGGTTGAGAACAACATGGAGGTTAAGGACATCACCCTCTCTCTGACCTCGGAGGGTTTGTGTAGCTCTCTCCCAGCTTTGGCCACCTTACCAGCTGAAGACCCTGATACTAAGCAAGCATGTGGAAGTCTTGAGGCCTGCGTTCATGCAGTCTCTCCATCCAGGTCCTGATGCCTCTGGGGAGGCAGAAAAGGTTGACACTGATAGGGGATGATTCTGACATACCTTCGCCCCCCCCCCTTTGCTCGTGCGGCCAAAATATATAAATGCCTGGGTAATCCTAGGCAGACCCACTCAAAAACAAAAAGCAGTCTGCCCCGATTATTAGTGTCCCAAACTTTGGTGTGTCTCATTGGGACCCTTGGGATTGTGCTTGCGGCGGAAGGTGACTTACTAGATATTGTTATGCTCATTAATTGAATGTCTCTCTGCTGTTGAGGCCCTGTTATCATTTGTAAGCAACACACCAAAGGAGCAGTCCAGCGCAGCCAAGGTTGAACAACTACACTCTGCCTCAATGGGCCATGCAAAAAAGACCAGTGCTCATGGGCAAGGTCATGATGAAGTTGTTACTGGGGCTGGACTCGTTCCACCTTTCAAGTTTCCCTCCCCTCCTCCTGACCCAACTTTAGCCATGAAAGGACCAGAAGCAAGGGATGGGGGCTCATTGACGAAAGTTGGACTGAAGCCTTGTCAGTCTATTCTTCCTGTGACTAACCAACTCCTGCCTCCTGCCCTATGTGGCTATCCTCGCTAACGTTCCTAGTCTTGTGATTGGGGTGCATGAGGACACTTTGGACATTAAAAATAAGACAATACATTAGATTTCCAAACGTGTTGGTTCTCCTCGTAACCTCTATGAGGAAATCATTTTGTGAGGAGGGTGGGGGGAGGTCGGGATTGGGACACTGCACCGCTGCTTCCAGGGGGACTGCATTATTAGTAGTAGTTATGGATATTTTCTTTCAGGCAAGTCTAGGTTTGTCGTACACCGGTCCAATAAAGATTCTTCCTTTGGTGTTTTACAACAGACACGCAGTGCCTTCACTCACAGTGGGGGGTGGTAAGCAATCTATCATTTTGTATCACCAGGGCTGTGTTCTTTGAGGGAATAAGTATGCCGCCCTATGCAAGCCAGAGGATATTTGATTTGTAAAACGCAATAGGCCTGCTTGTGTTTCCTGTAAGGCTACCATTGGGGGGGGGGGGTATGGATGCAGCCAGAGTAACGCATTATCCACCTTCTTTTAAACCAATTAACACCCCCCCCCCAAAGTGCCCCTGGCCTGCCCACCTACTTCTCATCTGGCTGTAGTTGACACGTTTTGCCAGCTGTTTTAAGTATCGAGTGTAACTGGGCCTTACCTCCTAGTCTAAATGCCTTGAACCTCAGTTTGAGTGAGCACGTGCTGTCTTCATGTGCCCTTGTAAGGAATGATGGTCTACCACTTAAATTCCTTAGTTGGAATATTACGGGTGTTCACTCTAAACTATGTAATGGTGAATGGGTTAACTTAATTAAGGGGGTTGACATTGTTTTCCTTCAGGAGACATGGTTACGTGAAGATATTGCCCTCAGTTTTTACACACTCTTTTACTGTCCCACAGCCTGGACAGTGCTATTCAGCCCATGCCTCGGCTATTACACCCACCTATATTTGGAGAGGGGGAGGCTTAGTAATAGATTATATGTTCCTCACTCTAAGTTTGCACCACCTGTTAGCTGTGGGGAGGGTGATTCCTACATTATACAGCCACCATAACCCCTTATCTTTCTCCATGGCAACAAGGTAACTAGTACAAAAGGTGGTAATCAGCCCCTGGCAATTAAAGATGAAGGACTGCGCTTAGTCTGGCGCTTTACTGACATGAGTAAAGTGATGACCCATCTGGTCAGGGAATGTACTGCTCTAATGTCAGGCCGCTCATCACAGGCTTTGGAGCCCTCTATTACCTTTACCAATTTTAGTGCCCTTACTACCCACATTCAAAGTTTTTTGTGTAAGCCTGTTTGCACCACTATGAGGAAGGAGAAGTCTTGGTTTAATAGGGCAAGTGGAGCTGCAAGGGATAAGTTGTATCTTGCACTGGACAGTAATCCAAGGAATCAGGGGTTCATTAGCGTCTGTAGGAAAGAATACAAGTAAGCCTTAAAAATAAGAAAGGCTGAGCTGGGGGTTGAAAAGTGGGAAAACCTAGTGCTTGCTTGTCAAGCTATGGATACCCAAGCATTTTGGAAATCAGCTGGGGATGCTTTCACCCTGAGGGGTTCCTCTGACATTGTAACTACCCACATCAGTCCCTACTTCTCTCTCCCTCAGAACATCACTGCGGTGTATCTCAAGGCTCATCTCTCAGCCCAACCCTCTTCAACGTATAAATGACACCCCTGGCCAACATTGTCAGGAGCCACGGACTCAAAATCACCTCCTATGCTAACAACACCCAACTCATCCTCACCCTGACAAACGAACATCAAAGACAGGTTCCAAAGATGCATGAAGGATGTGGCCATGTGCATGAACAACAATTGTTTAAAACTCAACACACACAAGACAGACGTTCTTATCCTAGGGAAAGGTAAGGAGATCCTATGGAATAACGAACGGTGGCCATTTCAGCATGGCCCTACCTCCAAACTCACCGTACACGCCAGCAACCTCCGCATCATCTCAACAGCCAACTATCCATGAAGAAGCGGGTCAGCTCCATCTCCTCCACATGCTTACTCACCATCCAAATGCTCAGGAAGGTCTACAGATGGCTCCCACCCAACACCAAGCAAACTGTCATGCAAGCTCTTCTCACTAGGAGACTCGATTAGGAATCACTGCCCAACTCTTGAGAAAACTCCAGACCATCCAGAACACAGCAGCCAGACTCATCCTCGACCTCCCCAAACAGACTCACATTACTCCCCACCTCAGGAAACTCCATTGGCCACCAGTTGCTAAAAGATGCCAGTTCAAGCTGCTCACCCATGCTTACAAGGCACTACACAATGAAAGACTAGCGTACCACAACAAATGAGTAAATTTCCACCAACCCACCAGAGAACTCCATTCCAGATCCCTCTCCCTGGCAGCTACCCAGTGTTTCCGCCCGGTGAACAGCAGAGGCTGCTCCTTCTCCCACTTGGCTGCTAAGACCTGAAACACCCATGCCTGCACCTCAGAGCAGCACAGTTCAGGAAGGACCTCAAGACCTGGATCTTCAACCAACAGGAACAGGCAGCGTAATCACGTAGCAGGACCCTACAGCGTCTCAAGACCCTCACAGTTGAAGCAGCTACACTATACAAATACTGATTGATTGATGAGTGATTGAATGATAGATTTATGTATTGAGCACTTTAGCAATACTTATTTATCTAACATCAGCAATGATGTTGATGGGCTGATCGATGTCATTGGCCAATTCCTTAACTGAGGAAGAGGTCCTTACCACCATCCAAAATAGCCCTGATAAAAAAGACCCTGGACCAGATGGGGTACCTGTGGACCTATTTAAGGTAAATCCAGGTTTTGGGCCCCTTTACTTGCTAATGTTTTTAACTCTGTGTGTAAGACTGGTATAACTGAGTCCTGGTGGAATCGGTCATTGTTCCATTTTCTTAGAAGGGTACCATCCATAACTCTGCATGCAATCGACCCATCTCCCTCCTCGACTTAGTCATGAAAATAATTAGGCACATTGTTCTAGATCACCTTTTGTACTGGATTTCATGTAATAACTTAATTTCCCCAGTATAGTTTGGTTTTCAGAAAAGGTTTAGGAACCATAGAGCAATACTTAAATCTACAGTTATTAGTAGCAAATTACAAAGTGGCCAAGAGTTCTTCCCTTCAGTTTGGCAATTATGGATTTATCCAGCTCCTTTGATTGTGTTAACTGATCAAAATTGTTGGGTATTTGAACATCCATGAGCTTGGAGGAAGACCTTGTTGCCTTTTTTGATGACATCTCCATTATGTCCTGCAATCTACTGTCAGATATGGCAATAATATTGCGTGCACTTCGACATTCCCTGTCAATCATCAGCTTTGAGCTGTTTGTTTATTGGTCATTTTTAAACTGTTGTTAGAGCCTGTGTGGCTTGAGTGGTTGTTTAATTTCTGCTTGTGTAGTTTTAACCTAGAATTTTTTTTTTTCTGGTTCTTTTGTTTTACTTGTCTACTTCTTGGAACCTCCTTGTTGTTCTAACCCACTCGCCCATGCCCTCCCCCTTCCCTGCCTGCCCATCCCACCTCCTAGGGCTACTTAATGGAGGCCACTGGGTGGCCAAGCGCTAGCGGACTGAAGGCATGCCAAAGAGCAGCCTGTCTATGCCTGTCCGCACTAGGACTGCGCCCAGCACCAGGAACCCTGGCCCTTCAGCCCACACCGACACTCCTCAGATGAAATCCAAAACCTCAAGCCCAAGACTCGAGATAACAACTTTGGCAGCACCTCGCCACACTTCATGGAAGAAACTTTCACCTGCCTCCACTGCCGCTTCTCCTGCGACATAACACCCACAACCCCCTGAAGGAAGTGACTCAATTAGGGCCACCCCGGTCACTTTCGACTTCCTGGAGCCTTCCACTAATGAAGAGTCGATGACGCAGTACAGAATACAAGCAAACTAGTTTATTCATATAATACGCTGTAGTGGAGTCCAATCGGACCAGCCTCCTATGATGGCTGATGAGGGACTGCCTCTAGTAAGCATAAAGTTACATTATGTATATTGCAGAGCCCACAAAGACCCGCCTACTATGGAAAAACACTGGTAGCTGTTGTAATACAATGGGGGTACAGAGCAGAAGTTTAAATTCCTCAGCCTGGTATGAGCTATCTACTGCTCAAGGTCGTCTAGCTTATCCTCTCCACTAGACAGGTGGGAGAAGACCTCTATGTAACAGAAAAGGCATGTGCTAATGAGCAAGTTTCAACATTAGAGAAACTAAACTTACCAAGGACTATTTCTCGTAAATGAGCAAGTAACAGTTTTGATTATAATACAAAATGACATCCTTGAGAACTAAAATAGTGGCACAGTTGTCAATCTAACAAATGCAACATCTGCATTTACTAATTGCGTATACATACAGTATGCACATAGAATGATTTAGCTATATAATGCTAACACAATGCTAAAAAAATAAAAAATAATAATGTTGAGTAAAATACGAGTCATATATGGCAATTTATGTTTCAATTCTAACAGACCATCCTTATAGCATTATATGCTAAATACGGACACCTTTATTCTTGCTATCAGGTAAGGGTCATTACAATTCTAATAGTGAAGAGAGAAATATAGCCATTCAAACAATAATATGTCAGGTACGAATATGTATGTATGCATAACCATCGTAAAGATGAAAATGACACTAATCATTAGCAGTGCAAGTAACATCAGGAGTAGGATGTGCGAGAGAAGTAGTTGAACCAAAAACCCCTTCATCCAACTGAATGAGGGTATCAAGCTTTTTTTGGAGCATTATAGTGGCATTTGTATAATGAACCAAAATCCTTATGGGAGTGAGATAAGTAGCACAGTATGAGCAGCATAAGGGAAGACACTGAATCAAGACACAGCAACAAATTAAAAGGACAATGAAATATATCACTTTTTCTAGAATCCAACCCCAACCACCAAATAAGGACCAGCTCCAATTACCACTCTCCATCCCTCTAACATTTTCCAAAATATCTAGAATATTCTTTTCCATATTCATGATACCGACCAAACGCTGCTCTCCTATTATTGCACATGCAACACCATTCTTAGCTAGAATAAAGTCAACCGCATATCTCGTTTGTTTGGAGTATATGCGCATACTTTCCAGTTGTGTGTCCCCTAAAGCTGCCACAGTAGATTTAAATAAAATTTGCAACTTACACCCAAAATACTCTCTAGCTCTTTTACCCCTGGCCATGGCAGTGGCACCGAATGTAATGATAGAGGAAAGGAAATATCCAAAAGTAATGCCATTACTTTAATTATTAACTTCCAAATCGGTAACGCCCTCACAAAATTCCTTGGTCAGTGTTCTTTTTACCCATCTTATATATGGTTTGCTATACCTGCAAGGTACCCCAAGAGGCAAAACCATTCCCAAGCCCACGTCATCTGTATCATTGTACATACTAGAATACGTACCGTTTGATAAAAAATAAAAACCTGGTTGTGCATAGAGCGGACCTTGATAATCTAACGGAGCATATCTAGTATTTCTTCGTAAAAGCATTTCATTTTTGTACACTACTTCTGCAGAACAATTTAGATACAAGTAAGCATCAGTACTATTTATTACAGGGCAACATGCAGGATAAATACCTGCCTCTTGAGTGACAGTCAAATAATGGTAGTGCCAACCTGTCAGGGTGATATTTCTTTTACCAAGGTACAAATCACCACAATACATTTCGGGCATGCACCCTGGGTACTCTGTCCCCCTCGGCTTTCTATAATATAAGCAAGGTCCAGGATATCCCAGGCCGAATTCACCTTTTGCCTCTACGAAATGGGGAGGGTGAACAAATGTATGATTCGCCAATGATAAGGGATAAGCAGTCCATAAACTTGTAACAGAATCAGTGGGATATCAAGCTGTATTATCTCCAAAGAATTTCCGGTGTGTGTCTAAGAAAACACTGATATGCATCGTTGTTTTACTATGATCTGAGGAAACTGTCTGATATAAAACACTGCTTAGTAGCATGTGGAGCAGAAGGTGAATGTCACAAGTAGGTGTAAAAATTCGATCATGGTTCCTCAAGGTGATGTTGTATAAAAAGAGAAAGTAATCTCTGACATGATTCCGGGAGTATGTCCCAATCAATGCAAGTGGTCAGCGTAAATGTGAAAGTTCTGTAGCACGGAGAGTACTCCGATGGGTATCTAATATCGAGTGCACTCTTTTTTTTTTGCGTGCACTCGATGTCAGATACCCACTTACCCAGTTACTCCTACTTGTGACATTCACCTTCTGCTCCACATGCTACTAAGCAGAATATATACTGTTGATGCCCTGAGGAAGTCTTTTGGGTTATCTGCCCTCTGACGAAACACGTGTTGGCTGCAAACATCTTTGAGCAATTTGCTACTACGATCTATTACCTAATATCTACGACAACGGAGTTAATAAAGAAGATAATCCACATATTTACGGATGGAACTTTTTCTGTTATATACTGTTAAATTTCAGATTGATCACTGTTACTTTCGCTTGCTTGGGAATAATCTATTATCTGTGTACCTTATCTCCGGTTACTTTTGTAACAGAGGTTTTTGGGATTCAAAGTGGCTGTCTCCCGTTTGTTCCCTTGAGCATCCTGTTGATTTATTTCTTTTACTCTAATCAATATTGATTATGTGCAATACATAACCTAGCCATGGTCTGAAGTTTTTTTTTATATAAAACACATGACGAGGCAACTCCAGAACACTCCAACGCACAGAACAGCCCCCCTCCCACCAGGAAAAACAGCAATATGACTACAGTCCAAAACATTTTTTTCCTGAGCAACCATTCAAAACTGATTTGCCCTGGTCGCAGGCAACAAAAAACTGTTCATCTTCTACACGGGGACGACCAAAAAGATACATTTTCGCTATAGAATTACAAATGAAAACACCAGAGAAAGAGAAGTCATATAATGGAACCAACGGTGGAAAGGACACAAAAAGAAAAAGATAGAAAAACTGTGAGAGGATCAGGGTCGGTTACAAGCCTCCCTGGCAGGCTTCTATTGTTCAATCCTCAGTGGTGCTATTGAGCACTTTCACGGTGGAGCCACACTGTTGCAGCCCATCAGCAAATGATCACTGTTCTCAGGATAGGGCGCTCTCCCTCCCTGGAAGATACCCTCAACTTATCCTGTCCTGCGTCTTAGACAGTGCACCAATCTTCTGATTCCTAATCTAGTGGAAAAAACAGAAACAAGGGACATTTTCACTAATCTTATCCACTAAGTCCTCTCTGCTACACTCACTTCTCTTTTGGTGCACCATCCCTCCGTCGAGGACCCAAATCATACCTTTCTACTGTAGGTACTGTCTCATCACGAAGAAGGATCTGAAATTTGGGGGGGTGGTGGAGACCGAGACTTAGGCTCCTGCAGATCAGATGAAGAAGAAGCCTGTGCAGCCCTAATTTCTGGGGGAACTGCCGCTGTCAAAACTTCCTCGCTCTCTTCCTCCATCTGCGCCCAAGTCAGCTGGGCATCAGAAAAGGGAACAAAACATGGAACCTTCTAAGTTTCGTGGTCCCTTATCCCCTCTTGCACCCAATGATCATAGGGGAGGGGAAGCGGCACTCGCCGGCAGTGGGACATGTGGATACAATGCTTCCTGACATCCACTCTCACTGCCATCCTTGTCATGATGAGGACCAGATAGGACCCTTTCCACCTAGGCTCCAAGCTTTCTTGTCTCTGGAAGTTTTTTACAAGAATATAGTCACCAGGCTGTATGGTATGCCCGGGCCCCTCTGGTGCTGGAGGCAAAGCCTAATTGATCTGTTGGTGAATAGAACGCAGACTTTTAGTGAGATCATGTAAATAATCAGCTAACAGAGGATAATCAATTTCAGAAAACTTTTTTGGTCTAGGGACACCCCACACATTTGCGGGATGGCCAAAGACCACTGCATATGGCGATAATCCAATTCTATAATGGGCTGTCATTCTGGTGGACAATAGAGAAAGGGGTAATGCTTTTGGCCATTGTAACCCAGTACTTTCCTTAATCTTAGCCAATTTGAGCTTGAGAGTATCATTGTACTTCTCAACTCAACCCGCTGACTGAGGATGATTTGCTGCATGGAATTTTTGCTTGATGTGCAGACCATCGCACACCAATTGAATTACTTTTGCGTTAAAGTGACTTACATTGTCACTCCAAATCAAACGGGCAAACCGTAGCATGGGAAGAACTCCTTAATAAGAGCCTTCACCGTCGCCATGGCTGTGTTTTCTTTCGTTGGGTAAGCCTCAATTCTTTTGCTAAATGCAAAAACAACCACTAGTACATATTTCAAATTATTAACTTGTTGCATTCGATGTAATCCATCTGGAGTACCTCGAAAGGGAGAGAAGGTGGTGCAAAATTACCAGAAGGTGTAGGGGTACCTATTCCAGGATTGTGCTTCATGCAAATCATGCAATGTTTTACTAGGTGCGCAGCAACCTTTGGGATATTATCATTTTGCCACACATGATCCAATTATCTACATATCCCCTCAGCGCTAATATGAGTTGGACCATGTGCCATAGTAACTATAGGAAATACATAGGCATCGGGTAACATCCATCTCTGCTTCTTGGACTTGTCAGTCCAACACCCTTCGTCATCTAGACGCCCTGTACTTTCCTGACACACCTCCAACTCCTCAATTGGTGCTTCACTCTGTATTTCCCGAACACTCTCTAGCGAATTTTCAAACATGGTAACATCTGGTACCAATATAGCAGGTCCTGCCTCAAACATCCTTGTCATTTTTGACCTAGCTATCTGGTCTGCAAAAGCGTCTCCCCTCCCCACATCATCAGTAACTGCATTATGAGCACTACACTTCAAGGTCAAGAATTCTCTCTCTGCCCAGAGGCATTCGAAATTATGGGCAACCCCAAAGGCATACTGGCTGTCAGTATAAATATTGACAGTAAGGCCTTCCTCAATTCATATCCTGGCAAAAGAGCTATCAGCTCCGCAGCTTGCGCAGATTAGTAAGGAATACGTGAGGTCTCAACTAGAGTGCGCAGCGTAGTAATAGCATACACCACTGTAGTGGTGCCGTCTGACAATTTGAAACAAGAGCCGTCGACATATAGTTCCCCTTGAGGGTCAGATAAGGGAACATCAGTCAAGTCTACCCGTCCCTTCGTCTCCTCCTCAGTCCGAAATAGACAATCCTGGACATGTTTGTCCTCTTCTTCCGAAGGGAGGGGTAGTAACGTGGCTAGATTCAGAATGACACATCGTTTATTAGTAATATGAGGTGCAAATAAAGTTAATTCATAACCGGTTAGACGAGCACTGGTGCGGTGCAGTGTCTTTGTTTTGTTTAAAAGTACATCTACAGCATGAGGTACCATTACTGTGAGGTCATGATTGAGGACGAGCCCTGCTGTATAGGGACTGCCGCAACCCTTAAACAACTCGTATGGGCTTTGGCGACAGGGTCAAGCGTAGCAGAAAAATAAGCACACAGCCTCTGCTTACCTCTAAGGGCTTGTTTTAACACCGAAAGCGCACACCCAGCCGTTTTGTGTACCTACAACACAAAAGGCTTCTTATAATCAGGCGTACCAAGCACAGGAGCAGAGCAAAGCGCAACTTTTAATTGTTCATAAACATGCTGACATTCATGCATCCACGGCAAGGGTTCATGCACATCTTTAGTTGTTAGGCAAAGGAGGGGCTGTATTAATAAAGAATAAGCGGGTATCCAATGTCGACAATACGAGGTGATGCCTATGAAAGCACACACATCCCTCTGAGTCACAGTGACAGGCATCTTAACAATGGCATCAACTTGTTCAGGTGTTAGAATCCTACCCTCCTTTGACAGCAGGTGACCTAAATAGGTATCCTGCTGTTGACAATATTGGAAATTGGAAAGGGACATTTTATGTTGTTAATTCGCCAAATGGTTAAGCAATCATATCGTGGCCTCTCGACAACCCTCTTCGGTAGCGGAGGCTATCAAAATATCTTCCACGTACTGCAATAATGCATTACCTGCGTGAAGGGAGAGAGAGTCCAATTGACTTTTCCAAGCTTGACTACTGGGACTTTCTGCATACCCCTGAGGAGCTCAACATAATTGGAAACTTCTACCAGCCAAAGCAAATCCAAACAGATACCTGCAGTCTGGATAAATAGGAATACTAAAGAAAGCATTTTTTAAATCAATCACAGAAAAGAATTTAGCAGTAGAAGGAATCATCGTCAAGAGGGCAGTAATATCTGGTACCCCAGAGAACTGAGGAATTACTATCTTATTAATTTCCCCGAGATCAATCACAAAACGATATACATCAGGATGTGCATCAGGAGAATCAAAAGGTGCTTTCTTAAAAATAGGGAGAATGGGGCTATTACATACATTCGCTACTGTCTCCTCAACCACTCCTGATTTGATCAGGTCCTGTATAATCTGCATCAAAGCCTGCTCCCCTGCTTCGGATATTTTATACTGGGGAATGCGAGGGATCACAGTGTTCTCTTTGATCTTTATAGAAACTGGTGGTATCTGCAACAACCCCACATCTGTATCCCCCATGGCACACAATGAGGATGGCACGTTCTTAAACTCAACAGGAAGCGGCACATCCTTTGCCAAACATTGTTTTATGCTAACCACATTAGGTCCAAGAGTCATGTAAACATCATCCGGGAACAATAAATGGTAGCATGTAACTTATTCAACAAATGCAATCCTAATAAATTTTCCTCACAATTTGCCATTAACAAAAATTGAGAGTCCACAGTAAAAGGACCAAGAGTCAAAGCAAGAGGTTTGGAAATGGGGCTCACAACCTGAAAAGCCTAACAAAACATTATTATGGCCAGGCAAGACTACCAACGAGAAACAGAGCTATTCATTGCCACTGTATCCTCTAAAAATGTCTGTGCCGAACCATGCAAATCTGCTGTGACATAAGGACCACGCCGATATACAGGAATTTGAACTAGTCCCTTTCACTGTCTCTGGCTGTCCTAGCCATAGGACATCCCTGCAGCTTCATCCATATCATAATCATCATGATAATACTGCCTGCCCCGGGGGTCATCAAAATAGTTCTGATCAGAATGACCCCCTGAGGATGCACCTGCATGAACCTCATCCCCATCTACCTCATAACAGCCCCTCCCTCTCAAACATCGCCCCCTAGGAACCACAGGTTTTAGTAATAAACCTGGGCACTCACTTCGCCAATGTCCATCCTTTTTACAATACGCACACTGATTCGGCCCTAGGGGCGTACCACCTCTACCAGCACCCCGTGACCTTTGAACTGGACCAATGCCACCTCCCCTTCCGGACCTTCTTGAAACCTGCTGCAATAACTGTCAGGGACTGTCCGGGACTGTGTGGGGAACACAGTCAGGGACTTGGGCAAGGACTGGGAACTGGGTAGAAAACGTACACAGAAAGAGGAGTACAGCACTGCCCAGGATCATACAAGAAGTCAGAGGAAAAAAAGGGATTCAAAGGGGAAGCCTGCATGAAGGAACAAGATGGCTAAGACTCAGAGAGGTAGGGCACTCACAAGGCAATTTAGCATTCAGACTAGCTACAGCCAGGACGGATGTGCAAGACATATATATAATACAACATTAACAATAAAGGGGAGTGTGGGGTAAAGCACTCAGGAGCTCCACACGGTAAGACTGAAGCTCAGTAGGTTTCTCACTCACAATTGCTGTTACAGATACTGACTGCACATACCCACATATAGGATATGCATGCAAAGGCAGGGTCTGTGAAGCTTATACCTATGGTGATGTTATAAATGCAACTCAAAGACAATACTCACAGTGAACAAGAAACACCACATAGGCAGTCAGCTGTGCCCACGGATCCTGGCGATCAAACAGGAACACGCAAGGCAGTAACAGCAAGGGGGTAGAACTAAACTCAAGCACAATAGACAAGGAGCTAGCAAGGAGGAGTGCTTAACAGGAAAGGGGGGAAATCACAGGGCACACTTGGCAGAAAGCAGGTAACAAACATACAAGGCAACAGAAGCAAGACAGCAGAATAGACAGACAGCAAACTAGGAACTGGAACCAAGGAAATGGAAAGTAAGGCAGGGACTGGAAAAGGATATACAGAAGGGGAGGCTACAAGGGTTTACTAGAATAGTGCAGGTTAAGGAATCAATAAAACAAAGTAGCATAGGAGGCAGTGCTGGGGCAGGAACAGGAATTGATCTAAGGCTCAGGAGTCAAGGTAGCACTGCAGGCAGTGCTGGTTCAGGAACAGGGAATCACTAAATCTTCAGGAGTCAAGGTAGCACAGTAGGCAGTGCTGGTTCAGGAACACAGAATTGCTAAAGCCAGGAGTCAAGGTAGCACTGCAGGCAGTGCTGGTTCAAGGAAACAGGAAAATAGCTACTGCTCAGAAAACAAGGTAGCACTGAAGGCAGTGCTAATTCAGGTACAAGGATTAGCTATAGCTCAGGAACTCAGGAAACAAGGTAGAACTGCAGGCAGTGCTAATTCAGGTACAAGGAATAGCTATAGCTCAGGAATCAAGGAATAGGAAAAGCTCAGGGAGCACTGGAAACAAGGATCGTCTCACCGGTACACAGCTACAATGACCAACCCAGGCCTGAAGGGAGCTGGGGCTTAAAAGAGCTCACAGTAATCACATGCATCATGTGTGAGCAGGCTAGCAGCAGCCAGCTACAGGTAAGCTGAATTCTTCCACCCATCCTTGGCCTGCAGGGGTGGAGACAAAGCAGTGAGCAGGGAATTCTGGGTAATGGAGTTTCAGACATGAGCAGGATGGCTTCCACATTACCCGGCATGGATTGGGAATGGATATCAATTACCAAATAGTGTCCAAATGGCTGGAGGTCAGTATGTACATGAATGGGAGAGTTGGGAAGCTTGTTATGACACTGGAGAGTTCCACAGTTTAGCCCCCTGGTGGTGGATATGAAAACGCAGGGAGAAAGTCGTGACAATAACACCCTCATTTTCAAATCCTTACTCTTCTTGTCCACCTTGTCCTTTTCCTAATATTCTTGATGCTCATCGTACTGAGCCATACTCAATATCACTGAAGGGGAGGAGGTAGTCCAAGTGCTCTCCAAAGCTTGCAAACAAGCTCAATCTCGGGAACCAAATTTGTGACAAACCCGTTAACAAACAAACGGTCACCACCTTCAACTGAAAAATCCTGCCCACTAAAATCCAAGAACACCCCTTCAAACCTAGTAATAAAAACAGATACACTCTCCTCTTTCTTCTGGCAACATGCTGTCAGCTTATCCCAATCTACTCGTCTGGGTGCGATAAGAGAATGCATATAATTGATGATATGACCCGGCAAAGCCAGAATCTCAGCTCTAGGTTTGTCACTGGGCTTGCGCTCCTTATCCCATTCCTTAATCTCATCCCAAGAGCCACCCAATTCCACCCTGTGATCCTGCGTATGCACCAGCCTCCATATTTTTCACCAGCACCTACAACCCAAAAAACATCTCTATATCTGCTAAAGTCATAACTGACGAGGAGGCGGCCTCTGTTAACTCTTTATAATATACTGTAGGATTTTTTCCCGGATCCGGTAACTGACTTTTAAAAACGAACACCTCACTTCTCTTCCACACACAGTTCCTGAAAAGCTAGCCTCTGTTGGTCCACCTCATCTCTTTGGTTGCGCTGCTCTAGGATCTCAGGATGAAAAATAGGGTGCACCTCCCTCAACGGAAATTGGGACACAATAGTCGGATACGATGATGTAATCTTTCTTGATACCCGAGTAGCGTTCCAACGTTACCAAGAACTTCTGCAGGGGCCATACCAGCTGAATATACACGATCTTGAATGTCATAAATAATTTGAAGAGGGGTACCACCAATACATTGTTCCCTCAAACTAATCAATGTAGCCAACATATGCTGAAGGGCATGCTGCTGCACAAATGGTTCAAAATCTTTCATCACACTCCATTTATCCTCCAGAGTATAAATCGGACTCTGAGCCCATTGAGCTGCCTGATTTGCCACCATCCTTTTCTCCTCCTCACCCACATCGGATCCAATCAAACTTGCTCCAGTTGCTCCCGTGCTGCCGCCCAATTCTGTACATCTGATCCACGTACCGGTGTCCCGACACTGGACAACGCTGGAGGTGAAATACTCGGAAAATACACAAGAGACAAAGACATAGGTGACAATGTTAAAAATAGCTGAGTTGTAGGTGTAAGTGAAGGCGAAGAAATATAAACACGAACAGCAGACGCTGTGGGGGTGTCTGCAGTCACCACACTAGCAGTTTATGAAACTAGAGAGGAGACAGGCAGGGCTCAAGCAGAAGCAGTCAAGTCCGTAGAAGGATACACACTATAAGACCTGGAGATATCAAGCACTATATCACAATACATGGGATTGGGAGAGGGGCAATATAAACATTTATTATACCCTCAAAAGTAGCTCGTATCATGAACTATCAATACCAACCCAAGTGCTCAAGTTTAACATTTAAAACAACCCGTCATGTGCAGAACAATCCAACCAAAGCATAAGTCAGAAAAAATGTGTGGAGAATGAGAAAGCATCTCACGTGCGCAACACCAGAGGAGCTGCTGGCTGGTACTCGCCAGTGTGCTCACGAGTTTCTCATCATCGATGACTTTCTCATGAAAAGAATGAAAAGGAATGTGTAAAAGAATTTATACACCAAGAGAGGTATATTAGGCAGCCCAAAAAAACCAAAAGAAAAACATTTTTGGAAAAAAGACCCGTGTGGTCTTACAGATAAGATTAGGTATGACCCACGTCTATATTCTGACCCGTTTTATTCCACTCTGTGAGTCACCCCAAGGTTAAAAACACGGTCATGTTCAAAAACCACATTTATGAATGGCCAACATGTTTCATTGCCTACTTAACTTGGCGGCAAATTCATCAGGGCGTCAAGGGACTGCAATCACCTCCCTGGAATAAATCTGTTGACAAACAGAAATCGCTGCGTGTATGCAGAGAACATAAAAAGCACATGTCAGATTGGCAATAACATGAAGGAACCACAATGTACCCCCCTACAGGCCGACATGACACACCCTTTCACAGGGAACATTACCTCGTGAAAGCCAAGGGCCCATATACCAGCTCTCACGGAGTCAGTGTATTGAATGAGCACTGTCTGTTGCTCTATTGGTCCTAATGCCCACACACATCCGTTTTTTTGTGGTGCTTAGACCGTCATCTGTCGAGACAAATCAAATGCTTTAGGCGAGGCCCCTATTTCAACGCTCATGCAGACTTGTTAGTGACACTGAGTTATGTCTATAATTAAAACCTCGTACTCTTTTCATCAAAAGATGATTGTCAAGTATCTAGTTCACCCCACCATCTTAGATCTCCTAATTAGCTCATGACTAATAGTATTTTATCAAAATGATGGTTCGCATACTCCTTGACAAAAACTTCCCAGTATGCCTCCGCTTGTATAAAGACACTTGCCAGGGATCACCGTTTAGTCGGGATACTCTATTTACCTAAGTTCACCCATGTTTTCCCAGTCAGCTAAATACACCACTGCTCTATCATTTTAGCCGCGCGTTCTAAACCCGCCTGCGATATTAGTGCTGGCCAACCCCAACTCACCGTACGGTAGAAGAGCTCACTCGGTAACTCATTCCCGGAACAATCCGGGGACTGAGCGGCCGATATTTAAACCGGCGGCTCAACTTTAGTACTTCCGGGTTCGGGCTGGTGACCCGGATCATTACGCAAAAGCGTACAACAAGGCGGCCATCTTGTAGTGGCCACAATTCACATTCGATGCATCAGCAGTGCATATTAGTATTTACCCTAGCAAAAGTATACCTACAAATATGAGGCGATCGGAGTAGAATCATTTTTAAGTTCTTTATTAATGAGACTTTTATCGAGGAGTTGGAGGTGAAGAATAGAACTTTTTTATTATTTATTTTGCCAAACAGTGCTCACTGGTGGAAGTCATAATCCCACAGACTATGTCAAGAATATATCAAGACACAGGGGGGACAGATGTTTGTACCAAGACCTGGCACACAGTACATGCCAGGAGTATGTCCACCAAGTTGCAGGACCTACAGCAGTGACCCCAGTTTTTATCGTCTGGAAATCTTGTTCCACTCTATTTGATCATTCAGGCCAACTTGGTCAGCCTTTTCGGAATAAATCCAGCGAGCTTCCTTCACTGCAAGCATATTCTCAATTTGGTTAACATGGCCCATCACTCTTTCTAACACCACCCATTTAACAGCCTTATAGTTGTGCTGGTGGTCTTTATAGTGTTGAACCAGTTTTGTGGTTAATTTGCCATTCTTGATGGTACTGAGGTGCTCTTGTATCCTCACCTTGATTTTTCTTGTGGTGAGGCCAATATAGTGAAGCCCACATGGGCAAGTAAGCCTGTAAATCGTGTTTGATGAATTGCAGTTACTGAACTTGTTTAAGTGCCAAGTCCGTCCATCCTGCAGCTGAACACTTGTTGTTTTTTCAGTTAGTTCACAAACAGAACAGCCTCCACACGGGTAGTGTCCCGGGGGAATGGATGTATTGGTCACTTGTAATTGGGGCCTAGTATGGACAAGCCTGTCTTTAAAGTTCTGCGCTCTTCTGAAGGCAAACCGAGGTGCTGGCATTTTACAGTCGCTGGTGGATAATAAGGACCAATGCTTTCTAATGGCCTGGCGAATTTTAGTCGCAAGAGGGTCAAAGGTAAGCACTATGGGTAGACAATCAGAGCTCTCCCTCGAATTCCTTTCCAAAAGTGCTTCACGTGGGGTGTTATGTGCCCTCTTGCGAGCTCTGTTGACAATTTTTCTGGGGTATGCCCTCTGTACCAGCTTCTCAGTGAGGGCTTCAGACTGTTTCAAAAAGTCAACAGTCGAGGAACAGTTTCTGCGATAACGCAGAAACTGTCCCACTGGCAAATTATCCCTCAGCGCTCTGGGATGGAAAGATTGGTAATGCAAGAGGGAATTTTTGTTGGTAGGTTTCTGATGAACAGTAGAGGTTAACCTATCGCCAATCACAGTGATGTCCAAGTCTAGGTATGTGACCTTCTCGGTGCTGATGTTCCATGTGAACTTCAAACATCTATCCCGATTGTTGAGCCATTCCAAAAACTCACCAAGATGGCTACGTGTACCAGTCCATATGCAAAGAACATCATCAATATACCGCTTCCAGAGGCTGATATGCCCCTGGAAGGGATTGGATGGATGATATAGATGATGTTCCTCGAACTGGCCCACGTAGATGCAGGCCAGACTCGGTGCGAAGGTAGCACCCATAGAAGTCCCAGATATTTGTAGGAACATATCATCCTTGTAGGCAAAGTAATTCCGAGTGAGTGCTACCTCAATGCATTGCATAACAAAGGTTTGGGGGGTATCATAAAACCACTCCTGGCTTTCAAGTGCACGTGCTGCTGCCACCAGCGTTGCGTCTTGAGGGATACTTGTATATAACGATTCAATATCGATAGTAACAAGTATCTGTTGCAATTCGTCAAACCTTAAATCTTTGATGGTATTCAAGATGTCAGTGGTATCCTGGACATATGACAGCTGTTTAACCACCGACTCCCTAAGGAAGAAGTCGGCAAATTGGGACAATGGTTCCAGTACAGAGGAAATCCCCGACACTATCGGGCGTCCTGGAGGGGGCCGTTGCGCCTTATGGATTTTCGGCAAGATGTAAAATGCCGGAATCCTGGGTTTGCTGTTAACTAGGAAGTCAGCTTCCTTGGTGGTAATCCACTTTCTTTCCCTCGCATGTCCCACCATCGTGGTGATGGTATTCAACAATTCAGAGGTAGGATCCCTGATCAACGGTTGATAGTTGTTTCTATCATCCAAAAGCCTTCGGACCTCTCTCTCATAGTCAGCAGTATTCATTAGGACGATTGCCCCACCCTTATCGGCCGATTTAATCGTGAGGGCTGAATTCTTTTGCAAAGATGTCAATGCATGCCAATCGTTCTTGGTCATGTTGCTGACTTCCTAGTTAACAGCAAACCCAGGATTCCGGCATTTTACATCTTGCCGAAAATCCATAAGGCGCAACGGCCCCCTCCAGGACGCCCGATAGTGTCGGGGATTTCCTCTGTACTGGAACCATTGTCCCAATTTGCCGACTTCTTCCTTAGGGAGTCGGTGGTTAAACAGCTGTCATATGTCCAGGATACCACTGACATCTTGAATACCATCAAAGATTTAAGGTTTGACGAATTGCAACAGATACTTGTTACTATCGATATTGAATCGTTATATACAAGTATCCCTCAAGACGCAACGCTGGTGGCAGCAGCACGTGCACTTGAAAGCCAGGAGTGGTTTTATGATACCCCCCAAACCTTTGTTATGCAATGCATTGAGGTAGCACTCACTCGGAATTACTTTGCCTACAAGGATGATATGTTCCTACAAATATCTGGGACTTCTATGGGTGCTACCTTCGCACCGAGTCTGGCCTGCATCTACGTGGGCCAGTTCGAGGAACATCATCTATATCATCCATCCAATCCCTTCCAGGGGCATATCAGCCTCTGGAAGCGGTATATTGATGATGTTCTTTGCATATGGACTGGTACACGTAGCCATCTTGGTGAGTTTTTGGAATGGCTCAACAATCGGGATAGATGTTTGAAGTTCACATGGAACATCAGCACCGAGAAGGTCACATACCTAGACTTGGACATCACTGTGATTGGCGATAGGTTAACCTCTACTGTTCATCAGAAACCTACCAACAAAAATTCCCTCTTGCATTACCAATCTTTCCATCCCAGAGCGCTGAGGGATAATTTGCCAGTGGGACAGTTTCTGCGTTATCGCAGAAACTGTTCCTCGACTGTTGACTTTTTGAAACAGTCTGAAGCCCTCACTGAGAAGCTGGTACAGAGGGCATACCCCAGAAAAATTGTCAACAGAGCTCGCAAGAGGGCACATAACACCCCACGTGAAGCACTTTTGGAAAGGAATTCGAGGGAGAGCTCTGATTGTCTACCCATAGTGCTTACCTTTGACCCTCTTGCGACTAAAATTCGCCAGGCCATTAGAAAGCATTGGTCCTTATTATCCACCAGCGACTGTAAAATGCCAGCACCTCGGTTTGCCTTCAGAAGAGCGCAGAACTTTAAAGACAGGCTTGTCCATACTAGGCCCCAATTACAAGTGACTAATACATCCATTCCCCCGGGACACTACCCGTGTGGAGGCTGTTCTGTTTGTGAACTAACTGAAAAAACAACTAGTGTTCAGCTGCAGGATGGACGGACTTGGCACTTAAACAAGTTCAGTAACTGCAATTCATCAAACACGATTTACAGGCTTACTTGCCCATGTGGGCTTCACTATATTGGCCTCACCACAAGAAAAATCAAGGTGAGGATACAAGAGCACCTCAGTACCATCAAGAACGGCAAATTAACCACAAAACTGGTTCAACACTATAAAGACCACCAGCACAACTATAAGGCTGTTAAATGGGTGGTGTTAGAAAGAGTGATGGGCCATGTTAATCAAATTGAGAATATGCTTGCAGTGAAGGAAGCTCGCTGGATTTATTCCGAAAAGGCTGACCAAGTTGGCCTGAATGATCAAATAGAGTGGAACAAGATTTCCAGACGATAAAAACTGGGGTCACTGCTGTAGGTCCTGCAACTTGGTGGACATACTCCTGGCATGTACTGTGTGCCAGGTCTTGGTACAAACATCTGTCCCCCCTGTGTCTTGATATATTCTTGACATAGTCTGTGGGATTATGACTTCCACCAGTGAGAATTGTTTGGCAAAATAAATAATAAAAAAGTTCTATTCTTCACCTCCAACTCCTCGATAAAAGTCTCATTAATAAAGAACTTAAAAATGATTCTACTCCGATCGCCTCATATTTGTAGGTATACTTTTGCTAGGGTAAATACTAATATGCACTGCTGATGCATCGAATGTGAATTGTGGCCACTACAAGATGGCCGCCTTGTTGTACGCTTTTGCGTAATGATCCGGGTCACCAGCCCGAACCCGGAAGTACTAAAGTTGAGCCGCCGGTTTAAATATCGGCCGCTCAGTCCCCGGATTGTTCCGGGAATGAGTTACCGAGTGAGCTCTTCTACCGTACGGTGAGTTGGGGTTGGCCAGCACTAATATCGCAGGCGGGTTTAGAACGCGCGGCTAAAATGATAGAGCAGTGGTGTATTTAGCTGACTGGGAAAACATGGGTGAACTTAGGTAAATAGAGTATCCCGACTAAACGGTGATCCCTGGCAAGTGTCTTTATACAAGCGGAGGCATACTGGGAAGTTTTTGTCAAGGAGTATGCGAACCATCATTTTGATAAAATACTATTAGTCATGAGCTAATTAGGAGATCTAAGATGGTGGGGTGAACTAGATACTTGACAATCATCTTTTGATGAAAAGAGTACGAGGTTTTAATTATAGACATAACTCAGTGTCACTAACAAGTCTGCATGAGCGTTGAAATAGGGGCCTCGCCTAAAGCATTTGATTTGTCTCGACAGATGACGGTCTAAGCACCACAAAAAAACGGATGTGTGTGGGCATTAGGACCAATAGAGCAACAGACAGTGCTCATTCAATACACTGACTCCGTGAGAGCTGGTATATGGGCCCTTGGCTTTCACGAGGTAATGTTCCCTGTGAAAGGGTGTGTCATGTCGGCCTGTAGGGGGGTACATTGTGGTTCCTTCATGTTATTGCCAATCTGACATGTGCTTTTTATGTTCTCTGCATACACGCAGCGATTTCTGTTTGTCAACAGATTTATTCCAGGGAGGTGATTGCAGTCCCTTGACGCCCTGATGAATTTGCCGCCAAGTTAAGTAGGCAATGAAACATGTTGGCTATTCATAAATGTGGTTTTTGAACATGACCGTGTTTTTAACCTTGGGGTGACTCACAGAGTGGAATAAAACGGGTCAGAATATAGACGTGGGTCATACCTAATCTTATCTGTAAGACCACACGGGTCTTTTTTCCAAAAAATTTTTTCTTTTGGTTTTTTTGGGCTGCCTAATATACCTCTCTTGGTGTATAAATTCTTTTACACATTCCTTTTCATTCTTTTCATGAGAAAGTCATCGATGATGAGAAACTCGTGAGCACACTGGCGAGTACCAGCCAGCAGCTCCTCTGGTGTTGCGCACGTGAGATGCTTTCTCATTCTCCACACATTTTTTCTGACTTATGCTTTGGTTGGATTGTTCTGCACATGACGGGTTGTTTTAAATGTTAAACTTGAGCACTTGGGTTGGTATTGATAGTTCATGATACGAGCTACTTTTGAGGGTATAATAAATGTTTATATTGCCCCTCTCCCAATCCCATGTATTGTGATATAGTGCTTGATATCTCCAGGTCTTATAGTGTGTATTATTGATTGAGTGGAGGGTGGCCTGGATGATTTTTCCCTCTTAAACTCCTCTTTTGAGTATAAGTCCGTAGAAGGACCAGAAGAAGGCAAGGACTCAACAGGGGACTGAGATGACGGAACAACAGGATATTTTTTCTAAGGGGCATAAGGAGGTGGGAGGCGACATTCCAGCAGATCCTCCACAAAAATATCCTCATCCTCTCGAACGACATAAGACTTATTACATTGTATTCAAAATTTCCTATCTGCACACTCAATACCTTTCCCTGTTTGTTCTTTATCATAAGCTACAGCTTTCTGCACCACTGTCTGCATTGCCTTCTTCCTAGACTCCTTCTTGGCCCGTATATACCTCTGCTTAGCTTCATTCTGCCATACTTGCAAAGTATCAAACATCGACTGTCTACTTCTTCTAGCAAATAATTTATCCTGTAAATAATTACATTTTTGTTCGTCAAAGGTACCATCCAGTGGCCACTGAAGCTCAGCATTGTCCTTTGTATACATATGCCATAACGTACGAAACATAATAGGGCCAATACCGTTCTTCACATACATCTCAAAACTTGGAGTGCCTTCTGGAGGCGCAGGCTGCCTTTCCGCCAACCGATGCTCAGCAGAACAACAGAGGCACTCCAAGCACCACACTTTACTCCAACAAGGCATCCTAGCATCAGACACATTCACGTATTCACTCAATCAACACACACACACATACAATAAAGAGACACACAAACAAAGAGCACTCAAAAACAGTCCTTAGAGCGCATCAAGACAAGTCAGTCTCCAGACTGCACCAAGACAAGATAGGCTCTAGCCCCAGGCCTTTTTGAAGAATAAGGCAAATTCAACAAGTGGCCTGGCAGAACGTCCAAAAACGCTCCGTATCGCAAGGGCCCACAGACCCACCAAGTAAATCAAGACGGCCCCACTTGTACCAAAACAAATCAATATAAACTCACCTGGTGCACACAGGTCAAACAAATTTATTCTCCACTTCAGACCAAATGGTCAGATCCAAGGGTTTTACCTTTTCAGGAACCCAGCCGAGATGACCACTAGATAAGGAGCCACCCGTTCAGACAGGCAGGGCAGCCGCGAGAACCAGGCTCTCTCATATTGGGATCCCCGATCCGCCCATCTGAGCGGACGCAACCCTGATCCCACAACCCAACTACAGGCGGGATGGAGTCCCTGTTCGGGTGCCAAGTGAAGGAAGTGACCCAATTAGCGCCATCCGGGTCACTTTCAACCTCCTCTAGCCTTCCACTAATGAAGAGTTGATGATGCAGTAGAGAATACAAGCTAACTAGTTTATTCACATAATACACTGCAGTGGAGTCCAATCTGACCAGCCTCCTATGATGGCTGATGAGGGACTGCATCTAGTAAACATAAAGTTGCATTATGTATGTTGGGGAGCCCACAAAGACCCGCCTACTAAGGAAAAACACTGGTAGCTGTCATAATATAATGGGGGTACAGAACAGAAGTTTCAATTCCTCAGCCTGGTACAAGCTATCTACTGCTCAAGGTCGTCTAGCTTATCCTCCCCACTAGACAGGTGGGAGAAGGTATCTATGTAACAGAAAAGGCATGTGTTAATGAGCAAGTTTCAACATTAGAGAAACAAAACTTACAAAGGACCATTTCTTGTAAATGTGCAATTAACAGTTTTGATTATAATACAAAATGGCAACCTCGAGAACTAAAATGATGGCCCAGTTGTCAATCTAACAAATGCAACTTCTGCATTTACTAATTCCGTATACATACAGTATGCACATAGAATGATTTAGCTATATAATGCTCACATAATGCTAAAAAAAAAAAATAATAATGTTGAGTAAAATACGAGTAATATGGCAATTTTATGTTTCAATTCTAGCACTCCAATCAGCAACACGCACTCCACCAAAGACCGCAGCTCCACTGCGCACTACTCAACGTCATATCTCTAAGCAAGTATGCCACAAAAATCTGAGGTCATCATAACCGCTCTCGCCCCGGGGTGATGTTCATTACCAAAACCTGGCTCACCCCAGCGTCCGCACCTGAGACCCCTGGATACAAGATGATCCACTGCACCACCCCAACAGACTCAATGGAGGCATTGTCATCATCTACAAGGACTCCCTCAACTACATCGCCCTGGATGACGACACAACTCCATTTATGGAACACCTAAACTTCCAGATCAAACCTTATGCCAAAACAACCATCATAGGTACACTCGCCTACAGACCACCAGGCCCCTGCCCCAAGCTTCTGAAACAACATAACAGACTTCATCACCCCCTGGCTGTACTCTCCACACACTACTTCTTCCTGGGAAACCTGAGCTTCCACCTCAAGGACCCCAATGACACAAACTCAAGCACACTTCGCGAAAACATGAGAATCATTGGCCTCCCCCAACAGGTCACCTGCCCAACACACAGCGCAGGACACACCTTGGACCCCATATTCTTTAACAACAACCACATTAAGTTCTCCCAAGCCACCAACCTGCCCTGGACACACCACAGCATTGTCACCAAAGAATCAAGACCAGCCCTGCAGACTTCCTCGAAACTGACGTATTGAACTTCTCCAACTGGATCTCCTCTGCAGATGACACCATTGCACCTGGAAGAAAACCACCAACAGAATACCTGCCACTGAAGCAAGCTAATACACCTGAGAACCTCTGAACCCTCAAGCACCACTGTAAGTAACTGGAGAGAAACTGCCGCTCCAACAAGACCCCTGCCAGCCTTCACTCCTTCAGATCCGCCCTCAAGAGTTTCCACCACCATCTGAAAGAAACCAAGAAAGAGGCCCTCAACACCGACCTCAAAATGAGGCCAATCCCACCAAGGAGCTTTTCAGCATTGTACGGGAATTCTCCTGTCCTTCTGCCACCGAGAACACGATCCATCCTTCCCAAGCCCTCTGTGACACTCTATCAGACTACTTTCACCACAAGATCTCTGAGATCTACAGCAACTTTGAACCCCAATCCACTGCCCTCAACAACCTCTGCATCCTAACCAACGCCTCCCACCCCCAACGAATCACCGGCTGGAAGCAGCTCTTGACCGAAGACACCACTGCCATCATGAACTCCATTCACTCTGGATCTTCCTCTGACCCCTGTCCCCACCACGTCTACATCCTAGGAAGAGAAGCAATCGGAGGTCCCCTCCTAGTAGTCCTTAACAGTCAACACCTCCATCATCACAACCACCATCCCTAATGCTTGGAAGCACACAGAGGTCAAAACTCTCCTGAAGAAGCCCTCAGCCAACCCTAACAAACTCAAGAACTACCAGCCCATCTCGCTCCTCCTCTTCCCCACCAAAGTCCTGGAGAAAGCCATCAACCACCAGCTCATGGACCCACTCGACCCCCCCAATCATGCTTCCGGCCAAATCACAGCACCAATACCGCCCTAATCGCAGCAACAGACAAAATCAAATGCCTCCTCAACCTAGGCGGATCAGCCGCCCTCATCCTCCTTGACCTCTTGACAGCCTTCAACACCATCACCCACCACACCCTCATCACCAGACTCCACCACATAGGCATCCAGGGCAAGGCCCTCGAATGAATCTCCTCCTTCTTCTCTGGCAGAACTCAGAGGGTCCACCTTCTATCCTTCTCTTCCGCACCCAAGAACATATACGGTGTCCTCAATAGCTCCTCCCTCAGTCCTAACCTCTTCAACACATACATGATACCTTTGGCACACATTGCCCGCACACACAGACTCAGCATCATCTCCTACGCCGACAACACCCAGCTTGTCCTATCACTCACTGAACACACAGACACCACAAGAATCAACTTTCAAACCACCATGACCGACGCCGCCACCTGGATGAAGACCCACTGCCTGAAGCTCAACTCTGACAAAACAGAGGTCATCACTTTCGGAAACAAACCCTCCCCCTCGAACGACACCTGGTGTCCCTCTGCACTCGGCCACACCCCGCCCCTAGTGACCAAGCCTGCAACCGCAGAATCATCCTAAAATTCCATCTCACCATGAATCAACAGCTCAACGTCATCCTGCATGCTTTCACACCCTCCGAATGCTCCACAAGATTTTCAGATGGATCCCAGTATCAACCAGGAAGATAGTCACCCAAGCCCTCATATCCAGCCGACTCGACTACGGCAATGCACTCTACGCTGGAACCATCAAACAGCTCCTGAGCCACCACCAAAGCATCCAGAACTCGGCAGCCACATTCATCCTCAACCTCCCCTGAAAATACAGCATTTCACTGCACCTCAGAGCTCTCTACTGGCTGTCAGTCCAGAAGAGATGTCTCTTCAAGCTCCTCATGTATGCCTAGAAAGTCCTCCACAGAACCGGACCCACCTGCATCAACAGCACCTGAATTTCCAATGACCGACCAGAGAGCTCCGCTCCTCCACCCTCAACTTGGCCCGCATCCGTTGCAGCTGATGCGGAGGTCGCTCCTTCTCCTCCCTCGGCACAAAGTCCTGGAACTACCCCTCCCTCCACCTCCGCAGCCCCCATCCCTGAAGGTCTTCAGAAAACAGCACCAGAAGACCTGGCTTTTTGACCATCACCCTGCCAAACCAGTCCCGCACTTCCACCAAGCACCTGGAGATACCCCAGGGGGACAAGCCGCGCTATACAAGACCCTTTGATTGAATGATTGATCATGGGGTTTGCCAGGGGTGTGTGCTCACCCAGATTTTTTCTGCTTTATCATAATAATACGTTTGTATCGGTTCTAGTAAATGTGGGGGCTGATGTACCAGTAGTGAGCAATAAGCCAATGCCGGCTCTCCTTTACTGGATGATCCCATTTTCTCTCTCTCTCTCTCTCTCTCTCTCTCTCTCTCTCTCTCTCTCTCTCTCTATCTCTTCTTCCTGTTCTTCTCAACACATACATGGGATCTATCTCTCTCTCTCTCCTCTCATTCTTTTCGTGACAAAGGGGTTGATGTAGTGACCTGGGGTCAGGGGCACTAGGACCCTACACTGGCAGAGACCAGACACCACTTCCGGTCAGGGAGTGGGGCGGGGACTAGACTGGACAAAGGCAGAGGGAACGGACGTGCATGTGGGCATGGAGATATCAATGTAAACATAATGCAAGTTAAAGAATCTTGCCCACTGTGCATCTTAACCTAATGCAGTTGCAAAACACATATCACACAATCCTTGTGCCCATTTGTTGAGTTCAACCACAATGATGATGAAATAAACATACAAAGAAATTATCAAAAAAGTTTTTCCCATGTATTTTCAATACATATAAGTAAATATTTCAATGCGTATTTCAAACAGAACTTAATAACAATCCAGATCCTGCGAACATATAAGATCGAAATCGCAAAATCATTCATTTTTAATTTGCCCGCCCAATGCATTTCGGGCCCATTTGGCCCTTCTTCAGGGAATGATTTCTGAAAACGATATAAAAAATGTTCATATTTTAATTCACATGGTAACACTTTTCTTATTTACACAAAAAAGAAAATTTTTGAAATTCTCACAATAATGACAAATTAATTTCAATCATTGTAGAGACAATAATACTACTGCCAAGGTATTAAAAAAACAGGATAGAACCCATACTCCCAAAGTGTTAAAGTGAAAGACAATAGACTTTAACAAACCCTATGTACAATAATTGAAAATAAACCACGTTTGTGATCCTGCTTGACCAACTGTAGAGATTCGTACCTGATAAATAATCAGTTCAAACAATTACCCTATATAAATGGGTTTGAAAACCAACAAGACTCGTTCAAACCTGACAGAAGTGAACCCTAAGAGACCGGGATTTTATATGCTACCCAAAATCCATAAAAATCTATTCAATTCACCATTTAGACCGATTGTAACAGGGTGCGGGACCATCTTTGAACCCATTGGTCAATATATTGATTACTTTTTACAGCCCTTCGTCCAGGACTGGCCATCATACATTAAAGACACCCCACACTTTCTACAGAAGTTAAGCTCAATCAAGATCAGCAACAATACTATCCTGTGTACCCTGGATGTTAAAGCATTATATACCTCTATTCCGCACCAAGGGTGAATGGAGGCGGAAGAATGGGCATTTTTGAAGCAATCAAGTTTAAGAGCAGATAACGTGTTTGTGTTAGAGATGCTACATTTTTGTCTTCACCACAGCTATTTTGAGTGGGATAATAATTTTTATTTACAACTCAAAGGTACTTCAATGGGTTTTGCCGGAGCTCCGGCATATGCAAATACGTATATGGCCAACTTCGAAGAACAGTACATCTACAACGACGTGGAATGGACAGAGAACCTTCTGCTTTATAGCAGATATATAGATGACATCTTCATACTATGGAATAACAGTTTGGAACTATTGGAAACTAAGATCACTCAGTTGAATTTGAAAGATGAGCACATTCAGTTTACTTAAACGATTAACAGACAATCTTTACCATTTTTGGATGTGCTTGTAACCAGACAAGAATGTACTATCAAGACGGAAGTGTACCATAAACCGACAGATAAAAATAATGCATTATTATTTACCAGTTTCCATTCTCCAAAATTGATTCATAATCTTCCGTATTCTCAGTTTCTAAGAGCAAAGAGGATTTGTTCTGATGACATGACTCTACAAAACAACATCACTATCTTAAAAGAAAGATACGAGACAAAAGGTTATCCAGAGGTTATTTTAAATAAAACTGTTCAAAATATGGATCTTAGAACACGTGAAAGTCTTTTGACTGTTCAACCTAGACCGAAAATTACCAGACAGGTTTTTGTATCAAAATACTCCACGAGTTCGAGACAAATCCAAAAGATTATTAACGTTCATTGGGAGATGTTGGAAAATGAGGGAGATTTTAAAGACCTCTTCAAAGAAAAACCTTTATTTGCCTACAAAAAATCAAGAAACCTTAAGGAAATGTTAACTCACAAACCATTGGACAATACAAAAGAATTCAAAGGACCCAACGATGTCAGAATTGTGTTCATTGCAATAATGTGATCTGTGGTAACGGGGTTCTTCACCCGTTAACAGGGGAAATGATTAAACTCAGACATAATGCAGACTGCAATTCTAAACATCTGATATATGCCATAAAGTGTCCATGCGGATTGCTTTATATAGGTAAAACTGAGCGGAAAATAAAAACCCGTATTTCTGAGCATAAAAGTACCATTCGCAATTGTAATACCAAGAGCAGCTTAGCGGCACACTGGATGAAGTGCAGGCATTCAATAGCACAAATCAAATTCCAAGTAATAGAGATGGTAGTCCCAACCCCTGGTAGAAATCTCACTAAAACATTGTTACAAAGGGAAATTTATTGGATAAGGAGGTTAGATACCCAGGACCCCAAAGGGATCAATTCTAAGATGGACTTAGGATGTTTTCTTAAATAAGATGTATTTTTTTAAACATGGCCCTACGGGCGTTGCTTCATTTTGTCTGTTCAATCAAATATGTAACACACATGAGACATATGAATTTGTACCATCTGAGTATACTGCCCTTTTTTAACTTATTGCTAATTTTATTTGTTCAACAACTTGGTCTTTCTTATCCCTTCATCACTCATTTTAATTATATTTATTTTCAGCACGTTTTTTAAGGATTTTGAGCACTAGGTGGGATTCCACTCAGAGGTTGTTTTTTTAGCAGGTGGTTGTGAGTTGTATTAATAATGAACAACGTGTAGATTCTGGAATATAGAGTTGAGTTTTTGGTCTTTTTTTCGCGGTGGTTTTATTCTGTTTCAATATGGCGCCCATTATAGTGTGGAAGCAGTTTATTTGTAGTCCGTTTTCGATCACTGTGGCAGTGCTTATGCGTCAGACGCGGAACACTCAGTAATTCATTGATAGCAATGGTATGATCCTACCGCCGTAGCATACCTACCGCCGTAGCACACCCAACACAAAAACGAGTTTTTAATAAAGCACTAGAAATTTAAAATTCACGGAGTGCCCCTCTCTCCCCTTAAAAAAGCATGGAGATATCAAGACAATAAAGAACAATCTTATCACCTACCAGTCTCGGTGTGGGTCATTTCAGAGAATACGACAACTGGCGACGAGCAGGCGGGAACCGGAGCCAGTACAAGAAACTACCTCACCCCCACGTCCATGCGGAGCCAGGAGCCCACCCTGGTCCGCCGATCGACGAGACGACGTTGGGAGCACATCTGACCACAGAAGAAGATGAAACCAGGAGCCTACTCTGGTCCGTCGGGCCCCAAAGAAGAGAAGACGCGAAATTGGGAGCCCACCCCGATTACAAAGTAAACTGAGCCAGGAGCCCACCCTGGTCCGTGTGCAGCATGTACGGCGACATCGGGAGCGCGCCCCGGCCGCATCAAGGAGAGTGAGGTGAGGGAAGTGCAAAAACCAGGCGCCCGATCGTGGAAAAGCCCCCCGTTGACTAAATGAGAGCCCGAGCGTCCCGCGTTGAGATTTGACCCGAAATCTCGCGAGAGCTCGGCGGCCATCTTGAAGTCAGGCGGGGCAGCCAATGAAGAGCTGAGGAAGGCCCGGCGGCCATTTTAAAGTCAGGCAATGCAATAGATAGCAAATCTCGCCCACAGAAGTACTGGCGGCCATCTTAGAGTTAGGCGGGACAGCGAATGAGAGGCTAGAGAGGGCTAGGCTGCCATTTTGAAGTCAGGCATTAACAAAAAGCCATAGGAAAAGGAGAAAATAAAGAACTAAAGGAAAATTGCAACACAAAAAGGAAAGAAAGAACACAGCATAACAAAAGAAATGGAAAGACAAAGGAAAGAAGGAAGATGGCCAACGAAAGTGACTAGACCAGCGTACAGGCAATATTGCGCAGACCACTACCATTCAGCCTATCGGAACCACAGACAGGCATCAGGTGGGAACGCTGGATTCGGCAATTCAAACGCTACATGGGCGCCACAGACAGCGCAGAGGCAAAACACGTTGACCTCTTTTAAAATTTCATAGGAGATGAAGTGGAGGACCTGCTCACAACATTCCCCAGCGACAAAATAGAGACGTACAAGGGACTGATACAGTGTCTCACAGAGAAGTTCGACCCACAAAGAAACATTGACTTCAAGAGGTACACATTTAACAACGCGTGTCAACAAGCAGAGGAATCCCTGGATGACTTCGCAACAAGACTGCAAAAGCTAGTAACATATTGCGAGTTTGACAAGTTCGATAATAAAAAAGCGATACGACTGCGCATCATCGAAGGTTGCCAGTCCGTGGAGTTCCGCGCACGTATTTTAAAGGAACCAACGACGCTGAAGAAGATACTGACAATGGCCCGAGCAGAAGCAAGAGCAACGACACATGCCATAGAGATGGAGCTCGGTAAAGATAGAAGTGCGGAACAAGCGAACCGCATAATGGGAGGAAACAAGAAAAAAGACAGCACACCGCCGCCGCCAACGAAAAACCAGGAACGAACGTGCTACCGGTGCGGCCTTGACTTCCCACATGTCGGTGCGTGCCCAGCAATGGGCCAGAAATGCAGGAAATGCAACAGGGACAATCACTTTGCGAGTGCTTGCATAAGTAGACAGTTTAGAAGTGAGTGGGGAAGACCAGCAAGACCACAAGCAGTAACAAGCAGGTATGCCAGGCACATGGAGATGGCAAATCGCAGCTCCTCAGATAAATCCGAAGGAACAGTCGCATCAGAAAAAGCGGAACTTCTGTATCTGATGTCAGATGCACCGACAGAAGAACGAAAGACAGAGCACATTAACACCGTGGAGAAGCATCAGATCAAAAAAACAGCAACAGTGGAGATTGAAGTCGAAGACCACAGCACACGTTTCATGCTTGATAGTGGGGCCACGTGCAACATCATGTGCACGTCGGAGTACGAGAAGAGGAAGATAAGACCGCCACTATCACTATCTACTGTCAATGTTTTCACCTGGGGCTCAAAGAAGCCGGTGGAAAACATGGGGAAGTTCATAGAAACACTGACGTACAAGGACCGGTCATGCAGAGAAGAGATACATGTGCTACGGGGAGACATCCCAGCACCATGCCTACTGAGCAATGTCACGGCACAGGTAATGGGCCTCCTGGCCATGACATACCACATGTCAGAGAAACAGAACATTCTGCAAGAACATCCAGCCATACTACAAGGCCAAGGAAAACTAAAAGTGAAACAAATAACATTGCACATCAACGAGGCAGTCAAACCTGTGGCACAGCATCATCGACGAGTGCCCATACATCTACAACCTCAGGTTGAAGAGGAAATACAGAGTCTACTGGCACAAGACATCATTGAGCCTGCGGAAGGACCGACTCCCTGGGTGTCTCCAATAGTGGTGGTTCCGAAAAAGAACACCTCAAAGATTCGCATATGCGTGGCCATGAGGATACCAAACACAGCCATTGAGAGAGAACGACACCCTGGGCCACACCTAAATCATATGATAAGCTGTCACACTGGTGCATGTCGATTCTCGAAGCTGAACCTGTGCAAAGGGTACCATCAACTGGAGTTCGACGAGCAATCGAGGTACATTACCACATTCTCCACGCACATGGGCCTGTTCCGCCACAAGCGTTTGAGTTTCGGCATATCATCTGCTGCGGAGATATTTCAGGAAATAATAAGACAAGTGATAAGGCCGGTGATAAACAGTTTAAACTACAGCGACGACATCCTGGTATTTGGTTGGTCCTATGAAGAGCATGACAGTGCCCTACGTTAAGTATGCCTTCAGCTGGAACAAGCAGGAATAACATTGAATGCTGACAAATGTGAACTGGGAAGAAGTGAACTGGTATTCTTTGGGCACATCTTCTCCAAGAAAGGAATGAGGCCGGACCCCCGCAAGGTAGAGACCTTGAAAAAGGTGAATCCTCCAATAGATGTTGCCGAAGTAAGGTTGTTTCTTGGTCTTGCCAGCTACTGTGCCCGCTACATAGAGCACACCACTGCAGGACCTGACAAAGCAAGGTCAGAAGTTCATCTGGTCACAAGAGTACAGCTGGGCATTTGAAGCCATCAGACAGGCCGTGATGGCCGTAGATCACCTTGCCTATTTCGATCCGTTGCTATGCACTGAGCTGACCGTAGAAGTCAGCCCGGTCGCACTAGGGGCACTCCTAGCACAACACCTGCCAGGTAGAGACTCACCAAGAAAAATTGTTGCGTACGCAAGCAAAAGTCTGTCTGACGTTGAAAGGGCATACTCCCAACCTGAAAAGGAGAGCTTAGCGGTGGTATGGGCGTGCGAGCACTATCACATGTTCATTAACGGCAAACCATTCACCATCGTAACTGACCATCAGGCCCTTGTGACAATATATGACAATCCAAATGCAAAGATGCCACCTCGCATTGAGCCCTGGGGCATAAGACTGATGGACTACGATTTCAAGATAGTGCAGAAGCCAGGCAAAGAACACAACCCGGCCAACTACAAGTCTCGGAACCCTTACCACTGGCACCAGAGAAGACCTTAATGGCAGAAGAATATCTCAACTTTGTACTAAGACAGAACACGCCGGCGCCAATAACACTGGCTGAACTAGAGCAGGAGAGAGCAAAGGATGACACGATGCAAGCGGCAAAAGTGACAACAAGGCAACAGAGGTGGAGAAACATCAACAACAACTGCGCAGTGGGAGACGGAGTCAACAAGGAGGAAATGATAGCATTCAAAAAGATACATGACAAACTATCAGAGACTGAAAATGGTATACTAATGCGAGGAACAAGGATAATAATACCAAGGGGGCTACATCGACGGACTGTTAGCTTAGCACATGAGTCACACAGAGGCATGGTCGCAACAAAGAAGATGCTATGGGAGAAGGTATGGTTTCCTGGCCTAGACAGAATGGTGGAAGACACCATCCTGAGCTGCCACATCTGTCAAACAACAGGCCATCCGGCAAAGCCAGAACCATTACATGTGTCAGAATTTCCAAAGGCAGTATGGACAACGTTAGCAGCAGACTTCTATGGGCCACTAGACACTGGCAACTATCTGCTCGTGATCATTGATGAATACTCGAGGTTTCCCATAGTACGCCACATCTCCTTGACATCAGCAACTGCGACACTACCAATATTAGATGACATATTTGCAGCCTGGGGATCACCAGAGACACAAAAGACAGACAATGGTCCTCCGTTTTCAGGGGAGGAGCTCAAAAAATTCATGACATACCTAGGCATTCATCACAGAAAGATAACACCTCTGTGGCCACAAGCGAATGGCATGGTGGAGAGATTCATGGGTAACATAAAGAAGGCGGTCCAAAGAGCAAAGCTGGCGCTGATTTCCATAGGACAGGCGCTCTGTCAAGTGCTACGGGACTATAGAAACACCCCCCACAGCTCCACAGGAAGATGTCCAGCTGAATGAGTGCTGGGAAGATCAAGCAGAACAAGGCTACCACAGCTAGAAGTGAAGAGGTCACCAGAACACAGCAGCATTGCTGTGAGGGACCAGGAGGCAAAGGAGAAGATGAAAGCATTTGCGGATGCCAGGCGACATGCCACTCCAGTGCACCTCAAGCAAGGGGACCAAGTGGTGGTGCGTCAGCAGCAATGGAGAAAGTCTGACAGTCCATTCTCAAAGGACCAACTGACATTAACAGAGGTCAAGGGGCCAATTATCACGGCGGAGTCGGGTCCCTACCGAATAATGAGAAACAGCTCTCACTTCAAAGGAGTGAAGACCATCGATGAAGGCAGAGAGGACACTGCGGCGGAGAACATCAGCGCACAGGAGAGAAACAGAGAAGGAAGATGCACAGACAAGAGTGAAGGACAAGAAGAGAAGTCACAGGAAGGAAAAGAAGGGACTTGTCCAAGAAGAGTGAGCAAAAGGACAAAAAGACTGATCGAAGAAATGTAGTGATGGGGATGAAGGCATGTCTCTTCATACTTCACATTTTCTCTCTCTCTCCCTTTCTCTCTGTATTTATCTCTTCTTCCTCTTCTTCTCGACACATACATGGGATCTATCTCTCTCTCTCTCCTTGCATTCTTTTCGTGACAAAGGGGTTGATATAGTGACCTGGGGACAGGGGCACTAGGACCCTGCACTCGGACCTAGGGGGGGGGGGACAGAGACCTGACACCACTTCCGGTCAGGGAGTGGGGCGGGGACTAGACTGGACGAAGGCAGAGGCAACGGACGTGCATGTGGGCACAGAGATATCAAGAAAATAAAGAACAAGCTTATCACCTGCCCAGTCTTGGTGTGGGTCATTTCAGAGAATGTGACACCGTGCTATTGCCAGGACTGCAAATGGCTTGAAACAGCTGATCATATCCTTTGTCAATTTTATGGAGGAGCTGGACCTACGGACTAACATTTGAAAGACACAATTAATGACATGTGCGCGTCAGAACACTAAAACGTGCCTCATTTGTATAGGTGGTAAACCCATTGCCAGAGCGAGCAAGTTCCCTAATCTGGGGGTCTAGTTTGATGAGGTTTGTTCCTGATCCCCTTGTGTTGCGAGTAGGGTAAATCAGTATTCTCGTGCGTTTGGGACCACCTTCTCCCTGGCCACCACCCTGGTGGAAAAGCCTATCATCCCTATTCTAGAAATCTATAGAAGTGTCTCCCTTCCCTGGTTTATGGGTCAGGGGTTTTGGGATATAGAGATACAGCAAGGGCACAAGCTGAAGAGAACAGAGTCTGTCAATGGTAGTTCGGTGATCCTCTGTCTACCTCCCACTTCATAGCTCATCAGGAGCTTGGCCTGGAATATGTTGAGGGCCAATTTAGTCTTGCCCCATTGGTATTATGGTGCTCCGTCTGGCTAAATGAAGAGGCTGACGGAAATCGTCTCATTATCTTTGATTGCCTCTCGTGTCACCACGTTGCTAGAATTCCCTGGATTAGGTACACGAAAGAGACCAACCTGGCCCTAGGTCGCGCTTATATTTTTGACAACCCTAGAAATATTACTAAGAGGGATAAAGGGTGGCTAAAGAATTTCTTTCTAGCCTATAGATAGTGTCAAGAGAGGGAGGAGTTAATGAAACCTTCCATTGAGATGCCGTAGCCCCCTACTTGGTGCTTGTCCAGAACTCCTGGAAAAGGGTGCTTTTAACATGATTCCAAATTGGATCAACTAGATGGCTGCTATATTTTCCTTAGGGACAATTTGCACCTGCAGATATTTTATTATGCCCTGTGGTGAAACCTCTCCCCAGTCGCTATTGCTCTTTGTATTTTTTTGAAAATGTGATGCCTCCTTCACTAAACAGGACTTCATTCCATTATTGAGAGACCAAAATATCAGGAGATGTAGAGTTGCATTTATTTTTCTCCAGCAACTTGAGTGCCACCTGGTGTGCAAAGTGGTTGGTTCCTTTTTAGAGAACGGTGTGCGGCTGCGAAAATCAATGTTGTTTTAATAACGCTTGGTACCGGGTATGATCTGTCTGAACTTGATGTCATTTTTAACACGTCATTGGTACTTACACATTTGGTTCTTTCTGAACTCATTGTTTCTTCTTTGAGACTGTTGGCATTTTTATACAGAAAAGTGATGCACTTTATGAAATATCTTTGTTTTTAGTTTTTTTAAGTTAGTTTTTACTATTTTTTTTATTTTTTTTGTGTCCTCATTCTACAAAATATGCTCTTAGTTCAGGAAAATAGAGCTTCTTAAACCGATATTTATAGCCCAAAGAGAAAGAACATCACCCCTGGTCTCTTCTCATTGAAGGGTGGATGGATTTATCCCCCGGGGGCTGTCTTCAAAGGGGCTTATCGGATATAACCAAGGCTCCTCCTCTTCCAGTGGCCGTTCACTCCTAGATTTAGCTAGCTTCCCATCATCTCGGCCCCATGAGCAAATTCGTAATCATTGGACTGATGAATGCATAAGTTATATTTCTTTACCTAAATAAGTCCATAAAAAAGGGTGAGTAACCAAACCTAAAATAAATGGTGAGGAGAAGCAAACATAGAAACAAAAAAATAGCTCTAATTATGTTAATCAGGAGATAATGAGGATAGACTAGTGCACATTAAGTTAAAACCGAGGGGTTATAGACACAGGCTGTAAACCAATTATCCCATAAGTCCCAGAATTTAGTTTTGTTAGCCCTTTTACTTGCTCGGTCTAGAGTAGAGATGTGCTGAACTGAGCTTATCCATTTAGATTTAGTGGGCAAAATAGGTAAGATCCACTTTAAGCAGATCTCCCTTCGTACCAGGAGAATCAAGACAAAAAGAAGTGCCTTCTGGTTTCTTGATAAAGCTGAATATTCTATCCTCCTTGGAATTACCCCGAAAATGACTATAGATGCTGTTAATCTGACCTCTTTTCCCATAATTTCAGAGCTGATCTTACTCACGTGGTCCCAAAAGAGCTCCAACGAAGGACATTGCCAGAACATATGTACCTCATTTACGTTGATTTCATCACACTTTGGGCATTTCTTTATTGCTCCATTCCCCAATTTAGAGAGTTTCAGTGGCATCCAGTATGCCTTATGGACAGTGAAGAGATGGTTTCTTTTTAGGGGGGCAGCTTTCACATATAACCAAAGAGTAGACATAGATACTTGCCCGAGAGTTTTGAGATCTTCACCCGGCATGTCCTTCTTCCAGCTCTCTGCAAAAGAATTCATTTTTTCCTCTCCAATCTCGATCATTAGCCAATACCATGCTGTTACTTCCTTTCGTGTTGGTCTTGTGCCTATTCCTTTGACCAAATCTCCATTCCCTGCATTTTCTTTACTTAGTGATTTGGCCCAACTTAGGATTTGCAGGTACTTGAATTTAGAGACCGAGTTATTGGTTAAAGTAGAGAAGTGCTGCCATGGGATTAACTCATTTTCCACTATTAGCTCGCCCCATCTTAGTATCCCGTCTCTACGTAGAGGAAGTGTCAGGGCATCTTGTAGACATGCCGGAGTGCCCGGGGAATCCCAAATCGGCATTTCTTCATTATAATAGGGAATGCTTAATAGTGCTCTCACTTGAACCTATACTCTAATAGCTGCTTTAAGAATCTTCAGTCTGACCTTTTTAAAGAATCTAGGATGGCCAAACTTTAAAAGAAAGGAGTAGGCTTGTGTATTATGAGCATGTGTTAGAGCTATAAAGAGAGGTGAGTAGGTCTGACTATCGTTTAAGAGTTGACGTGAATTCTTAAGGTGAAAGGCGCAGTAGTATAGGTATAGATCGGGAGTAGCTATACCACCATTAGATTTTTTCCTCCTCGGTTTTTTGGGGGAAATTCTGGGATATTTCCTACCCCATATAAAGGAAGAGAATAACCCTTATACTTTCCTGAACCAAATTTTGGAGAATTCTAAGGGAATAGTATCAAATAAGAAGGTACATTTAGGTAGAATTGACATTTTCAGCAGGTTAGATCTACCTGCAATAAAAAGAGGGAGAAGTTCCCATATCTGTAACTGCTTTCTTACACTTGCAACCGTTTTATCAAAATTTAACTGAGCTATCATATCTATGTTCTTTATAATTTGGACCCCAAGATATCTTATTTGATGTTTTACCAGATCACTTTTATAAGGGGAGTTCCATATCATTAGCTCAATTTTCTGCTGATATATAGAGTATCCGGATACTTTCCCAAAATTCTCCAGCTGATCCCAGATCTCAGGAAGTGCTTGTTCTAAATCTCCTGTCAGAACCATGAGGTCATAAGCATATAGACATATTTTCCTTTCCCAACCCATACAGCTAAAGGGGGGGATAGTATGACACGATCTTAGTTTGCATGCCAGGGGTTCAATATACATATTAAAAAGAAGGGGCGAAAGGGGGCAGCCCTGTCTGGTCCCCCGGGAAATTTTAAGTTGTTTTGTTAAGATCCCATTAACAAGGACCCTAGCAGAGGGGTTTTTGTAGAGTGCCTTTACTGCTGCTACAAATTTTTTTCCCAGATTGAAGTGTTGGATTGCTTCTATTAGAAAGGACCAACTGACCCTATCAAAGGCTTTAGCGGCGTCAAATGTTAGGACTGCCAATGGAATCTCATATAAATTTGCTAGGTCTATTGCTAGGTCTATTGCTCCAATAAGGTCATGGGTTAATTGTCTCCCCTTCAAAAAGCCCCTTTGGTCGGGATGTACTATAGAACAAGCGACTTTATCTAACCTCTTTGTAAGAATTTGAGTGTAAAGTTTATGGTCACTGTTTAAAAGGGAAATGGGTCTGTATGGTTCACAAAATTGTGGGTTCTTATTAGGTTTTAGAATGATTGTAATCGTGGCCTCATTCCAGGATGCCGGTAACTCCTGAGCCTGGGTAAACACACAGTTAAAAATTTGAAGTAGAAAAGGTGTTAATTCTTCTTTCAAGATAATGTAAACTTCATTTGGGATAGCATCCGGGCCTGCTGCTTTCCCTTTTTTTAAGTTTTTAATAACTTGCAACACTTCTTCTAACAAGATTTGATCATTTAGGTTATTGCTATCAACAGTCGAAAAAGTGGGGAGTTGAAGGTCTCGAAAGAAGGCTTCCAAGTTTTCTTCACTCAGAGTTAAATCTTCAGAGTATAAGTCTAGAAAGAAACGGGCGAAAGCCTCCTCAATCTCTGAATCCTCTTCAATAATTCTCCCAGTACTTGGACATTTGAGGCTCTTCACCATATTTCTAGCGTGGTCTGATTTCGTTTTCCATGCAAGGAATCTGCCACATCCCTCTCCGTACTCATGGTGGGCAAGTTTGCTTGCCTCCCATTTCTTTTTCTTTATTGCCTCTAGGTGATCTATTAGCTCATTCTTGGCTAGATATAGTTGTTGTATTCTATTTGGGTAATTTGGCGCTCGTTGTAATGCTGTTGATTTTTGAGAAATGTTGGCTTCCATTACCTTAATATCCTCCCTTGTTTTCTTATTGTGTATTATGGAGAGAGAGGTCACTAAGCCTCTTAAAAAGGCTTTATATGAATCCCAAACAATATGATGAGCTGCTGAGTTTACATTAAATATGAAGAACTCATTTGTAGCTGTTTTTAACCTATCAATAATTGAGGGTTCAAGGAGTATTGCACGATTCAAAGTCCACCTTCGTGGTAGGGAGCGCTTTGGTAAAGTGACTTCCAAGAGGACGGCCGAGTGATCGGACAAATGTTCTGGCAGGTGAGTGACTTTAAACGTATCTTTCCTGGTGGTATAATCCACCAGAAAAAAGTCAATCCTGGAGTGGTGGCCACATTTCTTGTTGTGGAAAGTACATTTTTCCCCTGCAGTCCTTGAGGTAGATCTCTTTTCACCCCATATATATATAGAAGTCTTCCCTCTGTCATAAGTTGTTGTAGAACTTTTCGGGTTTTTTGTGTGGCCCCCGCGGCTCTTTTAGACGTAGAATCCTGATTAGGATTTAAAACTACGTTAAAGTCTCCTCCCATTATAATTCGGTCATTTACATCTCCCAGGTGGAGGAACAGAGACTGAAGGTGAATCGGGTCATCGGTGTTGGGACCATAGTAACTAACAAACGTGAACCAAGTTGAGTTAATTTTTGCCCTAGCGGTTACCCATCTACCATGAGTATCTACCTTTATATTCCCGATGACTGCTCGGGTATTTTTCTTTAAAATAATAGCTACACCTTTTGTCGAAGTCATCTGTGTTGAAAAGAAACAGTGCTCTATCCATTTATGATTTTTAAGTATTCCGACCCACTCTTCCTTGTTAAGGTGTGATTCCTGAATAAATATAATATCGTAATTGGTAATACGCAAATATTCCAAAATTTTCTTTCTTCTGGCAAAAAACCTAAGCCCATTCACATTCCATGATAGAATTTTTAGATTTTGTATTCTATCCACAATTTATCATAAAATCTGTTAAAGATATCGTCCTACCTGTGATGTCATAATTTCTAGAGCAATATTTTGTGACTGAGGACAATTTTTTTAATGTTTCTCCCATATGCTCCCCCATCCTGTGATTAAAAACATTTCTTGAGTTTTTTTATTTGTGTGCTTTCTCTTGAATCCCCCCTCCCCTTCCCTCCCTGGGGAACCCTCCCTCAACTCTAGAGGCATATTAAGCCTCTTTCCAATGGGCTCTCACCCTCTCTTGACGGATAAGGATAGAGATTGTGACTCAATCATTGGTTAGATGAGCTTTTAATCTGTTTGATCCAAGTACTAACTTCCTCGGCGTCTCTAAAATTAAACATTTTGTTCTTCCACATCACCTTCGGGGAGGCGGGGAATTGGAGCTTTGCAGTGGCTTCCAAGGTCTTCAGTTCCTCTATCTGTTTTCCCAATTCCCACTGCCTCTCCTGTGTGGTGCGTGAAATATCCGATCTAATGCGGAAAGACCAGTCCCCCTTATTGTAAACCCCCCTTTTTAGCCCTTCTGAAAGAACAGTTTCTTTTATGGAGTATGTTTTGAAGTTTACTAGTATCTTTCTGGGGTTGTTCCTTCCGGGTCGTTTAGTAAATGGATCTCGGTGAATTCTTTGAATATCGTTTGCTAGAATCAACTTCCCGATCTCAGAATGGAAATCGTTTAGCAGATCAAATTTAAAAGTTTTTATGTCTCCTCCCTCAAGATCTTCTGGAATGTTTAGAATCCGAAGATTGTTTCTTCTAGCATTGTTTTCTAAACTCTCCAGTTTGTTCGAGAATGCTCTTTCTTTCAGTTTTAATCTCTTGATCTCTAGTGTATTTTTCTTAACCTGCTTTGAAAGGTCTTCCACTGTGGCTTCCACTGCTTCCACTTTACCCATTATTTCATTAATTTTTAGTTCCAGCGACTCGTAGGCCCCCTGGATCTTTTGCTGATTGCTTTCTGATGTTGTAATTTTTTCTCTCATCTCAGAGATCAAATTTAGGAGTAGATTGTCTGTGATGGAACTGGAGCCTGTCGCCTGTCCTCCTGATCCTCCTCCCTGCTCGGCTAACTGGGATTGTGGCTTGTCTGAAGAAATACTTATAGTGGGGATTAAATCTGAACTGCAAACTGGATTGGAGTTAGAGCTAGTGCTAGTAATTTCTAAATTTTGCTGTACTAGACCTTGTTCTGTGGTATTGGTTTGGGGTGCTACTAATACGTCCTCCATTTCTGTTAGACTAGAAAACCTATTTTCCAACAAAATCATGTCATTTTTCTGCTCCATAGCTCCTAAACCGGCATCTGCTTTCTCATAATCGTGATTATGAGGGGCCTGAGCAGTTAGAACTCGGGTCTGGGCTTGTACTTTAAAGTAAGTACGAAGAGATGGAGTAACCCGAGTGCTTACTTGGTTAATTAACTTGGGTTGGTTGTTTTTTATTTTTATAGGTTTTGTAGATTTTGTGTTTTTTTTCTCTATTACCTGAGGTCGGGTAATTGTTTTCTCCACTTGCACAGTATTTAGCGGCGCTTCAGTGCGGGACAAATCCTGCCCCCAGAACCTCTACGTTGCAGAGTATATCTATTGAAGGTATTACTATTACTTCTTTGAATTGAATTGCTCATCCCCCCTGTAACTTCTGCAGTCACAGAGCTCCCCGAGGAAATCTGGGAGCTCCAGGGTTACCGCTTCCAGTTTCATTTTCTACATTCTCTCCCTCTAGGAATTGTCCCCGTGCCCCCTTCTTCTTTTTTCTTACCGGGGTCATTAGCGGGGGGCTCTCCTTCTCCGCGGTGTCTTCCCTTCCTCTTTCCGGCGCATTTGCTTGTTCGCCAGCCGCCACTACAGCCAAGACCATGAAGGGACTTCCGCCTCCCAGGAAACCAATCCTGGCAGTCGCGCGTCGGTCCCTAGCAATACGCAATGCTGCTTCCGCCCAGATCCCACCTCGCGGTGGCAGATCGGCGTTTCCAGTTGCCGCGGCCACAGCGAAGACCTCGCAGCGGGAGCCGACCCCGGGCGTGAACAGAGGCTGTCGGAAAAAGCCAAGATGTATCAGGTAAGTAAGTCCGCAGGCTTGTTACAATTCATCCCGTGTTCTGCATTTTCAGGGCTGCATCCATCTACTCGCGATTTTCTTCCTTTCCGTCAAGAGGGGGAGAAACCGCGACCGCTCAGCACTGACTGACGGCCGCCATGTTCCCCATCGCCCAAGTGCTCCTAGTTTTTACTATTGTTATTGTATATCATTTTTATAATGTGCTCTTTAATGATCCCTTTACTTGTGATCGAATAAATAAAGAATTGAATTGATTATTACTTGTTGTGGAGATGATTAATATATTTTGCTGGCAGATGATGTTACTGATTGGTAATCATCTTTTTATCTCGCAGCTTATGCCACAGTGAGCTCCCACAGCAAAGAGGAAAATTTGAGCGAAGACGATGACATTTTGAAAACGAGGAGGGATGTTTGTGAAGGATATTCGACGCTGCTATGCCAAATGTGCAGGTGACTGGAATGGGGGTGGACAGAAACGGCACATAGGAAAAATTTAAATAACAGTGCTTGTTTAAGCTTTTTGGGTCTTGTAGTGAAGATGTTTAGTTCGAAATTCGTTCTTATTTTTTAGTTAAACTATTATTGATTGCTAACGCATTATTCGAAGTACACCTGCTAGGACGGTCATGTTGCTACACATCTAAAAAAAATATCAGTGCCATGGGATAAGTAGAACATAGACTTGGGCACTCTACTTTGGGGAGTTCCAGCCCCAGAAGGCATCAAATTCTGCAAGGAGCGGCCGAAGGTGGTGGGCCCCTCCCACCTGTGGCATACTATAAAGTGCTGTTCTTGTTTCAGCTGCGTGGGACAAGACCACGCTACTGTGGGGACTTCCAGCTCCAAAAGGCGTCACATCCAGCAAGCACGAGACAGAGGAGGTAGAACTGTTCCATCTGTGGTGTCAGTCGCAGCCAGCATGAATCACGGGTGGAGGGGTGGGGAGGGGGGGTCACGCGGGGGATGCGCAGGTTCGCGAGGAGGGAGGCGGGACAGCTTTAATGTAAATTTTAAAAAACTTACCTTCACGGGTCCCGCACCTCCTCAGCTCCTGGCCGGGTCCCGTTTTCCTGCTGCTCTCCTCAACAGGAAGCAGCCACAGGCAGCCTCCCTCCCCTAAGCCAATCACAACGCTGCAATGGCAGTATTGTAATTGGTGGGGACGGCCCCTAGCCAGGCTTCTATGGTGAGGCCTTTTTCTCCATGTAGGCTGCATGCAGCCTACATAGAAGAAAAGGCAGAGGGTGCATGATTGGTTTGGTCAGCCCCAGAGGGCTGACCAAATTGTCAGGGCCCACAGCATTGGGCAATCCACTACTCCCCGACCCGCCCACCCACCTGCTCCCAACCAGGCATATCCTTAAGCTTTCTCGTAGTGCGAGAAGCAGAAACATAAAAGGGTATTTAAAATACAATTTTATGTTTATGCTTCTCGTACTGCGAAAAAGCAGTGGGGTGACGCTCCTCCACCATAATGGAGGAGCCGCCCCTGTGTGGTGTGCTATTAAGTGCTGTTCTCATCCCTGCTGTGGAAACACACCTGTGCAAAACCCGGGCCAAGGGTGGGCCCACCTTTGCCTGTCATCAGCTGGAAGCAGCAGAGCTGGGCCACCCCGGCCTCATTTCTTGAGAAAAATATCATCTTTGATAATGAGACAAAGATTTCTGGCTTACAATTTCTAACTTGGCAGTCAAGCTTACTGTTGTAATTACCTTCCTTTTGTCTAGCCCATTTCTCCCTTTTCCTATCTTCCCTTGGAACGTTCTTTCCCCAACTGTCATATGAAGATTCTACAGCGGATTTTTCTCTGTGGGATAGCCACACCATCACCCTCAACTAGCACTCCAGTGGCAGCTGTACAATATATGTGTTTGAGGAGCAAGATTGCTCTTGTTCTACATATCACCTTTAAAGGTAACGACTTTTTAGATCGAAAATACACCATATAAAGCACCTTCACATGCAGATGAAGCTACATTGGAGCTCATTCTTGACAGAAGTGCCTGCCACTCAGGAGCGCAATGCTCATAGGGCTAAAAGGGCTTCAGCCTCCCCCGTTGTGTGTCCCAGCCCGGGCTGCTGCAGTTTGAGCTGAATTAGGCTCGGCTGGGCAGTGTCTGGAGTCTTATCTCCGGCATGCCCGAGTTTTTCATAGGTATTTAAAGACCATGTGCATATTACATACCTTTGCAAACTGGTTACCAATGTGTTGTTTTTTTCCTGGTTCCAGTACCCCCTGGACCCCCACTCTGCTTATTCATAACATTTGTATTTTACATTTACTGCCGTACTGTAAGAATATAAAGTAGGGTTGCCAAAACAAAAATGCCAGCCACGTGTTGTTTTAAGAGCCTGCAAAGGCCTAATCTTGACACTCAATAGGGTTATAAATAAAAAAGTTATGTATTAATTTGTAATGTGACTTTTCTGTCTTTGTTTCCTTTATCAGTCATGGATCATTCAGCCAGCACTAGAACACAATTAAAAGTTATTTCTATTTATATTTTCTGTTCGAAGTATGCACAGACGAAAATACGGCTTTAGGTGACTGTTTGTTTTTGTACCTTCTGGGACATCAAAAAAATGAGCTGGCAACACTAATCATAAAACTGGAAGTTTGTTGCAGGATTAGCACATTATTTATTTCCTCCACCCTCGATCCCTGATTAATGCCATAATAGCAATAGTTTAACTTATACCTGAAACCCTACGCCGTCGTCAATAACTTGCTGAGTTACTGTAAGTGTCTGGAAATGCACCCTGCATTCAGACAACTCACTTCTCATTCTTGCCCTTCACTTTCACGCTCACCCTGCACTCACAGCATCACAATGCACTCACACTGATCACCATGCACTCACACCATTCACCCACTCACCCTGCACTCACAATGCACTTGTGCTGTTCACCCTGTACCTCACCCTGCAGTAACATTAGCACACTACTCACCCTGCACTCTTGTGACACCACTCACCTGTCCCCCTCACTGCTCAATCTATAATCTCACTCAAACAAGCCCATCACTAACCATGTACTCATTCATCCCACCCTACACTTACATCCGCACCCAAATTCATATGGTCACCTTACTCACTCTGCAGTCACTCCTCTTACCCTACTCTCACACTGTTGCATCGCTCCCCGTGCACGCACATGGGCACTCCTGCCACCCACACAGCACAGAGGATTAATGTGCCTGCTACAAAGAACACATACCATGCAGATCACAGAACTGAGTGTGAGTAAACTATGAGTAGTGCTATAAAAAAGTGAAATGTTTGTCAGAAAGTTGCTATATAGAGATGAGGTGCATTGTTGGTGATTGGTAGTGATGGAATCATGGAGAAGGAAAAAATGGGGGAGGGGACTCAAAAAAGACTGTTGCACCGTGTGCGACTATTGCTAGGGCCAGCACTGGCTGGAAGGGTTAGCCCCCCCCACATCACCCCCCTCCAAAGTTTGGGTCTAGTTACGCCCCTGCTGTCACTTATCGTAAGGCTGATGAACTGGTACTTTCTGTGCCTGCCCTAGTTGTAAGCCGATCTCCCTCGCCTTCAAGAGAGTCCTGTTCCAGCTGTGGGATCCTTGATTTCAGCCAAGTTTGGTTTTCTGTTGAGCCCCTTCTGCCACCTGCCTGTCTTCAGAGAGAACCTGGACCTACGGCATTCTCTTTGCCTTCTTATGCTGCAACCTGCCACAGGGATAGCTAGGGCCGTGCAGCACTTTTCTTGCCTCTCTTAAGGCGCCGCCTGCCATCTGTGAGAGCTGGCTGCGTGGCATTCTCCTTGCCATTTTTGTTCCTGTCGCGCTGCTAGCGGTACGCCAGAGGCGGGAGTTAACACATGATCACGTATTACCAAGCTCCTCAGGAGAGTAACTAGAGGGGGCACAGGGGCATAGCGGCTCAGCCTGTATTCCTGCATTTCTGTCAATTTGCAATCTTCTGGGTATGCGGGAATAATTGGGCGCCTACCGCAGAGTTTCTCAAAGTGAATGCGTACTGTAATAATTTCAAGGAGTATCAGTGCTTCCCGCTGGGAGCTTTGTTTTCGAAATGCGCACTGTTCAAAGAGTGTCGGCACTTCCTGCTGGCAGCTTAGTTGTATAAGCACATTGTTCCCCTGAGAGGTCTTTGTGGGGAGAGCAGCCAGAATCTTCAGCCCTAAGCATGTAGAGATTTTCTAGTCTAATTCACCAACTCTGTCTTCCTCTCTAACTCTCATTGCCTACTTCCTGTTGATCACACAGGAGGTGTTCCTGTACTTATGACCACACCTCTATGAAGCTAGTATGAGAACAGTGACTGTAAGCACCTTTTCCTGCTGTGGAAATACACTTTTGTACACATTTTAAATATGTTCTCCAGGTAATTGTTCCATATCTCACTACTCATATGTTTATAAGAGATCATTGTCTGAATTCCTTTTCACTGTGTTTTTCCACTAGGTGGTACAAAGTATTATTCCATTTCACCATAATGGCTGCAGCAGGCATGTTGCAACCCCCACCCTTTCTGAATGATTCAGGAGAGTCTAATCCTCCATTGATGCAATGCAAAAGAATATTTGAGTCACATCTCATCACTATAGGTGGTGAAAAATGTACATCGGTTTGAAAGCAACATATATTTCTCCATAATTTAGATGTTGAGGGGCGAAAGACATATGATAATATTTCCGAGAATCTGGAGGAAGAGGAGGAAGATGATTTGGTGTGTTAGATGTATACCAAGATACATTCGACAAACTTGAACGTCATTCTGGGCAACAGATAAATGTGATGCTAGAAAGGCACACGTTCTTTGCAAGAACTCAAGGCAAGAGTGAAAAAGTTAATACATATATTGCCTCGCTGAAGGGGATTATCGAATATATGTGCTTTTGGCCCTTTAGCAAACTTTCTTATTAGGGACCAGTTGGTAAGATATACCAATAATCCAAAAATACAGTGAAATTTACTTGTTGTCAATCTGTATTTAAAACAAGCTTTAGATATTACTAACAGTGTAGAGCATACAGCGGATTACATCAAAGAAACAAAAGCATGCATTAACTCCAAAATCGATGGGGTTTGTAGAGATCTATGCTCTAAAGCTGCTCTTGCTGTAGAACTAGGAGCCAAGAAGGAAGTAAGTTAATTTTCCAATTCCATGGCAACACTGAGGGTGTTAACTTTACTTCTTGTGAAATTACACTGGACAGTAAACCTATCACAGTTTTTCAGATTCCTTTTTGCCCTATACATTAGTTAAAAAGACCTATTCCTTGCTCTGTTTCCGGTCAAGTAAAATCAACTTGAAGTACCAGACGTCAAATCAGAAGGATATAATGGGGATCTTATCCCGTTGGACAGTATGATCGTAATAAGGATCAGTTTAAAATGAAGGAAAGCAATGGGAAGGGTTTATATAACCAAGAAGGGGACGAATCTACTAGGATGACGCCAACAAAAAGTGTTTGTATTAAATTAGATCTCAATTGCTCCGACCAAGTCCTTCTGGTAGATCCCTCAATGTGTGGAAATGAAGTTTGTAATGACTTTTCAGATGCTTTCTCAGATGAACTAGGATTACTAAAAATGATCAGCACAGAATTAAATTGTAACATAAAGCTAAAGCACTTTCCCACAAGATGAGACCTATTCCCTACGGTATGAACGCTCTTTTAAACAAGCATTTGCAATGTAATAGGTTTCGCATTTGTGAGCGTTTGAGCTATTGGCAATGTAAATATCAATGCCTTTTATTTATGTATTTTAAAAACCTGCAAGTGGTGTGTAAACACGCACTTTGAACTTACAGTCTTTGCTTACGAGAAGCAATGCTGGCAGTAACTATGCCTCTTTTACTGCTAGCCTTCCTGTTTGTAAGCAAGGACTACAAGTACAAAGGGCGTGTTTATGCCATGTTACCCTTTTATCAGGCATGCCTACAGAATCGTGGACAGCATATATATGCTTGGTTTGCCTACAGAATTGTGGACAGTATATGTGTGCTTGATTTGCCTACAGAATCGTACACAGTATATGTGTGCTTGGGTTGCCTACAGAATTGTGTGCAATATATATATGCTAGGTTTCGTAACAAGGACACCTTTTGTGTCACATCCACAGATTCCAGACAATGCCGCTGTAATATGTTGGAAATCAACTCATGACACCATTGTTTATATGCCATATTGTATGTTTCTTCCTTAGTGGCTTTTCCTTCGATTTTATTCTTAATATTTTCTTTCTAATCAATTTATTTTATTTGATAAAGTGTGAACCTCCATTTTCAAAGCACCCAGCCTTATAACAGTGAATATTTTTACTACATTAGGAACATTTCATATATGAAGCTCTGTGCAAAGAAAAACATTGTATTTAGGGTTGCGAATGGATTCCAGAAAACAAGATGTGATTCAAAAAAAATATATATTTTTTTATTAACACTGCTCATGAGACCACACAGTACAAAATAATGCCAATATATCACATTGAGAAATATCACCGGAGTTAACAGAAAAACAAACTCTGGGAGACAACAAGGACAATCAGCAATACCCAACTCCCCTACCCCTCCATGACTGCCACAGATTCCCTATACTTCCGCCAGGGCCCCCACACTTTCTTCCACTTTTTAGTACACCCCGTGCTTTTGTATACAGTTTCTTTGGCCCGTTGGCACCAGTCAAGGTCCCTCTTCCATTCCTCCCATCGCGGGGGTGTCTGTACCCCCCACCCCCTTGCAATATTTAGTTTCACCACTCCCGCTGCCAGGGCCAACCATATTTCCACATACCTGGGCCAGTCAGAGTCCCCTTTAATCATCAATAGAAGCCACTTTGGCTCCATCGGAACCGTCGCTCCTACAACACTAGACATGATGTCGGTGACCTTCGTCCAGAAGGGGATGATATCCGGACACTCCATAGGATATGAAAGAAGGTGCCCTTTTGTTGACAGCTCCTTACGCATGTTGCCGATTGACTCCTGCCCCATGCATATAAGTGTGTGCGGGGGTAGTAGGTACGGTGGAGGATTTTTAGCTGCTCCAGTCGGAACCTTGCACGGATCACAATCTCACTAGGACTCTGCAACGCATCTTGCCAGTACAAGATGTGATTTTGACGGGATCTAAAATCACTTAATTGGCAGCGTGCACAGGAATATATTTTTATTTTGTTTTACATCGCTTATCTGTAGGTTGTATTATCTGTGTGTGCACATACATACAATGTAAGGCACTGTTACCCATCAGTTTAAAGCAAAACAAAAAATACAATTGTGGATTGTGCTTGTTTGAAGTGTGTTTAAGAAAGCCTCGGTTTACTGGCCAGCACAGTTAAATGCTGTAGCGCATTGAAGTTGGGAATGCTGTCATTCTTACACTTAAGCTCACTCTAATTGTTCTAAGATTATTATATGTGTATAATTACTTCATTTTTCTGATTCAATGTAATAATAAATTGACAATGCTTATCTTTTCTTTTGTACTATGTATTTTCCCTTGTGGAACCTATTGGGGAAAAATTCAATAAAAAAAGAGAGAAAGACTGTGTGGGATTACTGCACAGCACCTAATTGTGTCAAGGTGTTTCTTCCTTCTTGTCCCTGAAGGGCAGAAACCCTAGAACACAAATGACAGCATAATGGTTGATGGAAAAGAGAATGCTGCCATAGGACTTCACATTCCTATGGAAACAGATTCACATTCGTGCAACAAGAATGGTGAGCAGACACCATAATTGATTAAAAGTTCTGCTGAATCTGCTGTGCAGAGGTCCATCGGGAGGCCGCCGTCACATGGGCAAGAGACTACATCTGATCCTTAGTCCCAGCATGTGGCGTGGGGCAAACTAGGACAAGCATGTGGATCACTTTTTCCCTTGTAAGCACGCTAGAGAAGGTGAAGGTAGTTTGTAGTTTTTTTTCTGCTGGAACTGTTCAGCGTTACACAACTGGTACACCTAGGCCCTTGGGGTGTTATATAGTGTCACTATCTTGATCTTATTATTTAGTTACAGGAGTTTTCTTAGGAACTCTTGGTTTCTTAAGACGGTCAGTGTCTGAAAGAAAGAAAGAGCTGGATTCTTTACTTGGATCGCTATGCGTTACACAGAAGGTAAGGATGATCCCTGGGTGTGATATACTATGTTGTTTAGATGTTAGGGAAATATTCGGACCTTGGTGAATACGGTGTAGCTTGTGTCTGGCCCCAGAGTGCTGATAGCTGTCAAGTTGTTCCTTTTTCTCTGCACAAATTGTTGCTATTTTTTGTCCCCGAGCTGATACTGACAGTTTGTTGGGCTTACTTAGCTCCGTGTACTACACAAAGAATCCCCTCTCTTCCTGCTGTAGGCACTGGGAGGGTGCTACAAGTTTTTAGACAAAATAATAATTTTATTTATGTCAATCTTTTTTCTTCTAGTTTCTTTTAGGTTTTCCATTTATGCATTGTTGATGTTGAGGAGCAGCTAAACTTTTGCAATTGTGCTTCATGTTTGAATGTTATGTCATTTTAGTACGTATATGCGTTTATGAAACAATAACTATTTTTTCCCACTAATCAGAATTCTACATTTGCTATTTCGCTGCTAAAAATCAACTTGTATTTTTATGTACTCACCATTGCGCTTTGTTACAGATTGTTACTAATTCATTGCATTTGTCTTTGTCAATAATCAAGCGTTTTTGTGATGCATCATCTTTATAGAGCTCGTAACCAGTAGATTGTTGTTTGTATAGACCCATGTACACAGTTTCCCCACAATCAGAATAGAATTTTAAATATATAAAAAATCGAAACAGTCAAAAGTTATAAACTTCCTAACAAGTTTCCTAAATCATCATGGAGGCACCAGTAGATCACATGCAAGCTAGGATCCCCACAGAGGCTAGGAAACAAGAGAAATACTGCAGTGAGTGGCATGCCCATACAAAGGCACAAGCATATCCCTGGCCTGAGAGGGGAACATTTGATACCAACATCATTGAACAGACAAGGACACACATCCAGGCCAGACATATGGGCCAAGAGAGAGCTGGAAGAATGGCTCTGTTAAAACTATGAGCTAGATGCATGGTGAACCCTACTCACAACCTATATGGCCAAAGAGCTAGTGATGTCTGGGGAGAAAAATATAGCTCCTCGGGATCCAACAGCGAGGGCGAAAGCATAGAATGGGCCCTGCCAACACAGGGGAAAAACAGGGAGCGCACACCAGATGCTACTAAGGTACTTAAAGCCGGGCTCACCCCATTATCAGCCCTGGGCAGCCCTGAGGAAGGCCCAGTGGTCACGATGTTAATAGGCAAGGCACCATACCACTTTCTTGTGGATACAGGGGTGGCAAGACCATGCTTGTAGGAAGGAGCAGCCCCTAAATTAAAGACCACTGCCAAAATACAGGGAATCTAGGTTACCGTGGCCAAGGACCCCCTCAAAAAAAAACCTTGAGTTGGAAATAGGGGAGAATAGGATAAGAGATCAATTGTTGTACTATCCTTCCTCCCCAACCAATATACTAGGATTTTCCATGCACTTGTGGTGTTGAGATGACCCATAGAACTCCGTAGTCGATTTGTATATGGATGCGGGAGCACCCGTCATGCTCCACGTCTGAAGGTGAGATGGGCTGAGCAACTGATGGCAGTGCAGCAGCAATGCGGAAGCCCATAGTGGATATTGATGCGGCTTGCACCGAAGGAACGGCGGCCACAGCCGGGAGCTCAGAGCTGATTCACGGCGGCGGCTACTGAGCAGGCATGCTTTTCTGTTAATCATGCTCCAAGGAGAGCTTATCAGAGCATGTGGGGAGTTATTAGGTCTCACTATGCCACAGCTCAACGCAAACTCTGTGGTTCAGGGCATAACAGGTGGCTCCAATTTAGATGCTACCTTATTCACTACTGCTGTTGAGGTTGCAGCTGAAACATCATTTATAACTCTGCTCACAGACCTGCTTACTACGCAGTCTGCTCCATCTCTGTTAAATACAAAGAATAAGTCTGAATAAGAGGACTCCACACAAACTTTGCTGCATTAAATTCCGACAGAATTGAAAAACATGAAATTTTCCCAAGAAGAAGCTCAGAAAGGATGGAATCACAGTTGAGCTCAATTCAATCTCATGTCCAGCAGCTCACATCACGAGTTGCCGAGGCTGAACAATGCATATCTGATCTTGAAGACAGTTTTCCTTATCAATCTGATCAGGTCATCAAATTACAAACTGAACTGACTAATTTACAAAGTAAGGTTGATGAAGCGGAGAACTGAGCTCAAAGATGCAATCTACATACAACAGGGATTCCGGAGGGCCACGAGAATGGACAATCAGTTTATGAAGTAATTTTGAATCTTCTCGCCAAGCATGTCTGTCCAGAGGCTTCAGCTCAAAAGACAGATCTCACCATCTTACGGGTGCATCGCATGCCAGCTGTTCAATATCCTATAGCTGAATAGCCGAGGGCGATCATCGTGAGCTTTGGGGACTATTGAATAAAGGAGAAGATTTTAGCATGTGCTATCCATGATAAAGTGTACCAAATGGCCTATAACGTTTCCTTTAAAAAGGTTACTGATATGTCTGCCCTCTCAGCAAAATGTAGAAAGGAATTCAGAGGCATGCTCAATTGTTTTCAATGGAAAGGAGCTCCAGCTGGTATTATCCAGCAATCTAAATTAAAATTCCTTCACAAGCTGAAAGCTCACATCTTTCAGTCAGCTGCGGCAGCGCAAGAGTTCCTTCACTCCCTACAAAATTCAGAGGGGGAGCAGTAGGATATATGAGCTTGAAGTCGAAAAGGAAGCAGTTCGATTAGCTATGTGGCTTGAGCACAGGGATTGTCCATGGGAGGGGGGGAGGGGTCACAGAGGGGAGGTGGAGGGAAAGGGGGCAGGGTTCACAAGGGCAGGGGTGGAAAAGCAAAATGTAGCAGAAGTGTAGTAATGCAAGAGATCGAAATAGTTAACTTAATTTATTTTGGTATTTAAATGTCAGCTCGATTTATTAAAGGTAATTTCCTGTAACGTAAATGGCTTCAATAATAGACTGAAATGACGCTCAATGCTGGCTTGGTTTAAGACTTTACAAGCCAATGTAATCTTCCTCCAGTAGACTCATTGTAAGGAAGGGTCATTAAGGAACAAAACCCCCTCCTTTATCCAACATGAATATTATGCTTCCTCGAATGCAGCCATTAGGGGGGTAGCTATATTAGCATGTAAAAAAGTGCAGGGCGATATTATAATGGCCCGAATGGATAATAGTGCTAGGTGGCTCTGGATGCAGATGAGGCTCTCTAATTAACTCTTTAATTGAATGAGATTCTATGGCCCTAATGAAGATTCCCCCGAGACGTTACAATCCCTTTATGATTTTGCAATGGCCTAAACAGGGTTTGTGGTGCTCGGGGGGGGGGGGGGATTTTAATTTATTAATGGATCCAGCTAATGATTCCTCACAAGCTCAGAAAATGCAGACAAAACCTAAATCGATCAGGATCTGTCTGGATTTAATACAGGACTTTGGGCTAGTGGATTGTTGGAGATAAAAATTTCCTTGTGAGACGAAGTTCACAAGTTATTCAAGGAGATTTTACTCTTCATCTCAAATTGATTTTGTTCTCATCTCCCATGCTCTTTTAAATACTGAATCTGAGATTATTGAAAGCCCATTTTCTGGCCATGCACTAATCTCAGTACAATTTCAAATTCAATCTCAAGCACAAACCGAGTTCAAATGGGCATTAGATAAGGTTCTGTTAGTGAATAAGCAATGGGTGGCCCTTATGCACCTGGCATTGGAAGAGTACTTGAAATACAATGTGGATACAGCTTCATTATTTGCAGTATGGGGAGCACTTAAGGCATTTAATAGCATTTAAAGCTTCCTAGAGGTAAAAAGAGCATGAAGAAAAGTCTCAATTAGAAAAACAACTCTCTATAACTACGGCAAAATAAAGATTACAAGACTTTTTTTTTACCTCTAAGGAGATCTTAGTACATGATGCAGTACTGCAAAAAAAGATATGTAGAACACGATCACATTGGCAGATACCTTGCATGTTCAGCAACACGTAGGGCCAATATCAATAGTATTAAAAACACAAAAGACCCAGTTACTGGGAGATTTACATCTCACCACCAGGAAATTCCAGCTATTTTCCTAGAACCCTATAGACAGCTTTATTCTGACCCCCATAATACTTCAACAGGAGAAGCTGTTAGCTGGTTGAATGAGACTATCTGCCCTTTACTTTCTATGGAGCAAAGAGACTCTCTGCTCGTGGACATTACATTAAATTGGTTAATTGTGCAGTGATGTTATCACCATCGGCAAACGCAAGCGGGCTCGACGGGGCCCCAATTGAGGTTTATACGATTTTTCTACTTCAGTTTAGCCCTTTTTGAGATTATTATTTAATGGGATTCTTGAAGGTGATACGGTCCCTGCTATTTTCACTCAAGCTGCAGTAGTCAGCTTTGTCAAGAAAGGGAAACCAGAAGAGGAGGTAAATTCTTATACCCTGATAAGTTTACTCAACAACGATTATAATATCTTCTAAAAAATCCTCGCTAGTCAATTAGCACAGGTGACCCTTCTCTCATGCATCGGGACCAGAATGGTTTCGTCCCAGGTAGACTTCTAGCCACTAATACCCATTATTTACTTCAATCAATCGACTATTTTAATACTAATAAGATCAAAGCAGTAGTTTTAATGTTAGACTTTGAAAAAGTGTTTGACAGAGTTCAGTGGAATATATTGTTGGCTATTTTGAATAAATATGCGGTTCCAGCTGAATTCTGTCAACCAGTGAGAAATTTATACTGTGATACCAAGGTGTCCACCCAGGCCCTCGTCAGCAGCAGACTCGACTACTGTAACGCCCTCTACCAAGCTCATCAAACGACTGCAACGCATCCAAAACGCCTTGGCACGACTGATCCTTGACATACCACGACACGGCCACATCGCCCCCCACCTGAGAAACCTGTAGTGGCTCCCCGTCAACAAGAGGGTATCCTTCAAGCTCCTCATCCACGCACACAAGGCACTGCACAAGACCGGCCCAGCCTACCTCAACAGACGCTTCTCCTTCTACATCCCCTACCGCCAGCTCCGCTCTGCTGACCTCGCACTCACCACCGTCCCGCGCATCCGAAGAACAACCACCGGCAGGAGATCCTTCTCCCACCTCGCCGCCAATACATGGAACACCCTTCCACTGAGCCTACGACAGACCCAAGACCTGCTGACCTTCAGGAGGCTACTCAAGACCTGGCTGTTCGATCAGTAGCGCCCCCACCCCCTCCCAGCTCCTTGAGACCCCCGCGGGTAAGTAGTGCGCTTTACAAGTGACTGACTGACTGACTGTCCATAATTATAAATGGGAATAGGGCCGGCAACATCTCTATTTGTCGAGGGATGCATCAAGGCTGGCCCCTCTCTCCAACACCGCTAGCCTGTGTGATAAGGCAGGATCATGCCATCCGACCCTAGGTGCCTGGTTCTGAAAAATATAAGTTATTTACGGATGATATGGCTCTATACCTAACTGCCAACGAAGATAATATCTTGCAAACTCTTACTAAAATAAGTGAATTTATGGCCATTGGAGGATATAAAATAAATCACACAAAGTCAGAGGCCCTGCTCTTTAATTGACCTTCAGATATATACCTGTTTCAATGCAAGGACATCAGTACCCAATATCTCAACCCATAAAGTATTTAGGGATATTTGTCACCACTTGCCAGGAGGACTTATTTTCGCTCAATTTAATTCCTACACTTAATAAGATGCGTAATTTGCTTGTACAATGGAAGGACCTTCCCTTAACAATTATGGGACAAGTGGCACTTATTAAAATTAATATACTCCCTCTTTTTTATTTTCTAATTTGATGGTAAAGGTCCCTAAGTCCTTCTTTGATTAGATCAACTCTGAAATAAGACGCTTTATATGGCAGGGAAAAAAAACTAGACTGAAACTAGAAATATTACAACTAGATGAGCAAGATGAAGGCCTTGCGTTACCTAATTGTCGATTATACTACCAAGCCTCACTTATCAACTGGCTGAATTATAATGATTAACAAGAGATGCATTCCGCTAATTTTTCCTTGACTCTAATCCTCAAATAATCCGAGAATGCCCTTGTCCCTTTTTTGCGAATTCCCAAACTCACCAAAAAATCACAATATAAAATTCCCAAGATTATATCTTCTCAGTTCAAACGGTCTGGGGGGCCTTCGGAATCCCTAGGCTACACCCTCAACTGAAATTAGCAGAATGCATCCCTCTGGGACTCCGGATGCCTGCACAGACCTGTGGACATTGGGCTAAACTCGGGTATTCTGAGTTACAAGATTATTTTTAAAATGAAAGTTTGCTAACCTGGCACGAAATTAGAAAGCGGGACATTAGCATAAAGATGTCTCTTTTCTTTAGTTTCTTTCAGATAAAGACATTTTGTTCAGGTTTAATAAATTCAGATAGCTGCGAAGGCTCTTTTTTGAGTAAAGCTCATTTTATACTTAGAATTAGAGGAATTGGGAAGTGGTATAAATTGCTCAAGTCTAACCAGAACAAGCAAATGGTGTCAAACCACCTAGAAAGGATTTTGGAGTCCATTGACTGTCGCCTCAATTTTCAACAATGACAAGACTTTAATAAAATGTGTTGTAAGGCGGTAGGAGCGGCTAATTTAAGAAGGATGGCATTTTATAGTAAATGGATATTTATTATTCTCCGGTCAAACTACATAAAATTTATCCAGCAGTCGACCCTCGATGTTTTAGGTGTGAACATGCAAATCGTGATTAGCTACATGTGGTATTTATGTGCACCCATTTAATGAATTTTTGGAAAAGTGTTTTTTTAGAAATTGAAAGAAGACTCTCAGTTGATCTTCCTCCCGAGGCCTCAGCTGTCCTTTTAGGGTGAGTGGAGGTTCAAAATGAACATACTTGAGCTTGATTTCAATTTATTCTTATTGCCACTTTGGTTGCAAGATCATTAATTCTTGCTAACTGGAAATTAGTAACTATACCAACAACCTCCCAATGGTTAATTTAAATGCAAAGAATTTTCAGGAGGGAAACTATACACGCTAAAAGGGTGGGCTCAGTAGCCAAATTGAATAGAATATGGAAGATGTGGAAGTAATCATTTTAATGGAGGGGTCAGGACATTTGACAAGGTAGATTTATATAAAATCAATGTCAGTATTTGTACTGTTTATAATTAACTCTGTAAGGATTTATTATATTTATGTATCATTTAACTGTATGAATGTCGATCTCTATATGCACTTTATGTAAATACCTGAAAAGTAAATGGAAATGTATTTTATGCTACATTGAAAATTAAGAATTAAAAAAATAAAGAACTTCGTAGTCCATGCACAAATTTGCCACCAAGTCAATAGGAAACTCACGCAGGCAATCAGCTGTTTCAGTTTGTTACTCACCGCACAACATGTCCCAGCTGTGTACCTGACTCCCATCGTAGGTAGGACATTTTGCCTTGTCCTCTCCCCTAATGCTTCCAAATACATCCAAAGTCTGCTTATTGGATCATGCCCCTCCAAAGCAGCGGGAGTAGTATTTATTTATTTATTTATCGTATTTGTACAGCGCACTATCACCTTGCAGGCATCCTGGCGCTAAATATCAAAAAAACTATTAAGTGTGGGCAGAGACAACAGAGCAAACAACATTGATTTAGGTCCTAGGAAAAAGCCAGGTCTTTAAACTCCTCCTAAATGGAAGGAGGTCATTCACCATTCTTAACTCCAACGGAAGCGCGTTCCAGAGTCTGGCAGCTATCAGACTGAAGGCTATACCTCCAGATCTAGATTTCTTGAATCTCGGTACTGTAGCCAGTCTGGCAGATTCAGAACGCAAACATCTCCCTGGAATGTACCAAACAAATTTCCTCTGCAACGCGATAGGGCCGATCTTGTGCAAGGCCTTGAACACCAGGCAGAGAGATTTGAATTGGATTCTTTGTCTAATGGGGAGCCAGTGCAACTCCGACAAGGCCCGAGACGAAGATGCGTAACTCGGCCATCCAAACACCAGCTTAGCTGCTGTAGACTGGATGCGCTGCAATCTGTCGAATAGATAGTTCGAAGAGCCCAGTAGCAGCGCATTGCAGTAATCCAGTCTACTAAGTATGGTGCCCTGAACTACTAGAGCTCGCGCCTGACAAGGCATTAACGCCAGAATTTTTCGCAGCGTACGAATCATGGCGAAACAGCTTCCTACCAATTGGTTAACCTGAGCTTCCAACGTTAATTTGTTGTTAAATATAACGCCCAGGTTCCGCACCTTCTCCACTGGGCGTAGAGTCTTAGGTAGATCCAAAGGCCAGAAAGTCTCCGGCAACAACTGCGGGGCCTTTCCTGCAGAGAAATAAAGAACCTCAGTTTTACCAGCATTAAATTGAAGGGAGTTTAATCTCAACCAATGAGACATCGCCCTCAAACAATCATGAAATGCTTCTAATGATGTCGTGTCATCGCCCTTCAAGGAGAGAATTAGTTGCGTATCATCAGCATAATTTACAGTCATAATATTATATGCTTTAATGATAGCCATCAAAGGAAGCATATAAATATTAAAAAGGATCGGGCTAATTGCAGAGCCCTGGGGGACACCATACTCCATCTTAGAGAAGGAGGATTGATAAGGAGGCAGAGCCACTGCTTGACTCCTCCCAGCGAGAAAGGATTGAAGCCAGCTAAGGGCACACCCGGTTACCCCAATCTCTTCCAGCCTCCTCAACAAAATCGCATGGTTGACCGTATCGAACGCGGCAGACAGGTCAAGCAGTACAAGAGCCACTGACCTGCCCCTGTCTGCTTGCATACGGAGCTCGTCCAACACGGTCACCAATGCTGTCTCCGTGCCATGCGCAGGCCGAAACCCAAATTGTACCTCCTCCAAGATATTGTTCTTCTGAAGATGTTGTGAGAGGTGCTTGCCCACCACTCTTTCTACGATTTTAGCCGGAAACGGCAAAAGAGAGATGGGTCTGTAATTACTAGGGCTTGCTGGGTCCAATGTGGACTTCTTCAGCAGAGGCATCACAAGAGCCTGCTTCCACTGCGCAGGAACCACACCACTGGACAGAGACTGATTACAGATCAGCCTAAGTATGGGAGAAATCTCCCCTTCAAATTCCTTCCAGACTCTCGATGGCAAAGGGTCTAGAGGTGAGCCTGACATAACCCCTGAAGTAGCTTTACCAAACTCTTCTACTGAGAGGATCGGAAATTCGGATAAAAACTTCCCATAATATAAGCTCTCCGGGTGGGAAGGAAAAGTTACATCCCCTACCCATTGTCCACTTTCAACCCTGGAATGTACCGGACTTACTACCTCCAGACAGCAGGGAATTTCCCCCAAATTTGCAATAATCATGTTAATTTTGTCATAAAAATAGCTTGCCAGGCTATCACATAATTCTTGCGAAGGGGGAATCTGATTCTTGCCGCACTCGGGGTTAGTCAGGGAGTTGAGAATTTTAAAAATGCACCTTGGTCGATTCTGAGCCTTTAATATAGTGCTAGAATAGTAGTTAGCCTTGGTCACATTTATTTCTGTCTTATAGCACCCTATCAACGTTTTCCAACTACTTTTATCCTTGTCATTGTAGCTCCTTCTCCACTTTCTCTCTGCCTGCTTACACTCAAGTTTCAGTTTTTTAAGGTTATCGTTGAACCATGGTGCAGACGCTCTTCCTACCTTCTTATGCACTTTAAGAGGGGCCGTAGAGTCAAGAACAGAAAAAATCTGTCCACAAAAGGATGCATAATTCTCCTCCACTTGTCTGCTCTGCAAAAAGCAGTCTTTCAAATCAAAGACCGAACCTTGACCTTTATTTCTTAGAAGGGACTTCCAATCTCTACTCACATAGTTAGTAGCAGAGCTCACTGCTGAGGCATTGTCACGAGGCATAGTGACCAAAAATTTAACCAAAAAGTGATCTGTCCAAACCATTGGCAAAATACCCACAACACTAAGAACTTGGTCCCCAGAAAAAATAAGATCTAGTATATGACCGTCCTTATGAGTAGCCTCGGTCACCCGTTGGTGAAGGCCCAGACCGATACATGACTGGAGGACATTGTTGTAACCGGAGTCCAGGGACCCATTCAACCACAAATTAAAGTCACCTAGCAGCACTACCCTGGCGTGGGTAGCGGCCAAGTTGGTAATAGCCTCTAACAATGACTGCTGTTGCCTCAAGCAAAGTGCCCCTGGCGGTCTATAACAGACTACACCGGTTAAGATATAACCCTTTGCATCTTTAATAGCAATTCCAAATAGCTTGAATCCCTCAATTGTGTCAATCTCTAGAGCCACACAGTTCCAAGCATCTCTGTAAATTACCCCGACTCCTCCTCCTCTTCCCCTCAATCTTGGTTTGTGTAAGATTTTAAAACCAGGAGGACAGGCCCAACCTGGCTCCACCCCACAAGCAGGGATGGTCCAGGTTTCAGTCATGAATAAAACATCTAATTCATGGAGTTCCAGTAACAACTGGATTTCTGTGCAGTGTTTTGGAAGTGATCTCACATTAAGTAGCCCACAAACGAGGTTCTCTTGTCTTAAAAAGTCAGAAATTGGAAGAGCAGTGTGTTCCAACATAAAAGTGCCCAGCCCCTCTGTCGCCACTCCCAGCCTACGCAACTCCAAACTGGAGTAGCTTACACGGCTACTACCTCCACCCAAGTCCAGCTTACCCCCGGCTCGAGCAGCATCGCTGGTGCTGAGCGCGACCTTAGCGCGGACGGGCGCAGACGGGCTTGCCTTAGGCGCGCCTTCGGCGCGCCACCGGCGCGCCCGATGCGCGCGTCCGTGCCAGCGTTCCCTATATGCAGCTCGGGCCGTGAAAGCTAGAGCGCTAACTCACAAGATGGCGCTGCCCCTCACTCGGGAACCGAGCGCTAGGCTGGAGGAAAGGAACCCAGTAAAGGTTCAATGATTGCAGTTCTGCCCGTTTCCTTTTTAAAAAGCACACACGGTATACAATACACAATATGTAAAAAGATAAAAAGATTATTCCTCACAAGACGATAAAAAGTTTTTCCCCCAATTAAGGTCTTTCACAAAAGGTGCAAATACTATTTGAGCAATTTAAGCAATGTTAGCTGCTCCCCGCTGCCTCAACAACACAAGGAATAGCTTCGACATTAATTTGAATTCATGTCACTGGGTAGAAAGTCCCTGATTTTCGACAAGGACAGGAGACCCAAAGCATCCTGTATCCCAGGGAGAAGGGGGAAACGGGAAGGAAAGGGGTCCCATTGATGACCATTGCAGCCTTCTGCATAAGGTGCACGGATATGCTCACCACCACACCCAGCTTGTCGAATAAGATATTCAGGGCCTCACGAACATCGTCCAAGGAAGCAATGGGCCCAATCCCAGTCGTTGCCACATCTGAATCACAGGGTTCACAGAGCAGCTTCTCAACCCCCACCAGTATGCCACATTACAACCAGACCTACACGAGACCTAAGGAAGGCAACCCCGCAAAAGTAAAATGACGCACACACACACATACATATTTAACAGAAGCAGCCCACAGGAAACTACTCGCCCCGCTGCAGCAAGGAGAGGGGGGACCAAAGTACTGACAAAATAACGCTACCCAACTCAAACTGACTATTGCCTTAAACGTCACCATCTCTTTCCAGTACCCCATTAGAAAATTTTGCACACAGTGAAAGATATAGAGTTTATTCATAAAAAGAAAAACACAGGAGCTCTCCGAAAACTGTCTAACAATGTGTTTTTTCCAAGCTAACCTACAACACACAGCTCTTATCCCACAGGTCTGCAATAGAGCCACACATGCACCATCGTTACAGCAACCTGGCACCCCTTCAATTGATACTCTTGAAAGGATGCCAACAAGCCCAACTGCTCAAGCACACAGACTACAAATTGACTTTATGGACACTATTTTTGGAGAAAAAAAAGACAAAGAGAGTCTTTTCTTTTTTGCACTACACCAAGACAAGACACCCTGGTTGCCCATACGACATAAAACACTTCTGAAGACCACCTCAAAACCTAGGAATGTTTTCCAAGTTATGTATTTTTGTATACTTGTACACTCTCTATTGAACATGGGTGTTATCGCGCCCCTCTAGAGCCAGAAATGTGCCTAGTTTCATGGAACCTACTTCCTCATGCATGTGCAGAGACCTCTCCCACCTCACTTACACCTATGCTGAACCAAACATTAGCATTCCTAATGCACTAAACAGCGCACTCCTACACAACACCTGGTACCAATAAATGACCAGCGTGGGCACTCAAATCACAAGCAGGTTATGCTACATAGGTTCACTCATACCCCATGTCGTAGGCACAGACAGGCTTTACTTATCCCAAGAGATAGCCCCGGAGAAAGCAAAATGTCTCATCCACCTGTTCCTATGTAGGATTAGGGCCATGATTCAACTACATAGAGTAAAACCTCATTGAGAGGTAGTAAACATCACCCAGTTTTTACCGAAACTAGCAACATTCAAACGGACCTATGAACAGAGAAAGTGCTAAAGCAGGATAAATATAATGGAATATAAAGAGGCCGACTTTCTACTTGTCACCTCTGGCGGGAGAACTTGTATGGAGTGATTTATTCATTTAATCATATCAACAAATATGGTGTGGATCTGTTAACAATTTAGAGGCATTACTATACAAAAAGTCGAAGGAGAAACAATGACCGCATAATTGATTTCATTGTTCTGATTTTTAATTATTTAAAAAAAAAAAATCTTTTATCATTTTTACAAAAAAAATATTAGTGAGTTGCACAAGCCGTTAAGAAGGCTGCAATCAATTAATTCATCATACACATTTGTACAAAAGTAAAGGAAAACAATAAAAGATTTATAATTGAATAGGTGAACACGAATCACCGCAGTGACGGATAACCTGCCATTGTTGAGGCAATAATAATAGAGAAAAAAAGTCTTCAGGTAACAATGTCAAATCAAATTCCTGACTATCTAAAACAAGGTTTAAATTAATTCAAAGTCAAAGTCAAAATACTTTATTTTCGTGCCTATAGGACCATAAAAGTAAGAAAACAATAATATACAATACATGCATCAATAGGATTAAAATACATTCTCCATTGCTCACGTTGTCAAATTTATATACATATGATCCATTACAGTTCGTAATGGATCTAAGTAAGTACCACCTTTTATTCTTGCTAATCTAAAAGTTGCCCTGTTAACATGTTCGCTTATAAAGTGTCTGTGCAATGTTATAGCAGTAAAACACAAATTATTCTATGATAGTGCTAAATTCTTAAAATGTGCATGTGCTTTAGGTGCTAAGATAGTGCAAATTACTTCACTATTCCACAGGACTATCAGCACGAGTTGAATTATATCCAAACTGTTAAAAAAGCTACTGGAACTTAAATATTCTTTAGAATTCCATAAGATGCTTGTTATAAAAACTATCAAATCCTAAAATCGTCGAATTATTACTAAAAACTTGGAAACTAATACAGTACATGTAGATTTAAAAGACTTCAGTTTTTATACCGACACTTCAACTATTTCAATTTAAGCTTTCATTTGATCTTGACCATAATATACAGTCCACTATGAATTTTGACGTATGTGTTTCCGCCAAATTGTACAGCATTATATCTTAGTAGGTACTCTGAATTTGACAGCCAGTTTTATGAAATTATAAGTTTTGGCCTCCTCTTTTCTTATAAAATTAACAGTCAGTAGAAAACGGCTGAGGCTAAAAACTATTATGCGGGAGTTGTCAGTTTTTAGTATTCTCAGCATAACATTCATTCTTCTGACACTAAGGCACCTGGCTATCGGTTTTATCCATTTTGTTCTAGCTAGTTTATATGCTGGGCATCTTCATCGACCCCCATTTGACATAAGGCACAACGAGGGTCCCCCTCCTTGTTTTGTAGCCTTGACCACGTTGCAACAAAGCTGTTTAGTTGTAAAATTCCATATCTGAATTTCAAATATAAACACTTTGCCAGTAGCGGTTCTATCTCATCTAAAAACAGCTCAAAAGGAGGTGTCGTTTTAAACTCAAGGAATTGTGTAGTTAAGCTTTTATGTGAACCGCTTAGAGTTACCTTGTTGCTCACAAATTCCCAGAATAGCAATTTAATCTCGCTTTTTGACTTGGGCGTCAGCAGACTTGAATTCAACCAATATCTGCTTAGTCCCAGATCCAAAAGCCAGGTTCTAATGTGGATCAGCCAAGGGAACGTGGTTTGAGTGTTGAGTGCCAGGAGTTCGATCAATAATTAGTTCCCTCAAACAGTAGTTTTGTGGTCTAGGACCCAATTAGTTACATATATATCACTTTCTTATTAAAGTAATGATGCTGGTCCTGGATAGTAGGAGTCAACGCATTTCTGCCTTCCAATAATGGCTTTCTCCGGACATGGTGGGCCCAGAATTACCCTGGTCTTCACTGAGGTTTGGAGGAATCCAAAGGAAACTCCAAATTTACTTTCAACAGCCAAAATAGGCTGGTAGCTGGGAGGTCTTAACAAAGCCCAGGTGTAGCGTAATGAATACTTCCTCCCATTGGAGCACCACCAGTGTTAATGTCTTTAGATGCGTACTCTGCTGGGTGAAGGTAGACAGGACATGTGGATCCTCTAAAATACATTGTAGGTTGCTTCCGCAGACTGGGCGGGTCGTCCAATGCAGATTCCCTTACTGTACTCTATTCTATTCAAAGAGAGCTAGACTGGATCTGCATGAGGGGCACTATAGGGGAGGACACTCTTTGGACTGCGGGACTGCGTGGAAAAAGGGTTCTTGGAGGTGGCAATAACACCGCACCAATGCACAAATACGTCTGCTTCCGCCTCAGTTTGTGGTCCCAGGGTGGCCCTTAACACATTTGGGGCCAACTTTTTTTAATAACAAGTGGATTCCGGGCATGGAAATCCAGTGCAGGGCTGCTCACCTCAACCATGCTAGGGGAAAATGAGTCCCATGGGAGGGGGTCAAATGCCAGCATAGACACCCCTTCCCAGGAAATTTGGGATACCAAGATTAACAGGTACACATGGTTGGGGCAAAGGGGCAACCTCTAATTGTACAGAACCTTACACTGTATTATTTGTATTTCAAAGGAAAAAGAACCATATTGCTTGGTTCCAATGTGTACTGTGAGGTAATACTGCAATGGTGCACCTCCACATTGATGAATATGTATTGGCACTGTAGCGAGCTTGCCTACACCCAGCTAGTACCTGGATGACGGGGTCTCTGCACCATCATGACCCTACACCCCCCCACACTGGTCGTCCCTGATAAAGATCTGTCTGATTTGTCCCAACATCCGCTACAGAAGAAAACAACTCTGTTGCATCAGGCTGGAAAAAGAAAAACATGCATATTGTCTGAAATTCAAGTAAATGCAGAAGGGTTGATATCCTTCTTCATCTTGCAAACAAAGGCAAACCCCCGCAGGTTACAAATAACCAGGTGGGAAATGTTGAAGATGACCAGCCACACTGAGCTCAGCCTAAAAGCTATCAAGGAAGAACTGAGAGCCATCGCCTTATGGTGATGCAACATCGGTACATGTTGGACTTGATGACCGTGATGGAAGGTGGGGTGTGTACCAAGACTGGTGCTTCCTGGTACTATTATTCCTGGAAACAATCTTGAAAATGGAACTCTCACTCTTGCCATTTAAGCACTGCATCATCTACAGGCTGACATGAAGGAGAGAGGTGCCCCTGAGCAGGACTCGTTTCATATTATTTTTTCTTGGATCCCCCTAAGAGTGTCCAAAAAATTCAAGTCATTACTTCCAGTTTTCATTTTTGTACTACGGTTTTGTGGTTCCCCACAAATAGGGGATTCTTGCTGTAAAAACACAATCCTTAAATTAGGTAGTATGCAAATAGCTAGGCACAGAATAACAGACACTAGAGCAACACAAACCATTTTCAATAATTTGACAATCATGACATACAAGAAAAATTATGTAGTTGAAAATTCAACTAGGGGGTGAATGTTAATAACAGTGTGTTGGAAATACCCCACTCCCACACCGGAAAGGGTGGTGGTAACGGGGTCTCTCCAGACATACACAGTGGTAGCTTGGCTCGAGTGGTCAGGAATCAGGCACCGTGCTAAGCATACGTCATACCCATACAATAACCATGCGTGCATCCATTCCAAAAACGACTCTACACCGTAAAAATTATGAAAATATCTCTGTTTATCTTCTTTTTCTCTTAGTTGCTGATTAAATAAATAATAACACAATCACCATATACAAGGCTTTTTCTGTGGAAGGGTACGTCAATTAAATACTGTCTTAATGATTCAATAAAGAGGGGAGATCATAAATAATTAAGGCATAAATATAAGTGCATTACATACAGGCAATTAAATATTATGAGGCAATAAATACTGCAAGCCAATAAATATTGTGCGACAATAAATACTGTGGAACAATAAATACAGTGAAGCAATAAATAGGTTAAATACAATAAATACAGTGCTCTCAATAAATAATTAAAAGCTGACAGTGACACTCATAGAATCAGATCACATTTAGATTTCTATGGGCTGATTTGGCCCAGTCACAGCTTGTGGTTAGGTGGATGGCTTGAGGGTGTCTATTCCCTGGCTTGGACAAGGCTGAGGCCCAAACTGAGGTAGATAAAGGGGAGGAATTCTAGAGACCTGGCTCTCTCACTCTACACAACCCCTCTGAATTAGTCTCAGCTCACCCCTGGCACAATCAAGCTGGTTCCAGCACCTCTCTAGCCCCTAGGGTAGTCTCTCAGGATTCCACAGTGCCTTAGGCGCCCTCTATTCCACTTACTGCCCTTTTTCTGAAGCTCCGACGCCGCTGGAGTCGTGTCGACGCCGTGAGGCGGTTCCGGTTCGATGTCGGCGGCCTCGGCGCAATGTCAGTTCTTGACGACGCCGGTAGGCGGTTCCGGTTCGATGTCGGCGGCCTCGGCTCGATCTCGTCCTCCGGTTCGATGACGTCGGGCAGTCTTGGCTCGATGTCGACTTCAGGCGGCTCCGGTCCGATGGCGACCTCAGGTTCGATGACGTCGGCCGGCCTTGGCTCGATGTCGACTTCCGGCGGCTCCGGAGTGCGATCCCCACTCCCGAACTCCGGTGCTCCTCTCCTCAGGTTCCGGCGACTCCGGAGTGCGACCTCCACTCCCGACCTCCGGTGCTCCTCTCCTCAGGTTCCGGCGACTCCGGAGTGCGATCTCCACTCCCGACCTCCGGCACGCTTCACCTCGGTCTCCGGCGACTCCGGAGGGCGGACTTCACTCCCCCGTCGACGCCGCTCACTCGACCTCGGGTGACTTCCTCCTCAACCTTTGGTACTCTCTACGACCTCCGTCGGTGCCCTCTCTCGACCTCTGGCGGCTCCGGGTACGACGTCTGCTTTTCAAGTCAGCGCCGCTTCTCCACCTCGGGCTCCGGGTCTCTAGGCTTCTCGACGTCGGTCTCCAGGAAAACCAATAATCAGGTCAGGACTTTGCTGTTCTTTGCTTCTAAGGCCTGTTCCTGCTGTCCAGGTCCTTAAGATGGTTTTTCTTGCTTCTTCCCACACAGGGCTCCAGGCTGGGCTCAGTCAGTAGGGACTAGTATCAAGGGTGGGTTTATGGACCCCACTCCAGGCACAAGTTTCCACCCCTGCTGCCTCACTCCTTCCTCCTTCAGGTTTCTGCTGCTCTCTCTTCACCAGTCAGGTGCCAACTGCCAGCTCCAACTGCCAACTCTCTGTCTTAGCTTCCCAACATTCTAAACCGCCTCCAACTGTCACAGGGCTCCAGAATGTTGCAGAAGGTTCTAGTAGGTTCCAGTGGGTTCTGATGATGTCACAGGTGGCCACCATTTTGTGCTCCAGGCCCTCAGACAGAAGTTCCAGGGGTAGATAAAATGGCTCCCTGAATCTGCATCAATACTAAAAAGTCTGGTGGTTCCCAAAAAGGAAAAATACTAACAGGGCTTGAGGCAAAAGTGGGACAAAATAAATAATGGAGAGGAGGGACCACCCAAAGGGCTGACAGGTCTAACACGCGTCCCCCCCAGCTGAAAGTGGGGAGAGCTACCCAACCCCTTGGGAGTTCTCATCACTAAGGCGGAAATACCTTGAGAGACCGTCTGCATTGGCGTGGTCCACTCCAGGCCGATGTTCCACCTGAAAGTCCATTCCCTGTAGGGAAATAGACCACCTCAACAACTTGGGATTCTCCCCCTTCATCTGCATCAGCCAACGAAGGGGTCTGTGGTCGGTCTGAACCAGGAAGTGCGAGCCAAACAGGTATGGCCGCAACTTCTTCAGAGCCCATACCACTGCAAAGGCTTCACGCTCTATTGCACTCCACTTCTGTTCTCTGGGAAGTAGTCTCCGGGATAGGAAGACCACGGGTTGATCCAGACCCTCTTCATTGAGTTGCGATAACACTGCCCCAATGCCATGTTCTGATGCATCCGTCTGGACAATGAACTCCTTGGAAAAGTCTGGGGCCCTTAAGACCGGGGCCTCGCACATGGCTTTCTTCAGTCTCACAAAGGCCTGCTGACAAGCCTCCGTCCAGACTACCCGTCGAGGTTGTTTCTTGGACGTGAGCTCCGTGAGGGGGGCTACAATGGTACCGTACCCCTTCACGAAGCGGCGGTAATATCCCGTGAGGCCCAGAAAAGCTCGGACCTCAGTCTGTGTCTTGGGGGGTTCCCAGGCCATGATGGCCTCGATCTTCGCCTGGAGGGGTTGCACCGCTCCCCTACCCACCAAGTGTCCAAGGTACACTACCGACCCCTGCCCGATCTGGCACTTGCTGGCCTTGATCGTCAATCCAGCTTGTCTCAGGGCCTGGAGAACAGCTTGCAGGTGACGCAAGTGATCCTCCCAGCTGTTACTGAAGACGGCTATGTCATCCAGATAAGCAGCAGAGAAACTCTCCATTCCGGTGAGGATCTGGTTTACCAGGCGCTGAAACGTGGCAGGTGCGTTCTTGAGCCCAAAGGGCATCACACAGAACTGGTAGTGGCCATTGCGCGTGGAGAAGGCTGACCTTTCCCTTGCTCCATCAGTCAAAGAGATCTGCCAGTACCCAGAAGTAAGGTCAAAGGTACTTAGCTATTGGGCAGCTCCCAGTCGGTCAATCAATTCATCCGCCCTAGGGATCGGATGAGCATCAGTTTTGGTCACTGAATTCAGTCCCCGGTAGTCCACACAGAACCTCAGTTCCGGTTGGGCACCCGGTGGTGCAGCTTTTGGTACTAGTACCACCGGACTGGACCAGGGGCTGCTAGAAGGTTCGATCACTCCTAGCTCCAGCATCTTAGTGACTTCACTGTGAATGCTGGCCTTCACCTTGTCTGACATCCGGTAGATCTTGGACTTCACAGGTGGGCTGTCTCCTGTGTCCACGTCATGGACACACAGGTGAGTCCTACCCGGGACAAGGGAGAACAACGAAGAGTACTGTCCCAGGACCTGGCGGCAGTCCTCCTGCTGTTCAGGAGTTAGAGATGGGGAGAGAATCACTCCCTCCACCGACCCATCCTTCTCTTGAGACGCAAACAAATTGGGGAGAGGCTCGCTTTCCACGTCCTCTGCTCCGTCAGTCACCATCATCAAGATGACTTCGGGCCTCTCGTGGTGGGGGTTTGAGGCGGTGGGCGTGCAGCACCCGTAGGGGCTGACGAGGGGTTTTAAGATCCACCAAGTAGGTAGCCTTACCCTTCTTCTCCAACACCTCAAAGGGTCCTGACCAGCGATCCTGGAGGGCGCTAAGCTCTCCTGGTTCGATCACCCACACCTTCTGGCCAGGCTCCAACTCCACCGGGTGAGAATTGTGGTCATACCACGCCTTCATCACTGCTTGGCTGGCTTCCAAGTTGTCAGAAGCTTGCTTCCACAACTTAGCCATTTGGCTCCGGAAGGCCAGCATGTAGCTCACCACCTCCTGGGGAAGCTTTCTGGGAGTTCTTTCCCATCCGTCTCTCACCAGGTTGAGAGGTCCACGTACAGGGTGCTCATACAGAAGCTCGAAGGGGCTGAAGCCCACTCCCTTCTGTGGCACTTCCCTGTAAGAAAAGAGTAGACAGGGTAGGAGGACGTCCCATTTCCTCCGCAGGCTTTCAGGCAGACTTCTGATCATGCCTATCAATGTTTTGTTAAACCTCTCCACCAGACCATTGGTCTGGGGGTGGTAAGGAGTTGTGAACCGGTAGGTCACTCCACACTCCTTCCACATCGCCCGCATGTACGCTGACATGAAGTTGGTCCCCCTGTCGGACACAACTTCCTTGGGAAAACCCACTCGGGTAAAGATTCCCATCAGGGCCCTAGCCACAACAGGTGCTGTTATGGTCCTCAGAGGTATTGCCTCTGGGTATCGTGTGGCATGATCCACCGGAACCAGGATAAACCTGTGACCAGCTGTAGTAGGTGGATCTAACGGACCCACAATGTCGATGCCCACCCTTTCAAAGGGGGTGCTAACGACAGGAAGTGGTTCCAGGGGAGCTTTCAGCTTCACCCCTGTTTTCCCACTGGCTTGGCAAGACACACATGTCCGGCAGTAGGTATCGGACGACACTTTCATTTGAGGCCAATAAAAGTGTGGGACAAGACGGGCGAAGGTCTTGTCTTGCCCCAGGTGTCCTGCCAATGGGATCTCGTGAGCCAACTCCAGAAGGAAGGCTCGATAACGTTGAGGGACTACCAAGGCTCGTGACGATCCGTGTAGGGGTGCCTTGGGTTCACTGTAGAGGAGGCCATCCTCCCAGTAAACACTGTAGTTCCCTTCAACGTTCCCTGCTGCCTGGGCTTCGGCCTGTCACCTCAGCCCCTCAAGGGTAGGGCACTCCCTCTGGCCCTGGCAGAATTCCTCCCTGGACGGGCCTCCCTCCACGTGCCACTCGGCAGGGATGGGTAGGTCCCCCAGTTTGGTAACATCCCCCACCGCAGACTCCTGGTCCACCACCTCCGGTGGCCTATCCGTCCTACGGGGTGCGGACGCCGAGGCAGGCTCCTCCTGTCCTCGGTTCTTCCCTTGACTGGCAGCTGGCTGGGCCTTTGTTCCAGGCTCCAGCCGAAATGAACTCCCTCTCCGGGTAGTCGCGGACCTTGTGCTCACACAGGCCCAGTCAGGTGTACCCAGCATCTCAGTATGAGTCCGGTATTCCACCTCCTTCCAAGCATTGTGCTCCATGTCATTCCCCAGTAGACAATCGACTGGCACGGCAGGGCTTACGGCAACTCGAAGTGAACCTGCAACCCCCTCCCATTCAAAGGGAACCTCGGCCACCGGATAGTGGCCTGTTCTGCCGTCAGCCATCGCGGCTGGGTGGAGTACATCGGGAATTACCTGCTCTGGAGACACCAGTTGGCTACGTACCATAGTCATACTGGCTCCTGTGTCTCTCAGAGCCTCCCCTCTTTGGCCGTTGATGGTGACCCACTGCCCATACTTTACGGTATTTGCGGGCACCTGGATCTTAGGAACCATCTCCCGTTCTCCCAGGGACACTAAAGTGACACCCGCCCACTCCCTCTCCCTTGTAGTGTCCAACGCCACCGCACTCGTAGCAATGGACAACCCTTGGCTGCTGACTCTGGCCAGGATTAGGGTTTCTGGGTGGGTTAGCCCTAGGGGTGAATCCTGTTCCCTTCCCTTGGAAGTTATTTTGGGGGCCTTTGGAGAACTCCTTTTTCTTTTCCCCTCCCTCTTTCTTCTGGGGGGCGCCCTGTACGGCCTTTTGAGTATCCCCTCCAGTCCCCCTTGTGGACACCCGGGTACTAGCCCAAATGTCCGCCTCCTCAGCAAGCTTCCGGGGACTGGTCAGCTTGCTATCCACCAGGTGTTGATGCAGTTCAGGGAAACATTTCTCGAGCAGGTGTTCCTTCAGTACTAGATCAAACAACCCCTCGTTGTTCCTCACTTCACTGCCCTGAATCCAACCCTCTAGTGCCTTCTTTGCATAGTCCAGGAAGTCCACCCAATTCTGTGTGCCCAGTTTGTGACTACCCCTGAACTTCTGTCTGTACTTTTCGGGTGTTAGTCCAAACTTTCTTATGAGCGCCAGTTTCATGGTGGGGTAGTGGGTCTGCTCATCCTCCTCTAAGGCCAATAAAGCATCCCTACCAGCTGGAGGCATGTACTTGTACAATCCCGCTCCCCAGTACTTCTCTGGAACCCCATGGGCCCTTAACGAGACCTCATAGGCCGCTAGCCACTTGGCGATATCGTCACCCGCCCCATAGCTAGCTACTATGTCCTATGGCAGGTAGGGTTTGGGTTCCCTGGTGTACTCTCGTTCTTCGCTGCCACCGTTAGGTACAGGGTGTGCCCCGATTCTCAGGATCTGAAGATCTATCTCTTTCAGCCTTATCTCATGAGCCATCCTCTGTTCCTCCTTCTCTTTCTCCAGCCTTGCTAAGTCCCATGTGAGCTGTCTTTTCTCCCTCCGGTCTGTTAACTCCACTTCAGACAAGCCACCGCTAGAGGCACTGCTGCCCTTCCTGGAAAGTGTCCTGGGCCCCGCTAACAGGTTCCCCACCTCAGGTTGGTACAAACCAGCTCCCTCACTGTCGGGCTCTCTATCCCTGTCCTCCTCCTCAGCCTTGCTTTCCCGTCGTGCCTCCCCCCAAGCCCTTAAGCTGGTTTGGAGTGCACCCTTCTTTGCTCCTGGGGGACAATACACCCCCTCCCGCTGACAAAACTCCCTGAGTTGGGCCACAGTGTACGTTTCTAAATTCTCCAGTACAAACTCCATCTTGCCCACTCAGGTCAGAGGACAGTTATTTGCAGTAACTATGCAGGGGGGTACCTTATATAATACCTCCTCCCACCACCAGAGTAAATTTGGAAAAACAAAAGCTCACAATTAGGAAGGCCGCTTTGAGAAAACTCCCGGTGTAGGCCTATGGACTACCCACAGTTATTGTTGAGTATACGTAGGCACAGCTCAATCCCACCACTGAACACCAATTATGTTGGAAATACCCCACTCCCACACCGGAAAGGGTGGTGGTAACGGGGTCTCTCCAGACATACACAGTGGTAGCTTGGCTCGAGTGGTCAGGAATCAGGCACCGTGCTAAGCATACGTCATACCCATACAATAACCATGCGTGCATCCGTTCCAAAAACGACTCTACACCGTAAAAATTATGAAAATATCTCTGTTTATCTTCTTTTTCTCTTAGTTGCTGATTAAATAAATAATAACACAATCACCATATACAAGGCTTTTTCTGTGGAAGGGTACGTCAATTAAATACTGTCTTAATGATTCAATAAAGAGGGGAGATCATAAATAATTAAGGCATAAATATAAGTGCATTACATACAGGCAATTAAATATTATGAGGCAATAAATACTGCAAGCTAATAAATATTGTGCGACAATAAATACTGTGGAACAATAAATACAGTGAAGCAATAAATAGGTTAAATACAATAAATACAGTGCTCTCAATAAATAATTAAAAGCTGACAGTGACACTCATAGAATCAGATCACATTTAGATTTCTATGGGCTGATTTGGCCCAGTCACAGCTTGTGGTTAGGTGGATGGCTTGAGGGTGTCTATTCCCTGGCTTGGACAAGGCTGAGGCCCAAACTGAGGTAGATAAAGGGGAGGAATTCTAGAGACCTGGCTCTCTCACTCTACACAACCCCTCTGAATTAGTCTCAGCTCACCCCTGGCACAATCAAGCTGGTTCCAGCACCTCTCTAGCCCCAAGGGTAGTCTCTCAGGATTCCACAGGGCCTTAGGCGCCCTCTATTCCACTTACTGCCCTTTTTCTGAAGCTCCAACGCCGCTGGAGTCGTGTCGACGCCGTGAGGCGGTTCCGGTTCGATGTCGGCGGCCTCGGCGCAATGTCAGTTCTTGACGACGCCGGTAGGTGGTTCCGGTTCGATGTCGGCAGCCTCGGCTCGATCTCGTCCTCCGGTTCGATGACGTCGGGCAGTCTTGGCTCGATGTCGACTTCAGGCGGCTCCGGTCCGATGGCGACCTCAGGTTCGATGACGTCGGCCGGCCTTGGCTCGATGTCGACTTCCGGCGGCTCCGGAGTGCGATCCCCACTCCCGACCTCCGGTGCTCCTCTCCTCAGGTTCCGGCGACTCCGGAGTGCGACCTCCACTCCCGACCTCCGGTGCTCCTCTCCTCAGGTTCCGGCGACTCCGGAGTGCGATCTCCACTCCCGACCTCCGGCACCCTTCACCTCGGTCTCCGGCGACTCCGGAGAGCGGACTTCACTCCCCCGTCGACGCCGCTCACTCGACCTCGGGTGACTTCCTCCTCGACCTCTGGTACTCTCTACGACCTCCGTCGGCGCCCTCTCTCGACCTCTGGCGGCTCCGGGTACGACGTCTGCTTTTCCAGTCAGCGCCGCTTCTCCACCTCGGGCTCCGGGTCTCTAGGCTTCTCGACGTCGGTCTCCAGGAAAACCAATAATCAGGTCAGGACTTTGCTGTTCTTTGCTTCTAAGGCCTGTTCCTGCTGTCCAGGTCCTTAAGATGGTTTTTCTTGCTTCTTCCCACACAGGGCTCCAGGCTGGGCTCAGTCAGTAGGGACTAGTATCAAGGGTGGGTTTATGGACCCCACTCCAGGCACAAGTTTCCACCCCTGCTGCCTCACTCCTTCCTCCTTCAGGTTTCTGCTGCTCTCTCTTCACCAGTCAGGTGCCAACTGCCAGCTCCAACTGCCAACTCTCTGTCTTAGCTTCCCAACATTCTAAACCACCTCCAACTGTCACAGGGCTCCAGAATGTTGCAGAAGGTTCTAGTAGGTTCCAGTGGGTTCTGATGATGTCACAGGTGGCCACCATTTTGTGCTCCAGGCCCTCAGACAGAAGTTCCAGGGGTAGATAAAATGGCTCCCTGAATCTGCATCAATACTAAAAAGTCTGGTGGTTCCCAAAAAGGAAAAATACTAACAGGGCTTGAGGCAAAAGTGGGACAAAATAAATAATGGAGAGGAGGGACCACCCAAAGGGCTGACAGGTCTAACACAGTGAATGCAATGTCAATATACAACATGATATATGCATTCACAACAGTGGCAACACCAATAAATGTAATGTTGATGCACGCCATAAACTATGCATGCATAACAAATGACAATACCAGTAAAACAATGTCGATGTCCACTATGACAACTATACTCATAATAATAAGAATGTCGATAAGTATGATCTCAATGAACACCATGTTATACGTAAACGCATCAACCCAAGTCATAGATATGTGGTTATACAGGCCCTGCGACCCAAACCCAGGCCTACTGATAGATAGGTCACAGGTAGGGTTACACTTAGCCCAAAGACAAATGTGCAACCTGGGAAAGCCCTGATCAATCCCACAGATAAGCAGTTATACCACAAACAGGTCTGAGGAAATTGAACCCAATAAAATAACAAGTTTGGCCGAAGGTGCACTTTCCCAAAATACTACAAAGTTAGATACCAAATGTAGTTAGGAACACTCAGCCAATCAGGACACAGCTTGCACACCATATGTAGTGATCACGTGTTCCCCATGCTGGACATCTGGACACATACACACTGGCCCACACTAGCTCTCTCCAAGGTCCAGAGCCACCTGCTTGTTCCCCTATCAGATGGTTGTATTCATGATTCATGACTAGGCCTAGACTCACAAGCTTGTTAAGAATGTGAAATTATTGTATTGCACCTCACAAACTGTATATGTGATCAGCCAAAACTTCTGTACATTAAGACTGTCTTCAAACACGACTCTGTTGATGCTCTCCCGGCCGCTGTGTTTAATTAAACCAACTTGTTCCTGTTTTGCCAAACGACTCTTGCCTTCATTGTTTCAAGGTAAATTCATATCCAAGCAACAGAATGTTGTAGAGTTGGACTACAGTCAGACCTGGGAAATGAATAAAAATGTTTTACTTAATCTTGTTTACTTAAGGTCACAACATGGAGGCAGTATGAGTTCGAGAAAACAAGGAGGAAAATATCAGAAGGGCATTAAAAACATCTGGAAGAGCAAGTTCTGCTCCTTTTTGGCATAGAAAGTTTGTTATAAGTTAATTGTCCTGTGAACGTTTACCAACTGCATTGCTGCCTTCTAGGTACTTCTCCTAGGATACACCAGAGAGCTGGCTTTTCTTGCCTATAACCCCAAGGCTATTTTTGATTTTATTTTCAAAGACAACTGTATATTTCTATGCTGTCATAATGCTGTTGCATCTTTTTTATTGATATGGATTTCATTTTCTTTATCGTTCCACATTTTTTTCATATTCATCGGAATGTTAATTATATACTTTTGTCATTTATCTTATTCTCATCTTTCCCAGATTATTCTGCTAAATTGTTATTTCTCATTTGTCCTCTTCTTGCTCAGGTAGGTGTGTTGTGTTGCCTAATTACCTTCCTTTGGTCTTGTCCATTTCCCCTTTTCCTTTCCTCCCTCTCCAACTGTCATAATTCTACATCTGACTCCAGCTAACTGGAACCCTGTGATGGTGTAAGAGGCAAAATAAAGATCTTATCTTCAACTTATGACTTCGTCTTATGGCTTCCTTTCTTTGTAACACTTATCCGGGCTACAGGCACCTACTCATGTTCAGAAGTCCCTTTAATTCAGGTACTTTTGACTTGAACTGAAGAGAACAGGGAAATAGGGTGACCCTCTCCCCTATTTGTGTAATTGGCATTGAATAGTGCTTTTCTGTGCTAATCCTTTTAGCAAGAGCTGTATCAGTATAATGAGGAAACAAAAAGCAATTTGTACTATGAAGGAAATTGACACACTAATAAAGGAAGTAAAATGTATTCTTAATACAGAGAAGGCCCCTAGAATGTGACCACCAAGGAGGCAACCTAAGATGGCAAAAATATTTATAAATATCTGACAGGTATACCATCTAGTGCACCCAACTAAAAGATTACAGATACTCTAGAAGCATCACAAGAAGCTGGTCTGCTAGGTCGAGAAATCACTTATTCTTCATCATTGGCTAAAGACATCCTCCTTCAACTGATTGTTGTATATAAAAATAGATTTGTGCCATTAATCGTTGACAAAGTTGCACAGGGGGTTGATATGTGTGCACAAACAAGTGAGGATGGTATTATTTGAAAATAATAGCCTCAGCTGTAGAGACATTTAACTATGTTTGCTGCACTGGCAATAATATTAAAGGGGCATGCAAGGGAAATAGGTAAAATAATTAATGAATGGTCGAGCATACAAATGGGAGGGCTGTATATGTCAAAGAGAGATAGATGATCCAACCATGCCCCACATTAGGGAATGAGCGCCTTGCCAAATCTGTACCAGGGGACATGGCAACATCAATCAGCCAAGTGACTATACTTTACCTTAAGATATCAGCCTTTAAAGTACAGAGCCCAGTCCAGAGGAAGTGTGTTTGTGACCTATGTAGCTAAAGTTTACCCTCTGGCTAGAGAGGATGAGACTCTTTAAAAAATAAATCAATTTAACGGACAAGATGTGTACGGCACTGCTATTCGGTAATACCTTCTGATATCCTAGAGGCCACGAGCTATACTTCCCCTCTAATCACAGACCAGTATGACTACACCGAATTGACCCTAAAAAGTGGAAAGAATGACTGGGCAGAGTTTGCGGAGTTCTGCGATGCGGAACTCCGTTTAGTGCAAAAGAAACTCTGATATACTACGCAAAGCTCCGCAAGTGGTGGAGCGGGTTAAAAAAATGCAGTTTGCCATCATTTTCAGTGCCGGGTGTTTGTCCGCACTTTAAAATTATTGTGAACGGCACCATTGCCAGTGAAAGCAGACGCAAGCAGGCATCTCTTCCTTTCTGCCGAGTAGATTTTCTACCCCAGCAGCAGCTTTCTCAACGCGCGGTTTCTCAATGCGAGTGGTGGCAAGCATACGCGGCAACTCGTATTTAGAAATCCGATCGTCCGCGTTGAGAAATCTCCCCTGGCAGTTGATTTTCCTCGCTCGCGCTCACCAACTTGATGTTGATGAGTGCGAGCGAGGAAAAAAACTCTGCTACGTGGAGTATTTTGGAACTCCGCGAGCTCTGTGTAACGCGGAGTGCGGAAAACTCTGTAAACTCCGCGAGCAGAGCGGAGTTCACCGCCCAGACTTAGAGATAACCCAAATCACATAAGGGGCATCACAAGGTTTACATCTAATGAACCACTTATCTTGCACGAGCCAAAGTAATCCACTGACAGTAAACTCAGATGATAGGCATCATCACCAGTGTACTTAGCACTTGCACACAACACCCAGTGAGGAGCAATGATCGACACATTGAGTATGGGGTGATTTTACCCCAGGCGTTCTGTGTCTATGTCAAGAGAGTGGTGCACCATTCCGGCCTTTAGAAGTGGATATATACATTTCTGAATTAAAGCACTTATCAAGGGAGCGGGACGGCCGTATGGGGATGGTGCCTCAAGGTGGAAACTGCTTTAACATGTAAGGTTAAACAGATAAGTATTAATTCTAATGGTATACTAGACATTAGCTTAACGTTACCAGCAGGCTCTAAATTTAATATTCATAACCGCTACACTCATAGCACATGGTGTAATAGGCAATCAGACACCTTCAGTCATTTTGAGTCACTAAGGGACACTAATACTGATCAAGGTTTTACAATTTTTGCATGGAAATTTAATAATAACCCATGAACCGCTGGATAATGCTGCATTGTCAGTCACAGAGCTGGAAGATGGGATGCGGGATATCCCTAGATTAGAACTACGTCACATAAAAATGGTCTTCCGTAGCAAAGCAGCTGATAGCACTAATTATGAGATTCGCACTTGGGGCATTTAACTGTGACATCCGCTCAGAGAGCAATGTTCAGCACACTTTTATTAGGATCAACCAAACAAGCATAGTATATGATACTGTGATAGAGCTGCAATTGTGGAAACCTAAGTTAGACATGAAAGTAATAGATCTTTATGACAGAGATCACAATGCCCTACATCTAACCATGAAAGGCATTCTCACATGTGCTGAAGGCCCAATTAGTTTGTCATCAAGGAGGGAATTATCTTTGTCGAAAAATAGACTGACCATTAAAGAGACTTCCTACAGCAACAGCCTGAGATGCCAGCCTGCATATATCTAAAGAAGTTGCCAATGCAATGTAGCAATTGAGACTTCTATCCTCATGTCATTATAGTTTTAGTACAATTACTAATGTACATGCAAATCTTTTTGCACCTTTAAAAAAACTACTTTCAGAGTAAGAAGAAGCCAACCTCTAATAATAGTAAACATGTTTCATCCTTTATTAAGAAATGTAAAGAAGCCAAATCTTATCTTAACTATTAAGAACGCAGGATCCGTATTTAGTAAGAGATGCAAGAAATTCTTATAAAGTATCACAAGTAACTGCTAAAGCGAGAATGATATGAACATAATTATCAGGACTTACTCTTTCAGCAGAAAAGGCCAAAGATAATAAAACCTTTGGCGTATAGTACCCATGGAGGTTGCTGCATTGATTTCTTTATTCAGCCACAAGTCTGGATTTAACATTTCCCAAACCATACACACACATTGAGGATGACAGAAGTGGAACAGTGTCATTAGAGACAAAATCACCATCCATGATCACTGAACAACTGAAAATTGGACTTAATGACACCTTTTGGGCAATGAAAGGCATAATTCTGGGCAAGGTACCTGGTTCATACGAGATACCAGGGATATTTCATTAGCCGAACCACAAGTATGGGTACCTTATATCAACACTCTCAAATGCTTTCTTAGTAGGCTCTGAGCTATCCTATACTTGGAAAGGGAAAGAGATTATCCCAATCTATAACAAATCTAGAGGGATAACTCCTGCAACTCTAGGCCAATAATCCTGATAGACAGCCTGTAAAAAACGTTTTGACACCAAGTTCCTGACAAACTCCAAGATTGGAATGAGGAGCATGGCATCTTAGCGGACTTCCAGGCTGGCTTTAAAAGAAATGCAGGTTTTTAGATTTCCCACCATCTATTAGAGCTTTGTTTTTAAACAATGGATCCTCTGTTTCTTTTCTGTTCCGTATGTCCACATTTCACTTGGTACTCCGTCATAAATTACTCACTCGGCTGCACACTGAGAATTTTTCCCAAGTGAGACTGCGGACATCACTTTTTTGATGTTCATGTGGCGCAATGTGCCACTGGCATATTTATAAGGCCTCGTAAAGCCACGTTATGTGGCTTTTAGGGGCCTTATAAATATGTGCCCCTTTCGCGCAGAAAACTGGAGGAAAGGAACGTTCCATGGGTGTTTCTGGGAGCTTTCCCAGCAACATCCATTGCTTTCTGACACTGCTCCAGATTTACGAGATATCGTAAGTCTGAGGCAGCGCCAAAACCTTCGCCTCCTATACATGTCTAGCATGCAAAGAGTTGCATTAAACCGTGGCTCATTTGTACTTTTTCTGTAATGCTTATCACCACCATCACAGGAAATGTATAGTCCTGATTTGATATGGTGTCGGAAAAGATGTTTTTAATTAAGAAGAATAAACAAGTTAGAAAATCAAGATCCCTAGCGACTCTTTTGTGCCGCCGGAGTGTAATTTGTTTGCTGTAGCATATTTACCAAAGAAAATGGTCCTAGACTAATTTCCTTAAGAAGGTATTCATTAAGTCAAAATCTGTAAACATGGTACACATAGAACTCGAGTTACATCATAAGTGTACCCCAGTGGTTCACATAGAACTCAAGTTACATCATAAGTGTACCTCAGAGGTTTCTCAATTCAATAAGATATATCCTCAAGATGACACACAAGCACCATAAATAGCTTCAATAGTGACTGTTTAATCTTACAGTTATTATAACAGATCACGGTAGAGAACGTTTCAGGGGGGAGGGAACAACCTGTTTCAAGGCGAAGTCAGGATTACAGCCCTTCAGGTGGCGGTCCGCATAATTGCAGCGGTGAATTAGAATAGGTATTGAAAATTCAATGTGCAGAATTCAGGGCAGCAGTGTCGATTGAATCCTAACACTGGTAGAATGAGGCATCCCAGTAAGCCTTCATGGCGCTGTCTCGGTGATTAGCGCTGTACTCCTCAAGTCAGGTTGTTCCCTCCCCCTGGTCCCGTCCTGAGGAAGACCCGCCTGCAGAGGATACAAACCACCCGCTATGCGCCAGGGTCAAAACATCAACACATTCCCCTAGTGGGCCTGTACCTTACTTCACCCCATTCCGGCCCTTTACAGACAATTACACTCTGTACAACTTCAAGAACCAGAAAAGTACTTTCAAATCCATGAGAGACAGGCCCCACTGTAAAACTGGTGCTACTGTAAACCACAACCAGTTTACTAAGGACATTACTATGTGTAATTGATTGTTTTTACTGCTCTCTGATTTCCCCCATATATCTGTTCTATTCTCACGAGCAAAATCCTTTTTCTACACTGCCCCTTGAGCAACCCTCTTTTCTGTTTTGAAATGTTCTCTACAGTGATCTGTTATAATAACTGTGAGATTAAACAGTCACTATTGAAGCTATTTATGGTGCTTGTGTGTCATTTTGAGGATAAACCTTATTGAATTGAGAAACCACTGGGGTACACTTATGATGAAACTCGAGTTCTATGTGTACCATGTTTATAGATTTTGACTTAATGAACACCTTCTTAAGGAAATTTGTCTAGGACCATTGTTTTCTATACTGAGCATTACCCAGGTCCATGGACTAGTATGGCTCACCCCATTATTTTGAAATGGCAGCATATTTACAAGGCCACCCAAAGCCACTTTATGTGGCTTTCCATGGCCTTGTAAATATGTGCCCCTTTCACGCAGGACATTGTGTGACAGGGGCATTTCTTGGGTGTTGCTGTGGGTGTTCCCGCACAACACCCATGGAATCTGAGGCATTCTCAGATTTATGAGGAATTGCAAACCTGAGAATGCATCAGATTCTAACACCACCCCAGGGATGGTGTTAGGGAGGCGCAACGAGGAGAAATGAATTCTGCAGCATACATAGAAAGAGGAAAACACCTCTCGTGATTGTTTTTGTGCAGGATGGTGTCCCTTTCTACACAAAAACAATCACCCCTACAACGCAGCCACCCTTGCACCATGGCACCCTTTTCTTTTGATACAAAGCAGCATAGCATCATTCCTTGCGGCACTGCCCTGCACCAAAACCTCATAAATGAGGCCCTGAATGTTTATATATTGGAATTGTAAATGTCTAATCCTTTGAATTATTTATTGTTTATTGCTTTTTGTACAGTGATGAAGATTTGATCATATATGTTTTATTGTGAGTGTTTAAAAGGGGTAAAATTCCTGAATAAACTATTTGATGATGATGAAGATTATGAGTTATACATCAGAAGTTTCCACTTCAATCAAGCATATATCTCCAGTCATGATTTAAACTGAACCATAAAAATCATTTGAGCTCCAGTCAAAAAAGTTAGCAAGACCTCAAATTCTTATGAACACAATGGCATATACAAATATAATATCACACTGATTTTCTTCTTGAATGATCTGATTTGAATTATATATAGCTCCAGAAAATATCAAGTCAAATGCCCTACACTTACGTGAGCATGCATTCCCAAAAAATATCATTGTCATTAATAAAATTTCAGAGTTGTCGGTCTAGAATAACATACAATAGTAGCCATATGATTTATGCAGCAATGGATATACCCCGATTACATATATTTTTAAAACACAAATCGTTTGAGTTTTTGTCAATATTGTAAACTCTTTGGCCATCTCACAAAAAGTGCAAGTGCAATGCACATTTCAGTTTGGAACTAATTTTATCAATTGTGGATTTTTCTCTTTCATAATGCAAATATAAAAAAAGAGCGGTTGCAATTAGCATCTAACACTTTTAAACAAGCTTTTGGCAAGCTAGTAGGTCCAGTCTTGATAAACAGTGTTTCCTGTGCAAATGTTTTTTGTGTTTTTTACTAGGTTCACGGAACAAAAATAAAAAGTATAAACATTTTTTAAAAAGTTTGCCCCCCCAAAGACTGGAGATCCAGTCAGTTGTCCATTTTGATTACACCTTAACACGTTACTGAGGGCAGACCTAATTTCCCTGCCCCGCTGACATCTTGGCAAGAATTAAAATCAGTCCAATGTGTTTAGTTAAGCAGCACCCAATTGAGGCAATCTGCAGAAGAGGAACCTAGTTCACAGCCCAGAACCCTAACTGGCCACCATTCCACGTATCTGCAAGACTAGAACGGGAGGAAAGTCCTTTCTTACCTCGCAGCCAAAGCCTGGAACACCCTCCCCCTCCACCTTCGGCAATCTCCCGCATTGCCCCAGTTCAGGAAGGACCGCAAGACTTGGCTTTTGGGTGACCACCAGCACTCAATGGAGCGCCCCTCCAGCATCTTGAGACCCTCACGGGTGAGTAGCTGTGCTTCACCAATCCTGATTGAGGGCTCAGTCTACGAGGAGGTTGAAATTATCACTTTTCAAAGCCCAGAGGCTGACTTTTAATAGCATGACCCTTTCTAAAGTATTACAGTTGTACTATGCATACCACTCTTTTGCACATAAAGTTTTAACAATGGCACATTGTAAAGTAAATATGCAACTGGCAGACAACCCTATGTAACAAACAATCAGCATTATTCACAAAAGCATTTATGAGTACTGGGAGCAATTCTACAAGTTTACTCTTTTAGGTATTCTTGAATGTAACGGTGAAACGGCATAAATATCCAACCCTGTATTAATAAAAGTATAAAAAATTCACCATCCTTTCTGTTTGTATATACATATTTCCTGAGTATTCCCATTTTACTCCCATTTGAAGGGGCTGGTTCACAAAAGCATTTACCAGTATAGGAAGTAGTGCTACAAGACTCTTTCAGGGCATTGTGAATTGACGTTGTTGCTTCCATTCGTATCGCTTATCTCAAAAAACTGACTGCCGGAGTGTTTTTTAAACATACTTCTTCTTCCTTATATTTCCTTTGTCAGTAGATATATTTCAAACACGGATCTGCGTAAACAAACCTGCTGAATCTTCTTATTTTGTACATGCTAACCCATTTACGAAATTGTATGTGCCACTTCTTTGGGTCTTCTTAAAGTAAATCAATTAATAAAAGGTAATAACTTATATTCAATCAACACATAAGAATGGAAATTTGTGTGTGTGCCTGTTTTTGTGGTTAAAAGCATGACGTGGCCTTTTAGTTATGTGAGGTTGAAAAAACATGCCACATACTTTCAAATTGTACTAAAAATAAAAGGAGTGGCACTTCAGCAACAGCCCTGGCATTGAAGTACACATGTGCTAGCAAAATGCCTTCCCTCACAATGCAAAAGAGCATATGGATAAAGTGGGCTGACCCACTGTCCCATGCAGAATACAGAGGTGTGTAGCAGATAATATGAATGATATTTGGGTACACCTGTGGAAGAAAAGGACTAATCAATCCTAGTCTGTGGATTTATAAATACCTGTGGAGCAGCATAATTTAGGCTCCACCTTTTATATGTAACGATTATGCCAATATATACACATGGCTGACATATTCACGTGCGTGGCTTAGCCCGCAATGGAGTCAGACGTGCTCATGTAGAGCTCCGTCATAAGCTCCTTTATCTGGCTGCAAAAATCCGCACTAACGTGTTTTGAAAGGACCGGTGAGGAGACGGGTGGTGGCAATAGCGGAGAGTCAGAGCAGGCCTCTCTGCCTTTGAGGCCACCGAGCGGAGAACCACGACGCCGGATGCCGTGATCAACGTGAGGCCGGGGACTGACTCCACCCCTTAGGCCTGGACCGAAAAAGAGGCTCCACTCTGCTGCACGGACCGCTGCCCGCCGTGAGAGACCCAGGACCGGCCCGATGTCACGGTGAGGAGGCGGGAGGTGGAAAACACGATGATCCGGAGCGGGCCTCTCTGCCTGTTTGGCCACCGAGCGGAGACCCAAGGCGCTGGACGTTGAGACCTACACGAGGCCGGGGACTGACTCCACACCCTAGGCCCAGACCAGTGTGGAGGCTCCATTTTGCACGGCCGAACCATCCCGGCTATGGATGCGAGACAGCACACCTACGGACCTGTGAGACTGGCAATCGAGTGGCAAGGTTCTCTGCTCATAGGCGCACCTGATCAGCTGACATCTGAACCCGCGACTGGGGTCCACGCCATCGTGGACTCAGCGGCTCCCTCCGTTCCTGTTGTGATGTGGTCGCCGGACCTGTAGGGGCTGGAAGATGGACATTGTCCACCATTAATGGGTTTACCTGCCTAGGCCGCGGCGGGTCTACAGCTTGCTGCCTTTCTGCGCTTGCCGACCCTGTCTTCCGCAGTTGTGGCACTGAAGTGGGGGGTAGCAGGACCCGTCGGAGAACCTCCATGGTAAGGACAATGCAGCAGAGGAACGGGGAGCACCCATGAGACACAACTGCATTGCTTTGTTCCTCTTGGGCCTCGACCGGTGCAGATAGTAGAGGCAGGTCCCGAAATCCACCCCAGAGACCTTCAGGAAGTGTGGTGTCTGGCCCAGTGGGAATTTCCTGGTACCCCATGTCACAGGGAGGCCGAACGAAAATTGGCACTGGGGGTGCGGTGGCCCCCCACCCTCAGACCCGGGCGCAGACGGATAAGATGGCGGGTGTGGAGACAGCAGACACCATGGCGCACAAACTTGACGCGGAACTGGCGGCAGTTGAGAAACTCGGGGAGACAATGAACCAGGTCTGCACCTCCCTGGAAGGGAAAATTGATAAAGTGGCGCTTGACCTTACACTGCTTCATGTGGGCCATCAGAAGCTCGCGGACCTTACAACCGCTACCAAAGGGGAAATCACAGATGTCTCTCCGCGAGTGACCACGGCCGAGAAGAACATCCGTGACCTTTTAAACTGAGTGGAGTTTCTAGAAGACAGAGCTGAGGCTGCTGAAGGTAGAGCCCGACGCAATACCATACGCGTAGTAGGCCTACCAGAGGGAGTGGAATGGAGAGACGCTGTGGCCTATGCTGAAGACTGGCTCAGCTCGCTGCTGCCAGGGAAGGCCCTCTCTCCACATTTTGTTGTTGAACGTGCACACAGGGTTCCAGTCAAGCCCCCTCCACCGGGCTCTAACCCGAGACCGCTTTTAATCCGACTACTGAACTACAGGGACAGGGATGGCATTCTTCAAGGCACTTGGAAACTACAGGAGGTACAAGTAGACAACCCCAAAGTTATGTTCTTTCCGGACTATGCGTTTCAGGTCCAGAAACAACAGCATTCCTACCTAGCAGTGATGAGACGCCTGCGACAATGTGATCTTAAATACTCTCTGCTGTTCCCTGCGAAACTGAGGGTCATGGTGAGACTCATTTTTCCACTACTCCGGAAGATGTGGAGGAATGGCTCGACTCTTATGCTTCAGTAAAGGGTGTAGCCCCCACTGCCGGTCGGAGGGAACCGATCCCAGCGGCCTCCTTACGACGCCACCATAGAGGACGGAGAAAGCCACAATCCCTAGCCTCTCCAAACTCAGGCCCAGCACCGGAGTTGATATTGAGTGGTCAACTTGAAGCTGTACACGCTGTGGTGAACATTAGCGTTACACTGGAGGAAGAATCCAATTCGGACTCTGATCGACAGGAGCCGCCCAGGGACGATGAGCTCTCAGACAATTTTCCTGTCTCCCAGGGTTCTTGTGACCTACCCCATGTCACTCCGCAGACTTCGAACGACATTGCTTGAAGTCCTGAGTATCATCTGCCTTTCTCTCATGTTTTCCGCCAGCCTGGTGGTTAACAGTCTTCCCGGACACGCAAGTATATTGGACTCTGTATCATGTCTGTGAGTTGTAATCGCCGGCCTTAGTAGTTAGGATAACACCGCAGTATTCAAACATTTATGGTCTATGGAAGTCTGAGGTCTCATTATAGGACAGGTCCCAATATAATAATATGACCTATCCTTCTACCCCCTTCCTATATGGGAATATCATATATAGCAATTAGGCTGCGGCCATGATCCACCAGCGACTAGCCAGGAACGGGGGTAGCCACTAAAGATGATCCCCCTATTCTAGACGGATCATACATTGCTCTGCACAATAGTCTCCCCCAGACGTTAGTTGTGTGCTGTTGTTCTTTCAGGTTTGGGCAATTTCCTGTTGCATATTCGCTCTCATGGTATTTTTTATTGCAAATTGTTTTATTGTTTAGTATGCCATCGTTTTTATACAGAGGTATGACTGTCATGAAACTGGCACGCGCTAGGGGCACGCTCCAGAATGACCTTTATGCACTTCTTACCAACCCCTTTCATTCCTTGGTCAGGCAGGGCCCCCTGCACCCCTATCCTCCAAAACACATGGCACGTGAGAGGCATCCATAGCCCGTCACACCGTTATCTTATATACTACTATTTGAAACGCCACCACATACAAATAACACTCTTCCAAGAGACACACTTGCCTAGGGCAGAAGTTACACGCCTACACAGACACTGGAGGGTTACAATTATATGCAACAGGTTATTTGGCGTACGCACGCGGGGTTCTGGTGTGGGTGAGACCAGGGACTCCCTTTAGGATGGAGTACACCACAATAGACACGGAGGGCAGGTATGTCATGATTAAGGGCGTATTGGACAGTAGACCGATTGTATTTGCATCCCTTTATGCGCCCAATACTGAGCAGGCAGCCTTTTTGGAACAGATATCACAAAAATTGGCCACGTGGCATGATGTGCCCATGGTCTTGGGTGGTGACTACAATTGTGTACTGGATGTTTCACTAGACCGCTCCTTTCTTCCCTTGTCCGGCATGGCTACACACACTGCCGCGAAAGCGTTGGCACATTGGGCCGCTTAATAGCATTTTTCCGATGCTTGGCGCACAGGAACCCGCAGGATACAGTGTATTCCTATTACTCTGGGGCCCATGAGCTTCATGTATGCCTGGATCGTTTCATGGTGTCGAATGATCTCCTACCTTGTATCCTCGGGTCCTCCTATATGGGGCAAACAAATTCCGATCATACCCCGCACGTGATGGAGTTACAGTGGGAGGCCGAGACGCTGCCAATCCCAGTGTGGCGTCTCCACCCGGATGTTCTACTTGATGCGCCCTTCGGGGACTTATTAGCAACCACTCTAGCGCAATATTTTGAGGAGAATGCGGGCACAGCCACGTCGCCATTGGTGGAATGGGACGCTCTCAAGGTGGTCGTCAGAGGGCAATGTTTGGGGGCGCAGGTGGGTATGCGGGCACAGCTGGAGAAGGAACTCACCACTCTAGAAAGGAGGTTGGCAGCTAGTGAACAGGCAGCCACTGATGGGTCACATAGACAGCTAGACTAAAAAAGGGAGGAGCATGCACGGTTGTTGGAGTGGTTGAGGTGTCTAAATTATGCCGCTCATTCGGCATGGACACACCACATGGGGGACAAAGAAGGCAAATTACTCACAAGGCTCATCCGCCAAGATGAGTCATCAGCTCCTATTGCGTCAGTATGGATGAGAAACGGGGGAATAGCATACACGCAATGAGATATACATGGTGATTTTGTAACACATTATCGGGACCTGTATAAATCTCGCATACGGGTTACACCCCTAGAGTTACAGCTTTACCTTGAGGGGTTGAATTTGCCACAGCCTACGCGCACCCAAAGTGAGGAGCTAAATGTCCCTATTCTTTAGGAGTAAGTTAGGGATTGTATATTCTCATTGTCCAACGGGAAGTCACCAGGGCCAGATGGCCTGCCGACTGATAAGGGATATCCACATATCTTAGTGCTGCAGCTGTTAAAAGTGTTCAAAACCGCGCTTGATGATTCCACCCTTGCCGACACACAAAATGAGACCTTGCTGGTGTCCCTCTTTAAGCCTGACAAAAACCCTGAATCTCTGCGTTCGTATCACCCGCTGGCGCTTCTTAACCCGGATTAATAGATTTTTGCATCACTGCTTGCTAGGCGTCTTTCACCCTCAGTGAAAACGCTGGTGCACCCTGACCAAAATGGCTTTGTTCCTGCCCGGAGCACTTCCCTTAATATCCGCAGAAGTAGTATGCATTACATAGCTGGCCCCGATCAGGTTGCTTGGTTCTGGATCTGGAGAAGGCCTTTGATTTTCTGGAATGGCCCTATCTGGCGGCAGTTTTAAACAATTATGAACTGGGCGACCATTACCCGAACATGGTTCGATTATTATACCAGCAACCCACTGTTCGGGTTCGTAGGTTAATTTCAGACCCCATTACAGTGCGATGAGGGACGCGCTAGGGCTGCCACTTGTCCCCGTTGATGTTTTCTCTAGCTATGGAGCCATTGGCGATGTTGCTCTGGGGTGATGGGAAGACATGGGATATACAGCTAGGGGATGGGCTGCATGCTGTTTTCTTATACGCAGACGATCTGCTAATATATATTTGTGATATCACTGTGTCGGACTTTTTTTCCCACCGGACGTCCCCTATCCCCCTTTACCCCTTTATCCCAGAGGAGGTTGGGACGCTGACTCCATGAGATGCAAATATGTTCTTTATTGCTATTGTTCTGTTTTGGTTTAAACACAGAATCTTCAAGTAGGTGAAATATAAAAAAAAGGAAAAAAACGTTGGTGAAGTCACAGTCTCTTTTCAGTATTCGACTGTCTAGGCCTTCGCAGAGTTCCTCCTCCTTAAGACTGGTTCCCGCTTTGTTTCCTTTATGGCTGGTATCTCCGAAATGAATGGGCCGGGTAGGGGCAGTAAAAGAAAAAGAAAAGAAAAACAAGATCGCTTTGAGTCAGCTGTTTCACTACACTGGGAAAGCGGGGGGAAGAGTGCTCCACCACCGGTGCCCTACATGTGTGGTGCCTAGGTGAGGGGATATTTAGTGTGTTGTTCCCTGGGTGGCCTGTAGTCCTGCCCACCACCCTCTCAGTGAGAAGGGACGCGTGGTTGTCACTTGCCTGGTGCCACGACCCTCCGGGGCCGTGGTGTATGGAGAACCCGCCTCCGTGTCTCTTGCAGGAGAGCTGGTCCTGTGGGCGTCTTTCGTGACCTCTCTTCCGTCTCTTCCTGCTTGCTCTGGCCTTGGGTCGTCTTCTTCCTCCCTCTTTGTTTCCTCCGCCTTGCTGTCCTCGCGCCCGCTGTCCTCGTCTCCTTCTTCCTTCTTCTGCTCCCTCCGTGACTCGCTCGCTGCTTGTCTCGCCGACTCTGCTTTTAGTCCCTCCTCTAGGTTCCTGCTTCCGGCGTGGAGGGGAAAAACGACTAGACCAGCACCGCTGCTTCCTGCTGGCGGTGCGGTGGTGGCCATGTTGGATTCCCCGCACGACTCGGGTGACGCGACCGAGTCGGTGTCATTACCACACACTGCCATCCCGACATCCATTGGAGACACGTTCAAAGCCTTTGAAGAGATATCGGGCCTTCGGTTTAACTGTGCCAAATCAGGGGTTTATCCATTCAGTGCGGATATGGCGGAAGTGAATGTGCTCCTTAATGGCTCACTTCTCCCATGGTATCCTACTACCTTCCGCTGTATTGGTGTCTTCATATATTGGATGCCTGATGACTTGCTAGAGGGCAATTTGATAAGAGCAATCTCGGCTGTTCGGGCCCAAATGCAATTTTGGAAGTCACTCCCACTAAACGTCATGAGTCGCATTACCGTGTTGAATATGATTGTTCTTCCCAAATTATTGTACTATTTATCGAATCTCCCACTCTATGTCCCAACTATGATCTTCTGAGAGCTGGAACGCCTATTCCGAGACTTAATATGGAACAAAGGTAGGCCACGAGTGCATCAAGGGCACCGAAACCCGGCGTTTGAGACAACATATACTTTAAACAGAGCTAACCGCTCTGTTTAAAGTATATGTTAAAGTATATGTTGTCTCCAACTATTGATAAAAAATGCCGGAAGTCACCTTTTAATTAATTAAGAAAAGGTCGCCAATACCGTAAAGAAAAAGGAAAAACTATTGTAGTCAACTTAAAGTTTTCGTGCAAATGAAGGCAATACCCTTCATCTATTTAAATACTGAATCCTACAACAGCAGAGAGATTCTAGTGATATATTACGCTTTATCACGGGATAAAGGAAAGTAATATTATTCGGTTGCAAAAAGTTTCGAATATAAAAGGAAGAAAGAAAGGAAATAAAAGGAAGTTGTATATACTTATATTTTTAAATTTGATATAGTGAGCAGTCCATGTTTTTATGTTGTGGTCCTGAAGAAGGTGTTATTAAATACAGAGTACACCGAAACGCGTCGACAAGAGGACACAGCTAAACTGTTTTTAACCTATTATGTTTTATTATTGTCATGTTTTGAATTTTTGAATTGTTGAATTAATTGTATTATTCTCGACTGTTTTAATTGATTCACTGTACAAAGATATTATTGATATTACAAATAAAAGTCTGTCTTGTATAAAATCGGAAATTAGGATGTATTATGTGTAATGTTCCTTGAAGACAATAGTGATAACATTTTTATATAGGCATAATAAATCCAATTTATTAATAATTGTTTTGGACTTTGTGATGCCTGAAAAGGATATTTTGTTTTTTTGGTCTATTATCATTTTTCTTTGGTTCAGAGTATAATTTGCACAAACCCCTCAATTGGTGTTTTTTGATCAATACAAAAGGGAAATCTTTATTTGTGATATTGTATATACCCGGTCCCTTTTGGTGTAGTCTGGGTTACACTGTTGATTTCTACTCCATTGCATTGCTTCAAGTCAACCAAAAACAATCTACATGAAAAATGGAGAAAAATCTTTAGTGACTTCACAAAGAGATGGTGGTGTAAGTACCAGCGCGCTGTCAGATAGTAGTATGTTGGATGGTTGTGTACTAAAGCAAAGAGAGTAGGATACCTCTGTAGGAACTCTAGACATGCCCAAATACTGCCCTTGCCCTTGAAGCCCATGTCTCGGAGGAGCGGAGGGGTCGGATCCGAGGGGGTTTTTGGTCAAATTATTTCAAAAGGCCTTTCCTGATCTTTCTCACTGGGAGTGGGACTCCCAACTTCAAAGGGTTTATAGGCTACCATCAACTCAGAGGAATAAGGGAGGGCAACATCCTCGCCCATTTTTGATTTATCTGGGGAACTTCTTACTTAGACAGGCAGTGTCAACAAAAGCACGACCTAATGCCCCAGTCTCGGTAGATTCATTTACCTTTTTTGTCAGATCAGATCTAAGTAAGGCTACAATGGACAGACGCTGGAGACTGCGTCAATTTATTGACCCTATAAAAGCTCTTGGCGCTCAGGCCTTCTTACAAGAGCCCGCACGCTTGAAAGTTTTAGGGGCAGGCATACTTATATTTTTTGGGAAGAAAAGGAAACAAGCTTGGCAGTGGCTAAGTGGCGGGCAAAAGCTGCCAAACAGGGATAGACTGGGAGTCTGTACTATTGTGCCTTTTGGTCCTTGTTTCTCTTCTCCTTTTCTCTTTCTCATTTTTTGTTTTTTTGTTTTTTTCATTTCAAAAGAATTTTATTATTTTAAAGGAGCAAATAAGGACATAGGATACAAGCAAAAGTGATACAATTGATATCAGATAAAGACAAACAATATGTTAGATTGAAATTAAATAATAAGAAACACATCATTAACATTCATTAATCTGCAGATATCAGATAAATAAATTAATTAGGGAAGAAAAAATTGATTATCAAAAGTATCACCATCAGATAGCAAATTAGGGATGAGAGGAAAAAAGAAAGGAAGGAAGAAAAGACGGAAAAAGTAGGAAAGAGATGAAGAAAGACAGGGAGGAGTGAAGGAAGAGGAGAAGATTTCCAAAGGATTCACCCGACACACAAGACAACATTAACCAGACAAATCAAAAGGATATTGATCCACCAACCCCTCTGAGGCCAATTCCATGTACGTATCTAAGGCTTTCCAAACACCAGTAGATATAGAAGGAGAGAGATGAGCGTGATCAACTGACGTATGAGCACTTCGTAAAAAGGAAACCTAAGCCCACCAAGTATGGTAAGAAACTGAAAAGAAAGATTTCCACTCCATGAGAATTACTTTGACTGCAATAGTCAATAAAATATCCAATAATTGTAATTCCATGGAATCTAAAGGCAAAGAGACCGGGGCCGCCAACGGACCTAAAAGAATTAATGGAAAAGAGAGTTGAAACTTAATATTAAAGATAATCATGAGGTGTTTGTGAATTAAATCCCAAAAGGGTTGGAGAAGGGAACAATCAAAGAACATATGTTGAAAATCGCCTGGTAAAAGACCACAACTCCAACACAGATTGTCTTCTTTGAGATTTAGCGAATACAAACGAATGGGAGTCCAGTGAAGAAGATTAACAGAGAAAAACTTAGACTGCATTAATGAGGGGGCGATTTTGTTACGAAGAGAAAGCTTACCAATATCTTGCCATGTGTCTGAAGAGATATGATCGGTAACACTATGATCAAAATGATGTAGCCATTTTTGCTGTGCGACAGTTTGGGAAGGAAGAGTAGAGGACGACAAGAATTTGTAAATCCTAGACACTACATGACCAGTCCTGATCCATAATTGAAAAAGCGTAATCCTAGGGGACGAAGGATGAAGGTGCACTTTAGCAAGTGCTACCTTTATCTTAAGAAAGGTATAAAAGTCTAAGTTAGATAAAGAAAATTGTTGAGCTAGGGAGGAGAAAGGGAAAGGATCATTTTTGGAGTCATAGAGATGTTTAACAAGTGAGATACCTTTCCCAGCCCAATAAGACATCAACTCTGGATCAATATTAATTTTGATTTTAGAATTCCACCAAATAGACTACCATCTAGTTTTATGCAGTGGAATTGCCACTTTCTTATCAACCTTGCGAACCGCAGCAATAGTGTCTAAAATAATAGATCGAGAGAATGGAATAGAAAGGGTATTCGTGGTTAAAAAAGAGGCAGTCGGCAGAGGGGAGGCCAATTCTTGTTCTATTAGCAACCAAGATGGAACATGAATAGAGGGAGAAGAAAACCAGAGCGCACCCTGAGACGCCAGAAAAGCAGTTTGATATTTCCCCCAATCAGGAAGATTACAGCCTCCCATATCGTAAGATTTCCGTAAGAATTTATAAGCAATTCTAGCCCTTTTGTCATTCCATAAAAATTTGGAAGTAAGTAAATCAAAGTGAAAGAAGGAATCAGAGAGCTTTACCGGAAGCATAGAAGAAACAAAATTAATAATAGGTGTTATCATCATTTTAAGAGTCTGCAGTCGACCCCACCAGGAAATATGCTTCGGAGACCAAGGTGCCGATCAGGATCCTGGAAAAACCGGGTACAAACTGTCGGTCGGAGCGTTTTCTCCGTCCGACTTGTACCCGGTCGTAAAACTTCACAAACATGCAAGTATGATTCGCACGGAAACACCATTTCCGTACGAGTCGTACAAAACACCAACCGACGAAAATCTACATACAAATGTAATCCGGGAAAGCGCCGACGTGACGTCGGGACGCTTCCAGGCAGCGTTTCAAGAACCAGGAAGTACGATTCGAACCGACAGTAGTCCGGACGGCAATATTTTTACGGCACCCAAAAAGTGCCGGAAAAGCGAAGTACGCCGCGATGCGAGTGGAATTGGGGGCCCGGTATGCGCCGAACCCCCCCAGCCCCCGTGAGTACGCGCCGAACCCCCCCGTGTATGTACACCCCCCGTACGAGTCGAACCCCCCGTGTATGTATACCCCGTACGAGTCGAACCCCCCGTGTATGTACACCCCCGTACGAGTCGAACCCCCGTGTATGTACACCCCCGTACGAGTCGAACCCCCCGTCGGACCCCCGTGTATGTACACCCCCGTACGAGTCGAACTCCCCCGTCGGACCCCCGTGTATGTACACCCCCGTACGAGTCGAACCCCCCCGTCGGACCCCCGTGTATGTACACCCCCGTACGAGTCGAACCCCCCCGTCGGACCCCCGTGTATGTACACCCCCGTACGAGTCAAACCCCCCCGTGTTTGTACACCCCCGTACGAATCGAACCCCCCTTGTTTGTACAGCCCCATACGAGTCGAACCCCCATGTATGTACACCCGTGTACGTACGAGTCGTACCCCCACCCGTGTATGTACGGTGCGTACCCCCAGCGCTACATACACGGGGGGGTTCGGCGCATACTCACGGGGGCTGGGGGGGATGTTCGGCACGTATGCGGGCACATGTCTCCATGGTTGCTATGGGAGTTCGGTGCGGACGGTGTTTTTTCCATACGGTTGTGACATCGGACGCACGGGATGGATCGTACTTGCGCGGTCGGACTTCACTTTTCACATTTGTACGGTGAATCGTCCGGGGACGTGTCGGACACATTTTCCGACCCGAGGACGTGTGGGGAATTATTCCCAATGCGATTCGTATGGTCTTTTTCCCATGCGAATCGTACTTGCCAGTTTGTACGGCACTTGTGCGATTCGTACGGTAAAAAGACCGGATACGAGTCGTACGGGGAAATTTTTTCCAGGATCGTAATCGGCACCATAGTTTCTAAAAGACGTCGCACCTTAAGAATAGTTTGAGATTTATTATAAGTAACCGTAGCATAAAGGGTGGAACAAAAATAAATACCCAGATATTTTAGTTGTTTAGATTGCCACTTAAAACCCGCCGAACCCATATGAGAAGAGAAACAGTAAGCATTTAAGGGGAACATCTCTGTCTTATCTTTGTTCAGGGTATATCCGGAAACCTTTGAGAAAAGAGAAATCGTATCAGAGATAGCAGGGATGGCCAGTGCAATATCATCAGAGAAAATAAGAACATCATCCGCATAAGCAGCTGTTTTTATCTGATGAGACCCAAAAGAGAACCCCTTAATGTCTGGATGTAAGTCAATCATTCTGAGAAGAGGATCAATGGATAACAAAAATAAAAGAGGAGACAAGGGACATCCTTGCCTAGTACCCTGGCGAAGGATAAAAAAGGACGACGTAGCTCCATTTACTCTTATGTTAGCTCTAGGTCGGGAATAAAGAGACATAACCATACGGATAAAGGAATTACCAAGATTGTGTGCACATAAAACAGGTCGTAGAAAAGGCCAAGAGACCTTATCAAAGGCCTTTTCAGCATCAAGGGCCAAGGCCGCCGCCGGAAGATTGGATCGCTTGGCTGAACCGAGAATGTGACAAAAAGTATTATCACTTCCAAGACGACCCTTTACAAAACCTGTTTGGGAAGGATGAACCAATTGAGGAATAAAGGATTCTAAGCGTTTAGCTAAGATTTTAGCAAAAATCTTAGCTTCCATGTTAAGAAGAGAAATAGGACGAAAATGTTGGGGTTCCGAATGATCTTTTCCTTCTTTGGGGATTACTACAATAGTAGCATCAGCAGCAGAACCAGACACAGAACCATCTTTAATAAAAGCATCAAAGACGGATTGAAGTTTCGGCACAATCACAGATATAAAGGTTTTATAAAACAAAATAGGATATCCATCAGGACCTGGAGCTTTACCGGAGCGAGTAGCTTTAATTGCAGAAATAATTTCATCAGAGGTAATCGGGCCATTCAAAGAGTTATTATCTTCCTCCGATACAGTTTCCACAGGAACTGTCTTTAAGAACTCTTGGCATTGTTCAAAAGAAGATTGGTTAGAGGGGGTATATAAATTATTATAGAAATCTCGAAAGACCTCAAGAATTTCTTCAGTCTGAAATTTTTTCTTACCAAGATGGTCATTAATAGAAGAGATTTGGGAAGATTTATAAGAAGATTCCTGGAACTTTAATGTAGCCGCAAGAATCTTGCCAGCACGGTTTTTTAACAACAACTTCTTAGATTTCTGAGCCTGAAGACCTATATGAGATCTCTTAGTGACTATAGTATTGTATGTATATTTTAAATTCTTAATAGATTGTAGGCAAGATTTATCTTTAGATTGTCGAAAAAGAGATTCCTGACTTTTAATCTCAGCTGCTAAGTCCGTGAGTTCCTTTTTAATGGCAGCGTTTCTCCTTGACATACATTTGATGACCTGACCACGGAAAGTGCATTTAAAAGAGTCCCAGAGAACAACAGGGGAATCGACTGAACCAACATTCTCAAGGAAAAACGTCTCAATATCATTGGAAAACTCTCGAACCTGGGAATCATCATGTAAGATTTCTGTGTTTAGTCTCCAAGATCGAGATCTCGCTCTAGGGGCAAAAGACAAAAGTGTGAAAGTCACCGCGGCATGGTCTGAAATCAAAATAGGATGAATAAGCGGAGATGAGGAAGATTGAACAAGAGAGGAGTGAACCAAAAGATAATCAATGCGTGAAAAAGACGAATGGGGGGAAGAAAACAAGGAGAAATCACTGCCAGTGGGATTATGAAGATGCCAGACATCCTTAAGATGGATAAGAGAGCACATATTAATCATCTGTTTATGTGATTTAGGGGGACGAAAATTAAAGGCAGAATTCCTATCTAGGATGGGATCCATTGGTAAATTAAAGTCTCCACCTACAATAAGATTACCAGAATGAGGTGTGTCATTTAGCTTTTTGGTGATTACTTTCCAAAAAGACGGATCATCCTTGTTAGGGGCATAAATATTCATGACAAAGAGATCAACATTACCATCAGACAACTTAGATAATAACCAACGTCCCTCTGTATCCTGTTCAGAGGAAACAATAGACAAACCAGAATGTTTAGAAACTAAAGTAATCACCCCATTTCTTTTGCCACAAGCATCTGAACAAGCAACATCAGAAACCCATTCTTTCCTCAAAAATAGCGCCTCTCTGGCAGAGACCTTTGTCTCTTGAAAAAGGACTAGATCCGAAGAAAGAGATTTGCAGTAGTCTAATATCTTTGACCTTTTTACTGGGTGATTCAACCCTTTAACATTAAGGAAAAGTATATTCAATCCAGACATAGAGCCAATAATAGGGAAAAATGATACTCCATATATGACAGAGGATATACAACAACCATAGAAATTCGCCTCCAGACACTAGACAACAACACGAAACAGGGAGAATCCAAGGAGGAAATCCGAAGAGAAAAAGAGAAAGAAGAAGAAAAAGAAAGAAGGAAAGTAAAAAGAAGAAGAGAGAGAAGAACCAACAAGGAAGGTCTGAAAAAGACCAAATTCATGCTAGGGGGAACATGGGAAGATGAGCAAGGGGACCATCACGAGGAATAAATACAATCAGCATAAACAGCCCCAATACAGTACATAACTGAATATACTTAATTAAGAAGAAGAAATATCTGAAATATGAACTAGAATTAGGTAGAGTATTCCAAAAACAATTCATCATGTAAGTCTATAAAGGCGACATGTATATACTAAATTGATAAATAGGTAACATATAAAGTATATCATAAAAGAATGGAGAAAGCAGAAGAGAGAAAGATATCTAATGCTACAAATGAGGAAATGATGAAAAATAAGCTAATAACTATCTCTACTTTTAGGTAGAATGAAACCGAAGCAGACATCATGAAAAGCAGGAAAGGATAAAGAGAAAGAAATATATTTCCAAAGCAGACAATAAGGTACAGTATGAAGAAAATAAATGAGACATAATAGAGAAAGGCATGAAATAGCTGATCAGTATAACAATCAATGAAGCCCTATGGAAGATAAATAGAAGAAACAAGTATATATTTAAATATGTAAAATCTAAAGATAGGCATCTAGTTAACTGTCCACAAATATATAAAACTTGTTATACTTAATTTAATTTAAAGAGGCAAGAATATCTTAAATATATAACCATAGAAGTAAAAAACATGAGACTATAAAGTGCAATATAAATATAGTAATTTAGACCTAGTAGAGAGAGGCAGTTAATAATAATAAGTAAACAAACCAATCAATGATATAACAATGAAATAGATATAAAAATTAACTATACAGAAATTAAAATTAACTCTATATATAGCAATTAATAAGCATCTATGAAGCAATTTATGTAACCAATCTATACAACAATACAGTTAATAATCAATGGCGTATTCCATAGAGACAAAACAACAAGAGAAAAACATCACGCGAAAGGACCAAATAAAAATACGACAATGGAAGTAACATTAATTGGGGTCAGGGAGAAAAGAGGAACAAAAAAAAAAAAAAAAAAAGAGAGATAAGACCAAGTCTCACACAAAAATTCTAAGGAAATAAAAGAAGCCATAAAGTGAGATAAGAAAAGAACCGGAGCCTGACATGGACAAAAAGCATGCAAGGAGGAAAAAGATTGATAAGCACGAAAAAAGCGAGCAGGAGTGAGGCCAACCTATAAAGAAACAATACCACGAAAGAATAGAAGATACATAAAGTAGATATACCGGAGATAGTGGTCCACTACATCATAAAGATATGAAGGGAGAACATATAAGGAAAAGGAGAAAAAACACAACCCACCACATAGCTTACAAAGCCACGCACAAAAAAACAGCAAAAGCACACCAACAACAGTGGACAATAAGATCACCACGCATATCTAAAAAAGACAAACTTAATAGAACTGGAGAAGGGAAAACTCATTGCAGTTATATGTAACCACATCAGGTGCCAGAGGGACCAGGATCAAGCGAAGCTTCCATTTGAAGTTCCATCTGCAGCTCCATCTGATTGTCCAAAAACGAGGCCAAATCAGCAGGTTCATCGAAGATTCTGGAACGACCTTTGAAGGTAATGTGGAATTTTGAAGGGCCAGAAAAAGAGAAGGGGATATTCATCTCAGAGAGACGCTTCCGGAGATTAAGAAAACCTTTCCTCCTTATTACCGTGTCTCTGGCAAAGTCCTGAGAAATTGAAATGCGATGGCCGTTCCATGAGACAGCTTTAACCTTCCGCATATGAGCCAGAATTTGTTCCGTATGTTGATGGCGCAGTGGCTTAAAAATTATCGCTCTTGGTTGCGTGGGCGATTTAGAGCGAAAGGTGGGAACACGGTGTGCCCGTTCCAACTCAAAGTCTCTTTGGAAAGAAATTTGCAGCGTAGAAGGAATCCATTGATATAAGAAATCAATCATAGAAGGTGCATCTTTCTCAACTTCCTCCGGAAGACCAAAAATGCGCAGATTGGATCTGCGGTTACGATCTTCTTGGTCAGTGAGATCTCTCCGCAATGCCGCCATTGAGCACTCTAACTGGCAAAGAGACCTAGATTGTTTTTGCATAGAATCTTCTGCACCACTAATACGTGTTTCTGTGGCTGAAACACGAAGGGAAAGAGCCTTGAGATCATTCCTGATGGCTGACACCTCCACTTGCAGCAAATCTGTGTTAGTCTTGGTAGACAGCGCAATGTCATGAACATCATTAAGGCGTGTCAGAATAGTCTCAAGAGTGGAGTTGGTGTCTTTTGAGCAGTCTCAGGTGTAGGAGACACTTGTTTGGACCGCTTAAGAGAAGCTTTAGAGTCCTTTGCGGCTTTAGCATTTGGTGACAAGCCCATATTCGCAGCCATAGAGCACACAGCCACAGCGGAAGCAAAATACACCACTTCAGATAAATGAAGGGAAGGAAAAAGCCAGAGGATACTAGTATACTCAATATGCAAAAAAGAAATGAGCAAAAAGTGGAGAGCGCACTTTCAGCAACCAATACAGGATAATAATAATGGCGGGCTTACATAACAAAGGAGAGGAATCTCATCACAAAAATACCACGCCCTGCAGGTATCAAAGGACGCCTTTCGAAACCAAAAAAAAACCAAGAATCAGGGTATCATAGAGCATAGAAGCACCATACAAAGGCATTGGAGGCGCTCTGAAGAGAGGTATAGTAGAATAAAATCCAAAATACTCTCATAATAGGCAGCAATGTAACATGAGGAATGAAAGAAATCCAATATAGACTTTTATAAGTATGGAAATAGTCACCAGCACCTGTTTGTCATCATTCCTGGCAAGCTCGTAGAAATAACGCCGTCGTGTTGTGGAGAAAAAACATCTCCGTCAGTGAGGAAACAAAATGGCGGCCGCTCGTAAAAACACCGAGCGCCACCTTAAACGGCAGAAATGCAGTCACCGGCAGCTTCAGAGAGCAGGAAACTCGCTCATGCAGCACTCGGCATCGTCAGAAACATGAGGCCAACTTTTGACAGGTATGGGGCAATTCGAAGCGGTAGATAAACCTCCGACAGCCCTCGCTCGGCACAGAGCTCAAGCGCAACACGCCATCTCGCAGCGGCGCACAAGCCACGCCCCCTTTTGTTTTTTTTTTAAGTTAAATTAGAAGTGCAGAAATTGTAGAAATTGTGATTTGTGATGAGAAACGAAAGGGGGTCGGGTTGACCAACTATGCTGCGGCTCTGAAGTGCTGCCATTTCAGCGGCAGATGTTAATAGGGGGGAGGGTTCTTCTAAGAGACAGGGTGAGGTGTCACTCTCAGATTTGAATTATGTTTGGTGAGGGGGAGGGAGGGAGTATGGGGTTGAAGGGGGGGAGAAAATCATCATCATCAGGACATGGTGGATTTAAAGAATGGGGAAGATCTCTTTTAGCTTTCCGTGTTTTGACTAATAAACAAAATAAACATAATAATGGATTAAAAGTAGTGTATATTGTAACTCATCTAATTTTGATAATAATAGCAGGAGGAGGATTAATTCAAAAGACAGAAATTAATCATGAATTGGATCAAGTGTCTGGTTTGTAACGTTGCCGGTCTTAATAGCACAGTCAAACGAAGGTTAGTCCGAGAGGAGCTACGAATGTATCAGTCTCAATTGGTGGTTCTAACGGAAACACATTTGTCTTACAAAGACCGAAATTTATTGACGGATCTAGGGTTGGATATAATCATTTGTACTACTCAAACTGTATCCATGAAAGGGGTAGCTATTTTAAAAGATAAAAAGTTTAACTGCAAAGTTATGAAAAAGCAGGCTGATCAATGGGGTCGGTGGGCAATAGCTCAGCTGGTTATAGGGTGTAAAAAATATGTGATCTGTGCTATATATGGTCCTAATGTGGATGACCCTGCTATTTTTGAATTTCTCAATGTGGAATTGTTAAATTGGGAGGGGGAAAAATTGATCACGGGGGATTTTTAATTGTGTTATAGATTATCATATAGACTCTACGGGGAATAGGCGCAATTTAAGAATGTGTAAAACACGGAGAGCAATCTTACAAATGATGAGGCTTCAGTCTATTAAGGATGCTTGGAGACATATATATCCTTTAGTACCAGGTTATACTTATTATTCGGCCCCTCATAAATCATATTCCAGGATCGATATGGCCCTTGTGTCTGATAGTTTACTTACAACATCAAAAATGGAAATATGTCCCCGGGTGACATCGGACCACAATCCTATTATTTTTTCTTTCCGGGTTAAAACTGAAGAAAAGGAGCTTAGGCCATTCTCCTTTCCTAGGTACTTGCTGACAGATAATGAATACCTGTCGAGCACCACACAGCAATTGGAGGAATTTTTTAAAATAAATACTGGGTCTGCATCCCCAATAATTGTATGGGATACTATGAAAGCATTTGTCCGTGGCATCACACAAAAATATATTTTCTTACAGAATAGAAAACGAAAAAGTGAAATGGAGACTTTAGTACTTAACTTGCGTAATATTGAGAGACAACATGTGAAGGTAGTTAAGAATAAGGATCTAAAAGCCCAGGACAGTACGTTTTCTTCTTTAATCGATGCAAGAATTGCAGTAAAAAAAACTTTAAGAGAAAAAATGGCTGCAAATTACTGTAAACATCGATTAGAAAAATATGAATATGGGGAGCACATAGGACATGTACTGGCTTACCAGACTGCAGAGATAAAAGCTAAAACTAAGATTAATTCTATTATGGGCGTAAATGGGATATTATATACGGAACCCTCAGACATCCTAGAACAATTTCTGCAGTTTTATCAACAGCTATATTCTTTGACATGGCCCTCTAATCAAGATGAGGTATTACGGTATATTAATAATAGTGATCTTCAAGTTGCAGATAATGAGAAAATTGCCACTTTGGAAGAAACGGTTTTGTTAGAAGAGGTTGAATCGGCATTATCATTATTGCCAACTGGGAAAGCTACTGGCATCGACTCAATACCATTAGAGTTCTATAAATCTTTCAAAAAGATTCTACTTTTACCACTTACTAGGGTAATACAACATGTAGCTATTAGTGGAGAGGTGCCGGCATCATGGAATAGGACACAGATTGTGTTTTTTCTAAAAAAGGGCAAACCACCAACTGAATGTGGATCATACCGGCCAATTTCTCTTATTAATGCGGACGCAAAGATATTTTCTAAGATCTTGGCAATTCGTTTAGCTCCACTTATGCCGGATTTAGTTTCTGAAAGCCGACACGGATTTATATTAGGGAGGGATACTACTGCTCATGTGAACATGGCTATCAGCTCATTTGACTATGCAGAGCAAAAGAAAATAGATTTCGGAATGATCCTTTTAGACTCTGAAAAAGCTTTTGATCGTGTACGATGGAAATTCTTATGGGCTTTGTTATCGAAGATAGGCATAGGTACGCAGTTTCAGTCTTGCGTAAAAGCTCTATATTGTAACCCACAAGCTAATCTTTCTTATATGGGATCTAGATCAGCTTCATTTAGGATTTTATGTGGGACCAGACAGGGATGTCCTTTGTCTCCACTACTTTTTGCTTTATACATAGAGCCATTTCTACGCACTCTTCAATCTTGTGCACATATTAATCCGTTGGAATCCGGTACTTTTAAACTTAAACTCACGGCATACGCTGACGATATAGCGGTCTATGCTATTAATCCAAGCGTGGCCATGATTAGGATCAATGATGAAGCAGAGAAATATGGTAATGTCTCAGGGTATAAGCTGAATGTTAATAAAACTCAAGTGCTCACTACAATCTGGATTCAAAATGCTACGTTTGGGGCATATACAACCGTAACCTATCTGGGGGTAAAAATAGTAGCTAAAGTTAACCGGATTATAGATATTAATTATACACCACTTCTACAGGCGACTACTAAATTGCTTAAAATCTGGCATAGGCTTCCTTTGGGATTACTTGGCAGATGTAATTTAATCAAAATGAAAATACTTCCCAAATTTTTTATATTTGTTTCGGTCAATTCCTTTGAAAATCCCTAATATATTTTTTTTAAAACTTGAGGGCATTTGTAGTAGCTTTATATCGGGCTATAACAAACCTAGGAGAGCAATTGAGCTACTTAAATCTTCGTATGAACAAGGAGGACTAGGCTTCCCGGATTTCAAAATGTATTTTTGGGCCTCATTTACTGGCCGCTTTCGTTGTTTTTTGGGCCTGGACCAGACTGATCCATTATTTAAGCTTATTTTAGGTAATCAGAGGGACATGTTTTTGTATGGAATAAATGATCCAAATTACTTTAAGAGAGTCAAGTTTAAGACTCTGAGGGATATTGTGCATATTTGGAGAGACATGTCTTCTAAGTGCAAACTACCAAAAATACATAATAAATTTCCATTGTGGGGGAATCCATTGCTTCCTGAGATCTTTCAGGATCAGGTTGGCAAATCCTGGGCTAAGTATGGGATTTCATGTTTGGGCGAAATTTATAATGAGAAAGGAATCAAACCATTTGAAAATCTGCGTATAATTTATAAGTTACCAATAAACTTTTTTTTTAAATATTTGCAAATAAGAGATTATTTGACTACAAGTTTTACGGCAACTGAGTTTATTCAGTCAAATGTCTGGGACTGTATATATGGAGGAAAGACCAAATCTTTAATAGGTATGATGTATATACATCTATTTAGTTTTAAATTAGATGGTAGTGAAAAATTAGCCGAACGCTGGAGTCAAATTCTGGGTGTAGTGGTCTCTCCTAGCATGATTAAACAAGCATTAGGCAATGTAAAGGAGTCGGTGCACTCCGTTAATCTGCAACTTCAGCAACTACGTACTACTTGTATGTTATATTACACGCCGGCTAGAATAGCTAAATGGGCTCAAGGAAATATGGTGGGGGATAAAAAATACTGCCCTAAGTGCGGACTGTATGCTGCTAATTTACTACATATGTTTATTTCATGCCCATTACTGATGGTCTTTTGGCAGAAAATAGAACAGTTACTCCAGGTCAAACTTGGTTTAGATCAACCACTGACTGATCTTGAAATTATGCTGGGATATAAAGAGAATAATTCAGATACAGCACGTCTTTTTTCAATCTTGATGGCGGCTGCTAGATTGGCTATTGCCAGGACTTGGATTTCCCCTACATCTCCTCTGGTTGAGGATTGCTGGGTCATAATCAAAGAAACTTATGGCTTATAGGCCGCCCTGGCAAATGCAAGGGGAACTCGCTCTTTAGTTAAATTAGAAGCGCTTTGGCGACCTATGGCCTTTTGATTATATAACTCCATATTTTTTTGGGATTATGTAAACCTGAGTTTATAAGTTCCCTAGGGTCTTTTTGATTATATAACTTTATATTATTTTGTGATCATATCAATTTGTGTTTATATGGTCCCTCAGGGTTATTTGATTACTGTATGATTGTTACTTTCCTTCTCCATGTTATTTCTTTGGATTCTTTTTTTTATTCCTTCTTTCTTTTTCAATTTATTATACGGTTGATGTATACCTTTATATGCTTTTGCTTTATTGTATTTGTGTCAACTATGATGATGAAAATAAAAAATATTAAAAAAAAAACAAAACAAAAAAAAGCCCATGTCTCGTTTCAGAGGATCAGTGGAGTTCCAGAAGGTTCAGGAAAGAGTTGTAACAGTGGAGAAATATTACTAGGGTGGTGAGGCGCAATTGTATATGTCAAGCTTGGGGAATTTTGTTTAGATTGCGCTGTGCGATGATATTCTACTATTTTTGTGTTTTTTTAATGTATAGTTTTATTGACATTTCCAAATATAGATCAACAGTTTGGATCAAGTATAACTTCACATCGTTGTCTACAGATGAACCACATAAAACTGGTAAAACCACACCCTCCACACCCCACCATCCCTCTGGCTTAGAACATATTATATAGTGATAATAGTTGTACAGTTTTACATCCAAGGAACTCACCCCTGATCACCGATCAATTATGGAACTCACTTCTTATGTAATGACGGATACTCTAGTTGTTGTGCAGATGTGAATCTGCTTAATGCTGAGCAGTTGAGGTTGCTATTGGGCTGGTTGTGGCCCAAGATTCTGGGATAAGTGATAATATATTGTGTGGTACGTTGTCTGCTAGGTTTTGTGGTGTCACTCGTAAGGTTCCATTGGCTGCACAATTGAGATAAGGGCATATACCTTTGTATCAGAGTAAAATGTGGTTGGTGCTGTGGATCCTGTTGCGTAAAGGAGAAACGGCATTCATCAGGGTGATTCCCAGCTGGTTAAGGTTTTACTCAAGTGTGTGTCTGGGTAGGCCGGAAAGTGTCACTCCAGACTATATCTTGTGGGATTGAATGCTTTGAGTAGGTAGGCAAAAAGTTGTTTGTTGAAATCGCTGACTGTTTGTTAATTATGCTTGCTTAGTGTTAGGAAAAGGGTGCCCCAGTGCAAATTGTAAAGGAGAGTGAACCACTGTGAGGAGTGAGAAGTACGTCATAGGGTGCAGCGCTGGTATTGGGCAGTTGGCATGAGTTCCGCTCTCACTGTGAAAGGGCAGAATGAGAGGTGCTGTGTTGTGATTGGTTGTTAGTGCAAAACGAGAGTCGTGGTTAAAATAGATTATTTCCTGGTTTTGAGCTAAATTGCAATTTGTGATTCTTGACAGCAGTGGTCTCCGTGCCTGGAATGGATACCCTCATGGGTTATTAGCCGTGCTATACAGTTTTGTTTTGATATTGATGTTGAAAAAGGAAATGTTTTAGGACTATCCAAGATTTGATTGAATGAGATGTGAGAACACCTGCTTGAGAAGGAGATGATGTACTGTCAAAAGGCATGGCTGGTCATTATATGGCCATAAATGTGGGTCTCCACATGTGCATTTGGCTGAGTCAGTGGCATAAGTTCACTGAAAATGAAGGCGCTTTCAGGTTTCCTTGTTATGGCACACTTGAATTAAGAATTATTGAAAATCTGAGAAGGGTATTGTATGATATGAAACCTCCACCTAGACCTGCAATATTTGAGACACTTAACGCCTGGGAACATGAAGTTCATGTCAAAGGAAAAGAGAGGTATCAGGGTAAAATCAGGAAGGCAGTGCGTAGCTGTGCTGAAGCTAGGTGGAATGCAGAACAACAAAAATGGCGATGTGAAATTATTGAGGGAACTATATCCTGCATTGATGAGTCAGGAGTTTCTGAAAAAGAAAAAGGAGGGTAGATTAAAGAGTGCAGAGGGCTTAGCGAATATAGTGATAGTAATTCTTGTGATGACTTTCTGGATAGGTTACTGTCAACTCGCCCACCGCCTTATAACGTGACGCAATCTGAATGGATGAGTAGTGCTGTTACTGGTGGAGACTCTGAGAGAGAGACCACCCCAATGAATACAAATCAGAAAACAATGAGAGAAAATTTGGGGCTTCGTGCCCCTGTAACCCTTCGGTTTCTAATGCCTCACATGCAATAACATGCAGCAACTGTTCTGGTTACTATTGGTCTTGCAGTTTTCTTGTATAAACCTAAGGTGTCATGGAAAACGACACATGAGTTGATGGTTCCTACTGGAGTAAACACGTTAACTACTATTCCTTTTGCCCCTGGACGGTTGGAACATGAGGAACCCCTTTGGTCCTGAGTAAGTTCACTCCACTCTATATCACTCCTGTATCATCATCAATGAGTAAGACCGGACTCACCCCTGTAGAAGAACCCACTCAGAGGTCAAAAGAGTTCTCACATGTCTAGTTGGAATTTACCTCAGTGCATTTCAAGTAGGAGTCCCCAAGAAAGGATCAAATTGAATACTTCTGGAGGCCAAAGTGGTGGTAAATCACAGGAGTTGGATAATTTGATTAGGTTTTTCAATGAGTCTCCTTCAGAATGTGAGGGTTTGGAATTGATCAGGGAACTCTAGTCCCGGGGAGGTTGTGTATATGGTCAAATTAAAGTTAGAATTGGATCTAATGATATTAGGAAATATTGATCTTTTCCACTTAGGTACCTATCAAGACAATGAACTTATATAGATGAGAAAGGATGTTACTAGGAGTGCAGGACAAGCTTATGATAAGCTATCTGAGTTAGCTCAAACGTACGATGTAGATTTGAGTTGGACTAACTAAATCATTACAGAAAAGTTCATGCATTTACTTTGACGAAAATGATTTAACCAGTATGAGTACGTCAGGGATGAAGATGCAGATTAGGGAGTCAATTGGTAGCATCCAGAAAATGGAGTGAGTTGGAAAAGTGGGATGGCTGATGAGTCAAAAAGATTGACCAGAAGAAGTTGAAGGGGATATCCATCACAGAGAGCAAGAGAGAGCCACCTCCTTTTTTGATAGATGGAGAGGGAACTTCAAATTTCCTGCTGAAAGAGGTGCCTGGTGGAGGTTACATTCATATACAGTGGAGTAGAAGTGATGTTGCCTTGTTTACAAATGATTTCCCTAAATTGAGGGAGAAACCAGTGGAGTGGTATACCCAGGAAGATCAATTTGTGAAGATTTCTCTGGTATTGTGGATGGATTTAAATACCCTTTTCAACATTGTGGTACTGAATGACGTCTGGGCAGAGTGCAAAGTGGCTATACAGTGGGCAGAGAAGGAGCCTCAAACGAATCCAATATCTTATGCCCTGTCACCTTTGGTGATGAAAAAGTATCAAGAGGTGATTACCTTTTTGAAAGAGAAAGTGCTGACAAAAAACACTGATTGGGTAAAGATTGACAGACTTACACAGGAGCCTAAAGAGACTGTGGATGCTTTTTCTGAGAGATAGTTGCAAGCTACAGCATAGTGGGATGGAAAATCCTAAAGCCATAGACATGGGAAGTTTTGTGTCTCAGTTTGTGGCAGGATTGAGACCTGAGATTAGTCTGATGATTCAACAGCAGTTAATTCTTTAGTAAAACAAGTGAATGTATGAGCTCTTGAGATAGAATAGTATATTTTACCACACATGCCAAAACCATGTGTGACTTATCAACGCAGTCAATACCACGACTGTGTCATTCCCATGAGTTCGATTGCAACGCAAGTCATTACAACGACTTACTCTAGGGAAGCGCTGGACTTTGGAATAGTTTAAATTACTATTCCAACTCCAGTCAGTGTATCAGTAGGGAAGATGTTGGACTTAAAATCCAACACCAGTCCAACACCGTTTTCCCTAAAGCAAGTTGTTGTAATGACTTGCGTTGTAATGGAACTCATGGTAACATCGCAGTCATGGTACTGACTGCATTGTAATGCCTGCATTGTAATATATGTTTCCCCTTGAGGTATGCGCAATAGTGTAGTGATGAATTGGACATAAATCAAAAGCAGTTGAAGGAAATGTTCATGCTGGTCAAGATGAAGGCAGCCTAGAGGGGAAGACAGAATCAACTATATGCAGGGAATGGTGGTGTTATGTAAGCTGGTGTGCATCTACAGGGAGTTCCTGTGATGGAGGGTGGAAATTGTTACCTACAGGGTAGCTATTTGTGGTGTCCCATTTGAAGTCAAATCCAGGTCACTATTGTAACACATTGGGGCACTGAAAGCGGGAGAGCCACCTTAACCCCAACAGAAAAAATGAGTTAGAATCAGGTTAAAAATTCAGGATTGGTGCAGACCCAGGTTAGTAACAACGTGCAGCCATACAATGTGCCGAAGACAAGGATGCCAGGTCTTAATATACCACAAGCTCCAGTGATACAAGTTCCTCAAGCCCCAGTCCCTCAGCAAAACAGGAATGGTCCTAGATTTATTCCCAACCAGGTCTTGAAGTTTAATCAGATTTCCTTTCAGAACCAAAATCAATTTCAGCAATTCCATGTGTTTGATTCACTTGAGGACTACGGTTCTGATCTGTCGTAATGACTGTGCGTGAGAATGATTACTTACTTGGCACTGTGTTAGAGGTAGACCAGAGTGATCCATTTGTGGAAGGTGAAGTAAATGGCCACCCTGTGTAATTTCTGATTGAGGCTGGTGACACCCTTTTCACGGTTAGAACAGCGAAATTTTCAAACATACCCCTCTAGGCAAAAATAATCCAAAGTTGTAGGATTTGCAAAACAGCAAATGACAAACCCCGTCACACAAGAAGTGCCTGTTAAAATAGGGTCCTTTAAAGAAAGCCATCAGTTTGTGGTGTGTGACTCTAGTACGCGATTTGCTGTGCAAGCTAACTTGCACCATTTATTGGACACTGAAAGGAATAGAGAAGATGGGAAACCTTAAGAGCTATTTGCGTCACAAGGGTAGTGAAATGTTCCTAGCTCCAGGGGATGTCTTCTCCACAAGTTTCTGAACTAATCTCTCTCGCCAGAGCTTGCTGTCTTTCTAAACAGCTGAAAGTTGCTTTTTTACAGACAGTCAGTATGACTTTGGTGTGGTTTATGACTTTGTGCAGTTACGGTTGCAGAGGAGATTTATGACGTCATCAGGATCCCCATTTATAATGTGGACTATGTCATGAGATTGCTGGAGGTATTGAAGTTACCTGCCAAAATTGAATTGTAAAATGTTTAGCACATAGAAACGAAGATGATTATGTAACAGTCGGCAACTGACATGCTTGATTGCACAATACTGTGCTCTACGGTCTCGAATATTTTATGGAAAATATGTAAACGAATCTGAAGATAAGACCAGTTACAACTTTTGATAGTAGTAGATGATACTTGGGAAAAAGTGAAGAGACTACAGGAGGCAGTACCAGAGGCAGAATAGCAGGGTTGGATCAGAGCAGGTTGTGCTAAAACAGAGGATGACATTTGGATTTCAGCGGAAGGAAGACCTGTATTGCCAGATCGTTTTTTGTCCACAATGGCTAGACATTTTCACAGTCATTGAGATGCCTGTGTGCAATGATTTGAGATATGTCCTTGTAATTGTGTGTATTTTCTCACATTTGGTTTAGGCATACCCAACGAGGAGAAATGATAACCTCACAGTAGCTAAGCTGTTGCTGAGGTAACTGATCTCCAGGTTCGGTTTCCCGACTTCACTGGAGTCAGGCTGAGGAACTCATTTTAATAATTAAGAACTGAAAATGTTGTGTTCAGCATTGCAAGTAGAGCAAAGAATAGATTGCAGTTATCGGCTGGAGGCTTCAGGTACTGTGGAACAGGTGAAAGGCATATTAAAATCCAGGTTGGCCAAGGTGTGTGTGTCAACGTCTCTGAAATGGCCTGATGCTTTGCCTCTTGTGTTAATAAGTCTTCACAGCATTCCTGATCGGAGGACAAGACTGTTCCCATATGAAATCATCATGTGTTGAGCAGTGAGACTGCCTGCAGTGCCTGTAAATTCACTTGTGAATATTACATATGATATGATTCTTGATTAACGCAAGGGACTAACTGATGTTGTGCATTGTGTGCCCACCAGGGTGGAGCTGCTACTGCCCCACTGCATCAGCAACAGTGCCATGACCTCAGCCCTGGTGACTGAGTCTTAGTTAAGAAACACATTTGGAAGACGTATCTGGAACCTTGATGTAATGGTCCTTTCCAGGTGATCCTTGTGACAAATACAGCTGTTAAATGTGAAGGTCTCCCTAAGTGGATTCATGCTGCCCACACTCGTGGAGTGGAGTGTCTCCTTAATGATGTGACAGTACCTTTCCCAGAAGTGCTGACAGCAACTGAAGGGCAGCAAGAAGAGATTGAACGAGCTATAGAAAATGCAACAGCACTCCTTTGGCCTGAGGAGAGTCTTCATGTACTGGTGACTGAGGTCAAAACAGGCAGAGAGTCTTGGCCTGTGGTGCTGATTGAGATAGAATCAGACCCTGGCAAAGAGCCTAGGGGTGTCAAGCTGAGTGAAACCTGGAGGCAGCTGTTCAAGAAGGCACGAGGTAGTGAGACTAAGTATGCCTGCAGAGCGTGTACTCTTTACTTTCCCAGAGGATACTGAAGATTCTGGCCTGAGTGGTAGTGAAGATGAACAATCTGCGCTCAAGGGATCAAAAAGAACCAGAGTACCTTGTCAGAGGTACTCAATCCCTGAATGGACATAGTTTGTAGCAAATAATAGCAATTACGAATCTTGGGATTTTGAGGATAGTACTGAGATACCAGTCGAGCCTCCGTGATTCTGAGTTTTTCACTGAATGTTGTTTTGAACTTGCCTCTCTCATGAAATGAACTGACGTGAACTGCAACTGGCATAGTCTCTGAATTGAGCTTTAATCTATATTTTCATTTGAGACAATTAAATGAACTTTTTTTTAAAGATCAAGGAGATTCCCTAGGCCCGAGGCTGCAGAAGAAGCGTAAGGATGCCATTTAGAAGAAGACGGAATAGGGTTAGGGAAGACTCACGAAGATTTTTAAAATCATTTTATCATACAATCCACAAACTTGGTTTAAACATTTGCACAAGTAGAAATGCTCAGAGGAAATCATTTTGCTGCTATTTTCTACTCAATGATCTGATCCTTGGTTGGTGAACTTGGTTTTGCCATTTGCACAAGTAGAAACGTATGGAGGAAATCCTTTGCTTCTATTTTCCACTCAATGGCCTGATTCTAGTGAGTTTTTGGAAACTAGCTATCATAGTTGACATAGATTTATATTAACTGATATATCAGTATCTATTGTTATAGGACTAATTGTTTTGTTTGTAGGATTATATATACCTATCCATCCCAAATAAGTTTAACTTACATCTAATACTTCTAGAACTCCTATCCCCACTAACAGTAATTTGCATACATTTAACTTTCATGAATTACATATACATATAGACTCATCGAGGGGAGATTTCTCCTCAAACGCTGACGCTGCTTTCTGAATATATTGATACCATGGACACTAAGGACTGCTATGTGTGTACACAGTTACCTTCTTCAGCTGCAGAAAGGATTACCTATTCTTACATATGTTATTACTTGTAGCCTTTTATTGAATCTTTTGTATGGACAAAGTCATTTTTAGTATAATTTCTCAAATTATGATTTAGTTCTTTCTGAATTGCCACCCTAATGCTAAATAGATGGATACAGCTGATTGTTTCTTTAAGCCCATCTCAACATTAGCCACTTCTTCTGCTTATAGGCCTATTTTGAAATGTTCTTTAACTGATGTTGAAAAGAAATGTCTATATTTGGTGGAGGACAAGAGAAGGGTGATGGATGCACAATGGAGAAGAGCAAAGGATCAAAAGTATAAGAATACGTGGACTAAAGAAGAATTATAATATCAAGAGTTATGCCTCAACTAACTTACATTGGAAACACAAGAGAAAATTATGTGTGCAGTGAAGTAAATTTGTAGTTCACACTAAATTGATCACATATTTGGATATGGGAGGTCAGGATCCTGTTATTCCTGGAGTCTATTACGTTTGTGGGGTGATATGGCACATGCTATTTAGCTATAGTCGTCCCGAAGCTCTTTCAAGTAGAACATCTGGCTGAACTAGTGTGGGGATCATGAGTTAGAACCAAACGGAGCAGCAGTGTTTCTGTGCAGTGGAGATATATTTGGTGCAATAAGTTCTTCTGTAGGAGTGGTTTTGAATGATCTCAAAATCTATCAACTATAGTTGATAAGTTACTTATCAGTACAGAACTTTCATTACTGGCCACAGACACTGAAAGGATAGCTATAAGGTCTATGGTGATACAGTACCACCTTGCATTGGACATCCTTCTCACAAAGGAGGGCAAAGTCTGTAATCTATGTCATTTGAGATGTCATCAGTGATGTCATCAGTGATGTCACTGACCATGTCATGAGTGATGTAATATGTGACATCATCAGCAGTGCATTGCAGGCGCATGAGTTATAGTTAGCTCAACTAACTATAACAGGCGAATTTCTCTGGTTTTATATGACTCAAATCTTCAACTAAATATAACATCCTGAAACCTATGTTTTTTTAGTGAATTTCTAAGGTTTTTAAAATGCTAATTCCTAACTATAACGTCTGTAAAACCTATGTTTTTTTCAGTTCATTTCGAAGGTTTTTTAAATGTTAATTTCATATTTTAATGTTTATAAAACCTATATTTTTTCTATGATATTTTTAAATATTTTGGAACTCTATTATACTTAATCTTTTATTTCTTCCCCCCAAAATATGTATATATATTTTTTTGGGGGGGAGAAAACTGCACTCCCATACCGGTAGCATACAAAGCTCCATCACCACACAAATCCTATCCGCCATATTGCTAAACTCGTAAAGGATGCGCATTTCGTATCCGACGAGTTCATGGCACCGCGTCCCGCATAACATCATATACACATGAAGTCACCCCAGGTACTACTTTGGTATCTGACGGTTACACAGTACCAAGCCACGCGTTACGTCATGTACGTATGGGGTCGTGCCTGCTGCGCGTTGCGTATTCGACGAGTACATGCTGCCAGGCCCTGTATTACATCACAGACAGATAGTATTGCGCCGGGTATGCCATGCCCTTTTTTTTGTCTCAAAAGTATATCTAAATAACTTTAAACAGTATATGAGAGCACGCGAAAATCTAAATTATTTTAAACATTTATATATTTCTAACTTTAATAAACTTATATTATGATAAATATATTTTGTCAAAATCACGTTGGGTGCGGCCTCCTTGCACGCTCGGTGCGCGATTGCCATGTGACCTTAAAAAAGAGCATTTGATTGGTTCATAACATTTCCCATTGTAATAGTTGTACGACCCCATCCACTTTACTCATTCTCTCTACAACGTTTGATGAGTGACACCTCTTCTGCTTAGAAAGCTTTTTTGAAAACTGTTTTCCTGTATACACATATCTTATACTACACACAACACGCAACGATCATCTTAATCAATATTCATGCTCTGTACATTAGCCTTCCACGTGTGATTGCCATGCATCTCAAACGTTCCATCAAAAAACAAATATGTGTTACACGATGCCCCTGGTGTGTTTGTCTGCACATTGTTGTGCTGCCTTTTGGCCTGGGTATTGCTGGCTCTAAGGAGCATCATCAGCCACGGGCAGACTGCACATCCTAGATCACATGCCATCTCATTAACGATAGTTTCCGCCCTCCCGACACATGCTACACTAATCTAAATTGCACACTCTGTGAGGTCAAAGCTACAAAAGAAACACACATAAGTACACTTCCTGGCCAGGCAGGAACTGAACAACGACCAAGTCCCCAGAATAATTATTCACACCCCTACGCTGGCCTGTCGTACGCAAGCCCAGCCCACTTTGCGTACGTATAAATAGGATAACCACGACGCCACACGTCCCTCTTCTTCCACACTACCTCAAATGATTTGCCGCATCCACCTCGCATATCACAATGCGCAATAAAAAAAGAAATGGATCCATGAGGTGTACTCCATCCTGCCAATCAACACAGGCTCTAAATTGTGAGCCCTACTGTCTGTTGTCTACGAAAGGGATCCATGAGGTATACACTCTCCTGCAATCAACACTCCATCTGAATTGTGAGCACTGCTGCCCGTAGTGTTTGCTCATACAACAATGACAGCAGGTAAGCAGAGCTGCCTGGGTGCACAGGGCCTCCAATTGAACGTGCTGGGTGGGGTGGGGTGCTTTAGCCTAGCTGCGCAGGTCCGAACAAACGATATTGCCATGTGTTATGATGTGATCTTTGACCTCATTCAGTCACATCTCTGTCTCATTTTAAAGACCTGCTGGACTGTACTGTAGGCCTGAGCCAGCGGGCAGTGCTGCCCTACAGACACCTCTTCAGCGCGGTGCTGCGGGAGGGATGGGATGCATCAGCCAGTCTGCTCACGTGCGAATAAGCGAAATTGCCATGTGTTATGATGTGATCTTTGACCTCATTCAGTTACATCTCTGTCTCATTTTAAAGACCTGCTATACCATAAGGTAGGCCTGAACCTACGTGCAACGCTGCCCTAGAGACACCTGTTGAGGGCGGTTCTGCCAGAGGGTTGGGGTGCGTCACCCTGAGTGCGCACATGCGAAAAAGCGATGTTGCTGTGCGGAATGATTTGCTCTCTGACCTCATTCAATCACATCGGTCGAATTTTAAGGACCTGCTGGACCGTACTGCAGGCCTGAGCCAGCGGGCAGTGCTGCCCTACAGACACATGGCATTGGCATTAAGGACTCTGTAGTGAGCTTCTTACTAAGTGTACATGCACACAGGCTCCCGCCACTGCATTACACGTGCACATTATGCTTCTAGCATGCGCTCTGTTCCTTTGTATGTGAACGTTGGCATAACATATTATTATTTAACCTTGTGTATTCTCGTGCACTCCAACTCCTCTTTGAACCACGATTACCACTAACAGTTGGTAGATCGTACTTCAAAAACGAAGGATGCACTCAACTCCTATTTTCTATCAAGCTTGAAATAAACCTTCATTTACCTCCAGACGTTTCCACCATTGAATTATTTGTCCCTTTTCAGACATTCCATTGATTGCCACAAGAAGGGCGGAGTGGGAGCTGACCCCCCAATGATGCCCTGGCATTTTGACACCTTCTATCGTGGTATGAAGGCACCGTCCCCGACCGGAGACCTGGTCTATCGTACAAACATACCCCGGACTAGGAGCTTGCACCAACATGTTGTGGGACACACCAGTAGTTGCAGGTGAGCAGTGAAGCCTCGGTGTGCAAGCCCTACAATTGAGCACAGTGCGGAGGAAGGGGTTGGGGTACGGCACCCTGGGTGCACAGGTGCATGAAAGCGATTTTCCCGTTGCTAATAATGTAGGACAATATTACCAAACAACGGCGATAACATTATCACCACTTTAGCGACAGGAAATTGCAGCTAAAGCAACGAAAAGTAGTTGATAATGTGCCCTTGTAAATTCCCATAGAAGCCCAGCTTCACACCAGAACCTGGGCTTCTAAGGGAATTCACAAGGGCATATTATCAACCCCTTATCGCTGATATAGTGGCAGTTTCCTGCCGCTAAAGCAGCGATAATGTTATTGCACTTCCTTCATCATATGGCTCATAATCTCTGGCCTCATGTATTTAATTTTAAGGACTTCCTGAACCACACTCTTTCTCGCAGACCCCAGCGTCCTAGACAAATGGGTGATGGAGGGTAAACACTAAGGGCTGGGTGTAATAGGCTGACGCTCTGTCTCCTCCTCCCTCTCTTCTTTTGACTCTCCCTCACCTTCTCCCTTCCACCCACTCCCCCTCCCTTCCATTCTCACTATGGTCCTTCCATTCAGACTACCTTCCCTTACCTCTTCCACATACCACACATACTTACGTTTCATTTTTGTCTTGCAGGTTTCCTACGCTGCTTTCACTGGAGTCCAACCCACGTTTTTTTTATTATGCTGTTCTAATAAAGTTAAATATCTATTTATTTCTGTTTTAATAAAGGTTACTTATTTTTTCAAATAAAAAACTGAGTGTATAAGTCTTCTTTTTCTGACGACACTTGTCTATTGTTTATTGTGAAAATCATCTGTTTATAGGAGATTCTAGCCTCTTCGATGCCGATGACGGAACGGTTCCATCATGCACGCCGGTTGGGCTGTGCTTATGACGGAACCGTTCCGTCATGGCCCCGCCCGCGCTCAGATCTTTCAGCACTGCGCGGGAATCCGCGCAGCGCTGAAGAGGTTAAGGACAACAATATTTACTATTAGAGTGCACCTACCAAACATAATCTAACTGACTATTACACAAATGAATCCTGGGTAATTGTACAACTGCAAGAGTTCTATGAGTGTATCACTTTATAACACTATAAGTAATGCCCGTGTGATTACAGAACAAATAATATATTAACACAATGGGGTGACCCTGTGTCCCTAGGAACCTGGATATTTAACGTATAAAGAACAATGGTTCCCTTGGGTATAAACAATGCGTATTGTTTTTACCCAAGGGAACCATTGTTCTTTATATGTACAGAACAAATAAGGCACTGCCTAGGACCACCGAGGCTTCAGGGACTGCCGAGGCCCACCCTGCATATTTAAATAATGACCCGGAGTGTGGCGATCCCCGGACTTCAGTTGGCCTCGAACCCCCCGAACAATTAGTAAACAATACCCGGGAAGGTGGCACTCCCCTAGGCTGCAAAACGTCTCTGTGCCCTTCCGTGCCGAATTTACATGTGACATTAAGATCCCCAGTCCTACAGAGACCCTGCAATAAAATAATTGGATTGGCCACGGAACATTACCCACCCACCAGGGCCCTCATTTAAAAGAACGGGTAAGACCCCGCTTTTTTTTGTTGTTCTTCTTTTCTCTCCATTTTTACCATCCGCATCCCCTCTATTACAGCGATACAAGATTTTCCTCCTCTCGCTTCAAGTAGTCAAACAAGTATTTGCTTTCACAGGGTGGAAGCCATGCACCACCCTCTAATAGCAAACACAAATGTCCAGCGAATGCACACCCGGGACATTGTATGAGCTGCGCCTGAGAGGTCGCCCTCCCTCCTACCATGATGCATTTGTTAGTATAAACGTATACTAACACTACCTACACACGTGTAGTACAGCGACCAGAATGTAGTGAAGAAGCAGAGGAAGCGCAAAATCTTAAAAATATAAATCCTACTAGAAGTCGGATGACATAGTTCAATGAGCTGACGACCCTGGCATGAGTAGAAACAGCTACACGAACAAAACGGGTCTTCAGCACAACGCAAGTAATTTTGAAATATTGCTGAGTGGTGCCTTCTTTTTGCCTTCTCCCACTCGTCGCCAAATTTATGTAGTGAAGAGGCAGACAGCAGTGAATCCGACACCTGAAACAACCACCAACAGGAGCAGACAGCAAAGCAACCGTCGAATCCAGCACCGCGTACAAAGTCCGCAAGGCTCCCCTCATGACAGCCCTACATTCTAACATTACATACTGAGGGCCATATTATCAAGGAACGGCGTTAAAATTATCACCGCTTTGGCGGCAGAAAACTGCTGCTAAAACCACGATAATAGGCTTGATAATATGCCCTAGAGATTTCCAATAGAAGCCCTTGTTCTCGTGTTAACATAAGCTTCTATTGGAATTCTCTACGGCAGTGTTTCCCAAACTGTGGTCCGCGGACCCCCAGGGGTCCCTGACACATTCCTAGGGGGTCCTCAGGCAGCAGTTTTAAAAGCACTGCAAAGTTCCCTGTATAATTAGCAGTTTTCGAGCAACAATAAAAGTGTCAAGATAACGCTAGTGATTAATGTACCTGCTGGAGAGAGATGAGAGTTTTGTCCAGTGGCAGCTTTGACTTATCTAATGTAGCACAAGAGGTTAATATGCCTACAGCAAAGAATGTGTACCATGCATTTTAAAAAACAGTATTTTATGTGTATAGGTCAGTGGGTTACTGCTTTTGTCACATAGATTCTTTTGTTACTGCGCAGTTCATACGTGACAACCGTAATCTAGCACAGTGATTTATAAACTATCATCAAAGAGATGCTTGCAAACTGCATGGTACAAGTTAGTAACTTATGTTTTTCCCAGTCTTTCATTAGCTGCTAAAAAGGTTTATTTGGGTGGAAATACATTTTTATTGTTAAAGTCAATGCTAACCATTGTGTTGTGTTCTGAATCCTGGGATTCTGCTTCTCCAGACCAAGCACTCTTCAAAAATGCCAAACAGTATGAATGACATGTGAATCCTACACCTCGTAGTCCCCTTTGCCTTATGTAACATTTTCTATACACGATTTACACGTATGATTCATTGTCTCTCTATGTGTGTGATGTAAGGTGCTCTGACATCCTACAATGGTATGAGAGATGCTATAAAACAAATGAAATTCATGTGACAGAGGGGCTATGGAGAGCTGAGAGGCACTGTTGGAGGGTGATAATAAGGTAATCATTGAAGAACCCCTACAAAGATTGTTGTATCCTGGTGCATAGTAAGGTCATCATTTACTATTCTTTAAAATCTAATACAATTCAGTATATAATGATAAATGTGTTGTAGAATGCACCATTGTTTCCTAAATTTTCTTGGGGGGAGAACTTCCCAAAGCCCCCTTTGTAGTGATCAGACTCACTCACTGCACTTGGTGTGCACCGTATGGAGACTGGTCTGAAAACATTTACCACGGCTGCTTTGGGTTTCCAGTCTGGCCTTGGCAGGAGCAGGAGCCTAGTACTGCAAAATAAAACCAACCATTTAAAAGTTAGTCATGGAGATGCAGCACCAACCTTCCCATTAAAAGTTTTCATTTTTTGAAAATTCTTTCAATGTAAAATGCTAAAATCCTTAGTAATTTGAGTATTTGTTTTGTGTTCACATGTGTGTTTTATTTTTTTTTATTACTGTTTTAATATTCGAAACATTTAAATCATACAAATTGCTTGGGGGTCCCCGGCTCCCAGTAGTGACTCAATGGGGGTCCTCAGGAGTCAAAAGTTTGGGAACCACTGCTCTACGGCATATTATCAAGCCCTTTATCGCCGTTTTAGCTGCAGTTTCCTGCCGCTAAAGCGGCGATCATTTTAACGCCGTTCCTTGATAATATGCCCCTTAGATTTTAGTAGAATTACATACTAACATTCTACTATGACTTACAATGGAATACTACACAGAGCACATGACTTTACAGCAATGAGCTCATAGCTTCATCCACGAGTCTTGACACCGGTAGGGGTAAGACTTTCGCTTCGCACGCCCTATATTGTATAAGCGTAAACTAACACTTCTTCCACAAGTATGCTACAGCGCCCAGAGCACATCACTTAACAGCAATGAGCTCACAATTTAGGCTCCCGGTTTAATTCCTGAGTCTTCACACCAGTAGGCATGAGTAGTTCGCTTACCACTCCCTATATACTATAAACGCATATTAACACTACTTACACACTTATACTACAGCGGCTAGTATCCTACACCGCTCAGAGCCCACCACTTTGCAGCAATCAGATCAGTTTCATCCCCAAGTCTTCACACCGGTAGGCGTAAATACTTTGCTTCCCGCTTCCGGTATACTATCAACACACAGTAGCGGTCAGTAGTTAGCTTCCCACTCTTTGTATGGTATAAACGCCTACTAACACTACTTACACACATATGCTACAAACACCAGACCACATCACTTTACAGCAATGACCTCACGGTTTAGACTCTCGGTTTCATACCCGAGTGTAGCACCATAACGATAACATATCACCACCGTGCCACTCTGAGCAACACCGCACTTTCAGACCAATAACAGTGATAACTACCTACTGATGACCACCAGTAGGTAATCAAGAACAACTTACAATAGTTCCATGATTCTTTTAGCTTTCAAAAATTCTCTCTATCACTGTCTTTCTACTTTTCCATATACATCGTTTTTTAAATATTCAAGTACACATCGAAGTCAGAAATGCAACGTATTCTATCAACACACTTGCTAGAACATTCTGCAACACTTGGAGGTTAAAAGTTCATCATTTTTTTTAAACCTAACGATATTTTTTTGCAACATTTTCACGAACATTTAACGGCACATACAGGTTAAAAGTTCACGATTGTTTTAAGTTCGAACAGTGCCTTCCAAATGCAAGTAGCAGGTGTGGTTGAGTTGAGCAAATTTTATCCTATAATATGTACTATAATATGTACGTGCAAACTGCTTTTTCTTAACCAGTCACAAACATACTTTTCCACAAAACGAATGTGCACCCTACTTTTAAAAAAACAATGCTTTTCATCTCCCAATCAGGTACCATTTTGTATGCGGAAAGAAACTAGTTACCCATCTTTAAACACATCTCTTATTCTACGAAGGAACTACATGAGCTACAAACATCTTTCCATACCTTCCAGCCATACCTTCAAAATGCTAGTGTGGATCGTAGGACAAAGCTATGTTTTCTGGTAATAGAGGTATGCAGAACAGAGGGGTATTGACTTAGACCTAGGTTTACAAAATGTGGACATTAAATGGTTAGGACAGAGAGGATTGAAGTGGCACCAATTATTGCATTTGGTTAAAACCTGTTTGCATCTCCAACACCCTGACCTCATGATTGTGCACTGTGGTGGAAACGACCTAGGCGCATTGACTGGGGTAGATTTGGAAATGCTTATGAAGGACACATTTGTACAATTGATGTTACTTTTGCCTCAAACTGTCTTTGTATATTCCAATATATGCCAAAGACAGAAGTGGAAATGGTCCAAACAATTTTGTCCTCAGTTTGAAAAATCTCGGAAAAAAGTCAACAAAGCTGTCTCTGCATACCTCAGAGACCACAAAATGGGGTTCATATACAACAACAACATACGTTTTGATGTGGCGGATATATACAGAAGTGATGGAGTACACTTCACAGATCAGGGAAATCGAGTTTTCCTGAATAACTTGAAGCTGTGCATCCGCACTTATATGTAGCTCCAACTAATGAACACAAGGGCTCTTTTTAGAGCCACCCTATAACTTACAACGTAGGCCCCCTATTTTAGGGCCATATAACGACAACTCCCGCACCCTCGCCAAAATGTATCCTCCACACAGCTGTGGCGCAACGGCCAGACCATCTCACTTTGCAGCACAGACCTCTTGCTTTGATCCCCAGCTCTACTCACCCATAGGGGTGAGTAGTTTGCGCTCTACAAATAGCATATTGATTTACCTTCGCACTCCCTATACAACACCACCTAAGCACCATACACAAGCTACAATGTTCTAAACAAAAGTTCATCCAGGTCCCTCTAACTACATGCTGACTCTACTTGCACAGATGTGGCACAGCGGCCAGAGCACATGACTTCACAGCATATGACACACAGTTTGGGCTCAAGCTTTAATCCCCGACTCCGGCAGCAGCTCAGCTTAGCAACATGAGACTCTAGACAATACCTCACATATATTCCGTACCCCAGGACTTTCATACCAGCACGGGTCAGTAGTTTGTCCTATTAGTTATAAACACATCTGGACACTACTTCCACAACTGTAGTGCAGCGGCCATGGCACATGACTTCCCAGCATAAGCACACAATTTGGGCTCATGTTTTAATCCCCGAGTCCTGCACCAGCTCACCTTACCCGCATCAGACTCTACCCAATAACTCACTTAATTTCCGTAGCCTACCACTTACACACCGGTAGAGGTAAATACTTTGCTTTGCACCCCCCTCTATAGCACACCCTAAACACCCCACAGAGGTTACAGTGCTCCTACCCTTCTATTTCCCACTTTTCCCCCCTTTTTCCCCCCTTTTTTCACCTTACTCGCTTCAACGGAATCACAAAATGGCGGCCAACACTTCCAAGTTGCAACCGCTCGCACCGCTCGCAGCCAATCAGCAACAAGCTCTGGCTCGTAACGCCTCAGCCAATCAGATGGCAGAATTCCCATATATCGATATCTATAAATTTCGATATTTCTCCAAAACTACTGAACGAATTGCTTTCTAGACCAAGACCATTCTCCCTTCCAAATTTGGGGTAATTCCGTTCAGCCGTTCGACCTGTAGCCTCGTCTAAAGTTTCCTATGGAAATTAACATGGAGAAAACACGTTTTGGGACCCCCCTTTTTTCTCGGCCCCCCCTTGATGAATCACCCCCAAACTTTCAACATAGGAGCTGATCGCAACAAAGAATTAGTTTCACGAAGATTGATCAATCGGCGCCAAAGTTATTGCGAATAGAATGTTGCCATTTTTCTATAGTAACTAGGTCCTAACTATAACTACCTACTGGCGACCGCCAGTAGGTTATATATATATATATATATATATATATTCACTGAAAAAACCATAGGTTTCAGAGACTTTATAGTTCGAAATTGTCATGCCCTGCGGTCCGCCCCAAGACGTTTTTAGCATTTAAGTCACGTAGGTTTCCTCAAACGCTGCTTAGCGTTCTTGCTCCAAGCCCCTTCCGTCCTTGTTCCCTTTGCCTGACTTCCGTTCCTGAAGTTCCGGTTTCCGCTGACGTTTGTTTCATAGTTGTCGGAGCTGTAAGCTGCGGTGTTCCCTGTTTGGTGTGCCTTCGCCTCGGTTTCATACGTTTGGGAAAGTCGCTATCTTTTTGCCTTGTATTCCTTGTTCCAGTGCATGCATTTCCCCTGAACCCGTTCTCCCCCGATGTGATTGACCCGGTGGTGTGACCTGACCCGGTGCTCCACCTGGAGACCAGTCGATTCCCCGTAGTGTGGTCTAACGCTGAAGCCCCCTTTGGTTGTACCTTAATCGATTGCTCAGTTTGGCCACCATACTCGCTCCTGGTTCTTAGCCGGGTACTTCGACCTATCTCTACACATTAACGGGTGAAGCTCTATCATCTTCACTACTAATACCCCGTTCTTTCACTATTGATTGCGGTACTAGCGTGGACCACTGTGCAGTTTTCATGTGACGGCGCTTTATCATCAGAATCACGGTAATAGCGCTTCGCGCTGACTTATATATATATATATAATATTGTTTACATGTTATTTTGGATATAATTACTGTGGTTGGATTCTTTGGCAGAAGATTCCCCTAACCTATAAAAGAACAAGCACACTCCTTCCGTTTTATGAAAGAATTGGAGAGTTACAATCCTGACCTACATCTAGTCCTCCTGAAGAACTGTGGGGGTGAGCCAAGTATACTTGTAGTGTATGTTTAGATAAAAAGGTGAGATACTTGCATAACCTTTGTTCCTTTATCGAAGGGGAGTATAGGGAGGGATACAAATCCTACCAACAGTGACCAATAGCCGTGCTGGGTATTCCACCCTCCTATCCTACTAGCTGGGACCCTTAGCCGTGGTAGGTGCCATAAAGGGGTGTTGTTCCTACACTGGGGCTGTATGATAAGGATAGAGTATAATACAGTCTTTTGTTTTGCAGCTGGGTATTCGCGGCATTATTCCTGACGTGGTCCATCATCACAACCTGCTTTTCTCCCCGCCTGCCCTTGTTGTGTTTCCCTGTTTTCCCCTGATGGGTCATCCGCTACTCTAGAGTCTGATAGAGTCGGAAGGCCATAGGGGAAGATTGAGGACTCTTCTCCAGGTTCCTGACGCTCCTGCGGAACGTGACTGGCAATCATAACCGAAATTAGCATTTAAAAAACCTTAGAAATTCACAGGAAAAACCATAGGTTATAGTTAGCTGGGCATTTCACTCATACAAAACCATAGAAATTCCTCCGTTATAGTTAGTTCTGCTAACTATAACTCGCGCGCCCGCAATGCACTGCTGATGATGTCACATATTACTTCATTCATGACATGGTCAGTGACATCACTGATGACATCTCAAATGACATCACTGATGACATCATCCAGTGAATGTGGTTTAGTTTGAAATTTAAATATGGATTATATATATACCAATCTGTATTGAAGATTGAGTGGATATATAACTGTCTGGATGGAGGATTTAGTAGCTGTCTGACTGTCTGTTTAAGTGAGTAATTAAAAGTGCCTCACTTAATACATGGATTAGTAACTAAACTATGTGAATGTGTGCATCACTGTCTTTGTTGTTGTATAACGTGCTGCATCAGTTGGTGACTAACTACATGAGTGTGTATATTAGTTATTGATTAGTTGGGTGAGTATTTGTATGGGACACTGAGTTTGTGTGTGGTTGGATGGGGTGTGTGTAACTCTATGCATAGATGTGTGAATGGCTGATTGACTAGGTGTATAGGTTTTAAAGTACATGTGAAAACAGTTGTTTTGGTGACTGAGTGTATTTATTTGTGTGTTGGTGAGCGAATATATGTTTTAGTTGTACATCTTCAACAAAGTAAAAAATAAAAGGCATTGTATGTGAGAGTTGGTGTATATAAATAAGTATATATAAGAGTAAGTGATTGTGAGAGTAACTGTATGAATGAGTGTATAATTGTAATGGTGATTTTTTAACATATTTACTATGAGTTACTATGTGTTTGAATAAATGAGGTGTTGTGTGTATAATTGTGTAAGTGAGTAAATGTAAGTGTGATTAATTTTTATCATGAGTGAGTAGGATGACTGCATAACTGACTAAGATGGCTGCTGATGTGTCAATGTCTATATATGTGTATAAGTGCATTTGATAGTGTTCTATTAATTAGTAAAAAGTTTGAACGGGGTATTCAAAAATTAGGAAGAAATGGCGCTCTGCAGGTAAACGTAGGTAATGTGAACTTCAATGTCTGTTATGGTGCAAAACAGGGAGGGGAGACCCCTGAAACCCTTCAAATTGTGTAGGAAAAAAACCTACAACCAAGCAATAAGAGCAATCCTGTGCACACATACAATTGATTAAATCAAAATTGACATGAGTAAGTACAACTTGACAAAAGAAACATCCGCATATATGCTAGTGATTCTGTTTAATAGGCGTAGCCAGCCGACACGTGTTTCGTCATGGGACGAGTAGACCACGACTCTTCAGGGCTGGAAAGAATACAAAAACATTACATGCTAAGACATATGCCATAAGGCAAACGTTTGCAAAATGTGACATAGTCCAAACGTAGAATACCACGCCAATGTGGAGATAAAACAAGAGAAGAACACCACTACTTCAAGAAGGTACTGAAGTGCTGATAAAACAAAGGTATAGAGTAAGCCTGCACCACCAATCGGTGAAAAGACACAAAGAAAGGGAAGAAAGGAAAAAAGAACAAAATTATCCCCAATGCACCAAAATCGAATGGAAGGTACAAAGGCTAGAATCTCTGTGAGTGCAGAATCAACAAAAAACATCCATACCTGAAGCTAATGCCAAAAGGACAGTAGATACTGAAACAAAGAACAATACGAAAAAATAATAAAACGACTGTGTGTTCAAACAAGCGAAAACAGTAATCCCAAAAGAAAGTCTAAAACACAGTAAACGAGAAAATCTTACCCCTCAACCGGTGATAATTCCAACCCGGCTGGGTAACGCAAAAGTGAAAACGGTGGGTCAGTAAAGCTGGGCAAATCGGTATAATCTCTGTACAGATGAAAATAGCACCCCCGATATGAGTGGCCAAAAAATCATATGTGATACGTAGGTAAGACTAATAGTACATGAATAATTCGTACCTCCAAAAATTCAGCCAAAAAAGTCTTAAATAGCTTCCAGCCGCCAGTCACGTATAAATCAGTGGCAAAGACAACGTATTCTTAAATAATGGTTCCAGCCCGTGAGTGTCGGGCAAAAGTTTCAGCTAGAAAAAGTCTATGCGAAAAAGTGTCTGAAATAAATACAAATGCAGGAGCCAAAGTCAGGTAACGATAATGCCTCCCACAATGCTTGTTCAAAGAAAGACAAAGGTACCATGTCAGTATCAATGTCGGTATCAGAGGAAACAATCAAAATTAGAAATTTATTCGGTACTTACATGTTGAAAGGTGTATCAAAACATCCTGGCGGCATCCATTCCGTGTGCGAGTGAATCCGAGACCCGTAACCCGGAAGTGCTTAAATATCAGGACAAAGCCCAAACACTAGAACGTTATCATATGTATATTAAGTAACACCGGAAGAGGACGGACCATAGTATGCTGTAACCGATCGTGACCGAAGTGCCGGAAATAAAGAATATTGAATCTACTCCTAATGTACGTGCATCAAGGTGACTCCCACAAAAGATACACATCCAAGGCACCACGCACAATGTGTCGCAAGCTGCTATTTAACCGCCGTATGTCAAAAAGTGAAAAGAAAAAAATCACAATATAAAACAGCCGCAATACACAAGTGGTGCAAAGTAATCCCATAAAAGAGACAAGGCTCCCTAACCTTAATATTAGTCGCTAATGATTAACAAGGGAAAGGAAAAACACGAAGCATACGGTGTTTGACAATATATTAAGCTCATCCAAAAAGTGTCAATCACAGCTACTCTTAGACAGTACCTCAGACTCGATAGGGTACCTAGAGGTTTAAGATCACAGATATTCCCCACCTACGATGAGCTAGACGAGGACCTGTTGGCTAAATGGGAAGAGGCGCTTAACCATAAATCCAAAACTCTAATGCAAATCCTTATAGAAAGTGCTGAGAGGAAAGTCAGTAAACTACAAACTGATATAGCTACTTTAGAAGATGAAATTAAAAATCTTAACCGTAAGGAAGCTACTGAGAAAAACTATGCAACCCTGAAGGATATACTAGCAATACACCAGAATGAGATCAAAGATAGGAAAGCGAGACAGCTCAAACGGGACGAATTGGATTACAAAATGGGCAGAATTTTTACTTATGCTCGCAAATATGACACACTGTTTCCTACCAGCACTTTGCCAGAGAAAACAGTCAGAACTGACATCATCTCTCCAGCTTCTAGCTCCACTTCTTTAAGTATCCCAGTATCTAGTGATAGTGAGCATGACACTGATCCTAACACCAAGAGGCATGAATCATCTTTTTTAAGGGAAGTAAGGACCATTCGGAGAGGAAACAGAGCCTCAAACACACGCACCACACAGGTCACAAAACACTTAGAGGGAGGAGAGGCGGAAAAGGGAGAATACAGGAGAAAACTACGTTCGGGCAACGAGCGGAACCCACTATAGATTCTATCTCTGATGTTCAGGTTGTCAACTTATCATCCATGACACTCACTGCGGACATGAACTCATTGCTTAGCAAGGGCCTTAATTTCAATCCCACGGTCTCTGCTGATTTTTGTAGACTCAAAATAGATTTGTTTAAATTTGTTAGAGCTTTGAAATTGAAATTTTTTTTTTCAGATAATCCTAAAGCTAATAAAAGAGCCACTAGAAAATATTGTGAAGATGTTTTTGGTGTTCCCACTATTTGTGATATACAGGCTACTAAATTGCTCCTGTCTCTTACAGACATAGAAGAGTCTCCTTACACCATGGTCCAACTGCTTGATGAGCTCAATATAGATATTTCCAGTACTCCTGGTAGTGGTCTAAAACATAAGTCCAAATGGGTACCCACACTTTCAGGGGGGAATGTGATTGATATCTTTTACAAAAGGGTGTTAGAGGATCTAAACTTGCATGAATCAAAAAGGAATAAGAACAAGGGTGTTTTCAATGATAACCTAACATCAGGTGAACGTCAGTCACTAAAAGAACTTGTGGACAACGAAGACATCCTTATCAGGGAGGCGGATAAGGGTGGGAATGTTGTTATCATGAACCGGGTCGACTATAAAAATGAGATCCTATCACAGCTTAGTGATCACTTATGTTATCATACTGTCACTCATAATCCTATGGGACCTTTGACTACATTGATTAACAAACACCTCTCAGAGTGGCATGCTGCAGGCCTTCTAGATGCAGATGAGGTGGCCTATCTGAAGGTCTTTAGACCCACTTTTCCTGTATTATACACATTGCCAAAAATACACAAACATCTTCCATTTCCTCCTGGAAGACCTATTGTCTCTGGCATAGGAGGACCTACAGAGAGACTATCGGAGTATGTCGACTTATTTTTGGGCCCGTTGGTACGGAATCTTGCATCTTACATACAAGATACTAAACACATTTTAAGCATTTTGTCTGATTTTCAGTGGCAACCTGGCATGATTTTGGCCACCTTGGACGTAGTGTCATTGTACACCAGTATTGATCCTGAAATAGGTCTCAGAGCAGTCACTAAAACTCTTGAAAATAGGCCAGCAACACTCTGGCTACACAACAACATGCTGATTACCATGATGCTTATAAGGTAACAGTGGTTCTGTCGGGTGAAAGTATTGCTTTTCGCATTAGGCCTAGTCACACATTGTTTAAACAATATAAAACAAATATCATTATACTGAAAACAACACACAGGACAGTTCAAATTCAAAGTAAATTCTTTATATATGAATTGCGTCATTCATATATACATACATTAATATTACCCGAAAGGCCGTCAGGCAATAATGTGGTGACACGAGTGACAAAGTGAATACTAAGTGCTCGGTGACAGTGTGTGTGAAGGTGTGATATGTACAGTAGTTTAAAATCAAAGTTATTCGAAAGTGGCCAGGGAAATGCAAAAGTTCAAGCTGCGCAATGGAAGAGTTCTTTCTTTGGCGCAGATTCTATGCAAAGGTCCACGGAATAGTCGACGTTTCGACCCTAGTACTGCACTCTTGAAAGGTCAGTGCGGGTCTTCATCAGGACTTGAAAATAAGCGAGACGGCCTATGAGTAAAAAGGGGGGACTTAATTAGGTGTGTGTTAACACTGGAAATATGAAGCATGGATTAAGGGTGGTAGATGACTCACCTTGAAAAGAGAAATGGATTCTCAGAATGGACTAAATCTAAGGAGTGGGTGAGTATCCGGCATATGTCTCAGGATTCACTCCAGTGGTATATCGTGTGGATGGGACGATCAATGTGTCTGGTGGCGGTATCTAGAAGATAATGAATAACCAGGGTTTCAACGGGAAAACTATTACAAATTATCCGTGTAGTTGGATAAACTAGCGCATAGATGACGCTCACCTATTGGCTTACGAAGCGCTGTCTAAGTTCAAGCCCTTCTGTCTCCTTAATGTGGGTTAAATAGCTTCATCAGACGAAGTTTGTTTCTGAAAGGAAGCAAGGTTCGAGGTTATGCTAGAATACCTTGGGTCCAAAGGGACAAGGTCTGTGAATGAACGAGATTGGATGGGGATTCACAATTACCTTATTTGGAAAAACGAACCGCTGGCCTCTGGGTCCTGGCTCGTATGATTGAATCGGTATCTGGAAGATAATGAAAACCCGGGGTTTCAACGGGAAAACTAATTTCAATTATCCATCAGGCTGGATAAACTAGCGCAAGTATGACGCTCACCTGTTGGCTTGCGAAGCGCTGTCTAAATTCTGTCTCCTTAGTGTAATCTTGTTTTCTTCAGACGAAATTTATCTGAAAGGAAGCAAGGTTCAGGTTTAGGCTTGATTGCCTTAAATCTGAAAGAACAAGCTCTATGAATGGACGCGATCGTATGGGGATCCCAATTACCTTATTCGGAAGTACGAACCGCCGGCCTCTGGGTCCTGGCTCGTATGATTTAATCAGCAAGGAGGTCTAACGTGCGTCTGCCTAAATGCTCAGTGTGGCGTGCGCGTGGACGCCGAGCGCTGTCGGTTGCTCGGCAACAGATTGTGCTAACGTCAAAAGACGTGAGTTGTCATGGAGACCAAATGCAAATACGTCATCCGGGGGATCCCATGTGTCGAAGAGTGAATCCTGAGTCATGCGCGGCGCGAACGCCCGCAAACGTCACTACGTATGCTACGTTGCCACCTGTGGCAAGGAGTGTCATACGTTATCATCGTAACAATGTTAAAACGGAGTGTTTTGGATTCACATACGTCAATGAATGCAACGCTGATGGTGCGTAGCACAAGCGTATGGAAACTTCAATTGTTGGGTGGCCAAATGAAACAGTGCAGTCACACCATTAGTCGTGCATCGTCTGGGCACAATCGTTATGATAAATGAACATTAGATGGGCCAGCATGGGTTGAATGCACAGTGAAATTACACTTAAAGGAAAGAGAAGGTAGTTTGATGATATTATGCTACATAGTGTGATTCATAGCATGCACATTACATGGGTAAGTTCAGGAACCGGAACACAGTACAACAGTAAGTATACAGACGGAAAGTTACACAAGGTGATTGCACAGCATCATGAAAGAATCAGGCAATGATAGTTATCAGAGTAGACCCATTTGTTTTGCGATCTCCTCCATCTCATTCAACCCATTCTGGACCGAGTTAAGTAAATGGATCCATCTACACTCCTTGTAATTCAATGATCTCGCAATTGACCCACCCCTGGTGCTAGGGATAATCTTTTCAAGTACCCACCATTTGATGTTATTGGGAGAATGATTGTGTGAGGTAAAATGTTCTACCATGGGGGCCATGTGCTGGAGAATTCGTACTTTCACTTTCTGAGTTGTTTGTCCCACATATGTAAGTCCGCAAGGGCATTGAATGGCATAAATAACATTCATGCTGTTACAGTTTGTGAACTGGGAAAGCTTGTATGTTCTACCAGTGTTTGTGAATGTAGATCCTTCTTGGCAAACGTCACAAGCCTTGCAATGCCCACACTTGTGATGTCCAGATACTGGTGTTAAACCCAAGAGGTCCCTGAGGTCAGGTTGTTTCGGTGTGTCCAAGTAGGCATTTACCACTGAATCCTTAATGTTTTTTCCTCTCTTGAAGGCGAATGTGGGGTCTTGTGATATTTGTAGTTCACTTGCGACCAGGTTCCAATACTTCTTTACAACCTTCTTTATCTCATTGCTTTTGGAATTAAATGTAGTCACACAGACTATTTTGTCTGTCTCTGGTTGTTTACGGTTAGTCTCCAGCAATTGTTCACGAGGGCAGTACCATGCCCGTTTCTTTGCCCGTTTGAGAAGGCCTCTTGGATAACCTCTCTCTCTGAGTCTTGACACGAGTATTTCAGATTCCCTAAAGTAGTCTGCCCTTCTTGTGCAGTTCCTCCTCAGTCTGAGGAATTGGCCATAAGGGAGGTTGTCTCGCAGGCTGCGTGGGTGATGGGACTGGTATTTAAGTAAAGAATTTCTTTCCATCGGTTTTCGGTACAAGTCACAATATAGCAGATTATCTTGTGAACGGAATGTTAAGTCCAGAAAGTCAATTGCTTCGTTGTTGCTTGCCATTGTGAACTGGATATCCGGAGATCTCATATTCAACCAGGTCAAGAAGTTATTCAGCTCGATGTTATCCCCATTCCAAATCATTATCACATCATCTATGTAACGCTTCCATACTACGATGGCATTCAGGTATGGGTTGTCCAGGCTATATAGATGTTCCTCTTCGTAGTGATCCATGTATACATTCGCTAGACTTGGGGCATATGTAGCCCCCATGGCTACGCCCTTGCATTGGTAATAAAATTGTTTTTTGAAGATGAAGTAGTTCTTCCTCATGGCAATATCCAGTAAGGAGATCAAGAAATCGGTGGGGATCCAGTGCGGTCTTGATCTGGAATCTAATGTGTTTCTGATGATTTCCAACGCAGTGTCTTGTGGAATTGAAGTATATAAGGAGGACACGTCAAGTGTGACCAAGAGCTGCGTATGGGGATCAAATGACTGACCTTCCAGCATTTGGATGGCATGTGTCGTGTCCCTTATGAAAGATTTTGTTTCTGATACGAAGGGTTGTAAAAAATGGTCTATAAATTGATTGAGTGGCTCAAGGATTGAGCCGCATCCAGAGACAATAGGCCTTCCAGGTGGCTTCTCCAATCGTTTGTGTATTTTAGGTAAGGTGTATATGGTCGGTGTTCGAGGGTCTTTGTTGTTGAGGAAATCGTATTCATGCTGGCTTAGGAATCCATGTGCAAGACCTCCTTTTGTCACCTTCTCTATCATGGATTTTAAAAGAGGCATAGGGTCACGTGGGGTAGGTTGGTAACTATCCTCCATTCCTAGTTGTCGTTCAAGCTCCTCTACGTAATCGTCTGTGTTCTGTAGTACCACTGCACCGCCCTTATCAGCCGACTTGATAATGATGTTTTTATTGTCGCTCAGGGAACGTAAGGCATTCTTTTCTTCTTTGCTGATATTGTGTTTTATGTACTTCCTGGCTGACACAATTTGCATGGTTTCCTCGAGTACAATCTTCTCATATGCAAGTATTTTATCACTCACCATATGTGCCCCTGGGGTGAAAGTTGAGATGGGTCTAAATCCTGTGGCAGTCGGTACCGGGTTGTAGGTATTTTTGCTAAAATAGTACTTCAACCTGATTTTACGAAAGAAGCGTTGTAGCTCAATTTTGATCTGGAAAGAGTCTGGGATGGTTGTGGGGACAAAAGAAAGACCTTTGGCTAGTATATCTTTTTCAGCCTGAGACATGGTATGGTTTGATAGGTTGATGATTGGGTCAGATAGGTTAGTGCTATTCTGATTCATTGAGATCATGGTGTTGGCTTCAATCGAGTGTGGTATAGGTTGTGAAATAGTCACAGATGGAATCACGGGTGTGTGAAACTCTACCATCTGTAAGTTTGCCTCCGTGTAGATATTTCCCCGTGTGTTTCCGGTTGGTAGAACCGGACTCGTGATGTACCTTGCTGGGTGTTCCTCCCCCTGTTCCATCCTCTCGGTCTCTCCCAGTTCTGAGCCCTCCCTCCGCCCCTGTTGTTTTGGCGGTAGCCCTCTCCTAAAAAACGTGGACCCTGGTTGGTTTGTGGGTTTGAGGAAGGTTCCTCAAACCCACAAACCAACCAGGGTCCACGTTTTTTAGGAGAGGGCTACCGCCAAAACAACAGGGGCGGAGGGAGGGCTCAGAACTGGGAGAGACCGAGAGGATGGAACAGGGGGAGGAACACCCAGCAAGGTACATCACGAGTCCGGTTCTACCAACCGGAAACACACGGGGAAATATCTACACGGAGGCAAACTTACAGATGGTAGAGTTTCACACACCCGTGATTCCATCTGTGACTATTTCACAACCTATACCACACTCGATTGAAGCCAACACCATGATCTCAATGAATCAGAATAGCACTAACCTATCTGACCCAATCATCAACCTATCAAACCATACCATGTCTCAGGCTGAAAAAGATATACTAGCCAAAGGTCTTTCTTTTGTCCCCACAACCATCCCAGACTCTTTCCAGATCAAAATTGAGCTACAACGCTTCTTTCGTAAAATCAGGTTGAAGTACTATTTTAGCAAAAATACCTACAACCCGGTACCGACTGCCACAGGATTTAGACCCATCTCAACTTTCACCCCAGGGGCACATATGGTGAGTGATAAAATACTTGCATATGAGAAGATTGTACTCGAGGAAACCATGCAAATTGTGTCAGCCAGGAAGTACATAAAACACAATATCAGCAAAGAAGAAAAGAATGCCTTACGTTCCCTGAGCGACAATAAAAACATCATTATCAAGTCGGCTGATAAGGGCGGTGCAGTGGTACTACAGAACACAGACGATTACGTAGAGGAGCTTGAACGACAACTAGGAATGGAGGATAGTTACCAACCTACCCCACGTGACCCTATGCCTCTTTTAAAATCCATGATAGAGAAGGTGACAAAAGGAGGTCTTGCACATGGATTCCTAAGCCAGCATGAATACGATTTCCTCAACAACAAAGACCCTCGAACACCGACCATATACACCTTACCTAAAATACACAAACGATTGGAGAAGCCACCTGGAAGGCCTATTGTCTCTGGATGCGGCTCAATCCTTGAGCCACTCAATCAATTTATAGACCATTTTTTACAACCCTTCGTATCAGAAACAAAATCTTTCATAAGGGACACGACACATGCCATCCAAATGCTGGAAGGTCAGTCATTTGATCCCCATACGCAGCTCTTGGTCACACTTGACGTGTCCTCCTTATATACTTCAATTCCACAAGACACTGCGTTGGAAATCATCAGAAACACATTAGATTCCAGATCAAGACCGCACTGGATCCCCACCGATTTCTTGATCTCCTTACTGGATATTGCCATGAGGAAGAACTACTTCATCTTCAAAAAACAATTTTATTACCAATGCAAGGGCGTAGCCATGGGGGCTACATATGCCCCAAGTCTAGCGAATGTATACATGGATCACTACGAAGAGGAACATCTATATAGCCTGGACAACCCATACCTGAATGCCATCGTAGTATGGAAGCGTTACATAGATGATGTGATAATGATTTGGAATGGGGATAACATCGAGCTGAATAACTTCTTGACCTGGTTGAATATGAGATCTCCGGATATCCAGTTCACAATGGCAAGCAACAACGAAGCAATTGACTTTCTGGACTTAACATTCCGTTCACAAGATAATCTGCTATATTGTGACTTGTACCGAAAACCGATGGAAAGAAATTCTTTACTCAAATACCAGTCCCATCACCCACGCAGCCTGCGAGACAACCTCCCTTATGGCCAATTCCTCAGACTGAGGAGGAACTGCACAAGAAGGGCAGACTACTTTAGGGAATCTGAAATACTCGTGTCAAGACTCAGAGAGAGAGGTTATCCAAGAGGCCTTCTCAAACGGGCAAAGAAACGGGCATGGTACTGCCCTCGTGAACAATTGCTGGAGACTAACCGTAAACAACCAGAGACAGACAAAATAGTCTGTGTGACTACATTTAATTCCAAAAGCAATGAGATAAAGAAGGTTGTAAAGAAGTATTGGAACCTGGTCGCAAGTGAACTACAAATATCACAAGACCCCACATTCGCCTTCAAGAGAGGAAAAAACATTAAGGATTCAGTGGTAAATGCCTACTTGGACACACCGAAACAACCTGACCTCAGGGACCTCTTGGGTTTAACACCAGTATCTGGACATCACAAGTGTGGGCATTGCAAGGCTTGTGACGTTTGCCAAGAAGGATCTACATTCACAAACACTGGTAGAACATACAAGCTTTCCCAGTTCACAAACTGTAACAGCATGAATGTTATTTATGCCATTCAATGCCCTTGCGGACTTACATATGTGGGACAAACAACTCAGAAAGTGAAAGTACGAATTCTCCAGCACATGAGCAGACTGAGATGTAAGGTGCAGGGGGCCCCCATGGTAGAACATTTTACCTCACACAATCATTCTCCCAATAACATCAAATGGTGGGTACTTGAAAAGATTATCCCTAGCACCAGGGGTGGGTCAATTGCGAGATCATTGAATTACAAGGAGTGTAGATGGATCCATTTACTTAACTCGGTCCAGAATGGGTTGAATGAGATGGAGGAGATCGCAAAACAAATGGGTCTACTCTGATAACTATCATTGCCTGATTCTTTCATGATGCTGTGCAATCACCTTGTGTAACTTTCCGTCTGTATACTTACTGTTGTACTGTGTTCCGGTTCCTGAACTTACCCATGTAATGTGCATGCTATGAATCACACTATGTAGCATAATATCATCAAACTACCTTCTCTTTCCTTTAAGTGTAATTTCACTGTGCATTCAACCCATGCTGGCCCATCTAATGTTCATTTATCATAACGATTGTGCCCAGACGATGCACGACTAATGGTGTGACTGCACTGTTTCATTTGGCCACCCAACAATTGAAGTTTCCATACGCTTGTGCTACGCACCATCAGCGTTGCATTCATTGACGTATGTGAATCCAAAACACTCCGTTTTAACATTGTTACGATGATAACGTATGACACTCCTTGCCACAGGTGGCAACGTAGCATACGTAGTGACGTTTGCGGGCGTTCGCGCCGCGCATGACTCAGGATTCACTCTTCGACACATGGGATCCCCCGGATGACGTATTTGCATTTGGTCTCCATGACAACTCACGTATTTTGACGTTAGCACAATCTGTTGCCGAGCAACCGACAGCGCTCGGCGTCCACGCGCACGCCACACTGAGCATTTAGGCAGACGCACGTCAGACCTCCTTGCTGATTAAATCATACGAGCCAGGACCCAGAGGCCGGCGGTTCGTTCTTCCGAATAAGGTAATTGGGATCCCCATACGATCGCGTCCATTCATAGAGCTTGTTCTTTCAGATTTAAGGCAATCAAGCCTAAACCTGAACCTTGCTTCCTTTCAGATAAATTTCGTCTGAAGAAAACAAGATTACACTAAGGAGACAGAATTTAGACAGCGCTTCGCAAGCCAACAGGTGAGCGTCATACTTGCGCTAGTTTATCCAGCCTGATGGATAATTGAAATTAGTTTTCCCGTTGAAACCCCGGGTTTTCATTATCTTCCAGATACCGATTCAATCATACGAGCCAGGACCCAGAGGCCAGCGGGTCGTTTTTCCAAATAAGGTAATTGTGAATCCCCATCCAATCTCGTTCATTCACAGACCTTGTCCCTTTGGACCCAAGGTATTCTAGCATAACCTCGAACCTTGCTTCCTTTCAGAAACAAACTTCGTCTGATGAAGCTATTTAACCCACATTAAGGAGACAGAAGGGCTTGAACTTAGACAGCGCTTCGTAAGCCAATAGGTGAGCGTCATCTATGCGCTAGTTTATCCAACTACACGGATAATTTGTAATAGTTTTCCCGTTGAAACCCTGGTTATTCATTATCTTCTAGATACCGCCACCAGACACATTGATCGTCCCATCCACACGATATACCACTGGAGTGAATCCTGAGACATATGCCGGATACTCACCCACTCCTTAGATTTAGTCCATTCTGAGAATCCATTTCTCTTTTCAAGGTGAGTCATCTACCACCCTTAATCCATGCTTCATATTTCCAGTGTTAACACACACCTAATTAAGTCCCCCCTTTTTACTCATAGGCCGTCTCGCTTATTTTCAAGTCCTGATGAAGACCCGCACTGACCTTTCAAGAGTGCAGTACTAGGGTCGACACGTCGACTATTCCGTGGACCTTTGCATAGAATCTGCGCCAAAGAAAGAACTCTTCCATTGCGCAGCTTGAACTTTTGCATTTCCCTGGCCACTTTCGAATAACTTTGATTTTAAACTACTGTACATATCACACCTTCACACACACTGTCACCGAGCACTTAGTATTCACTTTGTCACTCGTGTCACCACATTATTGCCTGACGGCCTTTCGGGTAATATTAATGTATGTATATATGAATGACGCAATTCATATATAAAGAATTTACTTTGAATTTGAACTGTCCTGTGTGTTGTTTTCAGTATAATGATATTTGTTTTATATTGTTTAAACAATGTGTGACTAGGCCTAATGCGAAAAGCAATACTTTCACCCGACAGAACCACTGTTACCTTATAAACTTACTGCCCAGGTTCTGAGGGATACTGGGTTACCCCATTATTTGCTTAGAGATTACCATGATGCAGCTCATACTTCATAACAATTTCTTTCTATTTGAGAACACATGGTATAAACAGGTGAAAGGAGTAGCAATGGGCTCACGTTTTTCACCATCGTTTGTGAATCTATTTATGGGCTGTTTGGAAAAGGAATGGATTTGGGGCCCTAATGGAACAGAATGGAGCAATTCCATCATCTTTTGGGGCCGCTATATAGATGATTGTCTCTTAGTGTGGTCCGGTAGTGAGAATGAGCTGTTGAGGTTCTGCACCTATCTCAACACCAACAGTTTTGGAATACAATTCACCATGGATTATAGCACTACTAGTGTAACATTCCTTGATGTAGAACTTTTCGTAAAGGATGACAAATTAAACAGTCGGTTATTCCGCAAGGGCACCTCATGCAATTCTTTATTACATGCACACAGTAACCACCCATTTCACCAGGTGAACGCAATTCCCTATGGAGAATTTTTAAGAGCCAGACGCAACTGTAGTGATGATTTGGAATTTGCAGATTGCATTAAAGATATGAAACAGAGATTTCAGAAACGGGGCTATTCTCCTTTAATTCTTAAAAAATCGGAAAACAGAATAGCCAGGGTGAAACGCACTAATACCCTACTACCTAAAACCATCAATAAGGCGACTACAGAGCACAACATACGTATTATAACGGAGTACAATGCATTAAGTCACATCATGAGGAAAAGCCTAAAGTAGCTATATCAGTTTGTAGTTTACTGACTTTCCTCTCAGCACTTTCTATAAGGATTTGCATTAGAGTTTTGGATTTATGGTTAAGCGCCTCTTCCCATTTAGCCAACAGGTCCTCGTCTAGCTCATCGTAGGTGGGGAATATCTGTGATCTTAAACCTCTAGGTACCCTATCGAGTCTGAGGTACTGTCTAAGAGTAGCTGTGATTGACACTTTTTGGATGAGCTTAATATATTGTCAAACACCGTATGCTTCGTGTTTTTCCTTTCCCTTGTTAATCATTAGCGACTAATATTAAGGTTAGGGAGCCTTGTCTCTTTTATGGGATTACTTTGCACCACTTGTGTTTTGCGGCTGTTTTATATTGTGATTTTTTTCTTTTCACTTTTTGACATACGGCGGTTAAATAGCAGCTTGCGACACATTGTGCGTGGTGCCTTGGATGTGTATCTTTTGTGGGAGTCACCTTGATGCACGTACATTAGGAGTAGATTCAATATTCTTTATTTCCGGCACTTCGGTCACGATCGGTTACAGCATACTACGGTCCGTCCTCTTCTGGTGTTACTTAATATACGTATGATAACGTTCTAGTGTTTGGGCTTTGTCCTGATATTTAAGCACTTCCGGGTTACGGGTCTCGGATTCACTCGCACACGGAATGGATGCCGCCAGGATGTTTTGATACACCTTTCAACATGTAAGTACCGAATAAATTTCTAATTTTGATTGTTTCCTCTGATACCGACATTGATACTGACATGGTACCTTTGTCTTTCTTTGAACAAGCATTGTGGGAGGCATTATCGTTACCTGACTTTGGCTCCTGCATTTGTTTTTATTTCAGACACTTTTTCGCATAGACTTTTTCTAGCTGAAACTTTTGCCCGACACTCACGGGCTGGAACCATTATTTAAGAATACGTTGTCTTTGCCACTGATTTATACGTGACTGGCGGCTGGAAGCTATTTAAGACTTTTTTGGCTGAATTTTTGGAGGTACGAATTATTCATGTACTATTAGTCTTACCTACGTATCACATATGATTTTTTGGCCACTCATATCGGGGGTGCTATTTTCATCTGTACAGAGATTATACCGATTTGCCCAGCTTTACTGACCCACCGTTTTCACTTTTGCGTTACCCAGCCGGGTTGGAATTATCACCGGTTGAGGGGTAAGATTTTCTCGTTTACTGTGTTTTAGACTTTCTTTTGGGATTACTGTTTTCGCTTGTTTGAACACACAGTCGTTTTATTATTTTTTCGTATTGTTCTTTGTTTCAGTATCTACTGTCCTTTTGGCATTAGCTTCAGGTATGGATGTTTTTTGTTGATTCTGCACTCACAGAGATTCTAGCCTTTGTACCTTCCATTCGATTTTGGTGCATTGGGGATAATTTTGTTCTTTTTTCCTTTCTTCCCTTTCTTTGTGTCTTTTCACCGATTGGTGGTGCAGGCTTACTCTATACCTTTGTTTTATCAGCACTTCAGTACCTTCTTGAAGTAGTGGTGTTCTTCTCTTGTTTTATCTCCACATTGGCGTGGTATTCTACGTTTGGACTATGTCACATTTTGCAAACGTTTGCCTTATGGCATATGTCTTAGCATGTAATGTTTTTGTATTCTTTCCAGCCCTGAAGAGTCGTGGTCTACTCGTCCCATGACGAAACACGTGTCGGCTGGCTACGCCTATTAAACAGAATCACTAGCATATATGCGGATGTTTCTTTTGTCAAGTTGTACTTACTCATGTCAATTTTGATTTAATCAATTGTATGTGTGCACAGGATTGCTCTTATTCTATTAATTAGTGACTGCATGTATAAGTGATTCTGTTGTTGAATGGGTAGTTGTGTGTGTAGACTTAGGAATCAGTGAGTGGGTACGTAGTAACTGGTATTGGTGTGCCAATGGTTTCAAATATGGTACTCTGTATTTTACAGTGAGTGATGAAAGGTTATACTAGTGTATAATGAGGTATATCAGATTGTCACGTGGATTATGTCATCAGTGATGTCATTAGTAATGTAATTTGAGATGTCATCAGTGATATCACTGACCATGTCATGAATGATGTAATATGTGACATCATCAGAAGTGCATTGCGGGCGCATGAGTTATAGTTAGCAGAACTAACTATAACGGAGCAATATCTATGGTTTTGTATGAGTGAAATGTCCAGCTAACTATAACACCCCTGAAACCTATGTTTTTTTTCTGTGAATTTCTAAGGTTTTTTAAATGCTAATTTCTAACTATAACGTCTCTGAAACCTATGGGTTTTTCAGTGAATTTCAAAGGTTTTTTAAATGCAAATTTTTAAGTGTAATAGTAGTTATACCAATTTATTTGTACTGACTTTCTACAGATTTTTAACTGTTTATTTATAAAGATTTTATTCATTTAATAACATTATATATTTTTCTGAAATTTGCACACAAAAGAAAACTGAAATATTGTTTAATTTTTTTGTTTTATTTTGTTATTTTAATATATTTATATTATTTTCTTTTTGAATGTTTTTTCCAAATTTTTTTCGGAGTTGCGCACCCAAAGCGTACACATCATGGTGGGTGCGCGGATTCTAGCCGCCATTTTAGAAACGTCGTGAAGGATCCGCGTACGGTGTGCAATGGCTGCGTGTTTTTCAGTTACATCATATACATTTAAGATTACGTGATGTGCGCGATTGGTATGTGACCAGTCCGCGATTCCTGCTCCCACGCATTCGCGACACATGTGCATCACGGTACGTGACGCTTATGCGGTGGCGGGTCCCGCGTGACGTCATATACCTGCTGGGGCGCACTGGGTGCGTGTCTCTCGCGAAATTTTTTTATGTTCTAAAATGATATGTATGTGTGTTTAATATACATATTAGGGCAAGAGACTATTTATGATAATCATAAAAATAATATATTTGTACTTATAATAAACTTATATTATTTTAAAATATATTTTCGCGAAGTCGCGTCGGGTGCGTGCTTCATGAGCGCAGAGAGCGCGGATCCCATGTGACCTAAAAAAAAGATTTCATTGATTCATAACATTTCCCACTGTAACTATTGAAGGACCTCACCCATTTTAATCATTCCTGTTGGAGCATCTTTAGAGAGACATCTTGTTTCCTACAAGAACCCTTTTTGCTTGTTTTCTTTGGTGTTTTTCAAAAAATATCAAACAAAATGGCATCTGGACAGTAGCAGGAGGAAGTATCTTCTGAAGAAAAATTCTTGCAGGAGGCACCACGTCCACAGAGGCCGGAATCTGTTATGTGGAAATTCTTCACTTTTCCACCTGGAGAGAAGAAAGTAAATGCGAGAAAGGTGACGTGCAAAATTTGTGACCGAGTCCTGTCAGGAGGCAGTGGAAAAAATTCTCTTGTGGTACTGCTTTTATGTACAAGCATCTCCAGACCACACATCCTCTCAATCTTGCTCGGGAGGAAATGAGGCGAGCTGCTTTGAACCCCTCACCTGTTGTGGAAAGTACATCTGGAGCGTCCTCAGGAACACCTGCAATGGACATTAGGCCCGAATTCGCCTTTCTCGAGCAACACTGCGTGAAGTGTAAGAAACTTATATGCTTCGGTGAGCAGTCGGTGGATGCAGTTTGTGCTGCACAACGCAACCATCGTTGTTAATTTTTTTGTTTTTGGAATGATAAGTAATTCCAAATGTCTCCTGTTTTATTCGTTCTTTTTTTGTTCATCTTTTGAAAAAAACAAAAAAAATAAAAAATTGTTAAAAAAATTAAAAAAAAATACAAAAGAAAAAAGAAGAAAAGGTTCTTATCAGAACTGCCTTATCTGGTTAAAGAAAGAGCTATAATTGCAAGGTAATGTGTGAAAGTTTGGTTGAATATATGTATACAGCATGATTGACTGAAAGAATGCATTAGTAGTGTATGATGAATTTATAGGTTCAGATTTATGCGGAAGTACTGCAGCGTGACACTGCAAGCTCTTTAGCTGCACTGCACTGTGGCACTTCCGAAGCAGAGGGATGTGACAAATGTACATGAATATGTTGCAACTCTGTGCTTCCCTCTGCACTGCTGCACAAACTGCAGCCATGTGGTGACACAGGCACCCTTGCACCATGGTGCAAGGATGTCTGTGTCGTGTGGAGATTGTTTTTGTGCAGGTAGGGACACCTTTCTGCACAAAAACAATCAGTAAAGGCATTTTCCTCTTTCAATGTATGCTGTGGAATGCAACATGCATTAAAAGAGGAAAAAATGAGGAGAAATGAAAACAATTCTCCTCGTTGCGCCTTGATACACCAACTCTAGGATGGCACAGCATTCACACACATCTCCAGATTTACGTTTTCTCATAAATCTGGAGATATGTCTTCTTCTATGGGTGTTGCATGGGAACAGCCACAGCAACACCTATGGGACGCCCCTTCAACGCAAAGTTCTGTGTATTTGGGGGGATCGTATTTACAAGGAGAGGGAAACCACGCAGGGTGGCTTTTCCTCTCCTTGTAAATATGAAGGAGTGCCTGGCGCCATCACTACATTACAAAAAGTGACGTACTGGTGGCGCAGGGTGCTTGTAAATCTGCCCCATAAGTGCTTAGGTATTGACAGACTGATACAATAAGAACATAGAGCTGGATGGGTGATTGAAGAATTGCATGAGACTGGCAGGAGGTATCCTACGATGCATGGGTACTACGTCAGTATTTAATGGAGTGGACCAATAGTATGTATCTGCTTAGAGATTTGTAGGGATTATGCACAGAATATTTTATGTGTACTTGTGTTGGTGCCTAGGTCATTTTATAAGAATGTTAAATCAATGAGGACATTGTTCCCTGTTGGCGGTGAAACAAAAATAACGATCACCTGCTCAACATAAGTAGAGATAGAAGAAAGGGTGTAGAGGGGGGGAGGAGAGGGGGGTAGAGGGGAGATGAAAAGAGGCAGAGAGAAATTTCCCCAGTCTCAAGGATCCAATCCCGAAGGGGAGGACTCTATGTAGCCTCTGGTTAGCCCTCACACACCCCGAGGGATGTCTTGCTTCATCATTGGGCTTGTTGTTGCTCCTCGTCGGGCCGGCGCTGCAATGCCCGACGGTCCCCCGAAGGGTCTCTTTATCGGAGGTCTTTTAAAGAGAAAAGCCGTAATGTGAATGCGGGTATGTGGGCCAAAAAACAGTAAGGAGGATCCGAGAGGTAAGTGATTGCGTGCGTGCGAGGTGTGTGAAATAAAAATGCCTAGGGGTGTCCAAAAAGTGAATTTTAATATAATGGAGCCTCTGGCAAAGTAAAAAGACCAAAAGGTCGCAGGGTCACTAATAAGCGCAAGGTGCTAATGTGACTTTAATAAAAGGTCGACATGTTTCACGCCTAAAATGCCCGAACGGGTCAGCGGCGTTTCTTCAGGACCAAAGAAAAGTGAAAGGTTGTGCACGGTGAAGACGGGGGTGCCAGAGATTGGAGGGGTAACCCACGTCTTAAAGGAGGTTAAAAGTGGTATGGGGCTGCGGGGTACAGTGACCTAGTCAGCAAGGAAAAAAAGAGAGCGTACCAAGCTAGTGTAACCCTCGTGTATCTGAACGGGGCTTCCTAGGTTTTGCCGAGGCTGCCAGCGCCCTATTTGGGTTGCGTCGGGGGCCGGCTCAGTTGTGAGCCGGCCCCCGACGCAACCCAAATAGGGCGCTGGCAGCCTCGGCAAAACCTAGGAAGCCCCGTTCAGATACACGAGGGTTACACTAGCTTGGTACGCTCTCTTTTTTTCCTTGCTGACTAGGTCACTGTACCCCGCAGCCCCGTACCACTTTTAACCTCCTTTAAGACGTGGGTTACCCCTCCAATCTCTGGCACCCCCGTCTTCACCGTGCACAACCTTTCACTTTTCTTTGGTCCTGAAGAAACGCCGCTGACCCGTTCGGGCATTTTAGGCGTGAAACATGTCGACCTTTTATTAAAGTCACATTAGCACCTTGCGCTTATTAGTGACCCTGCGACCTTTTGGTCTTTTTACTTTGCCAGAGGCTCCATTATATTAAAATTCACTTTTTGGACACCCCTAGGCATTTTTATTTCACACACCTCGCACGCACGCAATCACTTACCTCTCGGATCCTCCTTACTGTTTTTTGGCCCACATACCCGCATTCACCTTACGGCTTTTCTCTTTAAAAGACCTCCGATAAAGAGACCCTTCGGGGGACCGTCGGGCATTGCAGCGCCGGCCCGACGAGGAGCAACAACAAGCCCAATGATGAAGCAAGACATCCCTCGGGGTGTGTGAGGGCTAACCAGAGGCTACATAGAGTCCTCCCCTTCGGGATTGGATCCTTGAGACTGGGGAAATTTCTCTCTGCCTCCTTTCATCTCCCCTCTACCCCCCTCTCCTCTCCCCCTCTACACTCTTTCTTCTATCTCTACTTATGTTGAGCAGGTGATCGTTATTTTTGTTTCACCGCCAACAGGGAACAATGTCCTCATTGATTTAACTGTCATGAGTGGAGCACGGACATTGGACCATAACCAGCTCCTGGTCCCCCTCTTCTTTTTTTGACTTAGCATTTTATAAGAATACCACTAGTAACTGGAATGATGACAGTGCTACAAACAGAGTGAACACTTAATTTATAAGTGCTTACCTATTGGTGGAGTGATAGGATGAGTAGATAGTGGTAGATAAGTGATTAAAGAAGTGCATGGGACAGAATGGACAATTCCAACACTACATGAGTACTAACTGGGTATTTAGAAGAGCGTATCAATAGTATGTAGCTGGTTAAAGGTCTGAATGCATAGTGTACAAAATATTGTACGTGCCTGCACTTGTATTAGTGGCCATTCTTTAAGTATATGACTAATAACTGGAGTAATTTCAGTGCTGCAAAGAGAGTGCATGCTCAATTTATAAGTGCTTATGTATTGGTGAAGTGATAGGATACGTAGATAGTGCTGGATGGATGAATGGAGAACTGCATGGGACAGACAGAAGGATTCCTAGACTGTATAGGTGCTAACCGAGTATTTAAAAGACTGTATCAATGCTATGTAGCGGATTTGTCATGAGTGATGTAACTGACCATGTCATGAATGATGTAATGTCTGAGGTCATTAGCAGTACATTGCGGGGGCGTAAGTTATAGTTAGCTCAGGTAACTATAACTGCTGAATTTCACTGGTTGTGTATGAGTGAAATCTGAGTCTAACTCTACCGTCCCTGTAATCTTTGTTTTATTCAGCAAATTTCTAGTTTTTTTTTAACATTAAGTAAGATGCATATCACAATGGATGGTGGGGGGGTGGAAGCAGGACCTGGCATTGTGCTGCCCCCACCCAAGCTTGCTGCTCCTGCCTTCCCTCCTCCTAGCCATCCATTGTCCAAGTCCATGTCCCTGCTCCCTTATTACAGCCCTGTGTGGCCGTTGTTCTGCCACTGGCCTTCCCGCCTTCTCTGAACAGTTAGCTTGCTGCCCCATCCACCTCTTCCATATCCTCTGTTGTCTGAATCTATGGACTAGCCTCTTCCCTCCTGCCAAGCATGGTGTGATGTGCTGCCACTGCCCTCCATTTAGCATGATGTACCAGTCCACTCCTCCTGCCCTCCATTGCCCAATTCTATGCCCCATCATTGACCTCCTGCTTAGCCTCTGTGCTTAGCTTGCTGCCCCTATTCTCCTTCTCCCTGCCCTCCGATGTCTTTGTGCATGCCCCTGCTCCATCCTTTTTGCCCACCATGTTCCATGGACCTGCCACTCCTATCTACTCTGAGTGTTCTGTTGAGCTGCCACTCCCCTCCCACCTGCCTAGCATTGTCAGGTGACTGTAACCTGTCCCTGCCACCTCCACCCTGCCTGTCCACATTCCATGCCCCTATCCCCTTCCTCCTGTCCTCCATGGTCCATTTTACTGCCACACCCTTCTGCCCTCCCTGGTCTGTTGTTCTGCAACTGCTTCTCCTGCCTGTCCCGCGTGGTCTGTTGTGAGGCCCCTTCCCATGAACTCTCTTGTCTGTGCCCAGGTCCTGACCCTCCCTTCTATCCTCCATGGTCCTTTGTGCATGCCCCTGCACCCTCCGAATTGCCCATCATAGCCATTGTGCTGCCACTAACCCTCCCGCTTGCCATCCATGGTCTTCTGTGCTGCCACGGCCCATCCCACCTTCCCTGTTTGGTCAGCTATTTGCCCCTAACCCCCTCCCACCTTCCCTCCATGGTCTGGTTGGATGCCATCATAGTCTCACTGTTGCTCTCCGTGGTGTGTCTTGCTTCTAGTGCACATCCTGCCTGACCTCCATGGCCATCTTGCTGCTCCTGCCCTGCCCCCTTGCCCCCAGCCCTCTGTTTCCATGTGCAGACCCCTATTCCCTCCCTCCTGGCTTGTCTGTTCCATTGTAATGCCCCTGATCCGTCCCTCCTGCCCTTTATGGTCTGTTATGCTGCAGCTTTCTCTCCTGTCTGTCCATTATGGTCAGCTAGCTACCATTGCCTCTTTCCCCTCTGTTCTCTGTTGCCCATGTGCATGGTTCTGTCCCCTCCCTATTGCTTTCTATGGATTGTTGTGCTGCACTCCCGTCCCTCATGCCCTGTGTGGTGTATTGTTCTGCTGCAAACCCTGAGGCCTGCACCTCTCCATGTCCCTCCTGTCCTCTGTTATCCGAGTCCATGTCCCTACCCCAATTCCTCCTGCCTTCCATGATCCAATGTACCATACTTGTGAACATTTTGAACTTGGTAAGAGGGAGATTTTGAAAAAAAACTGGGGTATTGATTTTCCCCTTTGAGTTACATTGAAAAAGAGGAGATTGTAGACAGGCGACAGATCAACTAAAGCCCATTTGAGCTTAAAAACATTGGACGTTTCCTGGCTGAATCGGGTCTGTTGGCATGAATGTTTGTACTACCACTGCCTCTTCCTTCTGCCCACAATGGTCTATTATATTGCCACAGCCTCTCTTGCCAGTCCTGTATTGTGGGTTTGTTGCCCCTGCCCCCCTTTCACTGCCCTCCATAGTCTGTTGTGCTGCCACTGCCCTTCCTGCCTGCCCAGTGTGGTCAAATTGTTGCCTCTGCATCCTCCTACCTGCCTTCCATTTTCAGAGTCCGTGCCCCTGGCCTCTGCCTCTCAACAGTATCTTAATGAACAACTAGATTGCTAACATTCTATATTTATTACAAAAGTGTGGAACGCCTGACGTCATCTTGATGATCAAAACTGTAATACCTAGAGCATTTCCCTTAGAAATTACATATATGAGAAGGTCTTATTTGCATCAAATTTATGGTTAGTGCTCTAAAAAACTAAAATGAGGACATATTTTCTGAGTTTTCAAATAGCGACAAAGCACTTTTAAATTATTTGTTTTCTTTATGTTTTTTTATCCAGTTGACCACTTGATTAAATGTTTCCCTTAGGGGAGAGGATGTGGTGTTACTTCCAGAGCTGTAGATTTTGCAACTGGGTAACCAGGTTGGAGTTTCTGCTTCAGATCGACATTCTGTGATTCTGGTCAAATCACTTAATCTCCCCATGTCTGCAACCAAAATGAATTTGTTCTTGTGTGATGTAACCAATGCTCATGTAAAGCACTCCAATACCTGACAAGTCTGCACTATATAAAACTGCAAAAACACAAAAAATAAAAAGTGTTTTGCACACTTCTGTCATTGGGCTACATCCGGGTGATATTTGTGCTGCATTTGGGCTCTTTTGTCTCTGGTGGCCATCTTGGGAGATTTATTTGTTATGAAGTTTCCTAATTTCCTCATTTACTGCAGTCTCCTCAGTAGGAAATGCTTTCAGTTTTTTACTTTGATTCCATCAAGAAGGTATTCAGATATGTGACACATTTGCCATAAATTCTGAATGTTAGCACTCTAGTTGCTCATTAGATCACTGTAGTAAAGCTACTGCTGACCACGGAAGTCTGCTGCTGGTATTAAAAGTGCATGTTTCAGTCTGCATGTCAGAATTTTTTAATGAAATAGAAGAGGATTTGAGAAGTCACTCAAAATGTGCCCTAATTTTTCTTTCTTCAGCACTAATCATAATTTCTATGGCAAAATGAACCCCCTTATTTTGTTCCTTTTTAAATTAAATGTTTTAAGAGTTACCACTTTATTCCAATCAAGATGGCTTCAGGTGTTCAATACGTTTGTCATAAGTAGGACTGTTAGCGCTCTAGTTGTTCTTTAGAACACTCTGGGAAGCTGCAGTAGAACACAAAGGAATCAACTGGCAGTCTCTGCCCTTGTTGGATGTACATGTTTTACTGAGAATGTCAGACTTCATTCTCACATGACTGAGAAAGATAATGTGCATTTACAGAAAATATGCTCTCAGTTTAGCTTATAGATCCCCTTCCAAACCTCTGTGGGAAAAGCATGAGAAAATAGTTTTCTCTCAAACATGATTCATGATATCCCAGCAGAAGGCTTTTTCACATGGTAAAATCACCTTAGAACACACCACAATTCCTAAAATGAGTATGGTACCATCAACAAATGATTTGTAATGCAACTAAAGTCTTAAAACTTTCTATTAACTGCAATGCTTTTTAATGAGGTGCTATCGTGTATATTGGTCCCTAGATGGCTGCCAACACTTCTTGGATGAAGTGCTGACAGCCAATCAGATCTCACGATGAGATGTGGGGTTAGGCTCCGCCCAGATATATATATTTATTTTTCCATTAATATTTTAAAAACTACTGAACGGATTTACACCATTTAACTAAAAGGCACGACTCTGAACCAAGGGGTACCTTTTTGCCAAATTTAGTGTAATTCCGTTCTGCAGTTCGGGCTGTAGCTGCGACTAAAGGGTCCTATGGAAAATTGCATGGGGAAAACACGTTTTAGGACCCCCCTTTTTTCTCAGCCCCCGCTTGCCGAATCACCTCGAAACTTTCAAGATAGGAGCAGACCGGAGCGCCCCATGAGTTCTGAAAATTTTGCGACGATTCGTCAATCGGCGCCAACGTTATTGCGAATAAAATGTTGCGATTTTCCTATGGTAACTAGGTCCTAACTATAACTACCTACTGGTGACTGCCAGTAGGTAATACATATATATATATATACATAGATATATCTATATATATCTATATATATATCTATATATATATATATATATATATATATATATATATATATATATATATATATATATATAATACACATACACACACATATATACACACACACACACACACATATATATATACATACATATATATACACACACACACACACATACATATATATATTTTTTGCCACGTTGTTTGTCAATTCCCCGCTCTCAACACAGCGGGTGCAGCAGCCGCGAGGACGAACTTGCGTAATATGAAAGAAACACAGTTCAAGATTGCTGCACACTCAGGCCATGGTTAAAGGTATTTAATTTGAAATTTTACACAAAGGGCAGGAGGAGGAAGGGGCAGGTTTCAGGGCAGGGGGCAGTTATTAGGGCTCAGGGAAAGTGGGGTCGGGATAGTTTATTCAGTTGGGGCAGTGTTTTAGGCCTTAGGGCAGTGGAAGGGGTAGTTTAAAGGACAGCGCAGTAGTAAGTTTTAGGGCTCAGGGTGGGGGACTGGGGTCGGGGCAGTTTTTGGTAGGGTTCTGGGTTTTAGGCATCAGGGTGGGGGAGAAGAAGGGGTAGTTTAAAGGACGGGGCAGGGTAGGTTTCAGGCCTCATTGCATATTGGGTGCATTAGAAGGATAGGAATACAAGGCTTAGGGTGGGGAGGGTGGATGGGGAAGTGGTAATCTTTACCATGCACATCCCTTTACCAATCATGCCTTTACCACAAAATTGTGTGGTAAAAGCATGCATGGTAAAGTAATGCGTGGTTTAGAATCACTCCTGGTTAGGATGCCACTGTAGAGACACGCGTGGTTCAGTCATGCATGCCTCTGTAATACAACTGTATTTGAGTGGCAAGGGAATTTTCAGAGCTTAGGGTGAGCAGGGCTATTTGGGTGGCAAAGGAATTTTAGTTTTGGGTTTAGGGTGTATAGGGTTTAGGGATAGAGGTAAAAAAAAAATTATATATATACACACATTACCTACTGGCGGTCGCCAGTAGGTAGTTATAGTTAGGACCACGTTTCCATAGGAAATCCGCAACATTCTATTTTGAATAACTTTGGCGCCGGTCGACGAAACCTTGCGAATTGTTCAAAATAAGTGGGGCGCTCCGCTCCGCTCCTACCCTGAAAGTCTCGGGGGGATTCGTCAAGCGGGGGCTGAGATAAAAGGGGGGTCCCAAAACGCGTTTTTCCCATGCATTTTTCCATAGGACCTTTAGACACAGCTACAGCCCGAACGGCTGAACAGAATTACTAGAAATTTGGCAGAGAGGTAGTCCTCAGGTCAAGGAAGTGCCTTTTGTAGGTTTGGTGTAAATCTGTTCAGTAGATTATGAGAAAATAGCCTTTAAATCAATATATATATCTGTAAGCGCGCTCCGTGCGCGCTGGGTGCGCGCACCTCGCCGTGCGCGAGCGCAATTCTGATTGGTTGTTAGATCTTAGTAAACATTCGAATCGGTGGAAATCAGGAAGCGGCGGCCGCCATTTTGTCTATCGCATAAAGAGGGGGTGATAAACAAAGGGGGAGAACTTGAAAAGGGGGCAGAGTGGGTAGAAATTGACTCAGTAGGCATTGTAAGGGGGTCAAAGTAGGACATTGTAGGGCAAAAAAAAAAGATTTATATTTTGTTAAAAAATATCGACGAGTGCGCGCACCCAGCGCGCACCCGGAAAAAAACTTTATTAAACAAATTAAAAAAAAATCGCATTTAAGTGTTTAGATATAAGGTGGCTCTAAAAAGAGCCCTTGTGTTTATTGTTTGTTTTTTGGTACCTACAAGTAAGTACCGATGCAGAGTCTAAGGTTCAAGAGGAAGACTCTGTTGCCTCCATCAGTGAAGTGCACACCATCTCCTCTATAAATGTCTTGCATGTCGTAACGCAAGTTGTTGTGGTAAATGGAACCCATACCATAGTCTCTGAGGAAAGCAGAAATAGATTTGTTGACGTGCTTCCTTGCTTTGTCAATCTGCGGACAAAATTGGTTGGACCAGTTCCACTTTTGTCTTTGGCATATATTAGAATATACAAAGGCAGTTTGTGGAAAAAGCGACATCAATTGCACAAAGGTGTCCTTAATAAGCATTTCCAGACCTACCCCAGTTAAAGTGCCTAGATCATTACCACCACAGTGCACAATAATAAGGTTAGGCTGTGGGAGATGTAGAAAGGTTTTCACCAAAGGCATTAATTGGTGCCACTTTAACCCTCTCTGACCAATCCATTTGATGTCTACATTTAGCAAAGCAAGGTCTCTCACCATACCTCTTTTCTCTGCAAATTTTTCACTCCAGAAGACATAGCTGTGTCCTACAATCCACACTGTGAACATCTTCAAAGGAGATCTGGATGCACTCAGGAGGTGTAATTCAGTAGAATGGGAAAAAGAAATGAAAGACAGTTTGGAAATGGAGGCATACATATTTTTTTATAAAAAAAAAGAACTGATTGGCTGTTTCATACCATTCTACACTAAAAACTAGGCTGTATGTGTAAATTTATAGAAGCATGTTTTGTATTGGTACAGAAAAATGTGTTACCAAAGAACAGTACTATGGATTTGCTGTAAGGTTTGAAAAGTCAAGCACTCTTGCTCTGTGGAATTGAAACATTGTTTGGCGAACTTCTGACCTAACTCCACACAGCAGTGTTCCATGAGCTGTTGCTATGGTAGCAGGCAGAAGTCAAGTTGGGGGAAGGGTACTAGGCAGAAGTCAAGTTGGGGGAAGGGTACTTTTGGAAAAGGGTTGGTTTTCAACCAATAGAAATGTGTGATTACATTTGAAAAAAAGGGGGAAGCACTGAGATTTGAAACTTACATGTATATGTGTGGAAAAATAGAGGGAAACTTTGCCATTATCTGGTTCTGCTGAGAGGAGAGAGGTGTAGAGAACAGAGATCCTGGCTCTGATAATCTGCTGTTTGAGTGCCACATTTCTATCACAACTAACTAATTTTAAAGGTGAGGTTAGAGTTTGAGAGGAGATGTATATGGTAAATTAAGAAATGAATAATAGAAATGTAATTCTTTTTGTTGAAGTTGTGTTTATTATTTTCTGTTTTGGGAGAAATTTAAATGTGAGGAACATGTAAAATAATATGGACTATGTTTTCACGATAAATTAAGGTGTATTGGTATAAAAAAAGAATAGTTTAAGGGTTTGAGGTTGGACTCAGTAATGCAAATACATTCAGCATCACTAAGGCTGGTTGCCCTTGGTGGAATGTAGGCAGTCACCCAGGTTACACATGTTGGGAAATATAGGCAGAGATTTATTGTGTACAACTCTGGTAATTTTATATTTGCATTAGTAGGAAAAAGGGGGAGCGATTTTTTGGTGCAGAAGCAGACTCTTAGCACACACCCAGCTCCTTTCCATGTATAATCATGCACAGTATTTACAAGCGAGTGGGGTTTGAGGTTTCAGTCTGTAATGCAAATACATTCAGCATCACTAAGGCTGGTTGCCCTTGCTGGAGTGTAGGCAGTCACCCAGGATACACATGGTGGTGGTCTGAAAAAGCAGTCTGGACATGGGCTTTTTAAAAAATCTGAAAAGTGGATTCATAATGTGTCAGTCTGTAAAAGTGATTATTACTTGTCAAAAAAAAAGAGCAGTAAGTGTGCTTTCAAATTGGCAAAGAAATTTCGTTTTGTGACTAATGTGAAAACATGACTCTGTGTGCAAATAGGAATTACAGGCAGAGATTTATTGCGTTTTGCTCTGGTGATTTCACAGTTGCATTAGTAGGAAAAAGGGGGAGCGATTTTTTGGTGCAGAAGCAGACTCTTAGCACACACCCAGCTCCATTCCATGTATAATCATGCACAGTATTCACAAGCGAGTGGGGTTTGAGGTTTCAGTCTGTAATGCAAATACATTCAGCATCACTAAGGCTGGTTGCCCTTGCTGGAGTGTAGGCAGTCACCCAGGATACACATGGTGGTGGTCTGAAAAAGCAGTCTGGACATGGGCTTTTTAAAAAATCTGAAAAGTGGATTCAATGTGTCAGTCTGTAAAAGAGATTATTACTTGTCAAAAAAAAAGAGCAGTAAGTGTGCTTTCAAATTGGCAAAGAAATTTCGTTTTGTGACTAATGTGAAAACATGACTCTGTGTGCAAATAGGAATTACAGGCAGAGATTTATTGCGTTTTGCTCTGGTGATTTCACAGTTGCATTAGTAGGAAAAAGGGGGAGCGATTTTTTGGTGCAGAAGCAGACTCTTAGCACACACCCAGCTCCTTTCCATGTATAATCATGCACAGTATTCACAAGCGAGTGGGGTTTGAGGTTTCAGTCTATAATGCAAATACATTCAGCATCACTAAGGCTGGTTGCCCTTGCTGGAGTGTAGGCAGTCACCCAGGATACACATGGTGGTGGTCTGAAAAAGCAGTCTGGACATGGGCTTTTTAAAAAATCTGAAAAGTGGATTCATAATGTGTCAGTCTGTAAAAGTGATTATTACTTGTCAAAAAAAAAGAGCAGTAAGTGTGCTTTCAAATTGGCAAAGAAATTTCGTTTTGTGACTAATGTGAAAACATGACTCTGTGTGCAAATAGGAATTACAGGCAGAGATTTATTGCGTTTTGCTCTGGTGATTTCACAGTTGCATTAGTAGGAAAAAGGGGGAGCGTTTTTTTGGTGCAGAAGCAGACTCTTAGCACACACCCAGCTCCTTTCCATGTATAATCATGCACAGTATTCACAAGCGAGTGGGATTTGAGGTTTCAGTCTGTAATGCAAATACATTCAGCATCACTAAGGCTGGTTGCCCTTGCTGGAGTGTAGGCAGTCACCCAGGATACACATGGTGGTGGTCTGAAAAAGCAGTCTGGACATGGGCTTTTTAAAAAATCTGAAAAGTGGATTCATAATGTGTCAGTCTGTAAAAGAGATTATTACTTGTCAAAAAAAAAGAGCAGTAAGTGTGCTTTCAAATTGGCAAAGAAATTTCGTTTTGTGACTAATGTGAAAACATGACTCTGTGTGCAAATAGGAATTACAGGCAGAGATTTATTGCGTTTTGCTCTGGTGATTTCACAGTTGCATTAGTAGGAAAAAGGGGGAGCGATTTTTTGGTGCAGAAGCAGACTCTTAGCACACACCCAGCTCCTTTCCATGTATAATCATGCACAGTATTCACAAGCGAGTGGGGTTTGAGGTTTCAGTCTATAATGCAAATACATTCAGCATCACTAAGGCTGGTTGCCCTTGCTGGAGTGTAGGCAGTCACCCAGGATACACATGGTGGTGGTCTGAAAAAGCAGTCTGGACATGGGCTTTTTAAAAAATCTGAAAAGTGGATTCATAATGTGTCAGTCTGTAAAAGTGATTATTACTTGTCAAAAAAAAAGAGCAGTAAGTGTGCTTTCAAATTGGCAAAGAAATTTCGTTTTGTGACTAATGTGAAAACATGACTTTGTGTGCAAATAGGAATTACAGGCAGAGATTTATTGCGTTTTGCTCTGGTGATTTCACAGTTGCATTAGTAGGAAAAAGGAGGAGCGTTTTTTTGGTGCAGAAGCAGACTCTTAGCACACACCCAGCTCCTTTCCATGTATAATCATGCACAGTATTCACAAGCGAGTGGGGTTTGAGGTTTCAGTCTGTAATGCAAATACATTCAGCATCACTAAGGCTGGTTGCCCTTGCTGGAGTGTAGGCAGTCACCCAGGATACACATGGTGGTGGTCTGAAAAAGCAGTCTGGACATGGGCTTTTTAAAAAATCTGAAAAGTGGATTCATAATGTGTCAGTCTGTAAAAGTGATTATTACTTGTCAAAAAAAAAGAGCAGTAAGTGTGCTTTCAAATTGGCAAAGAAATTTCGTTTTGTGACTAATGTGAAAACATGACTCTGTGTGCAAATAGGAATTACAGGCAGAGATTTATTGCGTTTTGCTCTGGTGATTTCACAGTTGCATTAGTAGGAAAAAGGGGGAGCGTTTTTTTGGTGCAGAAGCAGACTCTTAGCACACACCCAGCTCCAGCACTGTATTATAAAATGTTTTAAAAAATATTAATACTTTTTTCTTTTTTTTCAGATTGATATAGAAAATTTACGAAAACTAGAACCATTTTTAAAGCAATTTTTAAAAAAAATAAATGAATAAATATTTTTTTGAGTGGGTATGGTAAGTCACCAATATCATGGTTCCTTTTTTTCTACTTCTCTACAATCACATTTTCAGTTTTTAATTGTAGTCTCTCAAAAAAAAAAAAAATTAAAAAAAACCTTGGGTGCGCGCAGGGTGCGCGCACCTCAAAAAAATTTCAAAAAAAATATCTAAAAAAAAAATTTGTTTGGTTTAGTTTATAAGTGGCTCTTAAAAGAGCCCTTGAGTTAATGGAGGGAAACAGGAAGAGAAAAACGCAAAAAAAGAAAAAACATCTATGGCCTAGTGCACGGATGCGCATCAAATTTTCTCTGAAGGAGATCAAGACTGGTCTCCCCCACAGAAATAAGAGAACCGCAATCAGTGCACCGTGTAGACAACCTCGCCAAACAAGGTGGGCCAACAAGAGGTATAGAAACAGGTGAAGGCACCATCGCAGCTGAAGTGCTCCCCTGAGCTGCCGAAGATGTGCTCGGCTGAGCTGCTGCTGATGTCGTCGGCTGAGCAGGTGGAGGGTTTTCTCCAGAAGCTCGACGAAAAGTTACTGGATGCATTTTGTAAACATGTCTCAACATAGTGTGAATGCTAAAAGAATATTTCTTGTTAGGATTCCCACGAGATAAGACTTTTTTACAAAGTAGACATGTAACTTTCGGTGCATTTACCTTTTTCTGACCTTCTGGAAAAGAGAAAAACTGCCATATAAAGCTGTCTTTCTGCTTCCTGTTCCTCTGCCTCTCAAGAGTGTCCTGGTCACTGTCTGAAGTAGGTTGCTGTTCAGCCATTGTCTCTCAACACCAGAATAGCTCCTTCTCCAAAGGAATCAGAACTAATAATGAGGGGAGTAGGTGTGGTTTGGGAAGAATCTGGAACAGAAAGTACTTCAAACCAATCAAAAGTGATGATTTTTGATCACATGACTTGCCATGAGGGGATTGGGTGTGGTATTGAAACAATTAGAAACTGAAAGTAATGATAACCAATAAGAAATATTGTTTTATTATGTATAAACCCGAGGTGCGCGCACTGCGCAAGCTCCGAGCGCGCACCCCGTGATGACGTATGCACGAACGCGTAAGCGCGCAGGTGCATACGTCATATGCGCGTACCTAGCGCGCATACGTTGAACACGCGTATACGCGACCGTTATTGCGCATAATTTTAGCGTATGCGGAAGTAAACCGCGTCGAGCGCGTAGGACGCATGCACGCATGCGTACGTACGTACGCATACGTACTGGGTGCGCGCTCCCAGCGCGCACCATGAAGTATATTTGCGTACGTAAATAACGTACGCCGGAATTCATAAAAAACTTACGAAATAGTACTAGGAGCGCGCTCAGAGCGCGCACCCCAAGAATTTATATAAAAAAAAAAAAAAGTGGACATAAAATAATTTAAAAAATTAAAAAAAAAAAAAAGAAATTATCCTAATTGAATTTTTTTTAAAAATAATTTAAAAAAAAGATACAGATAATATATAAATGAATATATAGTAATTTTATTTTAATAAAAAAAAATATCTTTAATAAAAAATACATAACTTAGCATATAAAAAACCGTACAAATTCACTGAAAAAACCAAAGGTTTCAAAAACGTTATAGTTAGGAATTAGCATTTAAAAAACCTTGCAAATTCACTGAAAAAACCATAGGTTTCACACACGTTATAGTTAGGAATTAGCATTTAAAAAACCTTGCAAATTCAATGAAAAAACCAAAGGTTTCACACATGTTATAGTTAGCTGGACATTTCACTCGTAAAAAACCAATGAAATTCCCCCGTTATAGTTAGTTCAGCTAACTATAACTCGCGCGCCCGCAATGCACTGCTGATGACGTCACATATTACATCACTCATGACATGGTCAGTGACATCACTCATGACATCACTGATGACATCTCAAATGACATCACTGATGACATCACTGATGACATCATCCTTGTGATAGAGTGGCAGACCACCTCTTCCCCTAATATAACCTTTGATACACACATTCAAAAATAGAAATTAACATTTTAAAAACAATGGACATACCAATACCAGTTACAACAACCTATACAGTAATTCTAAGATCCACATACACATCCACTCATTCACCAACAGTCCTATACAGTCACTCATACATGTACTCACTCATCATATGTACTCATACACCTATACATCCTGTTACACAATGCCACTCATCCATAGAGGTACTCACACACATAGTCACTCATGCTAATAAAGAATCAAACATCCATTTACTTGCATATACAGTTATACACACACCACCACACTAACTTCTACGGAAACTTACACATACTTAGTCTTTTAAACAATCACTTATAGAAACACATACTTATTCATACAGGAACTCTTTCAATCTCTCACTCTCACATATACTCGCTTATATACACCAATAGTCACATATACTAGTTTAAAGCATATGTAGTTACTCATAAAGACACTATTGAGACAGTCATTCACCCACTAACACACCCATACACTCACTCATCCACCCATAGAGTCCTGCACACATGCTGTCTTCAACACATACAAAGAGTGAGTCACTCATTCATGCACCTATGCACTACGTAATACCCCCACCGAACCATGCAGACACTCAGACTGATACTCAGAAAACCAACTAATAACCAATATAGACACCCATGTAGCTACTCACCAACCCATGCAGCCACTTATACACAAAGTGAGAGACTGATACAGATATTTACATATTTAAACATTACTCACTAAGCCATGTATTCACTATGATACACTTAATCAGTCAGTTACACAATCAATTTTTCAAAAACAAATCATCCATTTAGACACTTATATACCCATTTATTCTTCCATCGACCTTGAGGTATACATATATAAAACATATTTTATTTTCAGAAACACACACATTCACTGGATGATGACATCAGTGATGTCATCAGTGATGTCATTTGAGATGTCATCAGTGATGTCATGAGTGATGTCACTGACCATGTCATGAGTGATGTAATATGTGACGTCATCAGCAGTGCATTGCGGGCGCGCGAGTTATAGTTAGCTGAACTAACTATAACGGGGGAATTTCATTGGTTTTTTACGAGTGAAATGTCCAGCTAACTATAACATGTGTGAAACCTTTGGTTTTTTCATTGAATTTGCAAGGTTTTTTAAATGCTAATTCCTAACTATAACGTGTGTGAAACCTATGGTTTTTTCAGTGAATATATATATATATGAATGCTCCCTTGCCTTGTCCCAAAGATTGAGCTGCACTCCAACACAAGACCAAAGGTGGCAAGCCTTTATTTCAGAGTACAAGCGGCATGCTGAAAACGATTACAATGTAGCAGCCATAGACGCGACCAGCCGGGGTGGTGCTGCTCGACGGCTGCTACATTGTAATCGTTTTCAGCATGCCGCTTGTACTCTGAAATAAAGGCTTTCAGAGTGGCGGCGGTCCAGCCGTCGAGCAGCACCACCCCGGGATGAGAGGGGGCCACTCGGCAGGATAATGCCAGCCGACTTTGTGGAAGCACTGACCAGGGATTAAAGCGGACCTGAAAAGCGATGGCCCATCTGTGGGCTTGAAAAGGGCAGAATATTTGTGCACCATTCATGGTTTTATTCACCGGAACTACAAGTCCCAGGACGCTTGGGACAGTTGACCCGCCCATCTGGGGGCGTAAAACAGCCTTCTGGGACTGGAACCGGAGCACTTCCTAAGCGCGATTGCCTCTGAGGAAGAGGGACACACACCCTCGAAACACGTCAGGTTGGTCGCGTCTATGGCTGCTACATTGTAATCGTTTTCAGCATGCCGCTTGTACTCTGAAATAAAGGCTTGCCACCTTTGGTCTTGTGTTGGAGTGCAGCTCAATCTTTGGGACAAGGCAAGGGAGCATACATATATATATTTTTATTTTTTATTTTTTTACTCCAATGTGGTTTAATGCCGGATCGCACAACAGCGGGTGCGAGCGTTGGGCCAAACCCAGGCCAAGTTTAATTTTCTGACAAAAGACGCCGCACTCTGGAACCAGTAGTTTTCGAAATTTATTTAAACAGAGCCCAGTCTGTCGTACCGACGCGTTTCGGCCATGACGGCCTTTCTCACGGTAGGTGACACTACTGTCAGCTGATATTTTATGTCATATCCTGTCCATAGATTGCTCCCATTGAATTCTGGGAGTTGTAGTTCAAATTACATCAGGGGTCTCCTTATGACAGAAACGATAATTGTACACATTGTAAATGCAATTACCATTGTTACCAATGCATTCGTGATTTAGTGTTAAGGCTAATCAGTCCTTATTATGAGTAAGGTAATCATAAAAGAAAAAATAAGAGGAAAAAGTGTTAATTAATAGTAATTCAACCGAACACGACATTGCAATTTGACAGTCTAAAGTTGGTCTGATCAATTGTGTAGTACCCCTGTTGACTGCCAACTGATGTTAGTGTTTAAGATTATTTAGATGCATGTGTGCCTACTCAGTGTGGAGACATTGTGATCGTCTAGTACGATTGATTGTGCATCTATTGTCATGATGGAGCTGTAAAGTTAATTAGCCACATTGTTACAGGCATTGATTAGAGTCCATATTTATAGATGAACATAGAATTCTTCATCAACGTTCATCCCCTTCGGATTTTTAGTACGTAGTCTGATGATGTATTTAGACTCTAGCTGTCGGAGTTTCTTCTTGTGATCTCCCAAGCATTCACTTTCTTCCACTGAGTCAATAGCAAAGAAGTTCATGTTGTGCCAGTCCCCATTTTGACATGAGAGAAGATGTTTGGTGGTTGCATATGTTGAGTCTCGGTTTTTCACAGCTCTGATATGCTCGAGAATCCTCTTTTTAAGCATGCAAATCGTACTGCCAATGTATCTCATCCCACAGTTACATTGAATACAGTATACTACGTATTTGGTAGTACATGTAATTTTCTGTGTAATTTCAATTTTTCTCCCGTCCGGATCTCTGAGGTTTTTCTTGTTCATTCCAATTTTACAGGCTTTGCAGTTGTTGCATTTATTGAACCCAATTTGTTGTTGTTCAAGCCAATTCTTAGTTATGTTTTTGGATTGAAAATGACTTTGGACTATTGCATCCTTGATTGATGGTGCTTTGCGAAAGGTAATTAGGGGTCTAGTCCCAATGATTTTGGCCAAGTCACGATCCTGTTGGAGTAGTGGCCAGTATTTCTGGACACTTTGTCTGATTTTGTGTGCTTCTTTGCTATACGTCAGAATCAGTCGAGGATTCGATTGTGTCTCATTAAGATTGTTTCGCGGTTTATTGACCAAAATTTCAGTGCGTGGTAATTCATTAATCTTTCTTTTGCTTTTGTTGAGGTCACGTTCTTTGTATCCTCTATTGCTGAGTCTTTGTGCACTTTTTTCAATTTCATTTATTGCATCTTCATTTTTGGAGCAATTCCTTTTCATCCTGACGAATTCGCCAAAAGGGATGCTTCTTATAAGTGCTTTCGGGTGAAAACTTTCAACGTGGAGGATGCTGTTAGTAGCAGTTTTCTTTCTGTATAGGGTGGTATGCAGTTGGCCTTCGTCTATGTAGACTGTGATGTCCAAGAAATGTATTTTATGACGGTTGCTGTTACATGTGAAGGATAGCCCAATATCATTGTTGTTCAGGACTTCAAAATATTCCATAAATTCCTCCCTGCTACCATTCCAGATTAGGAATAGGTCGTCGATATATCGTGACCATAGGATAATTTTTTTCAGAGCTTGTTCGTTGTTGGGACCCCAGGCTATTTCCTTCTCCCACCACCCCATCGTTAGATTGGCATAGTTGGGGGAGAAGGTAACGCCCATGGTGCAGCCACAGAGTTGGTGATATATTTCATGGTTAAAGAGAAAAATATTATTGTTAAGGCACATCTGTATCATGGTTAGTAGCATTGCAGAGTGTTCAAGTTCACCTATATTTCTTTGCTTCAGGAAATATGCGCATGCGTTGAGTCCCACTCTATGTTGGATAGAAGTGTACAGGGAGACGACATCAATTGTGACCATTAAATATGCTGGATCCCAAGTGGTATTAGAAAGGATTCGAAGGAAATCTCCTGTATCTTGAATGTAAGAGTTTAGGTCTCGGACCATGGGGGCCAAGTAGTGATCAACATATTCCTATGGTAACTAGGTCCTAACTATAACTACCTACTGGTGACTGCCAGTAGGTAATACATATATATATATACATATATCTATATATATCTATATATATATATATTACCTACTGGCGGTCGCCAGTAGGTAGTTATAGTTAGGACCACGTTTCCATAGGAAAACCTCAACATTCTATTTTAAATAACTTTGGCGCCGGTCGATGAATCCTCGCGAATTTCTCAAAATAGGTGGGGCGCTACGCTCCACTCCTACCCTGAAAGTCTCGGGGGGATCCGTCAAGCGGGGGCTGAGATAAAAGGGGGGTCCCAAAACGCGTTTTTCCCATGCATTTTTCCATAGGACCTTTAGAACGAGCTACAGCCCGAACGGCTGAACAGAATTACTCGAAATTTGGCAGAGAGGTAGTCCCTAGGTCAAGGAAGTGCCTTTTGTAGGTTTGGTGTAAATCTGTTCAGTAGATTCTGAGAAAATAGCCTTTAAATCAATATATATATCTGAGCCCGCTTACGGTACGCTTACCGTACGCTTACGGTAAGCGTACGGTGGCGTGCGCGAGCGCGATTCTGATTGGCTCTTAGATCTTAGTAAACATTCGAATCGGCCGAAACCAGGAAGCGGCGGCCGCCATTTTGTGTATTTCACTCTGAAAAAAAAGAGTGAAAACAAGAAAAGGGGGCAATGAGGAGAGTTACAGACCCCCTTACATTTGTGAGGGGGTCAAAGAAGGACTGTAAAGTACAAAGAAAACATTTATTGATTTTAAAAAAAATCACGGGGTACGTGTACGGTAAGCTTACGGTAAGCGTACGGTAGAAAAAAAAAAAAAAAAAAATGAAAATCAGATTTAAGTGTTTAGATATTAGGGGGCTCTAAAAAGAGCCGTTGTGTTTATGAAATGATTTTTTAGTGGTACCTACAAGTAAGTACCGATGCAGAGTCTAAGGTTCAAGAGGAAGACTCTGTTCCCTTCATCATTGAAGTGCACACCATCTCCTCTATAAATGTCTTGCATGTCATAACGTAAATGGCACCCATACCATAGTCACGGAGGAAAGCAGAAACAGATTTGTTGACGTGCTTTCTTGCTTTGTCATCGCACCGCGTGCCGCACGGAACAAACTGCGTTAAGTGGGCGCGCACGCCACGAATGGCGTAAAGTAACTTAGCATTTAAAAAACCGTACAAATTCACTGAAAAAACCATAGGTTTCACACACGTTATAGTTAGGAATTAGCATTTAAAAAACCTTGCAAATTCACTGAAAAAACCATAGGTTTCACACATGTTATAGTTAGCGGAAATTTTACTGATAAAAAACCAATGAAATTCCCCCGTTATAGTTAGTGCAGGCAACTATAACTCACGCGACCGCAATCTTCTGCTGATGACATATGTGTCTTTATGAAAAAAAAATATTTGTAATATATGTATAGCTAAAAATGTATGGAAGAAGACATGGGCAAATAAGTGTCTAAATACAGTATTAGCATCAGCAGAGGATTGCGGTCGCGTGAGTTATAGTTGCCTGCACTAACTATAACGGGGGAATATATATATAGATATATATATAGATATATATATATATATATATGTATATTCACTTAAAAAAAACATAGGTTTCAGGCACGTTATAGTTAGGAATTAGCATTTAAAAAACCTTAGAAATTCACAGAAAAAACCATAGGTTTCAGGGGTGTTATAGTTAGCGCGACATTTCACTCGCACAAAACCAATGAAATTCCACCGTTATAGTTAGTTCAGCTAACTATAACTCGCGCGCCCGCAATGCACTGCTGATGATGTCACATATTACATCACTCATGACAGGGTCAGTAACATCACTCATGACATCACTGATGACATCTCAAATGACATCACTGATGACATCACTGATGAAAATTAAATATTTTTATATATGTATATCTCAAGGTCGATGGAAGAATAAATGGATAAATAAGTGTCTAAATGGATTTTTTTTTGTAAAATTGTTTGTATAACTGACTTATTAAGTGTTTCTTAGTGAATACATGGGTTCGCGAGTAATGTTTACATATGTAAATATCTGTATCAGTCTCTCACTTTGTGTATAAGTGGCTGCATGGGTAGGTGAGTAGCTACATGAGTGTCTATATGGGTTATTAGTTGGTTTTTTGAGTATCAGTATGAGTGTCTGAGTGTCTGTATGGTTCGGTGGGGCATATACCTTAGCGCATAGATGCATGAATGAGTGACTCACTGTTTGTATGTGTTGAAGACAGCATGTGTGCAGGACTGTATGGGTGGATGAGTGTGTGTATGGGTGTGTTAGTGAGTGAATGACTGTCTCAATAGTGTCTTTATGAGTAACTACACGTTTTAAACTAGTATATGTGAGTATTGGTGTATAAAAGTGAGTATATGTGAGAGTGAGAGATTGAAAGAGTTCCTGTATGTAGGAAGGTGGATATCTGACTATGGTTACCCCCAACTTTTTGCCTAGTGTCTAGCTGGTTTTTCGACTTAGTTGGCCTGAGATCCTGCCATTCAGGATCTCAGCCTGTCTGCTCTCTCTTTAAAATGGACTCCATGTACCCTAGGTACATACACAATTGGTAAGGATCACTTTATTGGACCCTGTACAGTGTACCCTAGGTACCCAGGGCATAGGTGTACCCTAGGCATCCCAGGGGCTGCAGCATGTATTATGCCACCCCTGGTCTGGCCTTCCAATTTGACACAACTGGCTGATCACTCAGCTGGGGTAAGTTGGTGTATCCACCTCTTACTTAGGTGTAGTATGCCTATACCTAACCTTAAATGGGACACATGTTAACCTATAAGTCACTCCTATGGCAGGCCTTAACAATCCTGAAGGCAGAGTGCTTGGTTTCATGTGAGATGGTGCTCTGGCATGAGCTGAGCCTGTCTGCAGTAGTCGGAACAACTTCCTTCTACCGTTTCCAGATATCGCCATACCATATACTCTTAAGTGCATTATGAACCTCGCGGATAAATGCTATCTTTGGTTTGGCTTTATCAAAACATGTCGAGTAAGGTGTCATACAAATTGGAATACTAACCCGTCGCCAATTCTGGCGACGGGGTTAGCATTCCACCCTCCTAGAGGGACACGACATGTACAGAACCTGAAACCCGGGTAAAATCAGACATAGCCTCAGCTCCACAAAATGGACGCTGCCACCACAGACACAAGTCTGCCCTCCTGCTGCTGGGAGTCCTTCCAGCTTGGGAGACGTGGACAAAGGGTTTCCTGCCAGGGGAGGTGCGAGCACCACCCCAGACAGGATTTTGTGTATTGGTCAGGTAGGGCTTGAAAAGAAACAGACATGCCTGAGGCTCACAAGGAGCCTCGGTGCATATGCCAGTTCAAACCGGTCCTGGGGCACACCAGCCCCAGACCTGGGGCGAGCTGGACAAAGGATTGGGGGTGTAACCACCCCCCTTCCTGGTCCCACCCTTAGGGAGGGACCTAGCAGGTAGTCCGGCCCCTAGAATCCGCTTAAAGGTAGGAGCTGTGTCCTAAGACTTCAGACATCCTGGAATCAACTTGAAACTAAGAAGAAGATGGGAACTTCGACGTTCTGCTGCACAGAAGACTGAAGGAAATCTCCCCTATGGTCAGGGAGTGACCATCTTGCTAACGCAAGCACCATCCAGCGAATCGACGTCTGCTTTGCCGCCGCCTCCCGCCGGAGCCCGAGCCCAGAGACCAACAAGAACTGGACCTCTAGACCTCTCACCACCCGATCCACAGTCCCTGCAAAGAAGGAACCCGTGGAGGCACCGACACACGTGGAGCCAGCCATCTTGGAAGACACTCGACAAGCTGCAAGCGTGACAACAGAGGCTCCCTCCGAGTTGTGCTTTGGGTCCTGAGAAGCCCAACATCCGAGCAGCATCTGCACCAAAGGTGAGCCCTCCAGCATCTCCACGATCTGCGTGGGGCCCCTCAGCACTTTGCAACTCGACGCGCCTAACCGGTTAGTGGTCCATTGACTAGTAGCCATCTTGGCGACCATCTTGAAAAACTTCGATGCTGGTCTGGTTGCTCCAGACTGGCCCCTGCTTCCCTCCAAAGGAGCAGCCCCTCTGACCTTGCTGGTCAGAGCTAACAGCTTTCTTCGATTCCTGCAACTCCTGCTTTTGCCAAGGCTTGTTTGCTTCTTCTGAGTCGCCGACACCGCCGACAGCGAGAGCCTGCGTGGGACAGCTTGTGAACCGACTCCTGGACGTCGTCGACCTTCAGGGACCACGTGGCTGCAGGGACAAGCTACACCTCTTCACCTGTTTGCACCCGACATCGCCTGGTACCTACCTGGTGCCACGCCGGTCACTGGCTAGTGACTGTGAACACTGTCCCCTCTGCTTACAGGTCCTCTACACTTCCGATCCATCCTTGGATCCACCGCATCTCTTCTGGACCGACCGCCTGCAGCATCTTTGTCATCAGGCTCCATTGAACAGATAGACGAAACCCGACGCACTTCGAGCCCTATGCACCCGCTTCCTGTGGGTGAGGTAAAGCTGGCACTCCGGTGCACAAGTGTAGAGTAACATCTCTAATGTCTAGGTTTGAAGTCTTGAATTCGTAGTCCAACCAGAAGACCCTTCTAGCAGTAACTTTTGAACAATTACGCACCCATTGAAAACCTATGGGCGCCTGCGTGTAACTTTCCTCACTGCACACGCGACCCGTGGACCTACTGGTCACTAACTAAAGTTAGCTCCTTGTAGGCCCAGCGATTCTAGAGGCCCTAGGCCTTCTCCCTTTCCTGTTCGTGGTACTTATACCACTATTTTAGTATATGGTTTGAGCGGCCACCAGGGCCTATCCATATAAAGTGCAACTTTCGTATATTGTGATACTTTCTTGTTTAACGATTTGTGCTCCTGTGCTCATAAAGAGTCTAGGGGATACTTTGAGTAATAAATACATATATATTTTGAATATCTGTGTGGTGTCCTTTCATTGGTACAAAGGGGGGTTACATATGGTAAAACAGCTTGCTTTACATGCCTAAACGAGTTTAGCCTCAAAGACTGCTTAGCCTATGCTACCACTAGGGCAGCTGGTCCGAAAAGGTTGACTTACAACCACACCATAAGGGTTGCTTGGCATGGTACAAGGTGGTCACTTTAACTAGTGAACATCATATACCACGCCAACTTCTCACACTGTATAAATGATGATGTGTTTCTATAAGTGATTGTTTAAGAGAGTAAGTATGTGTACGTTTCTGTAGAAGTAAGTGTAGTGGTGTGTGTATAACTGTATATGCAAGTAAATGGATGTTTGATTCTTTATTAGCATGAGTGACTATGTGTGTGAGTAACTCTATGAATGAGTGGCGGTGTGTAACAGGATGTATAGGTGTATGAGTACATATGAAGATTGAGTACATGTATGAGTGACTATATAGGACTGTTGGTGAATGAGTGGATGTGTATGTAGATCTTGGAATTACTGAATAGGTTGTTGTAACTGGTATTGGTATGTCCATTTTTTTGAAAATGTTAGTTTATATTTTTGAATGTGTGTATCAAAGTTTATATTAGGGTGAGAGGAGGTATGCCACCCTATCACAAGGATGATGTCATCAGTGATGTCATTTGAGATGTCATCAGTGATGTCATGAGTGATGTCACTGACCATGTCATGAGTGATGTAATATGTGATGTCATCAGCAGTGCATTGCGGGCGCGCGAGTTATAGTTAGCTAAACTAACTATAACGGTGGATTTTCAATGGTTTTGTGCGAGCAAAATGTCCAGCTAACTATAACACCCCTGAAATCTATGTTTTTTCTGTGAATTTATAAGGTTTTTTAAATGCTAATTCCTAACTATAACGTGCCTGAAACCTATGGTTTTTTTAAAGTGAATATATATATATATATTACCTACTGGCGGTCGCCAGTAGGTAGTTATAGTTAGGACCCTGTTTCCATAGGAAATCCGCAACATTCTATTTGGAATAACTTTGGCGCCGGTCGACGAATCCTCGCAAAATTTTCAAAATAGGTGGGGCGCTACGCTCCGCTCCTACCCTGAAAGTCTCGGGGGGATTCGTCAAGCAGGGGCCGAGAAAAAAGGGGGGTCCCAAAACGCGTTTTCCCCATGCATTTTTCCATAGGACCTTTAGACACAGCTACAGCCCGAACGGCTGAACAGAATTACTTGAAATTTGGCAGAGAGGTAGCCATAAGGTCAAGGAAGTGCCTTTTGCAGGTCTGGTGTAAATCTGTTCAGTATTTCCTGAGAAAATAGCATTTAAAAGCATATATATATGTGGGCGGAGCCTAACCACACATCTCATCCTGAGATCTGATTGGCTGTCAGCACTTCATCCAAGAAGTGTTGGCAGCCATCTTGGGACCAATATACATGATAGCACCTCATTAAAAAGCATTGCAGTTAATAGAAGGTTTTAGGACTTTAGTTACATTATAAATCATTTGTTGATGGTACCATACTCATTTTAGGAATTGTGGTATGTTCTAAGGTGATTTCACCATGTGAAAAAGCCTTCTGCTGGGATATCATGATTGAGAGAAAAATATTTTCTCATGCTTTTACCACAGAGGTTTGGAAGGTGATCTATAGGCTAAACTGAGAGCTTATTTTCTGTAAATTCACATTATCTTTCTCAGTCATGTGAGAATGAAGTCTGACATTCTCAGTAAAACATGTACATCCAACAAGGGCAGAGACTGTCAGTTGATTCCTTTGTGTTCTACTGCAGCTTCCCAGAGTGTTCCAAAGAACTACTAGAGCGCTAACAGTCCTACTTATGATAAACGTATGGCACACCTGAAGCCATCTTGCTTGGATTAAAGTGGTAACTCTTAAAACATTTAATTTAAAAAGGAACAAAATGAGGGGGTTCATTTTTCCATAAAAAGTATGATTAGTGCTGCAGAAAGAAAAATTAGGGCACATTTTGAGTGACTTCTCAAATCCTCTTCTATTTCATTAAAAAATTCTGACATGCAGACTGAAACATGCACTTTCAATACCAGCAGCAGTTTTCCCTGGTGAGCAGTAGCTTTACTACAGTGATCTAATGAGCAAAAAGAGTGCTAACATTCTGAATTTATGGCAAATGTGTGACACATCTGAATGCCTTCTTGATGGAATCAAAGTAAAAAACTGAAAGTATTTCCTACTGAGGAGACTGCAGTAAATAAGGAAATTAGGAAACTTCATAACAAATAAGTCTCCCAAGATGGCCACCAGAGACAAAAGAGCCCAAATGTAGCCCAAATATCACCCAGATGTAGCCCAAGTATAGCCCAATGACAGAATGTCCCAGAATGTTCTTAAAAACAACTAGAGCGCTTACTGTCTTCATTATGACAAAAGTATGGCACACCTGAAGCCATCTTGATTGGAATAAACTGGTAACACTTAAAACATTTAATTTAAAAAGGAACACAATGAGGAGGTTCATTTTGCCATACAAATTATGATTAATGCTGAAGAAAGAAAATGAGGGCACATTTTGAGTGACTTCTCAAATCCTCTTCTATTTCATTAAAACATTCTGACATGCAGACTGAAACATGCACTTTTAATACCAGGAGCAGACTTCCATGGTGCAGTAGTTTTACTACAGTGATCTAATGAGCAACTAGAGTGCTAACATTCAGAATTTATGGCAAATGTGTGACATATCTGAATACCTTCATGATGGAATCAAAGTAAAAAACTGAAAGCATTTCCTACTGAGGAGACTGCAGTACATGAGGAAATTAGGAAACTTCATAACAAATAAATCTCCCAAGATGGCCACCGGAGACAAAAGAGCCCAAATGTAGCCCAAAATCACCCAGATGTAGCCCAAATATAGCCCAATGACAGAAGTGTGCAAAACACTTATTATTTTGTGTTTTTGCAGTGTTATATAGTGCAGACTTGTCAGGTATTGGAGTGCTTTACATGAGCATTGGTTACATCACACAAGAACAAATTCATTTTGGTTGTAGACATGGGGAGACTAAGTGATTTGACCAGAATCACAGAATGTCGAGCTGAAGCAGAAACTTCAACCTGGTTCCCCAGTTGCAAAGTCTGCAGTTCTGGAAGTAACACCACATCCTATCCCCTAAGTGCAACATTTAATCAAGTGGTCAACTGGATAAAAAAACATAAAGATAACAAATAATTTAAAAGTGCTTTGTCGCTATTTGAAAACTCAGAAAATATGTCCTTATTTTAGTCTTTTAGAGCACTAACCATAATTTTGATGCCAATAAGACCCTCTCATATATGTAATTTCTAAAGGAAATGCTCTAGGTATTACAGTTTTGATTACATCAAGATGATGTCAGGCGTTCCACACTTTTGTAATAAATATAGAATGTTAGCAATCTAGTTGTTCATTAGGATACTGTTGAGAGGCAGAGGCCAGGGGCACGGACTCTGAAAATTGAAGGCAGGTAGGAGGGTGCAAAGGCAACAATTTAACCACACTGAGCAGGCAGGAAGGGCCGTGGAAGCACAACAGACTATGGAGGGCAGTGGAAAGGGGGGCAGGGGCAACAAACCAACAATACAGGACTTGCAAGAGAGGCTGTTGGAGGGAAGATCTGTTACGGGTCAAGGAAGCTAGGGGCGGTCCCCAGATCCCCGGGAGCCACCACAGAACTGAGCAGGAGAGTGAGTCAGTGACAAAAGGGGCACCTTAATTTGAGCCGGGGTGCCTAGGAACGCTTGCTCCAAAAATGAAGAAAACAGACATATGAGACATGTAATTGGAGGCAGAATACAATGGCAGTTTAATGAGAAGATGCAACTTCAAAGAAACCGCAGAATAGAGACATAAAGTACAAAATACAGAATCCAGATAATCATACAGCTGTCATAATATTCTCTGTATCTCAATTAATGTACTGACAGAGAGAGAGAGAAAACACATCTATAAATGCATCATGAGAAACAAGTTACACCAAGGAAAATGTTACCTAGGAACACTCACGTTTACTCTTAGAGCAAGCATTCCTGCAATTACAATACAAAATCTTTTAAATGCAAAAGTAAAGAGAACAATGGTTAAACATAACATGACATTTCATATAGGTAAAATAGAATAAGATACTTCAAGCAAAGCAGAGCAAGACATTTTAAGCAAAGGAAGACAAGAGCTCCCAGCTCTTGGGGAAAACCTGCACTGCCTGTTAACCTACATACAGACGGCGAGGTAGTCCGTCGATATCTGTGGGTGCTCCCTTTTTATATCATTTTGTGGGCTCCTTTGCACGCTACATCTACCTACGTATGCTACCCAAAAGCTTCGTCTGAAGATTTTACCAGACATTTCGTCATTTACCCACTTAATGCTGACAATGAACTGGGTGAAAAGGTCAGTCTCTCAGGCCAATCGCTTATCGTAAGTTCCATAGAGCAAGCAGAAAATAATGGGTATTGTACGGGAATTCAATATATTCATGTATAAAATCTCCTCAGTTCTCCTAACTTGACGCTCTGCGGTTGCCACTTCCTTAAAAGCGGGAAACCTGCCCAGGAAGCAAGTACCAGTCCAGGATGCAGCCTACTGTATGTCGACAGCTTCAGGGGGATGTTGAACTTTGATACCGAGCACGGAGCACTCGGGTAGGGTGGGGGCTACTAGTTTGGATCAGAAGGCCTCGCAGACCTGCCTTCAGACTGCTATACACTAAAATTGCAGAGCTATGGTCAATTTAACAAAGAGGCCTACATATTGAACAGAAGGGCCTACACAGGGGTTTTATGCTGGCTGAGTGGTAAGGATGTCTCAGGATAATTATATAGCAACACAGGACCCGCTGGTCAATTTAATACGGCCTACAAATGCAGCTGGCAGGGCAAGGACAAGGGTCTCATACTTCAGGTGTGGACAGAATGGGCCAGGGGCCCCCTGTGATACAAAATCTACCCTCCTTCAAGGCTGTGGCAATGTAATAGACCATTGTGGGCAGAAGGAAGAGGCAATGGTAGTACAACCATACATGCCAACAGACCCGATTCAGCCAGGAAACGTCCAATGTTTTTAAGCTCAAATGGGCTTTATTTGATCTGTCTCCTGTCTACAATATCCTCTTTTTCAATGTAACTCAAAGGGGAAAATCAATACCCCAGTTTTTTTTCAAAATCTCCCTCTTACCAAGTTCAAAATGTTCGCAAGTATGGTACATTGGATCATGGAAGGAAATGGGATAGGGACATGGACTTGGATAACAGAGGACAGGAGGGACATGGAGAGGTGCACCAAACTGACCCTGCAGGGCAGGCATCAGGGTTTGCAGCAGCACAATACACCACACAGGGCATGCAGGACGGGAGTGCAGCACAACAATCCATAGAAAGCAAGAGGGAGGGGACAGGACCATGCACATGGACAACAGAGAACAGAGGGGCAAGAGGCAATGGTAGCTAGCTGACCATAATGGACAGACAGGAGAGAAAGCTGCAGCATAACAGACCATAAAGGGCAGGAGGGACGGATCAGGGGCATTACAATGGAACAGACAAGCCAGGAGGGAGGGAGTAGGGCTGGGGGCAAGGGGGCAGGGCAGGAGCAGCAAGATAGCCATGGAGGTCAGGCAGGATGGGCACTAGAAGCAAGACACACCATGAAGAGCAACAGTGAGACTGTGATGGCATACACACAGACCATGGAGGGAAGGTGGGAGGGGGTCAGGGGCAGCTAACTGACCACACAGGGAAGGTGGGAGGGGCCATGGCAGCACAGAAGACCATGCATGGCAAGTGGGAGGGTTAGTGGCAGCACAATGGCTATGATGGGCAAGAAGGAGGGTGGAGGGGCATGCACAAAGGACGATGGAGGATAGAAGGGAGGGTCAGGACCTGTGCACAGACAAGAAAGTTCAGGGGAAGGGACCTCACAACAGACCACACGGGGCAGGCAGGAGGAGCAGTTGCAGCACAACAGACCAGGGAGGACAGAAGGGTGTGGCAGTACAATGGACCATGTAGGACAGGAGGAAGAGGATAGGGGCATGGCATGTGGACAGGCAGGGTGGAGGTGGCAGGGACAGGTTACAGTCATCTGACAATGCTAGGCAGGTGGGAGGGGAGTGGCAGCTCAACAGAACACTCAGAGTAGATAGGAGTGGCAGGTCCATGGGACATGGTGGGCAAAAAGGATGGAGCAGGGGCATGCACAAAGACATCGGAGGGCAGGGGGAAGGAGAATAGGGGCAGCAAGCTAAGCACAGAGTTTAAGCAGGAGGTCAATGATGGGGCATAGAATTGGGCAATGGAGGGCAGGAGGAGTGGACTGGTACATCATACTAAATTGAGGGCAGTGGCAGCACATCAGACCATGCATGGCAGGAGGGAGGAGGCTAGTCCATGGATTCACACAACAGAGGATAGGGAGGAAGGGGATGGGGCAGCAAGCTAACTGTTCAGAGAAGGCGGGTATTAGGAACTTTATTGTTTTTAAAACATTGTGTCTGTGCGAACTACTTAAAATATGAACAAGTATGCAGCATAATCTCACTTTTATTCAGGAAGAAGAGGACGTTTGTGACTGTGACTCCGGGCTCACTTGGCAGAAACACCCCCTGACCCTCCACCCCCTATCGCAAAATGTAATGCCCGTGAAAAGGGTAGGTGAACACAGTGTTATATAGAACATAGTCCTGAGAGCACGATTGAAAATGAAAACTAGATATAGTGTATGGTATAAACTATGCACCAAAAAGTGTGATATAAGATGAACCGGGCGTGAAATATAATATGCAATACATTGTGCGCAATGACAGATTCATTGGAGAGCGCGAGATAGCACAGGCACTAGCGCGTGCTATGCGATATGCGCCTTGGAGTGTAATATGCACAGGGCAGTGTTGTGTAACCTAACTAGTCTCTAAAGTTGTAATATAAAATATGTGCTGGGGAGTGTAACGTTGCATATGCACTGTGACAAAGATATGGATCCCAGATTGTAATATGTATGGCATAGCACTGTGCGTTATAACGTAGGCATCGAGAAAGGCACGTTAGATGGGGCAATATAACCCGTGCGAAGACAAGTGTGGCATGACATATTCACGGGGTGATGTTACAGTGCACATGGGCTAGAGAGTGTCATAGCATATGCACTAGCTAGTGGAATACAACACAGAGGTGTGTGGCACTCGGCAGGCAATGGTGGGTGTAACACAGCATTGGGCTCTGTCAGGAGCACGCTGTGACTCTCAAGTGATGTTCGTCCCCTTTCCAGAGAGTAAAATAAAAAGTATTACACATCCGGCAGTGGATGTGTGTTTTATTAACCGTGAGGGGGGTTTCTTGCATAGTTTTGGTCGAATTTTTGTCGAATCCCCTTTGAATGGCTTGGTGTGCATGTGTATTAAATGTGCCCGTCAATAGCTACCCATGTTTGTATAAATAAACGACAAGGGTGTCTACCAGGATTAGGCACGGTAGGGCATCAGACATGTCAGAGCTTCACTAGTGGTGTAAATACATTCCACGTAGATTCATTGCATGCATAGTCGCCTTTTAATGAATATCACGCAAATCGTCATGGTGATAGGTACGTACGGTTTGTCCAGCATGTCCTAGGTGTGTCTATAAATATATATTTTTTTAAAATAATAAAAAACAGTGGCCGGCCCTGGGGATTGGGGTCAAAAAAATATAATTAGGAGACTGGCCCTGGGGGATGGGGTCATCAGGGCCAATAAATTAGAATAAGAAGGGGAACCAAACAGCCCCCCTTCTTAAAAAACTAAAATAAATAAAAGACTGGCATCGTGCCGGAGGCCATGCCCCCTCCGTGCAGCACTCTGCAAACGCGCCCCCAACAGGCATCTCCAGTATGCGCCAGGGAGCTGCGCTGCAGCCAGGTGTTCTGAGGCCAAGCCCCTTTTTACACCTCTCTGCAACGCAGCTCTGTGGCGCTTACTGGAGGTACCTAGTGGTCTAGTTTGACCCTAGGGACCCTTAGGATTCAAGGGGACCTAATCTCTCAACTTAGAACAGCCACAGGGCGCGTTTACACAGTGGTGAAGGGAGGGGACGGGGCCTGAGGTGACGTGTGCAAACACGCACTATGGCACGTTTTAAATTGGGGATATAATTTCCCTTCAATACTGAGGGCCCCTGGGGGCTAACTAGCCCACCAAGTGCTTCCAGTAAGCGCCACTGAGCTGCATTGCAGAGAGGTGGTCCAGGCCGTGCCACTTTTTACACCTCTCTGCAACGCAGCTCTGTGGCACTTACTGGAGGTACCTAGTGGGCTAGTTGGACCCTAGGGACCCTCAGGATTCAAATGAACTTAATCTCCCAACTAAAAATGGACACAGGGCGTGTTTACACAGTGGTGAATGGAGGGGACGGGGCCTGAGTTAACGTGTGCAAAAACGCCCTGTGGCCTGTTTTAAGAGGTAGTTTTAATCCCCATGCCCTATTATATACTAGGGGCTTACAGAGGAGGTCATGCTAATCACAGGGGGACCCCAACGCATAATGTTCCCTAGTGTATGTAGGTGTTTTCACTGTATTCTAAGTGTCTTTTAACATAGCACTGGCTCTAGGACTGGTTAGTCAGACTCAGTTACCACCAGTATCCGTCTGAAAAAGTTGAGGGTACAGGATGATTTTGCAACAAGGCTTCTTTCTGCTCTTCTTTTTGTTCTTTCTGCACGTTATCCTTCTTCCTGCACTTATCTTCGTATTTGAGGACTTCTGTTGCTTCTTTCTGCACTTCTTTTGTTTCTTTCTGTGCATTTTTTCTTCTTTCTTCACATGTCCTATCTCTGTAGGCATAGTTAGAAATTAGCATTTAAAAAACCTTTGAAATTCACAGAAAAAACCATAGGTTTCAGGCACGTTATAGTTAGGAATTAGCATTTAAAAAACCTCAGAAATTCACTGAAAAAACCATAGGTTTCAGGGGTGTTATAGTTAGCTGGACTTTTCACTTGTACAAAACCATTGAAATTCCCCCGTTATAGTTAGTTCAGCTAACTATAACTCGCGCGCCCGCAATGCACTGCTGATGACGTCACATATTACATCACTCATGACATGGTCAGTGACATCACTCATGACATCACTGATGACATCTCAAATGACATCACTGATGACATCACTGATGACATCATCCTTGTGATAGAGTGGCAGACCTCCTCTCACCCTAATATAACCTTTGATACACACATTCAAAAATAGAGACTAAAATTTTCAAAACAATGGACATACCAATACCAGTTACAACAACCTCTTCAGTAATTCTAAGATCCACATACACATCCACTCATTCACCAACAGTCCTATACAGTCACTCATACATGTACTCACTCATCATATGTACTCATACACCTATACATCCTGTTACACAATGCCACTCATCCATAGAGTTACTCACACACATAGTCACTCATGCTAATAAAGAATCAAACATACATTTACTTGCATATACAGTTATACACACACCACCATACTTACTTCTACGGAAACTTACACATACTTAGTCTTTTAAACAATCACTTATAGAAACACATACTTATTCATACAGGAACTCTTTCAATCTCTCACTCTCACATATACTCACATATATACACCAATAGTCACATATACTAGTTTAAAACATATGTAGTTACTCATAAAGACACTATTGAGACAGTCATTCACTCACTAACACACCCATACACACACTCATCCACCCATACAGTCCTGCACACATGCTGTGTTCAACCCATACAAACAGTGAGTCACTCATTCATGCACCTATGCACTACGTAATACCCCCCACCGAACCATGCAGACACTCAGACTGATACTCAAAAAACCAACTAATAACCTATATAGACACCCATGTAGCTACTCACCAACCCATGCAGCCACTTATACACAAAGTGAGAGACTGATACAGATATTTACATATTTAAACATTACTCACTAAGCCATGTATTCACTATGATACACTTAATCAGTCAGTTACACAATCAATTTTTCAAAAACAAATCATCCATTTAGACACTTATATACCCATTTATTCTTCCATCGACCTTGAGATATACATATATAAAACATATTTAATTTTCAGAAAAACACACATTCACTGGATGATGTCATCAGTGATGTCATCAGTGATGTCATTTGAGATGTCATCAGTGATGTCATGAGTGATGTCACTGACCATGTCATGAGTGATGTAATATGTGACGTCATCAGCAGTGCATTGCGGGCGCGCGAGTTATAGTTAGCTGAACTAACTATAACGGGGGAATTTCAATGGTTTTGTACAAGTGAAAAGTCCAGCTAACTATAACACCCCTGAAACCTATGGTTTTTTCAGTGAATTTCTGAGGTTTTTTAAATGCTAATTCCTAACTATAACGTGCCTGAAACCTATGGTTTTTTCTGTGAATATATATATAAATACACATACACACACATATATATACACACACACACACACACATATATATATACATACATATTTATACACACACACACACACATACATATATATATTTTTTGCCACGTTGTTTGTCAATTCCCCGCTCTCAACACAGCGGGTGCAGCAGCCGCGAGGACGAACTTGCGTAATATGAAAGAAACACAGTTCAAGATTGCTGCACACTCAGGCCATGATTAAAGGTATTTAATTTGAAATTTTACACAAAGGGCAGGAGGAGGAAGGGGCAGGTTTCAGGGCAGGGGGCAGTTATTAGGGCTCAGGGAAAGTGGGGTCGGGATAGTTTATTCAGTTGGGGCAGTGTTTTAGGCCTTAGGGCAGTGGAAGGGGTAGTTTAAAGGACAGCGCAGTAGTAAGTTTTAGGGCTCAGGGTGGGGGACTGGGGTCGGGGCAGTTTTTGGTAGGGTTCTGGGTTTTAGGCATCAGGGTGGGGGAGAAGAAGGGGTAGTTTAAAGGACGGGGCAGGGTAGGTTTCAGGCCTCATTGCATATTGGGTGCATTAGAAGGATAGGAATACAAGGCTTAGGGTGGGGAGGGTGGATGGGGAAGTGGTAATCTTTACCATGCACATCCCTTTACCAATCATGCCTTTACCACAAAATTGTGTGGTAAAAGCATGCATGGTAAAGTAATGCGTGGTTTAGAATCACTCCTGGTTAGGATGCCACTGTAGAGACACGCGTGGTTCAGTCATGCATGCCTCTGTAATACAACTGTATTTGAGTGGCAAGGGAATTTTCAGAGCTTAGGGTGAGCAGGGCTATTTGGGTGGCAAAGGAATTTTTGTTTTGGGTTTAGGGTGTATAGGGTTTAGGGATAGAGGTAAAAAAAAAATTATATATATACACACATATATATATATGAATGCTCCCTTGCCTTGTCCCAAAGATTGAGCTGCACTCCAACACAAGATCAAAGGTGGCAAACCTTTATTTCAGTGTACAAGCGGCATGCTGAAAACGATTACAATGTAGCAGCCATAGACGCGACCAGCCTGACGCGTTTCGAGGGTGTGTGTCCCTCTTCCTCAGAGGCAATCGCGCTTAGGAAGTGCTCCGGTTCCAGTCCCAGAAGGCTGTTTTACGCCCCCAGATGGGCGGGTCAACTGTCCCAAGCATCCTGGGACTTGTAGTTCCGGTGAATAAAACCATGAATGGTACACAAATATTCTGCCCTTTTCAAGCCCACAGATGGGCCATCGCTTTTCAGGTCCGCTTTAATCCCTGGTCAGTGCTTCCACAAAGTCGGCTGGCATTATCCTGCCGAGTGGCCCCCTTTCATCCCAGGGTCGAAACGCGTCGGTACGACAGACTGTTTAAATAAATTTCGAAAACTACTGGTTCCAGAGTGCGGCGTCTTTTGTCAGAAAATTGAACTTGGAACTTGAATAAATATATATATATATATATATATTCACTGAAAAAATCATAGGTTTCAGGGGCGTTATAGTTAACTGGACTTTTCACTCGTACAAAACCATTTAAATTCCCCCGTTATAGTTAGTTCAGCTAACTATAACTTGAGCGCCCGCAATGCACTGCTGATGACGTCACATATTACATCACTCATGACATGGTCAGTGGCATCACTGATGACATCACTGATGACATCTCAAATGACATCACTGATGACATCACTGATGACATCATCCAGTGAATGTGTGCTTTTCTGAAAATTAAATATGTTTTATATATGTATATCTCAAGGTCGATGGAAGAATAAATGGGTGTATAAGTGTCTAAATGGATGATTTGTTTTTGAAAAATTGATTGTATAACTAACTGATTAAGTGTATATTAGTGAATACATGGCTTAGTGAGTAATGTTTAAATATCTGTATCAGTCTCTCACTTTGTGTATAAGTGGCTGCATGGGTTGGTGAGTAGCTACATGAGTGTCTATATAGGTTATTAGTTGTTTTTTTGAGTATCAATATGAGTGTCTGAGTGTCTGTATGGTTCGGTGGGGGGTATTACATAGTGCATAGGTGCATGAATGAGTGACTCACTGTTTGTATGTGTGGAAGACAGCATGTGTGCAGGACTGTATGGGTGGATGAGTATGTGCATGGGTGTGTTAGTGAGTGAATGACTGTCTCAATAGTGTCTTTATGAGTAAGTACATATGTTTTAAACTAGTATATGTGACTATTGCTGTATATAAGTGAGTATATGTGAGAGTGAGAGATTGGAAGAGTTCCTTTATGAATAAGTATGTGTTTCTATAAGTGATTGTTTAAAAGACTAAGTATGTGTAAGTTTCTGTAGAAGTAAGTGTGGTGGTGTGTGTATAACTGTATATGCAAGTAAATGGATGTTTGATTCTTTATTAGCATGAGTGACTGTATGTGAGCAACTCTATGGATGAGTGGCATTGTGTAACAGGATGTATAGGTGTATGAGTACATATGATGAGTGAGTACATGTATGAGTGACTGTATAGGACTGTTGGTGAATGAGTGGATATGTATGTGGATCTTAGAATTACTGAATAGGTTGTGGAAACTGGTATTGGTATGTCCATTGTTTTGAAAATTTTAGTTTCTTGTTTTGAATGTGTGTATCAAAGGTTATATTAGGGGGAGAGGAGGTCTGCCACTCTATCACAAGGATGATGTCATCAGTGATGTCATTTGAGATGTCATCAGTGATGTCATGAGTGATGTCACTGACCATGTCATGAGTGATGTAATATGTGACGTCATCAGCAGTGCATTGCGGGCGCGCGAGTTATAGTTAGCTGAACTAACTATAACTGGAAATTTCAATGGTTTTGTACGAGTGAAAAGTCCAGCTAACTATAACACCCCTGAAACCTATGGTTTTTTCAGTGAATTTCTAAGGTTTTTTAAATGCTAATTCCGAACTATAACGTGCCTGAAACCTATGGTTTTTTTCAGGGAATTTCAAAGGTTTTTTAAATGCTAATTTCTAACTATGCCCACAGAGATAGGACATGTGAAGAAAGAAGAAAAAACGCACAGAAAGAAAAAAAAGAAATGCAGAAAGAAGCAAAAGAAGTCCGCAAAGACGAAGAAAAGTGCAGGAAGAAGGATAACGTGCAGAAAGAACAAACAGAAGAGCAGAAAGAAGCCTTGTTGCAAAATCATCCTGTACCCTCAACTTTTTCAGACGGATACTGGTGGTAACTGAGTCTGACTAACCAGCCGTAAAGCCAGTGCTATGTTAAAAGACACTCAGAATACAGTGAAAACACCTACATACACTAGGGAACACTATGTGTGGGGGTCCCCCTGTGATAAGCATGACCTCCTCTGTTAGCCCCTAGTATATAATAGGGCAGGGGGATTAAAACTACCTCTTAAAACGCGCCACAGGGCGTGTTTGCACACATCACCTCAGGCCCTGTCCCCTCCCTTCCCCACTGTGTAAACACGCCCTGTGGCCGTTTTAAGTTGGAAGATTAAGTCCCCTTGATTCCTGAGGGTCCCTAGGGTCCAACTAGACCACTAGGTACCTCCAGTAAGCTCCACAGAGCTGCGTTGCAGAGAGATGTAAAAAGGGGCACGGCCTAGACCACCTCTCTGCAACGCAGCTCAGTGGCAATTACTGGAAGCACCTGGTGGACTAGTTAGCCCCCAGGGGGCCTCAGGTTTGAAGGGGAATTATTTCCCCAACTTAAAACGCGCCATAGTGCGTGTTTGCACACGTCACCTCAGGCCCCGTCCCCTCAATTCCCCACTGTGTAAACACGCCCTGTGGCCATTTTCAGTTGGGAGATTAAGTCCCCTTGAATCCTGAGGGTCCCTAGGGGCAAAATCACCCACTGGGTACGTCCAGTAAGCGCCATTGCAGAGAGGTGTGAAATGGAGCATGGCCTGCACCACCTCTCTGCAACGCAGAGCAGTGGCGCTTACTGGAAGCACCTGGTGGGCTAGTTGGCCCCCAAGGTCCCTCAGGATTGAAAGGGAATTATTTCCCCAACTTAAAATGCGCCACAGGGCGTGTTTGCACACGTCACCTCAGGCCCCGTCCCCTCCCTTCACCACTGTGTAAATGCGCCCTGTGGCCGTTCTAAGTTGAGAGATTAAGTTCCCTTAAATCCTAAGGGTCCCTAGGGTCAAACTAGCCCACTAGGTACCTTCAGTAAGCGCCACAGAGCTGCATTGCAGGGAGGTGTAAAAAGGAGCGTGGCCTCAGAACACCTGTCTGCAACGCAGCTCCCTGGCGCATACTGGAGATACCTGTTGGGCTAGTTGGCCCTCAGGGACCCTTAGTATTGAAGGGGAATTAATTCCCCAACTTACAACTGGCCAGGTGGTGCGTTTACAGAGTGCTGCAAGGAGGGGGCATGGCCTCCAGCGCGAAGCTGGTCTTTTATTTATTTTATTTTTTTAAGAAGGAGGCCTGTGTGGCCCACCTTCTTTTTCTAATTCATTGGCCCTGGGGACCCCATCCCCCAGGGCCTGCCCCCTAATTTTTTGTATTTTTTTTTAAAGAATTTGGAAGGGGGCCGCGTGGCCCCCCTCCCAAGGCCTTAATCGGCCCCGGGGACCCCAACCCCCGGGGCATGGCCTTTTTTTTTTATTATTCTTTAGGAGGGGGGCTGCGTTGCCCCCCTCCTCAGGACACTTATGGCCCCGGGGACCCCATCCCCCAGGGCCAGCCTTTGTTTTTTATTATTTTAAAAATATATATATTTATAGAAACACCTAGGACATGCTGGACAATTCGTATGTACCTATCACCATGACGATTTGCGTGATATTCATTAAAAGGCGACTATGCATACAATGAATCCACGTGGAATGTATTTACACCGCCAGTGAAGCTCTGACGTGTCTGATGCCCTACCGTGCCTAATCCCGACGCCCCCGTCGGTGGGTACTCTCCAAGTAGACACCCTTGTCGTTTATTTATACAAACATGGGTAGCTATTGACGGGCACATTTAATACACATGCACACCAAGCCATACAAAGGGGATTCGACAAAAATTCGACCAAAACTATGCAAGAAACCCCCCTCACGGCTAATAAAACACACATCCACCACCGGATGTGTAATACTTTTTATTTTACTCTATGGAAAAGAGACAAACCTAACTTGAGAGTCACAGCACGCTTCTGGCTGAACCCAATGCTGTGTTACACCCACCAGTGCCCGCCGAGTGCCACACTCCTCTGTGTTGTATTCCACCAGCTAGTGCGTATGCTATGACAATCTCTAGCCCATGTGCACTGTAACACCACCCCGTGAATATGTCATGCCACACTTGCCTTTGCACGGGTTATATTGCCCCATCTAACGTGCCTTCCTCGATGCCTGTGTTATAACGCATGGCGCTATGCCATACATATTACAATCTGGGATCCATATCTTTGTCACAGTGCATATGCAACGTTACACTCCCCGGCACATATTTTATAATACAACTTTAGATACTAGTTAGGTTACGCAACAATGCTCTGTGCATATTACACTCCAAGGCGCATATCGCATAGCATGCGCTATTGCCTGTGCTATCTTGCGCTCTCCAATGAATCTATCATTGCGCACAATGTATTGCATATTATATTTCACGCCCCGGTCATCTTGTATCAAACTTTTTGGTGCATAGTTTATACCATACACTATATCTAGTTTTAATTTTCAATAGTGCTCTCTGGACTATGTTCTATATACCACTGTGTTCACCTACCCTTTTCAGGGGTATTACATTTTGCGATGGGGGGTGGAGGGTCAGGGGGTGTTTCTGCCATGTGAGCCCGAAGTCACAGTCACAAACGTCCTCTTCTTCCTGAATAAAAGTGAGATTATGCTGCATACTTGTTCATATTTTAAGTAGTTCGCACAGATACACATTTGAAAAACAATAAAGTTCCTAATACCCACCTTCTCTGAACAGTTAGCTTGCTGCCCCATCCACCTCCTCCATATCCTCTGTTGTATGAATCCATGGACTAGCCTCCTCCCTCCCGCATGGTCTGATGTGCTGCCACTGCCCTCCATTTAGCATGATGTACCAGTCCACTCCTCCTGCCCTCCATTGTCCAATTCTATGCCCCATCATTGACCTCCTGCTTAGCCTCTGTGCTTAGCTTGCTGCCCCTATTCTCCTTCCCCCTGCCCTCCGATGCCTTTGTGCATGCCTCTGCTCCATCCTTTTTACCCACCATGTTCCATGGACGTGCCACTCCTATCTACGCTGCGTGTTCTGTTGAGCTGCCACTCCCCTCCCACCTGCCTGGCATTGTCAGATGACTGTAACCTGTCCCTGCCACCTCCACCCTGCCTGTCCACATGCCATGCCCCTATCCCCTTCCTCCTGTCCTCCATGGTCCATTTTACTGCCACACTCTTCTGCCCTCCCTGGCATGTTGTGCTGCAACTGCTCCTCCTGCCTGCCCCGCGCGGTCTGTTATAAGGCCCCTTCCCCTGAACTCTCCTGTCTGTGCCCAGGTCCTCGCCCTCCCTTCTATCCTCCATGGTCCTTTGTGCATGCCCCTGCACCCTCCTTCTTGCCCATCATAGCCATTGTGCTGCCACTAACCCTCCCGCTTGCCATGCATGGTCTTCTGTGCTGCCACGGCCCCTCCCACCTTCCCTGTGTTGTCAGCTAGTTGCCCCTGACCCCCTCCCACTTTCCCTCCATGGTCTGTGTGTGTGCCATCATAGTTTCACTGTTGCTCTCCATGGTGTGTCTTGTTTCTAGTGCCCATCCTGCCTGACCTCCATGGTCATCTTGCTGCTCCTGCCCTGCCCCCTTGCCCCCAGCCCTCTGTTTCCATGTGCAGACCCCTATTCCCTCCCTCCTGGCTTGTCTGTTCCATTGTAATGCCCCTGATCCGTACCTCCTGCCCTTTATGGTCTATAATGCTGCAGCTTTCTCTCCTGTCTGTCCATTATGGTCAGCTAGCTACCATTGCCCCTTTCCCCTCTGTTCTCTGTTGTCCATGTGCATGGTCCTGTCCCCTCCCTATTGCTTTCTATGGATTGTTATGCTGCACTCCTGTCCTGCAAGCCCTGTGTAGTGTATTGTGCTGCTGCAAACCCTGATGCCTGCCCTGTAGGGTCAGTTTGGTGCACCTCTCCATGTCCCTCCTGTCCTCTGTTATCCAAGTCCATGTCCCTTCCCCAATTCCTCCTGCCTACCATGATTCAATGTACCATACTTGCGAACATGTTGAACTTGGTAAGAGGGAGATTTTGAAAAAAAACTGGGGTATTGATTTTTCCCTTTGAGTTACATTGAAAAAGATGAGATTGTAGACAGGAGACAGACCAAATAAAGCCCATTTGAGCTTAAAAACATTGGACGTTTCCTGGCTAAATCAGGTCTGTTGGCATGTATGGTTGTACTACCACTGCCTCTTGCTTCTGCCCACAATGGTCTATTATATTGCCACAGCCCATCTTGCCAGTCCTGTATTGTTGGTTTGTTGCCCCTGCCCCCCTTTCCACTGCCCTCCATAGTCTGTTGTGCTGACACTGCCCTTCCTGCCTGCCCAGTGTGGTCAAATTGTTGCCTCTGCACCCTCCTACCTGCCATCAATTTTCAGAGTCCTTGCCCCTGGCCTCTGCCTCTCAACTGTATCCTAATGAACAACTAGATTGCTAACATTCTATATTTATTACAAAAGTGTGGAACGCCTGACGTCATCATGATGTAATCAAAACTGTAATACCTTAGAGCATTTCCTTTAGAAATTAAATATATATGAGAGAGTCTTATTTGCATCAAAATTATGGTTAGTGCTCTAAAAAACCTCAAATGAGGACATATTTTGTGAGTTTTCAAATAGCAACAAAGCACTTTTAAATTATTTATTATATTTATGTTTTTTTATCCAGTTGACCACTTGATTAAATGTTGCACTTAAGGGAGAGGATGTGGTGTTACTTCCAGAGCTGCAGCCTTTGCAACTGGGGAACCAGGTTGGAGTTTCTGCTTCAGCTCAACATTCTGTGATTCTGGTCAAATCACTTAATCTCCCCATGTCTACAACCAAAATGAATTTGATCTTGTGTGATGTAACCAATGCTCATGTAAAGCACTCCAATACCTGATAAGTCTGCACTATATAAAACTGCAAAAACACACAAAATAAGTGTTTTACACACTTCTGTCATTGGGCTACATGTGGGCTACATTTAGGTGATATTGCTCATTAGATCACTGTAGTAAAGCTACTGCTCACCAGGGAAGTCTGCTGCTGGTATTCAAAGTGCATGTTTCACTCTGCATGTCAGAATTGTTTTATGAAATGGAAGAGGATTTGAGAAGTCAAAATGTGTCCTAATTTTTCTTTCTGCAGCACTAATCATAATTTCTATGGCAAAATGAACCCCCTCATTTTGTTCCTTTGCAAATTAAATGTTTTAAGTGTTACCACTTTATTCCAATCAAGATGGCTTCAGGTGTGCCATACTTTTGTCATAAGTAAGACTGCTAGCGCTCTAGTTGTTCGTTAGAACACTCTGGGACATAATGTCATTGGGCTATACTTGGACTACATCTGGGTGATATTTGGGCTACATTTGGGTTCTTTTGTCTCTGGTGGCCATTTTGGGAGACTTATTTGTCAAGAAGTTTCCTAATTTCCTCATTTACTACAGTCTCCTTAGTAGGAAATACTTTCAGTTTTTTACTTTGATTCCATCAAGAAGGCATTCAGATGTGTCACACATTCACCAGAAATTCAGAATGTTAGCACTCTAGTTGCTCATTAGATCACTGTAGTAAAGCTACTGCTCACCAGGGAAGTCTGCTGCTGGTATTCAAAGTGCATGTTTCACTCTGCCGGTCAGAATTGTTTTATGAAATAGAAGAGGATTTGAGAAGTCAAAATGTGTCCTAATTTTTCTTTCTGCAGCACTAATCATACTTTTTATGGCAAAATGAACCCCTCATTTTGTTTCTTTTTAAATTAAATGTTTTAAGAGTTACCACTTTATTCCAATCAAGATGGCTTCAGGTGTGCACTACGTTTGTCATAAGTAGGACTGTTAGCGCTCTAGTTGTTCTTTAGAACATTCTGGGAAGCTGCAGTAGAACACAAAGGAATCAACGGACAGTCTCTGCCCTTGTGGGATGTACATGTTTTACTGAGAATGTCAGTCTTCATTGTCACATGACTGAGAAAGATAATGTGCATTTACAGAAAATATGCTCTCAGTTTAGCTTATAGATCACCTTCCAAACCTCTGTGGGAAAAGCATGAGAAAATAGTTTTCTCTCAAACATGATTCAAGATGTCACAGCAGAAGGCTTTTTCACATGGTAAAATCACCTTAGAACACACCACAATTCCTAAAATGAGTATGTTACCATCAACAAATGATTTATAATGTAACTAAAGTCTTAAAACCTTCTATTAACTGCAATGCTTTCTAATGAGGTGCTATCATGTATATTCGTCCCAAGATGGCTGCCAACACTTCTTGGATGAAGTACTGACAGCCAATCAGATCTCACGATGAGATGTGTGGTTAGGCTCCGCCAGGATATATATATGATTTTGATTTTCTCAGGAACTACTGAACAGATTTACACCATTTAAGCAAAAGGCATGACTCTAAACCAAGGTCTACCTTTCTGCCAAATTTGGTGTAATTCCGTTCAGCAGTTCGGGCTGTAGCTGCGGCTAAAGGTCCTATGGGAAATTGCATGGGGAAAACATGTTTTGGGACCCCCCTTTTTTCTCAGCCCCCGCAACACAAATCATCCCGAGACTTTCAGGATAGGAGCGGACTGGAGCTGGCCAAAAGTTTTGAAAATTTCGTGAAGATTCGCCAACGGACGCCAAAGTTATTCCAAATAGAATGTCGCGCATTTCCTATGGAAAATAGGTCCTAACTATAACTACCTACTGGCAACCGCCAGTAGGTAATATATATATTATCTACTGGCGGTCGCCAGTAGATAGTTATAGTTAGGACCGTGTTTCCATAGGAAATCTGAAAATTCTATTTTGAATAACTTTGGCGCCGGTTGACGAATCCTCACGAAATTTTCAAAACTAATGGGGCGCTCCGCTCAGCTCCTACCCTGAAAGTCTCGGGGTGATTCGTCAAGCGGCGGCTGAGAAAAAAGGGGGGTCCCAAAACGCGTTTTCCCCATGCATTTTCCCATAGGACCTTTAGTCGAAGGTACAGCCCGAACGGCTGAACAGAATTACTTGAAATTTGGCAGAGGTAGTCCTCAGGTCAGGCATGTGCCTTTTGCATATATGGTGTCAATCTGTTCAGTAGTTCTTGATAAAATTGCATTTAAAAGTACATAAATATCTATAAGCGCGCACCGTGCGCGCACCGTGCGCGCACCCTAACGTGCGCGGGCGCAATTCTGATTGGTGGTTACATGTCAGTCAACATTCGAATCGGTCGAAATCAGGCAGTGTCAGCCGCCATTTGGTGTGGTTGGTGTGTGACAGTGAAAAAGAAAGGTGGAGAACGTGAAAAGGGGGCAGGGTAGAGAGTTCCTGACCCCCTAGCCTTTGTCAGAGGGTCCCTGAAGGACCCCGAAGGGTGAAAAAAACATTTTATTTTTTTTTCAAAAATTCGCGGGATGCGCGCACTGTGCGCGCACAGTGAAAAACCTTAAAAAAAACATATTTTAAACAAGCCATTCCATATTACAGGATACAGTCAATCTATAACTATATACATAGGTAGTTTATTGTAAAATAAATATATAAAAAATATAATAATACATACATAACTTAGCATTTAAAAAACCTTACAAATTCACTTAAAAAACCATAGGTTTCACACACGTTATAGTTAGGAATTAGCATTTAAAATCCTTCCAAATTCACTTAAAAAACCATAGGTTTCACACATGTTATAGTTAGCTGGACATTTCACTCGTAAAAAAACAATGAAATTCCCCCGTTATAGTTAGTTCAGATAACTATAACTCACGCGACCGCCACTCTATCACAAGGATGATGTCATCAGTGATGTCATGAGTGATGCCACTGACCATGTCATGAGTGATGTAATATGTGACGTCATGAGCAGTGGATTGCGGGCGCGCGAGTTATAGTTATCTGAACTACCTATAACGGGGGAATTTCATTGGTTTTTTACGAGTGAAATGCCCAGCTAACTATAACATGTGTGAAACCTATGGTTTTTTAAGTGAATTTGCAAGGTTTTTTAAATGCTAATTCCTAACTATAACGTGTGTGAAACCTATGGTTTTTTAAGTGAATATATATATATATATATTCAGCTCCACACGGCCGATCGGTAATCGTACCGGAACACAGACGACAGCACTCACGGGGGAGAGTTCCAAGAGATAATTTATTTGGGAACTCTGGGCGCTCAAAACAGACGCGTTTCGGCAACTCGCCTTTCTCGATGTTAAGCTCGGAACGCCAACATCGCCATTGTTTAAATTCATGGTTCGCGCTTGCATTGACAATCAACATAGTAGAAAGACTAACAGGACCCTGAGATCAGGGTGTTAACGTTCTGCCATCTTAGGACGTTCCAAATGGTAACATGAAGCATCAACATTAATGCAATTCAAAAATGGCGTAAACAATAATAATAATTGCATTAATGTTTATTGAGCATTATTTTGAACGAGGACTACACTGAATAAACCACTAGCACTTTATAATAATTATTGTAAAGAAGACAGTTTAATACAAAGGGTGTATACCATAAAAAAGTAATCTCATATTTATATTTTCCTTTTCTCTTTCCGGCTTTGTTCATAATAAGGTCTGAACAGTGGATTGACAGGAAATAGCCACTACGTTGTACCTGATTGAAAAAATGACTGATGAGTATCTGATGATAATGATGGGGCACTTGCCCGGGAATTTCTTATCAATTTTTGAAAAAAAACACTTCTCTTTTGGAAAATATGAGCATGAATCATATTACATTGTATTGCTTTATAAACATTTTTAAGCACTTATGTTTGAGATAAACTCGCTCCCGGCCTCTGAGAATAACTGTTTTTTGATATGATTGTAATATTTAATGAATTATGGGTTTTAAAATCCTTGAATGAAAAAGAAGTTTAGGATTTTAATGTATCAAGAGAGGAGGGAGCTTGGCACTATGCTATAAACAAAAATACTATGTTAAATGTATCAGCATTACAGAAAACAAACAATAGTCTGTTTTCAGTGGTTACTAATGAAGTGGTCGTGTGACTCTGGGACTTGTATTTAAATGAAACTGATTTGTGATGTTAAATTGTGTGAGCAAGGCAGTTGTGCCGAAACACGTAGCAAGAAGACGAATAAAACCCTAGCCGGATGGCTAAAAGCATCTCCTGTGTCGCTGTCCGATTTTATGGAAGTCGGGTTTGGTTGTGATATATATATATAGATATATATATATATATATATATATATTACCTACTGGCGGTCGCCAGTAGGTAGTTATAGTTAGGACCTAGTTACTATAGGAAAATGGCAGCATTCTATTCGCAATAACTTTGGCTCCGATTGATGAATCTTTGTGAAATGTTCAAAACAAATTCTTTTTTGAGATCAGCTCCTATGTTGAAAGTTTGGGAGTCATTCGTCAAGGGGGGGGCCGAGAAAAAAGGGGGTCCCAAAACATGTTTTCTTAATGTTAATTTCCATAGGAAACTTTAGACAAGGCTACAGGTCGAACGGGTGAACGGAATTTCCCCAAATTTGGCTTGGAGAAGGATCCTGGTCTAGAAAGCACGCTTTTGTGTATTTAGTGTAAATTCCTTCAGTAGTTTTGGAAAAATATCTAAATTTACAGATATCGATATTTAGGAATTCTGCCATTTGATTGGCTAAGGCGTTACGAGCACGAGCTTGTTGCTGATTGGCTGCGAGCGGTTGCAACTAGGAAGTATTGACCGCCAATTTGTGATTCCGTTGAAGCGAGTAAGGTGAAAAAAGGGGGGAAAAAGTGGGAAATAGAAGGGTAGGAGTACTGGAACCTCTGTGGGGTGTTTAGGGTGTGCTATAGAGGGGGTGCAAAGCGAAGTATTTCCCCCTACCGGTGTGTAAGTGGTGGGCTATGGAAATTAAGTGAGGTATTGGGTAGAGTCTGATGCAGGTAAGGGGAGCTGGTGTGGGACTCGGGGATTAAAGCGTGAGCCCAAATTGTGTGTCTTATGCTGTGAAGTCATGTGCCGTGGCCACTGCACTACAGTTGTAGAAGTAGTGTCCGATGTGTTTATAACTACTAGGATGAACTACTGACCCGTACTGGTATGAAAGTCCTGAGGTACGGAATATATGTGAGGTTTTGTCTAGAGTCTCATGTTGCTAAGCTGAGCTGCTGCCGGAGTCGGGGATTAAAGCGTGAGCCCAAACTGTGTGTCGTATGCTGTGAAGTCATGTGCTCTGGCCGCTGTGCCACATCTGTGCAAGTAGTGTCAGCATGTAGTTATAGGTACTTGGATGAACTTTTGTTTAGATCATTGTAGCTTTTGTATGGTGCTTAGCTTGTGTTGTATAGGGAGTGTGAAGGTAAATCAATATGATTTTTGTAGAGCGCAAACTACTCACCCCCATGCGTGAGTAGAGCTGGGGATCAAAGCGAGAGTTCTGTGCTGCAAAGTGAGATGGTCTGGCCGCTGCGCCACAGCTGTGTGGAGAATACATTTTGGCGAGGGTGCAGGAGTTGGCGTTATATGGCCCTAAAATAGGGGGCCTAAGTTGTAAGTTATAGGTTGGCTCTAAAAAGAGCCCTTGTGTTCATTAGTTGGAGCTACATATAAGTGCGGATGCACAGCTTCAAGTTATTCAGGAAAAATCGAATTCCCTGATCTGTGAAGTGTACTCCATCACTTCTGTATATATCCAGCATATCAAAACGTATGTTGTTGTTGTATATGAACCCCCTTTTGTGGTCTCTGAGGTATGCAGAGACAGCTTTGTTGACTTTTTTCCGAGATTTTTCAATCTGAGGGCAAAATTGTTTGGACCATTTCCACTTCTGTCTTTGGCATATATTGGAATATACAAAGACAGTTTGAGGCAAAAGTAACATCAATTGTCCAAAGGTGTCCTTCATAAGCATTTCCAAATCTACCCCAGTCAATGTGCCTAGGTCGTTTCCACCACAGTGTACAATCATGGGGTCAGGGTGTTTGAGATGCAAACAGGTTTTAACCAAAGGCAATTGGTGCCACTTCAATCCTCTCTGTCCAAACCATTTAATGTCCACATTTTGTAAACCTAGGTCTAAGTCAATACGCCTCTGTTCTGCATTCCTCTTGCACCAGAAAACATAGCTATGTCCTACGATCCACACTAGCATTTTGAAGGTATGGCTGGAAGGTATGGAAAGATGTCTGTAGCTCATGCAGTTCCTTCGTAGAATAAGAGATATGTTTAAAGATGGGGAACTAGTTTCTTTTCGCATACAAAACTGTACCTGATTGGGAGATGAAAAGCATTGTTTTTTAAAAGTAGGGTGCACATTCGTTTTGTGGAAAAGTATGTTTGTGATTGGTTAAGAAAAAGCAGTTTGCGCGTACATATTATAGTACATATTATAGGATAAAATTTACTCAACTACATTTGCTACTTGCATTTGGAAGGCACTGTTCGAACTTAAAACAATCATGAACTTTTAACCTGCACGTGCCGTTAAATGTTAGAGAAAATGTTGCAAAAAAAATCGTTAGGTTTAAAAAAATTGATGAACTTTTAACATCCACGTGTTGTAGAATGTTCTAGAAAGTGTGTCGATAGAATACGTTACATTTCTGCCTTTGATGTGTACTTGAATATTAAAAAAACTATTTATATGGAAAAGTAGAAAGACAGTAATAGAGAGAATTTTTGAAAGCTAAAAGAATCAAGGAACTATTTGTAATTTGTTCTTGATTACCTACTGGCGGTCGCCAGTAGGTAGTTATCACTGTTAACGGTCTGAAAATGCGGTGTTGCTCAGAGTGGCATGGTGGTGATATGATATGGTGTTACACTCGGGTATGAAACCGAGAGTCTAAACCGTGAGGTCATTGCTGTAAAGTGATGTGGTCTGCTGTTTGCTGCATACGTGTGCAAGTAGTGTTAGTAGGCATTTATACCATACAGGGAGTGGGATGCAAACTACTGACCGCTACTGTGTGTTGATAGTATACCGGAAGCAGGAAGGGAAGTTGTTACGCCTACCGGTTTGAAGACTTGGGGATGAAACCGATCTGATTGCTGTAAAGTGATGGGCTCTGGGCAGTGTAGGATACTAGCCGCTGTAGTATAAGTGTGAAGTAGTGTTAGTATGCGTTTATAGTATATAGGGAGTGGGAAGCGAACTACTCATCCCTACTGGTGTGAAGACTCAGGAATTAAACCGTGAGCCTAAATTGTGAGCTCATTGCTGTAAAGTGATGTGCTCTGGGCGCTGTAGCATACTTGTGGAAGAAGTGTTAGTTTACGATTATACAATATAGGGAGTGGGAAGCAAAAGTCTTACCCCTACCGGTGTCAAGACTCGTGGATGAAACTATGAGCTCATTGCTGTAAAGTCATGTGCTCTGTGTAGTATTCCATTGTAAATCATAGTAGAATGTTAGTATGTAATTCTACTAGAATCTAAGGGGCATATCATCAAGGAACGGCGTTAAAATTATCACCGCTTTAGCGGCAGGAAACTGCCGCTAAAACGGCTATTATGGGCGTAGAGTATTCCAATAGAAGCCTGTGTTAACACGAGAACATGGGCTTCTATTGGAAATCTCTACGGCATATTATCAAGCCCATTTTCGCCATTTTAGCGGCAGTTTCCTGCACAGTGTACACGGTGCTGGATTAGACGGTTGCTTTGCTGTCTGCTCCTGTTGGTGGTTGTTTCAGGTGTCTTGTTTTCTGTAATAAATCTACTTATTGGATTCACTGCTGCCTGCCTCTTCTCTACATAAATTTGGCGACGAGTGGGAGAAGGCAAAAAGAGGGCACCACTCAGCAATATTTCAAAATTGCTTGCGTTGTGCTGAAGACCCGTTTTGTTTGTATAGCTGTTTCTACTCATGCCAGGGTCGTCGGCTCATTGAACTATCTCATCCGACTTCTAGTAGGATTTATATTTTTAGATTCTTCACTACATTCTGGTCGCTGTTCTACACGTGTGTAAGTAGTGTTAGTATGCGTTTATACCAACAAATGCATCATGGCAGTAGGGAGGGCGACCTCTCAGGCACAGCTCATACAATGTCCCAGGGTGTACATTCGCTGGACATTTGTGTTTGCTATTAGAGGGTGGTGCATGGCTTCCACCCTGTGAAAGCAAATACTTGTTTGACTACTTGAAGCGAGAGGAGGAAAATCTTGTATCGCTGTAATAGAGGGGATGCGAATGGTAAAAATGGAGAGAAAAGAACAACAAGGTGGGCCCTGGTGGGTGGGTAATGTTCCGTGGCCAATCCAATTATTATATTGCGGGGTCTCTGTAGGACTGGGGATCTTAATGTCACATGTAAATTCGGCACGGAAGGGCACAGAGACGTTTTGCAGCCTAGGGGAGCGCCACCTTCCCGGGTATTGTTTGCTAATTGTTTGGGCGGTTCGAGGCCAACTGAAGTTCGGGGATCGCCACACTCCGGGTCTTTATTTAAATATGCAGGGTGGGCCTCTGCAGTTAGTTTGTACAGTTCTCATGCGAAAAGTTCCGAAGTAACAACATGTAGACCTCTTGATACAGATCGCCATTGTATTTTCAGTCATTCACACTAGCTGAGTCCTGGCAATCCTCCACATACCTATCCTTGACAAGGAACACGTAGTCTTGTTTAGAGGTCACCTGGAGATCTTCAGAGCCATCCGAGTCTGTGCAGTAGACATCGCGCTCACACGACGGTGGCCACTTCCGAACTCCATTTTGAATATCACGGCCTAGTAGGCCTGAATGCCAACTTAAGCAAAACAAACATAAAATAATTAATATACGGAAATGAAGATTCTAATTTTTAAACCCCCACTAATCCCAATATATATTAAGTATTTTCCTAGCTTATAGTAACATTTAAAGCAATAATACTCACCATTCCACAATACCAGGAGCACAATCCATTACAAAAGCAACATAAATCATGCAATTTCTATTACAACACATCCTACGGTTAATATACGTACCACAGTTAATCATTATCTGATGATAATGATGGGGCACTTGCCCGGGAATTTCTTATCAATTTTTGAAAAAAAACACTTCTCTTTTGGAAAATATGAGCATGAATCATATTACATTGTATTGCTTTATAAACATTTTTAAGCACTTATGTTTGAGATAAACTCGCTCCCGGCCTCTGAGAATAACTGTTTTTTGATATGATTGTAATATTTAATGAATTATGGGTTTTAAAATCCTTGAATGAAAAAGAAGTTTAGGATTTTAATGTATCAAGAGAGGAGGGAGCTTGGCACTATGCTATAAACAAAAATACTATGTTAAATGTATCAGCATTACAGAAAACAAACAATAGTCTGTTTTCAGTGGTTACTAATGAAGTGGTCGTGTGACTCTGGGACTTGTATTTAAATGAAACTGATTTGTGATGTTAAATTGTGTGAGCAAGGCAGTTGTGCCGAAACACGTAGCAAGAAGACGAATAAAACCCTAGCCGGATGGCTAAAAGCATCTCCTGTGTCGCTGTCCGATTTTATGGAAGTCGGGTTTGGTTGTGATATATATATATAGATATATATATATATATATATATATATTACCTACTGGCGGTCGCCAGTAGGTAGTTATAGTTAGGACCTAGTTACTATAGGAAAATGGCAGCATTCTATTCGCAATAACTTTGGCTCCGATTGATGAATCTTTGTGAAATGTTCAAAACAAATTCTTTTTTGAGATCAGCTCCTATGTTGAAAGTTTGGGAGTCATTCGTCAAGGGGGGGGCCGAGAAAAAAGGGGGTCCCAAAACATGTTTTCTTAATGTTAATTTCCATAGGAAACTTTAGACAAGGCTACAGGTCGAACGGGTGAACGGAATTTCCCCAAATTTGGCTTGGAGAAGGATCCTGGTCTAGAAAGCACGCTTTTGTGTATTTAGTGTAAATTCCTTCAGTAGTTTTGGAAAAATATCTAAATTTACAGATATCGATATTTAGGAATTCTGCCATTTGATTGGCTAAGGCGTTACGAGCACGAGCTTGTTGCTGATTGGCTGCGAGCGGTTGCAACTAGGAAGTATTGACCGCCAATTTGTGATTCCGTTGAAGCGAGTAAGGTGAAAAAAGGGGGGAAAAAGTGGGAAATAGAAGGGTAGGAGTACTGGAACCTCTGTGGGGTGTTTAGGGTGTGCTATAGAGGGGGTGCAAAGCGAAGTATTTCCCCCTACCGGTGTGTAAGTGGTGGGCTATGGAAATTAAGTGAGGTATTGGGTAGAGTCTGATGCAGGTAAGGGGAGCTGGTGTGGGACTCGGGGATTAAAGCGTGAGCCCAAATTGTGTGTCTTATGCTGTGAAGTCATGTGCCGTGGCCACTGCACTACAGTTGTAGAAGTAGTGTCCGATGTGTTTATAACTACTAGGATGAACTACTGACCCGTACTGGTATGAAAGTCCTGAGGTACGGAATATATGTGAGGTTTTGTCTAGAGTCTCATGTTGCTAAGCTGAGCTGCTGCCGGAGTCGGGGATTAAAGCGTGAGCCCAAACTGTGTGTCGTATGCTGTGAAGTCATGTGCTCTGGCCGCTGTGCCACATCTGTGCAAGTAGTGTCAGCATGTAGTTATAGGTACTTGGATGAACTTTTGTTTAGATCATTGTAGCTTTTGTATGGTGCTTAGCTTGTGTTGTATAGGGAGTGTGAAGGTAAATCAATATGATTTTTGTAGAGCGCAAACTACTCACCCCCATGCGTGAGTAGAGCTGGGGATCAAAGCGAGAGTTCTGTGCTGCAAAGTGAGATGGTCTGGCCGCTGCGCCACAGCTGTGTGGAGAATACATTTTGGCGAGGGTGCAGGAGTTGGCGTTATATGGCCCTAAAATAGGGGGCCTAAGTTGTAAGTTATAGGTTGGCTCTAAAAAGAGCCCTTGTGTTCATTAGTTGGAGCTACATATAAGTGCGGATGCACAGCTTCAAGTTATTCAGGAAAAATCGAATTCCCTGATCTGTGAAGTGTACTCCATCACTTCTGTATATATCCAGCATATCAAAACGTATGTTGTTGTTGTATATGAACCCCCTTTTGTGGTCTCTGAGGTATGCAGAGACAGCTTTGTTGACTTTTTTCCGAGATTTTTCAATCTGAGGGCAAAATTGTTTGGACCATTTCCACTTCTGTCTTTGGCATATATTGGAATATACAAAGACAGTTTGAGGCAAAAGTAACATCAATTGTCCAAAGGTGTCCTTCATAAGCATTTCCAAATCTACCCCAGTCAATGTGCCTAGGTCGTTTCCACCACAGTGTACAATCATGGGGTCAGGGTGTTTGAGATGCAAACAGGTTTTAACCAAAGGCAATTGGTGCCACTTCAATCCTCTCTGTCCAAACCATTTAATGTCCACATTTTGTAAACCTAGGTCTAAGTCAATACGCCTCTGTTCTGCATTCCTCTTGCACCAGAAAACATAGCTATGTCCTACGATCCACACTAGCATTTTGAAGGTATGGCTGGAAGGTATGGAAAGATGTCTGTAGCTCATGCAGTTCCTTCGTAGAATAAGAGATATGTTTAAAGATGGGGAACTAGTTTCTTTTCGCATACAAAACTGTACCTGATTGGGAGATGAAAAGCATTGTTTTTTAAAAGTAGGGTGCACATTCGTTTTGTGGAAAAGTATGTTTGTGATTGGTTAAGAAAAAGCAGTTTGCGCGTACATATTATAGTACATATTATAGGATAAAATTTACTCAACTACATTTGCTACTTGCATTTGGAAGGCACTGTTCGAACTTAAAACAATCATGAACTTTTAACCTGCACGTGCCGTTAAATGTTAGAGAAAATGTTGCAAAAAAAATCGTTAGGTTTAAAAAAATTGATGAACTTTTAACATCCACGTGTTGTAGAATGTTCTAGAAAGTGTGTCGATAGAATACGTTACATTTCTGCCTTTGATGTGTACTTGAATATTAAAAAAACTATTTATATGGAAAAGTAGAAAGACAGTAATAGAGAGAATTTTTGAAAGCTAAAAGAATCAAGGAACTATTTGTAATTTGTTCTTGATTACCTACTGGCGGTCGCCAGTAGGTAGTTATCACTGTTAACGGTCTGAAAATGCGGTGTTGCTCAGAGTGGCATGGTGGTGATATGATATGGTGTTACACTCGGGTATGAAACCGAGAGTCTAAACCGTGAGGTCATTGCTGTAAAGTGATGTGGTCTGCTGTTTGCTGCATACGTGTGCAAGTAGTGTTAGTAGGCATTTATACCATACAGGGAGTGGGATGCAAACTACTGACCGCTACTGTGTGTTGATAGTATACCGGAAGCAGGAAGGGAAGTTGTTACGCCTACCGGTTTGAAGACTTGGGGATGAAACCGATCTGATTGCTGTAAAGTGATGGGCTCTGGGCAGTGTAGGATACTAGCCGCTGTAGTATAAGTGTGAAGTAGTGTTAGTATGCGTTTATAGTATATAGGGAGTGGGAAGCGAACTACTCATCCCTACTGGTGTGAAGACTCAGGAATTAAACCGTGAGCCTAAATTGTGAGCTCATTGCTGTAAAGTGATGTGCTCTGGGCGCTGTAGCATACTTGTGGAAGAAGTGTTAGTTTACGATTATACAATATAGGGAGTGGGAAGCAAAAGTCTTACCCCTACCGGTGTCAAGACTCGTGGATGAAACTATGAGCTCATTGCTGTAAAGTCATGTGCTCTGTGTAGTATTCCATTGTAAATCATAGTAGAATGTTAGTATGTAATTCTACTAGAATCTAAGGGGCATATCATCAAGGAACGGCGTTAAAATTATCACCGCTTTAGCGGCAGGAAACTGCCGCTAAAACGGCTATTATGGGCGTAGAGTATTCCAATAGAAGCCTGTGTTAACACGAGAACATGGGCTTCTATTGGAAATCTCTACGGCATATTATCAAGCCCATTTTCGCCATTTTAGCGGCAGTTTCCTGCACAGTGTACACGGTGCTGGATTAGACGGTTGCTTTGCTGTCTGCTCCTGTTGGTGGTTGTTTCAGGTGTCTTGTTTTCTGTAATAAATCTACTTATTGGATTCACTGCTGCCTGCCTCTTCTCTACATAAATTTGGCGACGAGTGGGAGAAGGCAAAAAGAGGGCACCACTCAGCAATATTTCAAAATTGCTTGCGTTGTGCTGAAGACCCGTTTTGTTTGTATAGCTGTTTCTACTCATGCCAGGGTCGTCGGCTCATTGAACTATCTCATCCGACTTCTAGTAGGATTTATATTTTTAGATTCTTCACTACATTCTGGTCGCTGTTCTACACGTGTGTAAGTAGTGTTAGTATGCGTTTATACCAACAAATGCATCATGGCAGTAGGGAGGGCGACCTCTCAGGCACAGCTCATACAATGTCCCAGGGTGTACATTCGCTGGACATTTGTGTTTGCTATTAGAGGGTGGTGCATGGCTTCCACCCTGTGAAAGCAAATACTTGTTTGACTACTTGAAGCGAGAGGAGGAAAATCTTGTATCGCTGTAATAGAGGGGATGCGAATGGTAAAAATGGAGAGAAAAGAACAACAAGGTGGGCCCTGGTGGGTGGGTAATGTTCCGTGGCCAATCCAATTATTATATTGCGGGGTCTCTGTAGGACTGGGGATCTTAATGTCACATGTAAATTCGGCACGGAAGGGCACAGAGACGTTTTGCAGCCTAGGGGAGCGCCACCTTCCCGGGTATTGTTTGCTAATTGTTTGGGCGGTTCGAGGCCAACTGAAGTTCGGGGATCGCCACACTCCGGGTCTTTATTTAAATATGCAGGGTGGGCCTCTGCAGTTAGTTTGTACAGTTCTCATGCGAAAAGTTCCGAAGTAACAACATGTAGACCTCTTGATACAGATCGCCATTGTATTTTCAGTCATTCACACTAGCTGAGTCCTGGCAATCCTCCACATACCTATCCTTGACAAGGAACACGTAGTCTTGTTTAGAGGTCACCTGGAGATCTTCAGAGCCATCCGAGTCTGTGCAGTAGACATCGCGCTCACACGACGGTGGCCACTTCCGAACTCCATTTTGAATATCACGGCCTAGTAGGCCTGAATGCCAACTTAAGCAAAACAAACATAAAATAATTAATATACGGAAATGAAGATTCTAATTTTTAAACCCCCACTAATCCCAATATATATTAAGTATTTTCCTAGCTTATAGTAACATTTAAAGCAATAATACTCACCATTCCACAATACCAGGAGCACAATCCATTACAAAAGCAACATAAATCATGCAATTTCTATTACAACACATCCTACGGTTAATATACGTACCACAGTTAATCATTAGAATTATTAGCCATGCAATTAGCATTTTAGTCCCATGTGTAATTTGTGTTTATTAAGGTGTATATATTGATTAATAATAACACTCCAAACAGTTAATACAGGTTAATATTTAGAATAGTTATGTAATTAGTATTTTGTCATGCAAATAGAGAAGGTATACAAAATGTAGCTTTACCTGCTCCACCATTATAAAGTGATACACTCATAGAACTCTTGCAGTTGTACAATTACCCAGGCTTCATTTGTGTAATAGTCAGTTAGATTATGTTTGGTAGGTGCACTCTAATATTAAATAATGTTGTCCTTAAAATCTCCTATAAACAGATGATTTTCACAATAAACAATACACAAGTGTCATCAGAAAAAGAAGACCTATACACTCAGTTATTTATTTGAAAAAATAAGTAACCTTTATTAAAACAGAAATAAATAGAAATGTAACTTTAATAGATCAGTATAATAAAAAAAAGTGCGTTGGACTCCAGTGGAAGCAGCGTAGGAAATCTGCAAGACAAAAATGAAACATAAGTATGTGTGCTATGTGGAAGAGGTAAAGAAAGGTAGTCCGAATGAAAGGACCATAGTGAGAATGGAAGGGAGGGGGAGTGGGTGGAAGGGAGAAGGGGTGAAAGAAGAGAGGGAGGAGGAGACAGAGCGTCGGCCTATTGCACCCAGCCCTTAGTGTTTACCCTCCGTCAGCCGTTTGTCTAGGACGCTGGGGTCTGAGAGAAAGAGTGTGGTTCAGCAAGTCCTTAAAATTAAATTTATGAGACCAGAGATTATGGGCCATATTATGAAGGAAGGGCGATAACATTATCGCCGCTTTAGCGGCAGGAAACTGCCGCTAAAGCGGCGATAAGGGGTTGATAATATGCCCTTGTGAATTTCCTTAGAAGCCCAGGTTCTGGTGTGAACCCGGGCTTCTATGGGAATTTACAAGGGCATATTATCAACCCCTTATTGTCGCTTTAGCTGCAGTTTCCTGTCGCTACAGTGGTGATAATGTTATCGCCGTTGTTTGATAAAATAGTCCTACATTATTAGCTACGGGAAAATCGCTTGCATGTACCTGTGCACCCAAGGTGCTGCACCCCAACCCCTTCCCCTGCACTGTGCTCAATTGTAGGTCTTGCACACCGAGGCTTCACTGCTCACCTGCCACTACTGGTGTGTCTCATGACGTGTTGGTGCAAGCTCCTAGTCCGGGGTATGTTTGTACGATAGACCAGGTCTCCGGTTGGGGACAGTGTCTTGATAGTACGATGGAAGGTGTCAGAATGCCAGGGCATCATTGCGGGGTCACCTCCCACTCCACCCTTCTTGTGGCAATCAATGGAATGTCTGAAAAGAGAGAAATAATTTAATGGTGGAAACATCTGGAGGTAAATGAAGGTTTATTTCAAGCTTGATAGAAAATAGGAGGTGAGTGTATCCTTCGTTTTTGAAGTACGATCTTCGAACTGTTAGTGGTAATCATGGTTCAAAGAGGAGTTGGAGTGCACAAGAATACACAAGGTTAAATAATATGTTATGCCAATGTTCACATACAAAGGAACAGAGCGCATGCTAGAAGTATAATGTGCGCGTGTAATGCAGTGGCGGGATCCTGTATGCATGTACACTTATTAAGGTGCTCACTCCAGTGTACTAAAAGCTAACACCATGTGTCTGTAGGGCAGCGCTGCCCGCTAGCTCAGGCCTACAGTACAGTCCAACAGGTCCTTCAAATTAGACCGATGTGACTGAATGAGGTCAGAGAGCACATCATTACGCACGGCAACATCGCTTTTTCGCATGTGCGCACTCAGGGTGATGCACCCCACCTCTCCCGCAGAACCGCCCTCAACAGGTGTCTGTAGGGCAGCGCTGCCCGCTGGCTCAGCCTACAGTACAGTCCAGCAGGTCTTTAAAATAAGAAAGAGATGTGACTGGATGAAGTCAAAGATCACATCATAACACATGGCAATATCCTTTGTTCGGACCTGCGCAGCTAGGCTGAAGCACCCCACCCCTCTCGCCGCAGCGCGCTCAATTGGAGGCCATGTGCACCCAGGTGGCTCTGCTTACCTGCTGTCATTGTTGTGTGAGCAAACACTACGGGCAGCAGTGCTCAAAATTCAGATGGAGTGTTGTTTGCAGGAGAGTGTACACCTCATGGATCCCTTTCGTAGACGACGGGCAGTAGGGCTCACAATTTAGAGCCCGTGTTGATTGGCAGGATGGAGTACACCTCATGGATCCATTTCTTTTTTTTATTGCGCATTGTGATATGCGAGGTGGATGCAGCAAATCATTTGAGGTAGTGTGGAAGAAGAGGGATGTGTGGCGTCGTGGTTATCCCATTTATAAGTATGCAAAGTGGGCTGGGTTTGCGTACGCCAGGCCAGCGTAGGCGTGTGAATAATTATTCCGGGGACTTGGGCGTTGTTCAGTTCCTGCCTGGCCAGGAAGTGTACTTATCTGTGTTTCTTTTGTAGTTTTGACCTCGCAGAGTGTGCAATTTAGGTTGGTGTAGCATGTGTCGGGAGGGCGGAAACTATCGTTAATGAGATGGCATGTGATCTAGGATGTGCAGTCTGCCCGTGGCTGATGATGCTCCTTAGAGCCAGCAATAACCAGGCCGAAAGCAGCACAATAATGTGCAGGCACACACACCAGGGGCATCGTGTAACACATATTTGTTTTTTGATGGAACGTTTGAGATGCATGGCAATCACATGTGGAAGACTAATGCACAGAGCATGAATATTGATCAAGATGATCGTTGCATGTTGTGTGTAGTATAAGATATGTGTATACAGGAAAACACTTTTCAAAAAAGCTTTCTAAGCAGAAGCGGTGTCTCTGTAGAGAGAATGAGTAAAATGGATGGGGTCGTACAACTGTTACAATGGGAAATGTTATGAACCAATCAAATGCTTTTTTTTAAGGTCACATGGCAATCGCGCACCCAAGGAGGCCGCACCTGATGCGATTTTGCCAAAATATATTCATCATAATACAAGTTTATTACAGTTAGAAATATATAAATGTTTAAAATAATTTAGATTTTCGCGTGCTCTCATATACTGTTTAAAGTTATTTAGATATACTTTTGAGACAAAAAAAAAGGGAATGGCTTACCCGGCGTGATACTATACTTCTGTGATGTAACAAAGGGCCTGGCAGCGTGTACTCATTGAATACGCAACGCGCAGCAGGCGTGACCCCATATGTACATGACGTAATGCATGGCTTGGTACTGCGTACTCGTCGGATACCAAAGTAGTACCTGGGGTGACTACATGCGTATATGATGTTACGCGGAACGCGGTGCCAGAAACTCGTCGGATACGAAATGTGCACCCTTTACGAGTTTAGCAATATGGCGGATAGGATTCATGTGGTGATGGAGCTTGGTACGCTACCGGTATGGGAGTGCAGTTTTCTCCCCCCCCAAAAAATATATACATATTTTTTGGGGAAGATATAAAACATTACATGATTTTTAAAGTGAAAAACAAAAAGTATAATAGAGTTCCAAAATATTTAAAAATATAATAGAAAAAATATAGGTTTTTATAAACATTAAAATATGAAATTAACATTTAAAAAACCTTCGAAATTCACTGAAAAAACCATAGGTTTTACAGACGTTATAGTAAGGAATTAGCATTTAAAAAACCTTAGAAATTCACTAAAAAAAACACAGGTTTCAGGGACGTTATAGTTAGTTGAACATTTGACACATAGAAAACCAAAGAAATTCACCTGTTATAGTTAGTTGAGCTAACTATAACTCGCGTGCCCGCAATGCACTGCTGATGATGTCACATATTACATCACTTATGACATGGTCAGTGACATCACTGATGACATCACTGATGACATCTCAAATGACATCGCTGATTACATCATCCTTGTGATAGAGTGGCAGACCTCCTCTCCCCCTAATATAACCTTTGATACACACATTCAAAAATAGAAACTAAAATTTTCAAAACAATGGACATACCAATATCAGTTACAACAACCTATTCAGTAATTCTAAGATCCACATATACATCCACTCATTCACCAACAGTCCTATACAGTCACTCATACATGTACTCACTCATCATATGTATTCATACACCTATACATCCTGTTACACAACGCCACTCATCCATAGAGTTACTCACACACATAGTCACTCATGCTAATAAAGAATCAAACATCTATTTACTTGCATATACAGTTATACACACACCACCACACTTACTTCTACAGAAACTTACACATACTTAGTATTTTAAACAATCACTTATAGAAACACATACTTATTCATACAGGAACTCTTTCAATCTCTCACTCTCACATATACTCACTTATATACACTAATAGTCACATATACTAGTTTAAAACATATGTAGTTACTCATAAAGACACTATTGAGACAGTCATTCACTCACTAACACACCCATGCACACACTCATCCACCCATACAGTCCTGCACACATGCTGTCTTCAACACATACAAACAGTGAGTCACTCATTCATGCATCTATGCACTACATAATTCCCCCACCGAACCATACAGACACTCAGACACTCATACTGATACTCAAAAAAACAAGTAATAACCTATATAGACACTCATGTAGCTACTCACCAACCCATGCAGCCATTTATACACAAAGTGAGAGACTGATACAGATATTTACATATTTAAACATTACTCACTAAGCCATGTATTCACTAAGATACACTTAATCAGTCAGTTATACAATCAATTTTTCAAAAACAAATCATCCATTTAGACACTTACATACCCATTTATTCTTCCATCGACCTTGAGATATACATATATAAAACATATGTAATTTTCAGAAAAACACACATTCACTGGATGATGTCATCAGTGATGTCATCAGTGATGTCATTTGAGATGTCATCAGTGATGTCATGAGTGATGTCACTGACCATGCCATGACTGATGTAATATGTGACGTCATCAGCAGTGCATTGCGGGCGCGCGAGTTATAGTTAGCTGAACTAACTATAACGGGGGAATTTCAATGGTTTTGTACGAGTGAAAAGTCCAGCTAACTATAACGCCCCTGAAACTTATGTTTTTTTCAGTGAATTTCTAAGGTTTTTTAAATGCTAATTCCTAACTATAACGTGCCTGAAACCTATGGTTTTTTCAGTGAATATATATATATATATTCACTGAAAAAACCATAGGTTTCAGGGGTGTTATAGTTAGCTGGACTGTTCACTTGTACAAAACCATTGAAATTCCCCCGTTATAGTTAGTTCAGCTAACTATAACTCGCGCGCCCGCAATGCACTGCTGATGACGTCACATATTACATCACTCATGACATGGTCAGTGACATCACTCATGACATCACTGATGACACCTCAAATGACATCACTGATGACATCACTGATGACATCATCCAGTGAATGTGTGTTTTTCTGAAAATTAAATATGTTTTATATATGTATATCTCAAGGTCGATGGAAGAATAAATGGGTATATAAGTGTCTAAATGGATGATTTGTTTTTGAAAAATTGATTGTGTAACTGACTGATTAAGTGTATCATAGTGAATACATGGCTTAGTGAGTAATGTTTAAATATGTAAATATCTGTATCAGTCTCTCACTTTGTGTATAAGTGGCTGCATGGGTTGGTGAGTAGCTACATGGGTGTCTATATAGGTTATTAGTTGGTTTTTTGAGTATCAGTCTGAGTGTCTGCATGGTTCGGTGGGGGGTATTACGTAGTGCATAGGTGCATGAATGAGTGACTCACTGTTTGTATGTGTTGAACACAGCATGTGTGCAGGACTGTATGGGTGGATGAGTGTGTGTATGGGTGTGTTAGTGAGTGAATGACTGTCTCAATAGTGTCTTTATGAGTAACTACATATGTTTTAAACTAGTATATGTGACTATTGGTGTATATATGTTAGTATATGTGAGAGTGAGAGATTGAAAGAGTTCCTGTATGAATAAGTATGTGTTTCTATAAGTGATTGTTTAAAAGACTAAGTATGTGTAAGTTTCCGTAGAAGTAAGTATGGTGGTGTGTGTATAACTGTATATGCAAGTAAATGTATGTTTGATTCTTTATTAGCATGAGTGACTATGTGTGTGAGTAACTCTATGGATGAGTGGCATTGTGTAACAGGATGTATAGGTGTATGAGTACATATGATGAGTGAGTACATGTATGAGTGACTGTATAGGACTGTTGGTGAATGAGTGGATGTGTATGTGGATCTTAGAATTACTGAAGAGGTTGTTGTAACTGGTATTGGTATGTCCATTGTTTTGAAAATTTTAGTCTCTATTTTTGAATGTGTGTATCAAAGGTTATATTAGGGTGAGAGGAGGTCTGCCACTCTATCACAAGGATGATGTCATCAGTGATGTCATCAGTGATGTCATTTGAGATGTCATCAGTGATGTCATGAGTGATGTCACTGACCATGTCATGAGTGATGTAATATGTGACGTCATCAGCAGTGCATTGCGGGCGCGCGAGTTATAGTTAGCTGAACTAACTATAACGGGGGAATTTCAATGGTTTTGTACAAGTGAACAGTCCAGCTAACTATAACACCCCTGAAACCTATGGTTTTTTCAGTAAATTTCTGAGGTTTTTTAAATGCTAATTCCTAACTATAACGTGCCTGAAACCTATGGTTTTTTCTGTGAATTTCAAAGGTTTTTTAAATGCTAATTTCTAACTATGCCTACAGAGATAGGACATGTGAAGAAAGAAGAAAAAATGCACAGAAAGAAACAAAAGAAGTGCAGAAAGAAGCAACAGAAGTCCTCAAATCCGAAGATAAGTGCAGGAAGAAGGATAACGTGCAGAAAGAACAAAAAGAAGAGCAGAAAGAAGCCTTGTTGCAAAATCATCCTGTACCCTCAACTTTTTCAGACGGATACTGGTGGTAACTGAGTCTGACTAACCAGTCCTAGAGCCAGTGCTATGTTAAAAGACACTTAGAATACAGTGAAAACACCTACATACACTAGGGAACATTTTGCGTTGGGGTCCCCCTGTGATTAGCATGACCTCCTCTGTAAGCCCCTAGTGTATAATAGGGCATGGGGATTAAAACTACCTCTTAAAACAGGCCACAGGGCGTTTTTGCACACGTTAACTCAGGCCCCGTCCCCTCCCTTCACCACTGTGTAAACACGCCCTGTGTCCATTTTTAGTTGGGAGATTAAGTTCATTTGAATCCTGAGGGTCCCTAGGGTCCAACTAGCCCACTAGGTACCTCCAGTAAGTGCCACAGAGCTGCGTTGCAGAGAGGTGTAAAAAGTGGCACGGCCTGGACCACCTCTCTGCAATGCAGCTCAGTGGCGCTTACTGGAAGCACTTGGTGGGCTAGTTAGCCCCCAGGGGCCCTCAGTATTGAAGGGAAATTATATCCCCAATTTAAAACGTGCCATAGTGCGTGTTTGCACACGTCACCTCAGGCCCCGTCCCCTCCCTTCACCACTGTGTAAACGCGCCCTGTGGCTGTTCTAAGTTGAGAGATTAAGTCCCCCTGAATCCTAAGGGTCCCTAGGGTCAAACTAGACCACTAGGTACCTCCAGTAAGCGCCACAGAGCTGCGTTGCAGAGAGGTGTAAAAAGGGGCTTGGCCTCAGAACACCTGGCTGCAGCGCAGCTCCCTGGCGCATACTGGAGATGCCTGTTGGGGGCGCGTTTGCAGAGTGCTGCACGGAGGGGGCATGGCCTCCGGCACGATGCCAGTCTTTTATTTATTTTAGTTTTTTAAGAAGGGGGGCTGTTTGGTTCCCCTTCTTATTCTAATTTATTGGCCCTGATGACCCCATCCCCCAGGGCCAGTCTCCTAATTATATTTTTTTGACCCCAATCCCCAGGGCCGGACACTGTTTTTTATTATTTTTAAAAAATATATATTTATAGACACACCTAGGACATGCTGGACAAACCGTACGTACCTATCACCATGACGATTTGCGTGATATTCATTAAAAGGCGACTATGCATGCAATGAATCCACGTGGAATGTATTTACACCACTAGTGAAGCTCTGACATGTCTGATGCCCTACCGTGCCTAATCCTGGTAGACACCCTTGTCGTTTATTTATACAAACATGGGTAGCTATTGACGGGCACATTTAATACACATGCACACCAAGCCATTCAAAGGGGATTCGACAAAAATTCGACCAAAACTATGCAAGAAACCCCCCTCACGGTTAATAAAACACACATCCACTGCCGGATGTGTAATACTTTTTATTTTACTCTCTGGAAAGGGGACGAACATCACTTGAGAGTCACAGCGTGCTCCTGACAGAGCCCAATGCTGTGTTACACCCACCATTGCCTGCCGAGTGCCACACACCTCTGTGTTGTATTCCACTAGCTAGTGCATATGCTATGACACTCTCTAGCCCATGTGCACTGTAACACCACCCCGTGAATATGTCATGCCACACTTGTCTTCGCACGGGTTATATTGCCCCATCTAACGTGCCTTTCTAGATGCCTATGTTATAACGCACAGTGCTATGCCATACATATTACAATCTGGGATCCATATCTTTGTCACAGTGCATATGCAACGTTACACTCCCCAGCACATATTTTATATTACAACTTTAGAGACTAGTTAGGTTACACAACACTGCCCTGTGCATATTACACTCCAAGGCGCATATCGCATAGCACGCGCTAGTGCCTGTGCTATCTCGCGCTCGCCAATGAATCTGTCATTGCGCACAATGTATTGCATATTATATTTCACGCCCGGTTCATCTTATATCACACTTTTTGGTGCATAGTTTATACCATACACTATATCTAGTTTTCATTTTCAATCGTGCTCTCAGGACTATGTTCTATATAACACTGTGTTCACCTACCCTTTTCACGGGCATTACATTTTGCGATAGGGGGTGGAGGGTCAGGGGGTGTTTCTGCCAAGTGAGCCCGGAGTCACAGTCACAAACGTCCTCTTCTTCCTGAATAAAAGTGAGATTATGCTGCATACTTGTTCATATTTTAAGTAGTTCGCACTGACACAATGTTTTAAAAACAATAAAGTTCCTAATACCCGCCTTCTCTGAACAGTTAGCTTGCTGCCCCATCCCCTTCCTCCCTATCCTCTGTTGTGTGAATCCATGGACTAGCCTCCTCCCTCCTGCCATGCATGGTCTGATGTGCTGCCACTGCCCTCAATTTAGTATGATGTACCAGTCCACTCCTCCTGCCCTCCATTGCCCAATTCTATGCCCCATCATTGACCTCCTGCTTAAACTCTGTGCTTAGCTTGCTGCCCCTATTCTCCTTCCCCCTGCCCTCCGATGTCTTTGTGCATGCCCCTGCTACATCCTTTTTGCCCACCATGTCCCATGGACCTGCCACTCCTATCTACTCTGAGTGTTCTGTTGAGCTGCCACTCCCCTCCCACCTGCCTAGCATTGTCAGATGACTGTAACCTGTCCCTGCCACCTCCACCCTGCCTGTCCACATGCCATGCCCCTACCCTCTTCCTCCTGTCCTACATGGTCCATTGTACTGCCACACCCTTCTGCCCTCCCTGGTCTGTTGTGCTGCAACTGCTCCTCCTGCCTGCCCCGTGTGGTCTGTTGTGAGGTCCCTTCCCCTGAACTTTCTTGTCTGTGCACAGGTCCTGACCCTTCCTTCTATCCTCCATCGTCCTTTGTGCATGCCCCTCCACCCTCCTTCTTGCCCATCATAGCCATTGTGCTGCCACTAACCCTCCCACTTGCCATGCATGGTCTTCTGTGCTGCCATGGCCCCTCCCACCTTCCCTGTGTGGTCAGTTAGCTGCCCCTGACCCCCTCCCACCTTCCCTCCATGGTCTGTGTGTATGCCATCACAGTCTCACTGTTGCTCTTCATGGTGTGTCTTGCTTCTAGTGCCCATCCTGCCTGACCTCCATGGCTATCTTGCTGCTCCTGCCCTGCCCCCTTGCCCCCAGCCCTACTCCCTCCCTCCTGGCTTGTCTGTTCCATTGTAATGCCCCTGATCCGTCCCTCCTGCCCTTTATGGTCTGTTATGCTGCAGCTTTCTCTCCTGTCTGTCCATTATGGTCAGCTAGCTACCATTGCCTCTTGCCCCTCTGTTCTCTGTTGTCCATGTGCATGGTCCTGTCCCCTCCCTCTTGCTTTCTATGGATTGTTGTGCTGCACTCCCGTCCTGCATGCCCTGTGTGGTGTATTGTGCTGCTGCAAACCCTGATGCCTGCCCTGCAGGGTCAGTTTGGTGCACCTCTCCATGTCCCTCCTGTCCTCTGTTATCCAAGTCCATGTCCCTATCCCATTTCCTTCCATGATCCAATGTACCATACATTTTGAACTTGGTAAGAGGGAGATTTTGAAAAAAAACTGGGGTATTGATTTTCCCCTTTGAGTTACATTGAAAAAGAGGATATTGTAGACAGGAGACAGATCAAATAAAGCCCATTTGAGCTTAAAAACATTGGACGTTTCCTGGCTGAATCGGGTCTGTTGGCATGTATGGTTGTACTACCATTGCCTCTTCCTTCTGCCCACAATGGTCTATTACATTGCCACAGCCTTGAAGGAGGGTAGATTTTGTATCACAGGGGGCCCCTGGCCCGTTCTGTCCACACCTGAAGTATGAGACCCTTGTCCTTGCCCTGCCAGCTGCATTTGTAGGCCGTATTAAATTGACCAGCGGGTCCTGTGTTGCTATATAATTATCCTGAGACATCCTTACCACTCAGCCAGCATAAAACCCCTGTGTAGGCCCTTCTGTTCAATATGTAGGCCTCTTTGTTAAATTGACCATAGCTCTGCAATTTTAGTGCATAGCAGTCTGAAGGCAGGTCTGCGAGGCCTTCTGATCCAAACTAGTAGCCCCCACCCTACCCGAGTGCTCCGTGCTCGGTATCAAAGTTCAACATCCCCCTGAAGCTGTCGACATACAGTAGGCTGCATCCTGGACTGGTACTTGCTTCCTGGGCAGGTTTCCCTCTTTTAAGGAAGTGGCAACCGCAGAGCGTCAAGTTAGGAGAACTGAGGAGATTTTATACATGAATATATTGAATTCCCGTACAATACCCATTATTTTCTGCTTGCTCTATGGAACTTACGATAAGCGATTGGCCTGAGAGACTGACCTTTTCACCCAGTCCATTGTCAGCATTAAGTGGGTAAATGACGAATTGTCTGGTAAAATCTGCAGACGAAGCTTTTGGGTAGCATACGTAGGTAGATGTAGCGTGCAAAGGAGCCCACAAAATGATATAAAAAGGGAGCACCCACAGATATCGACGGACTACCTCGCCGTATGTATGTAGGTTAACAGGCAGTGCAGGTTTTCCCCAAGAGCTGGGAGCTCTTGTCTTCCTTTGCTTAAAATGTCTTGCTCTGCTTTGCTTGAAGTATCTTATTCTATTTTACCTATATGAAATGTCATGTTATGTTTAACCATTGTTCTCTTTACTTTTGCATTTAAAAGATTTTGTATTGTAATTGCAGGAATGCTTGCTCTAAGAGTAAACGTGAGTGTTCCTAGGTAACATTTTCCTTGGTGTAACATGTTTCTCATGATGCATTTATAGATGTGTTTTCTCTCTCCCTCTGTCAGTACATTAATTGAGATACAGAGAATATTATGACAGCTGTATGATTATCTGGATTCTGTATTTTGTACTTTATGTCTCTATTCTGCGGTTTCTTTGAAGTTGCATCTTCTCATTAAACTGCCATTGTATTCTGCCTCCAATTCCATGTCTCATATGTCTGTTTTCTTCATTTTTGGAGCAAGCGTTCCTAGGCACCCCGGCTCAAATTAAGGTGCCCCTTTTGTCCCTGACTCACTCTCCTGCTCAGTTCTGTGGTGGCTCCCGGGGATCTGGGGACCGCCCCTAGCTTCCTTGACCCGTAATAGATCTTCCCTCCAACAGCCTCTCTTGCAAGTCCTGTATTGTTGGTTTGTTGCCCCTGCCCCCCTTTCCACTGCCCTCCATAGTCTGTTGTGCTTCCACGGCCCTTCCTGCCTGCTCAGTGTGGTTAAATTGTTGCCTTTGCACCCTCCTACCTGCCTTCAATTTTCAGAGTCCGTGCCCCTGGCCTCTGCCTCTCAACAGTATCCTAATGAACAACTAGATTGCTAACATTCTATATTTATTACAAAAGTGTGGAACGCCTGACATCATCTTGATGTAATCAAAACTGTAATACCTAGAGCATTTCCTTTAGAAATTACATATATGAGAGGGTCTTATTGGCATCAAAATTATGGTTAGTGCTCTAAAAGACTAAAATAAGGACATATTTTCTGAGTTTTCAAATAGCGACAAAGCACTTTTAAATTATTTGTTATCTTTATGTTTTTTTATCCAGTTGACCACTTGATTAAATGTTGCACTTAGGGGAGAGGATGTGGTGTTACTTCCAGAACTGCAGACTTTGCAACTGGGGAACCAGGTTGAAGTTTCTGCTTCAGCTCAACATTCTGTGATTCTGGTCAAATCATTTAGTCTCCCCATGTCTACAACCAAAATGAATTTGTTCTTGTGTGGTGTAACCAATGCTCATGTAAAGCACTCCAATACCTGACAAGTCTGCACTATATAACACTGCAAAAACACAAAATAATAAGTGTTTTGCACACTTCTGTCATTGGGCTATATTTGGGCTACATCTGGGTGATTTTGGGCTACATTTGGGCTCTTTTGTCTCCGGTGGCCATCTTGGGAGATTTATTTGTTATGAAGTTTCCTAATTTCCTCATGTACTGCAGTCTCCTCAGTAGGAAATGCTTTCAGTTTTTTACTTTGATTCCATCATGAAGGTATTCAGATATGTCACACATTTGCCATAAATTCTGAATGTTAGCACTCTAGTTGCTCATTAGATCACTGCAGTAAAACTACTGCACCATGGAAGTCTGCTCCTGGTATTAAAAGTGCATGTTTCAGTCTGCATGTCAGAATTTTTTAATGAAATAGAAGAGGATTTGAGAAGTCACTCAAAATGTGCCCTCATTTTCTTTCTTCAGCATTAATCATAATTTCTATGGCAAAATGAACCTCCTCATTGTGTTCCTTTTTAAATTAAATGTTTTAAGTTTCACCAGTTTATTCCAATCAAGATGGCTTCAGGTGTGCCATACTTTTGTCATAATGAAGACAGTAAGCGCTCTAGTTGTTTTTAAGAACATTCTGGGACATTCTGTCATTGGGCTATACTTGGGCTACATCTGGGTGATATTTGGGCTACATTTGGGCTCTTTTGTCTCTGGTGGCCATCTTGGGAGACTTATTTGTTATGAAGTTTCCTAATTTCCTCATTTACTGCAGTCTCCTCAGTAGGAAATACTTTCAGTTTTTTACTTTGATTCCATCAAGAAGGCATTCAGATGTGTCACACATTTGCCATAAATTCAGAATGTTAGCACTCTTTTTGCTCATTAGATCACTGTAGTAAAGCTACTGCTCACCAGGGAAAACTGCTGCTGGTATTGAAAGTGCATGTTTCAGTCTGCATGTCAGAATTTTTTAATGAAATAGAAGAGGATTTGAGAAGTCACTCAAAATGTGCCCTAATTTTTCTTTCTGCAGCACTAATCATACTTTTTATGGAAAAATGAACCCCCTCATTTTGTTCCTTTTTAAATTAAATGTTTTAAGAGTTACCACTTTAATCCAAGCAAGATGGCTTCAGGTGTGCCATACGTTTATCATAAGTAGGACTGTTAGCGCTCTAGTAGTTCTTTGGAACACTCTGGGAAGCTGCAGTAGAACACAAAGGAATCAACTGACAGTCTCTGCCCTTGTTGGATGTACATGTTTTACTGAGAATGTCAGACTTCATTCTCACATGACTGAGAAAGATAATGTGAATTTACAGAAAATAAGCTCTCAGTTTAGCCTATAGATCACCTTCCAAACCTCTGTGGTAAAAGCATGAGAAAATATTTTTCTCTCAATCATGATATCCCAGCAGAAGGCTTTTTCACATGGTGAAATCACCTTAGAACATACCACAATTCCTAAAATGAGTATGGTACCATCAACAAATGATTTATAATGTAACTAAAGTCTTAAAACCTTCTATTAACTGCAATGCTTTTTAATGAGGTGCTATCATGTATATTGGTCCCAAGATGGCTGCCACCACTTCTTGGATGAAGTGCTGACAGCCAATCAGATCTCAGGATGAGATGTGTGGTTAGGCTCCGCCCACATATATATATGCTTTTAAATGCTATTTTCTCAGGAAATACTGAACAGATTTACACCAGACCTGCAAAAGGCACTTCCTTGACCTTATGGCTACCTCTCTGCCAAATTTCAAGTAATTCTGTTCAGCCGTTCGGGCTGTAGCTGTGTCTAAAGGTCCTATGGAAAAATGCATGGGGAAAACGCGTTTTGGGACCCCCCTTTTTTCTCGGCCCCTGCTTGACGAATCCCCCCGAGACTTTCAGGGTAGGAGCGGAGCGTAGCGCCCCACCTATTTTGAAAATTTCGCGAGGATTCGTCGACCGGCGCCAAAGTTATTCCAAATAGAATGTTGCGGATTTCCTATGGAAACAGGGTCCTAACTATAACTACCTACTGGCGACCGCCAGTAGGTAATATATACATATATATATCCCAAATGTCATTTAATGGCAGCAAAGATGATAACGTAATGTCAGGGGAATTTAAAACTGCTAAACATATTCAAATAAGCATGGAAAATGTAACACCCAACGCGTTTCAGTCCACCTTGAGATTGGAGATTGATCACAGGATAAGTATATAGAGTTGAGTATATACAGTACGTCATCACTGTTTATTCTCCTCATGACTAATCGGCATTTCCTCTTGATTTCCCAGAGCCTGCTGGGGAGTGATGTTTCTTCATTTGCGGCAGAGTTTTTCTTTGAAAAGTGTTCGTTGTCCTTTGAGCAAGTTTCACTCAAAAAAGTACTGAGATTATAAAGTGCTTGTGCTAGTGCATTAAAACAGTACATTGCCTATTTCTAAAGAGGCTCAAATTAATTATTTCAGCGTTATAACGTGATTCAAGTCTTTCTTCACTCTTTTTTCAAAGATCGGCCTGAAACGCCATGTGTGCCTTGATTTTTCCATTATTAAGGCAACTCATCAAGTACAGGTAATGATCCTATCAGATATAATTCAACTGGTCATTTATTTATGGGAATTGTTTCTTCTAAGGTTTACATTATGCAAGTTCATTGTTCATTGTGTTTCTTTAATATCATGCAGTGATGCTTCCATTCCTTTTCGCCCTCCAGTTGACTGATACATCCTGCATTTCTTTAATTTCATGTTTCCACATCTTTTGCTCTTTTATATTATATTGTTTCTCTCATGATGTTCCCGGTAGATGCCTTATTTCTATCTGATGTAGTGTTGCTTTTCGCTTGTTTCCCATCTTTAGTATTTTTTTACCTTTTGTTCATGATTTAATTTTTTGTGATCTTTCCCTGATTCTAGAATTTTTGTGGCCCATTTAGTGGGCTGATGTCCTACCTCGAGTAACATTGGTTGTAAATCATCTGCTATTGTATTAATGTTATTCTCTTCCATTTCAGGCCATATATATGAATCATTGTCACTTTCCTTTTTTTCCGTTGATTGTGTTATGCATGCTTTGTTACTTCTTTACTGGTTGGTTGTTTGTTGTTACTCAGTTTATCCCAGATTGAGAAAAAGTTCCTCAATCTGGTTTTTATCCTTTCAGTGTCAGGGTACGTAGAGCAACTACATGCCTTGATACTCACTGTGAAGGAGTTTCTCCTTGTTTCGGCCTCTGTTTGACAATTTGATTTGATCTGTTCTGTTGCACAGTACTGTAGATCTTCCCATTTACTGTTCTATTTTTGTCCCATATGTTTTGAGATGGCAATGCTCCTGTCTTAATTTATGGTGGCACAAGTATGTTCAAGGATTTTTTTCTTTACTTCACAGGTGGTGCTTCCCATGTATTTGGGCTTCCATGGGCATTCAATTACGCTAACTACATATTTACATGTAATTTACATGTAATGTGCTCTTGTATCTGCCGTATTTGACCGGTGGCTAGACTAAATTCCCTCATGTTGGGTGCTATTTTGCATGCTTTGGAGTGACTGCATTTCCAAAAACCTGGCGAATTTATCATCTCTTGTTGTTTGCTCTGAAATGACTATGCACTAATTTATCTTTCAAGTTTTGTACTCTTCAGTATGTAATATTGGGGTGATCGCCTACTATATCTGCTACTGTTGTATCCAGACTAAGTAGTGACCAATGTTTTCGCAATATATGATTCAGTTTACTTGTTTCTGCTGAATATTTTGCTATTAATCTTTATTTTGGGTTGTTTCTTTTGGTCTTTTTTTTTGCCTGCAACATTTGTGATCTGTTCTGTCAAGTCAAGAAACCTTTATTCGACTAGGCAAATCATAAAAGCATTACAATTATTAAAAAAAGAACAATGATTACAAAAGTTTAAGATCTGAATTAAACAATTGTGCAAATAAGCAATCAAGACCATCATTATATTACACATAAGATAATAACAAGCATTGGCATAGCCAATAGGTCTCGCCTTTGGGACCTTATAAGTGTTTAGCCATGCAACAGTTGCATAACTAAATACTTATAAGGTCCCAAAAGCGAGACCTATTGGCTATGCCAAGCGGCCGTGCGGCCGCGAAAGTGATCGCGATCAAACATCAAAGCGGCAGTGCAGCCGCGAAAGGGAAAGTAACCTCGGTCAAGCGCGGTGCGCGTGCCCGCGCCCGCGCATATGCACTGTAGTTCTAGGCTGGCCTGGTAGCACTTTTTGGAGCCCTCACAAAATGTCTCGCCAGACCAGCGCATGCGCTGGGTCAGGCGAGACCTAAAAACAAGATTAAAAAAGACACATTGTTAAAATAAGACACATAAAACAATCATTAGCCCATCGGCAGGGGTAGAAGAGCCCCTGCCGTGAACTCATTCCTACACACTATTGGGACATGTCGTCTTGCGCTTTATCCTTCATTGATTTCATTACATTATCTGTAAACGTTCTTGTCTTGAAGACCTCATCGGTCTTATGACTATGTTTCTCAAACTCACTGTTGGATGAGCAGTTTCTTTTTATTCTTAGGAATTCACTAAATGGGGTGCCCTTGATGGAGCAGGTTGTACAACATTTTGTATACCTCCCCCTATTTTGTATGAAAATACGAATTAAATAATCTCTTAACTATAATATTATTAAATGAGTTTGCATGTTTATTAATCAACATTTATTAATATAAATTACATGTGGGATTTGCAATTGCATAGCTTATATAACTTTTATGACTAAAATATGTGCGCATATTAACGGTAGTAAATGTGGTAATTAGAAAATTGCATGATATATGTTGCTTTTTGTAATGTTGCCCAGAAGGAGGATTGAAATGGTGAATATAAATGTTTTAAATGTTGCTATACGCTAGATAAATACAAGCACACAAAGGGATTAGTAAGGGGTACACATTAGATTTGGTATTTCTTTATATTAATTATTCTTTTGTGTTTGTTTCGCTTAAATTAGCATTTGGGCCTAAATCAAAGATGGCTGCCGAGACTCCACGACGAAGTGGCCATTTTCTCATGTGGCGCAGAGTAAACAGCGCCTGCGCGAGAGCTTCCATGATCCTCGCAGTGACCTCTGAACACAGTACCCCAACAAGGATGACACATTGGACGTCTTCCAAAAAAGGGGAGCAATAACTTTTACAGAGAACCGGAACAACTTGATACAATTTTTACCAGTGACTTCACCCCTTGAACTGTACTGAAATCCTGGGAACACAACGGACGATCCTAACCAACCAATCATGACCACCCTAAACTTTAAAATTGTAATTTCTAGGTTCAAGTTTTTTTTATAAAAGCTTAGCAGAATAGGGACTTGTCACTTGCCGCTTTCGCTTGCAGCCTCCTACCCTTACTTTGATGACCTAGATGCTGCCCGACTCTTTGACGACTGCGAACTTTGACCGACGCTTGCACGTCTTTGGTCCTTTGCCGATCTTTGGGACTGTAACGTGCTAGGCAGAGAACTCTGAGCTTTGGCTTATTACGGACTATCCATACAGAGCTAATGAATTAGAAGACCCCAGAGTAGTAAGATTAGGTAAATATGAAGTTCTGTGATTTTCTGAAAATTTGATATAAACTTTACGAAACAAATGCATACTAAAGCTTTATGAAATTTAGATAAATAATTATTGATTAACAAGAAACAATGGGTTTGTGGTTTTTCAGCTAAGGAGGAAAGGATTCTGAATCTTAAAATGTGTTTTAGCTGGTTCTAAAATCACCATCAATCAATCCAACTAATTTGGTCCATTGACTGAAGTGGGAGGAGTGCCTTGATGTTTGGGATTGAGGCTCTATAGGCGAAAGGGCGTTAATGTATATTTGTAAATGACTTTTCCTTCCTTATAGATTATAAGGTATTTCTCCACATGTCCAGTGCTTGAATTACTCATCCCTCCTGTGTGTGCAGACTCAGTGAGAGAGACGTGTGAGTGTTGGTGTTATGGGCCCCACCAATGACTGCCTACATGAATGAGCTAGTGTGACGTCGGGTCTGCGACGCAGGGAGGGTTCGGGAAAGGTTTTTCTGTGTTTCCCGGTCTTGCGCTGGATCAGTTTTTCTGGTAGCAGAGTTATGGTTTTTATTGTTTAGGGTTTGGTGATTATTGCTTTTAAATAGTTTATTGATTATTGATTGTGGATAAGTATTGGTTTATGTATTAACACTCTATGTTGAGTCGCGTTGAGTTTTATGTTGTTTTGACGGCTTCTGGGATGTAGAAAGTCGGAAGTTTGTAACGGTTCCGTAGTAGAGCAGAGGTAAGCGCTGCTCTCTGGAAAGACGGAATTGTTGTTGCCCTGTAGGTCTACGGGGAAAACGTGTGAAGATTGGAGTTGCACGAAGCATTGTCTGGGTTCGATTTGTTAACATCGTCGTGTGTTGCCATTAGAGACATTTCCTGTATGAGAGAAGTGTATGGTAGCGAAGGTCACTTGTGAAATTTTGGTCTTAGGTACCAGGAGTCCAGAAGGCCCTCTTCCGGTCCCGCTAAAAACAGTGAAAAGTCTCGGCGTGATAATCGATGCAGAACTTTCACTAAAAGCCCAAGTGGGGGCTGTTATTTCCTCCTCTATGTACCAGCTCAGGAAGATCCGTAAGATCAGCCACCTACTCTCATCCCCTGCATTAATCCAGGTCGTCATTTCCCTGGTTCTGTCCCGCCTGGATTTTTCAAACTCCATCTATCATGGTCTTCCTCAGTGTCTTCTGCATCGCCTTCAGGTTGTTCAGAACCAGGCGGCCCGTCTTATCTATAAAATCCCCAGGTGGCAGTCGGCAAAACCACTATTACAGCGACTTCACTGGCTGCCAATCGGACAAAGGGCAGCTTTTAAGATGGCGTGCATCATCTACAAAGCACTTCATTGCAATAGTCCTGCCTTCTTGCAATCTTTAGTCACGGCATACCAGCCATCACGTAATCTACGCTCTGCCTACCTCCACTTACTGACTGTTCCCAGAGTCAAAACTAAAAAGTTCGGCGGACGCTGTTTTGCCCTTCTGGCCCCTTCCCTCTGGAATTCATTATCTCTCCCCATCAAGTCTAGTTCCTCCCTCTTCGACTTCAGGAAACTGTTAAAGACTTCCCTCTTCTCCCCTCCTTGCTAGCCTGCTTATTGCTGTCTGTCATTCTGCTGCTGTTCTCACTCTTCTGCCATAAGCGCCAGGAAACCATTGGTGTCAGTGCGCTATACAAGCTTCATTTAACATAACATAACATGACTCTGATTACGCTTATCACTGGAAAGGAAATAGGTGTTCCCTAAGCTTGCTAGAAGGATAAAGTAGAGGGAAGTGCTACTTTATTAACGAGTGTCATAATTCTGTAGTAGGACAGACTGTTCGCTGTTCTCGGAAAAAGACAGAATTCTGTGTGAATGAACTACATTTTCCGTATGAAAGTGCATGAATGAAAAACCATTCGGGTTAATTGTGAAATTCTGGTTTTATTTCTCAGGAGCATTGGGTCTCCAACTAGGTGTCTTAATTCTGGAGAAATGGTTAGCTAATGCTTGTTAGAAGGGTAAGGTACAGGGATGTGCTACTTTATCAACAGAAGTAATGATTCCGTAGTAGGGCACAGGTAAGCGCTGCTCTCGGGAAAGCCGGAATTCTCGTAAGAAAGGTCATTAACTATACTTGGTTAGAAAAACAGATAATGGTGGCGTATTTAATGTCGTAACTAACAATTTTGTAAGTCAGAAGAACGTAAGAAAAGTTTGCCGATATATTCTGTAAAGGAGGGGTCAACAGAAGCAGGAGTAGAGAGAAAAGCTGACGTCAGAAAGACCGCGCTGGGATTGGCCAAAGTAGACGTTCCTGATTGGTGCGTAAGCGTGAGTCGTGCTGAGATTGGAGAATTACAGGGTGACGTAGGCGCTCTGGATTGGTGCGTTAGTGTAAGTCGCACTGGGATTGGAGAATTGCAGAAGTGACATAGACGCTCCTGATTGGTGTGTTAGTGTGAGTCGCGCTACGATTGGTTAAAACAACAGAATAGTCGTAGAGAAGTCTAGCGATACACGAAAGACAAAATGATGTATTACGATCAACCAGAAAATGAGAAAAAGATAAAGCGTTTATTTAAAAAGGACATACCGATTAAGACTAGAGAGGGACAATTACTTCCTCCACCCAAATCGCCCCCATACTTTATGATTGCGAAATATGGATATCATACTTGTATCTAGTTGGACAATTGGGTGAAGTACACGAAAGATGATGGAGTTTTGGCATTTCCAGAACATGGTTAATTTAATTTAGCGTTTTTTAGAAATTTGAGAGAAAGAATGATGAATCTAGATCCAAGGCCTAGACCGACTCAATTTGAAGCATTGATAGAATGGGAAGATGAGATGCATGACAGAGTAAGACAGTAAGAAGTGGCGGAAGATATAAGTACATGTTTGGTAGATCATATGGACAGGAAAATCATGATGATAGAATGAGGAGATGGCGAAGTGCAAATATGGCTGATGGTCTGTTTCCGGTAAGACATGCTGAGGAAGTTGGCAGTAGAAAATGTGTGGAAAAGAGAAATAATGTTGAGTCAAAGGGATATGGTGTGCATGAATCAGAGGATGATGTTCTTGATGACATGTTTTATAAAAATCCATCCCCTTATCAGTCAGATTCTACTATGTTGATACCAAGTGCCCCAGTGAAAGAGACTTCACATAATATAAAGTTTGAGACAGTATTACCAGAAATGGGAAGGAACAATCCTTTTAAAGAAGTGCAGCAAACCCAATATGGTAATGAAAATTCCAGAGAATTAGCAAAAACTACTTTAGAATTAACTGAGAAGATTAGGGAATTTACTAAAAATTTGGAAGCCGTCACTGTTCCAGTAACTATAGGACCCGTAATGGCTATTTTTGATAAACAAAAGCATAGTGAGCATTGTTTGACGATTCCTTATAACTGTAATAAACACACAGAAGGCCTAGAAAAGAATATAGATCAGAATCCATGGAGACCAATGACAAGTATATTAGAACAGAGTACTCCTAAAAATTTGACAGTAAATCAAAGTTTAGCAGACAGGATGATAATGACGACAGAGTCAGTTCCAGGAACACCAGAGAGATTAACACAACATTCTGGGAAAGATAGTGTAGGGATTACTTCAGATGAATTGAGTGAATGGCTAAGGAGTTTGCAGCAAAAAGATAAAGAATCCCAATCTATAGATGTAGCTAAGCTAAGAATGACATTAGAAGAGTTAATAGTAGGAACTATCCCAACTGAAAAACTTAAGAATTATCAGGATGAAGAATTACTATTTCTATGCAAGAGCTGAACATGGAGAGCAAAAAATCTACATGAAAGACTAGAAGAAGTGGCAAATGAGATGGGTATAGACTTTGAAAAGGTAAAGGCTTTACAGAAACCATATAAAGTAGATTTTTCTGAAAAGGATATTGAAAATATTGTAATTGTAATTGTAATTGTAATGAGATTTCTAGAGCGCATGGCTGCCCTTGAGCGTCCCAGCGCTAAAAGATGCACCAGAGAGGTCAGCCGATTGCGGAGCAGATGGTTATGGGAACATATGAATACCACGGGAAGAATGACCCAGATCAAGGACATAATCATTTTGTTAAGAAAATGGGGAGATGTAGATAAATGGAAGAGTAGGTGGTTCAGGAAACGAGATGATGCCTCGGACAAAACTTTTGCAGCTTTCCCCGTAAGAGAAAAGGAAAAGGTAGTAACAGAATGTCCCATGAGAGAAATTCCAGGAGGAGGATATTTACATGTTCCCTGGACTAGACAAGATATTTTGTCATTTACCAATGATTTCCCTCGACTACGCGAAAAGCCAGTCGAGTGGTATAGGCAAGTGGATAGATTCGTTAAATTATCAAAAGTCTTATGGATTGATTTAAACAGTCTTTTTGACATAATAGTACCAGCAGACCTATGGACAGAGTGCAAGCTTATGATTAATTGGCCTACACAGGAATATCCTAGAGACCCAAAAACAGGAGCCCCTGATCCTGAGGTTATGAAAAAATATGAAGTAATTGTGTTCCTGAAAAACAAGGTACCTCTCAAGGAAACTGATTGGGTAAAAATTGACAGGACTCATCAGGAAGCTAAGGAATCTGTACATGCCTACTATGAAAGGTTGATTCTTGCCTTTAAACAATTCAGTGGTGATGAAAACGTGAGTGAAAAGGATTTAAGTCACTTTGTATACAGATTTGTATATGGGCTAAGACCAGAAATGATTGAAATGATTAAACAGCATACAGTAGATTGGCAAAACAAGAAAATAGATGAAGTATTGAGACATGAAAAGTATTTTAGTGATGAGATCAAAGCTAAACAACGTAAGTTGAAAGAAAAAGCAATGTGGCCACAAGTCAAAGTAGCAGAAAGACAGGAAGCTCAATTGATTGAACAAGCTAGTGGAACAGGTATGAAACCAAAATTTAATAATGGAAAGGGAAAAGGACAATTTAACATAGAAGAAGCTAAAAAGAAATGTCCTTGTCATAATTGCGGAAGAATAGGACATTGGAAATCCGAGTGTAAGTTTCCCCCAAATACTAATAATGATAATGCATCATTGAATCCGCAGGTGCAGAAAGAGGTGAGTTGTCAACCGCTGTGACAGCAGCAGGTTGTTACCCAACAGAATCAGGCGCCAAAACCGCCTTTTCCACAGAGCGTAAATACACAGAAATACAGTAATGAGACAGGATTCTACAAATAAATAAGCTGCCGCGCGCTAGCGATGTTTCGCAGTATTGGCTAAAATGTGATGAGAGTGAATCAGAAGAAGGCTATTGACGGTGCCGAAGGGAGGAAGAAGAGTGCGTACTTGGCTCAACTCTAGAAGTACACCAGATAGGCCCTTTTGTAGATGGAAAGGTAAATGATGAAAATATTACTTTCCTAGTTGATACTGGTGCTACTCGATCAACTGTTAGGACAGCTGATGTTAAAAATCTTCCTCTCTCGGATGAAACAATCCAAGTGGTTGGAGTATCCAACAGACAAATTAAGATTTATCTCACAGAACCAGTAAAAGTCAGAATAGGGAAATTTCCCGAAATGCACCGCTTTGTTGTGTGCGATTCAAGTCCTGTACATTTGTTAGGGAGAGACTTACTGTGCAAGATGAATTGCACTATATTTTGTACCCCTGATGGCATAGCATCTGAGACGCCTGATGAAGATGTACTATATAAAATGACAATAGCTAATATGGAACCTGAGATTACTGAAGCCTTTGCAGTATTCAACCCTGACAAACTACCACAACAATTGAAAAACTCAGTAAAAGCAGAAGTCTGGGATTTCACAGGAGAGGATGTAGGATTAATGAGAAATGTGGATCCTGTAAAAATAACACTAAAGGGAGGAATACGCTATCCAAATGTTCCCCAATATAAATTAACACCTGAGATAATTGAAGGAGTTACTCCTATAATTGAAAAAATGGTTAAACAAGGTATCTTGAGAGAAATAATGAGTAGTCCATGTAATTCACCAGTTATGGGACTGAAAAAGCCTAATGGAAAGTTCAGAATAGTCCAAGATTTGAGAAAAGTAAACAAAATTGTTGTGTCATGTTGTCCTATTGTACCAAATCCATCTGTGATTTTGTATCAGATTCCACATGATGCAGAATGGTATACAGTGATTGATTTGTGTCACACTTTCTTTTCCATCCCATTACATCATGATAGCCAACAAATTTTTGCGTTCCGTTTTGGTGAACGTATTTTGGCTTGGTGCCGAATCCAACAGGGGTATACAGAAAGCCCCTCGATATTTAATCAGATTTTGAAAAAATCCTTAGAAGATTTGCAGATGCCCGAGAATTCAGTGCTAGTTCAATATATAGCCACCCGCATTCCCGCATTTCTGCCACCTCACTCGCATCGTAACTTGGACAATCACCGCGTTTTAGCGGGTCCCTGCCGACTGTCTCGGGTTGGTGGCCATCTTGGGAGGGGGGACATTGCGTGAGGCGCAGGTAGCGCTCTAGTGATCCGAATAGCCCGCGCTCGGCGAGCATTAAGCCAACCATGCTGACGCGCAGCGTCATCACGCAGCGTCATCACCGGAATATCGCCGGAGTTTCGCCAGAGTCAAGCCCGTCTGTGCCCGTCCGGGCCCAGACGGGCCTAGGGCCTGTCATCATGCCCGACTCGGTGGCGCCTTCTTTGACCAGGCTTTGTTATGGGAGGGAAGTACTATTGTCGATGCGTCCACCACACCCTATTAGGTGTGGCTTTTCACAGATGGGAACTATTCCGTTTTTACCATGTAGAGCCTGCCCCTCCGGCCATAATTCAGTGGCTGTCAAATCTATTCTCTCTATGGCTTTGCTAAATTGCCGGTCTCTGCCGAGCCACGCCATTGAAATTAACTCACTGATCTTAGACCACGAGCTGGATGTGTTGTTTCTTACAGAGACCTGGCTCTCCCCCAGCTCAGGTCCAGACATGGTCAGAGCACTCCCCCCGGGCTTTCACATAGTTCATCTTGATAGACCTAAGGGGAGGGGCGGAGGAATTGCGGTTCTCTATAGAGACACTCTTGCCTGTAAGATTCAGAATGGAGGGGTGACTGACTGTGAGAGCTTACAGTTCTCCCTTCGGTTGTCACCTACAGTGTCTCTGGTAGGTTTGCTGATTTACCGTCCTCCTGGACCTCTGGGTAGCTTCTCTAATTCTCTCCTTGAAACTACTGCACTTCTTGCCTCTTCAACTGCCAACTTTGTTGTCCTCGGGGACTTCAATATACATCTTGAGGACCCCACTAATGCTGCGGGAGTGGATCTGCTCGATGATTTTAAATCTTTTGGAATTAACTTGGCCAACTCGGGCATGACTCATGAGAAGGGCCACTTGCTTGATCCCATACTTTCCAACCTGGACCACCTTACGTCATCTCCGGCTCTTGCCTTGCCCTGGACAGACCACTTTCTGGTGTCCGCGTCATGGCAATTCATTAGCCCAACTGCAGTGGTCTCACGGGTGCACACTCTGGAGAGAGCCTGGTCGAGGCTCCCAGTTGACACCTGGGGGGCACACTTGGAGGCCACGCAGCCCCCTCTGGGAGTTAATCCAATAGCTGCCGATGCTACTTTTCACACCTGGCTCGTGGAATCTTTGGATACTCTCTTACCTAAAAAGAAACAACTTACGAAGGGGAAGCGAATGGGCTCTGCACCCTGGTACTCGCCAGAACTCAGAATCTTGAGGAAGGGATGCAAGAGGCTAGAGCGGTCCTGGAGGAGAGACTGGAGTGAAGCAAGTCGTACAGAATATCGTGTGGCCCTGAGCAGGTATAAAGCCGCTATCCGGGTGGCAAAATCAAGATTCTTTGAAGAGCGCATAGGCTCGGCGGCTAACTCGTCTAAAGAGTCATTCAGGGTGATTAAGGAGTTACTGAATGCCCCCGATCCTCAGGTTATGCACGAGGACCCCCGTAAAAAATGCACAGAACTGGCCTTGTTTTTTAAAAGCAAAATTGACAGTATACTGGCCTCTCTTCCCCGGCTCGATGAGGGCACACCCTCGGGGGATAATTCTAATTCTACCTCCCAACTTAGGTTGCAATCGGCGGAGCTGGCCTCCCTGGGTCCGGTCACTAAGGAGGAAGTCTTGATGGCTTTGGGGTCTATGAAGAGCGGCTCCCCGAAAGATCCAGTACCTATTAAATATCTTAAACTGGTGTCATCTGTAATTGGTGGCCCTGTGACGGACCTGATAAACCTGTCTCTCGCCCAGGGGGTAGTTCCCCCGAGTTGGAAAGGGGCGGTGGTCAAGGCCCTTTTGAAAAAACCTAACCTTGATCCCGCCGACCTCGCCAACTTTCGGCCTATCTCCCTGCTGCCGGGTATCAGTAAGGTGGCTGAGAAGCTGGTGAACAGCCGCCTCTCGAACTTTTTGGAAACGAATTCCCTTTTGGGCGACTCCCAAACGGGTTTTCGCCCCGGTCAGGGGACTGACACCGCCCTGCTGGCCGTTGTGGAGAATGCGAGGAGTATGCTGGATTCGGGAGGCGCAGTGGCAGTGATCCTCCTGGATCTCAGCGCTGCTTTTGACACCGTGGACCATCAGGTGCTTCTCCAACGGCTCTCGGGGGTGGGGATTACGGGTTTGGCCCTCAAGTGGTTCGCCTCCTTTTTGGAAGGTCGCTCATTTGAGGTCTGGGAAGGCCAGGAAAAATCATCTCCATCACCTCTCCAGTGTGGTGTGCCACAGGGCTCTTCATTGAGCCCTACCTTATTTAACGTTTATATGGCCCCCCTGGAGAGTGTGGTACTGCCGCTGGGTATTAAAATCATCAGCTACGCTGATGATACTCAGCTGGTGGTTGGCCTTTCCCAGTCGGCGCACCATCCCGACCGGCTGCACACGTGCCTTCGCAAGATCTACACGTGGATGTGCAGCTCAGCCCTAAAGTTAAATGGTTCCAAGACGGAACTGATGCTGCTGGGGAACTCTTCTCCATCTTTGTCCCCCAGCAGCTGGCCTGACTGTCTTGGACCGGTACCCCCCCCCAAGCAGGAGATCAAGAGCCTGGGGGTATGGCTGGAGCAGGACCTATCGTTTAAAACCCATGCCAAAAAAACTGCTGGCGTGTGCTTCGGCCTGCTCCGCTCAGCCCAGAAGATTCTGCCTTTGCTCCCAGTAGCTACTCGTACGCTTCTTATCCAGGGACTTATCATCTCGCGACTGGATTTCAGTAATGCGCTTTTCCTGGGTGCTCCCGAGGCTACTCTGAACAAACTGCAGCAAGTGCAGAATGCGGCTGCCAGGCTCCTGACGGGTCTCCCTAGACGGCAATATGCCCGCCCGGCGTTGAGGGCATTGCACTGGCTCCCGGTGAGGGACAGGGTGAAATTTAAGTCACTCTGTATCGCCCACAAAGTTTTGCATGGGGTAGGTCCACCTATTTTGGAGGAATTGGTCCAGCCCTACAAGGCCTCTCGTTCTCTCCGCTCTGATCATCAACATCTCCTTCAGGTTGGCAGGGTGAAAAAGGCAAGAACCGGTGGCAGAAGATTCTCAATAAATGTGGCCTCTCTGTGGAACTCATTACCCCTACAGCTGCGCTCGGAAGCCAGTCTCCTCCGGTTCCGTAAACTCCTAAAAACTTTTTTGTTTGCTGTGTAACCCCCTCATCCTTGCAGTAGCGGTATTAGCCGGCAAGCGCTGGGATGCCTACTGGTAACCAGGCGCTATACAAAACTCAGAATAATAATAATAATAATAGACGACTTGCTAGTAGCATCAAAAACTCGAGAAGCTTGTGTAATGGACACAGTGCATTGTTGAACCATTTGGCAGATGGAGGACTTAAGGTATCCTCATCAAAACCACAATTTTGTCAGAAAGAAGTACAATATTTAGGACATAAAATTGAAAAAGACTAAGGAAAATAACTACAGACCGAATCAAAATAATAAAAGGAATGAGAGCCCCAATGACGCAAAGAGAAGTGAGAATGTTTCTTGGAATGGTTGTATATTGTCGACAGTGGATAAGTAACTTTTCCCTGATAGCAAAACCTTTGGTACGCCTGACAAGAAGTGATGTAAAAGACCCCATTGATTTGAATAAAGAAGAGTTAGCAGCTTTTAAGCAATTGAGAGACAGTTTGTGTGAAGCACCAGCATTGGGTATGCCTGATTATGAAAAAGAATTTGAGTTGTATTGCAGTGAAAGGAATGGATGTGCACTTTCAGTACTAATACAGAAACATAGAAAATTGAGAAGACCAATTGCATATTTTTCAGCTATGCTAGACCCTGTAGTGTTGCCAGGTTGTTTAAAAGCAGTAGCTGCTACTTGTAAGAGTCTGGAACAGAGTGAAGGAATTGTGATGGGATATCCTATGCGAGTGTTTGTACATCATGATGTGGCAATCCTATTAACAAGGAGCCGCACTCAGTTCATGACACATAGTCGGCTGACTAGATATGAGAAAGTCATTTTAGGTGCCACAAATGTGAGCCTGATGAGATGCTTGAATGTAAATCCTTCAACGTTATTGCCAGACGCAGAAAATGTGGAAGTCAGAGATGAAGTAGATCATGATTGTTTGGATTTGCTTGACTTCTGTACCAAACCATGTCCTGATATAAAAGATGTACCATTAACAGAAAGAGACTTTGTGATGTTTGTGGACGGGTCATGCTTGAGAACAGAAGAAGGAATGCTAAGTGACGCATTTGCAGTATGCACAGTTGCAGCAGTGATGGAAGCATCTTATCTGAAGGGAGTAAAATCAGCCCAAGTTGCTGAACTTGTAGCCTTAACTAGAGCATGCAAGATAGGAAAGAATGTGAGAGTGACTGTGATAACAGATAGTCAGTATCGCTTTGGTGTTGTACATGATTTTGGTCAGATATGGCTGCAGAGAGGATTTCTGATTTCGAGTGGAACCCCTATAAAGAATGCTGAAGTGGTTGTGAAATTGCTAGAGGCGATACAGCTGCCTAAGCAATTGGCTGTTGTGAAGTGTGCTGCACATTCAAATACAGGAGACTATGTCGCGGTTGGTAACAAATATGCCAACGATGTGGCTCAATATTGTGCCCGTAACCAGAATTCGATTAATCGGGCTAAAGAAAGGGAGATGAATTCTTGCCCCCTACTGTTTACTAACATTGTGAGTACTTGGGAAGAAGTGAGACAGTTGCAGGAAGAAGCAGGAGATGAGGAAATGAGGCAGTGGATAAAAGCAGGATGTGCACCCAGAGAAACCGATCATGTGTGGGTTTATCGAGATGGAAGACCAGTCATGCCTGACAGAATGGTGTCTGCCATGGCACGGATGTATCATGGACAAGCACACATAGGGAGAGATGCCATGATTAGGCTGTTTAAGTAAACGGGGTACAATGCAAAATTCAGACTTGTAGCCGAGAGCCTTTGTCAAAGATGCCTAATATGTCAGCAGTTCAATCCTGGAAGAACGACAGTGGTGAGTCTAGGAACAATAGGTCGAGAAGGAGGGCCTTTTACCAGAATGCAGATTGATTTCATTGAGATGCCTCCTTGAAACAGTGTCGAATGTATGGGGTCCAGGAAGGAGACCAGACGAGTTTGTTGAGCAATAAGGGCTTTATTTGTAGGGTTTACAAGAATATAGGTCTCCCTGAGTCCTTCGTCGACGTTCGTTCACGGGGCGATGGCGTCCGAGGGAAGGTCTTCCTGACTTGACTGCAGTAGGAGGTCCCTCGAATCTCTCTCAGGGTCGGCCACGTCACATAGGGGAAAAGGGAGAAAAGTGGTATGAGGCAGAGTGTTCTCGGTCTTTTGTTACCAGGGGAAGGGAGTGCAGGGAGTTTTCACACACAGCACCCACAACGTGAGGAAGGGGTAGGTCCCACCACCAGAGAGGGAGCGATTTAGAAGGAATCTCCCAGACTCAGGCACCCCGACTAGGAAGGATTTTCCCCTAGAGTGGCTGTCCTCCCCTGATGTACCCTAGACCCGTCCCCGTGTCTCAGCCCATGCAAACGGGAACGCACCTGTTGGAGCCACAACCCTCCGTGGCCGCGGCGGGGCGATGCGTCCTCCTCGCAGCTCTCAGGAACGTCTCTCTCGCGTCGGGTCACAGCGCTTCACTCCTCTCCCAGCTCCGACTCTCCTACTTCCTTGTTCCCGGTGTCTCCCTCCTCTGCGACCTCTTCCGGGTTATAAGGCCTCCACTCCTCACTGGCACATCCGAAGTGGGCCGTCCTTTCGCCCTCCTCGTCTTCCTTAAAGGGCCAGTGTAGAGACAGACTGCTCGCCGTCTGCGGTGATTGTTTTCTGTATACATCCGAGGGCTGAGAAATGGGAAAAGTAGCGGGGCACGGAGGTGAGTCTCGCTCACAAGGGCTGCATGAGGGCAGGGACACCCGATAAACAGGTTGAGGTATGTTCTAGTGATGGTCTGCTTGTTTTCTAGATGGGTAGAAGCATATCCCACAATTTATCCCTAGATTTAGTTTCCCAGTCACAATTGAATCAAATAGAGGAAAGCATTTCCATAATGAGATCATGAAATTGATTTGTGAGGCATTGAATGTACAAAAAAAACTACATTGTGCATATCGCCCAGAGGCTTCTGGTGTGGTGGAACAAATGAATGGCACTATTAAAAACAGATTGGGAAAAATGTGTTTAGCCACAGGTTTGAAATGGCCTGATGTCTTGCCTCTGGTACTCATGACTATTAGATCTATTCCATATAGAACCACAGGTCTGAGTGCCCATGAAGTTGTCATGGGAAGAGCAATGCGACATGTTTTCATTCCAGTCAACAAGCTGTTGCCTATAACTGATGACTTGGTGTTGGATTACTGTAAGGGACTGGCTGACGCAGTTCATTCTGTGTTTCATCAGTTTGGATCGGATGCCACCACCCTTGAAAAGAACCAAGCTCATGATCTTAGCCCAGAAGACTGGGTGAGAATCAAAGTACACAGAAGAAGGAACTGTCTGGTCCCACGTTGAGGAAAACCACGACAAGTGATTTTGACCACAACCAGAGCTGTAAAGTGTGCTGGAATAAAGAACTGGATCCATGCTAGTCATACACTGTGAGTTCCAAATCCAGTAGACAACTAAGAAGGAGAATATTTTGAGGAATCAGAGTCAAGCTCTGAATCTGATACTGAAGACAACAGAAAAAGAGAGAACCCAGAAAGGGGGGAATCAGAACCAGATGTGATTGTAGCTCCAGAAAATATTCCCTTGAGAAGAAAATTACAGATTTCAGATACTAGCTCAGACTCGGAAACAGAACAGAGACAAGCACGTACTGGGCTAGAGAGAAACAGTGAAGAGATAATAAAGGAGATTCTTGATAAAGAAATTCCTGATGGAAAGTTTAAAGAAATTCCACCCGAAATAAAAGAACTAGATGGACAGGTGCCATATACAGAAAGGGAGGGAAAGATTCTTGTGGAAGATCCCTGAGGAGTTGTAGGGAATTCAAACACCCAGTTAGAGGAAGGGATAGTTAATCAGCAGGACGATTGTGTGCAAGAACCACGAGGAGGGACAGAAGTAGAGAACAATAAAGTGGTGGAAAGGGAAACAGCTGAAAGCAAAAAGCAAGTTGAAACAGAAACAGAAGATAGTGATGAAGAGATACCAGAAGGTCGAGTCTTGAGAAAGAGAGCATGGAGAGCTAAAAAGAATAATAAAGGAAATAATTTGAAAAGATCAGCCAAAGAGGAAATCTGGCCAAACAAGATAAAGAGATTGAGATATCGACTAACATGAGTGAATTCATCAAGAGCACAACAAGTGAATGAAGTATCCAGTCAAGAAAAACCGAAAATTGAGGAAATAACTACAGCGGAGGAAATGAAGAGAATAAGAAAACCTAACCAGAAGTATAAGTCGCCAGAATTATCATATGTGGCTTTGCCTGAAATTAAAGAAGAGGCAGATAGCCAAGAAACCCAGAGGTGACTGTACAAGAAGTGGTTGAGGAAGATGAAGAATCGGAAATCCTGAGAGTTATCTTGTCCGATATTTGAGAAGAGACGGATGTTCAGGAAGTTCTGTATCAAGATTATGAGAGGAAAGTGAAAGACGATCAGATGCCAAACTGAAGAGACCAAAAGAAATATCAATGGAAAGACAATAAAATTCTGGAGTAGACATAACTGATAGAACCAAGTAGGCGCTTAGAGCCTTGGGTTAGACAAAACTAGTTGTGAAGTAGAAGAGGCTAAGTCAAAAGACACTGTTAATTTTTCAAAATGGCAAACACAGAGAATAGAAAAACTAAATGTAGTTTTCTTAGAAGGTGGCTAAAGACGTGTTGTTGTTGTACAGGATTACTAATACTTCTATGGAGTATTTTAGCTTTGATGATTTCATTTAAAGTTACCTTAGATACAATAGAAGGACATAGTGAGAATAAAACTAATGTAGAAAAGTTTCAGAAAGTATTTCTGACTAAAGTAGATAGAAATTACTTACACCAAGATAGGTCAATAAATGATTTTTCTAACAATGTTTTTCAAAATATTGTACGAATATGTAAAGACAATGGATGTGAGGGATTGCTAAGTTTGTATGCAGTTACCTGCATTTGTATCTGAGGGAGTGACATACCATCACCTTCCAGTAACGTATGGAATAACATGTAGTGTAATAGCAAGTTTGTTTTATAAAATAGGCAAATTAGAATATTATTTTTCTGATGTAGATAATATATTTTCACAAGTACCTGTAATTAAAATATTGAACAAAGTAAAACCTGCAAAGGTATTAGGTGAATTTTTCTTAGAAACTAAAGAATTAACATTAGAATCTATATTTAGAAATAATCTAACTTGTAGTCTAAAGAAAGAAGAGAAAGTGTTTTTGGATATGGTTGAAGAAAGGAGATTGAAAATGCAAAGGAAAGTACCTGAGGGAAGTGAAGAAAAGACAGTCTGGGATGTTGAAAAGGAAAAGAATTTAAGAGGAGAAGCTAGTCCAACAGTGGCTTTAGATTGGCATTAGAAAGGAAAGTTTTGTATTAGAAGGAATCAAACTGCCTCTGATAATTACTTTGTAGGTAACAGTGATTGCCATGATACTTACCGAATCATGGGTGGATGGGGATTTAAAGGTGGAAATGATCCAGTCTTTCCTGGATTGTATTTTAACTGCGGGAACAAGGCATATTATCGTTTGCCAGATCATTAGTATGGCACATGTTATGTAGGTCTGGTTTTTCCAAAGATATTCCACATGGGAAGAGGAGAAGATGGTGTACATAAGTTAAGTAGTCTACTAACTCGTAGGAAAAGAGAGTCTTGGTCAGAAATTGTAGGAGACATTTTTGGAATATACATAAAATTAGGAAATTATCAACAGTAGTGGATCGCTTGTCAACAAGCACCGCTGGAGGATTCTTATTGGTAAATTCTGAAATGGTTGCCATGCGTGCCATGGTGATGCAAAATCGACTTGCCCTTGATATAATATTGGCAAAAGAAGGTGGAGTCTGTGGAATGCTGAAAGTTCAACAATGTTGTACTTACATACCAGACGAAAGTAAAGATCTGAAAGTCTATATCAAAAATATAACTGAATTGCATGAGGAAATTGTACCACTGGAGGTTGAAAGTGTTTGGGAAAAGATTAGAAAGAAACTTACTTCTATTAAAGATTTCTTATTTAACTTAGGTAGCACATTTATAGGTAGAATCTTATTTCCATTAACATGTGTGGGTTTTCTAGTATTAATACTAAGATCAGGATGTTTATGTTATAAAAGAAAGAAATTACAGAAAAATGTAAAAAGAGAAAATTTGAAAAGAAGACAGAATAAGAAACAAGAGAGGGAATATGAAGAGGTAGAATTAGAAGAGATGAAAGATAACATGTATAAAACAGCTAGAAGAGAAGAAATTGGGGGAACAGAGATGTGAACTAATCTAAAGAATTCATTTCGCTTTCTATGATAAATTGATATTATGGTGTGGTGATAAAATCACCAAAGGGGGGTTTGATGGAGCAGGTTGTACAACATTTTGTATACCTCCCCCATTTTGCATGAAAATACTAATTAAATAATCTATTAACGATAATATTATTAAATGACTTTGCATGTTTATTAATCAACACTTATTAATATAAATACATGTGGGATTTGCAATTGCATGGCTAATATAACTTTTATGACTAAAACATGTACGCATATCAACGGTAGTAAATGTGGTAATTAGAAAATTGCATGATATATGTTGCTTTTTGTAATGTCTTGTAATGTTGCCCAGAAGGAGGATCGAAATGGTGAATATAAATGTTTTAAATATTGCTATACGCTAGATAAATACAAGCACATAAAGGGATTAGTAAGGGGTAAACATTAGAATTGTTATTTCTTTATATTAATTATTCTTTTGTGTTTGTTTCGCTTAAATTAGCATTTGGGCCTAAATCAAAGATGGCTGCCGAGACTCCACGACGAAGTGGCCATTTTCTCATGTGGCGTGGAGTAAACAGTGCCTGCGCGAGAGCTCCCATGATCCTCGCAGTGACCTCTAAGCACAGTACCCCAACAAGGATGACACATTGGACGTCTTCCAAAAAAGGGGAACAATAACTTTTACAGAGAACCGGAACGACTTGATACAATTTTTACCAGTGACTTCAGCCCTTGAACTGTACTGAAATCCTAGGAACACATCGGACGATCCTAACCAACCAATCATGACCACCCTAAACTTTAAAATTGTAACTTCTATGTTCAAGTTCTTTTTATAAAAGCTTAGCAGAATAGGGACTTGTCACTTGCCGCTTGTTGCTTGCCGCCTCCTACCCTTACTTTGATGACCTAGATGCTGCCCGACTTTTGACGACTGCGAACTTTGACCGACGCTTGCACGTCTTTGGTCCTTTGCCAATCTTTGGGACTGTAACGTGCTAGGTAGAGAACTCTGAGCTTTGGCTTATAACGGACGATCTATACAGAGCCAATGAATTAGAAGACCCCAGAGTAGTAAGATTAGGTAAATATGAAGTTCTGTGATTTTCTGAAAATTTGATATAAACTTTACGAAACAAATGCATACTAAAGCTTTATGAAATTTAGATAAATGATTATTGATCAACAAGAAACAATGAGTTTGTGGTTTTTCAGCTAAGGAGGAAAGGATTCTGAATCTTAAAATGTGTTTTAGCTGGTTCTAAAATCACCATCAATCAATCCAACTAATTTGGTCCATTGACTGAAGTGGGAGGACTGCCTTGATGTTTGGGATTGAGGATCTATAGGCGAAAGGGCGTTAATGTATATTTGTAAATGACTTTTCCTTCCCTATAGGTTATAAGGTATTTCCCCACATGTCCAGCGCTTGAATTACTCAACCCTCCTGTGGGTGCAGACTCAGTGAGAGAGACGTGTGAGTGTTGGTGTTATGGGCCCCACCAATGACTGCTTGCATGAATGAGCTAGTGTGACGTCGGGTCTGCGATGCAGGGAAGGTATCGATAAAGGTTATTCCCCGTATCCCGGTCTTGCGCTGGATCACCCTATTTCAAGCTTTTTTGATGAAGACTTTCAGCATGTAATACTGGATTTGTGGCTGTTTGTTTACTGTTCAGTGTTGTGTGAATCGTGTTATCTTTCACATAGATTTCAGTTTCCAGGAAGTTTACCCTTTTTCGCCTGATCTCATAGGTAAACTGAAGTTCTGCTCTGTTGTTATTATATTTGTGATGATATTTCACAAATTACTCCTCTGTGCCATCCCATATGAGGAACAAGTTGCCAATAAAATGTAACCACATGTTTGTTTTCTCTAGGAATTCATCATTTTCTGGTACCCATGCAATTTTCTGCTCCCACCAACCCATTGTTAGGTTAACTTAATTTTGTGAAAACAAAAAACCCATAGCAGCCCCCTTCATTTCTTTAAATAGCTCTGTGTTAAAAATGAAAACATTGTTGTATAGGCACATTGCCATAATTTCCATGAGCATTTTATTGTGCTGAGAGAAGTGGATGCTTTTATCTTTAAAAAATGTTCACATGCATGGAGACTGATCTGATGTTCAATACTTGTATAAAGCAAGATGGCAGCCATGGTAATTAGCTGCATGTGGGTTGCCTTAGTGCTCCATCCAACCATTGCAGGCGATCACCTGTGTCTCTGACATATGAATTCATATATTTATCCAAAAGTGCCAGGAAGTGATCAATATCGTTTGCCACAGCTTCCAATGTAGAACCATTAGGTGAGATGATCGGCCTCCCTGGAGGGTTCTGCTTATTTTTATGCACGTTTGAGAGAAAATATATGGTAGGTGTTATGGGACGATCAGTTGTTAAATATTTTTGTTCTTCCTCATTAATTAGTCCTAATTTATGCAATCATTGAGTTTCGTGGTAAGTGTTTCTCTGATTTCCTTTGTGGGATTAGGGGCTAGACGTACGTAGGATGTTTGATCAATCAGCTGTCGTTTAGCTACGTTGATGTAATCTGATTTATTCAGGATGATGATGTTTTTTCCTTTATCTGCTCGTTTTATTTCTATTGTCCCATCCACTTGTAGTTGTTTTAAGGTTTCTAATTTCCTGCTGTGTTAAGTTGTTTCTCAATTGTGTAATTTCCATTTGGTATAGGTCTTGAGTTGCAGCCTCGTGAAAGATGTCTGTTTTATTTCCTGGCGGTAGATTTGGAGAAATAAATGATTTGGGTTTTATCCCACTCAGGCCAGCCCCCATTGGGAAGATTTCTTCAATAATGTTGTTCTGTTCTTGTATCATATTATCTTCCTCTAAGGTCATGAGGTTAAGGAGTGTGATTTGATCTGCAAGTGGTAAGTTGTAAATTGGCTTGAGGTTTGGATTCTTTCTCTGTTCATGAGTTTTCTCACAAAAGATTTTTCCCTTTTTTTTATGTGTATATTTTTAGAGATCAATTCTGGTTTGTGCATCATCAATATGTACTGCAGGGCACCAATTAGAATGTTTCTTTGGTAATGATATCTCTTTATTGGTTTTGGTGCTGGTCGAAGGATTGCTTATTTTCAATTCCTGAGTATCGTCTTTGATTAATTCTTGCTTTGTTTTGCCCTCCATCTTGTCTGCACTCCTGAGTTTTATTGATCCCTTTCCCCTCTCATTGTTTTCCTCTTCTGGTATTTCCTCCTCCACGTCCCCTTCCTCTTTCTATTGTTGAGAATCTTACTTGATCCCGCTGTTGTTGTAACACTAGGCACATTTTGGTTAAAAGTAGTCTTCTTATTTGTTGCGGATGACACCATGCTTCCTGCTCCTTCTCTGTAATCAGTATCTGTTATTGTCTCACAGTTAGATGGTTCTATGGTTGGTAGGTCTATTTGATCTATTTTCTGCAATGTGTTAAACCTCCTAGCAAATGAATTTGGGTGGCAAGGGTATTTTTAGGGTTTAGGGAAGGTAAGGGTATTTGGGTGGCAAAGGTATTTTTAGAGTTTAGGGTGGGTAGGGGTATTTGGGTGGCAAGGGCATTTTAGGGTTTAGGATGCGTAAGGGATTTTGGACGGCAACTATATTTTTAGGGTAGAGGGCAGGTGAGGGTATTTAGGTGGCAAGGGTATTTTTAGAGTGCGTATGGTTTAGGGTTTGGTTATATATATATTCACTGAAAAAACCATAGGTTTCAGGCACGTTATAGTTAGGAATTAGCATTTAAAAAACCTTAGAAATTCACTGAAAAAACCATAGGTTTCAGGGGCGTTATAGTTAGCTGGACTTTTCACTCGTACAAAACCATTGAAATTCCCCCGTTATAGTTAGTTCAGCTAACTATAACTCGCGCGCCCGCAATGCACTGCTGATGATGTCACATATTACATCACTCATGACATGGTCAGTGACATCACTCATGACATCACTGATGACATCATCCATGTGATAGAGTGGCAGACCTCCTCTCCCCCTAATATAACCTTTGATACACACATTCAAAAATAGAAACTAACATTTTCAAAACAATGGACATACCAATATCAGTTACATCAACCTATTAAGTAATTCTAAGATCCACGTACACATCCACTCATTCACCAACAGTCCTATACAGTCACTCATACATGTACTCACTCATCATATGTATTCATACACCTATACATCCTGTTACACAATGCCACTCATCCATAGAGTTACTCACACACATAGTCACTCATGCTAATAAAGAATCAAACATACATTTACTTGCATATACAGTTATACACACACCACCACACTTACTTCTACAGAAACTTACACATACTTAGTCTTTTAAACAATCACTTATAGAAACACATACTTATTCATACAGGAACTCTTCCAATCTCTCACTCTCACATATACTCACTTATATACACCAATAGTCACATATACTAGTTAAAAACATATGTAGTTACTCATAAAGACACTGTAGAGACAGGCATTCACTCACTAACACACCCATACACACACTCATCCACCCATACAGTCCTGCACTCATGCTGTCTTCAACACATACAAACAGTGAGTCACTCATTCATGCACCTATGCACTACGTAATACCCCCACCGAACCATGCAGACACTCAGACTGATACTCAAAAAACCAACTACTAACCTATATAGACACCCTTGTAGCTACTCACCAACCCATGCAGCCACTTATACACAAAGTGAGAGACTGATACAGATATTTACATATTTAAACATTACTCACTAAGCCATGTATTCACTATGATACACTTAGTCAGTTACACAATCAATTTTTCAAAAACAAATCATCCATTTAGACACGTATATACCCATTTATTCTTCCATCATTGTTTAGATATACATATATAAAACATATTTAATTTTCAGAAAAACAGACATTCACTGGATGATGTCATCTATGATGTCATCAGTGATGTCATTTGAGATGTCATCAGTGATGTCATGAGTGATGTCACTGACCATGTCATGAGTGACGTCATCAGCAGTACATTGCGGGCGCGCGAGTTATAGTTAGCTGAACTAACTATAACGGGGGAATTTCAATGGTTGTGTACAAGTGAAAAGTCCAGCTAACTATAACACCCCTGAAACCTATGGTTTTTTCAGTGAATTTCTGAGGTTTTTTAAATGCTAATTCCTAACTATAACGTGCCTGAAACCTATGGTTTTTTCTGTGAATATATATATAGATATATATACACATATATACAAATATATACATATATGTAATATAAGGAGTGAGGATGTGGCTGAACGGGCTGGGGTGGTTGAACGAGCTAGGGCGGCCGCTTTCAAATCTTCTCTGCAATGATGCTAAGCATCCTGTGTTCTGGGCAAATCAATTAATCTCCCCATGCCTAACAAAAAATGAATGTGTCCTTGTGTAATGTAACTGGTGCTCATGTAAAGTGCTCTGATACCTTCAGGCCAAGTTCGTGCTGTATAAAACTCCGAAAAAAAGCAAAATCACAAAATACATATATATATATATATACACATACATATATGTATGTGTGTGTGTAAATAAATATATAGTAGGTAGTTATAGTTAAGACCTTGTTTCTATTCAAAAAGCTTTTTTTTCTTTTTCCAATATCTTTAACGCCATTTGACGAATCTTCGCAAAATATTCAACTAACTAATGAGAAGCTCAAGTAAGCCCCTGTCTTGAAAGTATCGGGGTGATTCGTCAAGTGGGGGCTGAAAAAAAAGGGGGTTCCAAAATGTGTTTTCTCCATGTAAATTTCCATTGGAAACTTCAGGCCCCCGGGTGGGCCGGATCCCAGGGCAATGTTCAAAATGCATGTGGGGGCCGCGTGGGTCCTCGCAGCCCTGGGGACTGCCACCTCCCCCGAGCTTTTTAATTATAAAAAAGTGTAGGGGGGCTCCTGCCCCACATGCTGCCCCAGGGACCACCACCTCCGGGGGGAATCCTAAATTATGGGTGGGTTGCCTTGTGGGCCCCCTAAGCCCCGGAGACCACCAACTCCCCTGGGCTTTAATGTTTAAATGTGGGGGGTCTTGCACTCCTCGTATCCCTGGGAGTCTCTACCTCCCCGGGGCAACAATAATTAAAATGAAGTGTGGGAGAGCTCCTGCCCCTGCACACTGCACCGAGGACCACCACCTCCCCAGGGCATACCTTAATTAAGGGTGGGGGTCCATTGGGGACCCCCAGGGACCACCACCTCCCCGGGGCTTTAAACTTGTTGGGAGGAGAACCGCCACCCCCAGGGACGGCTACAGCAATGTCCCAGGACATTGCAGTTTGCAATGGCAGGGTGGGAGTATTGCTCCTGCCCTACCATAGCAAACTTCTGCTTCACTTCATGGAAACGGGTGCCGGAAAACTGCTCTCGCTTCCATGAAGCGAAGCAGAATTGCTTTTGGGCAAAGGGAGCTGCATGTTAGCAGCTCCCTTAGAAGACTGCCAGCTCCTGCAGGAGGCGGGGAGTCAGCTGGGACCGCAGGTGCATTGGGGCTCCCCCTGCATTCCTTGAACAGAGGCCATGTCCAGGGGCCAAAAATGGCCCAAGAGGGGGGCACTCGACCCCCCTCATATTTTTGATTATTATTATTATTTTTTTTAAACATAAGGCTGTGCCTTTGGGGATGGAGTCCACGGGCCAAAAATGGCCTTGGAGGGAGGGACAATCGGTCCCTCTGGTTTTTTTTAAAAAATAGAAAAAGGCTAAGCCCCAGGGGATGGGGTCCCCAGGGCCGATATTGGGTAATGGATCTGGTAGGCATTATTATTTTTTTCTCTCGTCTTAGGAGTCACGACCCCATCACGGCTCTAGGCGCAGCCCCAAGTGCAACGTCATGGTAGATTTGTGGATCTACCTTAAATAAATAATTTAATAGTATATAATTTAGAAGGTAGTGTTAAATTTCTGAAGGTTTTCATAGAGTTACTGAGATTGAAGTTAATAACATTAAATTTGATAGAGTTAGTAATAATTTGTTTTGTTGTTAGACATTGAATTCATGCTTTTGTTTTGCGGATTCGCGACAGGTTCGTGAATCCACAAGAAAATAAATAAGATTATGTATGTTTTAAAAAAAATAAGATTGACTGTTGGGTTATATGGTGGCTCTAAAAAGAGCCCTTGCTTTCATTATGACTTTGTTGGAGCTACATGTAAGTGCGGATGCACAGCTTAAGGTTGTTGAGAAACACTCTGTTCCCTTTATCTGCAAAGTGAACTCCATCACTTCTGTAGATGTCATCCATATGAAAACACAGATTGATGTTATAGATGGAGCCCCTCCTATGGTCTCTGAGGTAAGCAGAAACAGCTTTATTGACATTTTTCCTAGCTTTCTCAAATTGTGGACAGAATTGATTTGACCAATTCCATTTCTGTCTTTGGCATCTATTAGAATATACAAAGACAGTTTGAGGCAAAAGCAACATCAATTTTGCAAAGGTATCCTTCATTAGCTTTTGCAGACTTACCCCAGTCAATGTGTCTAGGTCATTGCCACTACAGTGCACAATCATGTGGTCAGGGGGGATGGAGATGCAAGGTTTATCCAAAGGCATCAATTAGTGCCACTTAATCCTCTCTGTGCAATCCATTTAATATCCACATTTTTAAAACCTAGGTCTTTGTCAATACCTCTGCAATCAGCATACCTTTTGCACCAGAAAACATAGCTGTGCCCTACAATCCATACTGTAAGCATCTTGAATGGATGTCTGAAAGGAATGAAAAGATGTTGGTAGCTGAGGTAGTCAGTTGGTAGAAGGAGAGGTATCTAAAGTGGTGAAGATGCTGTTTTTGAAAAAGCCAATAAAAGATTGGCTTTTCATTAACATTGTGCACCCAAAAATAGGATGCATGTTATTTTTCTGAAGAAGCATGTTTCTTATTGGTTTTTAAAAAATGCTTGAAAGGTACAGTAGATAGGATAAGGTAATATTTTGCAAAAGTCAATCACACCTGCTATTTGCATTTGTAAGCTACTATGCTGAACTTGAAAATGTGGTGAACTTGTGACCTGCCTGTACAGTTGAATGTTGTAGAAAGTGTTCCTATGGAAACTGGGATTATGCAGAATGGGGTAAGGGTTGAAAGTTAGCTGTGGATTTAAAATGTGAAATGGTAACTTATATGTAGGTGATATGTTACAAAATTTAGCCTTTCTAAGTCAGTAGTATGTGTAGACGTGGTCTGTTGTTTAAAAAAAATTGTATTATTAGAAATAGGTTTTTGAACATTTACAGAACCAGTTTGGGCACCTTTAGAAGACCATTGGAAAGGGTTAATATGTCTAACCAATAGAAATGTGTTTCACAATTTGAAATGATGTAGAAAGCAATTTGTTTTGTTATTTACATTTATCTGTGTGCAGAAAGAGAGGAAAAGTTTGCCATTACCCGTTTTACCTTGTTGAGAGTGGTGCATTACATTTAATGTGTATTGTACTTTGTTTTATTGTGCTGAAATGATGATTGAAATAGTGTGTGAATAGTAATATGTGTACATTGGTAGATGGATTAGTGATTATGTTAGTTTTTATGAATCTGTGGAAAAGTACAATTGAAGTATGCCGCATAATTTTAGGTGTCTCTTTCAAAGAGGAACTGCATTCTGTGAAGTTTTAAGGTCTGCATGGTCTTGTGACTGAGGTATGTGTGACTTGCACATGTATTCTCATACGTGTTATGCATCTGAAGATGCTAGATGTATAAAACACAGGTATATGTCAATTTGTATGTTTCTTTTATATAAGATGCCACTAGGAAAAGGTGCAGACACATGCATGCATTCTATCAGGAATATGGTGAGACTTACAAGAGACACATGCAAAGGGTTACTGCTTTATATTTGGCTGGGACCAACACCCTAAATAGTTGCAGAATGATGAACATGCAGCTCAAAAGTGTGGTTTAAGACATGTTGGTAGAGGGATTACTGATTAGGCTACTGTGTATGAGTGTCTGGAAAGATACACTAGGATTACGCCACATAATTTTAGGTGTCAGCTTGAAATTGGAACTGCATACTGTGAGGCTTTAAGGTCCGCATGGTCTTGTGACTGAGGCAGTCTGTACTACCACATGTATTCTTATACGTGTTATGCATCTGTAGATGCTAGACGTATAAAACACAGGTATACATCTATTTGTATGTTTCTTTCATATATGATGCCACTAGGAAATGTTGCAGACACATGCATGTATGCTTTCTGGAATATGATGAGTCTTACAAGAGACACATGCAAAGTGTTGCTGCTTTATATTTGGCTTGGTGCAACACTCGACTAGTTGCAGAATAGTGAAGCTGCAGCACAAAAGTGAGGTTTAACCCCTTCAGCGCTGCGCGGATTCCCCCGCGGTGCTGAAGGGTTCGAGCGCGGGCGGGGCCATGACGGAACGGTTCCGTCATGAGCACAGCTCAACCGATGCTCATGACGGAACCGTTCCGTCATGAGCATGGAAGGGGTTAAGACATGTTCGCAGAGGGATTAGTGATTAGACTACTTTGAATGAGTCTGTAGAAAGGTGCACTTGAAGTATGCATCATAAATGTAGGTGTCTTCTTGAAATGGGAACTGCAGTCTGTCAAGTTTGAAGGACTTCATGGTCTTGTGACTGATGTATGTTTCTACTTGCTCATGTATTCTCACATGTGTTATGCATCTGAAGATGGGTAGACGTATAAAACACCGGTGTACACCTATTTGTATGTTTCTTTTATATATAATATGACTAGCAAAAGGTACGGACACATGCTTTCATGTTTTCAGGAATATGGTGAGAGTTACAATAGTCACATGCAAAGGGTTTCTCCATTATATTTGGGTAGGCCCAACACTCTCAGTTGTTGCTGAATAGTGAAGCTACAGCACAAAAGTTAGCTTTAAAAGATGTTGGCAGAGGAATTAGTGATTAGGCTACCTTGTATCAGTCTGTTGAAAGGTAAACTTAGAGTCGCACCCACTGTTCCCATTAAGCTCTGTGCATGCGCGCCCGCGCACCTCTGTTTCCATGAGTGCGCAGTGCCGTGTGTGGAGCGTGCACAATAAAGTGAGTGGCGCGAAAAAGGAGTATTTCCTGGGTGGAATAAGCTAATTTGAAAAGTAGACGAGGGAGCGGCAGGTAAGTCTTGTGGCTGCCTGTGGGATTATGGAGGGCACTTGCTTTATCCTTTTGTACCTAGATGTCGCTGCAGGGCATATTGTGTGCTTTTGTTTACGTATTCATGTTAATTGCAGCGCCGGTCACGAGCTGCGATTGACATAAATACTTTAAACAAAAGCTCACAATCTGCCCACAGCAGCGCTATAGTAACAAAAGAAATTCAGCAAGTCTACAAACACAGCATGTAAAGCACACGCCCTGTTTATGGACTTGCTGAATTTCTCTTCTCAACAGAGCTGGGCTGCTGGGTGATTGTGTGACTTTGTTAAAGTTTTCTTGGTAATTGCAGCTCCTTTCGGGCGCTGCGATTAACCTGAAAACTTTAGCTAAGTCACACAATCACTCCGCTGCCCAGCTCTATTAAAAAAAGATATGCAGCAACTCTACAAACACGGAGTGTGAAGCACACCCCTGTTTGTAGACTTGCTGAATTTCTCTTTTTAATAGAGCACAGCTTGGGGGTGATTGTGTGACTTATTCAACTTTTCTGTGCTTGGCATAGTGTGCCACTCGGCTTGTATTTTCCTGTTTCTGTCATTGCATCCAGATTTCTGATACCATTTTTTCTGAAGAAAATATTGTCTAAGGTGTTCATTCTCATTCTCTCTCTCTCCCTCTCTAAGTACGGCCTATGCCTTTCCCTGGCTGGCAATTATAAACTCTAATGTGTCACTGCTGACTCATGCCTGTTTACCTGCTCTGAGGCCCTCCAGTAAGGAACTCCTGCTGAAGGCAATTTAAACTATGGATCTTGAACTCAGATACCCTGCGACTGAGAGTGAAACACTCTTCATAAGGGCAGCTCTGAGTTGTACTCGTCTGGTGCTTTGAGATTATGCACACAGGGTTTAATCATATCTGAATATTAAGCGCCCTTTATTCCTTACACTCACATTTCAATCCACTCGGGGTACAACTGCTTAAATCCCCAAACGAAGGTGTATGTCCAGTCTGACACAATATTATGTTGCGCCTAACCCAGCATCATTTGTGGGATGAAAAAACTGTAGGTCTCATAAACGGGCGTGGCCAATGTAATTAAGGGTGTGGCTTAAAAACATCTAAGCTAAAAAAATCTGTGTTTAGCATAGTGTGCCGCCCGATTTGTATTTTGCTGTTTCTGTCATTGCATCCAGATATGATACAACAAGTAACATCATACCTACAATAAGTCGGACTATTGGCCTTGGCTTTGTCAGTGGTTGTTGGTCGCATAAGATAAATAAGCAGCAACTATGGCTTGTATATAATATTGAAAAAGATTCCACTTAAAGCCCCGGTGACACCACGACAATGTTGCTGCTCCTGAGTTTCAAAAAGAGAAGGAACATCCAGAGAGAAAATTACTCTCTTTAAAGGATTTCCCTTCACCTACAACGCTCACCTGGCATGACGTCATTGCATAACTTTTCCACTAGTGAGAAGAGAGCAGTGTGAGCACGCACACATCGATGTGCCTGCTGTCACTGCAGTCTGGAAAAAAAGAGGACCGCCTGTGCCAGGGCACAAAACAGAGTCCGATAGAGACCCGTTTTGAGACCCCCTTTAAAAAAGTGCCGGTGCTCAGCAACGGTGAGACCCGGCCCACTTAAAGCCCCAAACATAGTGTCCATCATAAGTCACCCACTGTCAGCTAGGAACATCACACAATCAGAATGTGAGGAAGGGCACTTTAGGTGCTGATTAACAAAGAGTCTAAATCTGCCAGTTAGCACATGAGACCCAGCACCAAAGATTTGGAGACTACCAGGTGGAAATGTCACGACAATGGAGCTTTCTCGGTGGAAGCCAAAAGCTGCGGGAAGCGTTGGGTCTTCCATGCAGTGGGGTCACTCTGGATAGAATCCATGCCAGTGCAAGACTAGTCCATTCAGAGCACCTGCAGCCCGAGCTCGGGCCTGCAGGAAGTGGTTTGGAGAGTGTTAGTGAAGAGGATACTCCCGAGAGATGGATCGGTCATTTACACACTTGCAGCTGCCATCTGCTCAGACCTGCATATTGGCAAGATTCAAAATCTTGGCAAGGCCTAACCAGCCTTCCAGTTTTTTCCAGTTCAAAAACCTTTATTTCGGTCTTTAAGACCAGAAAAGTTTGTGTACAATATAATCCAAAACGTGACAATGTATGATTAAGACACATCGAACGGAGATATAAGAATCAAAGTGCAACATCTTCTGGTGCGGGAGAAGATTTGGCTGCACTGGCCAGTGGGCAAGCCAATTGGTTCAGAAACGTGCAAGTGCAATAATGACGAAAAATAAAAAGCACAGGCATAAATACAATAGCAAACAAGTCAATTGCAAGGACCAACCAATGCGCAGCAAATTTTATAAAATCGGTACAATTAAAAATATGCCTAGAGAGGGTTATACATAAAATATCTCAATTAGAAATAATCATCTCATGGTTAAAAATCTAAAACAATTAAAAGAATAAAAAAAGTTTTTCCTCTCTCCTTATTATGCTCAATAGAATAGTCCATACACTAGCAGCTGGGGTGATTAATATTATCTTTTTTTCTTTTTCTAAGAAAGCCCAACGCCTGCACCACATTGCGTTTAAAAAACGGGAAACAGCAAAGACAATGGGCTTAGAGGTATCGTACTTCAAAACTCTACATGCCTCCTGGCAATGCACAAACCCCATGTTCCTACACAGCTGAATAAGCCAACACTGTCTTGCCGATTTATAACCTGGGCAGAAAAGTAAAGCATGCAGCTCTGACTCCTCCTGATGGTTACAAGCTGGGCACCCACGAGTCACGGCGGCCCGATACAGACCATTTGGAAGTAAAGGCCCGTAAAGGAAGGGTACTAAATCTAAACTGGAGGTATAATTTTCTTGCTGAGAACTGTAGAATATCATCCAGAAAGGATTCTAATTTATACTCATCTTTCACAGTAAGAAATTCTACTGTCAGAACGCCTAGGTTCAAATTCCCATAGATGACTTCCAATTTGTGAGTTCGATAAGTTCTCACCAGTTCAGCACGTGAGACTGTAGAACAAGTTTCTTCAGGGTTACTCCAGAGGGTTGGTTTGCCTATCCTTGTGCACTTTTCCCTTATATGTGCAAACCAAGCAATTTTTTTTTCTGCCCCTGGAAGGCCTAGTAGCTCTTTAGTTTCTGCCTGATAATCTGCCAGTCACCCACATCCTGCGCCAGAAAGTTAGAGGTCTTAAGGTAACATCATCTTCAATCGGCCTTATACCTAAATCTAGCCGCAAGGGGGTTAACAGGGTGCTGGGGAGGAGACCCAGAATTTGTCTTAAAAAACTGTTCTCAACTTTACTCAAAAGGCTACAAGAACAATGTCCCCAGAGTTCAGCCCCATACAACGTGGCTCCCCTTGCTTGTGCCTTATATATTTCAATAATAGGCCCAGTTGGTTTGTAGGTGGATTCCCTCAATAATTTAGCAATCCAACCGGTAGTCTGTGCCAGCTTAAGCTTAGATTTGGCTATTTATGGCCCCCAGTCTATATTTTCAGTAAGGGTGACACCCAAATAGTCAAATACAGGAGCCCTTTCCAGTGCTATACCATCTAAGTGGGGATTTGGACTTGTTTTCTTGGCTGGGTTAACAACCATAAACTTGGTTTTTGTGGTATTAATCTCCAGCCCCCTGTTATTGCAAAAGATGACAAAACTGTCCAATATCCTCTGGATTCACATCGGCGACTTGGACATCAAAAGGGTGTCGTCAGCAAACATCAATGCTGGAACCTTTGAGTTTGCTAACTTGGGGGCATCGTTGCCCTTAACCTCAGTAAGTTGGGCAATAAGTGCATTGACAAAGAGGCAAAACAGGGTTGGTGCAAGCACACAGCCCTGCCTCACTCCTCTGCCAACTGGGAGTCTTGGAGTTAATTCTCCCCCTTTTCCACATTTTACTCGGGCATAATTGGCTTCATGCAGCTTAATAAGCATGCTTAGAAGGTAAAAGGGAATCCCCAGATCTCTTAATACCCCCCATAGTTTGTCTCTGGGCACCAAATCAAAAGCCGTTTTCAGGTCTACGAAAATTAAATAGAGGCTGCCACCCTCCATTGTCACCGTTTTCCAAAGTATGAGTTGGAGTCTATATATTTGGTCAACGGTGGAAGTGTTCTTCCTGAATCCGGCTTGATAGGGGCTTATAATATCATTATCATAATCTTCCATCCATCCCTGGATTCGGTGTAGAAGCCTTCCACCCTTCTTAGTTCGTTCAAGTGAGCGCGGTTACATAGAGCAAGTGTTTAGAAATGACAAGATGATGAAAAGTCTCCTTTAGAACCCCAACGTCGATATGCTGAGATGCTACTTCTAAAGCCTTGCCATATCACACTCGCTGTCTTCTCTGACATATCGTTTGTCCTTTTTTCTTCCACTCCTCAGCTGCTCTTGCCGTTTCCTTCTCATCTTTTTCCTCTCCCTCATATCTGTCCCACTCCACGTTTACCCACTTCCCCTTCTCCGATGCCATTCTTGTCTCCATTTCCCTCTCGCTGCCTGTTCTTTGCTTTCTCTCTTACTGGTTTTCCATTCTCCGTTCTCCCTCCCAGTTCTCCAGACCCTCTGGCTGCTTTTTTCTTTCCATCCCTCTCTTACCAATTTCTCCATTACCCCCTTCTCCATTTCTCAACTTTGCGCCACTACTTTTTTTCTCCTTTGTTCCTCTCTCCCCCTTTCTCTGCCACTAAATCCTATTTCTCACTAGTATCCTCTCATTTTCCTTCTGGCTGCTATGTTACAATTTTGAAAACACATCTTACTATCCCTAAATATTAGATGGAAGCACATTTAGAACTTGGACCAGTGTGCCTCTGCAGTGTCAGTGACCTGGCCAAAAAGGACATGAAAAAGCTGAAATTGGATTATAAATCCAAAGCTGTTCTGATCAGGGGCCCCAGAAATAAGTTTGGCCCAGGGCCCTCAAAATCCTTACAATATCCCTGTGCCTTTGTTAAAGTTTTCATGTTAATCGCAGCACCCATCATGAGCTGCAATTAACACGAAAACCTTAACAAATGCACATAATCACCCCGCAGCACTGCCCTATTAAGAAAAGAAATGCAGCAACATAGCTGCCAAGGTTTCAAATTGCAATGTGGGACGTTTTCATAACTTCACTGTAATTATTAGTGCCATTTGAACAGGGCACGCTTTAGTGCTGGTGGATGCTGGTGTGACGATGTTTGTTGGCGCCCCAATGACCACCTCCGCCATTGATACTCTCATTACCAACCTTTAACAGTGCCCCTCAAGTCTTCATAACCCCTCTCTCTTTCATATTTATTTTGTTAGTAGTGCCACTCATACCAGTGAAAGGTGTTAAGCACTTTACATTGCATACACATTACAAATAGACACTGAATCATAGTGTGTAAATCAATATATAGGAAATATTACATCAGACAGAGGAATACAATTTCTCTTCTTAACAGAGCTGGGCTGCAGGGTGATTGGTTTTTCAAGCAAATGTTTGGAGTGATATCTGGCGCTGCACACAAGCGCGGTCTGGTTCCTGGCGCATATAGCCATGGCTGCAGCACAAAGAGACCCTACACTGCCGCACACAGAGGAAAAGAATTAGAGGGAACATTGGTTGCAACATAGATTTAGGTGTCTCCTTGAAATGAGAAGTGCTGTCTGTTAAGTTTAGGTGACTTTATGGTCTTGTGACTAAGGTATGTCTCTACTTGTAGATGTATTCTAACATGTGTTATGCCTATGAACATGCTAGATGTATAAAACAAAGGTATACATGTGTTTGTATGTTTCTTTTATATATAATGCCACTAGCAAAAGGTACAGACACTTGCATGTATGCTTTGAGAAACATAGTGAGACTTATAAGAGTAACATGGGAAGGGTTGCTGTTATAAATTTGGCTAGGCCAAGATTCTGAGCAGTTGTTGAAAACTGAAGCTGCATGAGAAAAGTGAGGTATAAGACATGTTGGCAAAAGGATTAGTGATTAGGTTATTTGCTATGAGTCTGTGGAAAGGTACACTAAATGTAGGTGTCTCCTTGAAATGGGAAGTGCAGTCTCTCAAGTTTAAGGGATTTCATGGTCTTGTGAATGACGTTTGTGTCTGCTTCTATATCTATTGTCTGATGTGTTATGCATGAGTTCTGGTCTGTAGTTCAGGCGCAGAGCCTGTGATGTCTTCTGAATGAAGGTATGTTGGAGCCTCCCACATAGCTTGTTCAGTACCCAGATGCCATGTTTTACGAGCAGAAAGAAATACATACTCTTTTTTTTTTTACACAAATTTAGACAGCATGTGTTCTAATGTACATGTATTGAACTATATCACAGTTATAAGTCTCACCATATTACTCAAAGAATACATACATCAGTCTGTGTGTTTTGGATACCTTTGTTTCACAGTATGTGGTCTCTAAAAGAGTCATGGCACATGAGTATTAAATAGGCTATTTGAGAGACTCCATAATACCTATATACAGAAGACATTATAGGCTGTGCGACTGAATGATAGAGCAGAACTGAGATTTGTTCACTGATAGCCAAACCAACCAGGTTTTCAAGCTACCATTTTTAGATGAATAACACATGAGACTATAGATTTAGAAGTAGATACATACTTCACTCACAAGAGCACGTAGAGTTAAATATTTGACATACTACATTTCTCGTTTTAAGCAGACACGTAAACTTATACGACCTACTTCAAGTGTACACTCCTGAGACGCTTAGTTACACCAGGGAGTCTCTGCTATCTATTGGCCAGCAAATAAATCCCTGTGACCCACGTCCAAGATTAGTGACGGAGGTGCCCTTCTACTGCTATAGGTGTGGATATAATTCTTACTCGTCACTGCCCCCATCATCTTCAGATGCTACTGAGATCCCCCTGAAAATTTTATATCTGAATGTGCGTTCTCTAGTTAAGCACTACAGGGAGATCTATGATCTCATTGAGAACGAATCCCCTGATGTGTTTTTTGTTACCGAAACTTGGCTTAATGAGGACACAGTAGCCGAACTCGGCCTCGCACTCCCCATGGGATTCAGTATTCGAACTATCAATAGAGAGACCAGAGGAGGGGTACTGGCGGTGATTTTTAAATCCCACCTTCACTGTAGTTTTGCCAAGGAAGATGTTGTAGGGTGTGAGTGCGCCCGTTTTACCATCCTATTTAATGCACATTTTTCCTTCTCTGGCCTCTTAGATTATCGCCCCCCTGGTCCCTCATCAGAATTTAAAGTAGCAATTATGGAGGCGGTTCACTCATTAGCTCTGAGAACAGCTAATTTTAGTCTAATTGGCGATTTAAATATTCATTTTGATCACCCTTCGGATCCAGAAATCAGTACTCTGATTGCAGATTTTGATGCCTGTCAATTAAGACAGCTGGTAGTGGGACCCACACACATAGCTGGACATTTATTAGATCCAGTTTTTTCTAACATCCCCTATCTTCGGGTCAAATCCCCCAGCCCGGTGTGCTGGTCTGATCATTATCTCATATCCATTACCCTTCCCCTGGTGGGGGCAACGTCCAGAGCTGCTTCTAGGGCTACCTTCAAACGTTGGAAATACTCAGCAATAGCACTCCCTGTTACAGTTGTACAATAACAAAAATGCTTGCGTTATCAGAAAAATGTCCATTAATGATGTATTCTCATCTTCTTTTTATTCTTTTATACGAAATTTCCCAGCAGCAAATTATTGGAATTATGCCAACACGTGTTTCGTCTGTACCACAATACGTATACAGACTTTATCAAGGCTGTAAAAGATGAGAGTATATATAATACATGAGATTACACAAACAAGCTATCATAATTTAATATTAATACAGATGAATGTTGACTTAGTGTTAAAGTAGACATAGAGTATTGAAGTGAAAAGAGAAAAGGAGGGAAAAGCACTGAAGCCAAGAACAAGAAAAACCAAATAGCACTGAGAAACATGATCAGATACGAGGTGAAATCATCAGATATCAATGGACAAACGTAGACTGTCCACATTTGCACGAGAATAATAAAGAAAGAGACAAAGACGACCCTCAAACGTTTAATATTTCAGATATTATTACCGCCCACAACCAAAATATGCACCAAAAGTAACCGGAAAGTAAAACGAGTGTAGAGTTGAGAAAATCTAATATAATGTGAGTAGTGGCAGAACAAAAGAAATAAGACAATAAAGTAAACCCACCGATTGCACAGATCACAGTTCATCACAGTGATCCTAAGGTAGTCAAAATTCCAGATTACGAGAGAATCTGGAGAAAAAAACGAAAAAATGTACAAAGAAAATGGGTGAGTAGTAAACACAGGCCGATGCCACTCGTCTAACTTAGATAGTAGGCTAAAATATACAATTGAAAAAGTATAGCAATGGCTAATATTGAGTGATGCAACATTAGTGTCACATCGGCAGTTGTCGAAATGTTCTGCTCACGTGTTACTACAGATGCCATAAAAGATAAAGTAAACAGCAGGAGTAATCTGAAAGTTGTCAACATGTGGAACGATACGTTGAATAAATCACCTGAGTTGGACACAGTATGAGAGTTAAACACAATGCATCAAGGAAGTACTATGCACAAGTGTGTACCCCAACTAAGTAAATAAAACAGTCTAATGAGGGCATAAAAGGTGGCCAAGATAATTGTTAACTGTCGATAAAGGGGGTCTTACAAACTGTCAAAGTGACAAAAGTGCAGGCTCGTAACACTCACCTAAGCCACAATAGCTCAGTTGAACCTCATGACAATTGTAAAACCCAAGTGGTGATCGGTAATTTCTTAAAGGTTTCAGCAATCACAATAGAGCAAGACCTGTATGGTGTTATAACGCTCGAGTAAACGTCCAATATAACAATGAAATAAGACAAATATATGCACACATGAATATAAAACACTCACCCAAAAAGAGTCAGATATCGAGTATGAGTCGGGTTTGTACAAAAAATGTGTATATAAGTCACGTAGTGGAATCCGTATTAGTTACCGGAGATAGGGCAGCCCCACCTTGGTAAGCCGGCTCCCTGTAAATGCAAATATAAATATAAGGGACCCGTATTAGTAAATATAATGAACTGGACTGCAACTATGGTGAAAGTAAAAAAGCAAGAAACGGTGTCTGTATAGTGACATCGAAAGAGCATACCTGTTCACAGTTTAGCCACCACGCGAACCATGCGTCCACTAGAGATGTGATGTAGTGAATCGTCGACCCGAGCCTCTCTCTATTAGAGTGAGTGGGTAAGCGAGTCACGTGATCATGTAGGATCACGTGTTCAATCCCCCAATGAATACATTGGATGTATGGGATTGCTGAGAACATGTGGGCGCCATCTTATAATGCATGTTAAAGTACCTGATACTATTGATGAAGTTGAGTAATTCAAAGCCACAGCCATCCCTGAAAGAAGAAATAATAAAAGAATGCACTAGTTGATAGAGTAAGTGCAAACCATGATAAATTGCACAGCCTATAAAAATGAACGTGTATATAACCCTGATGGTAAATAAATATACAAAATAGCTGTCCCATTGTAATGAGACGACCAAGTCCGTCCACAGTGTTTGTACATGCCAAAAGTCCTAGGTAGTTGTATTCAATAATAAAGCTAGCTAAGTATACGCGACCCGAAGAGAACCGGTATTAGGGAGGTGCGCACAATCATGTAATCAAATAGCCAGAAGAAGTGTAAAAGTACATCAGTTAAATAGGTGATTATAGCCACACAGGAACTGCCCTGTTGTAGTGAAAACGATACGGAAGTACACAACAATAATGGGCTCAGACAGTGAAAATATACACACCAGAGAAGAGGAAAAGGATAGTAGCTAGGCAGTGAATTGAATAAAAAACATAGTAGTTAGTCAGTAGGTCAAATTTGAATATAAGTACATCATGTGAAGTTGTGAACATAAAATTATTAGAACTACACAATGAAAGTAGTATAGTGTCCCACAGCTACAAACATTATTACAAATGTGTTGTCACTGTCACTGCTTTCGTTGGCTGTCCACATTTCTACAATCACAATACCCCCAAGAGTTTGTACATAGACAATATGTTATTGCCAGAGACACACAATTGTTATCAGCAAGTGACCTAAATATTCACAGAGGACTGTATCATAGCAGTGTCAGCATTACAGAAAATGACAAAATATAAGATGACAGAAAAATCATGTTTACAGTAGTTAGAGAGTGATGGTTAGTCTCTTAAAAAAAAAAGGTCAATCTCTATCGACATTGAGTCCCATGTCGACTGATCTAAGTTTGATTAACCATTGAGCCTCAAGTTTTCTTAGTCTAGAGACCCTGTCGCCACCACGAGTATCTTCAAATGCTGTTGCAATACCATGAAATTTCAATTTCAGTTTTTCGACAGATGAATGTGTGGTATTATAGTGAACTGCCAGAGGGTAGTCGCGGTTGTTATTGCGAATAGCCCTGATGTGTTCTTGAATGCGTTCTTTGAGGGGTCTGACAGTACTACCCACATACACAAGGTCACACTGACAGATTATACAATAAACTACAAATTTTGTATTGCAGTTAATGAAATTCATAATATTGTATGATTGTTTGGTGTTATATCGAACTTCTTAATTTTATCACACGCAAATTGGCAAACATTGCACATTGAGCATTTGTAGAACCCATTGGGTCTTACTGGTAACCAGTTGTGTTGTGTCGGCGTTGCTGAGTCTAGAGTGGCTGAGCTCAAAATGTTCCTCAGAGTTTTGCCTCTTTTGTAAGTAACAAACGGTTTCTGTTTGACAAATGGAGCTAGATCACAGTCCAATTGTAGTAAGTGCCAATGTTTGCGAAGGAGTTTGTATACGTCATTACTATAAGAATGATATTGAGTAATAAAAGCCACTTGTGTTAGTTTTCTGGCTCGCTTATTATTATGTTTTGGTTTTAGAAGTTCTGTCCTCAGGGTTCGGTTAATCCTCGTTTGGATAGACAATATGTCAGGGCTTCCATACCTTTGTCTGGTGGGATGCTGGTATAAAGGGAGCTAACATCTAAAGTCACTAAGGTAAATTCCTGTTGCCAGATGAAATGTTCCAATTTGTTTAGTAAGTCCTTAGTGTCTTCTATGTAGGATGGTAAATTATGCACTATTGGTTTTAAGTAGATATCTATGTATTTCGAAATCCGCTCAGTACTACCTCCAATACCTGAAATAATAGGTCTACCTGGAGGTGTTCTTAAATCTTTATGTATTTTGGGTAGTGTGTATATGTAAGCAGATCTCGGTGTGGAATTAAACAAATATTTAAATTCCAAATCCGTAAGAAGACCAAAATCAAGCCAGTATCTAAGGGTGTTTTCAATGAGTGTAGTGGCTTGTTTTGTTGGGTCATGTGTAATTTTAGTTTAACACTTTTGGTCTGACAGTTGATTTTCAATCTCATTGTTGTAGTATGTTGTATCTAGTACAACAATGTTGCCACCCTTGTCTGCATCCTTAATAGTAATTTAAGGTTCATTGGCTAATGAGACTAGAGCTTTTCTCTCATTAGATGTCAAATTATGTTTCATGTTGGTGTGTCCCCCCAATTGTTTATCCTCCATTGAATACAGTTCAGATGTCATAATTCTAAAAAAGCAATCAATCATATTGTCTGGAGTTAATGTCGGTGTAAATAGGGACTTATGTTTTAAGCCACTGTCAACATTCATGTCAACATTGAGGCCAAGGTGCTCCCTTTGCTAAAAAAACCATCACTGGACCCTACCAAGCCTGAGAACTTCAGACCTATTTCTCTTTTGCCCTGGGTTGCTAAAAGTGTGGAGACCCACGTCAACAAAGTCCTCTCGGACTTCTTAAATAAAAATAAGATCCTAGACCTTTTTCAGAATGGTTTCCGCTCTGGCCACAGCACCGAAACAGCACTCCTAGCAGTTAGTGAGCATCTGTGGTCCATTCTGGATGAAGGTCAAATGGCGGCGCTCATATTGCTTGATCTGAGCACCGCGTTTGACATGGTCTCCCATCAGATCCTGCGCCGTCTAGAAGAAGCTGGGGTAAAAGACCTAGCACTGGAATGGTTTCTATCTTTCTTGTCAGATAGATCATTTCAGGTCTATGCCCCCCCTTTTGCTTCTTCCATCCAGCTCATTGTGCAGGGTGTTCCTCAGGGCTCGGCTTTAAGTCCAGCTCTGTTCAACCTCTATGTTCAACCCCTGGCAGTAGTCGCGCGTGACCATGGTCTTACCATGGTCTCCTATGCAGATGATACCCAGATGGTGGTGGCTCTTTCGGATGATCATGCCAAAGATGCCACCCAGTTTCGGAAAGGCCTTGAGGCGGTTGCAAGCTGGATGACAAAGAATCGTCTCCAGCTTAACGCCAGTAAACCAGAGGTGCTGCTGGTGGGGAACGACAAGGGGCTTTGGAACTCACAGTGGTGGCCTCCTTCTTTGGGCCTCGCCCCGACGCCTAAGCAGGTGGTAAAGAACCTTGGATTTTTGTTTGACTCTACTTTGAGTTTTCAAGATCACACCAAGAAAATCGCCGGCACCTGCTTTGGTCTTTTACGGGGTCTAAGGCCTATCCTAGGGTTTTTCAACTCGACTACACGTCAATTAATAGTCCAGGCAACCATCTTATCTAAACTCGACTATGCTAACTCCCTGCTGTTAGGCGCCAACAAAGCAGAATTGAACCGCCTTCAGCGTGTCCAGAATACAGCCGCGCGAGTCTTACTTGGACTTCCAAGAACATATTCCGGGTCGGGTGCCCTACATTGCCTCCACTGGCTCCCTATCTCAAAAAGGGTAGAATTTAAGACCTTATGCCTAGCCTTCAAAATTGTAAAACTGTTTTACTCCCGAGATTGTATCTGGCCTGCTTGTCCCATATGTCCCTGTCCGCTTACTGCGCTCGTCCGAGCAGATTCTGGTTAATGTCCCTCGTGTTAAACGAACCAGAGTACGCGGCAGATCTTTCCGGCTTCTAGCTGCTAAGCTGTGGAACTCCCTCCCCCTGAAGATCCGTAGCTTAGACTGTCTGCTATCTTTTCGAAAGGCTATTAAAACCTATCTTTTTCCCATGGCCTAACCTGACTCTACTTGGAAACTGCTGTTAGCGCCGGGACGCCCCTTCGCTGGGGCAGCTGCGCGCTTTACAAATGGTATAACATAACATAACATACCTTTCCACAAACTCAGAGCAAGTTGCCTCATTTCTAATACTTTTGTCAACATGTCTTGAACCTCACTTTTCTGTTGAAGCTTTAGTTTTTACCAACTGCTGAGACTCTTGGGACTAGGTTTGCTATTGTGTAAAGTACAATATTCTAAATATTTACGTATTATGGAGACATTTGGAATGTAATTGAAAGTATTTGTTTATTTATTGTTATGACTATTAATATATAATTATTTCAAAAGTATAAAATTATTTATTAAACTATTGAAACTTATCTTTGTTTTTCCGATATTTACATTTATTGGTAAAAAAACATTGAGAATGGCAAACAAAGATTAAAAGAGAAGACAAGGACAAAAACAGTATTATTTAAAGGAAAGTTAAAAGAAGACATTAGATGAAGTGCAAAATGTTACACTGAAGAAAAAGAGTTCTGGGAAGAAAAGTAAAGGGTTTGTTAAAAGACTTCTACAGAAAATTAAGCTATTTGAAAATCGTGAAAAGAAAAAGAAAAGTTCAACAATGAATCAGAAGGAAAGGAAAAAAGGAGATAATAAAAGAAAATAATGTTATGGTAAAACAATGCATGAACATAAAGACATAAGGAAGAGAATGTATAGAAGTAGAATACTAAAACATTTATGGAAAGATTGTAAAAATAAAAGATCAGCAGCTTATAAGAAAACACAACAGATTGAAAGTGTAGTAGATAAAGCTTTTAAAATTATTTATTTTAATATTTAAGAGAATGAAAACATTGAATAAAGCAATGTTGTTTATGAAGGAGAAAAGCAAAAGAAAAAGACTGGTAGATAGAAGTAACTTTTGGAAAACGTTTACTGGTGAATGGAAGCACACTTCTAGTACTGAGCCTTTCTTTAGTGAAGAAAGCTATTTTCAACAGAAAACATTAGTTCTTGCAGTTGATAATAGTGGTCGATGCTATGCGATGAAAGATGTTTTTCCCATTGCAAAAGAAAAGATGGTTCCTAGGAATGTGGAAGAAGTACTAGCTGAAGAAGTTCAAAGGAGGTGTACACAAGCTCCGGTATATAAGTGGGATTGTAGTAGTATTTATACTATGCGACAGGAATCTATTGACAGATTACGATTTTTTTTACGTGAATATGCCCAAAAAAAGTCTTAAACAGAAGATAAAGATGTTACAAGGACTAGATCCTTGTAAAGTAAGAAAATACACTAACTTGCAGGGTCATTCTCTGGCTTTTCTTTCAAGAAAAGTATATCAAAGTACTTTTCATCATTTGAGAATGTTAGCAGTACACCACTCAGAAATGCAGAAGTTAGTAAGGAGACTCTACTATGTAAAAAGTCCTGCATTATGTTTAAGTGAACTGAACACAGCTCTTTTGCACGGTTCAGTATCAGATGTACATAAACTTTGTGATGATATACATTTCGTTTTTTTGGTTCACAACAGGAGTGTAGGGAAAGTGAGAGCTTGATAAGTGTAGGTGTTGAAGAATAGGCTGATGATATTAGTATTGATGAGTTTGCAGAAGAAATTACAAAGTTTAAGACCGTTTTATCTGAAAAACCAAACTATGGGGCTCATAAGGATGGCGGGCATAGACACCACCGCGGTGCTGGTGGAAAATGTCCTCTTCTGCACACCAGCAGCGGTCCTCACGCCCGCGATATTACAATGGGCAAATGCAGCCCATTTCCAGTCCGCCGCGGTGCGACATGAACCGCCATAAAAATGTGCATGCCACCGCCGCGGTGGGAGCCAATAGAGACCCACCATCGTGCGGAATGATGTCCCGACCGCCGTACAAATCACGATGCCCCAATTAACAGCCCGTCACACCGCTGTGGAGAAACCACCCAACCAGAGATGGCGGAAGCACAACAGCGGAGCGCGGAACAAGACTCCCGGTCCCCTCCACCCGGTCCCGACCACACTGGATCCAGATCTATACGTCTTTCCGGTGCTGTACCTGATCCACTACCAGCAAGTAATGGACCGTCACGGACAACTCCGCAGGTACGCAATCACACAACTCCGCACACAACCACAACACACAACTCCTGGGCTGATATATGGTTCGTGTCCACACCAGACACTCTGGTGGGGACAGGAACACATCCCCAAGTGTACCCACACATGTCCTACCTGTCACAAAATCACCCCTCCGCATCCAGGTCACCCATCAACCGCGAAATCACAGCAATCTCCCGATCACGTCTCCAAAGCGGTGAAGATGTGGGAAAACATGCGCGCAATGCAGTAGGCAGAGCCAGCGCCAAGCATGGGCAGTCCACAAAGATTATAGGGCCACACCTCCACCCTTCACACACTAGGCCCCCCACACCCATTAGGGGACATGCTGTGTGCCCCTCCTGTGTCCCCCTGCACGATTAACCAGCCAGGAGAACCCAGACAATGCACTACACACACCAAACAACCAGGGAGCCTGTCTCAGCAGGTGGGGCTGAAGAGGAACACCCAGCACAGAAGCACAGGGCCAGGGAAACCCTCCTCCCCACGCCCACCCTCCACTCATGTCAAGCAAACTGAGTCCAATCACAAAATGAATACTCACACTGAATATGAAAAATCACTTAACTGTACACACTGCCTGTCAAGTCACCCAGACACACCCCACACTGACACACAGCCACATACACATACCAGATGTCAGCAGCAATGGAAGACAAAAGTGAGGTGGACAATGATGGAAAGCCAAGGAGCTAGCCACAAAGCATTTGTACATCACATGCAAGAGACTGAACATATCACAACACCCTTAGGCCATCAAATCAGACATGGATGGCACAGTGAGTGAAATTAAACCACAGTGACCTCTGTGCAACAACTCAGGGAGACAGCAAGGCAAGCCATGCATACGCACAGGGATGAAAAGAAATGTCTGAGGTCAAACAGTGATCAGCCACACATCTGTCACAACGTACTTGACGTGAATGTCATCAGCACAACACACAGGGCCCATTGTCACACTCCATGACTGTCAAACACAAGTTGAATCCTTCACACATACCCCACCCCTCCTCCACCCACCTCATACCTGCACCACTCAACAACAGTGTAAAACACACAGAATGATGCAAATAATGTCCTGTGACTACACTGACAAACAATCACACTCCCTGGGGTGCATCCACAAACATCACACACACTCAGGGATGCCTGACCCAATGCTGGCACAAAAACAATAGCCAAACACAAACCTCACAAACAACATACACAGAAGTCAAACAAGGCCAGATGTGCAGACAAACAGTTGGAAGGCAATGGGAGCCCAGACAGAACAGGAGTACACAACATTATCACTCAAAACCAATGCACAGACACCATACCCCAACACAGACAAGAAGTGCATCACCTCAAAACAAAATTGGACACAAACTGGGATCAATGGGCCGATACAAAAACTCAGACAGACATACCACACCACCCATCAAGTCAACATGGTGTTATAGTGCACCACATGCACAATCCCGACAAGTGACAGGTCAAATATAGGAGGACAAACCACCAAGGTGCACTCAAAACAAGCTCAGGAACAAGAATACTCCTAAGTGCATGTGACAGACACACAAGTAATGCACACTACACTTGCAACACACATCTGAATGTATCACAATTCACAAACAACTCACATACAATGACATGCAAATAGAACATCACACACAGAGCATCTATCAGCTGAAAGAGCCAACATAGGCCAAACACTGCACACATCCACATCAAACACACAACAGATGCATATGCCAATCCATCACATTGCAAACACAGCAGTACATCAGGGGATGCACACCAGGCAAGTACAAGGCAACATACAATCACAACACTGCATGCACAACAAGCAGTGTGTGTACACCAACCAAACCAGTAGCACACATGTCTGAGTGCCACAACATGAACCCCCACAACACAAATCATCACAGCACACAGACAACATCACACTCAGGAAGGGTAGCAGTACCTCAGCAAACACACATACAGCTAACCCAACACTCACAGATGCACAACTCAGGGACACCCAGGTTCAAACAACATGACCAGAGGACTGTGCAGCACAAACAGTTGCACTGTATAGGAGCAACCCTGACTGCAAACCAGTACAAGGAAATCACACATAACTAATTGGGAAACTGTCGTTATTGGCACATTGGTCCTGTGCACAGATCAGCACCACAAAGCATAGTGTAACAAACGAAGAGGTCGGGAGGCACACACACTGGCAACCCAAGGAGATAACAGACATGAGAGTGAAGTGGTGTGTACGTCAGCAGTTCACCATACACAAATAGATGGAGTAGTCACTCACAATGGGTAGGCATCAGAAGCACAGATAGGGGATGGTATAACTCCACATCCTGTATTACAAAAAGGGGGACAAAAGGGGGGCTGGTTTATGAGGTCCAGTGTACAGGCCCCAAAGGACTGTAAACAAAACAGGGTACAAAGTTCCTCTGGTACATAGAAGAGAACAAGGGGGAGCAGAAAGTGAGTGTGGGAAGGTTAATCCTCCACTCACTCCCGGGAGTGGCCGGGGGAAGACCAGGGGAATTCCCTTGGTGTAACTAGAGCTCTCACACATCCAGCAAGCTAGGTGTCATGCTTCATCATATGAGCTCTGGCCCTCGTCAAGTCGGTGCTGCAATACTCGACGGGCTCCCGAACCGGGGCTCTTTATCGAGGATCTTTTGTTCCTGCTGGTTGGTGCATGGGGGTGAGGGGCCTAGTGTGTGTAGATGTGAATAAGAGTGGGTTAAAACGGATCAGTTAGTCCTAGTCGGTATTTATTCAGAAGGTAAACTACCCGATTAAAAAATGGTGTAGAGTGGCTGTGTACTAGAGGTAAGGTATTTAGTCATGTAGCTCTACTCTAAAGATCAACATGTTTCATGCCTTGTGTGTCAGGAGGATCTGGGCACTTCTTCTGGATCAGAAAAACTATCTACACTACGTGGTAGGGTGTATTCTACATACCACGTCCTCAGGTCCGTGACCTGTGGAGAAAGTTTGGAATTAATTAAATAAAATCAAACAAATTATTGGTGTCTCTTATTATTATTAACAATTAATATAGTATAGTGGTGTGATGAAATTACTACCAAATTCAACACCGTGCCCACAAGTAGATCAACTCTAAACTATATCGTGGGGTACCTACATTGAACGAGTGTGATCAGAAAGGGTTAAGTGAGTTAAAAACTGACTAGCAGATAGTAATCTATTAGTCATGGCAAGGATGCACAGAAACCAGACACACCTAGTAAGTTACTAGAAATTGCTAGCAACAGTCCTGGCGATAACTAAAAGGACACCGGTTGGGTCCTGTAAGACATAAGAGTTATCGTAGTGAGTAGGAGAATCAAGTAGGTAGGGTAGGTCAGGTAGGCGGGGGGCCAACCAAAACCTGTACTGATACTAAAATTGAATCAATAATAAAGAGCGGTTCTCGTGGGTGCTATGCGGTAACTCGTCAATTTCAAGTCAAGACCCACTCGAGAACGAGCACCGACCGTGATCTGGGCGGTGGAAGACAAATCGCCGTGACACGGGAACAACGGTCAGGTCGGGGAGGAGGGTACGGGGGATTACACAAGAAGGAGAAACTCACCAAGGCTGCCCAAGTATTGCTCTCCGGCATGACATCAGTCGTCAAGGTCCATAAAAATGGAGACGTACTCACCAAAAATGGAGACGTAGAGTCACGCTAGGCTGGAACACATACCCAAACCGCCAGGACCATGCGACTGGTCAAAACCTGTATAATTGAACATAGAAGCAATATACGGTGCCAACGAGTCACAACTAGACTGTACAGACACTTTACTGAGGCTCAACATTCCCCTGACACAATACACTGGATTGTACTGGAATCTCATTTACAGATTTCCAAACCATCCCTGTTCAGGATTGAACAGAGATGGGTACATAGATTATCGAGCCACACTGAGGGTCTCAATAACAATATCCCATGGAGTTCACTCCCTTAAGCACTCCAACACTGGATACAGCCCTTTATCTGGCTATTGTTGGCCTGACTCAACTACTTGTAGTGAACATCAGCTTGCCCTCCTGTGTTCCATCTCCTCAGGTACCACTTCATAGGCTCGCAACCAACTTCTTGCCTTGGTTGTTCTGGTATCTAGAATTACACCTTGAACATCATTCTCGATAACACTACGGCTGTATATTATCCAGAGAATGTCATTTTATTTATACCTATCCGTTTCTCATCCAATTTTAGTCTGCACCACCAGGCTTTAATAGAAACACCTATATCTCTTGTGTGCATTGTCCACCTGGCACGATATTCGCGTATTTGTTAGACAGTGCCTTTGTGTAAATTACCGCCACTTTTATCTTGCCAGTAACCTCCCTATACTCTTTACCCACATGGCCACCTGATGTTATGTGTCAGATGTGAATTCCTTCACTCTGCACCAACATGGCCGCCAAACTTTTGGACTACATCACGTGATATGACGTGACATACGCGAGCGCCGCCTCGACGCTGTACGCACGTCTCACGCCCGCGACGTAGCGGCTTTGCTGACGAACTGCAGAGTATATCTTCCCGCTATTATCTCCCCCAGCTACCACCCCGGCTCCTGGCGGTTTGGGTAGGTGTTCCAGCCTAGCGTGACTCTACGCGGGTGAGTACATCTCCATTTTTATGGACCTTGATGACTGATGTCATTCCAGAGAGCAATACTTGGGCAGCCTTGGTGAGTTTCTCCTTCTTGAGTCATCCCCCGTACCCTCCTCCCCGACCTGACCATTGTTCCCGTGTCACGGCGATTTGTCTTCCACCGCCCAGATCACGGTCGGTGCTCGTTCTCGAGTGGGTCTTGACTTGCACTTGATGAGTTACCACCTAGCACCCACGAGTACCGCTCTTTATTATTCATTCAATTTTAGTATCAGTACAGGTTTTGGTTGGCCCCCCGCCTACCTGACCTACCCTACCTACTTGATTCTCCTACTCACTACGATAACTCTTATGTCTTACAGGACCCAACCGGTGTCCTTTTAGTTATCGCCAGGACTGTTGCTAGCAATTTCTAGTAACTTACTAGGTGAGTCTGGTTTCTGTGCATCCTTGCCATGAGTAATAGATTACTATCTGCTAGTCAGTTTTTAACTCACTTAACCCTTTCTGATCACACTCGTTCCATGTAGGTACCCCACGATATAGTTTAGAGTTGATCTACTTGTGGGCATGGTGTTGAATTTGATAGTAATTTCATCACACCACTATACTATATAAATTGTTAATAATAAGAAGAGACACCCATAATTTGTTTGATTTTATTTAATTAATTCCAAACTTTCTTCACAGGTCACGGACCTGAGGACGTGGTATGTAGAATGCACCCTACCACGTAGTGTAGATAGTTTTTCTGATCCTGAAGAAGTGCCCAGATCCTCCTGACACACAAGGCATGAAACACGTTGATCTTTAGAGTAGAGCTACATGACTAGATACCTTACCTCTAGTACACAGCCACTCTACACCATTTTTTAATCGGGTAGTTTACCTTCTGAATAAATACCGACTAGGACTAACTGACCCGTTTTAACCCACTCTTATTCACATCTACACACACTAGGCCCCTCACCCCCATTCACCAACCGGCAGGAACAAAAGATCCCCGATAAAGAGCCCCGGTTCGGGAGCCCGTCGAGTATTGCAGCGCCGACTTGACGAGGGGCAGAGCTCATATGATGAAGCATGACACCTAGCTTGCTGGGTGTGTGAGAGCTCTAGTTCCACCAAGGGAATTCCCCTGGCCTTCCCCCGGCCACTCCCGGGAGTGAGTGGAGGATTAACCTTCCCACACTCACTTTCTGCTCCCCCTTGTTCTCTTCTATGTACCAGAGGAACTTTGTACCCTGTTTTGTTTATAACTCCACGTCCCACATGCCATACTGTGACAGCAGTGCATGAGAAAATACCCCCACAATGTCAGTGTGGCTGAGCAGGTCTGCACAGTGAGCACAAACAGTATCAAGACACATGGCTGATCAACAAAAAAACAACACAGACTTGCCAGTCACACACGCTGCATACTCATACTCTGCAACTAGGTTGGTGGGTGTGGGCTTCATAAAGGAACTAAATAGTTTCCCCCTTCCCCATACAGTCCCGAGTCCTGTATCAGTCACAAATAGGCTAGTCCTTTTTGATTACATACAATCACGATAATAAACAGCAAGCCCAGTGGCCAGTGCAAAGTAGGAACATGAGAACCTGCACAGGGAATGGGCAAACCTAGTAATAAACAGCAAGGCCAGTGGCCAGTCCATATTTCAAAGTAGGCACATGTGCAGGAGAACCTGCACAGGGAATGGGCAAACACGGTAATAAACAGCAAGGCAAGTGGCCAGTACAAAGTGCAAAGTCGGTACATGAGAACCTGCACAGGGAATGGGCAAACACAGTAATAAACAGCAAGGCCAGTGCCCAGTACAAAGTGCAAAGTAGGCACATGTGTGCATGAGAACCTGCACAGTGAATGGGCAAACACAGTAATAAACAGCAAGGCCAGTGGCCAGTACAACGTGCAAAGTAGGTACATGAGAACCTGCACAGGGAATGGGCAAACACTGTAATAAACAGCAAGGCCAGTGGCCAGTCCATATTTCAAAGTAGGCACATGTGTTCATGAGAACCTACACAGGGAATGGGCAAACACTGTAATAAACAGCAAGGCCAGTGGCCAGTACAAAGTGCAAAGTAGGTACATGAGAACCTGCACAGTGAATGGGCAAACACAGTAATAAACAGCAAGGCCAGTGGCCATCCATACTTTAGAGTAGGCACATGTGTGCATGAGACCCTGCACAGGGATTGGGTGAGACTGTACACTGCCATGGTCAGCAACACAGCTGGGGGTAACAATGAGCAGTCCAGGCACTGCTGTGGGAGAGACAGGTGTGTGAGGGGGACTTTCCCTTCAAACCTGTCTGTCAGTCGGACTGGGAGGTGGCTGAGTGTCGGGGCCAGTTGGAGGACTGGACCTGGGAGAGAGAGGACCAGCTGAGGTAGAGGCATCATTGGCTTTGTGAGCCGGAGGGCTGCTTAGACTGGGTGGTGTGGTGGCACGTGGAGGCGGAGACATGCTGCTGTGAGACACAGTGTGGGTGGGAGAATGTGGATGGGTGCCTTTCCACTTCTTGGGGACTCTATATGGAATTTTGGTTTTGGTCAGAGTGGGAGGTGGGGCGGCCACAACAGGCACACTCTCCACCAAAGCTACATCAGGTGCAGCCATGGGCCCTCCCTCTGGGGACCTGCTGGATCCAGCTGTACTCTTGGCCTGGCCTTACCTTTTCCCCTCCATCTCCTGTTGACTAGGTGAACCCCCTATAGTGCCCTCCTTTCACTGCTTCACAGGGGTGTGGATGGGCGTTGAGGTTGTGTGTGAATCTGCTTTAGAGGGATTTTTCTGCAGACTCTTAGCAGGCACCAGCTTCACAGCAGGCACGGCAACTGTCTGCTTTTCTTTGGGAGCCATTTTTGGGAAGGGAGTGTCCTTGGATGGGGGATGCATTTGAGGCATGTGAGCCTGAGGCCTGCTTCTTGGAGTGATGCTCCTGAGTGTCACCTGAAGTTTGCACTCTGGGGTGACTTTAGTTTGTTTTGGGGATGGTGTCTGCACTCTGGCCCGCTTGGGGTGCTGCTGTTGTGTGCTGTGTGTGCTGTATCTTGAGCCAGAGGTCTTTGGTGTGTGGTTACTCTCGACAGAAGTAGCCACTGGCAGGAGGGTGGCCAAAACGACTGGAGCTGGACTCTGAGCCTGTGACAGCTGAATGGCTGCCATCACTTTGGAGAACAAAGACTGGACAGTCCTGTGTAGCCCACCCACGTCTGAATGAATCCCCTCCATGAAGGCAACCATCTGTGCCAACTTCTTGTCATGGTCTAGAAAGGCATTGAGGAGAGTTGTCTGACCCACACACAGCTGGCGCAAAATGTCCATAGCCTCAACACTGAGTGCAGCAGGGACAGCGGTGCCTGGGGGGAAGGACACTCTTCCCTTCTTACTGATGCAAGCACGTGCAGCATTTGTGGAAGTAGCTGGGAGGGTGAGCACTGGACGCAGTGTGGTTCAAGAAGAGGCAGAGTTCCCGCTCCCTGTGCCTGCCAACATAGAGGAGTCACCGCTGGCGTCAGATGACGTTGAGGTTGGTGTCTCTGGCTGAGATTCCTAAAGCACACTCCTGTCCCCCTCTGAGGCGCATGTCACATCAGTGTCAGTGTGCTCTTGTGTAGCAGTCGTGCCTAATGCCTCACCACTGGTGTCTCCCCTGTCCTTCTGTGCCCACGGTAGATTCTGCAAGAGACAGAGGTTCAGTAGAGTGCCATTCACACAAACATCATATGCAAGCAAAGCACAAAGCAAGATGATGATACCCATATGCTGCACACCACCCTGTGCAGTCACATTGTGCAACCTTAATTCCAAAGTTAGAAATTGCATGGTATAATGCTAACTTGGCATCATTGACCCCTGTGATGCCCACATAGCCAAATAACTTGCCCGTGCCACAGGTTAACCAAACATACAGATAACTCTGAGCATTCCTAGGGCCCTGTGGGTAGAAAATATGTACCTCCCAACATTTTGTCACAGTCACATATGGAATCACCATAAGGGGCCAACACAGTTACAGACTTCAAAATGTCAGTTCACAAAGGCCATGAGCTCATGCCAACCACCATGTTGTACTTTGGGGCACAACCACAGTTGCACATTGGTGTCAGATGTGTAGTCCTCACAATTTTGAGGTCAGGCACAGCACAAATTGATGAAAGCACACTCAGATGAGGCCCACTGCCGTTCACTGCCATGGGATGTCCCTGACTCCCCCAATGCATCTGATTCTATAAGGCCGCAACTCAGAATGCAACGTCAAGGCCCATTCCATCAATTACGTGAGAAAGTACATGTAGCGATAATGCATAACAGCTGCACCGAACACAGAGGCCACTTACAAGCCATTGCATCACACTAGCAACATTACACAGCCCAGCACTGGCCAAGGGTTGGAATAGATGCAGTCACTCACAACAGAAGTCACCCTTCCCAGAATACTCACCCCCAGCTTGCTGCTGATGGTCCTTCCAATGTGCATCCAGCTCTGGCTGTGTCACTGCCAAGATGCATGCCATTAGTGGTGTCATGCTCCGGCGGGCCAACCTGCCAGTCCGAGGGAGCAGCCCCAGCGTCATCCCTGCCATGTTTTTGCTCAGCCGGTAGATGTCATCCCACCTCTTGTGACAGTGTGTGTCATCGGTTGGAGACACCCAGAGCCCGCACCTTGCGTGCAATGGCCCTCCATACGGCCTTACACTGGTGGACTTTGAGCTGCAGGCATTGGAGACAAAAGGAGGAAATTTCAGTGACACTAGGTTATGTACCACTATCGCTCAGTACAGGAGCATGCACAAACTCAGCACAACTTCACAGACATGTTTAGCAGAGACCATACAGCATGACACGCAGTACATAAGCATGGAATAATTATACCAAAATGCATGCAGGTATGAGGATGGACACAATACCTGTCCATCTCATACATATGAAGAATACCAGCACAGAAATCAATGAAAAGGAGGCCCACATCTGCTATCCAGTTTGTGAGTGAGCAAGACATACATTAGATTGTAAGTAATGTGGCAGGGCAGACTCACTGTGTCCAACACCTCACACCCCTCAATGTCCTTGACCTGTGAATGGCTCACTGTGTCATGGGGGTCACATTTAGGGACATGATCTCACAATCTCACACCCATTGAACAAGGTCTGTTTTCTGCAATACACAGGCCTGAGATAGCCCTTTGAAGGATAGGGTAGCAGAAAACCCATATGTCTCACTTGGTCCATTCAGTGGTGGGTCCTTGTGAAATTGAACAGAGACTGTGCAAGCCAGGTGCGTCACACTGACGTTTAACATGGGGCATCATAAATGTCACATGCAAGGACAATCTGAGAGGGCAAACAGTGGCTACACATGCGAGTCAGTACACATGATGATGAAAATGGAAGGGGGACGTTTCAACAGTACAACAATCTGCTGTGTCATAGGTGAATTTCCACCAAGAGTATCACCCTCTGGCATTTTACTGTTGTGCATAATGCTGACCTACACATGGTTGCAATATTAAGTCAGACACACTTCCATCAGTACCCTCTGGACGGAAACCCTTGGTAATGTCACAGATGAGCCTCTGAAGAAACTCATGGACCCACACATCCATTAGCACAGGCAATTTCTGTCCTGACTCCAGCTTAACAAACTTTCTGTGTCACTGTATGGCTGCAAAAACATTGCATGTCCCTCCCATCCTGATGTGCAGCCAGGGAAATGTGTAAAATAGGCTACACACCCCTTTCCCCTGGACTCAGCATGCTAGGCAGTGTATGACACAAAGCCACACTCTCAGGCACATACTGCAGCAGATCAACTTCATGTGTGCACTCCATACACTCTCACTTCCACTCTGAAACACTTACCATGACATCTGGAGCAACACATAGCCTCCCATACTGTGTGAGCACCTCGTCCACCAGGACCTCCAGCTCGTCTGTGGTGAAGGGACGGGCTCTGATGTTCTCAGTCCTTGCCATCACTGGGTCCAGGAGACAGGAGCAGCAGCAGTTGGTGGTGAGGAGTTTCAGGCAGCAGTGTCTGGAGACAGGAGACAGTAGCAGCAGCAGTTGGTGGTGAGGAGTGTCAGGCAGCAGTGTCTGGGTCCAGGAGACAGGAGCAGCAGCAGTTGGTGGTGAGGAGTGTCAGGCAGCAGTGTCTGGGTCCAGGAGACAAGAGCAGCAGCAGTTGGTGGTGAGGAGTGTCAGGCAGCAGTGTCTGGGTCCAGGAGACAAGAGCAGCAGCAGTTGGTGATGAGGAGTGTCAGGCAGCAGTGTCTGGAAGCAGTGGAAATGTGAGGCTCTCTTCCACACATATATAGCCCCCTGGGGTAGTTTCAGTGGTTCTAAGCTGCTGCAATTGGTGTTCCAGGTCCGCTTTTTTCAAATGCATCCAATGACCGGCCCGCGGTGGCAGAGAATGCCTACCACCATTTTCAAAAATGCATTAGGCTACCACGATTGTGGTTCCCAGTGGCTATAAGGGGTTTGGCATTGGAGGTGACACACCGCTGCGACCATGTGGTCGCTACCGCAATACGGCTGCTATCAATTGGTGCCAATGACCGTGATTTGGGTGCCAGAGCATGCCAACTACCATTTTACTATATGTATATCACTACCGCGATTGGGGCTTTGGCATTGGCCGTGACACACCGCTGGGGCCATGTGGTCGCTACCACGATATGGCTGCTATCCATTGGTGCCAATGGCCGTGATATGGGTGGCGGAGCATGCCAACTGCAATTTTACAATATGTATATCACTACCGCGATTGGGGCTTTGGTGTTGGCGGTGACACACTGCTGGGGCCATGTGGTCGCTACTGTGATATGGCTGCTATCCATTGGTACCAATAATTGTGATTTGGGTGGCGGAGCACGTTGACAGCACCTATGGACACATCATGCTGTGTCAATGGCAATGGCCAGTTCTCAACAGTACACACTAGACACCTGATTCATGGCACAAGATAATGCACTCAATGCCATTGTAACATTTAGCCCTCTGCTGACTACACATGCCATTTTGGTGTATATGATTGACAACATTGGCATGTACTCCCACACATGTCACTTGTGATATTGCTGGGCATGTACACAGATCCGTATTGTGATGGACTCTCCAATGGGTACACATGTCAATGTGTGATATGGCTGAGCAACTTACAGTGATGAATGTCTGACTACACAATGTGAATATTTCACTGTATACTTTGTTTGGCTCATGCACATAGTTGATCTTAATGCACAGACTGTGCTCATTGTGTTATTGATGTGTGCCCTGTTCGACTTACGGAACAAGGTGTGGGAGGTACAGCAGCTAGGTAGGAGCCATTTGTGTTGCTGTTTCACACATATGCTGCATGAACTACTGTCAGTGCTGGTTATGGAAGATGTGGACAAATACCTTTGGGCATTCACATAGTCAGATTTTGTTTTGGAGGTACTCACTGTGTGAACAGTGGATAAGTGTGCGACTAGTGTAGCTGAAGGTGTCCCTACATGTACGTTGTGCTGTAAGCTGAACTGTGATGACAGTCATTGTTGGTGTTGTGTCAGTCAAAACTTAAGATGCTGGACACATCTCATGGTGGATTGCATTGACATGTGTCCCCTTTCATCTCACCTAGGAGGAGACCAAATGTGCATCATCCCTTCACAGTGCTGGTGGACATGGAGGATGAGGAGGTCATACAGAAATTCTGTCTGGATCGACCCACCCTACAAGACCTATGTGCTCTGTTGGAGCCCCACCTGCGGCCTTGCCGAACATATCCGAATGCTTTCACACCAACGTCTAAGGTGATGGCAGCCCTGCATTTTTTTGCTACTGGATCATTCTAGTACACGGTGTCCAACGCAGGTGGGATGTCACAACCTATGTTCGGCATGTTGCTACTTGATGTCCTGTCTGCTATGATGACCTACAAGGACAGATACATCCATTTACCCAGGAGGCATGAATTGGCGGCTGTGAAGGTTGATTTTTATGCCTTTGGCCGCATCCCTAATGTTGTTGGTGTAATTGACTGCACACATGTTGGCCTGGTTCCACCACAGGCACGTGAGCACATCTACAGGAATAGGAAACATTTCCATTTCATCAATGTGCAAGTGGTGTGCCAATCGAATATGACAATCTCACATGTCTGTGCCAAATTTCCCAGCTCTGCCCATGACTCGTACATCCTGCGTAACAGCATTGTGCCACAGATGATGGCAAATCTGCTTCCGGAGCGTGCATGGATTGTGGATGAGTACGCAGAGCCAAGTAGCGTGCTGTATGTGTGACATGCTGTCCTCTGCCACAGTTATATTACAAAATTGGTCTCTGTATCTCACACCCAGGTGACTGCATATCCCAACCGGCCTTGGTTGCTGAGCCCACTGCGGATTCCCAGGACCCCAAGTGAAGTCCGCTACAATGATGCCCATGGGAGGACACGTCATGTGGTGGAGCGTACTTTTGGTCTCCTGAAGTCACGATTTCACTGCCTGGACAAGACCGGAGGTGCACTGATGTACTCGCTCAAAAAGGTGTGTCAGATTGTAGTTGCATGCTGCATGCTCCACAACCTGATCTTGCGCAAGGAGATCCCCCTGCTCCTGGACGCTGATGAGCAGCCGAGGCCCCTGCCTGCAAACCTACCCATGTCCAGTGACGAGGATAGTGGAGAGGAGGAAGGTGTCAACCTGCGTCAACAGCTCATCAACCGCTACTTCCCTTGAAGGTGAGTGAAAACGTACAACGGGGCCATTGTCTGCTGATGTCATTGTTGGCGAAAAGGCCAAGGTGAGCTTTGTGACTGCAGTCTGTTGTTGACTCTGTGCTGGCTGCTAATGTTTCTGGGACAGGGTAGTTTTGCACAGATACAGGATGTCTATGTCAGCACTGTTGCTCATTGTAATGTGTGCAGATTGGAGTACCTTGATGACAAGTGTTGTGTAATGGCTGTGATGCCATCGCCTGACAAGTGAATATTTTTCTCCTGTGTTTTCCTAGGTTCCTTCAGCCTCTCATTGCCTACAAACAATCCGGGGTCCTGGTACATTGTAATCATAATCAACATTGTATTTTCTGTGATAAACGTGGAGCTAACATGAATACATAGATGTGTAAGGAGTGTTTATTTACAATTGGTACATGTGACAGGGAAGTGAATATTTACAAAAGAGGTGAATGGTGAATCAATGAGTTGTCAGTGATGGAAGATGAGACAATCGAGTAGTCACCACATTGATGTGGTGACCCAGTCCAACAGACGAATGCCATTAACATGGCAGTGTGGGGAAGGACAGTCAACAAAGTCAATGCAATAGTGAAGAGTGGTGCCATCATGGCTGGCTCCTTGACTGGCGTTTTGCAGATGCTTTGCCACAGGATCCTCCCTGGGGTTTCTTTGGATGGCCCCTTGATCATTTGGCAGGGGGGGCCTCTGCTGCGGGCCCAGTGGGGTCTGAGGACTCCCCTCTCTCTGTGGCCGCAGGGGAGGATGGGGAACTGTCATCTAGCAGGCCACTGGAGGGAGGTGGAGGTGTTGTTTGGGCCGCAGGCCTGTCTCTCAGAACCACCACTAGCTGGCCCAAGAGGTCCACAATTTGGCCCTTGCGGATGTCTATGGACCTCAGCAGCAGGCGGAGCTCATGGGAATCTTCCTGAGCCTGGCCCGTTTGTCCCTGGGCTCGTTCATAGGCCCCAAGGACTCTGGCGATGTTGGCCATGGCTTAGGTCCCAGTGTCCGGTTGTGTTTGACTCCCACTTGCCCTCCCTCGTGCACTGCTGTCACGGACCTGTTGCCTCACCACTGTATACACCCGCCTACTCTCACTGCCCTCCTCAGTTGGTGGTCATCCTCTGGGGCAGGGAGAGTGTTGCAGGCAGCACTGGTGGTTGTGGTGGCGGTGGTGGAGGCCGCACAGGTTGTTACAGCAGGGGTCAGCATAGTTGTTGTTGCTGATGTGGTGGTGGGGGGACAGTGGGGTCCTAGAACCTGTTGTGCCTCGGCATGCCTGATGGGTCAGTTTCTTGCTCTGCATCCTCGGAATTCAGGGAGTTATCATCAGAGAGTCCATGTTCCGGAGCTGGAGACTGGCTCTGCTGGTTGGTGTCATCATCCTCTGCACTCAGTTCTTGGTCACCTGTGGGACAGAGGGGAAATGGTCATTGACGTGCACTCCTCATGCTTGGTGTTAGATGTATCTTATTTACAGGTTATGCACCACACAGTTTACTAGTTCTCACATTGTATGTCTGCACAGTACTGGGCATCATGACATGATGGGGAGGAACATTCATTACTTGTCCATGGTGTGACATGTCAATGGATACCATGCGCCACGTGCAGATTTTGTGATTACGAGGACATGTTGTTATCTACCAACTAGCGGCACAACAACTTGATGTGAAGCATCTTTGCTGATTACTTGGCCTGGCAGACGTTACATCTGAGCATGAACTAGCCATTGTTATCTCATGCATACCTTTGTCATGTCATGTGCATTGCTTTATTTGTTCTACAGACCATGCTTGCTTTGTTTTCATATTGTCCTTCAAGCTCTGCCCCCATGGAACTTACAGATAGCATTCAGTGCTGTGCATGATTGGGCCCTGAATTTATTCTGCATGTGATTTTTTGAGTCACACTTTGGTTGCTGTGACAGTTACATATGCTTAGCTGTCTGCACACTGTAAGTGGCTATTGGATCTGTGTCAATTTTGGTGGGATGTGAGGGCTGGTGTTGTCATATGGCTCCATGCTTTTTGAGAGAAATGGTGGGGTGCATGCACTGTCAACTTGCCTGTTCTGTTGTCATATTTAGGTGGAATTTCTGACACATCTCTCTGGGTGTGTGTTTGAGTGCTCCATCCTGCTCAAGGGTGGGACGGCGGCCTGGTGGGAGTTGTAGTGCAGGCCTCCCAACCCCATACGGCCCACTCTGGGAAGATGGCTACCTACCTGTAAGTTTATTTGTCGTAATACAATGGCTTCCACATGCTTCTGGCTGGGTAGAGTGCTCCATCCTGCTCAGGGGTGGGACAGGGGACCAGGGGACCAGGTAAGAGTTGTAGTGCAGGCCTCCCAACCCCAAATAGCCCTCCCTGGGAAGATGGCTACCTACCTGTAAGTTTGTTTGTTGTAATACAATGGCTTCCACATGCTTCTGGCTGGGGGGGAGTGCTCCATCCTGCTCAGGGGTGGGACAGAGGGCCTGGTGGGAGTTGTAGTGCAGGCCTCCCACCCACCAACGGCCCTCCCTGGGAAGATGGCTACCTACCTGTAAGTTTGTTTGTTGTAATACAATGGCTGCCACATGTGTCTGGCTGGGAAGGGGGTGCTCAATACTGCTCAGAGGTGGGACAGGGGGCTTGGTGGGAGTTGTAGTGCAGGTCTCCCACCCCCAAACAGCCCTCCCAGGGAAGATGGCTACCTACCTGTAAGTTTGTTTGTTGTAATGCAATGGCTGCTGCATGCTTCTGGCTGGGGGGGGAGTGCTTGATACTGCTCAGGGGTGGGACAGGAGGCCTGGTGGGAGTTGTAGTGCTGGCCTCCCACCCCCAAACAGCCCTCCCTGGGAAGATGGCTACCTACCTGTAAGTTTGTTTACTATAATACAATGACTGCCACATGCTTCTGGCTGGAGGAGTGCTCCATCCTGCTCAGTGGTGGGACAGGGGGCCTGGTGGGAGTTGTAGTGCAGGCCTCCCACCCCCAAACAGCCCTCCCTGGGAAGATGGCTCCTTACCTGTACGTTTGGTTGGTGAGATACAGTGGCTGCCACATGCTTCTGGCTGGATGGAGGAGGGCTCCATCATGCTGAGATGTGGAACAAGGGGGCCTGGTGGGAGTTACATGCAACCCCGGGAATGTTGCTGGCCACCTTTGGGGTGATTCAGATGGGGTGAATGTTACCTCTGTGAGACCTGTGTTGGGCATTTTGGTGTAGATGAATGAGATTGGGCCTAGGAGGTGTAGCTTTGTAGTTGTGCAAGACAGTACATAGCAGTGTAATGGTATACATTTGTTTGTACTTACCAGCCTGCACTCCCCCGGCTATTCCTGTGGGACTCTCTGGATGCAGTATGGCAAGCACCTTCTCCTAAACACACAAGATGATGGATGGAATGTTGCACATTGGCAAAACATTCACCCCCAGTCACAGATCTGGGTTTAATCCATCGTTATTTTGCTCACCACGCCACCCCAGTTCAGACATGGCCATATGCAAATCAGTCATGACCTTGTGCCTCCTGGGAACAGTCCAGCCCGAACTGCCAAGCCATGTCTTCCCTGGACCGGAATCAAGCATCCTAGGACCGGTTTCGGGGTTTCACCCCTCTTCAGCCAGGATAGCTTGACTCCAGTGGCGTAATGAGCACGGGACCCACATCTGGGCATACCCTTCCCACACAGGGCGAACAGCAAGACACACAAGATGATGGACGGAATGTTGCACATTGGCAAAACATTCACCCCAGTCACAGATCTAGGTTTAATCCAACGTTATTTTGCTCATCACACCACCCCAGTTCATACATGGCAATATGCAAATCAGTCATGACCCTGTGCCTCCGGGGAACAGTCCAGCCTGTACTGCCAAGCCATGTCTTCCCTGGACCGGACTCAAGCATCCTAGGACCGGTTTCGGGGTTTCACCCCTCTTCAGCCAGGATAGCTTGACTCCAGTGGCGTAGTGAGCACGGGACCCACGTCTGGGCATACCCTTCCCACATAGGGCGAACAGCAAAACACACAAGATGATGGACGGAATGTTGCACATTGGCAAAACATTCACCCCCAGTCACAGATCTGGGTTTAATCCATCGTTATTTTGCTCACCAGGCCACCCCAGTTCAGACATGGCCATATGCAAATCAGTCATGACCCTGTGCCTCCTGGGAACAGTCCAGCCCGAACTGCCAAGCCATGTCCACCTTCTCCTCCCATGTAGTGAATGTTCCTGGTGGAATGGGAGGGCCACCGCCAGTCATCTGAGTCAGCTGACGGTTTTTGTTGTTCTTCTCTTTCACCATCCTCTTGAGGTCATGCCACCGCTTCAGGATTTGCTGCTCTGAGCGTGGAGTGGTCCCTACTGCATTGACCTTGTCGACTATCATTCTCCACATTTGTGTTCTGGTGGCTACTGGTGTCTGTTGGACCAGGGTACCAAACAATTGTGGTTCTACTATGATTATCTCATCTACCATGACTGATAACTCACTCTCATGGTGCCATGGTGTGTGATGTGCAATTGGGTTGAGGTGCAGTTGTGAGGGTGGCGGGGGTGATGTAGGTGGTGTGTGTGTGTGTTGTTGTGCTGGTGAGATGTGTGGTGTTTTGCCTATCCAATGTGCTGCAGGGTTTAGTTCCTTCAGGGCTGGAGTAGTGCAAAGGATTCTGGTCAGGGAAGAGGATGGTTTTATACTCAGCTATGTGGGTGTGTCAAAATGGTGTGTTGTGTGTGTTGTCCTGGGATTTGTATTTTTTAAGTTGCAATGGGGGTGTGTCATTGGGGTGTGTTAGGTGTTTTTGGGAGCAGAGCTAGTTTGATGTGTGCACTTGGTGGCCTTGTGTGTTTTTTTTGTCGACTGCCATATTTGTCACAGAACGTCCGCGGCAGTGGCTATGCAACAGCCCTTCCGCCGGCTCTCCCATTCATCACTGTTTGCGATCGTGGCGGTCGGAAAAAGCAGATCTTCCTGCTGTCACCTTAATGGAATCCTAATTTTACGTGCGGCCACTCCGCTGGCCTCGCAGCGGTTTTGTGTGTTTCCGCTGCGAATCTGACCGCCACAGATGGATTTTCACCAGCTCCGCCCGCTACCGGTGGGCTTTCATGGCATCCTTCCGCCGCAGTCGGATATTTTGGGCGGTTGATCCTAATCAGACCGCCGCTTTTGCCGCGGTACCAGCGGACAGTTGATTTCCGCTACCATGGGGGTCGGGGTGGGTTTACGACCACCATCCTAATAGACCCCTATGTTTGTATTTGTTGTCAATGTACTCACTATATAAATCAAAGTAGGAATGTTGATTTATATTTAAAAAGTGAAAAGGAAAACAATGATAAGTGGCAGCAATTTGGTGCTTATTTGTTGGTAGAAGGTCAGTTTGAGTTGCCTATTGATCAACTTATTTGTAAATATTGTTACAACAAATTAGAAGAGAGCAAAATGCCAGCTAGAGCAGTACATAACAAGTTAGAGTTGGTAGCTATTCCTCAGGAACTGGAAGATTTGAATGTATGTGAGTCCATTCTTATTCAATCTGTGCACCCGTTTCAGGCTATAGTTCGTATGAAACCTAAAACAGGTAATCTGCCACTAACAGATTTACAAAGAGGTCTGAAAGGAAGAGTTGTGTACGTATCTTTAGATTTTAAGATTGGTGTAGACAGGTAGTAGTTATTCTAGTTAATGGTGTACCAACAAAGACTCGAAAAATAGAGTTTGTAGATGTCAATAAACTGCAAATGGCTACATTATATCTGGTACAGAATGATATTTATTATAAGTATGTAAATGTTGATGAACAGGTAATATGCTTAGAAGATGAAACTGAAATTTTAAGTGGACAAATAGAAAAAGTGTACAATTCCAAGAGTGAAGAGATTTATGAACATTACACTATACATCCTCTACATTCAAAAGACGTGATAGGAAACAGTACTTAATTATTTTAAATGAAGAAAGAAAAGGGAACTCACATGAGTGTATGGTGAAAAGTTTAGAATCTCGTTGTTTTCCACAGCTATTCCCCACTGGAGAAGGTGGACGATTTGATGATCGAGCTGTACGGATTCCAGCTTCAGAGTACCGCTCAACAAGATTGTATTCTGAAGATCCAAGATTTCAACAGTGCATTCCAGATATATTCCATCGTCTGTGAAATTGATTTGTCTGCTCTTTTATATGCAGTCAACCACATATTAAAACAGGAGTTCATCTTCTACATGTTTCTGCAAAGGAATTCATGGGCAAAGTTCACCAAAGAGATGAACATCTAGAATGTCAGTTAATTAATTTGATGGCATTTCAATGTGGTACCAATGAGTATTGGTATCATAGTCACGGAGAACTTAAATGTATGTTAAGAAACCTAGGTACTCCTACATGGTTTGTAATACTTAGCTGTGCTGAATATGCGTGGGGCAATTTACTTGAATTCGTATGAAAAGCTAATTCAAATGTTAAAAACATTGAATTGAAGAGAGCTGGAGAACTCTGTTCCTTGGATCCTGTAAATGTCTGCAGGTATTTTGACCATAGGTTTCAAGCTATAATGTCATTGATCTGCAATAAAAATATTCCACCTCTTGAACAGGTAACAGATTTCTTTTGGAGAAAGGAGAGGTGCTCCTCGTATACAAATGTAATTATAAATCAGGAATGCTCCAAAATTTTGAACTGATACTGATGAAAGTGTTTTGTCTTTCATCGAACAGTATGCTACCTTGACCATTCCAAGAGAAGGAGGAGATAAAATCTTGAGACAACAAGTTTTACGGTTTCAAAGCCATCGATGTGGAAAATACTGTAGACGAAAATACAACTCTAAGGGGAAATTTTATACCAAAATGTTCTTTTGGATTCCCACATCCAATAATTTCTAAAGGAAGATTAAATAGTTTTATGTCAGCAGTAAGGCATACAATAACTCAGAAATCTCTGAAGAATACATACAACTTAAAAAGAGCGAAGATTCAAAATATATTAATGACTACAATCCAGTGATTTTGAAATTCTGGAATGGAAACATGGATATTCAATATGTTGCAGAGAATACAATTGCTGTTGCTCGATATGTTACATCATTTATAACCAAATCTGAAAAGACAGAGATGAACAAAATGTGGGAAGAAATTTCACAAGAAAAGAGTCTTAGAAAGAAATTGTACAGCTTCAGCTTGAAAATGCTTTCTCATCAAGGGATTGGATCCTATGAATGTTCAGATCGCTTGAGTTCTGCGAGATTATATTAAAAGTGAAGAGGAATCATTTGGGTAAGTCCAGGTCTTGCCATCCACACGAAATAGAGTATTTAAAACATTACAAAAAAATCGAATACTTAGCACTGAATGAACCAGAATTTCGAACTCGAGGAGACTGCAGAGCCCAGCGAGACCACACGCAGGGGGAGAGCTGACCGGGCACCCTTGCTGGGTGTCTCTTTCGCCGGCAGCCCACTCGTGGAGACTACAATCCCCATCAGCCACTGCTCCTCCCGACGCCACTTCCGCCGACAGCGCGCCCGGAGGCGCTTGATAACCGACAGCTCCCTCGGTGGAGCGGGGGGCAGAATTTCGAACTCGAGGAGACTGCAGAGCCCAGCGAGACCACACGCAGGGGGAGAGCTGACCGGGCACCCTTGCTAGGTGTCTCTTTCGCCGGCAGCCCACTCGTGGAGACTACAATCCCCATCAGCCACTGCTCCTCCCGACAGCTCCCTCGGTGGAGCGGGGGGCAGAATTTCGAACTCGAGGAGACTGCAGAGCCCAGCGAGACCACACGCAGGGGGAGAGCTGACCGGGCACCCTTGCTAGGTGTCTCTTTCGCCGGCAGCCCACTCGTGGAGACTACAATCCCCATCAGCCACTGCTCCTCCCGACGCCACTTCCGCCGACAGCGCGCCCGGAGGCGCTTGATAACCGACAGCCCCCTCTGCGTCGCGGGACGCGCGCGGGCGACGCCGGGCTGAGCCCGGGCAGAGGGCGGGCCGTCTGTGGCCGTCCGGGGCAGGAGGAGGCAGGGCAGGGCCACGGACTTTGATGATACGTCTGTCGTGGACATGCAAGTAGGTTAATAAAGCATTGTTGTGCATGTGTGTAAGCTCAGTAGGACCTATCGCCCCTTTTACAGTGTACGGAACCCTGGGAAAACAGGGAAAACAACTGTTTCAATCTTTGTTGTAGTAAATCATTGTCGAGCACTTTATGTCTAAGTCCAGGCCAGTGAAACCTGTTGCCACCAACGAAACTAGGACCATGGACAGCTATCTTGTCAGAGTGGTAAACAAGATCAATCAAGACAGGAGACTTTCTTTTGGCAGATCAAGCCCGGAGTCATCACCACTAAGGTCAACTATGTCGTCTTCCCTAACGTTATCCCCAGACAGTGGAAGTGTCAATATTGATAATGCAGACGTAAATACCGATGCAACTACTTTAGTCAATATAGTCGAAGGGGTAACCGATAACGTTCCTAGTTCTAGCCAGAGCACGGTATCACCTATCAAGGTTATACAAACTCCATCTCCCGCTCGGAGAACAGTGCGTGCTTGTAGGAAGATCCCGGTTAAGAGGGTAGTGACCCGTAAACCCAAAAAGCAAGGTTCAGTACCATTGACCGGGGGGGTTAACTCTGTGCCCTCAAACAAAGTTTTAGAGACTATAAACAACGCTGAGGGTAGCCCCTTGTATCCACCACACATTGAACTCCTGGCTACTATATTAGAGTCTAAATTAGAGGCTTTGATTAGTCCACTGCTGGCAAAATTAGACTCAGTTGCACAAGAGGTTACTAGACTTAAGGGTCTCCTAGACTCTAACTTGATTGGGACCTCCCCACTGACTTCCATCCAACCTGACTCTTCGGGCCCTACAGGACATAGTCTATCAGAACCCGCCTTAGTTACTTCTGATAATACCAGGGAAGATGGCTCTGGGGGTAAATACCAGGCACTTCAGACTGCAAACGCTTTGTCTACTACCCCATTACCACAGCCATTAATGCGTTCTAAAGTTGCACTACCTCCATCCTTACGACAAACACAGATAGTACAAAATAGTCGTCAGAACGCCCCGAAGAATGTAGCTAGGGGTGACGCCTTGGGGCACAGTAAACCCATGTGGAGAAACGTTGTCAACCTTCCACCACAGTGTGTTCCTTACACCGTGGTACTAACTAATGTTCCTGAGGTTGACTCCTGCATGTCTAACCCCAGGTTGGAAACCCATGACGCTTTAAAAAATAAAACACTTGCCTGGTTGAACAAGAATTGTGGCTTTCCGGTGGCCTTCTCACACGACATTTTATCCACTCGTAGAGTTGGTTGGATTGGTCACGGTAAGAAAGACATCAGGGGGGACTGCATTATTGTTAATTTTAAATATCCGCAACATGCTGCCACTGTTCTCCTTAGAGCTGCCTCTTTACCCCTCCAGGATAACGCTGTTTGTGCCAGACCACTTGGTTATTTCTATAGTCATCTGGCCAGTACTCTTTTACCACCATCTCATCAGTTAGAGTATCGTGGTAGCGCTCCTACTGGGGGAATGGCTGGTCGTCATCCCACTAGGCCTTTGAATGCTCCTGTGTTCCAAAATGGAGGGGAACCTTTTGGTCAGCAGCCAGTGAACAGGCAGATGTATAACATCCTTCCCCTTCATAATCGTTTTTCTGTTTTGTCCTCATTGGAGGAAAACGATTGACTTCCCGACATCACGAGGAACCCCACTCAGCCACCTGCTATATCTCCATCTCTCAAAATTGCCACTTGGAATATTGCTGGCATAAAGAGCAAAATTGGAAACCCGGATTGGCAACTGACACTTAAAGCCTTTGACATCATCGCTTTACAAGAGACCTGGGACCGGACAAATAGTTTCTCTATGGATGGCTACAGCCACTTCTGCATCCCAGCCATCAGCAGTGTGGCAGGACGACCTAAGGGAGGCCTGTTAAGTTTATTCAAACTGGACATAAAGGGCAAACTTACTCAATGCTCATCTGGTTCCGATTACTGTTTGATTGTTGAACTTGCCTTGCAAGATAGGGCTAAGATACTTTTTGTTAATTTTTACAACTCCAACGCTAATGATTGTACCAGTCACAATTTAGAGTCACTGGACAAATTTTTGTCAGTCTATAACACTAATGTACATACTTTTGAATTAATATTACTAGGGGATTTTAATATACACCCATGTTCCCTACCATGTCCTAGCCAGGACGTCGAAGTTCCCCCCCTCTCTTCCATTGTGCACTTAGAACATACTAGGCGTGGAGAACTTCTTGAATCTTTCTTAGCAAGTTGGAACCTATACGAATCAGCTTGCGGGGATGGGAAAGATAGATCCCCTACGTTTAAAGGAAATGACATGGGCACTATTATCGATTATATTTTTTTGACTCCTTTTTTGTTAAACTATGTTATTAAATATTATACAGAGGTATCAGTTTTTAGCGACCACAATCCTGTTCTATTAGAACTAATATCTGCAGATGTAATTTCTTTGAAATCTCTCAAACACAAAGGGGGAGCTAATCTCATGCCTAAAGACCAAAATCGCAGGTTAAAATGGACAAAAATAGTTCCTGAAACCCTCCTACAGGAGGTTCTGTCTAGGACTGAGGATGATGTTGCAATATGTCTATCTAACAGAACCCAGAGCAACGAGGTTATAACGGCTTTTGATCATATTTGTACAGAAATTGCCCGTAGCCTCGAGTATAAATCGAGCTTAAAGCAGTTAGATGGCAAAAGATGGTTTGATAAGAACTGCTCAAAGGCTCACTGTGATCTACTAAAAGCCCTGAAAGCCACTCCTAAAATCCGTGTGGATATAACAAGTGCAAGGTCCGCGTATAAACGTACAATTCTTGCAAGAAAGAAGGTTCTGAAAGATACAGCTCTAGAGCAACTTTTAGATCCTGTCACATTAAAAAACAGTGGCCTATTTTGGAAAATAATAAACCAACCACTCTTTTCAGAGGACTCAAACACACCTTTAGAGGCAAACATCCCGGATGAGGGTTGGATTAAACACTTCAGTGAGATATACTCTGAATCCAATAGCACTGTTATCACTGCCGCCCCTATTGAAGAGGTAGTTGGCGAATTACGCTCCGCTAAGACTACTGTAGTCTTTGTAGCAGCTGAAGTGGAACGGGCAATAGAACTGACCCCGAAAAACAAAGCTCCAGGCCCTGACGGGGTTCCTGGGGACGTTTTCAAACATGCTCCTAAGTTTTGGTCCAAAATTCTATGTAATGTTTTTAACGTTCTCTCAACTGACAAAATCCCGGATTCATGGAAAAAATCCATTATCATACCGGTTTTCAAAAAGGGCAATAGGTTAGATCCATCCTGTTATAGACCGATCTCCTTAATCGATTCATCGGTGAAAATACTGGGTAGGGTTATCCTATCTAGATTGAATGATTGGCTACTTGAGAAAGGGGTACTATCCAATGTGCAGTACGGTTTCAGGCCAAAAAGAAGTACCATTGATCAGGGCCTTAATTTGCATCTAATGGTCGAAAAATATACGAGAGCCAGGGAGGGGTCTATGTACCTGGGGTTCATGGACCTCTCGTCAGCTTTCGACCTTGTAAATCGCTCCAAGCTGTGGAATATCTTGCTTGACAGAGGATTGGATAGGGCCCTTGTCTGTCTTTTAGCTGACCTTCATTCTGACCTAACAGCCGCGATCAGAGTCACCTCGGAAGGTCGCTGCACTAGTCACTTCAAGTCCGAAAGAGGGGTAAGGCAGGGGTGCATTTTGGCTCCCCTCCTTTTCACCGTCTATATAAACGCACTCGAATCCTCCTTAAAAATGGCTACCTTGGACGTTCCGCGTGTAGGCGAACTTGGAATTCCAGTTCTCCTATACGCGGACGACGCTGTTTTGCTCTCTCGTACTGGTGTGGGCCTCCAACGTCTATTGGACGCATTTGAAGACTTCATGGGTTCCTTGGATTTAATGATTAACGTCAAAAAGTCCCAAATTATGATAGTGGGTAAGGCTAAAAACATTAAGTCAATAAAAACATTTACATGCGGGAATCAAGAGCTCTGTAGAGTAGCCACTTTCCCCTACCTAGGGATCACCTTTGACGAGAGAGGATCCTGGGGTCCCCAGATAAAAAATAGAAATCTTGCTCTTGCTAGATCTTCCTCAGCCCTTCAGAGTTTTATAAAAAAACTGGGGGCGAGGCCAATAGTCACTTTGCTACAACTTTATAAAGCCAAAAGTTTGGCTGTTGCCACATATGGCAGCGCCATTTGGGGCTATTGTTCTACGGACAGCATCCAGATTACCGAAAATAAATTTCTCAGGTCAGTTCTTTCCGTACCCCAGTCAACTCCTACATACATTGTTCATTCTGAACTAGGTTTGGGGTACATTTCAGACCTGATAAAAATAGCCCCTGTCTTGGCCTGGCTCAGGATCTGGCTGAACCACGAAATACCCCTCAATCACACCATTTTAAAAGATTGCTTGCAGTTAGATGGGGTAAGCAAGATTCCATGGCTAGCCTACATCAAAGATAGCCTTGCCAAGCTAGGGAGACCGGATCTTTTTTCAGCCCCTTTTAGTATAACTACGAAAGATATAGCTCAAATTAAAGGTATGATGAGAGATATGTTATGCCTAGATAGGGAACAAGTGGAGCTTGAGAAACCAATGGTAAGGTCTAGCCTTATTTTGTGTACCCACGTGGGCCCAGAACCATATTTGACCATTGTCAACCTGCCCTATCTCCGCTTCCTCTTAACTCGATTTCGGTTGAATTTGATCCACTTATCTCTGGGTTACTTTCCAAGTTGGTGCTCGCCAGATAATGCTCCGCCATGCAAGTGTGATAATTTTTCGACCCAGAACACTCTGCATTTTCTGATGTTTTGTGACCACTTTACGGTCCTAAGAAGGAAATTCTTGAGACCGATTCTTAAAGAGGTGGGGTTTATACAGGTCAAGCCAGCACTATTGTTCCTCCAGCTATTACAAACCCCTAGGATAATATTCCATGTTGCCAACTTTCTTGTGGGGGCTATTAGGACTAAGAAAAGGATGGTGTCCGATAACCGGGTGACTACGGTTTAATAGAAAGATGAATTGTATATTCCGTATTGGTTATTCTTTGAATTCTCCTTACATTGATGAGTCCTTTGCATTCGACGTGAACAGTTTGTTTTATCTTTACTGACCTCTTTTAAATGTATTTTTAGGTATGGATTTTAATAGAAAGTATATATTTTTGTATTCAAATGTAATTAGTATTAGTATGTATATATATTATGTTTTATTATGTATTTATTGCACTTGATGATCGTGTGTAAATTCTGTTCCTATGTCTTTTTATGATATTGATTTATCGAAATAAAGTAATATGACTGACTAGTACTGATATTGTTAAAACTGATTTGTTGGACACATACTATCCCAAAAGGAGTCCACATATCAAAAATATGTGTCTGTATGAAATACTTCAATATTACAGCTTTAAAAGAAAAGTTACAGAAAATATAAAAGGGAAAAAATATGCAGTAATTGGATGTGACGGACATTTGGTAAAACATGCCAAAGGAAATCTTATTAACTACAGAAAACTGGATTGCGAAAGTCCAGATAAGAGGGAATTTTTCTATTTAGCACTTCTGCAACTGTTCAAGCCTTAGTGTAGTAAAACGGAATTACTTGGAGATTTCGACTGGTGTGAGGATTCTTTTAATGCAAGTAAAGATAGTATTCAGTGCACAATGTGTCCTCTATATCTGCAAATTTTAAATGATGAGATTAAACAAGAAAGTACTATTGTGGCAGAAATAGCTAGAGAACGTTCTCAAGATAGTCAAAGTCCTGGTCCACAAAGTCAAGATCCACTGGGAAAACCAATTATCAAAAATGAAGCAGCAATAGCCATGAATGAGGTAGAAACTTGGAAAAGTTAGAAGAACAAATAAATATTGAACAAAAAGAAATATATCTACAAGTAAAACAACAGATACAACATGGATTTTTACATGAAAAAAAGAGAATGCCAATGTTCATCATTTAAACCTATTCTAATGTACATGAGCGTTCAAGCTGGAACAGGAAAACGTTTCTTAATGAAAATGTTGACGAGTTATCTACACAAAACTACAGATTCACATTTATCTTGTGTTGTAACAGTGCCAACTAGCAGCACACAACATTAAAGGAATTACTTTACATTGATTACTTATGCTACCGGTTTAACTGGATAATTTAATTGGAATATCTGAAGCTATCTGGAGAAGCTTGTTATGAAGTGTCAAGTGTACTGAAGAAATTGACATTTTTAATAATTGATGAGGTGAGCATGGTCTCTAACCTAATGCTTGTCTTTGTACACTTGAGGATGCAACAGATTTTAAAAACAGATTGCGATGTTCTGTTTGGAGGAAAATATTTAATTGGGTTCGGAGATCTACTACAACATAAGCCTGTAAAAGGAAAACCTGTTTTTAAAACACATGTCTTTGAAGACACTAGGAAAGCTTTGGGAATTATTGGAATTGTGAACATTTTGTTACATCTTGAATATAAAGAACTTGTTAAAAATATAAGACAAGCAAGTGATGAAGATTATGGAAACATTATTAAAGACATAAGAATTGGTGTTTTGACGAAACATGGAAAACAAGCTTTAGAAAGTCAGCTACTAAGGAACTTATTTACAACTGGAAACACAGCGTCTGAAGTAATGTACAATAAGCTTGGAGAAACGAAGTCTATAGTTTGCCTTATGCCACACTGCAAGAGTGTTTTACATTTAATCAAGAACTTTTGAAACTTGAAGAACAACAAATAGTGGAAATTGAAGGTATTGACAAAATTGAACACCAGGGAGTGACTATTTTTCTTACAGAGAAACTATAGGCTAAATTGCATTCTTTGGAGAAGTCTGTATCTAAAACTGCAGGCTTAGAAAAGACTTTACATGTATGTATAAACTGCTGGGTAATTTTACGACATCATTTGAATGTAGAAGAAGGTCTAGTAAATGGGAAAAGTTATTGATTTTATAAAATTTCAGAACAGAGATGGAATGAATTTTTGGTTATAAAATTTGATCAGATTAAAGAGGAAAGACATTTTGGGCATTGTGTTGTATGTTTTTTGCTTGTAAAAATGTGTATGTTTGCAGAAAACCATTTCCTCTGTCTTTAGCATCTGCAGTAACTATTCATAAATCTCAAGGTTTAAGTTTAGACAGTGCTTTTGTAAATATTGGAAGTACAATGTTCAAAGAGGAAATGGCATACATTGCATTGTCTTGAGTAAGAACATTGTCTGGTTTGTATTTGATAGATTTCGATGAGAAAAAGGTTATTGCTTATGTAAATTGCGTGAGAGAGTACGGACGTTTGAGAAGACTTTATACACCTGATTTAGGTGAATATCCTATATATGAGAAACGTGTAGTGTGTCCAAAACAGAAGTATTTCAAAGATGGGATTGAGGTTCAAAAAAAGAAAACAAATGAAGAGAAACTGGAAGGCGTAAAGAAAAAGAAAATGGAAACTGTTGATGACATTGAAGGATACCAGTTGGAAAATAGTTCAGGTATCAACTGTTATGCAAATGTGATTCTGAATGTTGTGTTTTATCTACAAGTTCTTCATCATGAAATCATGGGAAATTGTGAAAAAAGATTCTGTTCTTTACTACATCATGTACTTCATCAGTTAGTAACTGACAGACATAGAATTCATACTGCTTCTGGTATTTGGCATAATTTGGTATTTGTACTGGTTCCTTGACATTTACTCCTAATATACAACAAGATGCACAAGAATTTCTAATCCTTATGCTTGGAGTATTAGAACATAAAGGAATACAGATTTAATTTTTTTTTGGACTAAGTTATCGATGGGAACATAAATGTGAAGAGTGTTCATTTACTCCTGCCACTGAAATACAAACAGAACGATTCATAAACTAGATGATACCAGACTGCAAATCAGTACTTTTTAACAAATTGATAAAAACAGCTAATCTGGACTTGAGATGTTCACATTGTAGATCAGAGATGTTGTCTACATTACATATAGAAAGATTTGGAAAATATCTCATTTTAATGCTACAACATTGTAGAGCAAATGGAAGAAAATTGGAAACGAAAATGTAATTTTTTATTAGAACTCTAATATCTATTTCAGGAAGAACTTTTACAGCAGTGGCTATTATTTTCCATGATGGACCTACTACAACATCTGGACACTATACTGTATATTTTAAGTGTAATAAAGGATGGACATATTTCAATGATGCCCACTTGGGATTCAAACCTAGATTGCCTTATGAATTACCAAATCCATATTTGTTATTTTTGAAGCCAAAGTTTTGAGTACATCATTTGGCCTATTGGGAAGATGTGAACAGAAAGTAGACAGGACTGGAAAGTATCAGTATTTATAATTAGTGTTTGGAATATATTTGCACTAATTAATATTGCATTTGGAAAATTGTGTTTAAAAGGAAATACTTTATATATTTGTTGTCTATATTGAACCAGATGTATAAGAGTCCACATTTAGGGAAATGTATTTGAAATAAATAATGAAGTTAATGTAGATGAAGGAAGTAATTAAGAAAGTGTAGCTAGGAAAACACATAGCTACACATATTGATGATGATGCTGTACGCTGATTTTTTCTACAATAAATTTGACTGTTTTTTTCCCAACTGTTCAATGATGATACTACATTAAAATCCCTGTGTATGGTGAAATTAAGTGGAATCTGACAATAACAAAAAGGGAATCCCAAAATGTTATGTAATTCTAAATTTATGTTGAGTCCTGAAAAATATAATATGATAATTTCTGTAAAATATTATCATTAAATAACAGTTTTTCTTTTTCTTTTTTATAGTAGGTACTGTTGAAGTTTCAAAAGAGTTTTAATACTGTTTAGGAGAATACTATTCTAAAATAGTTCTATTGAGTAATATATCAAATTACTTAAAAGGTAATAATAAATAATATATTATGCATGATAAAGTGGAAAAATGTTTAAAGTTTAATTATTTGTTCGTTGTTGAACTTTTACACTATTTGCAAACTATCATCATGTTGATGTAATCAGCCAAATAGTCATCCTTTCACGCAAACACTACCTGTGCTATAATCTATTGTCTCTAGCACAACTCTTGCATTAATAGGATGACCTAGGCATTATCCTTGCATTCTTTCTAGCCATTCACTAATTCAATCACCCAGGCAGTATATCTGCACTTATAGAATCACTCATGCACTGCCCATGTACTCATGCAATCACTCAGGAACTATTCTTGCACTCAAGCCTTCACTAAGGCACTCCCATGCACTTATGCAATCAAGGAGGCACTACTTATACACACATCTAATCGCTCAGGTATTAACCATACACTCATGCAATCACCCAGGCACTACTCTTCCACTCAAACATTCACTCAGACACTACTCATGCACTTATGTATTCAGTCAGGCACTACCTATGCACTCATGCAATCACCCAGGCATTACCCTTACATTCATACATTTACTCATTACTGCTCATACACTCATCCAATCACTCCGGCACTACCCCTGCACTCATGGAATCATACAGAAAACTACTCATGCACTCATCCATTCTCTCAGGCAGCACCCATGCACTCATCCAATCAGGCAGGCACTTGAGTTGGATTATTCCATTCACTCAGACACTATCCATGCACTCATCTATTCACTCAAGCACTACCCATGCACTCATGCAATGACCCAAGCATTAGCATTGCACTCATACTTCTACTCAAGTATTTCCCATGCACTCATACAATCACCCAGGCACTACCACTGCACTCATGAAATCACCCAGGCACTACCCATGCACTCATGCAATCACTCAAGCACTAATCTTGCTCTCAACCATTGACTCGGGAACTATACATGCACTCATCCATTCTCTCAGGCACTACCCCTGCACTCATCCAGTGACCTAAGCATTACCCTTGTACTCATCCTTTCACTCAGGCAGTACCCATGGACTCATCCAATTACTCAGGCATTACTCATGCACTCATTCAATCACCCAGGCACTACCCTTGCACTCATCCATTCACTCAGCCACTACCGATGCACTCATGCATTCTCCCAGGCAGTGCCTTCACACTCATGCAATCACCCAGGCAGTATTTTTGCACTCCTGCAATTACCCAGGTACTACCCATGCACTCATGCAATCACTCAGGCACTACTCTTGCACTCAATTATTCACTCAGGCACTACCCATACACTCATCCATTCTCCAAGGCACTACCCATGCACTCATCCAATGACCCAAGCATTACCATTGCACTCATCCTTTCACGCAGTCACTACTCATGCACTGATCCAATCACCCAGACAGTACTGCTTCACTCATGCAATCACTCAGGCACTACTCTTGAACTCAACCATTTACTCACACACTAGCCATTCACTCATCCATTCTCTCAGGTACTACCCATGCACTCATCCAATGACCCAGACATTACTGTTGCCCTAATTCATACAACACATACAATTTTGTCTATCTTTAACAAAATAGGCGGTTCTAAAACAAACCATTTTTTCTTTTTGAACTTTTTTGTGTTTTTCTAACTCTTGTATTTCTTTGTGTTTTCAATAAAAATAAGATTAAAAAAAAAAAGCAACAAACTGTAGTAAAGTTCTGAAAACATTTTGCAATTAAAACGTCATTGCAAAAACAGCACAAAAATTAACTGCAGCAATAGATTGTTCTCCAGCACAAAGTAGTTTTTTGCACTTTCTGCAGTGCTGCTCTAAACATGCAAACTCAGGTATGAGCAATGATGTTTGTGGTGATGTAGTAGATCCCGCAGATGTACTTGTTCCTGGGACTTCATCATCCTGTGCTCTAGTCGGTGCTGTTCTCAAGTGAGACGGTTAGGATGCCTTGTTTGTAGATTCTTCATCATTGATGAAGTTCCACAGGAGTATTTCTTCTCAGAGCCCCAAGATAAAACTTTTTCGCACACAGGGCAAGTCACCTTCCTGGCATTCACTTTCTTCTTCCCAGGTGGAATGGAGAAAAAAGCCCACCCATCACTTTCCTTTCTCTTTTTTATTGGTTCTTCCAGTTCCACTTCATCTTCAAATACATCTTGTGGTGGATTTGCAGATGCTATTTTGTAGTGCTGAATAAAAACACCCAAAAAATAAATGAAAAGGGAGAGAAAACACAAGAGGTGATTTTTCTAAACATGCTTCTGGAAGAATGAAAAAATTGGGTGGAGTCCTCCAAGTAGTAGAATATAAAGCTTCTTAACTAATGAAATCCTTTCTTTTGCAGTCACATGGGAGTCGCGTACCGGGCGCATATTCACTGTGCACCGGACGCGATTCCAACAAATATGTTTAAACAATATGATATATTTATTCCAGTTAAAAATATAGTAAATTTACAAATTTGAAAGTAAATCTTTTGGTATAATATATATTATAAAGTTATATATACATATATGTGATCAAGATCGCGGAGGCGATCGAAACGCGTCTGAGGCGGACACTTGTCTGACTTAATGGAATAAATCAGCAATGAAACTTTAAACTGCTTGGCATATTTTCATTGGACAAACAGCAACGTGTGTGGTTCGAGGTCCGTACCTGTTTCTAGACTCCCCAGCTCGATTGGGAGTTCAGGACTTGTCTTCACATATATATATATATATATATATATATATATATATATATATATATATATATATATATATATATATATGTTTTTTAGAACTAAAAAATGTGCGCTGGATTCGCGAACCTATTGCGTACCTAGAAATATGTGCAAGAGGGTACGCGGGACCATTGAGGCTTCCTTAACTTCATTATAGGAACTCAAACATTCAAAATATTTATATTAATGTCACTTTTATAACTCTTTCAATAAAACACATATACGATTGATTTAAAAAAAATATATAGTATATAACATGTATTAAAAAAATGTAAATGCAAAACTTGGAAACCATGTACCCATCGTACATCCTTCGGAAAGAAACAAATATGGTGGCACAGTCCTTGGATTCACGCACCTAGCGTGACTGGTACACGATCGGTGAACGATTCTCACAGTTTAAAAAAAAATATATATAAATTTGCAAATATATATTTAAAAAGGGTTAACAAATTACTTTACCTTTATGAATGCAACAATATTTTGAAGAAGCCTTCTTAACATGTACTGTAACTTGTACACACTGCAATTCCTCAGAAATGGTTGAACATGTAGCAGCATTTCTGTTCCACTCTAAAAATGTCATCAGTGATGTCACTGACCATGTCATGAGTGATGTAATATGTGATGTCATCAGCAGTGCATTGCAGGGGTGTGAGTTATTGAGAGTGCAGCTAACTATTACAGCTGAATTTCTCTGGTTTTGTAGGACTGAAATGCCAGCCTAACTATAACGTCCGTGAAACCTGTGGGTTTTTTCAGTGAATTTATGAGGTTTTTTAATGCTCATTCCTAATGTAAAGATTAAGTGATTTGCACTGGGATTTCACCTGTCATTGCCATGAATACAAAAAAGTATGCTTTCATGTAAAAGTTGTGCTTTTCATGTAAAGCACTTAAATGCCCTTGGGTTAAGATTGTGGTACAGAAAACTGCAAGCACAATACCAATTACTCTCGGTACACATGAGTCAAATTAGCAGAAGGGTGTTAGGTGCTTTGACAGTCAATGGCAAATGTATTCCAGCGCTGGGCTGCTTATGCAACCTTACATTCTTGCTGACAGCCCACAGTTTTAACATCGGGAACTCTAGCTGTCAGGTCACATCTCCTCATTCCTGTTCAGTTAGAATGTAAGGCTTCTGCAGCAACCCAGTGCTGGAATACCTTAGCCATTGACTGTCAAAGCGCCTCCCAGACATGCTCCATCTTAAAGCTGGTATTCAGCAGCACCTGTGCTGCACAACCCATACCTCAGAGCCTGAGCCCAGCTGCCAATAGGAGTACAGGAACTCTGCTAGCACAAGAAAAGTTCTGGTACTCAAGGGGAGAATACTGAGAAGTACTGACTCTTAGTACCGGTGAATACAGCCCATTTAAAGCACTGCCAGCAGTGCCAAATAAGTTTCCATCCTAATATGCAAAAGGTCTGTTGCAGATTAACATTACAATGTGTCCTCAGCACCTCCATCTAATCTGCAGAAAAGTTTCTGGGCTGGCCAATATAATAATTGCATTGAAGGGTGAAAAGGTTTCTTCCCTAGGTAGTGTGAATCTAGGTTGACTCACTGCTGGTTATCAAGCAAGGTAAGTGCCTCCACCAGAGCCTCTCTTGACCTACAGCAAGTTCCAGACCAATGGACAATGCTTGATCTGTGACAGTGGTTGCAGGTGTTGAACATCACACATTTCAGGAAATGGGCACTTATTTTTCACCATTTGACTTTGACCCAGAGCTAGAGAGAGAAAGGCGGGAACATGCATAGTAAGAGAAAGACAGGAAACAGTGTCAAAGGGAGAGAGCAGGGATGGAATAAATGGGCAAGAGTGAGATAAAGAGACAAGAAGTGTAGGGTTATGAGACTTGAGATCCTACCAAGAATAGGCAGCCTTGGTATTTTGGTAACCCCAACATATGGAGGTTGGATACAAAGCGAAGCGTTTGACCCCCCTACACGTTCTTTCTAATACATTAATTAAGTATGGAATACAGCATTCACATATGGACTGAGGGATAACCAACCCAGACTTGTAACCTTTGCCCAACAGCCTCTTAAAATGTATAGTGTAATGAGGCATCCGTAAAGCAACAACGGAGAACAACTAGCTAAATCGCTTCAAATTGTTACTATTAACCACAGAAGAAACCGCTCCCATTGTTCAGACTTGCCTAGGGTTATTGAAGGGTGCGTTACTTTGTCCTGATCAGACTTAAATACTTTGGGGGAGATTTAACATGTTTTCACATAGCACACAGCAGCAGCCGCAAATGCTGTGCTTGGCTATGTGAAGAGGAGAGAGGAGGAGAGTGCCCAACTTATTAAAATAAAGCACTCTCCTGCCCTCCCCCTTGCGCAAGTGCTGAAATCAGCTGCTGTGCGCCACAGAGACAGCTTTATGCCAGGGTGCAAGGGTGTCTCTGTGAGTCTAACATAGGTTTTGCACTGAAAGGGAATCCTTCCAGTACAATATACTATGCTTAGACTAATTTGAAACCTTTTCCCACTTTGTATGTGTGTTGTACAGTGCAGCACACAAGCAAAGTCAGAAAAGGAAGGAGAAATCAAAGCATTTCTCCTTCCTTGCGCCTACTTTGGAAGCTATGTGCTGCTTTGCATTATTTTCCCAATATTTCCAGTGCTACACAAGTTTTGTTAGCACTAGAAAGTAAATTGGGAAAAAAGGATTTTGTGCCAATTTGCGTCACTTTTGTGATGCAAAAATGGCATACAATCTTAGTAAATCTCCCTCCTTGAGTTTTATTTCTTTTATTTATCAAGACCATCAGATATTTCCTTTAAAAAAAAGAGTTTTGTTTATATTTATGTTTAGTGAATTTTCTTTGTAGTCTTTGTATATGGAATGTTTATTACCCCTCGTAGTACATTCCAAAACTGAATGCACCTGATGTACAACCAATATGAATTACAGAATTGCCAAGGTACTGTATGCTAAAGCTGGGTAATCATGTTTGTAATATAGCCGGTATGTTTCTAATGTAGCCAGTAAAATGACTCACTCCCTTAAGCATCCATTGCCGACATGTGTGGTGCAGCACAGTAAATACCTCTGAGTAAATAAATTAATAAAATAACTTTATCCATTGCAGTATTGCTGGAGTGCAGTGTGTACAGCTTTCCGGATATGCCAAAGGTCATAATTACAAAATGGGAGACATATTTTCTGGGGATGGTAATCACGCCTGGAATGCTGTTTACCTGGACGAAAGATGGCACCTGCTAGATAGCACCTGGGGAGCAGGAACTGTCACCGACGACTGCACCCACTTTAAGTTTGAGTAAGTTACTGTCTATCTTCAGTATGCATTGCGTGTTTACAAATTATTGGGTATAAGAGCCACACCTTTGTATGTTGTGTTCATGTCTATGGCTCATGGTGCTGTAAATTAAACATCAGCAGGATATCTATGAAAAAAGTTGTGAACAAATGAAAGGGATACATTTGTCAGTATGAAACAAGATATAAGGGATAAAGTACCCCCTGCCATAAATGATAAGGATATTTAAAGTCACTGAGGAGTTCCATAACCTTATAAAGTTACGAGGCTGAAGGCCAAGTTCTTTTATAAGGTTATGAACTCCGATGTGACTTGCAATAAATATCCTTATCATGTACTTTAGGATGGTGCATTTTCCCATATAATACATTGTCACATCCTCACTTTTCCCACAAACAACTTAAAACATTGGTGCACAGTTGTTTCATATGAGTGAGCATGCTCGCACATATGAAGGATAAAAATAAAGGGGCCGATTCACAGAACATAATCCGAGACAAAATCCTAAACGTACTGCTTCTGGTATTCAAAGAAATCACATATGACTCCTAACTACGTCCGCAGTCGGGCTGGGCAACTGGGAGAAACTCAACAGTGTAGGGATGTAATTTCATTGAGAACATTTCTTTGCCATAAATGTATAAGGTCCCTCTAGATAACCTAGCACTGACATGAAGCTCAGGCTTGCACTCATGCTCATGTACTGTAGCTAGCTTCACCTCTAACATGTCTTGTGTTTTCCTCAGTCAACAATCTCTATTTAGAACGCCTTCCAAATATATATATATATATATATATTCACTGAAAAAACCATGGGTTTCACACACGTTATAGTTAGGAATTAGCATTTAAAAAACCTTAGAAATTCAATGAAATAACCAAAGGTTTCACACATGTTATAGTTAGCTGGACATTTCACTCGGAAAAAACCAATGAAATTCCCCCGTTATAGTTAGTTCAGCTAACTATAACTCGCGCGCCCGCAATGCACTACTGATGACGTCACATATTACATCACTCATGACATGGTCAGTGACATCACTCATGACATCACTGATGACATCTCAAATGACATCACTGATGACATCATCCAGTGAATGTGTGTTTTTCTGAAAATTAAATATGTTTTATATATGTATATCTCAAGGTCGATGGAAGAATAAATGAGTATATAAGTGTCTAAATTGATGATTTGTTTCTGAAAAATTGATTGTATAACTGACTGATTAAGTGTATCTTTTTGAATACATGGCTTAGTGAGTAATGTTTAAATGTGTAAATACCTGTATCAGTCTCTCACTTTGTATATAAGTGGCTGCATGGGTTGGTGAGTAGCTACATGAGTGTCTATATAGGTTAATAGTTGTTTTTTTTGAGTATCAGTATGAGTGTCTGAGTGTCTTCATGGTGCGGTGGGGGGTATTACGTAGTGCATAGATGCATGAATGAGTGACTCACTGTTTGTATGTGTTGAAGACCGCATGTGTGCAGGACTGTATGGGTGGATGAGTGTGTGCATGGGTGTGTTAGTGAGTGAATGACTGTCTCAATAGTGTCTTCATAAGTAACTACATATGTTTTAAACTAGTATATGTGAGTATTGGTGTTTATAAGTGAGTATATGTGAGAGTGAGAGATTGGTAGACTTCCTGTATGAATAAGTATGTGTTTCTATAAGTGATTGTTTAAAAGACTAAGTATGTGTAAGTTTCTGTAAAAGTAAGTGTGGTGGTGTGTGTATAACTGTATATGCAAGTAAATGGATGTTTGATTCTTTATTAGCATGAGTGACTATGTGTGAGTAACTCTATGGATGAGTGGCATTGTGTTACAGGATGTTTAGGTGTATGAGTACATATGATGTGTGAGTACATGTATGAGTGACTGTATAGGATTGTTGGTGGATGAGTGGATGTGTATGTGGATCTTAGAATTACTGAATAGGTTGTTGTAACTGTTATTGGTATGTCCATTTTTTTGAAAATTTTAGTCTCTATTTTTGAATGTTTGTATCAAAGGTTATATTAGGGTGAGAGGAGGTCTACCACTCTGTCACGAGGATAATGTCATCAGTGATGTCATTTGAGATGTCATCAGTGATGTCATGAGTGATGTCACTGACCATGTCATGAGTGATGTAATATGTGACGTCATCAGTAGTGCATTGCGGGCGCGCGAGTTATAGTTAGCTGAACTAACTATAACGGGGGAATTTCATTGGTTTTTTCCGAGTGAAATGTCCAGCTAACTATAACATGTGTGAAACCTTTGGTTATTTCATTAAATTTCTAAGGTTTTTTAAATGCTAATTCCTAACTATAACGTGTGTGAAACCCATGGTTTTTTCAGTGAATTTCAAAGGTTTTTTAAATGCTAATTCCTAACTATAACGTGTGTGAAACCCATGGTTTTTTCAGTGAATTTGCAAGGTTTTTTAAATGCTAATTTTTTTTTTTTTCTTCTTTTTTTTTTTACATATTTTTATTTTAATTTTCTATCCTTTTTTAAAGACTATGGTTAAATTTTTAAAATTCTACAATATGTTTTTATTTTACATTTTTTATAAAATAAACAGGTAAAATTTATTAGCAATACATTTTTTCCTTTTTTTAAATTTTTTTTAGTGCGCGTACGGTAAGCTTACGGTTAGCGTACGGTTTACGCAATGTCCGTAATTTATCTACGCTGTTTGCGTATAGTTACGCAATTTGCGTAGCCGCGCGTACTCCGCGTGGGGCGCGTACGCGTGTACGCTACACGCGCACGTTACGCGGAAGTGTCGGGGAGTGACTGTTATGCGCATGCGCGCGAGCGCGTGTCTTTTTTACGCGCATGCGTACTTTTGCCGTAAGCGTTCCGTAAGCGCACCGTAAGCGTACGGTTGGTCATGTGATCATGAAACACAACTTTTGATTGGTTGAAACTACTTTCAGTTCTAGAACTCTCCTACACCACACCCATTCCCCTCATTTCTGCTTGTGATCCCTTAGGAGAAGGAGCTGGGTTGTCTTTGTGATACGATGGCAGAACAGCAGAGCTCTTCTGAGAGTGAGGCTAGCAGCACTACCTTGAGGCAGAGAGCGAGGAAACAAAAGACCTCTTACGTATGGGAGTATTTTACTTTTCCAGAAGGCCAGCAAAAGGTAAATGCACCCTTAGTGACTTGCAAGCTGTGTAAGCGTGTACTTTCAAGAGGGAATCCTGACAGGAAGTATTCCTTTGGGAATCACACCATGATGAGACACCTTAAGGATGTACACAGAAGGACACATGCTCGACTTACTGAAGGTAACCCTTCAGTAAATCAACCAAGCACATCCACAGCAGCTCAGCCTGGACCATTATCTGCAGGGCCGAGTCCTTCTTCTGCAGGTCAGGTGAGCCCTTCATCTGTGGGGGGAGCATCTCCTTTTTCTGGTCCTCTGGAAATTAACCCTCGGTTTACGAGGGTTGAAGTACGGTGCGCCACTTGTCACGATCTAATTACTTATAGGGAGACCAGTATTTCCCTAGTGAACTGTAAAATAGATCAGCACACTTGTCGTACCGTCTAATATTCCCAATCTTTCTTTCCTCTGTCCCTGCATGAACACAACGGCTCTTTTAAGAGCCAACCTTACCTTTCATCTATTTTTTATATATTTTTTTAAAAACTTTTTTTTTTTTTTTTTTTACCGTACGCGTACGGTACGCGTAATTTTTTTTTTTTTTTTTAAAAACACTAAAAATCAATTATCATTTTACAAGGTCCTTGAGAGACTACAATTAAAAACTGAAAATGTGATTGTAGAGAAGTGGAAAAAAGGGACCATGACATTATTGACTTACCATACCCACTCAAAAAAAGATTTATTCATTTAATTTTTTTTTTAATTGCTTTAAAAATGGTTCTAGTTTTCGAAAATTTTCTATCTCAATCTGAAAAAAAAGAAAAAAGTATTAATATTTAATAAAACATTTTATAATACAGTACACATATTTACATATTTTTCAAAAAATATTTTTGCCTTTTTTTTGCTGTTTTCAGAAAATATTGCATTTCACTATAAATTGTGAAAGCAATTGCATTCATCATTTAACAGCAGGCAAAAAAAAAATTAACAATCTCAAAGATTGTTTTAAAAAAGCCCACAATTTCTTTTTGCATAAACATAACTTTATAGAAATGCATAATATTCTTAAAAAATATCATCTAATATCAATACTTATTTCTTTAAAATACCGTCTGATATTTTAGTTTCAGAAGTATAATCACAATAATATATCTCAAATAACTCCACAATACATCTGGTTCCATTTCCTTTAGGCCAAATAGTAATTTTAAAATTCTTTTTTTGTTTAATTTCCAATGGTAATCCAATAAAAATCTAAAGTTTAAATTGTACAGATGTCACCGATTCTCTGTAACATTTTGGTTTCCGAAAGATTAATTAATAATTAAATAAGTCCACAATAGAATTGTTTACTTTTCCGCATGGCCAAATAGTAATTTTAAAAATCTTTTTTGAAAAAATTTCCAATGGCAATCCAATAACATTCCAAAATTTAAATTGTGCAGATGTTACCGATTTTTTCAAAATTTTTGGTTTTCCAAAGTTTCCTTAAAAAATGGAAAAATTCCACATTACAATTGGTTACCTTTCCATTAGGGCAAATGATAATTTGTTAAATCTTTTTATTTGTAAATTCCAAATGGTAATCCAATAAAATGGTAAAATTGTTTTGTCCAGATGTTGCCAAATCTCTCTAAAATTTAGGTTTCAGGAAGATTAGATAGGAATTTGCTAAATCAAAAGGCAAACGTTGCTTAAAAATCAATTGGGAATCATTACACAGTGTCCAGCCTTTTTCACATTTAAGATAAACTGTGTAATGACCAGAAGTTACAGTAGGTCCATCATGGAAAATTATTGCCACTGTTACAAAAGTTTTTCCTGAAATTGATAATTGCTGTCCTGTAAACTTCTTTATTAAAGTATCCAATTTTGAACCATCAGCTCTACATCGTTGCATCATTAAAATTACATACTGTCTGTATTCCTTTAAAATTAATGTTGAAAACATGTCAGATTTACACTCACCGCATTGCATGCTATGATTAGCATCTTTAACTAATTTAGCAAAAGTGACTGTTTTACTCTCTGGCAATGTTAAATAAATAAACCTTTCAGAATCAACATTAGAGCCACATATATTATAACAGTTTTCACAACTATGTTCCCATTTATAAGAGAGACCAAATAAATTTTCAATGGGAACCCCTTCTTCTTCCAGTACCTGAAGAAAATAAATCAAGAATTCCTGTGCGTCTTGCTGTACATTTTGAGAAAACTGTGTTCGTCCTGAACATACATCTAAAACTTTTCTAATTTCAGTAGCACTTTCTATTTGAGTTTTATCATTACTCAGCTTTTCAAAAAGGAGACTCAGCACAGAACAGAATCTTTTTTCCTGATTTACTATTATCTGCTCTTGCAAACTTTCCAGATAAAATGCAACATTCAGCACTACATTAGCGTAGCAGTTGACACCAGAGCTATTTTCAAAATAACATCCTACAACCTGTTCTTCATTTTCCTTATTCTTTTTGCTTGCAATTACATCACTCCTCTTTTTTTTCCTCCTCTCTACATCTTCATTACAGATATTCTCATTTCTCCTTTTACGAGAAACTACACGTTTCTCCAACACAGGATACTGACCTAAATGAGAAGCATAGCTTCTTCTTAATCTATTATACTCCTTTACACAATTTGTATCAGCACTAACTTTTGAATCATCAAAGTCTATCATGAATAAACCTGATAATGTTTTCACTCATGACAAAGCAACATATGCCATACCTTCTTTGAACACAGTTGAACCAATGTTCACAAATGCACAATCTACAGTCAATCCTTGAGACTTGTGAATAGTTACAGCATATGCTAGCGAAAACGGAAACTGCTTCCTACGTACATATAAGTCTTTCACAAGCATGAAACAAACTGAACAACGACAAATGTCTTTAACTTCTTCTATCTGATCAAATTTTATTTTTAAACATTCAATTCCATCTTTTTTCTGATAATTAATAAAACCCACAACTCTTCCCATAGCTCCATTAACTAAACCTTTTTCAACATCCAAATTTCTCCTTAAAAATACTCTACAGTTCATGCAAACATATAGATTTTTTTCTAATCCAGCTGTTTTGGAAATGTTCTTCTCTAGTGAATCCAATTTATTTTTCAGTGTGCCTGTTAATGTGACAGTAATTCTTCCATCCTCAATTTTGTCCACTGCTTCCAATTTCCTGATATCTTCCTTTTCCAATTTCAAAAGCTCCTCATTGAATATTGAGCATTCACGTAGAGTTGGCATTAAGCAGATGACACTTTTGTTTTCTGCAATGTTCTTGTATATCTTCTCTGCAACTATTTCTTCCTTTGGAAATAAATCATGTAGCAGCCGACTCTGTAATGCTTTTTTGCCAGCTTCTGTGAGTAGTCCAATCCTGATATCTTTCAGAATACTTCCATATTCTTCATCGTTTGCTTGCCTCATATTAGTTGTAAGTTCCTTGTACTCAAAGAAGGACCAAATATTTGTATTACCGATGCTTCCCAATGACTTCTTCGTGTCTTCATGTGTCACAGTATTAAACACTGGTTGTCCTTTAACTGGAGTAAGTTGCAAAAGATCTCCAAAAACTATGACGTGTTTTCCTCCAAATAACACGTCATAGTCTGTCTTCAGAATTTGCTGCATTCTTAAATGCACAAAGGCAAGCATTAAGTTTGATACCATGCTCACCTCATCAATAATGAGAACTTGCATCTTCTTCAATACTCTTGAAACTTCCAAGCATGCTTCTCCAGTTAGCTTGTTGTATTGTATTTTGTTCTCATGCTCCACTGGTAACATTAGCAAACGATGTAAAGTGATTCCTTTTATGTTATATGCTGCTAACCCAGTTGGAGCAGTAACCACACAAGACAAAGTAGAATCCGTTTTTTGCTGTAGGTAGCTTCTGATGACTTTTATTAGGAAACTTTTTCCAGTTCCAGCTTGTCCGCTTACATACATCCTGATTGGATGAAATGATGTGCATGAGCACTCTTTTTTTTCATGTAGAAATCCGTGATCAATTTTTTTTCTGATCTCTTCATAAATTTGTTGCTGCTCTTCGTTCAGTTGTCTTTCCAAATTTTGTAAGTCTATAAATTCTCCTTGAGCTTGATTCATAGCCGTTTCCACTTCATGCATGGCTATTGATGCTTCATTTTCAACGATTGGTTGTCCTAGGGGATCTTGACTGAGTGTTCCTGAACTTTGGCTGTCCTGAGAACTGTCTCTAGCTATTTCTGCTGCAATTGTAGTTTCCTGTTCAATTTCTTCATTTAACATTTGCAGATAAGTTGTGAATGTATTGCATTGTATGCTGTCTTTGCAAGCATTAAAAGAATCTTCATAGCTTTGAAATTCTCCCAGTAGTTCATCCTCTGTACGCCATGGTTTAAACAGCTGTAAAAGAGCCAAGTAGTAAAATTCCTTTTTGTCAGTAGTGTCGCAACTCAGCTTCCGGTGATTTATCAAACTTCCTTTTGTTTGCTTCACCAAACATCCTTCCTCACCAATGACTTTATATTTTCCATTGTTGATGTCTTCTGCGGCTTTCCGTGAATAAATGTAGTTCTGCAGCACTTCATAGAGACACATGTTCTCCAGATGATGACTTCTCTTGGGATAATATGTGTCCAACATGTTTGATTTCAAAATATCTGTACTTTCTGGGTCATTCTTGGCCAAATATTCAATTTCTCCAACAGATTTCAGTATCCGATTTCTCATTGCTGCAAGGCCTAAACTTGCCCAAATTACTCTTCTTGATTTCGAGTAGAGACTTGCAGAAGATAACCTATCTGAACATTCGTAGGATCCAATTTCTCGATGCGATAACATCTTCAAACTGAAACTGTACAGCTTCTTACTGACAGTTTTCTCGTGAGAAATCTCTTCCCACATTTCCTTCAATTCTGTTTTTTCTGATTTCGTAATGTAAGACGTTACATATCGAGCAACAGCAATGGAATTGTCAGCTACATACTGTATATCCATGTTAGCGTTCCACATGGATAAAATCACTGGGTTGTAGTCATTTATATTTTTTGATTCTTCTTTTCTTTTAAGGTTGTAGGTATTCTTAGGTGATTTTCTTGTGATAGTATGTCTCACAGATGACATAAAACTGTTAACTCTTCCATTTGAAAGAACAGGTCTAGGAAATCCAAATCGACATTTAGTGTAGTATTTATCTTTGCTCTTGTATTTCCGTCGACAGTATTTTCCACACCGATGACTTTGGAAACGTAAAACTTGCTCCTTTAACTTTTTCTCTTCTGTGCTTTTTGGTATAGCACATGTTGCATATTCTTCAATGTAAGATAACACTGCTTCATCAGTATCTGTTCCAAACTTTGGGGCATCCTTGATCCACAACAGCATATGAATATGAGGAGCACCTCTTGCCTGGTACTCTTTTCTCCAAAAGAAATCCACTACTTCTCCTAGAGGTGGATTTTTTTTATTGCAGATGAAGGACATCATAGCCTCAAATCTATGATTGAAATATCTGCAAACATTAACCGGATCCAATGAGCACAGTTCTCCTGCTGTCTTGTATTCGATGTTTTTAATGTTTGAATTTGCCTCTCGTAGAAAATCCAGTAAATCATCCCAAGCGTACTCCGCACAGCTTAGGGTAAGGAACCATGTTGGTGTTCCTAAATTCCGTAACATGCATTTTAATTCACCATGGCGTCGGTACCAATATTCATTTGTCCCACGCTGACAAGCCATCAGATTGATCAGTTGTGTTTCCAAATGATCATCTCGGTGCTGCACTTTCTCCATAAAATCCTTAGCAGACACATTTTGTAAATGTACTCCACTTTTTAAAATGTGATTTACTGCATAAGACAGTGCAGACAAGTCGCTTTCAAATAAAAGATGGAACAAATAAGGAATACTTTGTCGAAATCTGGGATCTTCAGCATATAGTCTTGTAGTCCGATACTCAGAAGCTGGAATCTGTTCCGGACGTTCATCGTATCGTCCTCCTTTTCCTTTAGGAAACAGCTGGGGAAACATCGAGCTTCCAAGCTCTCCTCCCATACACTCACGGGAGTTCCTTTTGCTTTCTTCATCTGAAATAGATCAATATTGTCTCCCATAACTTCTTTTGAATGAAGAGGATGTATGCTAAAATGTTCATAAATTTCTTCTTCCTTTGACTTGTCCACTTTTTCAATTTGTCCAGTTGGTGTTTCTGTGTCTTCTTGTAAATCTTCTTCTTCTTCTTCTTCTATATAAATTGATTCATACCATTTGTTATTCCTTTTCAAATACACATTTGCTCTTTGTACTTTCCGTACATCTACCAGCTCCTGCCAAATCTTCTTATTCTTTGTAGGTACACCATTAACCAGAATAATTAATGGTTCAGTTTCCAAAGTATCCGCATCAATAGTTTCCATATTTTTTTTCAAATTCAAGGGCAAATACACCACTCTACCTTTTAAACCTCTCAGTAAATCTGAAGGAGGTAATTTACCAGTTTTGGGCTCCATACGTACTATGGTCTGGAACGGATGAACACATTGAATGAGTATAGACTCATATGTATTTAATTCAGAAAGTTCAGCAGGAATAGCATCCAATTCTAAATTATTATGTACAGCTCTGGTCGGCATTCTATTTTCCTCTAACTTGTTGTAGCAGTATTTACAAATACGCTGATCTTCACCCAATTCAAAACAATTTTCAAGAAATATATATGTGGCAAAATCCATCCACTTATAATTATCTTCATTTTCACTCTTTCTGTAGAGATCAACATTCCTAGTTTGTTTTCTATAATGAGTTCTGCGGCAACAAATACAAGTAACATTTGGTCTTTCATTAGAGACTATTGCAAATTTTGTTATGTGATCATTAAATGTCTTACTTACACAAGGTTCTACATTCTCTTCCACTTCTGCCTCATTTACTGTGTCCTTCTCTGCACTGTTTTGTTCAGGACCAAAGTAACAAAACTGAATTTCATCAACAACCTTCTCTACATCTGATACCGTTCCTCGGAACAGAGCCCTATTCAATTCATTTAACTGTATTGCTGGACTTTTGGCAAAATACAACCGTCTCACAAACTTTCTCATTTCAGTATGATGAACAGCCAGCATCCTAAAATGATGGAAAACACTATTGCACACTTTTCTAGATAGACAAGCAAGAGAATGACCCTGCAAACCAGTATTCTCTCTCACTTTGCATGGATCCAGACTTTGAAGCACCTTAATCTTTTGTTTTACACTTTTTTTACTATATTCTCTTAGAAACTCTCGAAATCTGTCAATAGATTCCTGACGCACAGTGCAAATACTACTACAATTCCAAGTGTACACTGGGGCTTTAGGACGTCTCCCCATAGCCTCATCCGCCATCACTTGTACCTCATCTCTTGGAACCATTATCTCCTTCTCCATTATGCAACCATTTTTTACTTCGTATGAACGACCTCTGGTGTCAACTGCATGCAGCAAACTATTACTTTGAAAATAGCTTTCTTCATTAAAAAAAGGTTCACTACTTGAACTATGCATCCACTTTCCTAAAAACACTTTACAAAAGTTTGTTCTGTTCACTACTCTTTTGCTTTTGCTTTGTGATTTCAGTACATTAACCATTTTATCTAATGTACGCATCCTATTCAAAATTAATATGAATAGTTTCCTTTTTAATTCTAATGCTTTTGCTGCAATGGCTTCAATTTCTTTTTTTCTCTTGTAATATTTAGCCTTTTGCTTATATTTCTTTATATCCTTTATCAAATTGGACATAACTCTTCTCTGAAACATTTTTCTACGTATCTCTTTAAATGCTGTTTTTCTGTTTATGTTAAACTTTTCAATTGCAGAAGGTATATTTGCATTAACTAAATCCTCAATTTTTTGCTGTTCTGTAGGTTTTGTTACATTTTTCCGAGAACAGACATTTTGTACATTTTTGTTTGTTTTGAATATTTTGTTTAGGAATTGTTTTTTTTGCTTACCAGAAGATTTTTTCTTTTTCCCAACATCAGCATCTTCTACTAACTTTGGTCCTCCAGTTGTCTTCAAATATAGTTTTTTTTTTAGCGTTTTTTGAACTCGAGATTTTGTAGGCATCTTAAATTTTGTTCACTGTTCTTCAGCAATACCTGAAAAAAACTAAAAAAAAAATCCTTTATTGTATTTAAATATATTACTACATTTCTTTTCACAATAGTCACAAAACGAAATTTCTTTGCCATTTTGAATGCACACAAACTGCTCTTTTTTTAAATTTATTTAAATGCACATGTCCAAGCTGTTTTTTTTTTTCAGACCACCACCGTGTGTATTCTCTGTGACTGCCTACACTCCAGCAGGGGCAACCAGCCTTAGTGATGCTGAATGTATTTGCATTACAGACTTAAACCTGAAAACCCCACTCGCTTCTAATTACTGTGCATGACTATACATGGCAAGCACATGGGTGTGTGCTAAGCCTCTGCTTCTTCCCCCAAAAATTCGCTCCTCTTTTCCATCTACTGCAACTGTGAAATCACCAGAGCAAGACGCAATAAATTTCTGCCTATAATTCTTCTATGCACACAGAGTCATGTTTTCACATTAGTGCCAAAACGAAATTTCTTTGCCAATTTGAAAGCACACTTACTGCTCTTTTTTTTTCGGGCCAAGTGAAAATCTCTTTTTACACTTTGAAATCACTTTTACAGACTGACACATTCTGAAACCTTTTTTTTAAATTTATTTAAATGCACATGTCCAAGCTGTTTTTTTTTTTCAGACCACCACCGTGTGTATTCTCTGTGACTGCCTACACTCCAGCAGGGGCAACCAGCCTTAGTGATGCTGAATGTATTTGCATTACAGACTTAAACCTGAAAACCCCACTCGCTTCTAATTACTGTGCATGACTATACATGGCAAGCACATGGGTGTGTGCTAAGCCTCTGCTTCTTCCCCCAAAAATTCGCTCCTCTTTTCCATCTACTGCAACTGTGAAATCACCAGAGCAAGACGCAATAAATTTCTGCCTATAATTCTTCTATGCACACAGAGTCATGTTTTCACATTAGTCCCAAAACGAAATTTCTTTGCCAATTTGAAAGCACACTTACTGCTCTTTTTTTTTTGGGCCAAGTGAAAATCTCTTTTTACACTTTGAACTCACTTTTACAGACTGACACATTCTGAAACCTTTTTTTTAAATTTATTTAAATGCACATGTCCAAGCGTTTTTTTTTTTTCAGACCACCACCGTGTGTATTCTCTGTGACTGCCTACACTCCAGCAGGGGCAACCAGCCTTAGTGATGCTGAATGTATTTGCATTACAGACTTAAACCTGAAAACCCCACTCGCTTCTAATTACTGTGCATGACTATACATGGCAAGCACATGGGTGTGTGCTAAGCCTCTGCTTCTTCCCCCAAAAATTCGCTCCTCTTTTCCATCTACTGCAACTGTGAAATCACCAGAGCAAGACGCAATAAATTTCTGCCTATAATTCTTCTATGCACACAGAGTCATGTTTTCACATTAGTCCCAAAACGAAATTTCTTTGCCAATTTGAAAGCACACTTACTGCTCTTTTTTTTTTGGGCCAAGTGAAAATCTCTTTTTACACTTTGAACTCACTTTTACAGACTGACACATTCTGAAACCTTTTTTTTAAATTTATTTAAATGCACATGTCCAAGCTGTTTTTTTTTTCAGACCACCACCGTGTGTATTCTCTGTGACTGCCTACACTCCAGCAGGGGCAACCAGCCTTAGTGATGCTGAATGTATTTGCATTACAGACTTAAACCTGAAAACCCCACTCGCTTCTAATTACTGTGCATGACTATACATGGCAAGCACATGGGTGTGTGCTAAGCCTCTGCTTCTTCCCCCAAAAATTCGCTCCTCTTTTCCATCTACTGCAACTGTGAAATCACCAGAGCAAGACGCAATAAATTTCTGCCTATAATTCTTCTATGCACACAGAGTCATGTTTTCACATTAGTCCCAAAACGAAATTTCTTTGCCAATTTGAAAGCACACTTACTGCTCTTTTTTTTTTGGGCCAAGTGAAAATCTCTTTTTACACTTTGAACTCACTTTTACAGACTGACACATTCTGAAACCTTTTTTTTAAATTTATTTAAATGCACATGTCCAAGCTGTTTTTTTTTCAGACCACCACCGTGTGTATTCTCTGTGACTGCCTACACTCCAGCAGGGGCAACCAGCGTTAGTGATGCTGAATGTATTTGCATTACAGACTTAAACCTGAAAACCCCACTCGCTTCTAATTACTGTGCATGACTATACATGGCAAGCACATGGGTGTGTGCTAAGCCTCTGCTTCTTCCCCCAAAAATTCGCTCCTCTTTTCCATCTACTGCAACTGTGAAATCACCAGAGCAAGACGCAATAAATTTCTACCTATAATTCTTCTATGCACACAGAGTCATGTTTTCACATTAGTGCCAAAACGAAATTTCTTTGCCAATTTGAAAGCACACTTACTGCTCTTTTTTTTTTGGGCCAAGTGAAAATCTCTTTTTACACTTTGAAATCACTTTTACAGACTGACACATTCTGAAACCTTTTTTTTAAATTTATTTAAATGCACATGTCCAAGCTGTTTTTTTTTCAGACCACCACCGTGTGTATTCTCTGTGACTGCCTACACTCCAGCAGGGGCAACCAGCCTTAGTGATGCTGAATGTATTTGCATTACAGACTTAAACCTGAAAACCCCACTCGCTTCTAATTACTGTGCATGACTATACATGGCAAGCACATGGGTGTGTGCTAAGCCTCTGCTTCTTCCCCCAAAAATTCGCTCCTCTTTTCCATCTACTGCAACTGTGAAATCACCAGAGCAAGACGCAATAAATTTCTGCCTATAATTCTTCTATGCACACAGAGTCATGTTTTCACATTAGTGCCAAAACGAAATTTCTTTGCCAATTTGAAAGCACACTTACTGCTCTTTTTTTTTTTGGGCCAAGTGAAAATCTCTTTTTACACTTTGAAATCACTTTTACAGACTGACACATTCTGAAACCTTTTTTTTAAATTTATTTAAATGCACATGTCCAAGCTGTTTTTTTTTCAGACCACCACCGTGTGTATTCTCTGTGACTGCCTACACTCCAGCAGGGGCAACCAGCCTTAGTGATGCTGAATGTATTTGCATTACAGACTTAAACCTGAAAACCTCACTCGCTTCTAATTACTGTGCATGACTATACATGGCAAGCACATGGGTGTGTGCTAAGCCTCTGCTTCTTCCCCCAAAAATTCGCTCCTCTTTTCCATCTACTGCAACTGTGAAATCACCAGAGCAAGACGCAATAAATTTCTGCCTATAATTCTTCTATGCACACAGAGTCATGTTTTCACATTAGTCCCAAAACGAAATTTCTTTGCCAATTTGAAAGCACACTTACTGCTCTTTTTTTTTTGGGCCAAGTGAAAATCTCTTTTTACACTTTGAAATCACTTTTACAGACTGACACATTCTGAAACCTTTTTTTTAAATTTATTTAAATGCACATGTCCAAGCTGTTTTTTTTTCAGACCACCACCGTGTTTATTCTCTGTGACTGCCTACACTCCAGCAGGGGCAACCAGCCTTAGTGATGCTGAATGTATTTGCATTACAGACTTAAACCTGAAAACCCCACTCGCTTCTAATTACTGTGCATGACTATACATGGCAAGCACATGGGTGTGTGCTAAGCCTCTGCTTCTTCCCCCAAAAATTCGCTCCTCTTTTCCATCTACTGCAACTGTGAAATCACCAGAGCAAGACGCAATAAATTTCTGCCTATAATTCTTCTATGCACACAGAGTCATGTTTTCACATTAGTCCCAAAACGAAATTTCTTTGCCAATTTGAAAGCACACTTACTGCTCTTTTTTTTTTGGGCCAAGTGAAAATCTCTTTTACAGACTGACACATTATGAATCCACCATGTGTAACTACAACAAAAACAATTCCCATTTCTATTATTCATTTCTTAAGTTACCACATACATCCCCTCTCAAACTGTAAACTCACCTTTAAAATTAGTTAGTTGTGAAAGAAATGTGACACTCAAACAGCAAATTATCAGAGCCAGGATCTCTGTTGTGTTCACCTCTCTCCTCTCAGCAGAACCAGATAATGGCAAACTTTCCCTCTATTTTTCCACACATATACATGTAAGTTTCAAATCTCAGTGCTTCCCCCTTTTTTTCAAATGTAATGACACATTTCTATTGGTTGAAAACCAACCCTTTTCCAAAAGTACCCTGCCCCCAACTTGACTTCTGCCTAGTACCCTTCCCCCAACTTGACTTCTGCCTGCTACCATAGCAACAGCTCATGGAACACTGCTGTGTGCAGTTAGGTCAGAAGTTCGACACACAATGTTTCAATTCCACAGAGCAAGAGTGCTTGACTTTTCAATCCTAACAGCAAATCCATAGTACTGTTCTTTGGTTACACATTTTTTTGTACCAATACAAAACATGCTTCTATTAATTTTCACATACAGCCTAGTTTTTTTTCTAGAATGGTATGAAACAGCCAATCAGTTCTTTTTGTTTTGTAAAAAATATGTATGCCTCCATTTCCAAACTGTCTTTCTTTTCATATTGCCATTCTACTGAAAGACACCTCCTGAGTGCATCCAGTTCTCCTTTGAAGATGTTCACAGTGTGGATTGTAGGGCACAGCTATGTCTTCTGGAGTGAAAAGTTTGCAGAGAAAACAGATATGGTGAGAGACCTTGCTTTGCCAAATGTAGACATTAAATGGATTGGTCAGAGAGGGTTAAAGTGGCACCAATTGATGCCATTGGTGAAATCCTTCATGCAAATCCAACACCCTGACCTCATAATAGTGCACTGTGGTGGCAATGACCTAGGCACTTTGACTGGGGTAGGTCTGGAAATGCTTATGAAGGACACCTTTGCACAACTGTTTACACTTTTCCCTAAAACTGCCTTTGTGTTTTCCAACATATGCCAAAGGCAAAAATGGAACTGGTCCAATCATTTCTGTCCACAGATTGACAAAGCAAGAAAGCACGTCAACAAATCTGTTTCTGCTTTCCTCCGTGACTATGGTATGGGTGCCATTTACCACAACAACTTGCGTTACGACATGCAAGACATTTATAGAGGAGATGGTGTGCACTTCAATGATGAAGGGAACAGAGTCTTCCTCTTGAACCTTAGACTCTGCATCGGTACTTACTTGTAGGTACCACTAAAAAAATGACTCCATAAACACAACAGCTCTTTTAAGAGCTCCCTAATTTCTAAACTCTTAAATCTGATTTTCATTTATTTATTATTTTTTTTTTACCGTACGCTTACGGTCAGCTTACCGTACGCGTACCCCGTGATTTTTTTTAAAATCAATAAATGTTTTTTTTGTACTTTTCTGTCCTTCTTTGACCCCCTTACAATTGTTAGGGGGTCTGTAACTCTCCTCATTGCCCCCTTTCCTTGTTTTCACTCTTTTTTTTCAGAGTGAAATACACAAAATGGCGGCCGCCGCTTCCTGGTTTCGGCCGATCCGAATGTTTACTAAGATCTAAGAGCCAATCAGAATCGCGCTCGCGCACGCCACCGTACGCTTACCGTAAGCGTACGGTAAGCGTACCGTAAGCTGGCTCAGATATATATATTGATTTAAAGGCTATTTTCTCAGAATCTACTGAACAGATTTACACCAAACCTACAAAAGGCACTTCCTTGACCTAGGGACTACCTCTCTGCCAAATTTTGAGTAATTCTGTTCAGCCGTTCGGGCTGTAGCTCGTTCTAAAGGTCCTATGGAAAAATGCATGGGAAAAACGCGTTTTGGGACCCCCCTTTTATCTCAGCCCCCACTTGACGAATCCCCCCGAGACTTTCAGGGTAGGAGCGGAGCGTAGCGCCCCACCTATTTTGAGAAATTCGCGAGGATTCGTCGACCGGCGCCAAAGTTATTCAAAATAGAATGTTGAGGTTTTCCTATGGAAACGTGGTCCTAACTATAACTACCTACTGGCGACCGCCAGTAGGTAATATATATATATATATATATATATATATATATATATATATATATATATATATATCACTTAGTTCCGACAAGAATCCAAATCATAGGAGTCAAATTTTGCGGACACGGACCCAGTTTCGTGCTGAAGTTATTTTATTCTTCCGATGTCGATACGTGTTTCAGCTCTCGCGAGCCTTGTTCACTCAACATGGGTTTACATTTTCAAAGTGCTTTTAAAGTGACAGTGCACCGGAAATCAACACCACGTGGTCAACAGTACCATAGATATAGACGAGTTACTACTAAAGATAAGTAGCAGTCATATGCTTAGTAATACTCAGATTTTGTATGTATCATGAGGTGAAGCCTCCAAATTGTAGTTTTTTGCATGAAATTGTTTACCATTTTACAGGGATAAGAGTCAAATACCGTCTATTTCAAAGCAGTTTATCAGGGGCTCACTTTCAATAGCTCACAGTAAAAGGCTGTTGCATTGCAAGTTAAATACATAATATAAAACAGATACCATGAACATCACTCGTATAATTTAAAAGTACTGTAAAAAAACGTGGTCTGTTACATGGAAATTTCATGATAACAAAAGTGCCATATATATATAGATAGCAGCCCATAGACTGGAACTGAAACTTTCACGATAATGATACCACAGAGGGTATAGTAGTTGTTAACTCTGTAATGTATCGTGGCGTTCTAAGTGTATATAGTCAAAATTTGAATAGCTAAATTGAAATGTGTATGGATACATTTTAATGGGATTTGCTTGTTCCGTACACTCCAGAGATATACAAATAAAATACTGATAACACCCAAGGTGGGCAGAGGGTATGGGAAAGCCCATTATCAACAGTTATCAAACAAAATTTACTGAACCTCTGGGGTTGCTCATTTGACTCAGGGTATTTAGGGCTCACTTGTAAAAGCAAACAAGTCCCTGTGTAATGTGAAATGTCAGATATTTCTGTGCAAGAAGCGGGTTTTGATATGTGCAATAAGGCATGGTGCAAAATAGTGTGCAAAATATGCCTGTTATAAATACATACATAAATATTTTTATAAATATTTTGGACAAGGAAAAAAGAGTTTATGGTTCCACCATGAGATAAATAGCTATAAATATAAATAGAATTGCAAACCTAAAAACATGATAGTTCTATGTATGCATAAAGATATAAATAAGTTACTCTCTAAAACCATCAATAATAAATAGGACTTTGTGGTATTAAAAACCATAGGTCAAAATGAATCCATGAAATGCATCAACAGGTGAATACCACATACATAATTCCAACTCTTTTGACTTTGCCCAACTGTAGCTGCAAAAATAAAACCCATTGTCTTCATCATATTGCATCATTATAAGCATTTATATAAATTTTCCGTTACATTAAGACCATTAGGATGTTTGGTGTCTAGTTGCAGGATATATCTAGTTTCAAGTTTCCTGAGTTTATAATCTCTGTCCCCACCCCTTCTGCTGGGAGGTACTGCGTCAATCACAAAGTAGCTTAGATCTTTATTGTTGGAATGATGAATCTTTTTAAAATGTCTAGCTACTGGGTATGTATTGTCTTGATTTGCGATAGCTCGAAGATGTTGGAGAATACGTTTGTGTACCAGGAGTTTTGTACTCCCAATGTATTTTAAACCGCAAGGGCACATGAGCACATAAACTGCGTATTCAGTTTTACATGTTAACAATTTTGTAATGTTGTATTTTGTATGGCAGAATGGGCTGGAGTATGTTTCCATATTGACACCATGAATACATGCTTTGCACGTCTTGTAGCGGAAAAAACCCTTATGTGTCTGCAACCAAGAGGTGTTCTCAATAATCTCCTAGTTGGTAGTAACAAGAAAATCCCTCATGGAGGGAGCTTTGCTGTGGGAGATGGACACCCTCTGCGGGAGCAAGGGTCCTAACCCCGGGTCATTTAGCACTAATGGCCAACTCGATTGTATAATTTTATGGATCGCTTTATGCTGTTTACTGTATCCCATGATAAGGCGAAACTCATTGATAGTATTACATTTTTCTTCTAGCCCTGCTCCATTAGGGATATTCATTAGTTGTTTGTCTCTAAGGAGCTCCTACCTTTCGAGCATCCTTAGTTTTGGAGATAGCCTGATTGATGATTTTTGGTGAATATCCTCTTTCTAAAAACCTATTTCTACTGAGTTCTTGTGCTGTTTTAAAATCGGCCTCAGTACTACAAACCCTTTTTAACCATAGCATTTCGCCGTATGGGATGCTATTCACTAGATGTTTAGGGTGAGAGCTTGTTGCATGCAGGGTTGAGTTACCAGCCGTTTCTTTTCGGTAGAGGCGGGTTTCAAGCCTATTGTTCTGCACAAATATATATATATATATATATATATTCACTGAAAAAACTTTGGGTTTCACACACGTTATAGTTAGGAATTAGCATTTAAAAAACCTTAGAAATTCAATGAAAAAACCAAAGGTTTCACACATGTTATAGTTAGCTGGACATTTCACTCGTAAAAAACCAATGAAATTCCCCCGTTATAGTTAGTTCAGCTAACTATAACTCGCGCGCCCGCGATGCACTACTGATGACGTCACATATTACATCACTCATGACATGGTCACTGACATCACTCATGACATCACTGATGACATCTCAAATGACATCACTGATGACATCACTGATGACATCATCCAGTGAATGTGTGTTTTTCTGAAAATTAAATATGTTTTATATATGTATATCTCAAGGTCAATGGAAGAATAAATGGGTATATAAGTGTCTAAATGGATGCTTTGTTTTTGAAAAATTTATTGTGTAACTGACTGATTAAGTGTATCATAGTGAATACATGGCTTACTGAGTAATGTTTAAATATGAAAATATCTGTATCAGTCTCTCACTTTGTGTATAAGTGGCTGCATGGGTTGGTGATTAGCTTCATGGGTGTCTATATAGGTTATTAGTTGTTTTTTTGAGTATCAGTCTGAGTGTCTGCATGGTTTGGTGGGGGGTATTACGTAGTGCATAGGTGCATGAATGAGTGATTCACTCTTTGTATGTGTTGAAGACAGCATGTGTGCAGGACTGTATGGGTGGATGAGTGTGTCTATGGGTGTGTTAGTGAGTGAATGACTGTCTCAATAGTGTCTTTATGAGTAACTACATATCTATTAAACTAATATATGTGACTATTGGTGTATATAAGTGAGTATATGTGAGAGTGAGAGATTGAAAGAGTTCCTGTATGAATAAGTATGTGTTTCTATAAGTGACTGTTTATAAGACTAAGTATGTGTAAGTTTCCGTAGAAGTAAGTGTGGTGGTGTGTGTATAACTGTATATGCAAATAAATGTATGTTTGTTTCTTTATTAGCATGAGTGAGTATGTGTGAGTAACTCTATGGATGAGTGGCATTGTGTAACAGGATGTATAGGTGTATGAGTACATATGATGAGTGAGTACATGTATGAGTGACTGTATATGACTGTTGGTGAATGAGTGGATGTGTATGTGGTTCTTAGAATTACTGAAGAGGTTGTTGTAACTGGTATTGGTATGTCCATTGTTTTGAAAATTTTAGTCTCTATTTTTGAATGTGTGTATCAAAGGTTATATTAGGGGAAGAGGAGGTCTGCCACTCTATCACAAGGATGATGTCATCAGTGATGTCATCAGTGATGTCATTTGAGATGTCATCAGTGATGTCATGAGTGATGTCAGTGACCATGTCATGAGTGATGTAATATGTGACGTCATCAGTAGTGCATTGCGGGCGCGCGAGTTATAGTTAGCTGAACTAACTATAACGGGGGAATTTCATTGGTTTTTTACGAGTGAAATGTCCAGCTAACTATAACATGTGTGAAACCTTTGGTTTTTTCATTGAATTTCTAAGGTTTTTTAAATGCTAATTCCTAACTATAACGTGTGTGAAACCCATGGTTTTTTCAGTGAATTTGCAAGGTTTTTTAAATGCTAATTCTTATATTTACCTTTTCTTTTTTTTTTTTTTTTTCAATTTTTTTTACATATTTTTATTTTAATTTTCTATCCTTTTTTAAAGACTATGGTTACATTTTAAAAATTCTACAATATATTTTTTATTTTTACCATTTTTTTTAAACTAAACAGGTAAGATTTATTAATATAACATATTGTTTTTTTTTTCCCCCTTTTTTTTAGTATTTTTTTAACGTGCGCGTATGGTAAGCGCACGTCTTGCTTTTATAACGTTAGATTTCTACGCTGTTTGCGTTCATTTACGCAATTTGCGTAGACGTACGTCACGCGTGTGCAGCGCGTAACGCGTACGCTGCACGCGCATGTTACGCGGAAGTGAAGGGGCGTGCCTGTTTTGCGCATGCTCGCGTGCGCGTGTCTTTTTTACGCGCATGCGTACTTTTGCCGTAAGCGCTCCGTAAGCGCACCGTAAGCGTAACGTACGCGCACGGTAGGTCATGTGATCAAGAAACAAAACTTTTGATTGGTTTAAAGTACTTTCAGTTCTAGAACTCTCCTACACCACACCCATTCCCCTCATTTCTGCTTGTGATCCCTTAGGAGAAGGAGCTGAGTTGTCTTTGTGATACGATGGCAGAACAGCAGACCTCTTCTGAGAGTGAGGCTAGCAGCACTACCTTGAGGCAGAGAAGGAGGAAACAAAAGAGCTCTTTCATATGGGAGTATTTTTCTTTTCCAGAGGGCAAGAAAAAGGTAAATGCACCCTTAGTGACTTGTAAGCTTTGTGACCGTGTACTTTCAAGAGGGAATCCCAACAAGAAGTATTCCTTCGGGAATCACACCATGTTGAGACACATTCATGATGTACACGGTAGGACATATGCTCGACATACTGAAGGTAACCCTTCAGTAAGTCAACCAAGCACATCCACAGCAGCTCAGCCTGGTCCATCATCTGCAGGGCCAAGTCCATCTTCGGCAGGTCAGCTGAGCCCTTCATCTGTGGGGGGAGCATCTCCTTTTTCTGGTCCTCTGGAAACCAACCATCGGTTTGCGAGGGTTTTAATTCGGTGCGCCACTTGTCATGATCTAATTTGTCATAGGGAGACCAGTGTTGCCCTAGTGAACAATTTAATAGATCAGCACATTTGTCGTACCGACTAATATTCCCATTCTTTCTTTCCTCTGTCCCTGCATGAACACAACAGCTCTTTTAAGAGCCAACCTTACCTTTCAACTTTTTTTTATATATTTTTTTAAACTTTTTTTTATTTTTATTTTTTACCGTACGCGTAATTTTTTTTTTTTTTTTAAAAAACACTAAAAATCAATTATCACATTACAAGGTCCTTGAGAGACTACAATGAAAAACTGAAAATGTGATTGTGGAGAAGTGGAAAAAAGGGACCATGAAATTTTTGACTTACCATACCCACTCAAAAAATTATTTATTAATTAAAATTTAATTTTAATTGCTTTAAAAATGGTTCAAGTTTTCGAAAATTTTCTATCTCAATCTGAAAAAAAAGAAAAAAGTATTAATATTTAATAAAACATTTTATAATACAGTACACATATTTACATATTTTCCCAAAAAAATGTTTGCCTTTTTTTTGCTGTTTTCAGAATATATTGCATTTCACTATAAATTGTGAAAGCAATTGCATTCATCATTTAACAGCGGGCAAAAAAAAAATAACAATCTCAAAGATTGTTTTAAAAAAGCCCAGAATCTCTTTTTACTTAAACATAACATTATAGAAATGCATAATATTCTAAAAAAATATCATCTAATATCAATACTTATTTCTTTAAAATACCGTCTGACATTTTTGTTTCAGAAGTATAATCACAAAAATATATCTCAAATAACTCCACAATACCTCTGGTTCCATTTCCTTTAGGCCAAATAGTAATTTTAAAATTCTTTTTTGATTAAATTTCCAATGTTAATCCAATAAAATTCTAAAGTTTAAATTGTACAGATCTCACCGATTCTCTGTAACATTTTGGTTTCCGAAAGATTAATTAATAATTAAATAAGTCCACAATACAATTGTTTACCTTTCCTCATGGCCAAATAGTAATTTTAAAAATCTTTTTTGAATAAATTTCCAATGGCAATCCAATAACATTCCAAAATTTAAATTGTACAGATGTTACCGATTTTGTCTAAATTTTTGGTTTTCCAAAGTTTCATTAAAAATTTAAAAAGTCCACATTACAATTGGTTACCTTTCCATTAGGCCAAATGATAATTTGTAAAATCATTTTTTTTGAAAATTCCAATGGTAATCCAATAAAATGGTAAAATTGTTTTGTACAGATCTTGCCAAGTCTCTCTAAAATTTAGGTTTCAGAAAATTAGATAGGAATTTGCTAAATCAAAAGGCAAACGTTGCTTGAAAATCAATTGAGAATCATTACACAGTGTCCAGCCTTTTTCACATTTAAGATAAACTGTGTAATGTCCAGAAGTAACAGTAGGTCCTTCATGGAAAATTATTGCAACTGTTACAAAAGTTTTTCCTGAAATTGATAATTGCTGTCCTGTAAACTTCTTTATTAAAGTATCCAATTTTGAACCATCAGCTTTACATCGTTGCATCATTAAAATTACATATTTTCTGTATTCCTTTAAAATTACTGTTGAAAACATTTCAGATTGACACTCACTGCATTCCATGCTATGATTAGCATCTTTAACTAATTTAGCAAAAGTGACTGTTTTACTTTCTGGCAATGTTAAATAAATAAACCTTTCAGAATCAACATTAGAGCCACATGTATTGTAACAGTTTTCACAACTATGTTCCCATTTATAAGAGACACCAAACATATTTTCAATGGGAACCCCTTCTTCTTCCAGTACCTGAAGAAAAAGCATCAAGAATTCCTGTGCGTCTTGCTGTACATTTTGAGAAAACTGTGTTCGTCCTGAACATACATCTAAAAGTTTTCTAATTTCAGTAGCACTTTCTATTTGAGTTTTATCATTACTCAGCTTTTGAAAAAGGAGACTCAACTCAGAACAGAATCTTTTTCTCTGATTTACTATTATCTGCTCTTGCACACTTTCCAGATAAAATGCAACATTCAGCACTACATTAGCGTAGCAGTTGACACCAGAGCTATTTTCAAAATGACATCCTACAACCTCTTCTTCATTTTCCTTTTTCTTTTTGCTTGCAATTACATCACTCCTCTTTTTTTTCCTCCTCTCTACATCTTCATTACAGATATTCTCATTTCTCCTTTTACGAGAAACTACACGTTTCTCCAACACAGGATACTGACCTAAATGAGGAGCATAGGTTCTTCTTAATCTATTATACTCCTTTACACAATTTGTAACAGCACTAACTTTTGAGTCATCAAAGTCTATCATGAATAAACCAGATAATGTTTTCACTCGTGACAAAGCTACATAAGCCATACCTTCTTTGAACACAGTTGAACCAATGTTCCCAAAAGCACAATCTACAGTCAATCCTTGAGACTTGTGAATAGTTACAGCATATGCTAGAGAAACCGGAAACTGCTTCCTACGTACATATAAGTCTTTTACAAGCATGAAACGAACTGAACAACGACAAATGTCTTTAACTTCTTCTATCTGATCAAATTTTATTTTTAAACATTCAATTCCATCTTTTTTCTGATAATTAATAAAACCCACACCTCTTCCCATAGCTCCATTAACTAAACCTTTTTCAACATCAAATTTCTCCTTAAAAATACTCTACAGTTCATGCAAACATATAGATTTTTTTTCTAATCCAGCTGTTTTGGAAATGTTCTTCTCTAGTGAATCCAATTTATTTTTCAGTGTGCCTGTTAATGTGATAGTAATTCTTCCATCCTCAATTTTGTCCACTGCTTCCAATTTCCTGATATCTTCCTTTTCCAATTTTAAAAGCTCCTCATTGAATATTGAGCATTCACGTAGAGTTGGCATTAAGCAGATGACACTTTTCTTTTCTGCAATGTTCTTGTATATCTTCTCTGCAACTATTTCTTCCTTTGGAAATAAATTATGTAGCAGCCGACTCTGTAATGCTTTTTTGCCAACTTCTGTGAGTAGTCCAATTCTGATATCTTTCAGAATACTTCCATATTCTTCATCATTTGCTTGCCTCATATTAGTAGTAAGTTCCTTGTACTCAAAGAAGGACCAAATATTTGCATTACCGATGCTTCCCAATGACTTCTTTGTGTCTTCATGTGTCATAGTATTAAACACTGGTTGTCCTTTAACTGGAGTAAGTTGTAGAAGATCCCCAAAAACTATGACATGTTTTCCACCATATAACACGTCATAGTCTGTCCTTAGAATTTGCTGCATTCTTAAATGCACAAAGGCAAGCATTAAGTTTGATACCATGCTCACCTCATCAATAATGAGAACTTGCATCTTCTTCAATACTCTTGAAACTTCCAAGCATGCTTCTCCAGTTAGCTTGTTGTATTGTATTTTGTTCTCATGCTCCACTGGTAACATTAGCAAACGATGTAAGGTGGTTCCTTTTATGTTATATGCTGCTAACCCAGTTGGAGCAGTAACCACACAAGACAAAGTAGAATCCGTTTTTTGATGTAGGTAGCTTCTGATGACTTTTATTAAGAAACTTTTTCCAGTTCCAGCTTGTCCGCTTACATACATCCTGATTGGATGAAATGATGTGCATGAGCACTCTTTTTTTTCATGTAGAAATCCGTGATCAATTTTGCTTCTGATCTCTTCATAAATTTGTTGCTGCTCTTCATTCAGTTGTCTTTCCAAATTTTGTAAGTCTATAAATTCTTCTTGAGCTTGATTCATAGCCGTTTCCACTTCATTCATGGCTATTGATGCTTCATTTTCAACGATTGGTTATCCTAGGGGATCTTGACTGAGTGTTCCTGAACTTTGGCTGTCTTGAGAACTGTCTCTAGCTACTTCAGCTGCAATTGTAGTTTCCTGTTCAATTTCTTCATTTAACATTTGCAGATAAGTTGAGAATGTACTGCATTGTATGCTGTCTTTGCAAGCATTAAAAGAATCTTCATAGCTTTGAAATTCTCCCAGTAGTTCATCCTCTGTACGCCATGGTTTAAACAGCTGTAAAAGAGCCAAGTAGTAAAATTCCTTTTTGTCAGTAGTGTCGCAACTCAGCTTCCTGTGATTTATCAAACTTCCTTTTGTTTGCTTCACCAAACATCCTTCCTCACCAATGACTTTATATTTTCCATTGTTGATGTCTTCTGCGGCTTTCCGTGAATAAATGTAGTTCTGCAGCACTTCATAGAGACACATGTTCTCCAGATGATGACTTCTTTTTGGATAATATGTGTCCAACATGTTTGATTTCAAAATATCTGTACTTTCTGGGTCATTCTCGGCCAAATATTCAATTTCTCCAACAGATTTCAGTACCCGATTTCTCATTGCTGCAAGGCCTGAACTTGCCCAAATTATTCTTCTTGATTTCGAGTAGAGACTTGCAGAAGATAACCTATCTGAACATTCGTAGGATCCAATTTCTCGATGCGATAACATCTTTAAACTGAAACTGTACAGCTTCTTACTGACAGTCTTCTCGTGAGAAATCTCTTCCCACATTTCTTTCAATTCAGTTTTTTCAGATTTAGTAATGTAAGACGTTACATATCGAGCAACAGCAATGGAATTGTCAGCTACATACTGTATATCCATGTTAGCATTCCACATGGATAAAATGACTGGGTTGTAGTCATTTATATTTTTTGATTCTTCTTTTCTTTTTAGGTTGTAGGTATTCTTAAGTGATTTTCTTGTGATAGTATGTCTCACAGATGACATAAAACTGTTTACTCTTCCATTTGAAAGAACAGGTCTAGGAAATCCAAATCGACATTTAGTGTAGTATTTATCTTTGCTCTTGTATTTCCGTCGACAGTATTTTCCACACCGATGACTTTGGAAACGTAAAACTTGCTCCTTTAACTTTTTCTCTTCTGTGCTTTTTGGTATAGCACATGTTGCATATTCTTCAATGTAAGATAACACTGCTTCATCAGTATCTGTTCCAAACTTTGGGGCATCCTTGATCCACAACAGCATATGAATATGAGGAGCACCTCTTGCCTGGTACTCTTTTCTCCAAAAGAAATCCACTACTTCTCCAAGGGGTGGATTTTTTTTATTGCAGATGAAGGACATCATAGCCTCAAATCTATGATTGAAATATCTGCAAACATTAACCGGATCCAATGAGCACAGTTCTCCTGCTGTCTTGTATTCAATGTTTTTAATGTTTGAATTTGCCTCTCGTAGACAATCCAGTAAATCATCCCAAGCGTACTCAGCACAGCTTAGGGTAAGGAACCATGTTGGTGTTCCTAAATTCCGTAACATGCAATTTAATTCACCATGGCGTCGGTACCAATATTCATTTGTCCCACGCTGACAAGCCATCAGATTGATCAGTTGTGTTTCCAAATGATCATCTCGGTGCTGCACTTTCTCCATAAAATCCTTAGCAGACACATTTTGTAAATGTACTCCACTTTTTAAAATGTGATTTACTGCATAAGATAGTGCAGACAAGTCGCTTTCAAATAAAAGATGGAACAAATAAGGAATACTTTGTCGAAATCTGGGATCTTCTGCATATAGTAGTCCGATACTCAGAAGCTGGAATCTGTTCTGGACGTTCATCGTATCGTCCTCCTTTTCCTTTAGGAAACAGCTGGGGAAAACATCGAGCTTCCAAGCTCTCCTCCCATACACTCACGGGAGTTCCTTTTGCTTTCTTCATCTGAAACAGATCAATATTGTCTCCCATAGCTTCTTTTGAATGTAGAGGATGTATGCTAAAATGTTCATAAATTTCTTCTTCCTTTGACTTGTCCACTTTTTCAATTTGTCCAGTTGGTGTTTCTGTGTCTTCTTGTAAATCTTCTTCTTCTTCTTCTATATAAATTGATTCATACCATTTGTTATTCCTTTTCAAATACAAATTTGCTCTTTGTACTTTCCGTACATCTACCAGCTCCTGCCAAATCTTCTTATTCTTTGTAGGTACACCATTAACCAGAATAACTAATGGTTCAGTTTCCAAAGTATCTGCATCAATAGTTTCCATATTTTTTTTCAAATCCAAGGGCAAATACACCACTCTACCTTTTAAACCTCTCAGTAAATCTGAAGGAGGTAATTTACCAGTTTTGGGCTCCATACGTACTATGGTCTGGAACGGATGAACACATTGAATAAGTATAGACTCATATGTATTTAATTCAGAAAGTTCGGCAGGAATAACATCCAATTCTAAATTATTATGTACAGCTCTGGTTGGCATTCTATTTTCCTCTAACTTGTTGTAACAGTATTTACAAATACGCTGATCTTCACCCAATTCAAAGCAATTTTCAAGAAATATATATGTGGCAAAATCCTTCCACTTATAATTATCTTCATTTTCACTCTTTCTGTAGAGATCAACATTCCTAGTTTGTGTTCTATAATGAGTTCTGCGGCAACAAATACAAGTTATATTTGGTCTTTCATTAGAGATTATTGCAAATTTTGTTATGTGATCATTAAATGTTTTACTTACAGAGGGTTCTACATTCTCTTCCACTTCTTCCTCATTTACTGTGTCCTTTTCTGCACTGTCTTGTTCAGGACCAAAGTAACAAAACTGAATTTCATCAACAACCTTCTCTACATCTGATACCGATCCACGGAACAGATCCCTATTCAATTCATCTAACTTTATTGCTGGACTTTTAGCAAAATACAACCGTCTCACAAACTTTCTCATTTCAGTATGATGAACAGCCAGCATCCTAAAATGATGGAAAACACTATTACACACTTTTCTAGATAGACAAGCCAGAGAATGACCCTGCAAACCAGTATTCTCTCTCACTCTGCATGGATCTAGACTTTGAAGCACCTTAATCTTCTGTTTTACACTTTTTTTACTATATTCTCTTAGAAACTCACGAAATTTATCAATAGATTCCTGACGCACAGTGCAAATACTACTACAATTCCAAGTGTACACTGGGGCTTTAGGACGTCTCCCCATAGCCTCATCCGCCATCACTTGTACCTCATCTCTTGGAACCATTTTCTCCTTCTCCATTATACAACCATTTTTCACTTCGTAAGCACGACCTCTGGTGTCAACTGCATGCAGCAAACTATTACTTTGAAAATAACTCTCTTCATTAAAAAAATGTTCACTACTTGAACTATGCATCCATTCTCCTAAAAACACTTTACAAAAGTTGGTTCTTTTCACTACTCTTTTCCTTTTGCTTTGTGATTTCAGTACATTGACCATTTTATCTAATGTACGCATCCTATTCAAAATTAAAATGAATAGTTTCCTTTTTAATTCTAATGCCTTTGCTGCAATGGCTTCAATTTCTTTTTTTCTCTTGTAATATTTTGCCTTTTTCTTATATTTCTTTACATCCTTTATCAAATTGGACAGAACTCTTCTCTGAAACATTTTTCTACGTATCTCTTTAAACGCTGTTTTTCTGTTTAAGTTAATCTTTGTTATTGCAGAAGGTATATTTGCATTAACTAAATTCTCAATTTTTTCCTGTCCTTTTCTATTGAAAAGATTCTTTCCAGTACAGACATTTTGTACATTTTTCCTTTTTTTGAAGATGTTCTTTAAAAAATCTTTTGTCTGCTTACCAGAAGACTTTCTCTTTTTCCCAACATGAGCATCTCCAGCTAACTTAGGTCCTCCAGTTGTCTTCAAATATAGATTTTTTTTGTGGTTTTTCCTTTGTCTGGATTTTGTAGGCATCTTAAATTTTGTTCACTGCTCTTCAGCAATACCTGAAAAAAACTAAAAAAAAATTCCTTTATTTTATTTAAATATATTACTACATTTTTTATGATCTTTTCAAATCTTAAAATACTATGTACCCCTTTCCTACAAGTGAAAATCACAATAACACCATCACAAATTAAATATCTAAAAACAATTCCTGTGTGCACACAGAGTCATGGTTTGAAATTAGGCAGAAAACGAAATTTCTTTGTCATTTTGAAAGCACACTTACTACTCTTTTTTTTGGCAAGTAATAAGTACTTTTACAGTCTGACACATTTTGAATCCACTTTTCAGATTCTGATAAAAGCACATGTCCAAACTGCTTTTTGAGACCAGCACCATGTGTAACCTGGGTGACTGACTACACTCCAGCAAGGGCAACCAGCCTTAGTGATGCTGAATGTATTTGCATTACTGACTGCAACCTCAAACCCAACTCGGTTGTGAATACTGTGCATGATTCCACAGGATAAGCAGCTGGGTGTGTGCTAAGAGTCTGCTTCTGCATAAAAAAATAGCTCCCCCTTTCCATCTAATGCAAATGTAAAATCACCAGAGCAATACCAAACAGATTTCTGATACCAGCAACATGTGTAACCTGGGTGACTGACTACACTCCAGCAAGGGCAACCAGCCTTACTGATGCTCAATGTATTTGCATTACTGACTGCAATCTCAAACCCCACTCGGTTGTGAATACTGTGCATGATTCCACAGGATAAGCAGCTGGCTGTGTGCTAAGAGTCTGCTTCTGCACAAAAAAATAGCTCCCCCTTTACATCTAATGCAACTGTAAAATTACCAGAGTAATACGCAATAAATCTCTGCCTGTAATTCCTCTTTGCACACAGAGTCATGTTTTCATATTAGTCTGAAAACAAAATTTCTTTGCCAATTTGAAAGCACACTTACTACTCTTTTTTTTGGCAAATGATAAGTACTTTTACAGTCTGACACATTATGAATCCACTTTTTAGATTCTTAAAAAAGCACATGTCCAAACAACATTTTCAGACCAGCAACATGTGTAACCTGGGTGACTGAGTACACTCCAGCAAGGGCAACCAGCCTTAGTGAAGCTGAATGTATTTGCATTACTGACTGCAACCTCAAACCCCACTCGGTTGTGAATACTGTGCATGATTCCATAGGATAAGCAGCTGGTTGTGTGCTAAGAGTCTGCTTCTGCATAAAAAAATAACACCCCCTTTCCATCTAATGCAAATGTAAAATCACCAGAGCAATACCAAACAGCTTTCTGAGACCAGCAACATGTGTAACCTGGGTGACTGACTACACTCCAGCAAGGGCAACCAGCATTAGTGATGCTGAATGTATTTGCATTACTAAGTGCAACCTCAAACCCCACTCGGTTGTGAATACTGTGCATGATTCCACAGGATAAGCAGCTGGGTGTGTGCTAAAAGTCTGCTTCTGCATAAAAAAATAGCTCCCCCTTAACATCTAATGCAACTGTAAAATTACCAGAGCATAACGCAATAAATCTCTGTCTGTAATTCCTCTTTGCACACAGAGTCATGTTTTCATATTAGTCTGAAAACGTAATTTCTTTGCCAATTTGAAACCACACTTACTACTCTTTTTTTTGGCAAGTGATAAATACTTTTACAGTCTGACACATTTTAAATCCACTTTTCAGATTCTTAAAAAAGCACATGTCCAAACTGCTTTTTCAGACCAGCAACATGTGTAACCTGGGTGACTGACTACACTCCAGCAAGGGCAACCAGCCTTAGTGATGCTGAATGTATTTGCATTACTAACTGCAACCTCAAACCCCACTCGGTTGTGAATACTGTGCATGATTCCACAGGATAAGCAGATGGGTGTGTGCTAAGAGTCTGCTTCTGCATAAAAAAAATGCTCCCGCTTTACATCTAATGCAAATGTAAAATCACCAGAGCATAACGCAATAAATCTCTGCCTGTAATTCCTATTTGCACACAGAGTCATGTTTTCATATTAGTCTGAAAACGTAATTTCTTTGCCAATTTGAAACCACACTTACTACTCTTTTTTTTGGCAAGTGATAAATACTTTTACAGTCTGACACATTTTAAAACCACTTTTCAGATTCTTAAAAAAGCACATGTCCAAACTGCTTTTTCAGACCAGCAACATGTGTAACCTGGGTGACTGACTACACTCCAGCAAGGGCAACCAGCCTTAGTGATGCTGAATGTATTTGCATTACTAAGTGCAACCTCAAACCCCACTCGGTTGTGAATACTGTGCATGATTCCACAGGATAAGCAGCTGGGTGTGTGCTAAGAGTCTGCTTCTGCATAAAAAAAATGCTCCCCCTTTACATCTAATGCAAATGTAAAATCACCAGAGCAATACGCAATAAATCTCTGCCTGTAATTCCTATTTGCACACAGAGTCATGTTTTCATATTAGTCACAAAACGAAATTTCTTTGCCAATTTGAAAGCACACTTACTACTCTTTTTTTTGGCAAGTGATAAGTACTTTTACAGTCTGACACATTATGAATCCACTTTTCAGATTATTAAAAAAGCACATGTCCAAACAACATTTTCAGACCAGCAACATGTGTAACCTGGGTGACTGACTACCAGCAAGGGCAACCAGCCTTAGTGATGCTGAATGTATTTGCATTACTGACTGAAACCTCAAACCCCACTCGGTTGTGAATACTATGCATGATTCCACATGATATGCAGCTGGCTGTGTGCTAAGAGTCTGCTTCTGCAGAAAAAAATACCTCCCCCTTTCCATCTAATGCAAATGTAAAATCACCAGAGCAATACGCAATAAATCTCTGCCTGTAATTCCTATTTGCACACAGAGTCATGTTTTCATATTAGTCACAAAACGGAATTTCTTTGCCAATTTGAAAGCACACTTACTACTCTTTTTTTTGGCAAGTGATAAGTACTTTTACAGTCTGACACATTATGAATCCACTTTTCAGATTATTAAAAAAGCACATGTCCAAACAACATTTTCAGACCAGCAACATGTGTAACCTGGGTGACTGACTACACTCCAGCAAGGGCAACCAGCCTTAGTGATGCTGAATGTATTTGCATTACTGACTGAAACCTCAAACCCCACTCGGTTGTGAATACTATGCATGATTCCACATGATATGCAGCTGGCTGTGTGCTAAGAGTCTGCTTCTGCAGAAAAAAATACCTCCCCCTTTCCATCTAATGCAAATGTAAAATCACCAGAGCAATACCAAACAGCTTTCTGAGACCAACAACATGTGTAGCCTGGGTGACTGACTACACTCCAGCAAGGGCAACCAGCCTTACTGATGCTGAATGTATTTGCATTACTGAGTGCAACCTCAAACCCTTAAAGTATTCCTTATTTATACCAGTACACCTTAATTTATCGTGAAAACATAGTCCATATTATTTTACATGTTCCTCACATTTAAATTTCTCCCAAAACAGAAAATGTTAAACACAACTTCAACAAAAGGAATTCCAATTCTATTATTCATTTCTTAATTTACCATATACATCCACTCTCAAACTCTAAACTCACCTTTAAAATTAGTTAGTTGTGAAAGAAATGTGGCACTCAAACAGCAGATTATCAGAGCCAGGATCTCTGTTCTGTACACCTCTCTCCTCTCAGCAGAACCAGATAATGGCAAACTTTCCCTCTCTTTTTCCACACATATACATGTAAGTTTCAAATCTCAGTGCTTCCCCCTTTTTTTCAAATGTAATCACACATTTCTATTGGTTGAAAACCAACCCTTTTCCAAAAGTACCCTTCCCCCAACTTGACTTCTGCCTAGTACCCTTCCCCCAACTTGACTTCTGCCTGCTACCATAGCAACAGCTCTTGAAACACTGCTGTGCAGAGTTAGGTCAGAAGTTCACCAAACAATGTTTCATTTCCAAAGAGCAGGAGTGCTTGACTTTTCAAACCTAACAGCAAATCCATAGTACTGTTCTTTGGTAACACATTTTTCTGTACCAATACAAAACATGCTTCTATAAATTTACACATACAGCCTAGTTTTTATTGTAGAATGGTATGAAACAGCCAATCATTTAAAAAAAAAAAAATATGTATGCCTCCATTTCCAAACTGTCTTTCATTTCTTTTTACCATTCTACTGAATTACACCTCCTGAGTGCCTCCAGTTCTCCTTTGAAGATGTTCACAGTGTGGATTGTAGGGCACAGCTATGTCTTCTGGAGTGACAAGTATGCAGAGAAAACAGGTATGGTGAGAGACCTTGCTTTGCCAAATGTAGACATTAAATGGATTGGTCAGAGAGGGTTAAAGTGGCACCAATTGATGCCATTGGTGAAATCCTTCATGCAAATCCAACACCCTGACCTCATAATAGTGCACTGTGGTGGCAATGACCTAGGCACTTTGACTGGGGTAGGTCTGGAAATGCTTATGAAGGAGACCTTTGCACAACTGTTTTCACTTTTCCCTAAAACTGCCTTTGTGTTTTCTAACATATGCCAAAGGCAAAAATGGAACTGGTCCAATCATTTCTGTCCACAGATTGACAAAGCAAGAAAGCACGTCAACAAATCTGTTTCTGCTTTCCTCCGAGACTATGGTATGGGTTCCATTTACCACAACAACTTGCGTTACGACATGCAAGACATTTATAGAGGAGATGGTGTGCACTTCAATGATGAAGGGAACAGAGTCTTCCTCTTGAACCTTAGACTCTGCATCGGTACTTACTTGTAGGTACCACTAAAAAATCACTTCATAAACACAACGGCTCTTTTTAGAGCCCCCTAATATCTAAACACTTAAATCTGCATTTCATTTCATTTTTTATTTTTTTTTCTACCGTACGCGTACGGTTAGCTTACCGTACGCGTACCCCGCGATTTTTTTAAAAATTAATAAATGTTTTTTTTGTACTTTTCTGTCCTTCTTTGACCCCCTTTCAAATGTTAGGGGGTCTGTAACTCTCTTCCTTGCCCCCTTTTCAAGTTATCTCCCTTTTTTTTCTGACTGAAACACACGAAATGGCGGCCGCCGCTTCCTGGTTTCGACCGATTCGAATGTTTACTAAGATCTATCAGCCAATCAGAATCGTGCTCGCGCACGTCACCGTACGCGTACGGTAAGCGCACCGTAAGCGCACCGTAAGCTGGCTCAGATATATATATTGATTTAAAGGCTATTTTCTCAGAATCTACTGAACAGATTTACACCAAACCTACAAAAGGCACTTCCTTGACCTGAGGACTACCTCTCTGCCAAATTTCATTTAACTCTGTTCAGCCGTTCGGGCTGTAGCTGTGTCTAAAGGTCCTATGGAAAAATGCATGGGAAAAACGCGTTTTTGGACCCCCTTTTATCTCAGCCCCCGCTTGACGAATCCCCCCGAGACTTTCAGGGTAGGAGCGGAGCGCAGCGCTCCACCTATTTTGAAAATTTGGCGAGGATTCGTCGACCGGCGCCAAAGTTATTCAAAATAGAATGTTGCGGATTTCCTATGGTAAGAGGGTCCTAACTATAACTACCTACTGGCAACCGCCAGTAGGTAATATATATATATATATATATATTATCTACTGGCGGTCGCCAGTAGATAGTTATAGTTAGGACCGAGTTCCCATAGGAAATCTGAAAATTCTATTTTGAATAACTTTGGCGCTGGTTGACTTATCTCCGTGAAATTGTCAAAACTAATGGGGCGCTTCGCTCAACTCCTACCCTGAAAGTCTAGGGGTGATTCGTCAAGCGGGGGCTGAGAAAAAAGGGGGGGTCCTAAAACGTATTTTCCCCATGCATTTTCCCATAGGACCTTTAGTCGAAGGTACAGCCCGACCGGCTGAACAGAATTACTTGAAATTTGGCAAAGAGGTAGTCCTCAGGTCAGGCATGTGCCTTTTGCTAAAATGGTGTAAATCCGTTCAGTAGTTCCTGAGAAAATCAAAAGTAAAATCACATATATATCTGGGAGGAGCCTAACCACACATCTCATTGTGAGATCTGATTGGCTGTCAGCACTTCATCCAAGAAGTGTTGGCAGCCATCTTGGGACCAATATACATGATAGCACCTCATTACAAAGCATTGCAGTTAATAGAAGGTTTTAAGACTTTAGTTACATTATAAATCATTTGTTGATGGTACCATACTCATTTTAGGAATTGTGGTGTGTTCTAAGGTGATTTTACCATGTGAAAAAGCCTTCTGCTGTGATATCATGAATCATGTTTGAGAGAAAACTATTTTCTCATGCTTTTCCCACAGAGGTTTGGAAGGTGATCTATAAGCTAACTGAGAGCATATTTTCTATAAATTCACATTATCTTTCTCAGTCATGTGAGAATAAAGTCTGACTAAAGTGGTAATTCTTAAAACATTTAATTTAATAAGGAACAAAATGAGGGGGTTCATTTTGCCATAGAAAGTATGATTAGTGCTGCAGAAAGAAAAATTAGGGCACATTTTGAGTGACTTCTCAAATCCTCTTCTATTTCATTAAAAATTTCTGACATGCAGACTGAAACATGCACTTTGAATACCAGCAGCAGACTTCCCTGGTGAGCAGTAGCTTTACTACAGTGATCTAATGAGCAACTAGAGTGCTAACATTCAGAATTTATGGCAAATGTGTGACACATCTGAATGCCTTCTTGATGGAACCAAGTAAAAAACTGAAAGTATTTCCTACTGAGGAGACTGCAGTAAATGAGGAAATTAGGAAACTTCATAACAAATAAATCTCCCAAGATGGCCACCAGAGACAAAAGAGCCCAAATGTAGGCCAAATATCACCCAGATGTAGCCCAAGTATAGCCTAAGGACAGAATGTCCCAGAGTGTTCTTAAGAACAACTAGAGCGCTTACTGTCTTACTTATGACAAAAGTATGGCACACCTGAAGCCATCTTGATTGGAATAAAGTGGTAACACTTAAAACATTTAATTTACAAAGGAACAAAATGAGGGGGTTCATTTTGCCATAGAAATTATGATTAGTTCTACAGAAAGAAAATTAGGGCGCATTTTGACTTCTCAAATCCTATTCTATTTCATAAACAAATTCTGACATGCAGACTGAAACATGCACTTTGAATACCAGCAGCAGACTTCCCTGGTGAGCAGTAGTTTTACTACAGTGATCTAATGAGCAACTAGAGTGTTAACATTCAGAATTTATGGCAAATGTGTGACACATCTGAATGCCTTCTTGATGGAACCAAAATAAAAAACTGAAAGTATTCCCACTGAGGAGACTGCAGTTAATGAGGAAATTAGGAAACTTCATAACAAATAAATCTCCCAAGATGGCCACCAGAGACAAAAGAGCCCAGATGTAGGCCAAATATCACCCAGATGTAGCCCAAGTATAGCCTAAGGACAGAATGTCCCAGAGTGTTCTTAAGAACAACTAGAGTGCTTACTGTCTTACTTATGACAAAAGTATGGCACACCTGAAGCCATCTTGATTGGAATAAACTGGTAACAATTAAAACATTTAATTTAAAAAGGAACACAATGAGGGGGTTCATTTTGCCATAGAAATTATGATTAGCGCTGAAGAAAGAAAAATTAGGGCACATTTTGAGTGACTTCTCAAATCCTCTTCTATTTCATTAAACAATTCTGATATGCAGACTGAAACATGCACTTTTAATACCAGCAGCAGACTTCCGTGGTGAGCAGTAGCTTTACTACAGTGATCTAATGAGCAACTAGAGTGCTAACATTCAGAATTTATGGCAAATGTGTGACATATCTGAATACCTTCTTGATGGAATCAAAGTAAAAAACTGAAAGCATTTCCTACTGAGGAGACTGCAGTAAATGAGGAAATTAGGAAACTGCATAACAAATAAATCTCCCAAGATGGCCACCAGACACAAAAGAGCCTAAATGCAGCTCAAATATCACCCAGATGTAGCCCACGTGTAGCCCAATGACAGAAGTGTGCAAAACACTTATTTTTTGTGTATTTGCAGTTTTATATAGTGCAGACTTGTCAGGTATTGGAATGCTTTACATGAGCATTGGTTACATCAAACAAGATCAAATTCATTTTGGTTGTAGACATGGGGAGATTAAGTGATTTGACCACAATCACAGAATGTTGAGCTGAAGCAGAAACTCCAACCTGGTTCCCCAGTTGCAAAGTCTGCAGCTCTGGAAGTAACACCACATCCTCTCGCCAAGGTGCAACATTTAATCAAGTGGTCAACTGGATAAAAAAACATAAAGATTACAAATAACTTAAAAGTTCTTTGTCGCTATTTGAAAACTCAGAAAATATGTCCTCATTTTAATTTTTTAGAGCACTAACCATAATTTTGATGCAAATAAGACCCTCTCATATATGTAATTTCTAAAGGAAATACTCTAGGTATTACAGTTTTGATTACATTAAGATGACGTCAGGCGTTCCACACTTTTGTAATACATATAGAATGTTAGCAATCTAGTTGTTCATTGGGATACTTTTGAGAGGCAGAGGCCAGGGGCACGGACTCTGAAAATTGAAGGCAGGTAGGAGAGTGCAGAGGCAACAATTTGACCACACTGGGCAGGCAGGAAGGGCAGTGGCAGCACAAAAGACTATGGAGGGCAGTGGAAAGGGGGGCAGGGGCAACAAACCAACAATGCAGGACTGGCAAGAGAGGCTGTGGCAATATAATAGACCATTGTGGGCAGAAGGAAAAGGCAGTGGTAGTACAACCATACATGCCAACAGACCCGTTTCAGCCAGGAAACGTCCAATGTTTTTAAGCTGAAATGGGCTTTATTTGATCTGTCTCCTGTCTACAATCTCCTCTTTTTCAATGTAACTCAAAGGGGAAAATCAATACCCCAGTTTTTTTTCAAAATCTCCCTCTTACCAAGTTCAAAATGTTCGCAAGTATGGTACATTGAATCATGGTAGGCAGGAGGAATTGGGGTAGGGACATGGACTCGGATAACAGAGGACAGGAGGGACATGGAGAGGTGCATCAAACTGACCCTACAGGGCAGGCAGCAGGGTTTGCAGCCGCACAATACACCACACAGGGCATGCGGCACGGAAGTGCAGCACAACAATCCATAGAAAGCAATAGGGAGGGGACAGGACCATGCACATTGACAACAGAGAACAGAGAGGAAGGAGGCAATGGTAGCTAGCTGACCATAATGGACAGACAGGAAAGAAAGCTGCAGCATAACAGGCCATAAAGGGCAGGAGGGACGGATCAGTGGCATTAAAATGGAACAGACAAGCCAGGAGGGAGGGAATAGGGGTCTGCACATGGAAACAGAGGGCTGGGGGGCAAGGGGGCAGGGCAAGAGCAGCAAGATGACCATGGAGGTCAGGCAGGATGGTCACTAGAAACAAGACACACCATGGAGAGCAACAGTGAGACTATGATGGCATACACATAGACCATGGAGGGAAGGTGGGAGGGGGTCAGGGCAGCTAGCTGACCACACAGGAAAGGTGGGAGGGGCCGTGGCAGCACAGAAGACCATGCATGGCAAGCAGGAGGGTTAGTGGTAGCACAATGGCTATGATGGGCAAGAAGGAGGGTGCAGGGGCATGCACAAAGGACCATGGAGGATAGAAGGGAGGATCAGGACCTGGGCACAGAAAAGAGAGTTCAGGGGAAGGGGCCTCACAACAGACCGTGTGGGGCAGGCAGGAGGAGCAGTTGCAGCACAACAGACCAGGGAGGGCAGAAGGGTGTGGCAGTAAAATGGACCATGGAGGACAGGAGGAAGGGGATAGGGGCATAGCATGTGGACAGGCAGGGTGGAGGTGGCAGGGACAGGTTACAGTCACCTGACAATGCTAGGCAGGTGGGAGGGGAGTGGCAGCTCAACAGAACACTCAGAGTAGATAGGAGTGGCAGGTCCATGGAACATGGTGGGCAAATAGGATGGAGCAGGGGCATGCACAAAGACATCGGAGGGCAGGGGGAACGAGAATAGGGGCAGCAAGCTAAGCACAGAGGCTAAGCAGGAGGTCAATGATGGGCCATAGAATTGGGCAATGGAGGGCAGGAGGAGTGGACTGGTACATCATGCTAAATGGAGGGCAGTGGCAGCACATCAGACCATGCATGGCAGGATGGAGGAGGCTAGTCCATGGATTCAGACAACAGAGGATAGGGAGGAGCTGGATGGGGCAGCAAGCTAACTGTTCAGAGAAGGTGGGTATTAGGAACTTTATTGTTTTTGAAATGTGTGTCTGTGCGAACTACTTAAAATATGAACAAGTATGCAGCATAATCTCACTTTTATTCAGGAAGAAGAGAACGTTTGTGACTGTGACTCCGGGCTCACTTGGCAGAAACACCCCCTGACCCTCCACCCCCATCGCAAAATGTAATGCCCGTGAAAAGGGTAGGTGGACGCAGTGTTATATAGAACATAGTCCTGAGAACACGATTGAAAATGAAAACTAGATGTAGTATATGGTATAAACTATGCACCAAAAAGTGTGATATAAGATGAACCGGGGCATGAAATATAATATGCAATACATTGTGCGCAATGACAGATTCATTGGAGAGCGCAAGATAGCACAGGCACTAGCGCGTGCTATGCGATATGCGCCTTGGAGTGTAATATGCACAGGGCAGTGTTGTGTAACATAACTAGTCTCTAAAGTTGTAATATAAAATATGTGCTGGGAGTGTAACGTTGCATATGCACTGTGACAAAGATATGGATCCCAGATTGTAATATGTATGGCATAGCGCTGTGCGTTATAACATACGCATCGAGGAAGGCATGTTAGATGGGGCAATATAACCCGTGCGAAGGCAAGTGTGGCATGACATATTCACGGGGTGGTGTTACAGTGCACATGGGCTAGAGAGTGTCATAGCATGCGCACTAGCTGGTGGAATACAACACAGAGGTGTGAGGCAATCGGCGGGCACTGGTGGGTGTAACACAGCATTGGGCTCAGCCAGGAGCACGCTGTGACTCTCAAGTGAGGTTCGTCTCCTTTCCAGAGAGTAAAATAAATAGTATTACACATTCGGCGGTGGATGTGTTTTTTATTAACCGTGAGGGGGGTTTCTTGCATAGTTTGGTCGAATTTTTGTCAAATCCCCTTTGAATGGCTTGGTGTGCGTGTATATTAAATGTGCCCGTCAATAGCTACCCATGTTTGTATAAATAAACAACAAGGGTGTCTACTTGGAGAGTACCCACCGACTGTGGCACCGGGATTAGGCACGGTAGGGCGTCAGACACGTCACAGCTTCACTAGCGGTGTAAATACATTCCATGTGGATTCATTCTATGCATAGTCACCTTTTAATGAATATCACGCAAATCGTCATGGTGATAGGTACATACGGTTTGTACAGCATGTCCTAGGTGTTTCTATAAATATATATATTTTTAAAATATTAAAAAACAAAGGCCGTCCCCGGGGGATGGGGTCCCCGGAGCCATAAGTGGCCTGAGGAGGGGGGCAACGCAGCCCCCTCCTAAAGAATTTAAATTAAAAAAAGGCCATGACCCGGGGGTTGGGGTCCCCGGGGCCGATTAAGGCCTTGGGAGGGCCAAATTAATTTTTTTCAACAAAAGAAATTAGGGTGCAGGCCCTGGGGGATGGGGTCCCCAGGGCCAGTAAATGAGAAAAAGAAGGGGGGCCACACAGCCCTCCTTCTTAAAAAAATTTTAAAAATGAAAGACCGGCATCGCGCTGGAGGCCACGCCCCCTCTTTGCAGCACTCTGCAAACGCGCCCCCTGGCCAGTTGTAAGTTGGGGAATTATTTCCCCTTTAATACTGAGGGTCCCTGAGGGCCAACTAGCCCAACAGGTATCTCCAGTGTGCGCCAGGGAGCTGCGTTGCATACAGGTGTTCTGAGGCCACACCAATTTTTACACCTCTATGCAACGCAGCTCTGTGGCGCTTACTGGAGGTACCTAGTGGGCTAGTTTGACCCTAGGGACCCTTAGCATTCAAGGGGAGTTAATCTCTCAACTTAGAACGGCCACAGGGCGCGTTTACACAGTGGTGAAGGGAGGGGACGAGGCCTGAGGTGACGTGTGCAAAGACGCCCTGTAACGCTTTTTAAGTTGGGGAAATAATTCCCTTTCAATCCTGAGGGACCCTGGGGGCCAACTAGCCCACCAGGTGCTTCCACTAAGTGCCACTGCTCTGCGTTGCAGAGAGGTGGTGCAGGCCGTGCCCCTTTTTACACCTCTCTGCAATGGCGCTTACTGGACGTACCTAGTAGGCTATTTTGCCCCTAGGGATCCTCAGGATTCAAGGGGACTTAATCTCCCAACTTAAAAAACGGCCACAGGGCATGTTTACACAGTGGGGAAGGAAGGGGACGGGGCCTGAGGTGACGTGTGCAAACACGCCCTATGGTGCGTTTTAAGTTGGGGAAATAATTCCCCTTCAATCCTGAGGGCCCCTGGGGGCTAACTAGCCTACCAGGTGCTTCCAGTAAGCGCCACTGAGCTGCGTTGCAGAGAGGTGGTCCAGGCCGTGCCACTTTTTACACCTCTCTGCAACGCAGCTCTGTGGCGCATACTGGAGGTACCTAGTGGGCTATTTGGACCCTAGGGACCCTCAGGATTCAAATTAACTTAATCTCCCAACTAAAAATGGCCACAGGGCGTGTTTACACAGTGGTGAAGGGAGGGGACGGGGCCTGAGTTAACGTGTGCAAACAAGCCCTGTGGCACGTTTTAAGTTGGGGTAATAATTCCCCTTCAATCCTGAGGGACCCTGGGGGCCAACTAGCCCACCAGGTACTTCCAGTAAGCACCACTCCGCTGCGTTGCAGAGAGGTGGTCTAGGCCGTGCCCCTTTTTACATCTCTCTGCAACGCAGCTCTGTGGCGCTTACTGGAGGTACCTAGTGGTCTAGTTGGACCCTAGGGACCCTCAGGATTCAAGGGGACTTAATCTCCCAACTTAAAACGGCCACAAGGCGTGTTTACACAGTGGGGAAGTGAGGGGACGGGGCCAGAGGTGACGTGTGCAAACACGCCCTGTGGCGCGTTTTAAGAGGTAGTTTTAATCCCCTGCCCTATTATATACTAGGGGCTTACAGAGGAGGTCATGCTGATCACAGGGGGACCCCAACTCATAGTGTTCCCTAGTGTATGTAGGTGTTTTCACTGTACTCTGAGTGTCTTTTAACATAGCACTGGCTCTAGGACTGGTTAGTCAGACTCAGTTACCACCAGTATTCGTCTGAAAAAGTTGAGGGTACAGGATTATTTTGCAACAAGGCTTCTTTCTGCTCTTCTGTTTGTTCTTTCTGCACGTTATCCTTCTTCCTGCACTTTTCTTCGTCTTTGAGGACTTCTGTTGCTTCTTTCTGCATTTCTTTTTTTTCTGTGCGATTTTTCTTCTTTCTTCACATGTCCTATCTCTGTAGGCATAGTTAGAAATTAACATTTAAGTGTTTAGATATAAGGTGGCTCTAAAAAGAGCCCTTGTGTTTATTGAGTGTTTTTTGGTACCTACAAGTAAGTACCGATGCAGAGTCTAAAGTTCAAGAGGAAGACTCTGTTCCCTTCATCATTGAAATGTACACCGTCTCCTCTATAAATGCCTTGCATGTTGTAACGCAAGTTGTTGTGGTATATAGAACCCATACCATAGTCTCTGAGGAAAGCAGAAATAGATTTGTTGACGTGCTTCCTTGCTTTGTCAATCTGCGGACAAAATTGGTTGGACCAGTTCCACTTTTGCCTTTGGCATATGTTAGAATATACAAAGGCAGTTTGTGGAAAAAGCGCCATCAATTGCACAAAGGTGTCCTTCATAAGCATTTCCAGACCTACCCCAGTTAAAGTGCCTAGGTCATTACCACTACAGTGCACAATAATAAGGTTAGGCTGTGGGAGATGTAGAAAGGTTTTCACCAAAGGTATTAATTGGTGCCACTTTAACCCTCTCTGACCAATCCATTTAATGTCTACATTTGGCAAAGCAAGGTCTCTCACCATACCTCTTTTTTCTGCAAATTTTTCACTCCAGAAGACATAGCTTTGACCTACAATCCACACTGTGAACATCTTCCAAGGAGATCTGGATGCACTCAGGAGGTGTCTTTCAGCAGAAAGGCAATATGAAATGAAAGACAGTTGAAAAATGGGGGCACACATAGTTTTTTTAGAAAAAGAACTCATTGGCTGTTTCAAACCATTCTACACTAAAAACTAGGCTGTATGTTTAAATTTTAAAAAGCATGTTTTGTATTGGTACAGAAAAATGTGTTACCAAAGAACATTACTATGGATTGGCTGTTAGGTTTGAAAAGTCAAGCACTCTTGCTCTTTGGATATGAAACATTGTCTGCTGAACTTCTGACCTCTCTCTTCACAGCAGTGTTCCATGACCTGTTGCTATGGTAGCAGGCAGAAGTCAAGTTGGGGGAAGGGTACATTTGGAAAGGGGTTGAAGTTTTCAACCAATAGAAATGTGTGATTTCATTTGAAAAAAAGTGGGAAGCACTGAGATTTGAAATTAACATGTATATGTGTGAAAAAAGAGAGGGAAACATTGCCATTTACTGGTTCTGCAGAGAGGAGAGAGGTGTAGAGCTCTGATATTCTGACTCTGATAGTCTGCTGTTTGAGTGGCACATTTCTTAAACAACTAACTAATTTTAAAGGTGAGTTATGAGTTTGAGAGGGAAAGTATGTGGTGATTTTTGAGATAAATATTAGAATTGTGAATCTTCTTCAAAAGTTATGTTTTACATTTTGAGGTTTGGGAGATATTTAACTGTCTTGAACTTGTAAGATATTAAGGACTATGTTTTCACCATAAGTTAATGTGTACTGGTAACAATGAGGAATACTGTTTTGTGCCTACCATCAAACCATGAGTCTGTGTGCAGAGAAGAATTGTTGACAGAGATTTAATTTGTGTTGCTGTTGAAAAGTAAGACTTGCAGTTGAAAGAAAAGGACAGCTTGTTTTTAATTGTGATGGTTAGGATTTAGCAGAAATCACTTTGAAAGAAAAGAGAGGAAAATGGCAGCACATTTGAAATTAGCATTAGTTCTGTAAGAATTGGTGACCCAGGAAAGGGGCAGCCTGTGTTTTGTGCCTACCAACACAGCATGAGTCTGTGTGCATATAGGAATTGTTGTCTGAGATTTAATTTGTGAAGTTGTTGTTCTGTAAGGATTGCAGACCCAGGAAAGGGGCAGCCTGTGTTTTGTGCCTACCAACACAGCATGAGTCTGTGTGAATATAGGAATTGTGGCCCGAGATGTATTTTGTGTTGCAGTTGTTTTGTAAAACATGCACTTGCAGGAAAGGGACAGCTTGTTTTCTTCAAATGTGGTGGTTAGCACTCAGCAGAAATCACTTAATCGCAAATTGGAGGCAAAAGCTAAAAAATTTGAAACCAACAGGGTAGATTTCCCTTTCAAAATAGCAAAGGCACATGTAGATGCCATATGTTCAAAATTTAAAATAACCCTTAGCACACATGCACTGTTACATACATCCCTGCAGTCTTCATGCAGTTCTGGAAGTCTCTTTGCTCATCTGTCTTGCACCAGACAATACACAGTCTTCAGAAACACACTCTTGGCACACACGCAGCAGCTTCTCCAACACTCTCATGTGTAGTACTCAGCTCTGTGTGCTGTTTCAGATAGCACTGTGTAATGCAAACACATTCAACGTCACCAAGGCCTCATTTAAATTGATCTAGTTTAATCACTCACCCTGTAACACATGGTCATGGTCTTAAGGAGCTGTTAGGACATGTGCTGTTTTCTGCTTCTGTAAATGATAAGGGAAATGTGTCAGGCTGTAACAGTAATTTGGTACTATTCAGGAACACTGTTTTGTTCCAAAAAACATAGCATGAGTCTGTGTGTATACAGGAATTGTGGGCAGAGATTTAATTTATGAAGTTGTTGTTCTGAAAGAAATCCAGTCCTAGGAAAGGGGCAGCCTGTGTTATGTGCTTAAAATGATGATATGACTCTGTGTGCACACAGGAATTGTGGGCAGAGATTTAATTTATGAAGTTGTTGTTCAGTAAGAATTGCAGTCCCAGGAAAGGGGCAGCCTGTGTTATGTGCCTAAAATGATGGCATGAGTCTGTGTGCGCACAGGAATTGTGGGCAGAGATTTAATTTGTGAAGATGTTGTTCAGTAAGAAATGCAGTCCCAGGAAAGGGGCAGCCTGTGTTATGTGCTTAAAATGATGGCATGAGTCTGTGTGCGCACAGGAATTGTGGGCAGAGATTTAATTTGTGAAGTTGTTGTTCAGTAAGAATTGCAGTCCCAGGAAAGGGGCAGCCTGTTGTGTTTACACAAATTATCCCTTAGCACACATACACTGTTACATACATCCCTGCAGTCTTCATGCAGTTCTGGAAATCTCCTTGCTCATCTCTCTTGCAGCTGACAATACATAGTCTGCAGAAACACACTCTTGGCACACACGCAGCAGCTTCTCCAACACTCCCATGCGTACTACTCAGGTCTGTGTGTAATGCAAACACATTCAACGTCACCAAGGCCTAATTTTCTTTGCTCTACTCTAAACACTCACCCAGGTTGCAGATGCTTATGGTATGAAGTAGCTGTTAGGAAATGTGCTCTTTTCTGCCTCTGTGATCTACAAGGAAAATGTGTAAGGCTGTAACAGCAATTATCACTTGATCTACCAGAGTAGTAAATGTGCTTTGAATTTGCAAATCAAATTCTGTTTTCTGCTTAGAAGCACACCATGAGGCTGTGTGTGCACAGGAATGGTGGCCACAGATATAATTTGTGTTGCAGTTGTTCTGTAAAACATGCACTTGCAGGAAAGGGGCAGCTTTTTTTTCAACTGTGGTGGTTAGCACTGTGCACAAATTAGTAAATCACAAATGAGAGGCAAATGGAAAAACATTTGAAATTAATGAAAAGTAAAAAAAAATATTTTAATGAATTATAATTACAAAAAGGATTTTTTTTTAAGTTCCTTGCAGGTATTGCTGAGCAACAGTAAAAAGAAAATGCCTTTAAGGACAAGAAAGAGGAAAGAAAAGCAACAACAAGTATATCTGGACAAAACTGGGAAAAAATAAATAGGTGGAGAAGCTGGTGATGGCAAAAAGAAAAAGTCTACTGGTAAGCAGAGCAGAGATTTCTTAAAAAAGATTTTCAAAAAAATGTTAAAAATAACTGTAAAACAAACAGTGTTTTATGTACAAAGCAACAACACAGTCAACAGCAAAAAAAAAGCTAATGTACAATCAGTATGTCAAACTGATTTAACACGAAAATTAGATTTTAAAAACATTAGTCGAAAAATGTTTCAGAGAAGAGTGATGTTAAATTTGCTAAAAGATGTGAAAAAATATAAGAAAAAAACAAAATTTATAAAGAAAAAAAATGTATAGAAAATATTGTAAGTAAGGCTTTGGAAATAAAAAGAAAACTTTTTATTCTAATTTTGAATAGGATGCGTAGATTAGATAAATTAGTGAATGCAATGAAGTCACAAAGCAAAAGGAAAAGAGAAGTGAAAAAAAGTAACTTTTGTAAAGTGTTCTTGGGAGAATGGAAACACAGTTCAAGTACTGAACCATTTTTTAATGAAGAGAGTTATCTTCAAAGTAATAGTTTGTTGCATGCAGTTGACACCAATGGTAGAGCATATGAAGTTAAGGATGGTTGTGTGATGGAAAAAGAGAAAATGGTCCCAAGAAATGAGGAAGAAGTAATGGCTGCTGAGGCTATGGGGAGACGTCCAAAAGCCCCAGTGTACACTTGGAACTGTAGTAGTATTTGTACTGTGCGTCAGGAATCTATTGATAAATTACGTGACTTTCTAAGAGAATATAGTAAAAAGAGTGTAAAACAGAAGATGAAGGTGCTTCAAACACTAGATCCATGCAGAGTGAGAGAAAATACTGGTTTGCAGGGACATTCTCTGGCTTGTCTATCTAGAAAAGTGTGTAAAAGTGTTTTTCATCATTTTAGGATGCTGGCTGTTCATCATACTGAAATGAGAAAGTTTGTGAGAACATTGTATTTTGCTAAAAGTCCAGCAGTAAAGTTGAATGAGTTGAATAATGCTCTGTTCCGTGGATCTGTATCAGATGTAGTGAAGGTTACTGATGAGATTCAGTTTTGTTACTTTGGTCCAGAAAAAGAAAGTGCAGAAAAGGACACAGTAAATGAGGAAAATGAGGAACAGAATGTAGAACTCATTATTACTAAAAATTTTGAGGATGAAATGACAAAATTTACTATCACCTCTAATGGAAGACCAAATATTACTTGTATTTGTTGCCGCAGAAGTCATTATAAAATTCAAACAAGGAATGTTGATCTGTATAAAAAAAGTGAAAATGAAGATAATTATAAGTGGAAGGATTTTGCAACATATATATTTCTTGAAAATTGTTTTGAATTGGGTGAAGATCAGCGTATTTGTAAATACTGTTATAACAAGTTAAAAGAAAATAGAATGCCGACCAGAGCTGTACATAATAATTTAGAATTGGATGCTATTCCTGCTGAACTTTCTGAATTAAATACATATGAGTCTATACTCATTCAATGTGTTCATCCGTTCCAGACCATAGTACGTATGGAGCCCAAAACTGGTAAATTACCTCCTTCTGATTTACTGAGAGGTTTAAAAGGAAGAGTGGTGTATTTGCCCTTGGATTTGAAACAAAATATGGAAACTATTGATGCAGATACTTTGGAAACTGAACCATTAGTAATTCTGGTTAATGGTGTACCTACAAAGAATAAGAAGATTTGGCAGGAGCTGGTAGATGTACGGAAAGTACAAAGAGCAAATTTATATTTGAAAAGGAATAATAAATGGTATGAATCAATTTATATAGATGAAGAAGAAGAAGATGTACAAAAAGACACAGAAACACCAACTGGTCAAATTGAAAAAGTGGACAAGTAAAAGGAAGAAGAAATTTATGAACATTTTAGCATACATCCTCTTCATTCAAAAGAAGTTATGGGAGACACTATTGATCTGTTTCAGATGAAGAAAGCAAAAGGAACTCCCGTGAGTGTATGGGAGAAGAGCTTGGAAGCTCGATGTTTTCCTCAGCTGTTTCCTACAGGAGAAGGTGGACGATACGATGAACGCCCAGAACAGATTCCAGCTTCGGAGTATCGGACTACAAGACTATATGCTGAAGATTCAAGATTTCGTCAAAGTATTCCTTATTTGTTTCATCTTTTATTTGAAAGCGACTTGTCTGCATTATCTTATGCAGTAAATCACATTTTAAAAAGTGGAGTACATCTACATAATGTGTCTGCTAAAGATTTTATGGAGAAAGTGCAGCACCGAGATGATCATTTGGAAACACAACTGATCAATCTGATGGCTTGTCAGCCTGGGACAAATGAATATTGGTACCGACGCCATGGTGAATTAAAATGCATTGTACGGAATTTAGGAACTCCTACATGGTTTCTAACCCTAAGCTGTGCCGAGTACGCTTGGGATGATTTACTGGATTTTCTACGAGAGGCAAATTCAAACATTAAAAACATTGAATACAAGACAGCTGGAGAACTGTGCTCATTGGATCCAGTTAATGTTTGCAGATATTTCAATCATAGATTTGAGGCTATGATGTCCTTCATCTGCAATAAAAAAAATCCACCTCTTGGAGAAGTAATGGATTTCTTTTGGAGAAAAGAGTACCTGGCAAGAGGTGCTCCTCATATTCATATGCTGTTGTGGATCAAGGATGCCCCAAAGTTTGGAACAGATGCTGATGAAGCAGTGTTATCTTTCATTGAAGAATATGCAACATGTGCTATACCTAAAAGCACAGAAGAGAAAAAGTTAAAAGAACAAGTTTTACGTTTCCAAAGTCATCGGTGTGGAAAATACTGTCGACGGAAGTACAAGACCAAAGATAAATTCTACACAAAGTGTCGATTTGGATTTCCTAGACCTGTTCTTTCAAAAGGAAGAGTCAACAGTTTTATGTCAGCTGTGCGACATACTATAACCAGAAAATCTCCCAAAAATACATACAAACTAAGAAGAAAAGAAGAGTCAAAATTTATAAATGACTTCAACCCAGTCATTTTATCCATGTGGAATGCTAACATGGATATTCAGTATGTGGCAGACAATTCTATTGCTGTTGCTCGGTATGTCACATCTTACATCACTAAATCTGAGAAAACAGAATTGAAGGAAATGTGGGAAGAGATTTCTCACGAGAAGACTGTCAGTACGAAGCTGTACAGTTTCAGTTTAAAGATGTTATCGCATCGAGAAATTGGATCCTACGAATGCTCAGATAGGTTATCATCTGCAAGTCTTTACTCAAAATCCAGAAGAATAATTTGGGTAAGCTTAGGCCTTGCAGGAATGAGAAATCGGGTACTGAAATCTGTTGGAGAAATTGAATATTTGGCCGAGAATGACCCAGAAAGTACAGATATTTTGAAAACAATCATGTTGGACACATATTACCCAAAAAGAAGTCATCATCTTGAGAACATGTGTCTCTATGAAGTGCTGCAGAACTACATTTATTCACGGAAAGCCACAAAAGACATCAACAATGGAAAATATAAAGTCATTGGTGAGGAAGGATTTTTGGTGAAGCAAACAAAAGGAAGTTTGATAACTCACAGGAAGCTGAGTTGCGACTAAGGGTGGGTGTAGTTCGCGAAGTAGCACTTCGCGAAGCTACGCAAAGTGAAGTTCGCACTACGCGAGCTACGCGTAGCACTTCGCGAACTGCGTAGTAACATGTTCGCACTGTGCGAGATGTTGTTTTCAATGATTGCACAGTGCGGACAAGCAACCGGCACTGTGCAATCATTGAAAATGGCATCTTGCACAGTGCGAGCTGTAGTTTTTTGCTGCTCGAGTAGATTTTTACTCGAGCGGCAGCTTTCTCAACGCGAACTGGTAGTTTCTCATCGCGAGCGGTCGCGAGCATACGCGACCCCTCGCAATGAGAAACCTGACCTCCTCGCGTTGGGAATCTCGCCGGGAGGTTTATTTTCCATGCTCGCGATCGCGAACAAGGAAAAAGTCTCACCGGGATGTCATTTTGCTTGCTCGCGGTCGCCAACTTGACGTTGAGGACCACGAGCAAGCAAAAAATGACCGCAGCACTACGCAACACTACGCTACGCGTGTTCGCACTGTGCTACGTGCAGTTCGCGTAGTGCGAAGTAGCGCGAACTTCGCAAACTACGCGAGCGTAGCGTAGTGCTTCGCCCAGGCCTAGTTGCGACACTACTGACAAAAAGGAATTTTACTACTTGTCTCTTTTACAGCTGTTTAAACCATGGCGTTCAGAGGACGAACTACTGGGAGAATTTCAAAGCTATGAAGATTCTTTTAATGCTAGCAAAGACAGCATAGAATGCAGTACTTTCACAACTTATGTCCAAATGTTAAATATAGAAAATGAACAGGAAGCAAAAATTGCAGCTGAAGTAGCTAGAGACAGTTCTCAAGACAGCCAAAGTTCAGGAACACTTAGTCAAGATCCCCTAGGACAACCAATCATAGAAAATGAAGCTGCAGTAGCCATGACTGAAGTAGAAATGGCTATGAATCAAGCACAGGAAGATTCAATCGACTTACTAAATCTGGAACAACAACTGAATGAAGAACAAAAAGAAATTTATGAAGAAGTCACCAAAAAAATTGATCAGGGATTACTACATGAAAAGAAAGAGTGCTCATGCACATCATTTGAACCAATCAGGATGTATGTGAGTGGACAAGCTGGAACTGGTAAAAGTTTCTTAATAAAAGTCATCAGAAGCTACCTACAGCAAAAAACAGCTTCAAATTTGTCTTGTGTGGTAACTGCTCCAACTGGGTTAGCAGCCTATAACATAAAAGGAATTACCTTACATCGCTTGCTAATGTTACCAGTGGAGCATGAGAACAAAATAGAATACCACAAGCTAACTGGAGAAGCATGCTTCGAAGTTTCAAGAGTGTTGAAGAAGATGCAAGTTCTCATTATTGATGAGGTGAGCATGGTTTCAAATGTAATGCTTGCCTTTGTGCATTTAAGAATGCAACAAATTCTTAAGAGAGACTATGACGTGTTATTTGGAGGTAAACACGTCATAGTTTTTGGAGATCTTTTACAGCTCACTCCAGTTAAAGGACAACCAGTGTTTAATATTGTGACACATGAAGACATGAAGAAGTCATTAGGAAGCATTGGTAATGCGAATATTTGGTCGTTCTTTGAGTACAAAGAACTCACTACCAATATGAGACAAGCAAACGACGAAGATTATGCAAGTATTCTGAAAGATATCAGAATTGGACTACTCACAGAAGTTGGCAAAAAAGCATTACAGAGTCGGTTGCTACATAATTTATTTCCAAATGAAGAAATAGTTGCAGAGAAAATATACCAGAACATTGCAGAAAAAAATACTGTAATCTGCTTAATGCCAACACTACGTGAGTGCTCAATATTCAATGAGGAACTTTTGAAATTGGAAAAGGAAGAGATTAAGAAAATGGAAGCAGAGGACAAAATTCAGCATGAAAGAATTACTTTTACATTAACAGGCAAACTGAAAAATAAATTGGATTCACTAGAGAAGAACATTTCCAAAACAGCTGGATTAGAAAAAAATCTATATGTTTGCATGAATTGTCGAGTGATTTTAAGGAGAAATTTGGATGTAGAAAAAGGTTTAGTGAATGGAGCTATGGGAAGAGTTGTGGGTTTTATTAATTATCAGAAAAAAGAAGGAATTGAATGTTTAAAAATAAAATTTGATCAGATAGAAGAAGTTAAAGACATTTGTCGTTGTTCAGTTCGTTTCATGCTTGTGAAAGACTTATATGTACGTAGGAAGCAATTTCCGTTTTCTCTAGCATATGCTGTAACTATTCACAAGTCTCAAGGATTGACTGTAGATAGTGCTTTTGTAAACATTGGTTCTACTGTGTTCAAAGAAGGTATGGCATATGTTGCTTTGTCACGAGTGAAAACATTATCTGGTTTATTTATGATAGACTTTGATGACTCAAAAGTTAGTGCTGATACAAACTGTGTAAAGGAGTATAATAGATTAAGAAGAACCTATGCTCCTCATTTAGGTCAGTATCCTGTGATTGAAAAACATGTTGCTTCTCAGAAAAGGAGATTTGAAAATATCTGTAATGTGGATGAACAGAACAAAAAAAAAAGGACAGTGATGTGATAGCAAGGAAAAAGAAAAAGGACAGTGTTGAAGAGGTTGTTGGTTGCCATTTTAAAAATAGCTCTGGTGTCAACTGCTATGCAAATGTAGTGCTGAATGTTGTATTTTATCTTGAAAAGTTGCTAGAACAGATAATAGTAAATCATGGAAAAAGATTGTGTTCTCTGCTGAGTCTCCTTTTTGAGAAGCTGAGTACTGATAAAACTGAAATAGAAAGTGCTACTGATGTTAGAAATCTTTTAGTTGTATGTTGTGGTTCTACACAGTTTAAAGAAAATGTCCAGCAAGATGCACAGGAATTCTTAATATATATTTTGAATGTACTTGAAGATGAAGGAGTAGAAGTAGAAAACTTATTTGGTGTCTCTTACAAATGGGAACATTGCTGTGAAAACTGTATGAACACATGTAGTAGTCATGTTGATTCAGAAAGGTTCATATTTTTACCATTACCAGAGAGTAAATCAGTGACTTTTAGTAAATTAGTTAAAGATGCCAATCACAACATGGAATGTTCTGAATGCAAATCTGACATGTTTTCCACGTTATTTTTACAGAAATATGGCCAGTATGTAATTTTAATGATGCAACATTGTAGAGCTGATGGTTCAAAATTGGAAACTTTAATAAAGAAGTTTACAGGACAACAATTATCAATTTCTGGAAAAACTTTTGTTACAGTTGCAATAATTTTTCATGAAGGACCTACTGTAACTTCTGGACATTACACAGTTTATCTTAAATGTGAAAAAGGCTGGACACTGTGTAATGATTCCCAATTGATTTTCAAGCAACGTTTGCCTTATGATTTACCCAATTCTTATTTAATTTTTCTGAAACCTAAATTTTGAAAACTAAAAACTGCATCTGAACAAAGCATTTTTTGTAATTTTAAAGGATTATAATTGAAGATATCACTTAAAAAGGATTTTGAAATTACTATTTGGCCTAAAGGAAAAGTAATAAAAACAATTGTGGACTCCTTTGACAGAAATTATTTTGGCATGTGTGCTTTTGCGACAAGGTTTAAAGACGGTTTGTCTAGAAAATTTGTATTCATCTAGAAAAGTACTTGTAATATATATGTAATATTTCTAACAAGGTATATTTTAGTGAGGAAAGTTTTTGGGCTTTTTTTAAACAATCTTTCAGATTGTTTTTTTTTTGCCCGCTGTTAAATGATGAATACAATTGTTTTCACTATTTTAAGTGAAAAATAAAAAATTCTGAAAACAGCAAAAAAAGGGCAAAAAATTGCTTTGTAAAATATGTAAAAACATGTAATGCTTTTTGTAATGTATGATTGAATATTAATACTTTTTTTCTTTTTTTGCAGAACTGGAAAGAAAAAAAAAAAATTCTGTTCCCTTGCAAAATACTTTTAAAAAAAATGTTCATATTTTTTTTTTTTTTTTTAAATAAGTGACACATATTTGTATTTCTCAATCCTCCCTTTTCGTGCTTCCATTTCTTCACCTCTTTTTGTACAAAATTTTTTTTAAAAAAACCTTGGGTGCGCGCAAAACACTAAATGGGCATATAAATGGGTATATAAGTGTCTAAATGGATGATTTGTTATTGATAAATTGATTGTGTAACTGACTGATTAAGTGTATCATAGTGAATACATCGCTTAGTGAGTAATGTTGAAATATGTAAATATCTGTATCAGTCTCTCACTCTGTGTATAAGTGGCTGCATGGGTTGGTGAGTAGCTACATGAGTGTCTATATAGGTTATTAGTTGGTTTTTGGAGTATCAGTATAAGTGTCTGATGTCTGTATGGTTCGTTGGGGGTATTACATAGTGCATAGGTGCATGAATGAGTGACTCACCGTTTTTATGTGTAGAAGACAGCATGTGTGCAGGACTATATGGGCGGATGAGTGTGTGCATGGGTGTGTTAGTGAGTGAGGTTTTTTAAAACATTTTTTTTTTTTTTTGTGTAAATTTAATGTACAAAAAGAGGTGAAGAAATGGAAGCATGAAAAGGGAGGATTGAGTAATACTAATATTTTTCACTTATTTTTTTAAAAAAATAAATTTTTTCGAAAAATTTTTTTTAAAGTATTTTGCAAGGGAACAGATTTTTTTTTTTTTTTCTTTCCAGTTCTGCAAAAAAAGAAAAAAAGTATTAATATTCAATCATACATTACAAAAAGCATTACATGTTTTTACATATTTTACAAAGCAATTTTTTGCCCTTTTTTTGCTGTTTTCAGAATTTTTTATTTTTCACTTAAAATAGTGAAAACAATTGTATTCATCATTTAACAGCGGGCAAAAAAAAAACAATCTGAAAGATTGTTTAAAAAAAGCCCTAAAACTTTCCTCACTAAAATATACCTTGTTAGAAATATTACATATATATTACAAGTACTTTTCTAGATGAATAAAAATTTTCTAGACAAACCGTCTTTAAACCTTGTCGCAAAAGCACACATGCCAAAATAATTTCTGTCAAAGGAGTCCACAATTGTTTTTATTACTTTTCCTTTAGGCCAAATAGTAATCTCAAAATCCTTTTTAAGTGATATCTTCAATTATAATCCTTTAAAATTACAAAAAATGCTTTCTTCAGATGCAGTTTTTAGTTTTCAAAATTTAGGTTTCAGAAAAATTAAATAAGAATTGGGTAAATCATAAGGCAAACGTTGCTTGAAAATCAATTGGGAATCATTACACAGTGTCCAGCCTTTTTCACATTTAAGATAAACTGTGTAATGTCCAGAAGTTACAGTAGGTCCTTCATGAAAAATTATTGCAACTGTAACAAACGTTTTTCCAGAAATTGATAATTGTTGTCCTGTAAACTTCTTTATTAAAGTATCCAATTTTGAACCATCAGCTCTACAACGTTGCATCATCAAAATTACATACTGACCATATTTCTGTAAAAATAACGTGGAAAACATGTCAGATTTGCATTCAGAACATTCCATGTTGTGATTGGCATCTTTAACTAATTTACTAAAAGTCACTGATTCACTCTCTGGTAATGGTAAAAATATGAACCTTTCTGAATCAACATGACTACTACATGTGTTCATACAATTTTCAAAGCAATGTTCCCATTTGTAAGAGACACCAAATAACTTTTCTACTTCTACTCCTTCATCTTCAAGTACACTCAAAATATATATTAAGAATTCCTTTGCATCTTGCTGGACATTTTCTTTAAACTGTGTAGAACCACAACATACATCTAAAAGATTTCTAACATCAGTAGCACTTTCAATTTCAGTTTTATCAGTACTCAGCTTCTCAAAAAGGAGACTCAGCAGAGAACACAATCTTTTTCCATGATTTACTATTATCTGTTCTAGCAACTTTTCAAGATAAAATACAACATTCAGCACTACATTTGCATAGCAGTTGACACCAGAGCTATTTTCAAAATGGCAATCAACAACCTCTTCAACACTGTCCTTTTTCTTTTTCCTTGCTATCACATCACTGTCCTTTTTTTTTTGTTCTGTTCATCCACATTACAGATATTTTCAAATCTCCTTTTCCGAGAAGCAACATGTTTTTCAATCACAGGATACTGACCTAAATGAGGAGCATAGGTTCTTCTTAATCTATTATACTCCTTTACACAGTTTGTATCAGCACTAACTTTTGAGTCATCAAAGTCTATCATAAATAAACCAGATAATGTTTTCACTCGTGACAAAGCAACATATGCCATACCTTCTTTGAACACAGTAGAACCAATTTTTACAAAAGCACTATCTACAGTCAATCCTTGAGACTTGTGAATAGTTACAGCATATGCTAGAGAAAACGGAAACTGCTTCCTACGTACATATAAGTCTTTCACAAGCATGAAACGAACTGAACAACGACAAATGTCTTTAACTTCTTCTATCTGATCAAATTTTATTTTTAAACATTCAATTCCTTCTTTTTTCTGATAATGAATAAAACCTACAACTCTTCCCATAGCTCCATTCACTAAACCTTTTTCTACATCCAAATTTCTCCTTAAAATGACTCGACAATTCATGCAAACATATAGATTTTTTTCTAATCCAGCTGTTTTGGAAATGTTCTTCTCTAGTGAATCCAATTTATTTTTCAGTTTGCCTGTTAATGTAAAAGTAATTCTTTCATGCTGAATTTTGTCCTCTGCTTCCATTTTCTTAATCTCTTCCTTTTCCAATTTCAAAAGTTCCTCATTGAATATTGAGCACTCACGTAGTGTTGGCATTAAGCAGATTACAGTATTTTTTCTGCAATGTTCTGGTATATTTTCTCTGCAACTATTTCTTCATTTGGAAATAAATTATGTAGCAACCGACTCTGTAATGCTTTTTTGCCAACTTCTGTGAGTAGTCCAATTCTGATATCTTTCAGAATACTTGCATAATCTTCGTCGTTTGCTTGTCTCATATTGGTAGTGAGTTCTTTGTACTCAAAGAACGACCGAATATTCGCATTACCAATGCTTCCTAATGACTTCTTCGTGTCTTCATGTGTCACAGTATTAAACACTGGTTGTCCTTTAACTGGAGTGAGCTGCAGAAGATCCCCAAAAACCATGGCGTGTTTTCCTCCAAATAACACGTCATAGTCTCTCTTAAGAATTTGTTGCATTCTTAAATGCACAAAGGCAAGCATAAAATTTGAAACCATGCTCACCTCATCAATAATGAGAACTTGCATCTTCTTCAACACTCTTGAAACTTCGAGGCATGCTTCTCCAGTTAGCTTGTGGTATTCTATTTTGTTCTCATGCTCCACTGGTAACATTAGCAAGCGATGGAAGGTAATTCCTTTTATGTTATAGGCTGCTAACCCAGTTGGAGCAGTTACCACACAAGACAAATTTGAAGCTGTTTTTTGCTGTAGATAGCTTCTGATGACTTTTATTAAGAAACTTTTACCAGTTCCAGCTTGTCCACTCACATACATCCTGATTGGTTCAAATGATGTGCATGAGCACTCTTTCTTTTCATGTAGTAATCCATGATCAATTTTTTTGATGACTTCTTCATAAATTTCTTTTTGTTCTTCATTCAGTTGTTGTTCCAGATTTAGTAAGTCGATTGAATCTTCCTGTGCTTGATTCATAGCCGTTTCTACTTCAGTCATGGCTACTGCAGCTTCATTTTCTATGATTGGTTGTCCTAGGGGATCTTGACTAAGTGTTCCTGAACTTTGGCTGTCTTGAGAACTGTCTCTAGCTACTTCAGCTGCAATTTTTGCTTCCTGTTCATTTTCTTCATTTAACATTTGGACATAAGTTATGAAAGTATTGCATTCTATGCTGTCTTCTTTGCAAGCATTAAAGGAATCTTCATAGCTCTGAAAATCTCCAAGTAGTTCGTCCTCTGAACGCCATGGTTTAAACAGCTGTAAAAGAGCCAAGTAGTAAAATTCCTTTTTGTCAGTAGTTTCGCAACTGAGCTTCCTGTCATTTATCAAACTTCCTTTTCTTTGCTTCACCAAACATCCTTCCTCACCAATGACTTTGTATTTTCCATTGTGGCTTTCCGTGAATAAATGTAGTTCTGCAGCACTTCATAGAGACACATGTTCTCAAGATGATGACTTCTCTTTGGGCAATATGTGTCCAACATGTTTGATTTCAAAATATCTGTACTTTCTGGGTCATTCTCGGCCAAATATTCAATTTCTCCAACAGATTTCAGTACCCGATTTCTCATTCCTGCAAGGCCTAAGCTTACCCAAATTATTCTTCTGGATTTCGAGTAAAGACTTGCAGATGATAACCTATCTGAGCATTCGTAGGATCCAATTTCTCGATGCGATAACATCTTTAAACTGAAACTGTACAGCTTCTTACTGACAGTCTTCTCGTGAGAAATCTCTTCCCACATTTCCTTCAATTCTGTTTTCTCAGATTTAGTGATGTAAGATGTCACATACCGAGCAACAGCAATCGAATTGTCTGCCACATACTGAATATCCATGTTAGCATTCCACATGGATAAAATGACTGGGTTGAAGTCATTTATAAATTTTGACTCTTCATTTCTTTTTAGATTGTAGGTATTTTTGGGAGATTTTCTGGTTATAGTATGTCGCACAGCTGACATAAAACTGTTGACTCTTCCTTTTGAAAGAACAGGTCTAGGAAATCCAAATCGACACTTTGTGTAGAATTTATCTTTCGTCTTGTACTTCCGTCGACAGTATTTTCCACACCGATGACTTTGGAAACGTAAAACTTGCTCTTTTAACTTTTTCTCTTCTGTGCTTTTAGGTATAGCACATGTTGCATATTCTTCAATGAAAGATAACACTGCTTCATCAGTATCTGTTCCAAACTTTGGGGCATCCTTGATCCACAACAGCATATGAATATGAGGAGCACCTCTTGCCTGGTACTCTTTTCTCCAAAAGAAATCCACTACTTCTCCAAGAGGTGGATTTTTTTTATTACAGATGAAGGACATCATAGCCTCAAATCTATGATTGAAATATCTGCAAACATTAACTGGATCCAATGAGCACAGTTCTCCAGCTGTCTTGTATTCAATGTTTTTAATGTTTGAATTTGCCTCTCTTAGAAAATCCAGTAAATCATCCCAAGCGTACTCGGCACAGCTTAGGGTTAGAAACCATGTAGGAGTTCCTAAATTCCGTAACATGCATTTTAATTCACCATGGCGTCGGTACCAATATTCATTTGTCCCACGCTGACAAGCCATCAGATTGATCAGTTGTGTTTCCAAATGACCATCTCGGTGCTGCACTTTCTCCATAAAATCCTTAGCAGACACATTTTGTAAATGTACTCCACTTTTTAAAATGTGATTTACTGCATAAGATAATGCAGACAAGTCGCTTTCAAATAAAAGATGGAACAAATAAGGAATACTTTGACGAAATCTTGGATCTTCTGCATATAGTCTTGTAGTCCGATACTCAGAAGCTGGAATCTGTTCTGGACGTTCATCGTATCGTCCTCCTTTTCCTGTAGGAAACAGCTGGGGAAAACATAGAGCTTCCAAGCTCTCCTCCCATACACTCACGGGAGTTCCTTTTGCTTTCTTCATCTGAAACAGATCAATAGTGTCTCCCATAACTTCTTTTGAATGAAGAGGATGTATGCTAAAATGTTCATAAATGTCTTCTTCCTTTGACTTGTCCACTTTTTCAATTTGACCAGTTGGTCTTTCTGTGTCTTCTTGTAAATCTTCTTCTTCTTCTTCTATATAAATTGATTCATACTATTTATTATTTTTTTTCAAATACAAATTTGCTCTTTGTACTTTTCGTACATCCACCAGCTCCTGCCAAATCTTCTTATTCTTTGTAGGTACACCATTAACCAGAATTACTAATGGTTCAGTTTCCAAAGTATCTGCATCAATGGTTTCCATTTTTTTTCAAATCCAAGGGCAAATACACCACTCTTCCTTTTAAACCTCTCAGTAAATCAGAAGGAGGTAATTTACCAGTTTTGGGCTCCATACGTACTATGGTCTGGAACGGATGAACACATTGAATGAGTATAGACTCATATGTATTTAATTCAGAAAGTTCGGCAGGAATAGCATCCAATTCTAAATTATTATGTACAGCTCTGGTCGGCATTCTATTTTCTTCTAACTTATTATAACAGTATTTACAAATACGCTGATCTTCACCCAATTCAAAACAATTTTCAAGAAATATATATGTAGCAAAATCCTTCCACTTATAATTATCTTCATTTTCACTTTTTTTATACAGATCAACATTCCTTGTTTGAATTTTATAATGACTTCTGCGGCAACAAATACAAGTAATATTTGGTCTTTCATTAGAGGTGATAGTAAATTTTGTCATTTCATCCTCAAAATTTTAAGTAATAATGAGTTCTACATTCTGTTCCTCATTTGCCTCATTTACTGTGTCCTTTTCTGCACTTTCTTCTTCTGGACCAAAGTAACAAAACTGAATCTCATCAGTAACCTTCACTACATCTGATACAGATCCACGGAACAGAGCATTATTCAACTCATTCAACTTTACTGCTGGACTTTTAGCAAAATACAATGTTCTCACAAACTTTCTCATTTCAGTATGATGAACAGCCAGCATCCTAAAATGATGAAAAACACTTTTACACACTTTTCTAGATAGACAAGCCAGAGAATGTCCCTGCAAACCAGTATTTTCTCTCACTCTGCATGGATCTAGTGTTTGAAGCACCTTCATCTTCTGTTTTACACTCTTTTTACTATATTCTCTTAGAAAGTCACGTAATTTATCAATAGATTCCTGACGCACAGTACAAATACTACTACAGTTCCAAGTGTACACTGGGGCTTTTGGACGTCTTCCCATAGCCTCAGCAGCCATTACTTCTTCCTCATTTCTTGGGACCATTTTCTCTTTTTCCATCACACAACCATCCTTAACTTCATATGCTCTACCATTGGTGTCAACTGCATGCAACAAACTATTACTTTGAAGATAACTCTCTTCATTAAAAAATGGTTCAGTACTTGAACTGTGTTTCCATTCTCCCAAGAACACTTTACAAAAGTTACTTTTTTTCACTTCTCTTTTCCTTTTGCTTTGTGACTTCATTGCATTGACTAATTTATCTAATCTACGCATCCTATTCAAAATTAGAATAAAAAGTTTTCTTTTTATTTCCAAAGCCTTACTTACAATATTTTCTATAAAAAAAATTTTCTTAATAAATTTTGTTTTCTTCTTATATTTTTTTTTTTTTATTTTTTTTATTTTATTTATAAGTTTATGAAGTTATACACAGGGCACAACACATTTGAAATGAAATAATATACAAAGCAATACACAGGAGAAAAAAATATTATTGCAATACACAATATCTTTATAAAATACTCTCACTACTTGAAAACTTCAGTAGGGAGTCAGGTAGGATCCTCTTTCCATTTCTTTAATGGGTCCCAAATTTTTCTTCCTAATATTCTCCCTTTTTTCCCTTTTCTAGCATATATAGCATTCTCTAGATTATATATTGCCAATAATCGAGCAAACCATTGATGATACGATGGGGATATAGGATCTAGCCAGGCTGAAGTTATGCATAGTCTTAATACTGCCATTGCAACAAATAAGAAGTATCCCCCCTTCATGTGTATATCATTATGATTAACCCCAAGGAGAATTATCGACGGAGATAAAGTTATTTCTACAGCTAATACTCTAAATAGAAATTCCTCGATATTCTTTTGGATGGACTGCAAATGGGTACATGTTGCAAGCATGTGAGTCAAATCAGCCTCTAAGCTTCCACATCTCGGGCATCTAATTCCCGAGATTCCTCCCCACTGAGCAATTCTCGCTGGAGTGTGATAAAGATGATAAATAGTTTTATAATGTTGCGCCTGTAGGGGTGCCGAACATAAAATATTCTGACCCAACTCTAAAGACACATGAAAACACTCTTCTATTATATCCAGCTTCCTCCCCCATTTCTGCGCCATTCTATCTTTATCGTCTTGTTTGGCCTTTATCAATTCTGAGTAAAACCTCCGAAACGTGCAGTCTGACCCTGCTTGTGCTAAATCCATAATTGGAATCCTAGAAAACCCAGCTGGGCCTCCCCGCTTTGTTTCAACATAACTTCTTATTTGCAGAAACTTAAAAAAATGTCTCGTCTCAATTCCATAGTTTGACTGTATCTCCGAAAATTGGAGGACCCCTTGTGCGGTCCTGATGTCTCCCAGCATCCTTATCCCCTTTCTTCCCCATTCTCCAAAAACCCAACCTGAAAAAATATCTACTGGGAAAGTAGGGTTCATACTCATTCTAGTATATGCATTATATTTGCCTAAGCCAAAACTTTTTGAGAATGCTTTCCAAATATTATAAGCTGCTAGAATCGTCTTAAATCGTGTCCTTTTAAAGTAACAAAAATCGGTTTGCTTTAAAAATATATTCTCAGCTTCAACCCCCAAACATAAGCCATAAATTGCCAATGTACCCGCCTTATCTTGTCCTTCGACCTCTGCCCCTCCTATCAGACCCAGCATGTTTTGTAGGGCCGCTGCCCAATAATATAGTTTTAAATCCGGAAGAGACCAACCTCCCCTATCACGAGGCAGTGCCATAAATCTAAGTGCTCTCCTTGTTTTTCCCTTTGCCCAGATAAATCTATTGATCATATGTTCACATTCCTTAAACCATTTTGTTTCGAATAATAATGGTATTGCCCTAAAAAGATATAGAAACTTCGGTAAAATCAACATCTTTATAATATTAGTGCGCCCCACAAGGGAAAGATGAAGATTCTCAAACCTATCTAGATCCCTTTTTGCCTTAAGAGAAACTGGAGTTGTATTTTTCTCTACCAATGTATCTAAATTAGAAGAAATAGTTACCCCCAAATACACCGCATCCTGCACCACCCGATGATCAGGGCAGTCTACGTACTTGTTCTTAATTATCTGAGTCTTATTGGCATTCATTTTGTAACCCGATATTTGTCCAAATCTGGTAGCCTCAGTTTCAACCTGCGCTATAGCTTCTATGGGATTGGATGTGATCACTGCCACGTCATCTGCATATGCAAGGACCTTACTATATCCCATGGGCGTGCATACTGGGCGAATCATATCACAGCTCTCTAGTCTTCGGACCAGGGGGTCAATATACATCGCAAATAAAAGCGGAGAGCAAGGGCAGCCCTGCCTGGTGCCTCTCTTAATTTGAAAAGACTTAGTTAAACCTGAATTAATCCGGATCACAGCCCTTGGGGCTCTGTATAGTACTTGAATTGCCTTTATATAACCATCTTTGAGCCCTACTCTTCTCAGGGTATACCACAAATAATTCCAGGAGACCCGATCAAATGCTTTTTCTGCATCTAATAACATTACGGCCATCGGGTCTCCTGAAACCTCCGTGGCATCAAAAAATGTAATAACCTTACGAGTGTGGTGAGTCGTACCCCTCCCTGGGATAAATCCATGTTGATTAGTGCTCACAAGCGAATCAATTATTTGTGCAAACCTTGTAGCTAATATTTTAGAGAAAATTTTTGCGTCAGTATTCATGAGCGTGATTGGCCTATATGATGATGGCATGGTGGGTGGTTTTCCTTTCTTCAAAATTACCACTATTTCAGCACCACCCCATGACTCTGGTACAGAGACCCCAGATTGTGCTTTCTGTATCATTATAAAAAAGTCTTGTGAAAGAGCATCCCAAAATATCTTGTAAAATTCGATTGGAATTTGATCAGGACCTGATGCTTTACCCGAAGGGAGATTCGCTATAGCGTTCTTTATCTCTTGTAGATTCAATGGATCTTCCAACCCCTCTACTACTTCCTCTTCTATTCGCACCACTGGGATATCTTCCATATATTTCCCCATCTGATCCAGGTCATACCCATTTTGCTCGTCATAGAGGGAAGCATAGAATTGTCTAAATACCTCTCTTATTCCATCTTGACTCGTGCACAAATTACCTTCTGAATCTATAATTTCTTTAACCTCCCCTGAAGCGATCCTTTGTCTTGTGCGAATAGCTAATGTCCTCCCAACTGCTTCGCTAAATTCGTGGGCCCTTTCTCTATTAGTAAGATATATCTTAGCAGCCGTATTTGCAATAACCTCTTCAGCATCCATCTTTGCCTTTGTTAGTTTTAAAAGGGCCTGGTCTAGGGGAGCCCCTGCTAAAACGCAGTGTTGCAATTCTTCCTCCGCCTCCAAGACTGCCCCAGTTAACTCTCCCATTCTAGATTGTTCCTGCTTGCGTTTAAAAGTATTAAAACTAAGAGTTTCCCCGCGTACCCCTGCCTTAAAGGCATCCCAGACTATCCCTATCTCTGCGCTGTCTCTATTATTTTCAAAAAACTCTTTTATCCAAAGAGTCATATGCTGGATATATTTCTGGTCTTGGAGAAGCCCACGCTCAAATGTCCATGTTCTGACTTTCCTAGATCGAGTAGGGATATTTAAACTCATAATCAAAGGGTTATGATCACTAAATATGCGGGGGAGTCTTTCTATCTTTGTGTAGGGCAGCATTGTGTTAGAAGCAAAAAAGTAGTCTAATCTTACACAGATCTGGTGAGGGGCAGAATAATACGTGAATCCGCTATCTCCTTTTTTTAACTTCCCCCAAATATCGAACAGCATATTATTCCTTACAAGCTCTCCTAACGCTCGATATACTCTTTTCTTTCTTCCCTGATACCTCCCGTATGAGCCTGTCTCTACGCCTAAGCCATCTGCACCATTTATGTTAAAGTCTCCTCCTAGTATAATCTGAGGTGACCAAGAGGATAATTCTGCATCTAGGAATTTAAAGCTCTCTGGGTCATCCTCCGTTGACCCATAGATGACCCCGAGGGTGTACCACTCTCCCTCAATAAAACATTCCACTAGTGCCCACCTGCCCCATTGATCTTCCAATTTTCTTCTAATATTCAAGTTTCTATACTTTGATAGTATTGCGACCCCCCTATGTTTAGAACCTTGCTTTGAGTATGCTAATACTTGAAAACCCAACTGGTCCAGAAGATAAACCTGTGAAACCATAATATGCGTTTCTTGGATAAATATAAAATCGGCATTCATTTGCTTTAGTGACATGGCAATTTTTTGTCTTTTTTGGCGATCGTTCAAACCACTAACATTCCACGTCGCTATTCTAATCACCATTGTATCTCAAGTGAAAACAATATTCTTGAAAGAAAAAATAGTAAGAAAAACAGAAATCATGGAAACTTTGCTTCTGAAGTATCACTACCATGCTACCAATAATATTTTCAGATTTTCGTGCAACCTGCTCTCCCTGTTTATTTAAAATACATAACAATACTAATACTAATACTAATCCTCCTATTAATTGCTTATCTTCAATTATGCGATTCTTAGTTTGTTGTGCCCTGTCCCCCCTCCCCCCAGCTCGCCCCCCACCCCCCCCCCACCCAGTGTCCCCCCTGCACCCCCACCCCCCCTTACTGGCAAATAGGTCAAACTTGACCTATGTATGGCTACCTTAACCCTGAGATGACCATCTCCTCCCCCCCACCAACTACTACATTATCCTTTTCTACTTTTATCCCATACACTACCGATTCATTCATTCCCTCAGTACTCCCCTCTTGTACTTATACTCGCCACCGAAAATTATATTATGAGAATTCCTGTTATTCATCATATTCCTCTTACTGATCAAGTTATATCTGAAATAGTTAATTAACTCTTCTGACCCCTTTTATCCTTCAATTCCACCAGGTATTCCTGAGCAAGTATTTCAGAAGAGAACACCCTATGCTGCCCATTAGCTATCACTTTTAAGCGAGACGGGAACATCAAGTACACTTCGCAGCCAGCATTTTGAAAAGGAGTTATTAATTGTCTCATCCGCCATCTTCTTTCCACGGTAGTGTGGCAGAAGTCTGGCCGAGCGAAGAAGTGTATATCTTTATAAGACCTCTTTGTCGCTGGCTTTGCCTTACTCATAATCTCTTCTTTCGCCAAAAAGTTTCCAACGTAGACAAGGATCGCCCTTGGGTTACCCTCTGTATCTCCTCTTCTCTGGTTTAATGGGAACCGGTGGGCCCGCTGAATTTCATTATCCCAGTTCCATTTAGTGATTTCGGGAAAGGCCCCTTTAAACAGGTCCACCACAAAGGCCCGGACATCCTGGCCCTCTTTACCTTCTTCCACACCAAGAAGCCTTATATTATTCCGCCTTTGTCTATTCTCAAACTCCTCAAGCTTCCAGAGGACGTCAGTCGCTGTCTTCTCTTGTAGACATTTATCTTCCTGAAGCTTGGCGACTACATCCTCTAGCTTCCCAGTCCTTTCCTCTACCTCTGTAACTCTTCCAGCCATATCTGCATATAGTTTATTTACTTTGCGCAGGGATCCTTCTATTTTTTTATTGGCCTGTCTAGCTCTCCGGCCTTCTGCCCTTGCTTCACTCTGCATTTGTTTTAATGTTCCAAGTAGTAAATCAAAGTTAGAGTTAGAGCTCTGAGCTGTGGCATGCTCCGGGTAACCATGCTGAGTAGATTGCTGGGGTTGCTGGGGTTGAGGGTGTACAGTTCCCTCTTGATAAATCTGCGATGTAGCTGAATAATCCCAATCTAGCTTCTTAGCCACCTCCTGCTGCGTAGGGCTCTCTAGATTCTGTGGTAGGGCATGTCCTTTTCCATATGACCTCGTTCTGACGCTCTTCGACCTACGGCCTCTGAGGTCTCTACTCCCGATTGTTCTTTTTGATTCTACTTCTGAGGTCTCGATTTCAACCTCAGATTTTCTGGGCTGGTGTCCTGAAGATAATGAGAATGAGGAGGACCCTGAGGCTGAGGCAGAATCCAAATCTGAGTCCAAATCTGAATCAGATCTATTGCTTAACCCCGAGGCTGAGTCCGTAGCGAAGTCCAAATGGGAAGAACCTTTGTCCTTACCCTTACCCTTATTTTTACCCGCCTGGTCCTCCTCGTCATCGTCCACTGAATAAAAACAATCATCAGTTGGCGAGCCTGGGATAGCTACCCCCTGCCCTGTTTTTAGGGGCTGTAATATTGGTTTGCCGCTAGTAATAGCTTGAACAGTTTCAGTTTCAGTCTGAAATTCAACCGAGCATTGGCTATCACCTGGATCTCCCATAGCAGTGGGCTGTATGTCTAATTTGGTCCCAAATTGGAGGTCAGGCTCAGATTCTGCAACCTCAGAGAGTGGGCCAGTATCATTCTTTTCACTTTCCACAATTACCACCTGTATAGTCTTATTCTGACCCAACTGTATAGTCTTATCCTGGCCCCCCCCCTCTGGCTGTGTCTGTACCTGTACCTGAGTTTCCCTGGGAGCGCCGAGGAGGTCAGTGTCAACGTCGTCCTTCTCATGCTGCAGTGAATCTGATACAGCTATGTTCTCAGGGAACACGCCCCCGGCTGTAATTCGAACTGGGTTCTCGCTCCGGATTCCCAATGCGCAGTCAGGCTCAGTCTCAGTCAGCTCACCGCTCACCCTCTCACTCCGCATGCGTGAGGCTGCGCTACTACCAACGTCCTTTCCAGCAACATTGTCGGAGGATGGGGGAGCCTTTTCTTGATCCTGGAGCAGCCCTCGGTCAGCTACTGTAGTCTTCGCTGTGGCAGAAAGAACTTCTCTCAAGGTAGGCTGGCGAAGAACTGCGTCTCTCCCGTCTCTCCCGTCTCTCCCTTCGAGCCCAGATGAACCTATTGTCATGTCAGCTGTATGGTTCTTAGTGTTCTTAGTGTTCTTCTTAGCCGGCAAAGCCTTCGGTTTCTTAACTTCTTTCTCTTTTCTCGGAACACTCCTAGAGACCCTGTCATGTCTCTCTGCCCGAGCGGTTTTCCCGCTATCCTTCTGTGCCTGCATCTTCAAACGAGTCTTTGTTCTTAAATTATCTGCAGGGGCACCGGGATCGCTATGTCCCGGACTATCATTCAAATAATCTTTCTCTTGTGCCCCGGGGTCCCTTGGCCCTTTTGTAGCTTGCAAATTTTTGGGGGTCATTTTCTTATTTCTCGCTAGTCCGCACCGAGCGCTGGAGGTCCAGACAATAGCTAAGGTTATACTCAGCCGGTTCGCAGCACGGTGCTTGGGAGAAAGCACCGTCGAGTTCGTTAGGCTCAAGGCTTTCAACTGTGTCTGTAGACGCCGTCCCATGCCTCATACCTCATACCTCATGTCTCAAAGCTGGAAAAATCACTCGACCAAGTGCAGATCATAATCACTATATGCGCCCAAAAAAGGAAGGGGTAGTTGCCTGGAAACTGGAACCTCCTAGCATAGTTATGGGATAATACTACACTCTGGGTAGAGGATGGAAGAAACGGCTCTCCCCTACGGACTCCCGGCAGCCATCTTGCCGTACACTCTTCTTATATTTTTTCACATCCTTTAGCAAATGTAACATCACTCTTCTATGAAACATTTTTCGACGAATATTTTTAAAATCTAATTTTCGTGTTAAATCACTTTGACATACTTCTGATTGTACATTAGCTTTTTTTTTTGCTGTTGACTGTGTTGTTGCTTTGTACATAAAACTCTCTTTGTTTTACAGTTATTTTTGCCATTTTTTTGTTTTTTGAAAATCTTTTTTAAGAAATCTCTGCTCTGCTTACCAGTAGACTTTTTCTTTTTGCCATCACCAGCTTCTCCTGCTATTTTTTTTTTCCCAGTTTTGTCCAGATATACTTGTTGTTGCTTTTCTTTCCTCTTTCTTGTCCTTAAAGGCATTTTTTTTTCACTGTTGCTCAGCAATACCTGCAAGGAACTAAAAAAAAATCCTTTTTGTAATTATAATTCATTAAAATATTTTTTTTTACTTTTCATTTATTTCAAATGTTTTTCCATTTGTCTCTCATTTGTGATTTACTAATTTGTGCACAGTGCTAACCACCACAGTTGAAAAAAAACAAGCTGCCCCTTTCCTGCAAGTGCATTTTTTAACAGAAGAACTGCAACACAAATTATATCTGTGGCCACAATTCCTGTGCGCACACAGCCTCATGGGTGCTTGTAAACAGAAAACAGATTTTGATTTCCAAATTCAAAGCACATTTACTACTCTGGTAGATGAAGTGATAATTGCTGTTACAGCCTTACACATGTTCCTTGTAGATCACAGAGGCAGAAAAGTGCACATTTCCTAACAGCTACTTCATACCATAAGTATCTGCAACCTGGGTGAGTGTTTAGAGTAGAGCAAAGAAAATGAGGCCTTGGTAACGTTGAATGTGTTTGCATTACACACAGTCCTGAGTAGTACGCATGGGAGTGTTGGAGAAGCTGCTGCGTGTGTCCCAAGAGTGTGTTTCTGCAGAGTATGTATTGTCAGCTGCAAGAGACATGAGCAAGGAGATTTCATGAACTGCATGAAGACTGCAGGGATGTACGTAACAGTGCATGTGTGCTAAGGGATAATTTGTGTAAACACAACAGGCTGCCCCTTTCCTGAGACTGCAATTCTTACTGAACAACAACTTCACAAACTAAATCTCTGCCCACAATTCCTGTGCGCACACAGACTCATGCTATGTTTTTTGGAACAAAACAGTGTCCCTGAATAGTACCAAATTACTGTTACAGCCTGACACATTTCCCTTATCATTTACAGAAGCAAAAAACAGCACATGTCCTAACAGCTCCTTAAGACCATGACCATGTGTTACAGGGTGAGTGATTAGACTAGATCAATTTAAATGAGGCCTTGGTGACGTTGAATGTATTTGCATTACACATTGCTATCTGAAACAGCACACAGAGCTGAGTACTACACATGAGAGTGTTGGAGAAGCTGCTGCGTGTGTGCCAAGAGTGTGTTTCTGAAGACTGTGTATTGTCTGGTGCAAGACAGATGAGCAAAGAGACTTCCAGAACTGCATGAAGACTGCAGGGATGTACGTAACAGTGCATGTGTGCTAAGGGATAATTTGTGTAAACACAACAGGCTGCCCCTTTCCTGGGACTGCAATTCTTACTGAACAACAACTTCACAAACTAAATCTCTGCCCACAATTCCTGTGCGCACACAGACTCATGCTATGTTTTTTGGAACAAAACAGTGTCCCTGAATAGTACCAAATTACTGTTACAGCCTGACACATTTCCCTTATCATTTGCAGAAGCAAAAAAGAGCACATGTCCTAACAGCTCCTTAAGACCATGACCATGTGTTACAGGGTGAGTGATTAGACTAGATCAATTTAAATGAGGCCTTGGTGACATTGAATGTGTTTGCATTACACATTGCTATCTGAAACAGCACACAGAGCTGAGTACTACACATGAGAGTGTTGGAGAAGCTGCTGCGTGTGTGCCAAGAGTGTGTTTCTGAAGACTGTGTATTGTCTGGTGCAAGACAGATGAGCAAAGAGACTTCCAGAACTGCATGAAGACTGCAGGGATGTATGTAACAGTGCATGTTTGCTAAGGGATAATTTGTGTAAACACAACAGGCTGCCCCTTTCCTGGGACTGCATTTCTTACTGAACAACATCTTCACAAATTAAATCTCTGCCCACAATTCCTGTGCGCACACAGACTCATGCCATCATTTTACACACATAACACAGGCTGCCCCTTTCCTGGGACTGCATTTCTTACTGAACAACATCTTCGCAAATTAAATCTCTGCCCACAATTCCTGTGTGCACACAGACTCATGCCATCATTTTACGCACATAACACAGGCTGCCCCTTTCCTGGGACTGCATTACAAACTGAACAACATCTTCACAAATTAAAACTCTGCCCACAATTCCTGTGCGCACACAGACTCATGCTATGTTTTTTGGAACAAAAAAGTGTCCCTGAATAGTACCAAATTACTGTTACTGCCTGACACATTTCCCATATCATTTACAGAAGCAGAAAACAGCACATGTCCTAACAGCTCCTTAACACCATGACCATGTGTTACAGGGTGAGTGATTAGACTAGATCAATTTAAATGAGGCCTTGGTGACGTTCAATGTGTTTACATTACACATTGCTATCTGAAACAGCACACAGAGCTGAGTACTACACATGAGAGTGTTGGAGAAGCTGCTGCGTGTGTGCCAAGAGTGTGTTTCTGAAGACTGTTTATTGTCTGGTGCAAGACAGATGAGCAAAGAGACTTCCAGAACTGCATGAAGACTGCAGGGATGTATTTAACAGTGCATGTGTGCTAAGGGATAATTTGTGTAAACACAACAGGCTGCCCCTTTCCTGGGACTGCATTTCTTACTGAACGACATCTTCACAAATTAAATCTCAGACAACAATTCCTGTGCGCACACAGACTCATGCTATGTTTTTTGGAACAAAACAGTGTCCCTGAATAGTACCAAATTACTGTTACAGCCTGACACATTTCCCTTATCATTTACAGAAGCAAAAAAGAGCACATGTCCTAACAGCTCCTTAAGACCATGGCCATATGTTACAGGGTGAGTGATTAGACTAGATCAATTTAAATGAGGCCTTGGTGACGTTGAATGTGTTTGCATTACACATTGCTATCTGTAACAGCACACAGAGCTGAGTACTACACATGAGAGTGTTGGAGAAGCTGCTGCATGTGTGCCAAGAGTGTGTTTCTGGAGACTGTGTATTGTCTGGTGCAAGACAGATGAGCAAAGAGACTTCCAGAACTGCATGAAGACTGCAGGGATGTATGTAACAGTGCATGTGTGCTAAGGGATAATTTGTGTAAACACAACAGGCTGCCCCTTTCCTGGGACTGCAATTCTTACTGAACAACATCTTCACAAATTAAGTCTCTGCCCTCAATTCCTGTGCACACACAGACTCATGCCATCATTTTACGCACATAACACAGGCTGCCCCTTTCCTGGGACTGCATTTCTTACTGAACAACAACTTCATAAATTAAATCTCTGCCCACATTTCCTGTGTGCACACAGAGTCATGCCATCATTTTAGGCACATAACACAGGCTGCCCCTTTCCTGGGACTGCATTTCTTACTGAACAACATCTTCACAAATTAAATCTCTGCCCACAATTCCAGTGTGCACACAGACTCATGCCATCATTTTAAGCACATAACACAAGCTGCCCCTTTCCTAGGACTGCATTTCTTACTGAACAACAACTTCACAAATTAAATCTCAGACAACAATTCCTATATACACACAGACTCATGCTGTGTTGATAGGCACAAAACACAGGCTGCCCCTTTCCTGGGTTATCAATTCTTACAGAACTAATGCTTTTTTCAAATGTGCTGCCATTTTCCTCTCTTTTCTTTCAAAGTGATTTCTGCTAAATGCTAACCATCACAATTAAAAAGAAGCTGTCCTTTTCTTTCAACTGCAAGTCTTACTTTTCAACAGCAACACAAATTAAATCTCTGTCAACAATTCTTCTCTGCACACAGACTCATGGTTTGATGGTAGGCACAAAACAGTATTCCTCATTGTTACCAGTACACATTAACTTAAGGTGAAAACATACTCCATAATATTTTACATATTCAAAACAGTTAAATATCTCCCAAAACAGAAAATGTAAATCACAACTTTAAACAAATATTCACAATTCTTTTTTATATATCTAAATTAACCACAAACACCCCCTCTCAAACTCATAACTCACCTTTAAAATTAGTTAGTTGTGAAAGAAATGTGGCAGTCACACAGCAGTTTATCAGACCAGAATCTCTGAGCTGAACACCTCTCTCCTCTCAGCAGAACCAGTTAATGGCACAGTTTCCCTCTCTTTTTTCCCACATATACATGTTAATTTCAAATCTCAGTGCTTCCCACATTTTTTCAAATGAAATCACACATTTCTATTGGATGAAAACTTCAACCCCTTTCCAAATGTACCCTTCCCCCAACTTGACTTCTGCCTGCTACCATAGCAACAGGTCATGGAACACTGCTGTGAAGAGAGAGGTCAGAAGTTCAGCAGACAATGTTTCATATCCAAAGAGCAAGAGTGCTTGACTTTTCAAACCTAACAGCCAATCCATAGTAATGTTCTTTGGTAACACATTTTTCTGTACCAATACAAAACATGCTTTTTAAAATGTAAACATACAGCCTAGTTTTTAGTGTAGAATGGTTTGAAACAGCCAATGAGTTCTTTTTATAAAAAAAAGTATGTGTGCCCCCATTTTTCAACTGTCTTTCATTTCATATTGCCATTCTACTGAAAGACACCTCCTGAGTGCATCCAGATCTCCTTTGAAGATGTTCACAGTGTGGATTGTAGGTCACAGCTATGTCTTCTGGAGTGAAAAATTTGCAGAAAAAAGAGGTATGGTGAGAGACCTTGCTTTGCCAAATGTAGATATTAAATGGATTGGTCAGAGAGGGTTAAAGTGGCACCAATTAATGCCTTTGGTGAAAACCTTTGTACATCTCCCACAGCCTAACCTTATTATTGTGCACTGTGGTGGTAATGACCTAGGCACTTTAACTGGGGTAGGTCTGGAAATGCTTATGAAGGACACCTTTGTGCAATTGATGTCGCTTTTTCCACAAACTGCCTTTGTATATTCTAACATATGCCAAAGGCAAAAGTGGAACTGGTCCAACCAATTTTGTCCGCAGATTGACAAAGCAAGGAAGCACGTCAACAAATCTGTTTCTGCTTTCCTCAGAGACTATGGTATGGGATCTATATACCACAACAACTTGTGTTACAACATGCAAGACATTTATAGAGGAGATGGTGTACACTTCACTGATGAAGGGAACAGAGTCTTCCTCTTGAACTTTAGACTCTGCATCGGTACTTACTTGTAGGTACCAAAAAACAAACAATAAACACAAGGGCTCTTTTTAGAGCCACCTTATATCTAAACACTTAAATGCGATTTTTTATTATTACTTTGTTTTTAAAAAAATTTCGGGTGCGCGCTGGGTGCGCGCACTCAGCGATATTTTTTTTCAAAATATAAATCTTTTTTTTTGCCCTACAAGGTCCTACTGTGACCCCCCTACAATGCCTAGTGGGTCAATATCTCCCCACTCTGCCCCCTTTTCACGTTCTCCCCCTTTGTTTATCACCCCCTCTTTATGCGAGAGACAAAATGGCAGCCGCCGATTCCTGATTTTCACCGATTCGAATGTTTACTGACATCTAACAACCAATCAGAAGTGCGCTCGCGCATGCCAGGGTGCGCGCACAGTACTTGCTCAGTGCGCGCACGGTGCGCGCGTACAGATATATATATTGATTTAAATGCTATTTTCTCAGGAAAGACTGAACAGATTTACACCAAACCTGCAAAAGGCACTTCATGGACCTTATGGCTACCTCTCTGCCAAATTTCACATAATTCTGTTCAGCCGTTCAGGCTGTAGCTGCGACTAAAGTCCCTATGGAAAAATGCGTTTTGGGACCCCCCTTTTTTCTCAGCCCCCGCTTGACGAATCACCCCGAAACTTTCAGGGTAGGAGCTGAGCGGAGCGCCCCATTAGTTTTGAAAAATTTGCGAGGATTCGTCAACCGGCGCCAAAGTTATTCAAAATAGAATTTTGAGATTTCCTATGGAAACACGGTCCTAACTATAACTACCTACTGGCGACCGCCAGTAGGTAATATATATATATATATATTCACAGAAAAAAACATAGGTTTCAGGGGTGGCAGACAGCAAGGCAACCGTCTTCTCCAGCACCATGTACAAACTCCCCAAGGTTCCCCTCATGACAGCCCTACATTCTAACATTACATACTTACATTCTAGTAGCATTACATACTAACATTCTACTATGACTTACATTGGAGACTACACAGAGCACATGACTTAACAGCAATAAGCTCATGGTTTCATCCACGACTCTTGAGACCGGTAGTGGTGAGTAGTTCGCTTCCCACTCCCTGTATTGTATAAAAACAAACTAACACTACTTCCACAGGTATGCTACAGCACCCAGAGCACATCACTTTACCGCAATGAGCTCACGGTTTAATCCCTGCGTCTTCAGACCAGTACAGATGAGTAGTTCGCTTCCCACTCCCTGTATAGTATAAACGCATACTAACACTACTTACACAGTTATACTACAGCGGCCAGTATGCTACCGCGCCCAGAGCCCATCACTTTACAGCAATCAGCTCGGTTTGATCCCCGAGTCTTTACACCGGTAGGCGTGAATAATTCGCTTCCCAATTCCGGTATAGTATAAACGCACGGTAGGGGTCAGTAGTTCGCTTCCCACTCCCTGTCTGGTATAAACGCCTACTAACACTACTTGCACAGGTATGCTACAAAGACCAGAGCACATCACTTTACAGCAATGAGCTCACGGTTTAGGCTCTCGGTTTCATACGCGAGTGTAGCAGCATCTCATCTCAGCACCATGTCACTGTGAGCAACACCGCAATTTCAGACCAGTAGGAGTGAGTACTAAGCTTCGCACTCCCCCACAGAGGTACAGTGCTCCTATCCTCCTGTTTTCTACTCTTTTCACCCTTTTTTCCCCTTACTCGTTTCAACGGAATCACAAAATGGCTGCCAACACTTCCTAGTTGCAACAGCTCGCAGCCAATAAGCAGCAAGCTTGTGCTCGTAACGCCTCAGCCAATCAGATGACAGAATTCCCAAATATCTATATCTGTAAATTTTGATACTTCTCTAAAACTACTGAACGTATTTACACCAAATAAACAAAAACATGCTTTCTAGACCAAGACCCTTCTCCCTGCCAAATTTGGGGTAATTCCGTTCACCCGTTCCACCTGTAGCCTTGTCTAAAGTTTCCTATGGAAATTGCATGGAGAAAACACGTTTTGGGACCCCCCTTTTCTCTCGGCCTCCCCTTGACGAATAACCCCCAAACCTTCAACATAGGAGTTGATATGAACAAAGAATTAGTTTGGAAAATTTCATGAAGATTCAGCAAACGACGTCAAAGTTATAAGCAAAACAAAAAATGCTCTTCCTATGGAAACTTGGTCCTAACTATAACTACCTACTGGCGACCGCCAGTAGGATATATATATATATATATATATATATATATATATATATATATATATATATTCACTGAAAAAACCATGGGTTTCACACACGTTATAGTTAGAAATTAGCATTTAAAAAACCTTGCAAATTCACTGAAAAAACCATAGGTTTCACACACGTTATAGTTAGGGATTAGCATTTAAAAAACCTTGCAAATTCACTGAAAAAACCATAGGTTTCACACATGTTATAGTTAGGAATTAGCATTTAAAAAACCTTGCAAATTCAGTGAAAAAACCATAGGTTTCACACACGTTATAGTTAGCTGGACATTTCACTCGTAAAAAACCAATGAAATTTCCCCGTTATAGTTAGTTAAGCTAACTATAACTCGCGCGCCCGCAATGCACTGCTGATGACGTCACATATTACATCACTCATGACATGGTCAGTGACATCACTCATGACATCACTGATGACATCTCAAATGACATCACTGATGACATCACTGCTGACATCATCCAGTGAATGTGTGTTTTTCTGAAAATTACATATGTTTTATATATGTATATCTCAAGGTCGATGGAAGAATAAATGAGTATATAAGTGTCTAAATGGATGATTTGTTTTTGAAAAATTGAATGTATTACTGACTGATTAAGTGTATCTTATTGAATACATGGCTAAGTGAGTAATGTTTAAATGTGTAAATACCTGTATCAGTCTCTCACTTTGTGTATAAGTGGCTGCATTGGTTGGTGACTAGCTACATGAGTGTCTATATAGGTTATTAGTTGGTTTTTTGAGTATCAGTGTCTATATGGTTCGGTGGGGGGTATTACGTAGTGCATAGGTGCATGAATGAGTGACTCACTGTTTGTATGTGTTGAAGACAGCATATGTGCAGGACTGTATGGGTGGAAGAGTGTGTGTATGGGTGTGTTAGTGAGTGAATGGCTGTCTCAATAGTGTCTTTATGAGTAACTACATATGTTTTAAACTAGTATATGTGACTATTGGTGTATATAAGTGAGTATATGTGAGAGTGAGAGATTGAAAGAGTTCCTGTATGAATAAGTATGTGTTTCTATAAGTGATTGTTTAAAAAACTAAGTATGTGTAAGTTTCTGTAGAAGTAAGTGTGGTGGTGTGTGTATAACTGTATATGCAAGTAAATGTATGTTTCGTTCTTTATTTTCATGAGTGACTATGTGTGTCAGTAACTCTGTATATGAGTGGCATTGTGTAACAGGATGTATTGGTGTATGAGTACATATGATGTGTGAGTACACGAATGAGTGACTGTACAGGACTGTTGGTGAATGAGTGGATGTTTATGTGGTTCTTAGAATTATTGAAGAGGTTGTTGTAATTGGTATTGGTATGTCCATTTTTTTGAAAATTTCAGTCTCTATTTTTGAATGTGTGTATCAAAGGTTATATTAGGGTGAGAGGAGATCTGCCACTCCATCACATGGATGATGTCATCAGTGATGTCATCAGTGATGTCATTTGAGATGTCATCAGTGATGTCATGAGTGATGTCACTGACCATGTCATGAGTGATGTAATATGTGACGTCATCAGCAGTGCATTGCGGGCGCGCGAGTTATAGTTAGCTTAACTAACTATAACGGGGAAATTTCATTGGTTTTTTACGAGTGAATTGTCCAGCTAACTATAACGTGTGTGAAACCTATGGTTTTTTCACTGAATTTGCAAGGTTTTTTAAATGCTAATTCCTAACTATAACATGTGTGAAACCTATGGTTTTTTCAGTGAATTTGCAAGGTTTTTTAAATGCTAATCCCTAACTATAACGTGTGTGAAACCTATGGTTTTTTCAGTGAATTTGCAAGGTTTTTTAAATGCTAATTTCTAACTATAACGTGTGTGAAACCCATGTTTTTTTCAGTGAATTTGTATGGTTTTTTAAATGCTAATTCTTACCTATAACATATGTGATTCCCATATTTTTTTTTATTGATTTTGTATGATTTTTTTATTATAAATTCTTATCTTAAATGTGTTTTTTTTTTTAAAAAAACAAGTTTTTTTTTAACTTTTTATTCTCTTAAAACACTATGTTTTTTTAAAAAAAAATATGCAATATATCAAGTTTTCTCTTTTTTTTTTTACCAAACAGGTAAGATATATTAGTATAACATAGAAAATATATATATGTATTTTTTTTTAGTGCGCGTACGGTAAGCGTACGGTAAGCGTACGGTTTACGCAATGTCCGTAATTTATCTACTCTGTTTGCGTATAGTTACGCAATTTGCGTAGCCGCGCGTACTGTGCGTGGGGCGCGTAGGCGTGTACGCTACACGCGCACGTTACGTGGAAGTGTTGTGGAGTGACTGTTTTACGCATGCGCGCGAGCGCGTGTCTTTTTTACGCGCATGCACACTTTTACCGTAAGCGCACCGTAAGCGCACCGTAAGCGTAACGTAAGCGTAACGTACGCGCACGGTGGGTCATGTGATCATGAAACACAACTTTTGATTGGTTGAAACTACTTTCAGTTCTAGAACTCTCCTACACCACACCCATTCCCCTCATTTCTGCTTGTGATCCCTTAGGAGAAGGAGCTGACTTGTCTTTGTGATACGATGGCAGACCAGCACTCTTCTGCTGAGAGTGAGGCTAGCAGCACCACCATCAGGCAGAGAAAGAGGAAACAGAAGAGCTCTTTCATATGGGAGTATTTCAGTTTTCCAGAGGGTGAGAAAAAAGTCAATGCTGCCTTGGTGACTTGCAAGCTGTGCCAGCGTGTACTTTCGCGAGGTAATCCCAACAAGAAGTATTCCTTTGGGAATCACACTATGTTGAGACACCTTGAGGATGTGCATCCTAGGACACATGCACGACATACTAGGGGCAACCCTTCAGTAAGTCGAGCAAGCACATCCACAGCAGCTCAGCCGAGTCCTTCTTCGGAAGCTCAGCTGAGCCCTTCATCTGTGGGGGCACAATCACCTTTTTCTGAACCTCTGGAAATGAACCCTCGGTTTGGTAGGGTTACTATGCGGTGTTCATTTTGCCATGATCTAATTGTTCATAGGGAGACCAGTGTTTCCCTCATTAACAACAAAATAGATCAGCACAAATGTCCAACCAGCTAATGTTCCCATACTTCCTTTCCTCTGTCCCTGCATGAACACAACGGCTCTTTTAAGAGCCAACCTTACCTCTCAACTTTTTTTTATTTTTTCTTTAAAACTTGTTTTTTTTTTTTTTACCGTACGCGTACGGTAAGCGTATTTTTTTTTTTTTTTTTTTTAAAACACTAAGGTGCCGATCACAATCCGGTAAAAACCGGGTACGAACCGTCGGACGGAGCATATTCTCCGTCCGACGCGTACCCGGTCGTCAAAATATACAAACATGGAATTACGATTCGCACGGGTACACCATTACCGTACGAATCGTAAAAAAGACCGACCGAACAAAAAACACCTACCAATGCGATCCGGGAAAGCGCCGACCTGACGTCGGGACGCACGCAGCCAGCCATTCACGACCCAGGAATCACGATTCGCACCGACGTCACCCCGCACGGTGAATATTTTGCGGCAGCCAAAAACTGCCGGGAAATCAGGACGACGCGAACAAGGACCACCAGTACGCGACGGACAGACGGCGACGCGAACAAGGAGGACCAGTACGTGACGGACACACAGGACGACGGCACCAAGGAGGACCCGTACGCGACAGGACGACGCGATCAAGGAGGACCCATACGCGACAGGACGACGCGAGCAAGGAGTACCAGTACGCGACGGACAGACATGGACCCGAACCTACGAGTCATCCCTGCCCTCATAGCAGTACACCTCCTCTACAGGTTACGACGCAGACGCCGCAGAAGGTCAGAATAACTAAGGGAGGGGGGAAAGTGGGGTGGGGTGGGGGTGGCACGACCAGGGCAGGCCACAAAACAACCACATGAGTGACACACTACACATGGCCTGGACATACCTGACTCCCATGCCCTGGTCACCACGAGGGGGTGGGGGCGTGTCCTGATAATCCAGCGACCGCCACAACGGAAGTCCGTCACCACGCGAACCGGCAACACAACCAGACAGGTACGTCCCGTACCCACGCCTGAAGAGCGTGGGTACGAGTCGGACCACGCCCACACACGTCACCCCAACAATGGCGGGACGGATCGCACCCACGTGGCAAAGGCCTGGGTACGGGCCGCACAAACATCACATAGCGTGGGGACGGATATGTACGGATCCTACCCCCACCCCGTATGCAAGGAGCGTACCCCCCAGCCCAACAGTGTAAGTACGACCCGTACCCCCACCCGCGGACGCACGGAGCGTACCCCCAGCCCAACAGTGTAAGTACGACCCGTAACCCCACCCGCGAATGCAAGGAGCGTACCCCCCTGCCCAACAGTGTAAGTACGACCCGTACCCCCACCCGCGTATGCATGGAGCGTACCCCCCATGCCAACAGTGTAAGTACGACTCGAACCCCCACCCACGAATGCAAGGAGCGTACCCCCCTGCCCAACAGTGTAAGTACGACCCGTACCCACACCCGCGGACGTACGGAGCGTACCCCCAGCCCAACAGTGTAAGTACGACCCGTACCCCCACCCGCGGACGTACGGAGCGTACCCCCAGCCCAACAGTGTAAGTACGACCCGTACCCCCACCCGCGGACGTACGGAGCGTACCCCCAGCCCAACAGTGTAAGTACGACCCGTACCCCCACCCGCGGACGCACGGAGCGTACCCCCAGCCCAACAGTGTAAGTACGACCCGTACCCCCACCCGCGAATGCAAGGAGCGTACCCCCCTGCCCAACAGTGTAAGTACGACCCGTAACCCCACCCGCGTATGCATGGAGCGTACCCCCCTGCCCAACAGTGTAAGTACGACCCGTAACCCCACCCGCGGACGTACGGAGCGTACCCCCAGCCCAACAGTGTAAGTACGACCCGTACCCCCACCCGCGGACGCACGGAGCGTACCCCCAGCCCAACAGTGTAAGTACGACCCGTACCCCCACCCGTGAATGCAAGGAGCGTACCCCCCTGCCCAACAGTGTAAGTACGACCCGTAACCCCACCCGCGTATGCATGGAGCGTACCCCCCTGCCCAACAGTGTAAGTACGACCCGTAACCCCACCCGCGGACGTACGGAGCGTACCCCCAGCCCAACAGTGTAAGTACGACCCGTACCCCCACCCGCGGACGTACGGAGCGTACCCCCAGCCCAACAGTGTAAGTACGACCCGTACCCCCACCCGCGGACGTACGGAGCGTACCCCCAGCCCAACAGTGTAAGTACGACCCGTACCCCCACCCGCGGACGTACGGAGCGTACCCCCAGCCCAACAGTGTAAGTACGACCCGTACCCCCACCCGCGGACGCACGGAGCGTACCCCCAGCCCAACAGTGTAAGTACGACCCGTACCCCCACCCGCGAATGCAAGGAGCGTACCCCCCTGCCCAACAGTGTAAGTACGACCCGTAACCCCACCCGCGTATGCATGGAGCGTACCCCCCTGCCCAACAGTGTAAGTACGACCCGTAACCCCACCCGCGGACGTACGGAGCGTACCCCCAGCCCAACAGTGTAAGTACGACCCGTACCCCCACCCGCGGACGCACGGAGCGTACCCCCAGCCCAACAGTGTAAGTACGACCCGTACCCCCACCCGCGAATGCAAGGAGCGTACCCCCCTGCCCAACAGTGTAAGTACGACCCGTAACCCCACCCGCGTATGCATGGAGCGTACCCCCCATGCCAACAGTGTAAGTACGACTCGAACCCCCACCCACGAATGCAAGGAGCGTACCCCCCTGCCCAACAGTGTAAGTACGACCCGTACCCACACCCGCGGACGTACGGAGCGTACCCCCACCACACCAGTGTCAGTAGACACGTACCCTCACCTCTAATGCAGTGTGCGTAACCCCACCGTGTATGTGCCAAGCGCACATATCCAGAAATCGGAGGTGTGTGTGCAGAGTCCACCCAGCAGTGCCCTGAGACAGGAGTGGTGGGTGTGGAGTCCTCCCAGCAGTGCCCTGAGACAGGAGGGGTGGGTGCCCATCACTCCCAGCAGTGCCCAGAGACAGGAGGGGTGTGTGCAGAGTCCTCCCAGCAGTGCCCAGACACAGGAGGGGTGGGTGTGGAGTCCTCCCAGCAGTGCCCTGACACAGGAGGGGTGGGTGCAGAGTCCTCCCAGCAGTGTCCAGACCCAGGAGGGGTGTGTGCAGAGTCCTCCCAGCAGTGTCCAGACCCAGGAGGGGTGGGTGCAGAGTCCTCCCAGCAGTGTCCACACCCAGGAGGGGTGTAACACATGTGTGTGATGCCACAATTACCCACATCCATACTGCCTACAAGGGAACATGTCCCCATGAACTCATGTCAACTGACTCCACACACAAGTACAGTGATCACCAAGGATGCCACGATTGTTGCAGGTGGAGACATGGCCATGCATGCATGGCCAAAGTAGAAGGGCTCCGTCACACACACAGCTCATGTACACACAGCTCTGCGCTAAACATTGGGAACACCCTGCAGGGAAGAAACTGGGTACACAGAGGAAGGAATACACCCTGGGACAATTGAACCATGCAGTAACTGCTGACATGACCTAAGGAAGTTAGCCAACACCTTGTGATGGCACACAGATCCTAGGGTGGCCCCAAAGAGCAGAACACTACTACAAATCCCACACACCCAAAGCCTTAAACACCACCCAAAACAATGTAGCAGCCCCACCAACACCAATACCACCATAGCAGGAGTGTGATAATGAAAAAAAAAATAAGCTTTAATCAGCATGAGCACAATGTCCGTGGATCAACGGCAGTTCAAAGTCAACAAAGGCCATAGGGCAGTCAATTATTCCCAGCTGCATGGGGGACACAGTGGGATGTGTGTCCCCTACCTTGCCTGCACAGTCAAATGCCATCGTCTTCCATACTGGTGAGGGCATCAGGGGGGGGGGAAGCAACAGGCACCGCAGGGACATCAGGGCAAAGGGGCGGCGTTGTGGGTGCAGGGATGGAGGACTCAACCACAGGGGGTGTGTCATGGCCAAAGGCGGAGGCCAGGATGGCACTACACACCTTAGCAAGGTCCTCCAGGGAGTCCCCTGCACCCGAAGTGACCTCAGGCCCCAAGGAGGGGGGGGGTTCAGAGGGATGGGTTGCAGCGCCACCGGGGGAGGGTGGAGACAGGGGGGGAGACTCAACCACCCTGACCGAGGACTTCCTTGACCGCTTGCGTGGTGGCGTAACTGTGGGGCTCAGGGACAGAGCGGCCATGAAGGAGTCCTTGGGGGAGATGTGGCCAGGAGAGCTGAGGGGAGGGGATTTGGAGGGAGTGGATTGTGTGGAATGCGGACTCCCACTCTGGCTGCGTGTCACACGTTTGCCCCCCGACCCAGTGGGTGTGCCTATCTCACCCTGTGTGTGCGTGTCAGGAGGAGTGCGGTGGACCTTCCCTGCTGGTGTGGTGCCTGTGTCTGTTGTGGTGGGTGCATGCCGACGTCTGGGTGTACGTGGGACAGGCATGGAAGTGGGAAGTGTGGATGGGGCAGGGGTAGGTGGGGGGAGGTCGCGCTGCAGGAGACCCACTGCTGCAGTCAGTGTGGAGTCTAGGGACCTCAGCAAGTTGCGTTGGTCAGCCTGCAAAGAATGAATGCCCTCCAAGAATGCCTCGATGTTGGTGAGGGTTTTCCCGTGGGAATGGAGGACATTCAGGATCGCAGCCTGACCAACCTGCATTTGCCGCTGGATGTCCATAGACTCAGCATTGGCGGCAGCAGTGGAGACAGGGGCAGGGGGTGCGGTGCCTGGCAGGAAGGAGACATGCGGTGACCGGGCACGCTGGGAAGGGACACGAGCAAGTGGGAGGCGGTTGGTGGGAACTGAGGGGGCGGTGGCAGGTGTTGTTCCACTGTCAGCTGCTGGTGCAGCCTCCGCCAACCCTGAGACATCCTCCTCGGACCTGTCAGCTTCGTAGTCTGATGTGCCAGTCGACAGGTCCTCGGCCACACTATCCTCCGCCTCTGTCCCACTCGATGTGCCAGCCCCGATGTCACGGCTGCCACTGGTGCTCGGTCCCTCCGCCTGGTCCGTGTCCATGTCTCCCTCTGTGTCCCCCGACGATGCTGTGGGCAGGGTGGAGAGACAGAAATTAATCAGACACCTGTACACATCTGTCACATGAGTCCAATCTACATAGTCAACATTGCATAGCCTGAAGAGGCAGATCCCTAACATCTGCAAAACAAGGTACCGATGTAGGGCATGAAACACAGTTGGTTGAGCCACCATGCCACTGAAATACCATGGAGAGCATGAGACAATAGCTGATGACAGGAAACGGAGTCTGACATAGCACCCAGGCCCTGGGGACAATCCTGCACTGCCTCTGCACCACACAGCGTTTGTGAAAATACCTATGACCAGGGACAATATCCATGAACTTGAGACACATGCTGCATAGGTAATGCTGCAAACATGCCCAACATAACTCGGTCACTGCACCTTGCGTGTGTGTCCAGTAACATCACACACTGTCCAGACCCAGCAATTAGGAATCAGGATTTGACACATAGGCATTGCCCGCCCCAAGCAACCCCCACACGATGCTAATTGCTGAGACACAGGTGGCACCAACATCTCATAGTCTGGGTGATAAACACAGTGGCAGGCAATAGGCAAGATTGGACGCAAAACAGCAAAGGTGCGCCTGTACAAATAATGAGGTACCAGTGCCCATCCTCAGATGAGTATAACAAGACACACAGGCACTGGCAACTGTGAGTATGAAGAGGGACAATCAGGTCAGGCTGCACAGTGGACACCTGTACATAATAGCACGTCTATATACATGGTGACAGGGGACAATGGCACAGAGCACAACCTACGCTGTAGACAGTGAGAGTGTCCACGTTGATGATGACACAAACAACACTGAGGATAAGGTGCCCCAGGGGACAGTATTGGGCACGCAACTACATGCTACTGAATGGCTGAATGGGAATGACTGCTACACACGTCACCATCCCTGCACTATGCGTAGCGCACACTCATGCACATCATGTCACAGGCCACTACATAGGACATGCGCGCTGTAAGGCATGACACATGAGAGACCAACTCCCATGTCTGGAGCCAGCATCAGTGCCAACTGACATGGAACCCACATGCAGTGAACTTGACAGTTCACAGGCAAGGTCCCACAACCTGTTACCCACCACCACCACCCATGATGCTACAGTCATTGTTCTCGTGGACAAAGCGCCAGCCTACATTACCTTGTGAAGGAGTGACTACACACAGACCAGGGAACACATTGCAAGGAGGGGAAGGGTGGCAGGGGCGCAGCGCTACACTTGGGCAAACTGGATGGGCACAGCACCTTTAAACCCTGCCAGTGAATTAATGCCACTGTGCCCTTACAAATGCCGGTGACACACAACAAACGCACATGTACCTACCCCCTTCCGCCTGCTGCATCGCCTGTAAGCGCCTCTCCAGGTCTGGAAAGACCACCGGCAGCACACGCCTGTGGAGGTGGGTCAGACGGCGGCGGCCGCGGTTCTTGTGGCTCTCAGGTGAGTCCCCCAGCAGGAGCCGTGCAATCCTCCGCGTCCAGCACCGGATATCCTGCCAGCGTTTCCTCACCTGGGACAGGCTCCGCCTCCGACCATCCACACGCCTCACGGCACTGACGGCGGTCAGCCAGATCTGCTCCTTGGCAGAGGCGCCTACCTGTGAGGAAGTACAAGTGACACCACATCAATACACCAGCCACATGTCACAGAGAGACATATGTGAACATAATAGCTGGTTACTACATGGCATGTAATGCAGCCAACGCATTGCACCTCTGTCATAGGGACATCATCCTCTGGTGAGGGAAAAGGCAGTACGTGCCATAGTGGGTACTCAGGTGGAATGATGGCAATGTCACAATCAATGATCAAGGCTCACACTGTGCATCACACCCACCCCTCCTGTCTCAGGGCACTGCTGGGAGGACTCCACACCCACCCCTCCTGTCTCAGGGCACTGCTGGGAGGACTCCACACCCACCCCTCCTGTCTCAGGGCACTGCTGGGAGGACTCCACACCCACCCCTCCTGTCTCAGGGCACTGCTGGGAGGACTCCACACCCACCCCTCCTGTCTCAGGGCACTGCTGGGAGGACTCCACACCCACCCCTCCTGTCTCAGGGCACTGCTGGGAGGACTCTGCACCCACCCCTCCTGTCTCAGGGCACTGCTGGGAGACATCAGGCACCCCCCCCCTGGTACCCCCCCGACAGTACATGGCATGTGTGTCACACCGGGACACAATGCCTGAAGACACAGTCACAACATAGGGACAGTCTGTGGCAGTGGCCTATGCACTCACCTGATACCCTGGTCGCCCATACAGCATGGGGTACTGTGGGAGGATCACATCCAGCAGAGCCATGTTCTCCTCCAGGGTGAATGGCTGTGTCCTCTCCACAGCCCTTGACATGGTTCCAGGGAATCAGTAGCAGCAGCTTGGTCGACAAATGCAAAGATGTGCAGGCAAGTAATCCCTCATGGGACCTGGCTGCCTTATATGTGGCCTTCTGCCCAGTCTCATGCACAGGAGTACAGAGTGATTGGTCACTCACATTTGCATCCTATGTTTCCACCAATCCCTTCAAACCTAGCAGTCTGTGGGTTCTCTATCGGTTTCATTCTCCTGCATGATGTCAGCCCCACAAACACATTGCAACAAAGTAGAAGAATTCCAACTGACTTCTGCTGTGCACCTTCCAGAACAAAATCGAAATTTGAACCTGGTCGCCATGACAACCAGCATGCATGTAGGCCTTAATACTTGTCCCCTATGTAATTTGGAGCATCACACACAGGTACGGTGCGTTTCGGGGCCCTAGGGCACCCCAAATGCATGGCAACGGCCCGTACATGCATGCCTACGTTCAAAATCACTATGGGTCTGCACGCGTATGCGTACACGTAGTGGTACGGACCGTACACACGCATGTACGCTCACTATCACTATGGGTCTGCACGCGTATGCGTACACGTAGTGGTACGGACCGTACACTCGCATGTACGCTCACTATCACTACGGGTACACAGACCCATAGTGATAGTGAGCGTACAGGCATTTGTACGGTCCGTACCACTACGTGTACGCATACGCGTGCAGACCCATAGTGATAGTGAGCGTACAGGCATTTGTACGGTCCGTACCACTACGTGTACGCATACGCGTGCAGACCCATAGTGATAGTGAGCGTACAGGCATTTGTACGGTCCGTACCACTACGTGTACGCATACGCGTGCAGACCCATAGTGATAGTGAGCGTACAGGCATTTGTACGGTCCGTACCACAACGAGTACGCATACGCGTGCAGACCCATAGTGAGAGGGCCGTACACTCGCATGTACGCTCACTATCACTATGGGTCTGCACGCGTATGCGTACTCGTTGTGGTACGGACCGTACAAATGCCTGTACGCTCACTATCACTATGGGTCTGCACGCGTATGCGTCCACGTAGTGGTACGGACCGTACAAATGCCTGTACGCTCACTATCACTATGGGTCTGCACGCGTATGCGTACACGTAGTGGTACGGACCGTACAAATGCCTGTACGCTCACTATCACTATGGGTCTGTGTACCCGTAGTGATAGTGAGCGTACATGCGAGTGTACGGTCCGTACCACTACGTGTACGCATACGCGTGCAGAACCATAGTGATAGTGAGCGTACAGGCATTTGTACGGTCCGTACCACAACGAGTACGCATACGCGTGCAGAACCATAGTGATAGTGAGCGTACAGGCATTTGTACGGTCCGTACCACAACGAGTACGCATACGCGTGCAGAACCATAGTGATAGTGAGCGTACAGGCATTTGTACGGTCCGTACCACAACGAGTACGCATACGCGTGCAGACCCATAGTGAGAGGGCCGTACACTCGCATGTACGCTCACTATCACTATGGGTCTGCACGCGTATGCGTACTCGTTGTGGTACGGACCGTACAAATGCCTGTACGCTCACTATCACTATGGGTCTGTGTACCCGTAGTGATAGTGAGCGTACATGCGAGTGTACGGTCCGTACCACTACGTGTACGCATACGCGTGCAGAACCATAGTGATAGTGAGCGTACAGGCATTTGTACGGTCCGTACCACAACGAGTACGCATACGCGTGCAGAACCATAGTGATAGTGAGCGTACAGGCATTTGTACGGTCCGTACCACAACGAGTACGCATACGCGTGCAGAACCATAGTGATAGTGAGCGTACAGGCATTTGTACGGTCCGTACCACAACGAGTACGCATACGCGTGCAGACCCATAGTGAGAGGGCCGTACACTCGCATGTACGCTCACTATCACTATGGGTCTGCACGCGTATGCGTACTCGTTGTGGTACGGACCGTACAAATGCCTGTACGCTCGCCATCACGATGGGTACACATACGGCAGCACTCCCACAGTGATTGGGGAACATACACAGGCCCTCTTAGCAGCAGTACGCCGGTTTGTACACATCACTGTGGTGATAGTCGACACACAGGTAGGAATAGGGCGGACATACTTGTCCATGGATGGACATACTTGTCCAGGAATGGACATCAAGGCATCGTCTGTGCATTACTACATGTGTGGGGCACAGGTGTGACAGGCTGTGATGTGGAACATGCCTCCTGAGTGGAGGAGGCACCAGATGTATGATGAGATGTGTACAGGTGTACTGTGTGAGGGTGCAATGTGTGCCAGGCATGCCCTTGACTCCTTTGACATGTGTGCATGTCGTACTGCGCACTTGGGGTGAGCGTCACTGGCATGGCGCGGACACCAACACACGGAAGTGTCCCATGATGCCCGGTACAGGGGTCATGACACCTGACTTGTCACTACCCACAGTGCACAATGTGACTATGTCATTTATGTGTCCGGGATTTACATCAGGTTGATGTTGTAGCACCCTCAAAAGCTGCAGCCGTTGCAGCAACCAACATGTGTCTGTGTGTAGATTATCATTGCACACTGTTCCGCACACCATGCCACATGTGGTATCTGATGTGAGGTGCACATGTATGCATGGGACACGGAGTAGCGTGACAAGGCCATGTCAGCATCCTCACAAGGAATGTGTGGTGAGTCATGACATGTGCACCTTCATGGCAAGGTGTGTGGGCAGGCCTAGTGTAATGTCATGTGACCTGTGGCTCCGGTGTTCCGCTACCAGTCTCTACAATCGGCATCCTACTTCTGCTGATGTGTGGGTGTATGTCACTTCTGTCTTGCGTCGGGCTGTTCACTTGCACTGGGACACAGCTATTCCCATGGCGTGGCATGGGGAGGTTCTCAATCACCGTGTGTGGCTGGGTCTTGGAAGGAGTGTCACCTTGCATCCATACGTGTCCTGGGCATGTAGCACATGCCTGACTCCCTATGTGGCATGTGTGTATTGGCAGATTTACATGTGCTCAGTAGACATGCGTTGTTCTCGTAGTGCACTCACTCTTCCTTGTCACTTCCAAATTACTGCAGAGCGCCTCCTGTTGCCCGAAGAATTCCAGACTTGGCCACCATGCAGGAGAATGACAGGATCCGGCTCTACCGCTTCACCCAACCGTTGATTCTGGAGCTGACGGCGAGACTGGCACCACACCTGCAACCGCAGCACAGGTATCCTACGGCACTGACACCCCAGCTGAAGGTAATGGCTGCCCTACATTTCCTTGCCACGGGTACCTTCCAATATACCATAGCTCATGTTGGTGGCATGTCCCAGAGCATGTTCAGCGGTGTGCTGCATGATTTCTTGGAGGCCATGTTGATTCACCTGGATGACTTCATCAAGTTCCCAACCCCTGAACAGATGACTGAGGTCAAACGTGGTTTCTATGCCCTGGGAGGGATGCCCCATGTCATTGGGTCCATAGATGGGACACATGTAGGTTTGGTACCACCACACGCACGGGAGGTGGCGTACCGCAATCGGAAGCACTACCACTCCATCAATGCCCTTGTGGTGTGTCTGTCCAACATGGTGATTTCACATGTCTGTGCTCGTTTTCCAGGATCAGCACACGATGCCTACATCATGAGGCGTAGCGGGATGCCTGATATGATGATGCAGCTGCGCAACGAACGTGCATGTGTTGTTGGTGGGTACAGTCTGTCTGTCCTGTATTCTGTTTGGCCGAGCAGCACTACCGCTTCGCCTGTTCTAACGATATCCATGTGCTTTCCATTTAGGGGACGCTGGCTATCCCAACATGCCTTGGCTGCTGACACCTCTCCGCAACCCCATCACGCCGGCCCAGCTCCGCTACAACACCGCCCATGGCCGGACAAGGCGAGTGATAGAGAGGACGTTTGGCATGCTGAAGAGCCGATTCCGGTGCCTCCACAAGACCGGCGGCGCACTCCCATATGCCCCGGCGAAGGTCTGCAAGATCTTCATGGTCTGCTGCATGCTGCACAACATGGCAGTTGAAAGAGCTGTGCCCCTCATCCTGGATCAAGATGACGAGGACCATCCACCCGTGGAGGACGAAGGGCTTGGCAATGGGGCTAGTGATGTGGAGGATGTGGAGCCGCAAGAGGACATCCGGACTCGGCTCATACGCGACTTCTTTGCTTAGTGGTGAGTACCAGGGTCTGAGTGTGCACGCATTGGTCCCCGTGTGGCATGCGTTGTGATGTGTGTCTCCACCTGCATGTATGGCACGTGGGTCAGAGGTGTGTGTGGGTGTGTCACTGGAGTGATGGTGGCAGTGATGGTAGTATTTCCCCAGACACAATTGTGACCTAGCATGTTGTCATACATACATGTGTCGAGTACATGCACATGCAAGTGGCTGTGCTTCTTGTGGCTGACTTCTTGTGTGTCTCTCTTCCCCAGGTACCTGCGCATGCCGTTTGCTGGTTGCATTGTTGTGGCACTGCTATTCCTCATGGACATGGCATCGTGGGCTGACTCAGCGTTACAGGCACGGACACGTTTGGAAGTCTCCATGGGGTAAGGGATGCATCTGGGGTGTATTGGGTGTGGCAGTTGTTCACGATGTGTGCACACTGCCCCGGTCGGGGTTTGGGTCCTCTGCAGACATGTGGCATCCCCATGGGACACGACATGCAGCTGGGTACACCTGAATAGATGGGCTGCCTGGTTGTCAGTCATCAGTGATGGGATGGTGGATTGTGATGAAGGCATCAATGTGTGTGACACTGCCCTCGGACACATACGGTTAACATTGTCTTGACATGGCGTGGGACTTCCACATCAGCGGATGTATGGTGTATGGCAGGCTCTCCGTGAGCAGCTGTGGGTATTTAGCTATTATCCGACACTTGTGTGCCAGTTCCATGGCTATCACGCATTTGTGCTGCAGAAGGGGGGTGCCAGTGTTGGAGCCACATGTTACTCCACATGATGTGTTCATGTGTACTTCAAGTTGCCTCTGCAATCCCAAACACATGACTATTAAAGGTGTCCCTATGCCTCCAAGGTGCCTCTTCTCAGTCAATGCTGGTGTGTTGGCACGGTGCATCCTGCATGTCTGGCATGGTATTCCCTGATTGTGGCTATGTGTCAATGTGTCGAGTGGCAAGATGCAAGCTGTGTGTGTGTGCTGAGACTGTGTAATGGGCATGATGTCCATGACTGTGTGGGTATTGTGACATGTGCCATCCCCATGCATCCAACGTTGTCCATGACCCCATTCTCTGCATCCACCGGACTCAAGCTTGCAGGACATGGTTCTGCCACCTGTCTACACGTACCTGGGTGCCCCCCAGGACACGGGCCAGGATCCCTGACCTCTGCGCATGACTGTTGCTGTACTCAATGTGTCTGTCAGCACGGTTGTTCGGCCACCCCCTCAGCTGGTTCTGACCATCACGGGTGTGTATGGTGCTCCATGTCTGTCTTGCCTAGAAAACTGTGACCCATGTGTCCTGTGCCAGACTCAGGCCCCAGGGTGTGGATGGTTGAAGTGAACAGATGACTCAGGCATGTTTAGACTGTACAAGACACATGTTAGGTAATAATGCTACCAGCAGGCATCTACTCTTAATAGTGTGATTTATTATTGGGGGGGGGGGGCCAAGTGAGGGCCTTTCCGGGATTAGGGAATCCAAAGTTCAGTAGGGGAGTTGGTGTCCTTGCCATTGGAAATCCTCAGAGTCCATGCCACAGTCTTTGTCAACATTGGTCAGCCAGTGACCAGCAGGGCCATGTGGCAGAGAATGTCTCTTGATGCTGTGATGCTGTTGCTCCAGTGGGCCAGGTGCCAGGCCAGGTGTCCTGGGAGATGGTGATGTAGCAGCCACCCTCACGGTCCTTTCCGTGGACGACCCGGCTTCCTGCGGGGAACCTCAGCAGCAGGCCGTGACGACGTCTGGGATGCTCCGTCGGATGTTTCCTCCTCCTCCTCATGATCCCTCCCTGTGGGTGGTGATGTTCTCCGCCTTCTGGCACAGGGAGGGTCGGCCATGGTGTCGGCCATCCGACGGAGTTCAGCGTGAATCCCCTGGGACGCCGTCACTTGCTCAGCCTGTCTGTCCTCCATCCTCCGTTGGTGTAGCTGTAGACAGGCTATTAGCTCCGCATGTTGCTGGGCCTGCTGGACCTTGATCCCCTCGAGGACGGACACAACCTGGGCCATGCCCGTGGTGTCCTGCCGGTATGAGTCCAGGATGTTACGGACATGGGAAAATACCGGATCCCCAGCCAACTGGTCAGGCTCGCGCCTCCGCCGCTCTCCACTCCCACCACCCCTGCCCACTTGCGCCTGGCCTGCACTTGTGGGCACATGGGGTCTCCGGGACCCCTGAGGGGTGGCATTGGCGTTGTCGCCTGCCTCCTCCTGGGTGCCTGGGACACCGTGTCCCTCCTGGCGAGCCTGGCTGCATTGTGGTGTTGGGGCAGGGATCCTGGGTGTCTCCTGGGATGTGGCAGGAGTGGGGGTGGTGGTTGGCACGGTTGTACCTGACGCAGGTGCTGCAGGTGGTTGGACACCAGAGGGGCCAGGTCGGTCGGGGTCGTCCGCAGAGTGGTGAGAGTGGTCGCTGCCGGTGGGACCGGTCTCCTGCAGATCCGGGTCCTGTGAGTGTTCCCCCCCAGTGTTGGGGGGTGCAGCACGACGTTGACCTGTGTGTGAGAGAGACAATGTTACTTTTGATCCATGCAACATCCATGTTTCATCCGTTACAAAGTTGGCACATTTCCTCTTGGAATTAGGATCTGTCTTGCATTCCACTCACAGTGCACTTGTGCATGTGTGTGTCCCTTGGGCACCAATTTGGCCCCTTTAACTATGTGTGGCACAGTCTTACTTGCTGCGTCAAGTGTGACTGCAGTCAGCAGTGGAGTGTGCATGTGTGCCGAGCTATGCGTTTGCGCCTTCCTTGTAGCACTGTACATGTGCACATGGAGTGGATCCACACACTCATATGATGCAGGTGGCTGTCCTTGTGCTCGTGTACAGGTTGTAACATGGCCCTGCGTTTTGCCATGATGAAGAGGGGGGGTTCTGGCACTGGGCACCCTTGTCTACATGCACGCAGTCCACCTGCTGACGTGCAGACATTCCCACACACCAAAGGACTGATTTGCTCTCCCTGTGTCTCCCTCCTTCTCTGTCCCCCTCTCCCTCCCTCTCTGTCCCCCTCTCCCTCCCTCTGTGTGTCAGCCTCCTCCCTCTGTCCATCTTCCTGTGTCCCCCTCCCTCTCTGTCCCCCTCTCCCTCCCTCTCTGTCCCCCTCTCCCTCCCTCTGTGTGTCAGCCTCCTCCCTCTGTCCATCTTCCTGTGTCTCCCTCCCTCTCAGTCCCCCTCTCCCTCCCTCTGTGTCCCCCTCTCCCTCCCTCCGTGTGTCACCCTCTGTCACCTTGGCCCAGCTTCCTGGGCACACACTGTTAGCAGATCTTTGAGTGGCCCTTGGCCTGTTGATGTGAGTTTGTTTCTGATCTCCAGGCACCCATTTTGTCTGCTGTGTGTCTGTGCGCTGCTGCTGTGGTGGTGTGTGCTGCCACTCTTTCACACTGTTGGCTGTTCATTAGCTGCTGGCATGTGCAAAACAGTGCCTTCACCCCCATGTGTTGATGCAAGGCATCCGCCATTTGCTGGCAAGTCATTCCTGTGTTGGGACACAGTGTTTGTCTGGCTGTGACCTAGGCCATATGGGCAGAGGGCATTGTTGTCTGCTTTGGAGTCGCACTATGTGATTCTTGGTGCCCACACTCCCGCCATCCGGGTTACCGTGTCATGTGTTGTTGTCTTCTGTGGCCTGTGACTTGACATTGTCCAGCTGGGTGCATGGGGCATGGTGGCAGCAGTGGCATGTGCCTGCTCATGGAGTGTGGTTGAGTAATGCGATGGCTTGTGGTGTTTGCGTGCCTGTTATTAATTTTGGTTGTGGTTGCAGTTCCCCCCATGTGAGGTGCGTTGTTTGTGTACTCACCCGGGTCTCGGAGTCCTTCTACTCCTTCAACTGCCTCCACCGGCAGTATGGCCATCACCCTCTCCTCCCAGGGATGGTACTGTACGGGTCTGCGGGAGGGCCCTCCTCCGGTGGCGTTGGCCTGGTCGTGTTCCTCCTGTCTCTTGGCTCTGACCCTCCTCCGCAGATCGTACCACCTGTTCTGGCAATCCTGCTTGGTCCTCCTGGTGTCCGCAACAGCATTCACAGCATCGACGATGGTCTGCCACATGGCTGTTTTGGCTGCCTGGCTGGTGCTTCTGACCAATGTTCCAAAGATCTGTGGCTCGACTCTGAGGATTTGATCAACAAGGACCTCCAACTCTCGGTGACTGAACTTTGGATTCTTGGTAGTGGGCATGGTGAGGGGTGTGGGTGGGGATGGTGTGGGTGTGGGGGGTGTGTGGATGTTGGGGGGGGGGTGTGGATGGTTGTGTGTGTGTGTGAATGTGATGAGAGGGTGTTTGTGAGGGTGGTCGTGTGAAGGTGTGCAAGTGTAAGATGTGGTGTCGCTTGTAGTCTGGTTCTGTGGTGTCTGGCAGCAGTGGGTCTGTTGCAAAGGCTCATGGTTTGTGTGTGTGGGCCCTTTTTATTGGTCCATGGGTGGGTGTGGCAGTGTTTGAATTTTGGGTGGGTGTGTTATAAGGAGTGGTGGTGTATTGGGCCTCTGTTTGTTTTTGACAGTTGCAGGTCAGTGATTGTGTTATTTTAGTGGTTGTTGGCCATGTTTAGTGGCTGTGTGTCTTTCGAATGGTGTATTGTTCAGTTGTTTTGTTTTGTCCTTGTTGTGTACGTGCGTTTTGAGCGTGTGTACGGTGTGTACATGGGCCATTTGGTTGTACGATTTGGTCCTTGTGTGTGGCTTTGTACGACTCGTACATGCGGTTGTGATGTTGGGGCATGGGGTGCGCTCCGTACTTAGGAGGTTGTGTTGGGGGTGCGCCAGGAACGTACTGGGGTGGGGGTACGACTGGAACGTACTGGGGTGTACATAGACGGTGGTACGACACGTACAGGGGTGGGGGGGTGTACATAGACGGTGGTACGACACGTACTGGGGTGGGGGTACGACTGGAACGTACTGGGGTGTACATGGACGGTGGTACGACACGTACAGGGGTGGGGGGGTGTACATTGACGGTGGTACGACACGTACAGGGGTGGGGGGGTGTACATAGACGGTGGTACGACACGTACAGGGGTGGGGGGGTTTACATTGACGGTGGTACGACACGTACAGGGGTGGGGGGGTTTACATTGACGGTGGTACGACACGTACTGGGGTGGGGGGGTGTACATTGACGGTGGTACGACACGTACAGGGGTGGGGGGGTGTACATTGACGGTGGTACGACACGTACTGGGGTGGGGGTACGACTGGAACGTACTGGGGTGTACATGGACGGTGGTACGACACGTACAGGGGTGGGGGGTGTACATAGACGGTGGTACGACACGTACAGGGGTGGGGGGGTTTACATTGACGGTGGTACGACACGTACTGGGGTGGGGGTACGACTGGAACGTACTGGGGTGTACATGGACGGTGGTACGACACGTACAGGGGTGGGGGGTGTACATAGACGGTGGTACGACACGTACAGGGGTGGGGGGGTTTACATTGACGGTGGTACGACACGTACTGGGGTGGGGGTACGACTGGAACGTACTGGGGTGTAGGTAGACGGGGCTGTGACACGTACTGGGGTGGGGGTGTGGCTCGAACGTACTGGGGTGTAGGTACACGGGGGTACGACACGTACTGGGGTGGGGGTGCGACTGGAACGTACTGGGGTGTACATGGACGGTGGTACGACACGTACAGGGGTGGGGGGGTTTACATTGACGGTGGTACGACACGTACTGGGGTGGGGGGGTGTACATTGACGGTGGTACGACACGTACAGGGGTGGGGGGGTGTACATTGACGGTGGTACGACACGTACTGGGGTGGGGGTACGACTGGAACGTACTGGGGTGTACATGGACGGTGGTACGACACGTACAGGGGTGGGGGGTGTACATAGACGGTGGTACGACACGTACAGGGGTGGGGGGGTGTACATTGACGGTGGTACGACACGTACTGGGGTGGGGGTACGACTGGAACGTACTGGGGTGTAGGTAGACGGGGCTGTGACACGTACTGGGGTGGGGGTGTGGCTCGAACGTACTGGGGTGTAGGTACACGGGGGTACGACACGTACTGGGGTGGGGGTGCGACTGGAACGTACTGGGGTGTACATAGACGGTGGTACGACACGTACAGGGGTGGGGGGGTTTACATTGACGGTGGTACGACACGTACTGGGGTGGGGGTACGACTGGAACGTACTGGGGTGTAGGTAGACGGGGCTATGACACGTACTGGGGTGGGGGTGTGGCTCGAACGTACTGGGGTGTAGGTACACGGGGGGTACGACACGTACTGGGGTGGGGGTACGACTGGAACGTACTGGGGTGTAGGTAGACGGGGCTGTGACACGTACTGGGGTGGGGGTGTGGCTCGAACGTACTGGGGTGTAGGTACACGGGGGTACGACACGTACTGGGGTGGGGGTGCGACTGGAACGTACTGGGGTGTACATGGACGGTGGTACGACACGTACAGGGGTGGGGGGGTTTACATTGACGGTGGTACGACACGTACTGGGGTGGGGGGGTGTACATTGACGGTGGTACGACACGTACAGGGGTGGGGGGGTGTACATTGACGGTGGTACGACACGTACTGGGGTGGGGGTACGACTGGAACGTACTGGGGTGTACATGGACGGTGGTACGACACGTACAGGGGTGGGGGGTGTACATAGACGGTGGTACGACACGTACAGGGGTGGGGGGGTTTACATTGACGGTGGTACGACACGTACTGGGGTGGGGGGGTGTACATTGACGGTGGTACGACACGTACTGGGGTGGGGGTACGACTGGAACGTACTGGGGTGTACATAGACGGGTGGGGGTATACATATACTGGGGGTACGTGTCGGACGTACGGGGGCTGGGGGCAGTGTTGGGCGCGTATGCGGGCACATGTCTCCATGGTTGCTATTGGTGTTCGGTGCGGACGGTGTTTTTTCCATACGGTTGTAGGCTCGGACGCACGGGATGGATCGTGATTCCTCGGTCGGACTTGGATTTTTACGTTTGTAAGGTAAATCGTCCGAGGACGTGTCGGACACATTTTCCGACCCGAGGACGTGTGGGGAATGATTCCCGGTGCGGGTCGTATGGACTTTTTACCATGCGAATCGTGATTGCCAGTTCGTACGGCACTTGGACGATTCGTACGGTAAAAAGACCCGATACGAGTCGCACGGGGGAATTTTTTACCGGATCGTGATCGGCACCTAAAAATCAATTACCACATCTCAAGATCCTTGAGGAATTAATAACTAAATACTAAAAATCTTTTTGAGATAAAGTGGAAGAAAGAGACCTTCTAATTTCTCAGTTACCTGTCCCACCCAACAATATAATTTTTAATTAAAATGTAATTGAAATTACTTGAAAAAATGGTTGGTTTTTTTTTAAATTTTTCTTTCACAATCTGAAAAAAAAGAAAAAAGTATTAATATTTAATAAATCAATATATTACACAGTACACGTATTTACATATTTTTCCCAAAACATTTTTTGCCTTTTTTTTGCTGTTTTCAGAATATATTGCATTTCACTATAAATTGTGAAAGCAATTGCATTCATCATTTAACAGCGGGCAAAAAAAAAATAACAATCTCAAAGATTGTATAAAAAAAAAAATATTGTTAAAATATTAACTAATATCAATACTTATTTCTTTAAAAAACCGTCTGACATTTTTGTTTCAGAAGTATAATCACAAAAATATATCTCAAATAACTCCACAATACATCTGGTTCCATTTCCTTTAGGCCTAATAGTAATTTTAAAATTCTTTTTTGATTAAATTTCCAATGGTAATCCAATAAAATTCTAAAGTTTAAATTGTACAGATCTCACCGATTCTCTGTAACATTTTGGTTTCCGAAAGATTAAATAATAATTAAATAAGTCCACAATACAATTGTTTACTTTTCCTCATGGCCAAATAGTAATTTTAAAAATCTTTTTTGAATAAATTTCCAATGGCAATCCAATAACATTCCAAAATTTAAATTGTGCAGATGTTACCGATTTTGTCTAAATTTTTGGTTTTCCAAAGTTTCATTAAAAATTTAAAAAGTCCACATTACAATTGGTTACCTTTCCATTAGGCCAAATGATAATTTGAAAAATCATTTTTTAAGAAAATTCCAATGGTAATCCAATAAAATGGTAAAATTGTTTTCTACACATCTTGCCAAGTCTCTCTAAAATTTAGGTTTCAGGAAGATTAGATAGGAATTTGCTAAATCAAAAGGCAAACGTTGCTTGAAAATCAATTGGGAATCATTACACAGTGTCCAGCCTTTTTCACATTTAAGATAAACTGTGTAATGTCCAGAAGTAACAGTAGGTCCTTCATGGAAAATTATTGCAACTGTTACAAAAGTTTTTCCTGAAATTGATAATTGCTGTCCTGTAAACTTCTTTATTAAAGTATCCAATTTTGAACCATCAGCTTTACATCGTTGCATCATTAAAATTACATATTGTCCGTATTCCTTTAAAATTAACGTTGAAAACATTTCAGATTGACACTCACTGCATTCCATGTTATGATTAGCATCTTTAACTAATTTAGCAAAAGTGACTGTTTTACTTTCTGGCAATGTTAAATAAATAAACCTTTCAGAATCAACATTAGAGCCACATGTATTGTAACAGTTTTCACAACTATGTTCCCATTTATAAGAGAGACCAAACAAATTTTCAATGGGAACCCCTTCTTCTTCCAGTACCTGAAGAAAAAACATCAAGAATTCCTGTGCGTCTTGCTGTACATTTTGAGAAAACTGTGTTCGTCCTGAACATACATCTAAAAGTTTTCTAATTTCAGTAGCACTTTCTATTTGAGTTTCATCATTACTCAGCTTTTGAAAAAGGAGACTCAAGTCATAACAGAATCTTTTTCTCTGATTTACTATTATCTGCTCTTGCACACTTTCCAGATAAAATGCAACATTCAGCACTACATTAGCGTAGCAGTTGACACCAGAGCTATTTTCAAAATGACATCCTACAACCTCTTCTTCATTTTCCTTTTTCTTTTTGCTTGCAATTACATCACTCCGCTTTTTTTTCCTCCTCTCTACATCTTCATTACAGATATTCTCATTTCTCCTTTTACGAGAAACTACACGTTTCTCCAACACAGGATACTGACCTAAATGAGGGGCATAGGTTCTTCTTAATCTATTATACTCCTTTACACAATTTGTATCAGCACTAACTTTTGAGTCATCAAAGTCTATCATGATTAAACCAGATAATGTTTTCACTCGTGACAAAGCTACATAAGCCATACCTTCTTTGAACACAGTTGAACCAATGTTCACAAAAGCACAATCTACAGTCAATCCTTGACACTTGTGAATAGTTACAGCATATGCTAGCGAAAACGGAAACTACTTCCTACGTACATTTAAGTCTTTCACAAGCATGAAACGAACTGAACAACGACAAATGTCTTTAACTTCTTCTATCTGATCAAATTTTATTTTTAAACATTCAATTCCATCTTTTTTCTGATAATTAATAAAACCCACAACTCTTCCCATAGCTCCATTAACTAAACCTTTTTCAACATCCAAATTTCTCCTTAAAAATACTCTACAGTTCATGCAAACATATAGATTTTTTTCTAATCCAGCTGTTTTGGAAATGTTCTTCTCTAGTGAATCCAATTTATTTTTCAGTGTGCCTGTTAATGTGATAGTAATTCTTTCATCCTCAATTTTGTCCACTGCTTCCAATTTCCTCATATCTTCCTTTTCCAATTTTAAAAGCTCCTCATTGAATATTGAGCATTCACGTAGAGTTGGCATTAAGCAGATGACACTTTTCTTTTCTGCAATGTTCTTGTATATCTTCTCTGCAACTATTTCTTCCTTTGGAAATAAATTATGTAGCAGCCGACTCTGTAATGCTTTTTTGCCAACTTCTGTGAGTAGTCCAATTCTGATATCTTTCAGAATACTTCCATATTCTTCATCGTTTGCTTGCCTCATATTAGTAGTAAGTTCCTTGTACTCAAAAAAGGACCAAATATTTGCATTACCGATGCTTCCCAATGACTTCTTTGTGTCTTCATGTGTCACAGTATTAAACACTGGTTGTCCTTTAACTGGAGTAAGTTGTAGAAGATCCCCAAAAACTATGACATGTTTTCCACCAAATAACACGTCATAGTCTGTCCTTAGAATTTGCTGCATTCTTAAATGCACAAAGGCAAGCATTAAGTTTGATACCATGCTCACCTCATCAATAATGAGAACTTGCATCTTCTTCAATACTCTTGAAACTTCCAAGCATGCTTCTCCAGTTAGCTTGTTGTATTGTATTTTGTTCTCATGCTCCACTGGTAACATTAGCAAACGATGTAAGGTGATTCCTTTTATGTTATAGGCTGCTAACCCAGTTGGAGCAGTAACCACACAAGACAAAGTAGAATCCGTTTTTCGCTGTAGGTAGCTTCTGATGACTTTTATTAGGAAACTTTTTCCAGTTCCAGCTTGTCCACTTACATACATCCTGATTGGATGAAATGATGTGCATGAGCACTCTTTTTTTTCATGTAGAAATCCGTGATCAATTTTGCTTCTGATCTCTTCATAAATTTGTTGCTGCTCTTCATTCAGTTGTCTTTCCAAATTTTGTAAGTCTATAAATTCTTCTTGAGCTTGATTCATAGCCGTTTCCACTTCATTCATGGCTATTGATGCTTCATTTTCAACGATTGGTTGTCCTAGGGGATCTTGACTGAGTGTTCCTGAACTTTGGCTGTCTTGAGAACTGTCTCTAGCTACTTCAGCTGCAATTGTAGTTTCCTGTTCAATTTCTTCATTTAACATTTGCAGATAAGTTGAGAATGTACTGCATTGTATGCTGTCTTTGCAAGCATTAAAAGAATCTTCATAGCTTTGAAATTCTCCCAGTAGTTCATCCTCTGTACGCCATGGTTTAAACAGCTGTAAAAGAGCCAAGTAGTAAAATTCCTTTTTGTCAGTAGTGTCGCAACTCAGCTTCCTGTGATTTATCAAACTTCCTTTTGTTTGCTTCACCAAACATCCTTCCTCACCAATGACTTTATATTTTCCATTGTTGATGTCTTCTGCGGCTTTCCGTGAATAAATGTAGTTATGCAGCACTTCATAGAGATACATGTTCTCCAGATGATGACTTCTTTTTGGATAATATGTGTCCAACATGTTTGATTTCAAAATATCTGTACTTTCTGGGTCATTCTCGGCCAAATATTCAATTTCTCCAACAGATTTCAGTACCCGATTTCTCATTGCTGCAAGGCCTAAACTTTCCCAAATTATTCTTCTTGATTTCGAGTAGAGACTTGCAGAAGATAACCTATCTGAACATTCGTAGGATCCAATTTCTCGATGCGATAACATCTTTAAACTGAAACTGTACAGCTTCTTACTGACAGTCTTCTCGTGAGAAATCTCTTCCCACATTTCTTTCAATTCAGTTTTTTCAGATTTAGTAATGTAAGACGTTACATATCGAGCAACAGCAATGGAATTGTCAGCTACATACTGTATATCCATGTTAGCATTCCACATGGATAAAATGACTGGGTTGTAGTCATTTATATTTTTTGATTCTTCTTTTCTTTTTAGGTTGTAGGTATTCTTAGGTGATTTTCTTGTGATAGTATGTCTCACAGATGACATAAAACTGTTTACTCTTCCATTTGAAAGAACAGGTCTAGGAAATCCAAATCGACATTTAGTGTAGTATTTTTCTTTGCTCTTGTATTTCCGTCGACAGTATTTTCCACACCGATGACTTTGGAAACGTAAAACTTGCTCCTTTAACTTTTTCTCTTCTGTGCTTTTTGGTATAGCACATGTTGCATATTCTTCAATGTAAGATAACACTGCCTTATCAGTATCTGTTCCAAACTTTGGGGCATCCTTGATCCACAACAGCATATGAATATGAGGAGCACCTCTTGCCTGGTACTCTTTTCTCCAAAAGAAATCCACTACTTCTCCTAGAGGTGGATTTTTTTTATTGCAGATGAAGGACATCATAGCCTCAAATCTATGATTGAAATATCTGCAAACATTAACCGGATCCAATGAGCACAGTTCTCCTGCTGTCTTGTATTCGATGTTTTTAATGTTTGAATTTGCCTCTCGTAGAAAATCCAGTAAATCATCCCAAGCGTACTCAGCACAGCTTAGGGTAAGGAACCCTGTTGGTGTTCCTAAATTCCGTAACATGCATTTTAATTCACCATGGCGTCGGTACCAATATTCATTTGTCCCACGCTGACAAGCCATCAGATTGATAAGTTGTGTTTCCAAATGATCATCTCGGTGCTGCACTTTCTCCATAAAATCCTTAGCAGACACATTTTGTAAATGTACTCCACTTTTTAAAATGTGATTTACTCCATAAGATAGTGCAGACAAGTCGCTTTCAAATAAAAGATGGAACAAATAAGGAATACTTTGTCGAAATCTGGGAACTTCTGCATATAGTCTTGTAGTCCGATAGTCAGAAGCTGGAATCTGTTCTGGACGTTCATCGTATCATCCTCCTTTTCCTTTAGGAAACAGCTGGGGAAAACATTGAGCTTCCAAGCTCTCCTCCCATACACTCACGGGAGTTCCTTTTGCTTTCTTCATCTGAAACAGATCAATATTGTCTCCCATAACTTCTTTTGAATGAAGAGGATGTATGCTAAAATGTTCATAAATTTCTTCTTCCTTTGACTTGTCCACTTTTTCAATTTGTCCAGTTGATGTTTCTGTGTCTTCTTGTAAATCTTCTTCTTCTTCTTCTATATAAATTGATTCATACCATTTGTTATTCCTTTTCAAATACAAATTTGCTCTTTGTACTTTCCGTACATCTACCAGCTCCTGCCAAATCTTCTTATTCTTTGTAGGTACACCATTAACCAGAATAACTAATGGTTCAGTTTCCAAAGTATCCGCATCAATAGTTTCCATATTTTTTTTCAAATCCAAGGGCAAATACACCACTCTACCTTTTAAACCTCTCAGTAAATCTGAAGGAGGTAATTTACTAGTTTTGGGCTCCATACGTACTATGGTCTGGAACGGATGAACACATTGTATAAGTATAGACTCATATGTATTTAATTCAGAAAGTTCAGCAGGAATAGCATCCAATTCTAAAGTATTATGTACAGCTCTGGTCGGCATTCTATTTTCCTCTAACTTGTTGTAACAGTATTTACAAATGCGCTGATCTTCACCCAATTCAAAACAATTTTCTAGAAATATATATGTGGCAAAATCTTTCCACTTATAATTATCTTCATTTTCACTCTTTCTGTAGAGATCAACATTCCTAGTTTGTTTTCTATAATGAGTTCTGCGGCAACAAATACAAGTAATATTTGGTCTTTCATTAGAGATTTTTTCAAATTTTGTTATGTGATCATTAAATGTCTTACTTACAGAGGGTTCTACATTCTCTTCCACTTCTTCCTCATTTACTGTGTCCTTTTCTGCACTGTTTTGTTCAGGACCAAAGTAACAAAACTGAATTTCATCAACAACCTTCTCTACATCTGATACCGATCCACGGAACAGAGCCCTATTCAATTCATCTAACTGTATTGCTGGACTTTTAGCAAAATACAACCGTCTCACAAACTTTCTCATTTCAGTATGATGAACAGCCAGCATCCTAAAATGATGGAAAACACTATTACACACTTTTCTAGATAGACAAGCCAGAGAATGACCCTGCAAACCAGTATTCTCTCTCACTCTGCATGGATCTAGACTTTGAAGCACCTTAATCTTCTGTTTTACACTTTTTTTTACTATATTCTCTTAGAAACTCACGAAATTTATCAATAGATTCCTGACGCACAGTGCAAATACTACTACAATTCCAAGTGTACACTGGGGCTTTTGGACGTCTCCCCATAGCCTCATCCGCCATCACTTGTACCTCATCTCTTGGAACCATTATCTCCTTCTCCATTATGCAACCATTTTTCACTTCATAAGCACGACCTCTGGTGTCAACTGCATGCAGCAAACTATTACTTTGAAAATAACTCTCTTCATTAAAAAAAGGTTCACTACTTGAACTATGCATCCATTTTCCTAAAAACACTTTACAAAAGTTTGTTCTGTTCACTACTCTTTTCATTTTGCTTTGTGATTTCAGTACATTAACCATTTTATCTAATGTACGCATCCTATTCAAAATTAAAATGAATAGTTTCCTTTTTAATTCTAATGCCTTTGCTGCAATGGCTTCAATTTCTTTTTTTCTCTTGTAATATTTTGCCTTTTGCTTATATTTCTTGACATCCTTTATCAAATTGGACATAACTCTTCTCTGAAACATTTTTCTACGTATCTCTTTAAACGCTGTTTTTCTGTTTAAGGTAATCTTTATTGTTGCAGAAGGTATATTTGCATTAACTAAATTCTCAATTTGTTCCTGTTTTTTTCTATTGAAAACATTCTTTCCAGTACAGACATTTTGTACATTTTTCCTTTTTTTGAAGATGTTCTTTAAAAAAATCTTTTGTCTGCTTACCAGAAGATTTGTTCTTTTTCCCAACATGAGCATCTCCAACTAACTTAGGTCCTCCAGTTGTCTTCAAATATAGGTTTTTTTTGTGGTCTTTCTTTAGTCTGGATTTTGTAGGCATCTTAAATTTTGTTCACTGCTCTTCAGCAATACCTGAAAAAAACTAAAAAAAAATTCCTTTATTTTATTTAAATATATTACTACATTTTTTATGATCTTTTCAAATCTTAAAATACTATGTACCCCTTTCCTACAAGTGAAAATCACAATAACACCATCACAAATTAAATATCTAAAAACAATTCCTGTGTGCACACAGAGTCATGGTTTGAAATTAGATGCGGAAGGGTAAATATGCCAACAAGGGGTTTTGTTTTAAAGTGATCTATTATTCGTAAATTTCAATGATCTGAATCGATAAACATGTTAAGATGAAATAACATCACTGTGAAATCAATCAACTGATATGAACATCTAAAATATATATAATGACAACAACACACACGGGGGTTCTTTTTGTGATTTAAGCACAATGATTTTTATATTTTCATCCAAAGTAAAAAGAGTACAAAAGAGACATAAATTGGAGCCATATATCATGAAAACAGGGGACGGAATTAAGTCCTCATTTCATCTAACAAACACATCTATTCCTGATTCGTTTGAACAGAGATCAAACTCTTTTTGAGCATATAATCTACTGTACATAACATTTAAACTGGAATTAGATGGTAAAGTCGACGTTTCGGTCTTGGGTGGTGTCAATCCGTCAGACCATCTTCAGGACAATAATTGCATAAAACAGACTCCTAAACAGACACAATGCAAATAGTTACAAATATGTAAACATTTTTTGCGCTAACAAATTAATGTACAAAATCTAAAACATGAACTCCAACCCGTGTGCGAGAAATGAAATTGTCAATTTTATTATCTAAAGAATCTAAGCTATGTCCATCTTCTAATGTTGAACAAGCTTTTGCCAGTAGTTTATTTCAAAGAATTACTTTCTATAAACACAAATAAATTTAGTAAGGGACCATGCTTACTTCGAGGTCTCAATAGTGTTCTCACGTAACTTTGATTAAAATCATGGAGATATTTACACTGCAAACGAAAAAACAACGAAAATTTAGCATCTAATTAATTAAAAAGTAGTGGTATTGTATCAAGGAGATAACAAATCATATCCTACCATGAAGTACTTGGCACCTGCAGTTGCCTATTCGTATTTATACGGGAGTCAATCCTGCCGTGATTTTATAGCTGTGTGATAACAAAGCCGAAAGGTATTATGCACATATTTGCCTGTATGTGTAATATATCATCTTAGCATAGCCATAATAGTGCTAGCTCTCATCGTAGAAACCTAATTTTATGCTACGCTATAGGTGATATCTGCAGTCATTTAAAAGTAGATTTCCTAAAAAATGCATGAGTTTTAATCGTCACACATGCAGCGCAGAGAAGTAGATGCTGCAATTTAAGAATAGGTGCATTACTGGTCTGCATCCCAATAGAGCATTGGAAAAAATGTCTAAAAGTAATAGACAAACAGGGAGAAAGTTTTAACGCCTTGATGATTGTGTCTAGATTTAAACAAACATGATGTAACTTGTTGCGTAGATAGTACTAGAAGGTCATAAAAATACAATGATTTAAGCGTGTAATGCTGACGAAGCGCGTCGCTAGCTAACCTAGATAGTGCATGGATTATGGACGACTTACATATCTGACGTTAGTCTTCAGAACGCAGATGGGGGTCCGCCTGAATCGAAACAGCCTAATTTGGCACTGAGGTATCATGTGCTTTTAAAGGCTAGCTGTGGCTGTAATTCAACACAGCTGAGAGCTTAAGAAATAGACAAGGTAGCAGTGTTGAAACCATGGCGGCCATCTTGAAGGAACCTGTGTACACCCGATACCTCTATTGTTGTTATGAAGTGCCGTTTGTTAAAACAATTCCGGTTATCCAAAGTTACTGATTAATCATTGTGAATTTATTACAGGATAAGGTTATCAAAAGCTGACCAATGTTGTGATTCGGTACAGCTAAAAACAGTAAGAATATTAGGATTGAATTGCCGCAGCCATTTTGAAGTGTCTGAAAAACACGTGAAAACCGTATTATTACTGCATCATTTTTCCAATGCGTACCAGCCATTGAGAAAATTTCCAGAATTGTGACTAAATAAAGATGGTAGTGAGCCACTGTGAAAAAGAGGGGCGTTGATATTATTTTATTTTGAATTGCTGTATAGCTAAATGGTGACTATCCACTTGATACATACTTACAAAGCCAGAAATTCAAAATAAAGTACTGAATGTGTATAAAGTACTAAATATATATTGACATTTCCAAAAGAAATTTATCAAAATGCATATTGTTCAAATCAACCGCATATTTCCATCAATGAGTAATGCACAAGGTTTCTTAAACATGGCATAGGATATTCTGCCTATATACATTCTATTAACATAGGTATCTTTAACTAACATGTGGTTGTCTAGATTACTGATCTAATGTACATTCAACATTGATGTTAACATTCTCTAGAAATTGTTATCGAACAAACATCAAGTTAATAGTGGTTATGTATCGCCATCATATAGAGATTAAATCATAGGCAGTGTATATCCGAAGGAAAAGCCACATTGATAGTTTCTTCTTCAGACATATGAGCAACCAGACATAACTGACTTAATACACATTATAGTAGCACGAGTCTATAGAATGGGGAACTGAAGAGATGTGTTTAAAACTTGATTAGACCGTGCGAACCTAGATCAGAGGTCTTATGGTTAGGAAAACATAGATAGACAACTACTCTCAAGTAAAGTATCAACAACGCAGTTTGAGTTTTATCCAGATATCAACGGCTAATACAAGCCAAAGAATGCCACTCAGTGGCTGAGTTCAGACCTTGTCTGATGTTGTCAGTGCGACAAATCCAGCGGTTTTCCCTCAATGTCAGTATGTGCTCAACATTGGTCTGTCGTATCGTGGGCTTTACCACTTCGATGACCCACCAGAGCATTTCTTTCTCAGTATGTTTCATTTTAATGTAGTGCTCCACAAACCCGGAACCAGTACTACGAATGGTAAAACCTAATGAGACTATTCCCATTTTCAACTTATCTAAACACAACCTTTCTGAAGCCGAGATAACGGTGCTCTCTGCAGGGCTGTCTTTTGTGCCGACCAATAGAAACGATTTGTTCCAAACGAAATTGGAATTGTACAAGTTCTTCCGTTCGGTCAGACTAAAAAACTTTTTTGCAAATAAAATCACTGCATATGAGTCTGATACTACAGGTTTACATCAGCCGTCGACCTTTTTTCCGGCGAATACAATGATAGCAAAAGAAGTTATCACTTTTGAAAATGCTATCCTCACAGAGATAGACAACCTGTTCCAGAAATCGATACACATAAGATTCAATCTCACTCATGATGAACAACAGGCCCTAAGGAATCTTCAATCTCTATCAGAGACGATCATTAAACCAGCCGATAAAGGCGGTGGAATCGTTCTTTGGGATTTGACATCTTACAATGCTGAAATGACTAGACAGCTCTCTGTACTGACACACTACAAGAAGCTAAATCAGAATCCTACTTCACGTATTGAGAAATCCATTAGTGAGCTCAGCAAGCAGGGCTTTGATGGCGGCTGGCTTAGCGCTAAAGAAGCATCTTTCCTAATCAACAAATCACCCACGGTACCGGTGATATATATCCTACCCAAGGTACATAAGAATGCTGAGACACCCCCTGGGAGACCGATAGTCTCCGGGTGCAATTCCATTTTGAAACCTTTGGCTCAATATGCAGATTTTTTCATTCGACCTTTTGCCACAGAAACATCTACCTATATTAGAGACACCACAGCGGTCATCAATGTGGTTGACAACTATACATTCGATCCACTCACACAACTTCTAGTCTCTATGGACATAGAAAGTCTATACACCAACATCCCACAAATAGAAGTTATGGAGATCATTGAGCTTTTACTCGAAGGTAGACCCAGACCACATGTGGTACCAACAGATTTTATTGTGGAATGCATTAGGATATCTTTATGCGAGAACTTTTTTCTGTTTGAAAAGACTTTCTTTCAACAACTTAAGGGAGTCGCAATGGGTGCTGTTTACGCACCGGATATAGCCAACATCTATGTATCCGACTTCGAGAAAAAACATGTCCACAATTCTACCAATCCGTATACAACGAACATCTCTTGTTGGTTACGGTATATAGATGACGTGTTTTTTATTTGGAAAGGCACCGTAGAACTACTTCTTGAGTTTCATACCTGGATTAACTCTCAAAACCCTAATTTGAAATTCACCATCGATTACAATAATCAACAGATGAATTTTCTCGATATCTCGATCAGAGTAGACACAGATAACACACTCTATACCACTCTTTTCACGAAACCAACAGCCCGTAACACTCTTTTAAAATATGAAAGCCATCACCCTCAGTCACTAAAGGATGGCCTACCTTTTGGTCAATTTCTCCGTCTTCGGAGAAATTGTTCAAGGAGAGATGATTATTTTCTGGAGGCTAAAAAGCTCAAAGAGAAATTACACCAACGTGGTTATCCGAATAAACTACTGAAAAAATCACTAAAGAGGGCATGGTACAATGACCGAAACGCTTTACTTGAAGTGAAAGCCAAGAACAACGAACCTGAACTTGTCTGTGTCACTACATTTGGCACGGCCACCTATAGGATTAAGAAAATTGTAAAAAAACATTGGTCACTTCTGTCTGCACTACCTGAGTTCACTAAGGAACCATTGTTTGCATTCAAGAGAGGTACTAACCTCAAAGATCGACTTGTACATGCTTACAATATAGCAGACCACAATGTAGTCAATGATATGCGTCAACTGGCACCAGTAATTGGTCATTATAAATGCGGCAAGTGTGCAGCATGTCCTACTACAAGGACCACTAAATCTTTTGAATTCCTTGGTGAGAATCACATGGCTAAAACCTTCTCAAATTGCAATACCAGTAACGTGGTCTATTGTATACAATGTCCATGCAACTTAAAGTATATAGGTAAGACCACGCAAATGGTAAAAAAACGGATCCTACAACACCAATCTAGAATCAGATGCAAAGTGGAGACCGCACCACTAGTGGAGCACTACATTAAAATGAAACATACTGAGAAAGAAATGCTCTGGTGGGTCATCGAAGTGGTAAAGCCCACGATACGACAGACCAATGTTGAGCACATACTGACATTGAGGGAAAACCGCTGGATTTGTCGCACTGACAACATCAGACAAGGTCTGAACTCAGCCACTGAGTGGCATTCTTTGGCTTGTATTAGCCGTTGATATCTGGATACAACTCAAACTGCGTTGTTGATACTTTACTTGAGAGTAGTTGTCTATCTATGTTTTCCTAACCATAAGACCTCTGATCTAGGTTCGCACGGTCTAATCAAGTTTTAAACACATCTCTTCAGTTCCCCATTCTATAGACTCGTGCTACTATAATGTGTATTAAGTCAGTTATGTCTGGTTGCTCATATGTCTGAAGAAGAAACTATCAATGTGGCTTTTCCTTCGGATATACACTGCCTATGATTTAATCTCTATATGATGGCGATACATAACCACTATTAACTTGATGTTTGTTCGATAACAATTTCTAGAGAATGTTAACATCAATGTTGAATGTACATTAGATCAGTAATCTAGACAACCACATGTTAGTTAAAGATACCTATGTTAATAGAATGTATATAGGCAGAATATCCTATGCCATGTTTAAGAAACCTTGTGCATTACTCATTGATGGAAATATGCGGTTGATTTGAACAATATGCATTTTGATAAATTTCTTTTGGAAATGTCAATATATATTTAGTACTTTATACACATTCAGTACTTTATTTTGAATTTCTGGCTTTGTAAGTATGTATCAAGTGGATAGTCACCATTTAGCTATACAGCAATTCAAAATAAAATAATATCAACGCCCCCTCTTTTTCACAGTGGCTCACTACCATCTTTATTTAGTCACAATTCTGGAAATTTTCTCAATGGCTGGTACGCATTGGAAAAATGATGCAGTAATAATACGGTTTTCACGTGTTTTTCAGACACTTCAAAATGGCTGCGGCAATTCAATCCTAATATTCTTACTGTTTTTAGCTGTACCGAATCACAACATTGGTCAGCTTTTGATAACCTTATCCTGTAATAAATTCACAATGATTAATCAGTAACTTTGGATAACCGGAATTGTTTTAACAAACGGCACTTCATAACAACAATAGAGGTATCGGGTGTACACAGGTTCCTTCAAGATGGCCGCCATGGTTTCAACACTGCTACCTTGTCTATTTCTTAAGCTCTCAGCTGTGTTGAATTACAGCCACAGCTAGCCTTTAAAAGCACATGATACCTCAGTGCCAAATTAGGCTGTTTCGATTCAGGCGGACCCCCATCTGCGTTCTGAAGACTAACGTCAGATATGTAAGTCGTCCATAATCCATGCACTATCTAGGTTAGCTAGCGACGCGCTTCGTCAGCATTACACGCTTAAATCATTGTATTTTTATGACCTTCTAGTACTATCTACGCAACAAGTTACATCATGTTTGTTTAAATCTAGACACAATCATCAAGGCGTTAAAACTTTCTCCCTGTTTGTCTATTACTTTTAGACATTTTTTCCAATGTTCTATTGGGATGCAGACCAGTAATGCACCTATTCTTAAATTGCAGCATCTACTTCTCTGCGCTGCATGTGTGACGATTAAAACTCATGCATTTTTTAGGAAATCTACTTTTAAATGACTGCAGATATCACCTATAGCGTAGCATAAAATTAGGTTTCTACGATGAGAGCTAGCACTATTATGGCTATGCTAAGATGATATATTACACATACAGGCAAATATGTGCATAATACCTTTCGGCTTTGTTATCACACAGCTATAAAATCACGGCAGGATTGACTCCCGTATAAATACGAATAGGCAACTGCAGGTGCCAAGTACTTCATGGTAGGATATGATTTGTTATCTCCTTGATACAATACCACTACTTTTTAATTAATTAGATGCTAAATTTTCGTTGTTTTTTCGTTTGCAGTGTAAATATCTCCATGATTTTAATCAAAGTTACGTGAGAACACTATTGAGACCTCGAAGTAAGCATGGTCCCTTACTAAATTTATTTGTGTTTATAGAAAGTAATTCTTTGAAATAAACTACTGGCAAAAGCTTGTTCAACATTAGAAGATGGACATAGCTTAGACTCTTTAGATAATAAAATTGACAATTTCATTTCTCGCACACGGGTTGGAGTTCATGTTTTAGATTTTGTACATTAATTTGTTAGCGCAAAAAATGTTTACATATTTGTAACTATTTGCATTGTGTCTGTTTAGGAGTCTGTTTTATGCAATTATTGTCCTGAAGATGGTCTGACGGATTGACACCACCCAAGACCGAAACGTCGACTTTACCATCTAATTCCAGTTTAAATGTTATGTACAGTAGATTATATGCTCAAAAAGAGTTTGATCTCTGTTCAAACGAATCAGGAATAGATGTGTTTGTTAGATGAAATGAGGACTTAATTCAGTCCCCTGTTTTCATGATATATTGCTCCAATTTATGTCTCTTTTGTACTCTTTTTACTTTGGATGAAAATATAAAAATCATTGTGCTTAAATCACAAAAAGAACCCCCGTGTGTGTTGTTGTCATTATATATATTTTAGATGTTCATATCAGTTGATTGATTTCACAGTGATGTTATTTCATCTTAACATGTTTATCGATTCAGATCATTGAAATTTACGAATAATAGATCACTTTAAAACAAAACCCCTTGTTGGCATATTTACCCTTCCGCATCTATTTGCCCAAGCCCTCAAGGGTATATTGGGTTTGACCCTTATTCAATCTCATGGTTTGAAATTAGGCAGAAAACGAAATTTCTTTGCCAATTGCAAAACATACTTTCTACTACTTTTTTGGCAAGTGATAAGTACTTTTACAGTCTGACACATTTTGAATCCACTTTTCAGATTCTGAAAACAGCACATGTTCAAACAGCTTTTTCAGACCAGCAACATGTGTAACCTGGGTGACTGACTACACTCCAGCAAGGGCAACCAGCCTTAGTGATGCTGAATGTATTTGCATTACTGATTAAAACCTCAAACCCCACTCGGTTGTGAATACTGTGCTTGATTCCACAGGATAAGCAGCTGGGTGTGTGCAAAGAGTCTGCTTCTGCATAAAAAAATAGCTCCCCCTTTCCATCTATTGCAAATGTAAAATCACCAGAGCATTACCAAACACCTTTCTGAGACCAGCAACATGTGTAACCTGGGTGACTGACTACACTCCAGCAAGGGCAACCAGCCTTACTGATGCTGAATGTATTTGCATTACTGACTGAAACCTCAAACCCCACTCGGTTGTCATTACTATGCATGATTCCACAGGATAAGCAGCTGGCTGTGTGCTAAGAGTCTGCTTCTGCACAAAAAAATGGCTCCCCCTTTACATCTAATGCAAATGTAAATTCACCAAAGCAATGCGCAATAAATCTCTGCCTGTAATTCCTATTTGCACACAGAGTCATGTTTTCATATTAGTCACAAAACGAAATTTCTTTGCCAATTTGAAAGCACACTTACTACTCTTTTTTTTGGCAAGTGATAAACACTTTTACAGACTGACACATTATGAATCCACTTTTCAGATTCTGATAAAAGCACATGTCCAAACTGCTTTTTCAGACCAGCACCATGTGTATCCTGGGTGACTGACTACACTCCAGCAAGGGCAACCAGCCTTAGTGATGCTGAATGTATTTGCATTACTGACTGAAACCTCAAACCCCACTCGGTTGTGAATACTGTGCATGATTCCACAGGATAAGCAGCTGGGTGTGTGCTAAGAGTCTGCTTCTGCACAAAAAAATGGCTCCTCCTTTCCATCTAATGCAAATGTAAAATCACCAGAGCAATACGCAATAAATCTCTGCCTGTAATTACTATTTACACACAGAGTCATGTTTTCACATTAGTCACAAAACGAAATTTCTTTGCCAATTTGAAAGCACACTTACTACTCTTTTTTTTGGCAAGTGATAAACACTTTTACAGACTGACACATTATGAATCCACTTTTCAGATTCTGATAAAAGCACATGTCCAAACTGCTTTTTAAGACCAGCACCATGTGTAATCTGGGTGACTGACTACACTCCAGCAAGGGCAACCAGCCTTAGTGATGCTGAATGTATTTGCATTACTGACTGAAACCTCAAACCCCACTCGGTTGTGAATACTATCCATGATTCCACAGGATAACCAGCTGCCTGTGTACTAAGAGTCTGCTTCGGCACAAAAAAATACCTCCCCCTTTCCATCTAATACAAATGTAAAATCACCAGAGCAATACGCAATAAATCTCTGCCTGTAATTCCTATTTGCACACAGAGTCATGTTTTCACAATAGTCACAAAACGAAATTTCTTTGCCAATTTGAAAGCACACTTACTACTCTTTTTTTTGGCAAGTGATAAGTGCTTTTACAGACTGACACATTATGAATCCACTTTTCAGATTCTGATAAAAGCACATGTCCAAACTGCTTTTTAAGACCAGCACCATGTGTAACCTGGGTGACTCACTACACTCCAGCAAGGGCAACCAGCCTTAGTGATGCTGAATATATTTGCATTACTGACTGAATCCTCAAACCCCACTCGGTTGTGAATACTATGCATGATTCCACAGGATAAGCAGCTGGCTGTGTGCTAAGAGTCTGCTTCTGCATACAAAAAAATGGCTCCCCCTTTACATCTAATGCAAATGTAAAATCACCAGAGCAATACGCAATAAATCTCTGCCTGTAATTCCTATTTGCACACAGAGTCATGTTTTCATATTAGTCACAAAACGAAATTTCTTTGCCAATTTGAAAGCACACTTACTACTCTTTTTTTTGGCAAGTGATAAACACTTTTACAGACTGACACATTTTGAATCCACTTTTCAGATTCTGAAAATAGCACATGTCCAAACTGCTTTTTAAGACCAGCACCATGTGTAACCTGGGTGACTGACTACACTCCAGCAAGGGCAACCAGCCTTAGTGATGCTGAATGTATTTGCATTACTGACTGAAACCTCAAACCCCACTCGGTTGTGAATACTATCCATGATTCCACAGGATAAGCAGCTGGCTGTGTGCTAAGAGTCTGCATCTGCATACAAAAAAATGGCTCCCCCTTTACATCTAATGCAAATGTAAAATCACCAGAGCAATACGCAATAAATCTCTGCCTGTAATTCCTATTTGCACACAGAGTCATGTTTTCATATTAGTCACAAAACTAAATTTCTTTGCCAATTTGAAAGCACACTTACTACTCTTTTTTTTGGCAAGTGATAAACACTTTTACAGACTGACACATTTTGAATCCACTTTTCAGATTCTGAAAACAGCACATGTCCAAACTGCTTTTTGAAACCAGCACCATGTGTAACCTGGGTGACTGACTACACTCCAGCAAGGGCAACCAGCCTTAGTGATGCTGAATGTATTTGCATTACTAACTGAAACCTCAAACCCCACTCGGTTGTGAATACTATCCATGATTCCACAGGATAACCAGCTGCCTGTGTACTAAGAGTCTGCTTCTGCATAAAAAAAACCTCCCTCTTTCCATCTAATGCAAATGTAAAATCACCAGAGCAATACCAAACAGCTTTCTGAGACCAGCAACATGTGTAACCTGGGTGACTCACTACACTCCAGCAAGGGCAACCAGCCTCACTGATGCTGAATGTGCCGCTCGCTGGACTAACCTGGTGGACCTTGAAGCCGCTGTCTCCCCCACGCTCGGGGCTGCTGAAATAGACGGATTTTGAACTTTGGGAGGCTGTAGAACTACACCGCTGCTCCGGGACTGCGAGGACCAGGGTGCTCGCTGTTGCCTTGAGCCGGCACACCTGTGTCCTCTTCCCGGCCCCTCCCCACTCAGTACATAACATCTCGCGGCCCCCGCTTCGCGGGAGCCGCTCGCTGGACTAACCTGGTGGACCTTGAAGCCGCTGTCTCCCCCACGCTCGGGGCTGCTGAAATAGACGGATTTTGAACTTTGGGAGGCTGTAGAACTACACCGCTGCTCCGGGACTGCGAGGACCAGGGTGCTCGCTGTTGCCTTGAGCTGGCACACCTGTGTCCTCTTCCCGGCCCCTCCCCACTCAGTACATAACATCTCGCGGCCCCCGCTTCGCGGGAGCCGTTCGCTGGACTAACCTGGTGGACCTTGAAGCCGCTGTCTCCCCCACGCTCGGGGCTGCTGAAATAGACGGATTTTGAACTTTGGGAGGCTGTAGAACTACACCGCTGCTCCGGGACTGCGAGGACCAGGGTGCTCGCTGTTGCCTTGAGCCGGCACACCTGTGTCCTCTTCCCGGCCCCTCCCCACTCAGTACATAACATCTCGCGGCCCCCGCTTCGCGGGAGCCGCTCGCTGGACTAACCTGGTGGACCTTGAAGCCGCTGTCTCCCCCACGCTCGGGGCTGCTGAAATAGACGGATTTTGAACTTTGGGAGGCTGTAGAACTACACCGCTGCTCCGGGACTGCGAGGACCAGGGTGCTCGCTGTTGCCTTGAGCCGGCACACCTGTGTCCTCTTCCCGGCCCCTCCCCACTCAGTACATAACATCTCGCGGGCCCCGCTTCGCGGGAGCCGCTCGCTGGACTGACCTGGTGGACCTTGAAGCCGCTGTCTCCCCCACGCTTGGGGCTGCTGAAATAGACGGATTTATTACTTTGGGAGGCTGTAGAATTACACCGCTGCTCCGGGACTGCGAGGACCAGGGTGCTCGCTGTTGCCTTGAGCCGGCACACCTGTGTCCTCTTCCTGGCCCCTCCCCATTCTCTCCACCAACCGTGCTGCTTAAGTGCCCCGCCCTTACGCGCCAGCGGAACGCGCCCGGAGCGAAGACCGGGCAAAGAGCGGGCCGTTTGAGGCCGTTAGAGGACGGGAGAGGTCGGGCCTGGGCCATCCCCCCTGGACCCCCCAGCCCATTGTCGGACTCAGAGGATCGCTACCGGCACTTCCCTGCAAAGATGTCGTCAATCGAAACAAGAAGTAAAAGTGCTATGGCTGTTGCACCTACATCTAAGGGTACACTGGATAAATACTTTGTGAAAGCCGGGTCACTGCTAATTGAGGACATCACGCTCCTGGAAAGACGAATATCCCAAGAGCTGGACTGGGTGCGGAGATCGTCTATGGGCCCCTTGGCCCAGGCTAAATCTCCTGTGGTAAGCTCGGAACTTATTCTGTTGGACACAGGGGTGGATGGTATGAACAATCTTTCTGGGTCCCTGGATATTTTAAATTGTACTTCTCAGTCAAGCAGAACGGACCCTAGTGATTGTGCTGATTTCAGCATGCTAACTCTCCCGCCTGCTCAACCCCACCCCACCCCATATCTATTAATTTAAATCCCACGCCAGACATTGATAATACCAACTCCAGAGTCGCTAATGCGAATAAGCGAAAGGGGTTTAGGGAAGGAGCCATCCCCAAAAAGAGCGGAGGTCCCAAGACCAAGGGTGTGCGCAAACCAACTACTACAAAATCTTGCACAAACCCGATAACAAGAAGCTCTGGTCTGAATGCTAGGGAAAAATTCCCAATGGATAACGCTGGGGCCATCTGCTCCAATCCACCAAGGGAGACAAGCAACCAACCTGAGTTAAATTTAATTGAGCCAATTGAGGAGGATATCACCCTTGCTGATATAGGTACCCTTATAAGAAACCTCCTTAGTCCACTGGAGGAAAGGCTAATAAAAATGGAAGCTAGGTTAGTGGTCATTGAAAAATCTACAGTCCAACTAGCTGACAATTTGAAAATAGCCAGTAAGGGTGGAACAAAGGGTACCGATAGGGTTACAAAATTAGGTCCCTCCCAGCCTATCAATCGGGCTAAAAGTGCCACACACACAACACAGCAGGCATTATCCACCTTGCCCACAAATACCAATACTAAATCGAGGGCAGATGCCCCAAAAAATCACGCGGACCAGCTCAATCATTTATCACCCCCTTCAATTAGGGCAGACCAAATTGGGCAAAGTAACGTCGTCCCTATTGACTCGCTGATTAATATGGAGCCAATGGCAGAGGGAGCGAGTATGAGGCCAAATCCCGGACCAATAAACCTCCTTCCAGAAGCAGCCCCATATACTGTTGTTCTGGTAGGGGTACCGGAACTGAATGCTTCCTCCAAAGAATCTACTGCGTCCCTTAAAAACAAGGTGATTAATTGGCTATGCACCTATAGACCACTTCCCGAAGGTATATCAAGCCCCGTTCTTATGGTACGAAGGGTTCCATGGCTGGGCAGTCTAACAAAATCTATTAACGGCGACTGCGTTATAGTTAACTTTAAAGATCAAAGGACAGTCCGTTATATTTGTGGATGGGCTGCCAATGAAGAGGGGACCACCATTCAATCCCTACCGCTCTCTTTTTTCTACCCCCCCCTAACACACGACAGGGAAGGTGAGACTTGGGGGACTCAGTCACAAAGATCGGTTGGGTAGGGAGTACAAGATAAAAGGGGAGTTTTCCATCACCCTAGTAGACAACTTCAAGGGTATCCCAAAACCAACACAGTGTACTCACACCCAGAGAGATTGGGCGGGGGTCCACCTAGAGGTTGGAGAGTATCACCCAACCTCCGAAGAGAGGAGCTAGCCCATCATACCTCCAACATGGCTGAAGAGGGTTGGGAAATCTACCACGGGAAAGGAGGCAACAGGGGTGTAGGCGAGTACAATCATCCTTCTTGGAGACCCCACCAGCAATTCTATCTTCCAACCTGGAATAGCTACAGCATTCTAGACATGGTTGATTGACTGCCCACAGACTCCAGTGGGAAGTCTAATTCTGTAGCACACGAGACTGAGGATGAAACAAATCAAGAAACAGAATACCCCATTGATCTGGAACACTATGTCTCCACGAGCAATTCCATCAGTAATATATCTCAGAATGCAAAGGAGGAAACAAGTATCCCCCTGTCACACATAGAGATTATGACTAATGACAAAGGGAACATTTGCACCCTTAACACCACCTGGAGTGATAGGCCACTGCCACTAAAAATATTATCGTGGAATGTGGCGGGTTTGGGAAATAAGTCCGACTGTAATGAATGGACTGAATACATTGATTCCAAAGACCTTTGTATGTTCCAGGAAACCTGGGAGAGAGAGGAGCATGCGAGACAGGGTTTCGCAGTATTCTCTATTCCCGCTAAATGGGGGGGAAGGGGGCGCCCATCAGGTGGTCTTGAAACATGGGTCGCTGCCCATTTGGGATGCAAAGCTACGCGCTTTCCAGTGGACTCAGAAGATATACTAGTGGTTTTATTGGAATGGTCCCACTGCTGTAGACTAGCGGTGGTGAAGGTCTATTCGAGACCGGTTCCCACCTCGCAGGAATCCCCTACCATTGATAAACTTACAGATCTTTTAGCTGAACTGCCCAGGGGGTACCCATTTGTAGTGGGTGGGGATCTGAATTCACATTATGAACCCCTACCAGGTCTTTTAGATGGGGCAAGTCTAGAGGAAGAGGCAAGATGGCAAGTACCACCGATAGAATCCATTTCGCCAAAAGCCTGGAGCCCGCTGGCAGTACAGATTACTGCCCTAACCTTGAGACATGGAATTAGGGCTTGTAATGGGCGAGCCAAGTCTGATATCCCGAGTAAACCTACATTTAATCGGAAAGGTAGGGAATCAAGACTTGATTACATCTTAGTGCAACTATCTTCATGGTCGCATGTTATTGATTTCAAGGTCACCGACAGAGAAGACAGCGACCATAACGCCCTAGAATTGGACTTTCTCCTCCCCGGTCGGGGCTGTGGGGAAGTCGAACCTTATAAGACACACCCTGACCTGGTTTTAGAAAACAATAGGAGAAGAATTAAGTGGGAAAATATAGTAACAGGCGCAGATAAACTCCCCCGGCTCTATAATAGCTTTATTCCCATTTTGGAAAAAATGGCGCTTTTGAGTATTGAACCTAGTACAGGGGCCAATATTAAACAAACTTGGCTGCTCCATGAAGAACTTGTAAAGACCCTATCTTTGGATCTATTTAATTATGGTCCAAGGAGGGGAAGAGGAAGGAACCAGTGCACCTGGTACAATGCGGCGTGCCGCAGGGCAAGGAGAGATCTCTTGTCGAGCATCAAGAACCGCAATAGTAGGTCGGAGATCCAAACCAAGAGACGTGAATACAAGAAACTAATTACCAACGCTAAGATTGACTGGGATCAGAACAAATGGGAACAACTTGCGAGTGCTCTAGCCTCCATGGACTCGCGGAAGTTCTGGAGAATTGTCAACTCAGGCTCCGAGGAACTTGTTTCGGCAATAGAGCCAAATATTTCTTCTAAGACCTGGCAGGAGCACTTCCAGTCTCTGTATTCAGAGGTGCCAGGCCACGGCAGTTGCATTACTATCCCGTCGGTCCATATTAGCAAGGAAGGGGATCCATTCACCATAAGGGAAGTCCGGCTTGCTATAACAGGCTTGTCAGCGGGAAAGGCACCCGGTTTGGATGGTCTCCCAGGTGATCTCTTCAAACAGGAGCCAGATATATGGGCCCCCTATTTTTTGGCGCTATTTAATGCGATTCTCAAGGGCATGAATGTGCCTCGTACTTGGCTGGGCGCAGAGGTGGTTCCAATCTTTAAGAAAGGCTCACCTCTGCTCCCATCCAACTACAGACCCATCAGCTTGATAGATGTGTCGCAAAAACTCTTCGGGAGGCTTATTCTAGACCGTCTCCAGAATTGGATAGAGGAGACCGCTACTATGAGCCCTTACCAGGCTGGGTTTAGAAAGGGGGTATCCACTACCGATCAAATTTTTCGCCTTAGTCTTATTTATTGGAGGACGGCGCTTTTGGAAGGGGGCAGCCTGTACACGGTATTCGTGGATTTACGGGCTGCCTTCGACCTGGTGCCTAGATCTAAACTTTGGAAGGTCCTGGGCGATATGGGAGTCCCGCCAGACATCCTGGCTATACTGATTAAATTACACCAGGACAATTTTGCGCAGGTCAGGTGTGGGCGGATGGGGGCCCTAACAGAAAGATTCCCCGTTGACAGGGGGGTGAGGCAGGGATGTGTACTAGCACCTACCCTGTTCTGCCTCTTTGTCAACGGGGTAATCGCCCATTTGTCCGGGCTAAAAGACATTGACGCTCCCAAATTGAACGGCAGCAGGGTGCCTGCTGTAATGTTTGCAGACGACACCCTGCTGCTCTCAAAATCCCCCATGGGAATTCAAAGGATAGTGGATGGGTTCCTGAAATTTTGTACTGAGAGGGGCTTAGAAATCAACGCCTCCAAGACAAAGTTCATGATTTTGAACCCAACACCTTCAACACGTCCAAACCCACTCCTGGGCAAGGTGCGATTGGAGAGGGTTTCTACATTTGAATATTTGGGGGTTACCCTGAATGAGAAAATGACATGGGGGACTCATTTGACTAGGGCAAATTTGAAATTATCACAGAAGACGGGGGGAATTCTAAGAATGGCGAGTAAATCTATATATCGCCCACTGGGCCCTATGATACAGATCTATAAATCTCAAGCCCGGGGCTCAGTTGTATATGGGGCGGAGCTTTGGGGCCATGTATCTGCAGATAATTTAACAACAACTGAGAACAGGTTTCTCAGGCAACTAGTGGCCCTTCCTTCGAGCACCCCACTGCTTCCCCTGAGATTGGATTTAGGTCTAAGGCCAATTGCCGAGGAGTTAGGGCTGAAGCCCCTGGCCTTTTGGCGAAGAATATGGAGTAGCCAGGATCTTGAAGATTATAGAAGAGAGCTCCAAGAGTTTATGGCTTTACCAAATATTTCTAATATTCCTTGGTTAAAATATATAAGGAGTATATGTGAAAGCCTAGGTCTCTCCGAACTATGGACCGACCCTGCTAACTCATGCAAGAGGACCTCGCGAAAGGCACTCTCACAATTCTATTACCAGTCGAAGCTGACAAATGGTATAGTTAATACACGGATGGGATCATTGACCCACATATTTATACAACTGAAAGATTCCTACCAAATGGAAAGTGTATTGGATGGAATGGGTCCTGTGCTGGCAAGAAAATTATACCAACAATGGAGATACGGATCTCTCCCTCTGAGGGCCTTCACGAGCTTTTGGTCCAGGCCCTCGGGGGTAGAGCAGTGTCCTGCCTGCACACACCCTTGTGAGAATGACCTACATGTGGTTCTCTTTTGCAAAGCTTACCAAAGAGTGAGGAGATACTGGCTTTTACCTATTCTTAGAAACATGGGCTTTAGGAAATATTTGCCGGCGTTTAGAATCCTCAAAACTGATCTGTCACCCCCGATCGTTTTTGCACTATCAAAGTATCTAATGGCCATGTGGTATGTTCGATCTCGCATTCTGAAAGCGGGGGCCTCTGTTTAAAGTATCAAGACATTGGTGTATTTTTTATGATTCTTTTAATGTTTTTTTCAAATGTTTTGAATCATGAAATTTTTGAAGGTTATTGAGTGATTGAATTTGCTTAAAACATTGTTAACTTTCAGAGTTTTCTTTTTAACAAATACAAATGTAATGTATTTTTATCTTTGATGGTCTAAATGACCGAGAATAAAGATTTTTGAATTGAATTTGCATTACTGAGTGCAACCTCAAACCCTTAAAGTATTCCTTATTTTTACCAGTACACCTTAAATTTTCGTGAAAACATAGTCCATATTATTTTACATGTTCCTCACATTTAAATTTCTCCCAAAACAGAAAATAATAAACACAACTTCAACAAAAGGAATTCCAATTCTATTATTCATTTATTAATTTACCATATACATCCCCTCTCAAACTCTAAACTCACCTTTAAAATTAGTTAATTGTAAAAGAAATGTGGCACTCAAACAGCAGATTATCAGAGCCAGGATCTCTGTTCTGTTCACCTCTCTCCTCTCAGCAGAACCAGATAATGGCAAACTTTCCCTCTCTTTTTCCACACATATACATGTTAATTTCAAATCTCAGTGCTTCCCCCTTTTTTTCAAATGTAATCACACATTTCTATTGGTTGAAAACCAACCCTTTTTCAAAAGTACCCTTCCCCCAACTTGACTTCTGCCTAGTACCCTTCCCCCAACTTGACTTCTGCCTGCTACCATAGCAACAGCTCATGGAACACTGCTGTGTGGAGTTAGGTCAGAAGTTCAGCAGACAATGTTTCATTTTCAAAGTGCAAGAGTGCTTGACTTTTCAAACCTAACAGCAAATCCATAGTACTGTTCTTTGGTAACACATTTTTCTGTACCAATACAAAACATGCTTCTATAAATTTACACATACAGCCTAGTTTTTATTCTAGAATGGTATGAAACAGCCAATCAGTTCTTTTTTTTATAAAAAAAATATGTATGCCTCCATTTCCAAACTGTCTTTCATTTCTTTTTACCATTCTACTGAATTACACCTCCTGAGTGCATCCAGCTCTCCTTTGAAGATGTTCACAGTGTGGATTGTAGGGCACAGCTATGTCTTCTGGAGTGAAAAGTATGCAGAGAAAACAGATATGGTGAGAGACCTTGCTTTGCCAAATGTAGACATTAAATGGATTGGTCAGAGAGGGTTAAAGTGGCACCAATTGATGCCATTGGTGAAATCCTTCATGCAAATCCAACACCCTGACCTCATAATAGTGCACTGTGGTGGCAATGACCTAGGCACTTTGACTGGGGTAGGTCTGGAAATGCTTATGAAGGAGACCTTTGCACAACTGTTTTCACTTTTCCCTAAAACTGCCTTTGTGTTTTCTAACATATGCCAAAGGCAAAAATGGAACTGGTCCAATCATTTTTGTCCACAGATTGACAAAGCAAGAAAGCACGTCAACAAATCTGTTTCTGCTTTCCTCCTTGACTATGGTATGGGTTCCATTTACCACAACAACTTGCGTTACGACATGCAAGACATTTATAGAGGAGATGGTGTACACTTCACTGATGAAGGGAACAGAGTCTTCCTCTTGAACCTTAGACTCTGCATCGGTACTTACTTGTAGGTACCAATAAAAAATCACTTCATAAACACAACGGCTCTTTTTAGAGCCCCCTAATATCTAAACACTTAAATCTGCATTTCATTTCATTTTTTTTTTTTTTTTACCGTACGCGTACGGTGAGCTTACCGTACGCGTACCCCGCGATTTTTTTAAAAATCAATAAATGTTTTCTTTGTACTTTTCTGTCCTTCTTTGACCCCCTTACAAATGTTAGGGGGTCTGTAACTCTCTTCCTTGCCCCCTTTTCAAGTTATTACCCTTTTTTTTCTGAGTGAAATACACAAAATGGCGGCTGCCGCTTCCTGGTTTCGACCAATTCGAATGTTTACTAAGATCTAAGAGCCAATCAGAATCGCGCTCGCGCTCGCGCACGTCACCGTACGCGTACGGTAAGCGCACCGTAAGCGCACCGTAAGCTGGCTCAGATATATATATTGATTTAAAGGCTATTTTCTCAGAATCTACCAAACAGATTTACACCAAACCTACAAAAGGCACTTCCTTGACCTGAGGACTACCTCTCTGCCAAATTTCACGTAATTCTGTTCAGCCGTTCGGGCTGTAGCTGTGTCTAAAGGTCCTATGGAAAAATGCATGGGAAAAACGTGTTTTGGGACCCCCCTTTTATCTCAGCCCCCGCTTGACGAATCCCCCCGAGACTTTCAGGGTAGGAGCGGAGCGGAGCGCCCCACCTATTTTGAAAATTTCGCGAGGATTCGTCGACCGGCGCCAAAGTTATTCAAAATAGAATGTTGCGGATTTCCTATGGAAACAGGGTCCTAACTATAACTACCTACTGGCGACCGCCAGTAGGTAATATATATATATATATATATATATATATTACCTACTGGCGGTCGCCAGTAGGTAGTTATTGTTAGGACCCCTTTTCCATAGGAAATCCGCAACATTCTATTTTGAATAACTTTGGCGCCGGTCGACGAATCCTCGCGAATTTCTCAAAATAGGTGGGGCGCTACGCTCTGCTCCTACCCTGAAAGTCTCGGGGGGATTCGTCAAGCGGGGGCTGAGATAAAAGGGGGGTCCCAAAACGCGTTTTTCCCATGCATTTTTCCATAGGACCTTTAGACAGGGCTACAGCCCGAACGGCTGAACAGAATTACTAGAAATTTGGCAGAGAGGTAGTCCCTAGGTCAAGGAAGTGCCTTTTGTAGGTTTGGTGTAAATCTGTTCAGTAGATTCTGAGAAAATAGCCTTTAAATCAATATATATATCTGAGCCAGCTTACGGTACGCTTACCGTAAGCTTACCGTACGCGTACGGTGGCGTGCGCGAGCGCGATTCTGATTGGCTCTTAGATCTTAGTAAACATTCGAATCGGCCGAAACCAGGAAGCGGCGGCCGCCATTTTGTGTGTTTCACTCAGAAAAAAAAGAGTGAAAACAAGAAAAGGGGGCAAGGAGGAGAGTTACAGACCCCCTTACATTTGTGAGGGGGTCAAAGAAGGACAGAAAAGTACAAAGAAAACATTTATTGATTTTTAAAAAAATCACGGGGTACGCGTACGGTAAGCGTACGAAAGAAAAAAAAAATTAAAAAAGAAATGAAATGCAGATTTAAGAGTTTAGATATTAGGGGGCTCTAAAAAGAGCCGTTGTGTTTATGAAGTGATTTTTTAAGTGGTACCTACAAGTAAGTACCGATGCAGAGTCTAAGGTTCAAGAGGAAGACTCTGTTCCCTTCATCATTGAAGTGCACACCATCTCCTCTATAAATGTCTTGCATGTCATAACGCAAGTTGTTGTGGTAAATGGCACCCATACCATAGTCACGGAGGAAAGCAGAAACAGATTTGTTAACGTGCTTCCTTGCTTTGTCAATTTGCGGACAGAAATGATTGGACCAGTTCCATTTTTGCCTTTGGCATATGTTGGAAAACACAAAGGCAGTTTTAGGGAAAAGAGAAAACAGTTGTGCAAAGGTGTCCTTCATAAGCATTTCCAGACCTACCCCAGTCAAAGTGCCTAGGTCATTGCCACCACAGTGCACTATTATGAGGTCAGGGTGTTGGTTTTGCATGAAGGATTTCACCAATGGCATCAATTGGTGCCACTTTAACCCTCTCTGACCAATCCATTTAATGTCTACATTTGGCAAAGCAAGGTCTCTCACCATACCTGTTTTCTATGCAAACTTTTCACTCCAGAAGACATAGCTGTGCCCTACAATCCACACTGTGAACATCTTCAAAGGAGAACTGGATACACTCAGGAGGTGTAATTCAGAAGAATGGGAAAAAGAAATGAAAAACAGTTTGGAAATGGAGGCATACATATTTTTTTTTTTTTAAAAAGAACTGATTGGCTGTTTCATACCATTCTACACTAAAAACTAGGCTGTATGTGTAAATTTATAGAAGCATGTTTTGTATTGGTACAGAAAAATGTGTTACCAAAGAACAGTACTATGGATTTGCTGTAAGGTTTGAAAAGTCAAGCACTCTTGCTCTGTGGAATTGAAACATTGTTTGGCGAACTTCTGACCTAACTCCACACAGCAGTGTTCCATGAGGTGTTGCTATGGTAGCAGGCAGAAGTCAAGTTGGGGGAAGGGTACTTTAAGAAAAGGGTTGGTTTTCAACCAATAGAAATGTGTGATTACATTTGAAAAAAAGGGGGAAGCACTGAGATTTGAAACTTACATGTATATGTGTGGAAAAATAGAGGGAAACTTTGCCATTTTCTGGTTCTGCTGAGAGGAGAGAGGTGTAGAGAACAGAGATCCTGGCTCTGATAATCTGCTGTTTGAGTGCCACATTTCTTTCACAACTAACTAATTTTAAAGGTGAGTTATGAGTTTGAGAGGGGATGTATATGGTAAATTAAGAAATGAATAATAGAATTGGAATTCCTTTTGTAGAAGTTGTGTTTATTATTTTCTGTTTTGGGAGAAATTTAAATGTGAGGAACATGTAAAATAATATGGACTCTTTTTTCATGATAAATTAAGGTGTACTGGTAAAAATAAGGAATACTTTAAGGGTTTGAGGTTGCAGTCAGTAATGCAAATACATTCAGCATCACTAAGGCTGGTTGCCCTTGCTGGAGTGTAGGCAGTCACCGAGGATACACATGGTGGTGGTCTGAAAAAGCAGTTTGGACATGGGCTTTTTAAAAAAATCTAAAAAGTGGATTCATAATGTGTCAGTCTGTAAAAGTGATTTTCACTTGCCAAAAAAAAAGAGCAGTAAGTGTGCATTTAAATTGGCAAAGAAATTTCGTTTTGTGACTAATGTGAAAACATGACTCTGTGTGCAAATAGGAATTACAGGCAGAGATTTATTGCGTTTTGCTCTGGTGATTTCCCAGTTGCATTAGTAGGAAAAAGGGGGAGCGATTTTTTGGGGGAAGAAGCAGACTCTTAGCACACACCCAGCTCCTTTCCATGTATAATCATGCACAGTATTTAGAAGCGAGTGGGGTTTTGAGGTTTCAGTCTGTAATGCAAATACATTCAGCATCACTAAGGCTGGTTGCCCTTGCTGGAGTGTAGGCAGTCACCGAGGATACACATGGTGGTGGTCTGAAAAAGCAGTCTGGACATGTGCAATTAAAAAAATCTAAAAAGTGGATTCATAATGTGTCAGTCTGTAAAAGTGATTTTCACTTGCCAAAAAAAAAGAGCAGTAAGTGTGCATTTAAATTGGCAAAGAAATTTCGTTTTGGGACTAATGTGAAAACATGACTCTGTGTGCAAATAGGAATTACAGGCAGAGATTTATTGCGTTTTGCTCTGGTGATTTCACAGTTGCATTAGTAGGAAAAAGGGGGAGCGATTTTTTGGGGGAAGAAGCAGACTCTTAGCACACACCCAGCTCCTTTCCATGTATAATCATGCACAGTATTTACAAGCGAGTGGGGTTTTGAGGTTTCAGTCTGTAATGCAAATACATTCAGCATCACTAAGGCTGGTTGCCCTTGCTGGAGTGTAGGCAGTCACCGAGGATACACATGGTGGTGGTCTGAAAAAGCAGTCTGGACATGGGCTTTTTTAAAAAAATCTGAAAAGTGGTTTCATAATGTGTCAGTCTGTAAAAGTGATTTTCACTTGCCAAAAAAAAAGAGCAGTAAGTGTGCATTCAAATTGGCAAAGAAATTTTGTTTTGGGACTAATGTGAAAACATGACTCTGTGTGGAAATAGGAATTACAGGCAGAGATTTATTGCGTTTTGCTCTGGTGATTTCACAGTTGCATTAATAGGAAAAAGGGGGAGCGATTTTTTGGGGGAAGAAGCAGACTCTTAGCACACACCCAGCTCCTTTCCATGTATAATCATGCACAGTATTTACAAGCGAGTGGGGTTTTGAGGTTTCAGTCTGTAATGCAAATACATTCAGCATCACTAAGGCTGGTTGCCCTTGCTGGAGTGTAGGCAGTCACCGAGGATACACATGGTGGTGGTCTGAAAAAGCAGTCTGGACATGGGCTTTTTAAAAAAACTGAAAAGTGGTTTCATAATGTGTCAGTTTGTAAAAGTGATTTTCACTTGCCCAAAAAAAAGAGCAGTAAGTGTGCTTTCAAATTGGCAAAGAAATTTCGTTTTGGGACTAATGTGAAAACATGACTCTGTGTGGAAATAGGAATTACAGGCAGAGATTTATTGCGGTTTGCTCTGGTGATTTCACAGTTGCATTAGTAGGAAAAAGGGGGAGCGATTTTTTGGGGGAAGAACCAGACTCTTAGCACACACCCAGCTCCTTTCCATGTATAATCATGCACAGTATTTACAAGCGAGTGGGGTTTTGAGGTTTCAGTCTGTAATGCAAATACATTCAGCATCACTAAGGCTGGTTGCCCTTGCTGGAGTGTAGGCAGTCACTGAGGATACACATGGTGGTGGTCTGAAAAAGCAGTCTGGACATGGGCTTTTTAAAAAAACTGAAAAGTGGTTTCATAATGTCTCAGTCTGTAAAAGTGATTTTAACTTGCCAAAAAAAAAGAGCAGTAAGTGTGCATTTAAATTGGCAAAGAAATTTCGTTTTGTGACTAATGTGAAAACATGACTCTGTGTGCAAATAGGAATTACAGGCAGAGATTTATTGCATTTTGCTCTGGTGATTTTACATTTGCATTAGATGTAAAGGGGGAGCTATTTTTTTGTGCAGAAGCAGACTCTTAGCACACAGCCAGCTGCTTATCCTGTGGAATCATGCACAGTATTCACAACCGAGTGGGGTTTGAGGTTGCAGTCAGTAATGCAAATACATTCAGCATCACTAAGGCTGGTTGCCTTTGCTGGAGTGTAGTCAGTCACCCAGGTTACACATGTTGCTGGTCTCAAAAAGCAGTTTGGACATGTGCAATTAAAAAACATCTAACAGTCACTACCCGACACTTCCGCGTAACTATACGCAAACAGCGTAGATAAATTACGGACATTGCGTAAACCGTACGCTTACCGTAAGCTTACGGTACGCGTACTAAAAAAAAAGGAAAAAATGTACTGCAAAAAATTATAACATGTTTATTTTATGAAATATATTTAAAAAAACATAATAAAGAATTTTAAAAATTTAACCATAGTCTTTATAAAAGGTTAGAACATTAAATTAAAAATATGTTTAAAAAAATAGAAGAAAAAAAAAATTAGCATTTAAAAAACCTTGCAAATTCACTGAAAAAACCATGGGTTTCACACACGTTATAGTTAGGAATTAGCATTTAAAAAACCTTGCTAATTCAATGAAAAAAACATAGGTTTCACACACGTTATAGTTAGGAATTAGCATTTAAAAAACCTTAGAAATTCAATGAAAAAACCAAAGGTTTCACACACGTTATAGTTAGCTGGACATTTTACTCGTAAAAAACCATTGAAATTCCCCCGTTATAGTTAGTTAAGCTAACTATAACTCGCGAGCCCGCAATGCACTGCTGATGACGTCACCTATTACATCACTCATGACATGGTCAGTGACATCACTCATGACATCACTCATGACATCTCAAATGACATCACTGATGACATCATCCTTGTGATAGAGTGGCAGACCTCCTCTCACCCTAATATAACCTTTGATACACACATTCATAAATAGAGACTAAACTTTTCAAAACAATGGACATACCAATATCAGTTACAACAACCTCTTCAGTAATTCTAAGATCCACATACACATCCACTCATTCACCAACAGTCCTATACAGTCACTCATACATGTACTCATTCATCATATGTACTCATACACCTATACATCCTGTTACACAATGCCACTCATCCATAGAGTTACTCACACACATAGTCACTCATGCTAATAAAGAATCAAACATCCGTTTACTTGCATATAGTTATACACACACCACCACACTTACTTCTACAAAAACTTACACATACTTAGTCTTTTAAACAATCACTTATAGAAACACATACTTATTCATACAGGAACTCTTTCAATCTCTCACTCTCACATATACTCACTTATATACACCAATAGTCACATATACTAGTTAAAAACATATGTAGTTACTCATAAAGACACTGTAGAGACAGTCATTCACTCACTAACACACCCATACACACACTCATCCACCCATGCAGTCCTGCACACATACTATCTTCAACACATACAAACAGTGAGTCACTCATTCATGCACCTATGCACTACGTAATACCCCCCACCGAACCATGCAGACACTCAGACTGATAATCAAAAAACCAACTAATAACCTATATAGACACTCATGTAGGTACTCACCAACCCATATAGCCACTTATACACAAAGTGAAAGACTGATACAGATATATACATATTTAAACATTACTCACTAAGCCATGTATTCACTATGACACACCTAATCAGTCAGTTACACAATCAATTTTTCAAAAACAAATCATCCATTTAGACACTTATATACTCATTTATTCTTCCATCGACCTTGAGATATACATATATAAAACATATTTAATTTTCAGAAAAACACACATTCACGGGATGATGTCATCAGTGATGTCATCAGTGATGTCATTTGAGATGTCATCAGTGATGTCATGAGTGATGTCACTGACCATGTCATGAGTGATGTAATATGTGACGTCATCAGCAGTGCATTGCGGGCGCGCGAGTTATAGTTAGCTTAACTAACTATAACGGGGGAATTTCAATGGTTTTTTACGAGTAAAATGTCCAGCTAACTATAACGTGTGTGAAACCTTTGGTTTTTTCATTGAATATATATATATATATATATATATATTCACTGAAAAAACCATAGGTTTCAGGGGTGTTATAGTTAGCTGCCCATTTCACTCGTACAAAACCATAGAAATTCCTCCGTTATAGTTAGTTCTGCTAACTATAACTCACGTGCCCGCAATGCACTGCTGATGATGTCACATATTGCATCATTCATGACATGGTCAGTGACATCACTGATGACATCACTGATGACATCTCAAATGACATCACTGATGACATCACTGATGACATCATCCACTGAATGTGGTTTAATTTGAAATTTAAATATGTATTATATATATACCAATCTGTATTGAAGATTGAGTGGATATATAACTGTCTGGATGGAGGATTTAGTAGCTGTCTGACTGTCTTTTTAAGTGAGTAATTAAAAGTGTCTCACTTAATACATGGATTAGTAACTAAACTATGTGAATGTGTGCAGCACTGTCTCTGTTGTTGTATAACATGCTGCCTCAGTTGGTCACTAACTACATGAGTGTGTATATTAGTTATTGATTAGTTGGGTGAGTATTTGTATGGGACACTGAGTTTGTGTGTGGTTGGATGGGATGTGTGTAACTCTATGCATAGATGTGTGAATGGTTGATTGACTAGGTGTATAGGTTTAAGAGTGCATGTGGAAACAGTTGTTTGGGTGACTGAGTGTATTTATTTGTGTGTTGGTGAGCGAATATATGTTTTAGTAGTACATCTTCAACAAAGTAAAAAAATAAAAGGCATTGTATGTGAGAGTTGGTGTATATAAAAAAGTTTGTGTAAGAGTCAGTGATTGTGAGAGTGAATATATGAATGAGTGTATAATTGTAATGGTGCTTTTTTAACATATTAACGATGAGTTACTATGTGTTTGAATAAATGAGGTGTCGTTGGATAATTGTGTAAGTGAGTAAATTTAAGTGCGATACATTTTTTTCATGAGTGAGTAGGATGACTGCATAACCGACTAAGATGACTGCTGATGTGTCAATGCCTATATATGTGTATAAGTGCATTTGATAGTGTTCTATTAATTAATGACTGCATGTATAGATGATTCTGTTGTTGAATGGGTAGTTGTGTGTGTAGACTTAGGAATCAGTGAGTGGGTATGTAGTAACTGGTATTGGTTTGTCAATGGTTTCAAATATGGTACTCTGTATTTTACAGTGAGTGATGAAAGGTTATACTAGTGTATGATGTGGTGTATCGGATTGTCAAGTGGATGATGTCATCAGTGATGTCATTTGAGATGTCATCAGTGATGTCACTGACCATGTCATGAATGATGCAATATGTGACATCATCAGCAGTGCATTGCGGCGCGTGAGTTATAGTTAGCAGAACTAACTATAACGGAGGAATTTCTATGGTTTTGTACGAGTGAAATGGGCAGCTAACTATAACACCCCTGAAACCTATGGTTTTTTCTGTGAATTTCTAAGGTTTTTTAAATGCTTATTTCTAACTATAACGTCTCTGAAACGGGGAACAACCTTTACAACGCAACTTTTACAACGCACTACCATTACAACGCATTTTTTACAACGCATAATCCATTACAACGCATGATATTACAACGCATGACACTACAACGCATTTTTAAAAACTACCATTACAACGCATTCCATTACAACGCATACTACCATTACAACGCATACCATTACAACGCATAATATTACACTATACTATCCAACACTTACCCTACTGATGCACCCCCTGGAGTTAGAATAGTAATTTTTACCCCTATACTATCCAACACTTACCCTACTGATGCACCCCCTGGAGTTAGAATAGTAATTTTTACCCCTATACTATCCAACACTTACCCTACTGATGCACCCCCTGGAGTTAGAATAGTAATTTTTACCCCTATACTATCCAACACTTACCCTACTGATGCACCCCCTGGAGTTAGAATAGTAATTTTTACCCCTATACTATCCAACACTTACCCTACTGATGCACCCCCTGGAGTTAGAATAGTAATTTTTACCCCTATACTATCCAACACTTACCCTACTGATGCACCCCCTGGAGTTAGAATAGTAATTTTTACCCCTATACTATCCAACACTTTCCCTACTGATGCACCCCCTGGAGTTAGAATAGTAATTTTTACCCCTATACTATCCAACACTTACCCTACTGATGCACCCCCTGGAGTTAGAATAGTAATTTTTACCCCTATACTATCCAACACTTTCCCTACTGTTGCACCCCCTGGAGTTAGAATAGTAATTTTTACCCCTACACTATCCAACACTTACCCTACTGTTGCACCCCCTGGAGTTAGAATAGTAATTTTTACCCCTACACTATCCAACACTTACCCTACTGTTGCACCCCCTGGAGTTAGAATAGTAATTTTTACCCCTACACTATCCAACACTTACCCTACTGTTGCACCCCCTGGAGTTAGAATAGTAATTTTTACCCCTATACTATCTAATACTTACCTTAAATGTAATTTAATATTATGCGTTGTAATGGTATGCGTTGTAAAGGTAGTATGCGTTGTAATGGTAGTGCGTTGTAAAGGTATTTTTTTTAAATGCGTTGTAGTGTCATGCGTTGTAATGTCATGCGTTGTAATGGATTATGCGTTGTAAAAAATGCGTTGTAAGTGCATGCGTTGTAATAGTGTGCGTTGTAACGTCATACATCCCTCTGAAACCTATGTTTTTTTTCAGTGAATTTCAAAGGTTTTTTAAATGCTAACTTTTAAGTGTGATAGTAGTTATATCTATTTTTTGTACTGATTTTCTACAGTATTTTATTCATTAAATAACATTATATATTTTTCTGAAAATTGCAAAAAAACATTTTTTAATTAAAACTGAAATATTGATTAATTTTCTTTTTTTCATTTTTTATTTTAATATATTGATATCATTTTCTTTAAAAAAAAAATCAATTTTTTTTCGCAGTCGCGCACTCAAAGTGTACACATCACGGTGGGTGCGCGCATTCTAGCTGCCATTTTAGAAAAGTCATGAAGGATCCGTGTATGGTGTGCGACGGCTGCGTGTTTTTCAGTTACATCATATACATTTAATATCACGTGATATGTGCGGTTGGTATGCGACCAGTCTGCGACTCCTGCTCCTGCGCATTCGCGACACATGTGCATTACGGTACGAGATGTTTGCACGCTTGCAGGTCCCGCGTGACATCATATACGTGCTGGGGTGCGCTGGGTGCGCGACTCCCGCAAAAACAATTTATGTTCCAAAATGATATGTATGTGTCTTTAATATACATATTAAGGCAAGAGATTATGTAAGATATTCATCAAAATAATATATTTGTACTTATAAGATATATTTTCGCGAAGTCGGGTGCGAGCGTCGTGAGTGCAGAAAAACCAGGTCAGCAGAGCTGCTGTAGAGCCTAAGAACTAGGTCAGCAGAGCTGCTCTAGAGTCAGAGAACCAGGTCAGCAGAGCTGCTGTAGAGCCAGAGAAACCAGGTCAGCAGAGCTGCTTTAGAGGGAGAGAACCAGGTCAGCAGAGCTGCTTTAGAGCCAGAGAACCAGGCCAGCAGAGCTGCTTTATAGCCAGAGAACCAGGTTAGCAGAGCTGCTTTAGAGCCAGAGAACCAGGTCAGCAGAGCTACTCTAGAGCCAGAAAACCACATCAGCAGAGCTGCTTTAGAGCCATAGAACCAGGTCAGCAGAGCTGCGTTAGAGCCAGAGAACCAGGTCAGTAGAGCTGGTCTAGAGCCAGAGAACCAGGTCAGCAGAGCTGCTGCAGAGCCAGAGAAACCAGGTCAGTAGAGCTGCTTTAGAGGGAGAGAACCAGGTCAGCAGAGCTTCTATAGAGCCAGTGAACCATGTCAGCAGAACTGCTTCAGAGCCATAGAACTGGGTCAGCGGAGATGCTTTAGAGCCAGAGAACCAGGTCAGCAGAGCTGTTGTAGAGCCAGAGAACTAGATCAGCAGAGCTGCTCTGTAGCATAAGAACTAGGTCAGTACAGCTGCTCTAGAGCCAGAGAACCAGGTCAGCAGACCTGCTGTAGAGCCAGAGAAACCAGGTCAGCAGAGCTGCTTTAGAGAGAGAGAACCAGGTCAGCAGAGCTGCTTTAGAGCCAGAGAACCAGGTCAGCAGAGCTGCTCTAGCTGACACTGACTGACTGACACTGACTGACTGACACTGACTGATTGACACTGACTGACACTGATTGACACTGACTGACACTGACTGACTGACACTGATTGACTGACACTGACTGACTGACACTGATTGACTGACACTGACTGACACTGATTGACTGACACTGACAGACTGACTGACACTGACTGACATTGACTGACATTGACTGACACTGACTGACTACTCTCTACTACTCTACTACTGACTCTCTACTACTCTACTACTCTCTCTCTACTACTCATTCTCTACTACTCACTCTCTACTACTCTCTACTACTCACTCTCTACTACTCTACTACTCTCTACTACTCACTCTCTACTACTCACTCTCAACTAATCACTCTCTACTACTCTACTACTCACTCTCTACTACTCACTCTCTACTACTCACGCTCTACTACTCTCTACTACTCACTCTCTACTACTCTCTACTATTCACTCTCTACTATTCACTCTCTACTACTCACTCTACTACTTTCTACTACTCTCTACCACTCACTCTCTACTACTCTACTACTCACTCTCTACTACTATCTACTACTCACTCACTACTACTCTCTACTACTCACTCTCTACTACACTCTCTACTACTCTCTCTCTACTACTCACTCTCTACTATTCACTCTCTACTACTCACTCTCTACTACTCTCTACTACTCACTCTACTACTCTCTGCTGCTCTCTGGCACTCACTCTCTACTACTCTACTACTCTCTCTCTACTACTCACTCTCTACTACTCTCTCTCTACTACTCTCTACTACTCTCTACTACTCACTCTCTACTACTCACTCTACTACTCTCTACTACTCACTCTCTACTACTCTCTCTCTACTACTCACTCTCTACTATTCACTCTCTACTACTCACTCTCTACTACTCGCTCTCTACTACTCACTCTCCACTACTCACTCTCTACTACTCGCTCTCTACTACTCTCTACTACTCACTCTCTGCTACTCACTCTCTACTACTCGCTCTCTACTACTCTCTACTACTCACTCTCTGCTCCTCACTCTCTACTACTCACTCTCTACTACTCTACTACTCTCTACTACTCGCTCTACTACTCACTCTCTACTATTCTCTACTACTCACTCTACTACACTCTCCTACTCTCTACCACTCACTCTCTACTACTCTACTACTCACTCTCTACTACTCTCTCTCTACTACTCACTCTGTACTACTCACTCTCTACTACTCACTCTCTACTACTCTCTACTGCTCACTCTCCACTACTGATTCTCTACTACTCGCTCTCAACTACTCTCTACTACTCACTCTACTACTCACTCTCTACTACTCTACCTACTTCTCACTCTCTACTACTCTCTCTACTACTCACTCTCTACTACTCACTCTCTACTACACACTCTCTACTACTTGCTCTCTGCTACTCGCTCTCTACTACTCTCTAGTACTCACTCTAATACTCACTCTCTACTACTCTCTACTACTCACTCTCTACTGCTCCACTACTCTCTACTACTCACTCTCTACTACTCACTCTCTACTACTCACTCTCTACTACTCTCTCTACCACGCTCTACTACTCACTCTCTACTACTCTCTACTACTCACTCTCTACTACTCTCTCTCTACTACTCTCTACTACTCACTCTCTACTACTCACTCTCTACTACTCACTCTCTACTACTCTCTACTACTTTCTACTACTCACTCTACTACTCACTCTCTACTACTCTCAACTACTCACTCTCTAATACTCACTCTCTACTACTCACTCTCTACTACTCACTCTACTACTCTCTACTACTCACTCTCTGATACTTTCTCTACTACACTCTACTACTCACTCTCTACTCTCTATTGCTCGCTCTCTACTCTCTGCCTCTCTACCTCTCTCTCTACTACTCTCTACCTCTCTACCTCTACCTCTCTACCTCTACACCTCTACCTATACACCTCTACCTCTCTACCTCTCTGTACATGCACACATATGCACATATACATATGCATATATATGCATATGCATTTATATATATATGTATGTGTGTATATATATACATATATAAACATATAAATATAATCTGCATATCTATATAAATATAAATTCATGCAAACATATACATATACATATATGCATACATATGCATGGTATGTATATGAAAGTTTGAAAAACTCTAATACAAGCAAAGCTAAAAAGCCACCTAATTACAAACAGAATTGCTTTAACTTAAACGAGGGCGAGACCTATTGCATTTTCAATGCTTGTTTACTTTGATACTTTGATTCCATCAAGAAGGCATTCAGATGTGTCACACATTTTCCATACATTCTGGATGGTAGCACTGTAGTTGCTTATTAGATCACTGTAGTAAAGCTACTGCTCACCAGGGAAGTCTGCTGCTGGTATTGAAAGTGCATGTTTCAGTCTGCATGGCAGAATTTTTTAATGAAATAGAAGAGGATTTGAGAAGTCACTCAAAATGTGCCCTAATTTTTCTTTTTTCCTCACTAATCATAATTTCTATGGCAAAATGAACCTCCTCATTGTGTTCCTTTTAAATTAAACTACTCACTCTCTACTACTCACTCGCTACTACTTTCTACTACTCACTCTCTACTACTCACTTTCTACTACTCTCTAGTACTCTACTACTCTCTACTACTACTCTCTACTACTCACTCTCTACTACACACTCTCTACTACTCTCTACTACTCTCTACCACTCACTCTCTACTACTCTACTACTCACTCTCTACTACTCTCTACTACTCTCTCTCTACTACTCCCTCTCTACTACTCACTCTACTACTCTATACTACTCACTCTCTACTACTCACTCTCTACTACTCTACTACTCTCTACTACTCTCTACTACTCACACTCTACTACTCACTCTCAACTACTCACTCTACTACTCTCTCTACTACTCACTCTCTACTACTCTCCACTACTCACTCTACTACTCTCTACCACTCACTCTCTACTACTCTCTCTCTCTCCTACTCACTCTCTACTACTCACTCTACTACTCTCTACTACTCTCTCTGCTACTCACTCTCTACTACTCTCTACTACTCACTCTCTACTACTCACTCTCTACTACTCTACTACTCTCTACTACTCTCTCTACTACTCACTCTCTACTACTCACTCTCTACTACTCTCTCTCTACTACACACTCTCTACTACTTGCTCTCTACTACTCACTCTACTACTCACTCTACTACTCACTCTCTACTACTCCCTACTACTCACTCTAATACTCACTCTCTACTACTCACTCTCTACTACTCCACTACTCTCTACTAATCACTCTCTACTACTCACTCTGTACTACTCTCTACTACTCACTCTCTACTACTCTCTACTACTCACTCTCTACTACTCTCTCTCTACTACTCTCTCTCTACTACTCTCTACTACTCACTCTCTACTACTCCACTACTCTCTACTAATCACTCTCTACTACTCACTCTGTACTACTCTCTACTACTCACTCTCTACTACTCTCTACTACTCACTCTCTACTACTCACTCTCTACTACTCTCTCTCTACTACTCTCTACTACTCTATACTACTCACTCTCTACTACTCTCTATTACTCACTCTCTACTACTCTCCCTACTACTCTCTACTACTCACTCTACTACTCATTCTCTACTACACATTCTCTACTACTCTCTCTCTGCTACTTATTCTCCACTACTCACTCTCTACTACTCACTCTCTAATACTCACTCTCTACTACTCTCTACTACTCACTCTCTACTACTCTCTACTACTCCCTCTACTACTCACTCTCTACTACTCTATACTACTCTCTACTTCTCACTCTCTACTACTCTCTACTACTCACTCTCTACTACTCACTCTACTACTCTCTCCTACTCACTCTCTGCTACTCTCTCTACTACTCTCTACTACTCTCTCTCTACTCTCTATTACTCATCCTCTACTCTCTACCTCTCTACCTTTCTCTACCTCTCTCTCTACTACTCTCTACCTCTCTACCTCTACCTCTCTACCTCTACGTCTCTACCTCTACACCTCTACCTCTCTACCTCTCTCTACCTCTCTCTACACACACACATATGCACATATATGCATATGCATTTATATATATGTATGTGTAAATATATATATATACATACATATATAAATATATATATAATCTGCATATCTATATAAATACAAATATAAATGCATGCATACATATATGCATGTTATGTACATGAAATTTTGAAAAACACTAATAAAAGCAAAGCTAAAAAGCCACATAATTTCAAACAGATTTGCCTTAACTTAAACGAGGGCGAGACCTATTGCATTTTCAATGCTTGTTTACTTTGGTTCCATCAAGAAGGCATTCAGATGTGACACATTTGCCATAAATTCTGAATGGTAGCACTCTAGTTCCTCATTAGATCACTGTAGCAAAGCTACTGCTCACCAGGGAAGTCTGCTGCTGGTATTCAAAGTGCATGTTTCAGTCTGCATGTCAGAACTTTTTAATGAAATAGAAGAGGATTTGAGAAGTCAAAATGTGCCCTAAGTTTTCTTTCTGCAGCACTAATCATAATTTCTATGGCAAAATGAACCCCCTCATTTTGTTCCTTTGCAAATTAAATGTTTTAAATGTTACCACTTTATTCCAATCAAGATGGCTTCAGGTGTGCCATACCTTTGTCATAAGTAAGACTGTTAGCGCTCTAGTTGTTCTTTAAAACACTCTGGGATTTCTGTCATTGGGCTATACTTGGGCTACATCTCGGTGATATTTGTGCTACATTTGGGCTCTTTTGTCTCTGGTGGCCATCTTGGGAGACTTGTTATGAAGTTTCCTAATTTCCTCATTTACTGCAGTCTCCTCAGTAAGCATACTGTCAGTTTTTTACTTTGATTCAATGAAGAAGGCATTCAGATGTGTCACACATGTGCCATGAATTCAGAATGTTAGCACTCTAGTTGCTCATTAGATCACTGTAGTAAAGCTACTGCTCACCAGGGAAGTCTGCTGCTGGTATTGAAAGTGCATGTTTCAGTCTGCATGTCAGAATTCTCTAATGAAATAGAAGAGGATTTGAGAAGTCACTCAAAATGTGCCCTAATTTTTCTTTCTGCAGCACTAATCATACATTCTATGGCAAAATGAACCCTCTCATTTTGTTCCTTTTTAAATTAAATGTTTTAAATGTTACCACTTTTTTGCAATCAAGATGGCTTCAGGTGTGCCATACCTTGTCATAAGTAAGACTGTTAGCGCTCTAGCTGTTCTTTGGAACACTATGGGAAGCTGCAGTAGAACACAAAGGAATCAACTGACAGTCTCTGCCCTTGTTGGATGTACATGTTTTACTGAGAATGTCAGACTTCATTCTCACATGACTGAGAAAGATAATGTGAATTTACAGAAAATATGCTCTCAGTTTAGCTTATAGATCACCTTCCAAACCTCTGTGGGAAAAGCATGTGAAAATAGTTTTCTCTCAAAGATGATTCATGATATCCCAGCAGAAGGCTTTTTCACATGGTAAAATCACCTTAGAACATACCACAATTCCTAAAATGAGTATGGTACCATCAACCAATGATTTATAATGTAACTAATGTCTTAAAACCTTCTATTAAGTGCAATGCTTTTTAATGAGGTGCTATCATGTATATTGGTCCCAAGAGGGCTGCCAACACTTCTTGGATGAAGTGCTGACAGCCAATCAGATCTCACAATGAGATGTGTGGTTAGGCTCCGCCCAGATATGTATATGATTTTACTTTTGATTTTCTCAGGAACTACTGAACGGATTTACACCATATATGCAAAAGGCACATGCCTGACCTGAGGACTACCTCTTTGCCAAATTTCAAGTAATTCTGTTCAGCCGTTCGGGCTGTACCTTCGACTAAAAGTCCTATGGGAAAATGCATGGGGAAAACGCGTTTTGGGCCCCCCCTTTTTTCTCAGCCCCCGCTTGATAAATCACCCCGAGACTTTCAGGGTATGAGCTGAGCGGAGCGCCCCCTTAGTTTTGAAAATTTCACGAACATAAGTCAACCGGCGCCAAAGTTATTCAAAATAGAATTTTCAGATTTCCTATGGGAACTCGGTCCTAACTATAACTATCTACTGGCGACCACCAGTAGAGAATATATATATTCTCTACTGGTGGTCGCCAGTAGATAGAAAGAACCATAGGTTTCAGGGGCGTTATTGTTAGCTGGACTTTTCACTTCGACAAAACCATTGAAATTCCCCCGTTATAGTTAGTTCAGCTAACTATAACTCACGCGCCCTCAATGCACTGCTGATGACGTCACATATTACATCACTCATGACATGGTCAGTGACATCACTAATGACATCACTGATGACATCTCAAATGACATCACTGATGACATCACTGATGACATCATCCTTGTAATAGAGTGGCAGGCAGGGGGAGTTTCAATGGTTTTGTACGAGTGAAAAGTCCAGCTAACTATAACGCCCCTGAAACCTATGTTTTTTTCAGTGAATATATAAATATATATATATATATATATATTACCTACTGGCGGTCCTCAGTAGGTAGTTATAGTTAGGACCCTGTTTCCGTAGGAAATCCGCAACATTCTATTTGGAATAACTTTGGTGCCGGTCGATGAATCCTCGCGAAATTTTCAAAATAGGTGGGGCGCTACGCTCCGCTCCTACCCTGAAAGTCTCGGGGGATTCGTCAAGCGGGGGCTGAGAAAAAAGGGGGGTCCCAAAACGCGTTTTTCCCATGCATTTTTCCATAGGACCTTTAGACACAGCTACAGCCCGAACGGCTGAACAGAGTTACTTGAAATTTGGCAGAGAGGTAGTCCTCAGGTCAAGGAAGTGCCTTTTGTAGGTCTGGTGTAAATCTGTTCAGTAGTTCCTGAGAAAATAGCATTTAAATCAATATATATATCTGTGGCAGCTTACGGTGCGCTTACCGTGCGCTTACGGTGACGTGCGCGAGTGTGATTCTGATTGGCTGTTAGATCTTAGTAAACATTCGAATCGGTCGAAACCAGGAAGCGGCGGCCGCCATTTTGTGTGTTTCACACAGAAAAAAAAAGGGTAATAACTTGAAAAGGGGGCAAGGAAGAGAGTTACAGACCCCCTAACATTTGAAAGGGGGTCAAAGAAGGACAGAAAAGTACAAAAAAAACATTTATCAATTTAAAAAAAAAATCGTGGGGTACGCGTACGGTAAGCTTACGGTAAGCTTACCGTACGCGTACGGTAGAAAAAAAAAATAAAAAAAGAAGAAATTCAGATTTAAGTGTTTAGATATTAGGGGGCTCTAAAAAGAGCCGTTGTGTTTATGAAGTGATTTGATTTTTTAGTGGTACCTACAAGTAAGTACCGATGCAGAGTCTAAGGTTCAAGAGGAAGACTCTGTTCCCTTCATCAGTGAAGTGTACACCATCTCCTCTATAAATGTCTTGCATGTCGTAACGCAAGTTGTTGTGGTAAATGGAACCCATACCATAGTCTCGGAGGAAAGCAGAAACAGATTTGTTGACGTGCTTTCTTGCTTTGTCAATCTGCGGACAAAAATGATTGGACCAGTTCCATTTTTGCCTTTGGCATATGTTAGAATACGCAAAGGCAGTTTTAGGGAAAAGTGAAAACAGTTGTGCAAAGGTCTCCTTCATAAGCATTTCCAGACCTACCCCAGTCAAAGTGCCTAGGTCATTGCCACCACAGTGCACTATTATGAGGTCAGGGTGTTGGATTTGCATGAAGGATTTCACCAATGGCATCAATTGGTGCCACTTTAACCCTCTCTGACCAATCCATTTAATGTCTACATTTGGCAAAGCAAGGTCTCTCACCATACCTCTTTTTTCTGCTTACTTTTCACTCCAGAAGACATAGCTGTGCCCTACAATCCACACTGTGAACATCTTCAAAGGAGATCTGGATGCACTCAGGAGGGGTCTTTCAGTAGAATGGGAAAAAGAAATGAAAGACAGTTTGGAAATGGAGGCATACATATTTTTTTAAAATAAAAAGAACTGATTGGCTGTTTCATACCATTCTACACTAAAAACTAGGCTGTATGTGTAAATTTATAGAAGCATGTTTTGTATTGGTACAGAAAAATGTGTTACCAAAGAACAGTACTATGGATTTGCTGTTAGGTTTGAAAAGTCAAGCACTCCTGCTCTTTGGAAATGAAACATTGTGTGGTGAACTTCTGACCTAACTCTACTCAGCAGTGTTTCAAGAGCTGTTGCTATGGTAGCAGGCAGAAGTCAAGTTGGGGGAAGGGTACTAGGCTGAAGTCAAGTTGGGGGAAGGGTACTTTTGGAAAAGGGTTGGTTTTCAACCAATAGAAATGTGTGATTACATTTGAAAAAAAGGGGGAAGCACTGAGATTTGAAATTAACATGTACATGTGTGGAAAAAGAGAGGGAAACATTGCCATTATCTGGTTCTGCTGAGAGGAGAGAGGTGTACAGAACAGAGATCCTGGCTCTGATAATCTGCTGTTTGAGTTCCACATTTCTTTCACAACTAACTAATTTTAAAGGTGAGTTATGAGTTTGAGAGGGGATGTATATGGTAAATTAAGAAATGAATAATAGAATTGGAATTCCTTTTGTTGAAGTTGTGTTTATCGTTTTGTGTTTTGGGAGAAATTTAAATGTGAGGAACATGTAAAATAATATGGACTATGTTTTCACCATAAAATAAGGTGTATTGTTATAAATGAGGAATACTTTTAGGGTTTGAGGTTCCAGTCAGTAATGCAAATACATTCAGCATCACTAAGGCTGGTTGCCTTTGCTGGAGTGTAGTCAGTCACCTAGGTTACACATGTTTCTGGTCTCAAAAAGCTGTTTGGACATGTAATTTTTTCAGAATCTGAAAAGAGGATTCAAAATGTGTCAGACTGTAAAAGTACTTATCACTTGCAAAAAAAAAGAGTAGTAAGTGTGCTTTCAAATTGGCAAAGAAATTTCGTTTTCTGACTAATATGAAACCATGACTCTGTGTGCAAAGAGGAATTATAGACAGAGATTTATTGCGTATTACTCTGGTAATTTTACAGTTGCATTAGTAGGAAAGGGGGAGCTATTTTTCTGCAGAAGCAGACTCTTAGCACACACCCAGCTGCTTATCCTGTGGAATCATGCATAGTATTCACAACCGAGTGGGGTTTGAGGTTGCAGTCAGTAATGCAAATACATTCAGCATCACTAAGGCTGGTTGCCCTTGCTGGAGTGTAGTCAGTCACCCAGGTTACACATGTTCCTGGTCTGAAAAAGCTGTTTGGACATGTGCTTTTTTAAGAATCTGAAAAGTGGATTAGAAATGTGTCAGACTGTAAAAGTACTTATCACTTGCAAAAAAAAAGAGTAGTAAGTGTGCTTTCAAATTGGCAAAGAAATTTCGTTTTCTGACTAATATGAAACCATGACTCTGTGTGCAAAGAGGAATTATAGACAGAGATTTATTGCGTATTACTCTGGTAATTTTACAGTTGCATTAGTAGGAAAGGGGGAGCTATTTTTCTGCAGAAGCAGACTCTTAGCACACACCCAGCTGCTTATCCTGTGGAATCATGCATAGTATTCACAACCGAGTGGGGTTTGAGGTTGCAGTCAGTAATGCAAATACATTCAGCATCACTAAGGCTGGTTGCCCTTGCTGGAGTGTAGTCAGTCACCCAGGTTACACATGTTCCTGGTCTGAAAAAGCTGTTTGGACATGTGCTTTTTTATGAATCTGAAAAGTGGATTAAAAATGTGTCAGACTGTAAAAGTACTTATCACTTGCAAAAAAAAAGAGTAGTAAGTGTGCTTTCAAATTGGCAAAGAAATTTCGTTTTCTGACTAATATGAAACCATGACTCTGTGTGCAAAGAGGAATTACACAAAGAGATTTATTGCGTATTACTCTGGTAATTTTACATTTGCATTAGATGGAAAGGGGGAGCTATTTTTTCTGCAGAAGAAGACTCTTAGCACACACCCAGCTGCTTATCCTGTGGAATCATGCATAGTATTCACAACCGAGTGAGGTTTGAGGTTGCAGTCAGTAATGCAAATACATTCAGCATCACTAAGGCTGGTTGCCCTTGCTGGAGTGTAGTCAGTCACCCAGGTTACACGTGTTTCTGGTCTGAAAAAGCTGTTTGGACATGTGCTTTTTTAAGAATCTGAAAAGTGGATTCAAAATGTGTCAGACTGTAAAAGTACTTATCACTTGCCAAAAAAGCAGTAGGAAGTGTGCTTTCCAATTGGCAAAGAAATTTCGTTTTCTGCCTAATTTCAAACCATGACTCTGTGTGCACACAGGAATTGTTTTTAGATATTTAATTTGTGAAGGTGTTATTGTGATTTTCACTTGTAGGAAAGGGGTACATAGTATTTTAAGATTTGAAAAGATCATAAAAAATGTAGAAATATATTTAAATAAAATAAAGGAATTTTTTTTTAGTTTTTTTCAGGTATTGCTGAAGAGCAGTGAACAAAATTTAAGATGCCTACAAAATCCAGACTAAGGAAAAACCACAAAAAAAACTATATTTGAAGACAACTGGAGGACCTAAGTTAGTTGGAGATGCTCATGTTGGGAAAAAGAGAAAGTCTTCTGGTAAGCAGACAAAAGAATTTTTAAAGAACATCTTCAAAAAAAGGAAAAATGTACAAAATGTCTGTACTGGAAAGAATGTTTTAAATAGAAAACAACAGGAAAAAATTGAGCATTTAGTTAATGCAAATATACCTTCAGAAACAATAAAGATTAACTTAAAAAGAAAAACAGCGTTTAAAGAGATACGTAGAAAAATGTTTCAGAGAAGAGCTATGTCCAATTTGATAAAGGATGTGAAGAAATATAAGCAAAAGGCTAAATTTTATAAGAGAAAAAAAGAAATTGAAGCCATTGCAGCAAAGGCATTAGAATTAAAAAGGAAACTATTCATTTTAATTTTGAACAGGATGCGTACATTAGATAAAATGGTTAATGTACTGAAATCACAAAGCAAAAGGAAAAGAGTAGTGAAAAGAACAAACTTTTGTAAAGTGTTTTTAGGACAATGGATGCATAGTTCAAGTAGTGAACCTTTTTTTAATGAAGAGAGTTATTTTCAAAGTAATAGTTTGCTGCATGCAGTTGACACCAGAGGTCGTGCTTATGAAGTGAAAAATGGTTGTATAATGGAGAAGGAGAAAATGGTTCCAAGAGATGAGGTACAAGTGATGGCGGATAAAGCTATGGGGAGACGTCCTAAAGCCCCAGTGTACACTTGGAATTGTAGTAGTATTTGCACTGTGCGTCAGGAATCTATTGATAAATTTCGTGAGTTTCTAAGAGAATATAGTAAAAAAAGTGTTAAACAGAAGATTAAGGTGCTTCAAAGTCTAGATCCATGCAGAGTGAGAGAGAATACTGGTTTGCAGGGACATTCTCTGGCTTGTCTATCTAGAAAAGTGTGTAAAAGTGTTTTTCATCATTTTAGGATGCTGGCTGTTCATCATACTGAAATGAGAAAGTTTGTGAGACGGTTGTATTTTGCTAAAAGTCCAGCAATAAAGTTAGATGAATTGAATAGGGCTCTGTTCCGTGGATCGGTATCAGATGTAGAGAAGGTTACTGATGAAATTCAGTTTTGTTACTTTGGTCCTGAACAAGACAGTGCAGAAAACGACACAGTAAATGAGGAAGAAGTGGAAGAGAATGTAGAACCCTCTGTAAGTAAGACATTTAATGATCACATAACAAAATTTGCAATAATCTCTAATGAAAGACCAAATATTACTTGTATTTGTTGCCGCAGAACTCATTATAGAAAACAAACCAGGAATGTTGATCTCTACAGAAAAAGTGAAAATGAAGATAATTATAAGTGGAAGGATTTTGCCACATATATATTTCTTGAAAATTGTTTTGAATTGGGTGAAGATCAGCGTATTTGTAAATACTGTTACAACAAGTTAGAGGAAAATAGAATGCCTACCAGAGCTGTACATAATAATTTAGAATTGGATGTTATTCCTGCCGAACTTTCTGAATTAAATACATATGAGTCTATACTTATTCAATGTGTTCATCTGTTCCAGACCATAGTACGTATGGAGCCCAAAACTGGTAAATTACCTTCTTCAGATTTACTGAGAGGTTTAAAAGGTAGAGTGGTGTATTTGCCCTTGGATTTGAAAAAAAATATGGAAACTATTGATGCAGATACTTTTGAAACTGAACCATTAGTTATTCTGGTAAATGGTGTACCTACAAAGAATAAGAAGATTTGGTAGGAGCTGGTAGATGTACGGAAAGTACAAAGAGCAAATTTGTATTTGAAAAGGAATAACAAATGGTATGAATCAATTTATATAGGAGAAGAAGAAGAAGATTAACAAGAAGACACAGAAACACCAACTGGACAAATTGAAAAAGTGGACAAGTCAAAGGAAGAAGAAATTTATGAACATTTTAGCATACATCCTCTTCATTCAAAAGCAGTTATGGGAGACAATATTGATCTGTTTCAGATGAAGAAGTTAAAAGGAACTCCTGTGAGTGTATGGGAGGAGAGCTTGGAAGCTCGATGTTTTCCCCAGCTGTTTCCTACAGGAAAAGGAGGACTATACGATGAACGTCCAGAACAGATTCCAGCTTCTGAGTATCGAACTACAAGACTATATGCAGAAGATCCCAGATTTCGACAAAGTATTCCTTATTTGTTCCATCTTTTATTTGAAAGCGACTTGTCTGCATTATCATATGCAGTAAATCACATTTTAAAAAGTGGAGTACATTTACAAAATGTGTCTGCTAAGGATTTTATGGAGAAAGTGCAGCACCGAGATGATCATTTGGAAACACAACTGATCAATCTGATGGCTTGTCAGCGTGGGACAAATGAATATTGGTACCGACGTCATGGTGAATTAAAATACATGTTACGGAATTTAGGAACACCAACATGGTTCCTTACTCTAAGTTGTGCTGAGTACGCTTGGGATGATTTACTGGATTTTCTACGAGAGGCAAATTCAAACATTAAAAACATCGAATACAAGACAGCAGGAGAACTGTGCTCATTGGATCCGGTTAATGTTTGCAGATATTTCAATCATAGATTTGAGGCTATGATGTCCTTCATCTGCAATAAAAAAAATCCACCTCTTGGAGAAGTAGAGGATTTCTTTTGGAGAAAAGAGTACCATCAAGAGGTGCTCCTCATATTCATATGCTGTTGTGGATCAAGGATGCCCCAAAGTTTGGAACAGATACTGATGAAGCAGTGTTATCTTTCATTGAAGAATATGCAACATGTGCTATACCAAAAAGCATAGAAGAGAAAAAGTTAAAGGAGCAAGTTTTACGTTTCCAAAGTCATTGGTGTGGAAAATACTGTCGACGGAAATACAAGAGCAAAGATAAATACTACACTAAATGTCGATTTGGATTTCCTAGACCTGTTCTTTCAAATGGAAGAGTAAACAGTTTTATGTCATCTGTGAGACATACTATTACAAGAAAATCACCTAAGAATACCTACAACCTTAAAAGAAAAGAAGAATCAAAAAATATAAATGACTACAACCCAGTCATTTTATCCATGTGGAATGCTAACATGGATATACAGTATGTAGCTGACAATTCCATTGCTGTTGCTCGATATGTAACGTCTTACATTACTAAATCAGAAAAAACTGAATTGAAAGAAATGTGGGAAGAGATTTCTCACGAGAAGACTGTCAGTAAGAAGCTGTACAGTTTCAGTTTAAAGATGTTATCGCATCGAGAAATTGGATCCTACGAATTTTCAGATAGGTTATCTTCTGCAAGTCTTTACTCGAAATCAAGAAGAATAATTTGGGCAAGTTTAGGCCTTGCAGCAATGAGAAATCGGGTACTGAAATCTGTTGGAGAAATTGAATATTTGGCCGAGAATGACCCAGAAAGTACAGATATTTTGAAATCAAACATGTTGGACACATATTATCCCAAGAGAAGTCATCATCTAGAGAACATGTGTCTCTATGAAATGCTGCAGAACTACATTTATTCACGGAAAGCCACAGAAGACATCAACAATGGAAAATATAAAGTCATTGGTGAGGAAGGATGTTTGGTGAAGCAAACAAAAGGAAGTTTGATAAATCACAGGAAGCTCAGTTGCGACACTACTGACAAAAAGGAATTTTACTACTTGGCTCTTTTACAGCGGTTTAAACCATGGCGTACAGAGGATGAACTACTGGGAGAATTTCAAAGCTATGAAGATTCATTTAATGCTTGCAAAGACACCATACAATGCAGTACATTCACAAATTATGTGCAAATGTTAAATGAAGAAATTGAACAGGAAACTACAATTGCAGCTGAAGTAGCTAGAGACAGTTCTCAAGACAGCCAAAGTTCAGGAACACTCAGTCAAGATCCCCTAGGACAACCAATCGTTGAAAATGAAGCTGCAATAGCCATGAATGAAGTGGAAACGGCTATGAATCAAGCTCAAGAAGAATTTATAGACTTACCAAATTTGAAAAGACAACTGAATGAAGAGCAGCAACAAATTTATGAAGAGATCAGAAACAAAATTGATCATCGGATTACTACATGAAAAAAAAGAGTGCTCATGCACATCATTTCATCCAATCAGGATGTATGTAAGCGGACAAGCTGGAACTGGAAAAAGTTTCTTAATAAAAGTCATCAGAAGCTACCTACAGCAAAAAACGGATTCAACTTTGTCTTGTGTGGTTACTGCTCCAACTGGGTTAGCAGCATATAATATAAAAGGAATCACCTTACATTGTTTGCTAATGTTACCAGTGGAGCATGAGAACAAAATACAATACCACAAGCTAACTGGAGAAGCATGCTTGGAAGTTTCAAGAGTATTGAAGAAGATGCAAGTTCTCATTATTGATGAGGTGAGCATGGTATCAAACTTAATGCTTGCCTTTGTGCATTTAAGAATGCAGCAAATTCTAAGGACAGACTATGACGTGTTATTTGGTGGAAAACATGTCATAGTTTTTGGGGATCTTCTACAGCTTACTCCAGTTAAAGGACAACCAGTGTTTAATACTGTGACACATGAAGACACAAAGAAGTCATTGGGAAGCATTGGTAATGCAAATATTTGGTCCTTCTTTGAGTACAAGGAACTTACTACTAATATGAGGCAAGCAAACGATGAAGAATATGGAAGTATTCTGAAAGATATCAGAATTGGACTACTCACTGAAGCTGGCACAAAAGCATTACAGAGTCGGTTGCTACATAATTTATTTCCAAAGGAAGAAATAGTTGCAGAGAAGATATACAAGAACATTGCAGAAAAGAAAAGTGTCATCTGCTTAATGCCAACTCTACGTGAATGCTCAATATTCAATGAGGAGCTTTTGAAATTGGAAAAGGAAGATATCAGGAAATTGGAAGCAGTGGACAAAATTCAGGATGGAAGAATCACTATCACATTAACAGGCAAACTGAAAAATAAATTGGATTCACTAGAGAAGAACATTTCCAAAACTGCTGGATTAGAAAAAAATCTATATGTTTGCATGAACTGTAGAGTATTTTTAAGGAGAAATTTGGCTGTTGAAAAAGGTTTAGTTAATGGAGCTATGGGAAGAGTTGTGGGTTTTATTAATTATCAGAAAAAAGATGGAATTGAATGTTTAAAAATAAAATTTGATCAGATAGAAGAAGTTATAGACATTTGTCATTGTACAGTTCGTTTCATGCTTGTGAAAGACTTATATGTACAAAGGAAACAGTTTCCGTTTTCTCTAGCATATGCTGTAACTATTCACAAGTCTCAAGGATTGACTGTAGATTGTGCATTTGTAAACATTGGTTCAACTGTGTTCAAAGAAGGTATGGCTTATGTAGCTTTGTCACGAGTGAAAACATTATCTGGTTTATTCATGATAGACTTTGATGATTCAAAAGTTAGTGCAGATACAAACTGTGTAAAGGAGTATAATAGATTAAGAAGAACCTATGCTCCTTATTTAGGTCAGTATCCTGTGTTAGAGAAACGTGTAGTTTCTCGTAAAAGGAGAATTGAGAATATCTGTAATGAGGATGTAGAGAGGAGGAAAAAAAAGAGGAGTGATGTAATTGCAAGCAAAAAGAAAAAGGAAAATGAAGAAGAGGTTGTAGGATGTCATTTTGAAAATAGCTCTGGTGTCAACTGCTACGCTAATGTAGTGCTGAATGTTGCTTTTTATCTGGAAAGTTTGCAAGAGCAGATAATAGTAAATCAGAGAAAAAGATTCTGTTCTGAGTTGAGTCTCCTTTTTCAAAAGCTGAGTAATGATAAAACTCAAATAGAAAGTGCTACTGAAATTAGAAAACTTTTAGATGTATGTTCAGGACGAACACAGTTTTCTCAAAATGTACAGCAAGACGCACAGGAATTCTTGATGTATTTTCTTCAGGTACTGGAAGAAGGGGTGCCAATTGAAAATATGTTTGGTGTCTCTTATAAATGGGAACATAGTTGTGAAAACTGTTTCAATACATGTGGCTCTAATGTTGATTCTGAAAGGTTTATTTATTTAACATTGCCAGACAGTAAAACAGTCACTTTTGCTAAATTAGTTAAAGATGCTAATCATAGCATGGAATGCGGTGAGTGTAAATCTGACATGTTTTCAACGTTAATTTTAAAGGAATACGGACAGTATGTAATTTTAATGATGCAACGATGTAAAGCTGATGGTTCAAAATTGGATACTTTAATAAAGAAGTTTATAGGACAGCAATTATCAATTTCAGGAAAAACTTTTGTAACAGTTGCAATAATTTTCCATGAAGGACCTACTGTTACTTCTGGACATTACACAGTTTATCTTAAATGTGAAAAAGGCTGGACACTGTGTAATGATTCACAATTGATTTTCAAGCAACGTTTGCCTTTTGATTTAGCAAATTCCTATCTAATCTTCCTGAAACCTAAATTTTAGAGAGACTTGGCAAGATCTGTACAAAACAATTTTACCATTTTATTGGATTAGCATTGAAATTTTCAAAAAAAATGTTTTTTCAAATTACCATTTGGCCTAATGGAAAGGTAACCAATTGTAATGTGGACTTATTTAATTCCTAATGAATCTTTCGGAAACTAAAAATTTAGAGAAAATCGGTAACATCTGTACAGTTTAAATTTTGGAATTTTATTGGATTACCATTGGAAATTTATTCAAAAAAGATTTTTTAAATTACTATTTGGCCATAAGGCAAAGTAACCAATTGTATTGTGGACTTATTTAATTATTAATTAATCTTTCGGAAACCAAAATGTTAGAGAGAATCGGTAACATCTGTACAATTAAAATTTTCGAATTTTATTAGATTACCATTGGAAATTTAATCAAAAAAGAATTTTAAAATTACTATTTGGCCTAAAGGAAATGTAACCAGATGTATTGTGGAGTTATTTGAGATATATTATTTTTGAGATTATGCTTCTGTAACAAAATTGTCAGACGGTATTTTAAGGAAATAGTTATTGTTATTAGATGATATTTTTTTAGAATATTATGCTTTTCTATAATGTTATGTTTAAGTAAAAAGAGATTCTGGGCTTTTTTAAAACAATCTTTGAGATTGGTATTTTTTTTTTGCCCGCTGTTAAGTGATGAATGCAATTGCTTTCACGATTTATAGTGAAATGCAATATATTCTGAAAACAGCAAAAAAAAGGCAAAAAATTTTTGGGGGAAAATATGTAAATACGTGTACTGTGTTATATAATGATTTATTAAATATTAATACTTTTTCTTTTTTTTCAGATTGTGAAAGAAAATTTTCGAAAAAAACCTACCATTTTTTCAAGTAATTTCAATTAAATTTTGATTAAAAATTAAATTGTTGGGTGGGTCAGGTAAGTCAGAAATTAGATGGTCCCTTTCTTCCACTTCTCCTCAAACAGATTTTTAGTATTTAGTTATTAATTCCTCTAGGATCTTGAGATGTGGTAATTGATTTTTTGTGTTTTTAAAAAAAAAAAAAAAAAATTACGCTTACGGTAAAAAAAAAAAAAAAAAAGGTTTAAATAAAAAATAAAAAAAAGTTGAGAGGTAAGGTTGGCTCTTAAAAGAGCTGTTGTGTTCATGCAGGGACAGAGGAAAGGAAGAATGGGAACATTAGCTGGTAGGACATATGTGCTGGTCTATTTTGTTGTTAAGGAGGGGAAGACTGGTCTCCCTATGAACAATTAGACCATGGCAAAATGAACACCGCATAGTAACCCTCGCAAACCGATGGTTCGTTTCCACAGGATCAGAAAAAGGTGAATCTGCCCCCACAGATGAAGGGCTCTACTGAGCTTTCGAAGAAGGACTCGGCTGAGCTGCTGTGGATGTGCTTGCTCGACTTACTGAAGGGTTGCCTCTAGTATGTCGTGCATGTGTCCTAGGATGTACAGCCTCAAGGTGTCTCAACATAGTGTGATTCCCGAAGGAATACTTCTTGTTGGGATTTCCTCTCGAAAGTACATGCTGGCACAGCTTGCAAGTCACCAATGCAGCATTGACTTTTTTCTCACCCTCAGGAAAACTGAAATACTCCCATATGAAAGAGCTCTTCTGTTTCCTCTTTCTCTGCCTGATGGTGGTGCTGCTAGCCTCACTCTCAGCAGAAGAGTGCTGTTCTGCCATCGTATCACAAAGACAAGACAGCTCCTTCTCCTAAGGGATCACAAGCAGAAATGAGGGGAATGGGTGTGGTGTAGGAGAGTTCTAGAACTGAAACTACTTTGAACCAATCAAAAGTTTTGTTTTATGATCACATGACCCACCGTGCACGTACGTTACGCTTACATTACGCTTACGGAGCGCTTACGGTGCGCTTACGGTAAAAGTACGCATGCGCGTAAAAAAGACACGCGCTCGCGCGCATGCGCATAACAGTCACTCCCCAACACTTCCGCGTAACGTGCGCGTGTAGCGTACACGCTTACACGCACCATACGCAGTACGCACGGCTACGTAAATTGCGTAACCATACGCAAAATGAGTAGTATTATTACGAACATTACGCAAACCGTACGCTTACCGTAAGCTTACCGTACGCGCAATTAAAAAAAAAAAAAAAAAAAAAAAAGGGAAAAAAAGAATTTCTATGTTATACTAATATATCTTACCTGTTTGGTTAACAAAAAAAGAGAAAAATTAATATATTGCAGAATTTAAAAAAAAAAAAAAAATAGTGTAAGAGAATATAAAGTTAAAAAAAAAAAAAAAACTTGCATTTAAAAAAAAAAAAAATATTATATAATAATTTATAATAAAAAAATCATACAAAATCAATGAAAAATCCATGGGAATCACACATGTTTTAGGTAAGAATTAGCATTTAAAAAACCATACAAATTCACTGAAAAAACCATGGGTTTCACACACGTTATAGTTAGGAATTAGCATTTAAAAAACCTTGCAAATTCAGTGAAAAAACCATAGGTTTCACACACGTTATAGTTAGGATTTAGCATTTAAAAAACCTTGCAAATTCAGTGAAAAAACCATAGGTTTCACACACGTTATAGTTAGCGGACATTTCACTCCTAAAAAACCATTGAAATTCCCCCGTTATAGTTAGTTCAGCTAACTATAACTCGCGCACCCGCAATCCACTGCTGATGACGTAACATATTACATCACTCATGACATGGTCAGTGACATCACTCATGACATCACTGATGACATCTCAAATGACATCACTGATGACATCATCCTTGTGACAGAGTGGTAGACCTCCTCTCACCCTAATATAACCTTTGATACACAAATTCAAAAATAGAGACTACAATTTTCAAAATAATGGACATACCAATACCAGTTACAATAACCTATTCAGTAATTCTTAGATCCACATACACATCCACTCATTCACCAACAGTCCTATACAGTCACTCATACATGTACTCACTCATCATATGTACTCATACACCTATACATCCTGTTACACAATGCCACTCATCCATAGAGTTACTCACACACATAGTCACTCATGCTAATAAAGAATCAAACATACATTTACTTGCATATACAGTTATACACACACCACCACACTTACTTCTACGGAAACTTACACATACTTAGTCTTTTAAACAATCACTTATAGAAACACATACTTATTCATACAGGAACTCTTTCAATCTCTCACTCTCACATATACTCACTTATATACACCAATACTCACATATATTAGTTTTAAACATATGTAGTTACTCATAAAGACACTATTGAGACAGTCATTCACTCACTAACACACTCATACACACACTCATCCACCCATACAGTCCTGCACACATGCTGTCTTCAACACATACAGTGAGTCACTCATTCATGCACCTATGCACTACGTAATACCCCCCACCGAACCATACAGACACTCAGACACTCATACTGATACTCAAAAAACCATCTAATAACCTATATAGACACTCATGTAGCTACTCACCAACCCATGCAGCCACTTATACACAAAGTGAGAGACTGATACAGATATTTACATATTTAAACATTACTCACTAAGCCATGTATTCACTAAGATACACTTAATCAGTCAGTTACACAATCAATTTTTCAAAAACAAATCATCCTTTTACACACTTATATACCCATTTATTCTTCCATCGACCTTGAGATATACATATATAAAACATATTTAATTTTCAGAAAAACACACATTCACTGGATGATGTCATCAGTGATGTCATTTGAGATGTCATCAGTGATGTCATGAGTGATGTCACTGACCATGTCATGAGTGATGTAATATGTTACGTCATCAGCAGTGGATTGCGGGTGCGCGAGTTATAGTTAGCTTAACTAACTATAACGGGGGAATTTCAATGGTTTTTTATGAGTGAAATGTCCGCTAACTATAACGTGTGTGAAACCTATGGTTTTTTCACTGAATTTGCAAGGTTTTTTAAATGCTAAATCCTAACTATGACGTGTGTGAAACCTATGGTTTTTTCACTGAATATATATATATATATATATATATATATATATATATATATATTATCTACTGGCGGTCGCCAGTAGATAGTTATAGTTAGGACCGTGTTTCCATAGGAAATCCGCAACATTCTATTTGGAATAACTGTGGCGCCGGTTGACGAATCCTAGTGAAATTTTCAAAATAGGTGGGGCGCTCCACTCCGCTCCTACCCTGAAAGTCTCGGGGGGATTCGTCAAGCGGGGGCTGAGAAAAAAGGGGGGTCCCAAAACACGTTTTCCCCATGCAATTTTCCATAGGGACCTTTAGTCCAAGGTACAGCCCGAACGGCTGAACAGAATTACTTGAAATTTGGCAAAGAGGTAGTCCTCAGGTCAGGCATGTGCCTTTTGCATATATGGTGTCAATCTGTTCAGTAGTTCCTGAGAAAATCAAAAGTAAAATCACATACATATCTGGGCGGAGCCTAACCACACATCTCATCGTGAGATCTGATTGACTGTCAGTACTTCATCCAAGAAGTGTTGGCAGCCATCTTGGGACCAATATACATGATAGCACCTCATTAAAAAGCATTGCAGTTAATAGAAGGTTTTAAGACTTGAGTTACATTGTAAATCATTTGTTGATGGTACCATACTCATTTTAGGAATTGTGGTGTGTTCTAAGGTGATTTTACCATGTGAAAAAGCCTTCTGCTGTGATATCACGAACCATGTTTGAGAGAAAACTATTTTCTCATACTTTTCCCACAGAGGTTTGGAAGGTGATCTATAAGCTAAACTGAGAGCATATTTTCTGTAAATTCACATTATCTTTCTCAGTCATGTAAGAATGAAGTCTGACATTCTCAGTAAAACATGTACATCCAACAAGGGCAGAGACTGTCAGTTGATTCCTTTGTGTTCTACTGCAGCTTCCCAGAGTGCTCTAAAGAACAACTAGAGCGCTAACAGTCTTACTTATGACAAAAGTATGGCACACCTGAAGCCATCTTGATTGGAATAAAGTGGTAACACTTAAAACATTTAATTTACAAAGGAACAAAATGAGGGGGTTCATTTTACCATATAAATTATGATTAGTGCTGCAGAAAAAAAAACTAGGGCACATTTTGACTTCTGAAATCCTCTTTTATTTCATAAAAACATTCTGACATGCAGACTGAAACATGCACTTTGAATACCAGCAGCAGACTTGCCTGGTGAGCAGTAGCTTTACTACAGTGATCTAATGAGCAACTAGAGTGCTAACATTCAGAATTTATGGAAAATGTGTGACACATCTGAATGCCTTCTTAATGGAATCAAAGTAAAAAACTGAAAGCATTTCCTACTGAGGAGACTGCAGTAAATGAGGAAATTAGGAAACTTCATAACAAATAAATCTCCTAAAATGGCCACCAGAGTAAAAAGAGCCCAAATGTAGCCCAAATATCACCCAGATGTAGCCCAAATGTAGCCCAATGACAGAAGTGTGCAAAACACTTATTTTTTGTGTATTTGCAGTTTTATATAGTGCAGACTTGTCAGGTATTGGAGTGCTTTACATGAACATTGGTTACATCACACAAGATCAAATTCATTTTGGTTGTAGACATGGGGAGATTAAGTGATTTGACCAGAATCACAGAATGTTGAGCTGAAGCAGAAACTCCAACCTGGTTCCCCAGTTGCAAAGTCTGCAGCTCTGGAAGTAACACCACACCCTCTCCCCTTGGATGCAACATTTAATCAAGTGGTCAAGTGGATAAAAAAACTAAGATTACACAAATAATTTAAAAGTTCTTTGTCGCTATTTGAAAACTCAGAAAATATGTCCTCATTTTAGTTTTTTAGAGCACTAACCATAATTTTGATGCAAATAAGACCCTCTCATATATGTAATTTCTAAAGGAAATGCTCTAGGCATTACAGTTTTGATTACATCAAGATGACGTCAGGCATTCCACACTTTTGTAATAAATATAGAATGTTAGCAATCTAGTTGTTCATTGGGATACTGTTGAGAGGCAGAGGCCAGTGGCACGGACTCTGAAAATTGATGGCAGGTAGGAGAGTGCAGAGGCAACAATTTGACCACACTGGGCAGGCAGGAAGGGCAGTGGCAGCACAACAGACTATGGAGGGCAGTGGAAAGGGGGGCAGGGGCAACAAACCAACAATACAGGACTGGCAAGAGAGGCTGTGGCAATATAATAGACCGTTGTGGGCAGAAGGAAGAGGCAGTGGTCATACAACCATACATGCCAACAGACCCGTTTCAGCCAGGAAACGTCCAATGTTTTTAAGCTCAAATGGGCTTTACTTGATCTGTTTCCTGTCTACAATCTTCTCTTTTTCAATGTAACTCAAAGGGGAAAATCAATACCCCAGTTTTATTTCAAAATCTCCCTCTTACCAAGTTCAAAATGTTCGCAAGTATGGTACATTGGATCATGGTAGGCAGGAGGAATTGGGGTAGGGACATGGACTCGGATAACAGAGGACAGGAGGGACATTGAGAGGTGCACCAAACTGACCCTACAGGGCAGGCATCAGGGTTTGCAGCAGCACAATACACCACACAGGGCATGCGGGACGGGAGTGCAGCACAACAATCCATAGAAAGCAATATGGAGGGGACAGGACCATGCACATGGACAACAGACAACAGAGGGGAAAGAGGCAATGGTAGCTAGCTGACCATAATGGACAGACAGGAAAGAAAGCTGCAGCATAACAGACCATAAAGGGCAGGAGGGACGGATCAGGGGCATTACAATGGAACCGACAAGCCAGGAGGGAGGGAATAGGGGTCTGCACATGGAAACAGAGGGCTGGGGGCAAGGGGGCAGGGCAGGAGCAGCAAGATGACCATGGAGGTCAGGCAGGATGGGCACTAGAAACAAGACACACCATGGAGAGCAACAGTGAGACTATGATGGCATACACACAGACCATGGAGGGAAGGTGGGAGGGGGTCAGGAGCAGCTAGCTGACCACACAGGGAAGGTGGGAGGGGCCATGGCAGCACAGAAGACCATGCATGGCAAGCGGGAGGGTTAGTGGCAGCACAATGGCTATGATGGGCAAGAAGGAGGGTGCAGGGGCATGCACAAAGGACTATGGAGGATAGAAGGGAGGGTCTGGACCTGGGCACAGACAAGAGAGTTCAGGGGAAGGGGCCTCACAACAGACCGCGCGGGGCAGGCAGGAGGAGCAGTTGCAGCACAACAGACCAGGGAGGGCAGAAGGGTGTGGCAGTAAAATGGACCATGGAGGACAGGAGGAAGGGGATAGGGGCATGGCATGTGGACAGGCAGGGTGGAGGTGGCAGGGACAGGTTACAGTCATCTGACAATGCTAGGCAGGTGGTAGGGGAGTGGCAGCTCAACAGAACATTCAGAGTAGATAGGAGTGGCAGGTCCATGGAACATGGTGGTCAGAAAGGATGGAGCAGGGGCATGCACAAAGACATCGGAGGGCAGGGGGAAGGAGAATAGGGGCAGCAAGCAAAGCACAGAGGCTAAGCAGGAGGTCAATGATGGGCCATAGAATTGGGCAATGGAGGGCAGGAGGAGTGGACTGGTACATCATGATAAATGCAGGGCAGTGGCAGCACATCAGACCATGCATGGCAGGAGGGAGGAGGCTAGTCCATGGATTCAGACAACAGAGGATAGGGAGGAGGTGTATGGGGCAGCAAGCTAACTGTTCATAGAAGGTGGGTATTAGGAACTTTATTGTTTTTAAAATGTGTGTCTGTGCGAACTACTTAAAATATGAACAAGTATGCAGCATAATCTCACTTTTATTCAGGAAGAAGAGGACGTTTGGGACTGTGACTCCGGGCTCACTTGGCAGAAACATCCCCTGACCCTCCACCCCCCATTGCAAAATGTAATGCCCGTGAAAAGGGTAGGTGGATGCAGTGTTATATAGAACATAGTCCTGAGAGCACGATTGAAAATGAAAACTAGATATAGTATATGGTATAAACTATGCACCAAAAAGTGTGATATAAGATGAACCGGGGCGTGAAATATAATCTGCAATACATTGTGCGCAATGACAGATTCATTGGAGAGCGCGAGATAGCACAGGCACTAGCTCCTGCTATGTGATATGCGCCTTGGAGTGTAATATGCACAGGGCAGTGTTGTGTAACCTAAGTAGTCTCTAAAGTTGTAATATAAAATATGTGCTGGGTAGTGTAACATTGCATATGTACTGTGACAAAGATATGGCTCCCAGATTGTAATATGTATGGCATAGCGCTGTGCTTTATAACATAGGCATCGAGGAAGACATGTTAGATGGGGCAATATAACCCGTGCGAAGGCAAGTGTGGCATGACATATTCATGGGGTGGTGTTACAGTGCACATGGGCTAGAGAGTGTCATAGCATACGCACTAGCTGGTGGAATACAACACAGAGGTGTGTGGCACTCGGCGGGCACTGGTGGGTGTAACGCAGCATTGGGCTCAGCCAGGAGCACGCTGTGACTTTCAAGTGAGGTTTGTCTCCTTTCCAGAGAGAAAAATAAAAAGTATTACACATCTGGCGGTGGATGTGTGTTTTATTAACCGTGAGGGGGTTTCTTGCATAGTTTGGTCGAATTTTTGTCGAATCCCCTTTGAATGGCTTGGTGTGCATGTGTATTAAATGTGCCCGTCAATAGCTACCCATGTTTAGGGTGTCTACTTGGAGAGTACCCACCAGCGGGGGCGCCGGGATTAGGCACTGTAGGGTGTCAGACATGTCAGAGCTTCACTAGCGGTGTGAATACATTCTACATGGATTCATTGTATGCATAGTCTCCTTTTAATGAATATCACGCAAATCGTCATGGTGATAGGTACATACGGTTTGTCCAGCATCTCCTAGGTGTTTCTGTAAATATATTTATTTAAAAAAAATAAAAAACAAAGGCCGGCTCCAGGGGATGGGGTCCTCGGGGCCATAAGTGGCCTGAGGAGGGGGGCAACACAGCCCCCCTCCTAAAGAATACAAAAATAAATAGAAGGCCATGACCTGGGCGTTGGGGTCCCCGGGGCCCATTAAGGCCTTGGGAGGGCCAAATTAATTTTTTTGAACAAAAAAAATTAGGGTGCAGGCCCCTGGGAGTCGGGGTTCCCAGGGCTAATAAATTAGAAAAAGAAAGGGGGCCACACAGCCCTCCTTCTTAAAAATAAATAAATAAAAGACCGGCATCGCGCCGGAGGCCACGCCCCCTCCTTGCAGCACTCTGCAAATGCGCCCCCTGGCCAGTTGTAAGTTGAGGAATTAATTCCCCTTCAATACTGAGGGTCCCTGAGGGCCAACTAGCCCAACAGGTATCTCCAGTATGCGCCAGGGAGCTGCGTTGCAGACAGGTGTTCTGAGGCCACGCCCCTTTTTACAACTCCATGCAACGCAGCTCTGTGGCGATTACTGGAGGTACCTAGTGGGCTAGTTTGACCCTAGGGACCGTTAGGATTCAAGGGGACTTAATCTCTCAACTCAGAACGCCCACAGGCCCTGTGGCGCGTTTTTAAGTTGGGGAAATAATTCCCTTTCAATCCTGAGGGACCCTGGGGTCCAACTAGCCCACCAGGTGCTTCCAGTAAGCACCACTGCTCTGCGTTGCAGAGAGGTGGTGCAGGCCGTGCCACTTTTTACACCTCTCTGCAACGCAGCTCTGTGGCGCTTACTGGAGGTACCTAGTGGTCTAGTTGGACCCTAGGGGCCCTCAGGATTCAAGGGGACTTAATCTCCCAACTTAAAACGGCTACAGGGCGTGTTTACACAGTGGGGAAGGGTGGAGACGGGGCATGAGGTGACGTGTTCAAACACGCCCTATGGTGCGTTTTAAGAGGTAGTTTTAATCCCCTGCCCTATTATATACTAGGGGCTTACAGAGGAGGTCATGCTAATCACAGGGGGACCCCAACACATAGTGTGCCCTAGTGTATGTAGGTGTTTTCACTGTATTCTGAGTGTCTTTTAACATAGCACTGGCTCTAGGACTGGTTAGTCAGATTCAGTTACAACCAGTATCCGTCTGAAAAAGTTGAGGGTACAGGATGATTTTGCAACAAGGCTTGTTTCTGCTCTTCTGTTTGTTCTTTCTGCACGTTATACTTCTTCCTGCACTTTTCTTCGTCTTTGAGGACTTCTGTTGCTTCTTTCTGCATTTCTTTTTTTTCTTTCTGTGCGTTTTTCCTTCATTCTTCACATGTCCTATCTCTGTAGGCATAGCTAGAAATTAGCATTTAAAAAACCTTTGAAATTCACTGAAAAAAAACATAGGTTTCAGGCACGTTATAGCTAGGAATTAGCATTTAAAATATAAAACATATGTAATTTTCAGAAAAGCACACATTCACTGGATGATGTCATCAGTGATGTCATCAGTGATGTCATTTGAGATGTCATCAGTGATGTCATGAGTGATGTCACTGACCATGTCATGAGTGATGTAATATGTGACGTCATCAGCAGTGCATTGCGGGCGCGCGATTTATAGTTAGCTGAACTAACTCTAACGGGGGAATTTCTATGGTTTTGTACGAGTGAAGAGTCCAGCTAACTATAACGCCCCTGAAACCTATGGTTTTTTCAGTGAATATATATATATATATATATATATAAAGTATCACCGTCCCATCTGTTCTCGGAGTCCCGGAAAAAACAGGTACAGACCACAGCGTGTTGAAGATTTCAGTGCAGTTTATTGCTCAAGTTGTCAGCAGTTTTGGCATAGTAGCAGCATTACGCGTTTCGACAGTAAACAACTGTCTTGATCACATGACATGCTTGCGGCCAATCAGAGCTTTTATATCGGTGACCAAACAGTGAAAATAGACATTAGTTGCCGCCAATTTTTGAAATCTCAAATGTAACCATAGTACAAAATATTATTAAGCATATTATTGGAGATTTTACAAATACGTATTTGTATACGGACAAATGTGCAAGGATCGCAGTTTACAATAAAAGAATAAATATGTAAACATAGTGAAAATGCAAGTGCTAAAAATTTAGTTTATAAAAGATTAAATTCAAACACCGATAGCAATGATTAAAATACATGTTGAGAAAATATCCATATTAAAATCATATGAAAATTAAACAATGTAGAGAAGCTAAATGCCTATACTGTGCATGGATGTATTATATAGGAAACTCATACAATGGCAAAACTGGAAATGAAGTAAACAAATGAATGAGACTGAACGTTGCTCATATTCTATCAACCTCCTGTGAGGTTGTGATATATACTTCACATCCAACTGTATATCTCGTATAAAGTGCTAGTGCTAGAGAGATATATTTTTTTGAAATTGATAGTATAGTATGCCTATAGAGAGTTTACAAGTAATAAATACGCACAGATGAAAGCAGATGCTGAATAAGTATTTAAGCCAAATATTTATGCCTGTATCGGCGATCATGTCATTAATAGATTGTTTAAAATCTTAAGTAAAACCGGGGCCCCAGTAAAACTTTTGATAAAAAACACATCTAAAAATTCGATAAAAGCCTGATAATATAGCACAATATAAAGGTTTAAAACATGGATGGCAGATATACATAAGGGTAGTAAGACAGTATTTAAGTCCCAGATAAAAAATACAGGAATAAGCTACAGGAAATGGTGCAATTCTTCACTGTTATTCAGACCATTAGGCATTTTGGAATCTAGAGTCAAGATGTAATATGACTCTAGTTGCCGCAGTTTTTTCTCCCTATTGCCCCCTCTGATGGATTTGGGTATCATATCTATGACGAAGTAGCTAAGGTCATTGAGATTATTATTATGCACATGTTTGAAATGACGTGCTACCGGGTAACTGGGGTCTGAATTAACTATTGCTCGCAAATGCTGAAGGATCCGATTGAAAACTTGAAGTTTAGTACTTCCTACATATCTGAGTTTACAAGTACATTGTAAGACATAAACTGCAAACTCAGTACGGCATGTGAGCATTTTTGAAATTGTGATAGGATTAGATGTCACCATTCCTGTAACTTCCTGAGTATTGATGCCGAATTTGCAGGCTCTACACGAGCTGCATTTAAAGAAGCCTTTTTTGGTAGTAGTTAGCCAATTGCTAGTGGCTTTGGTAACTTCTGGACTTGATCTTACTAATGCATCTCTCATGGAGGGTGCTCGCCTGAAAGTAATATTAGGCAATTCGGGCACTAATTGGGACATAGTGAGATCTGTTTTAACAATAGGCCAATTTTTGTAAATAATCCTTTTGATTTGTTTATTTTGTTGGCTGTAGGGTGTAATAAGTCTAATGGCATTTTCAGATTCTGTCTTTTTAGTAGTGGAAACTGCTTCATTTTCTTCTACATTGGCACTGCATGTGTTTGCTTTGTTCATAGCTATGAGGAGTTCCTTTTTGTTATACCCTCGATGGATGAATCTATTGAATGCCTCACTTTGGCATATCTTGAGGTCCTCATCAGTATTACATATTCGTTTGATCCTCAAGAATTCTCCATAAGGGATGCTTTTAATCAGATGATAGGGGTGAAAGCTCATAGCATGTAATATGGCATTTCCCGCATATACATATTGTCAAACAAATGCCCGCAAGCTAAGGATGCACTCAACACCAACCTTAAAACCACATGGTTTATTACATCAAGGCAGAACACAACGTCCGTTCTTACATCGTGCAATTATTGAGCCTGACGCGTTTCAAAGCAAAGCTTCTTCTTCAGAGGCGGCTTCACATGTAAGTATCCAACGAGGTGCTCTGATTTTCCCCTTTCACTGCATGCTTTCATTACCTTGCTTAGTGCGTCACGTTTTGCGTAGTTACTCCATGGCATGCTGGGACCTGTAGTCCCTCATCAAAGCACAAATTCTCCTCTCAGTGAGTTCGTTTTCTAATTTAAATGAAGAAGCAAAATTTCCCTTTAGTAGGGCGCTCAGAGTGGCGCTGGTCCCCATTTGCCAAAGTTGGTGTGCCGCTTTGCCAGTGACGAATAGTTCCCACTTGCAGCCTTTCCTTTTTTTTGTGAAATGGTGCAATCCTCCACGGCCGGGCTGCCGTGTGAAAATGTTGTCAAACAAATGCCCGCAAGCTAAGGATGCACTCAACACCAACCTTAAAACCATATGGTTTATTACATCAAGGCAGAACACAACGTCCGGGAAATTTTGCTTCTTCATGTAAATTAGAAAACAAACTCACTGAGAGGAGAATTTGTGCTTTGATGAGGGACTACAGGTCCCAGCATGCCATGGAGTAACTACGCAAAACGTGAGGCACTAAGCAAGGTAATGAAAGCATGCAGTGAAAAGGGAAAATCAGAGCACCTCGTTGGATACTTACATGTGAAGCCGCCTCTGAAGAAGAAGCTTTGCTTTGAAACGCGTCAGGCTCAATAATTGCACGATGTAAGAACGGACGTTGTGTTCTGTCTTGATGTAATAAACCATATGGTTTTAAGGTTGGTGTTGACTGCATCCTTAGCTTGCGGGCATTTGTTTGACAATATATATATATATATATCCTACTGGCGGTCGCCAGTAGGTAGCTATAGTTAGGACCAAGTTTCCATAGGAAGAGCATTTTTTGTTTTGCTTATAACTTTGACGTTGTTTGCTGAATCTTCATGAAATTTTCCTAACTAATTCTTTGTTCATATCAACTCCTATGTTGAAGGTTTGGGGGTCATTCGTCAAGGGGAGGCCGAGAGAAAAGGGGGGTCCCAAAACGTGTTTTCTCCATGCAATTTCCGTAGGAAACTTTAGACAAGGCTACAGGTGGAACGGGTGAACAAAATTACCTCAAATTTGGCAGGGAGAAGGGTCTTGGTCTAGAAAGCACATTTTTGTTTATTTGGTGTAAATACGTTCAGTAGTTTTGGAGAAGTATCAAAATTTACAGATATAGATATTTGGGAATTCTGTCATCTGATTGGCTGAGGCGATACGAGCTTGCTGCTTATTGGCTGCGAGCTGTTGCAACTAGGAAGTGTTGGTAGCCATTTTGTGATTCCGTTGAAACGAGTAAGGGGAAAAAAGGGTGAAAAGAGTAGAAAACAGGAGGATAGGAGCACTGTACCTCTGTGGGGGAGTGCGAAGCGTAGTACTCACTCCTACTGGTCTGAAATTGCGGTGTTGGTCAGAGTGACATGGTGCTGAGATGAGATGCTGCTACACTCGGTATGAAACCGAGAGCCTAAACCGTGAGCTCATTGCAGTAAAGTGATGTGCTCTGGTCTTTGTAGCATACCTGTGCAAGCAGTGTTAGTAGGCGTTTATACCAGACAGGGAGTGGGAAGCGAACTAGTGACCCCTACCGTGCGTTTATACTATACCGGAATTGGGCAGCGAAGTATTCACGCCTACCGGTGTAAAGACTCGGGGATCAAACCGAGCTGATTGCTGTAAAGTGATGGGCTCTGGGCACGGTAGCATACTGGCCGCTGTAGTATAACTGTGTAAGTAGTGTTAGTATGCGTTTATAGTATACAGGGAGTGGGAAGCGAAGTATTCACGCCTACCGGTGTGAAGACTCGGGGATCAAACCAAGCTGATTGATGTAAAGTGATGGGCTCTGGACGCTGTAGCATACTGGCCGCTGTAGTATAACTGTGTAAGTGGTGTTAGTATGCGTTTATACTAAACAGGGAGTGGGAAGCGAACTACTCATCCGTACTGGTCTGAAGACTCGGGGATTAAACCGTGAGCCTAAACCGTGAGCTCATTGCTGTAAAGTGATGTGCTCTGGGCGCTGTAGCATACCTGTGGAAGTAGTGTTAGTTTGTTTTTATACAATACAGGGAGTGTGAAGCGAACTACTCACCACTACCGGTCTCAAGAGTCGTGGATGAAACCATGAGCTTATTGCTGTTAAGTCATGTGCTCTGTGTAGTTTCCAATTTAAGTCATAGTAGAATGTTAGTATGTAATGCTACTAGAATGTAAGTATGTAATGTTAGAATGTAGGGCTGTCATGAAGGGAATCTTGGGGAGTTTGTACACGGTGCTGGAGAAGACGGTTGCCTTGCTGTCTGCTCCTGTTGGTGGCTGTTTAAGCTGTCTTCTTTACCTGTAATAAATCTACTTATCGGATCCACTGCTGTCTGCCTCTTCACTACATAAATGTGGTGAGGAGTGGGAGAAGGTAAAAAGAAGGCAGCACTCACCAATATTTTGAGCTTCCTTGCGTTCTGCTGAAGACCAGTTTTCTTCGTGAAGCTGTTTCTACTCATCCCAGGGCCGTTGGCTCATCAAACTATGTGATCCGACCTCTGGTAGGATTTAGATTTTGGGTTTCCTCTGCCTCTTCACTACACTCACTGTCCTACACGTGTGCAAGTAGTGTTAGTATGCGTTTATACTAATTCTGTAGTTATGCAGTAACCAATGCATCATGGCCCTATGGAGTGCCACCTCCCATGCGCAGCACTCACCAATATTTTGAGCTTCCTTGCGTTCTGCTGAAGACCAGTTTTCTTCGTGAAGCTGTTTCTACTCATCCCAGGGCCGTTGGCTCATCAAACTATGTGATCCGACCTCTGGTAGGATTTAGATTTTGGGTTTCCTCTGCCTCTTCACTACACTCACTGTCCTACACGTGTGCAAGTAGTGTTAGTATGCGTTTATACTAATTCTGTAGTTATGCAGTAACCAATGCATCATGGCCCTATGGAGTGCCACCTCCCATGCGCAGCTCATACAATGTCCCAGGGTGTGCATCCGCGGGACATTTATGTTTGTTATTAGATGGCGGGAGCATGGCTTCCACCCTGTGATAGCAAATCCTTGTTTGCCTCATTGAAGCGAGAGGAGGAAAACCTCGTATCACTTCAATAAAGCGGATCAGGATTGTAAAAATGGAGAAAAAAAAATGAAGCGGGGTCTCACCCGTTCATTTAAATGAGCCCCCTGGTGGGTAATGTTCCGGGACCAATCCTATTATTACATTGCGGGGTCTCTGCAGAACTGGGGACCTTAATCTCACATGTAAATTAGGTGCGGGAGGGCACAGAGATGTTTCGCAGCCTAGGGGATCGCCACCTCCCGGGTATTGTTTACTAATTGTTCGTGGGGCTTCAAGGCCAACTCAAGTCCGGGGATCGCCAACCTCCGGGGCTTAACTTAAATATGCAGGGTGGGCCTCGCCAGTCCCTGAAGCCTTGGTGGCCCTAGGCAGTGTCTTATTGGTTCTGTAATCACACGGGCAGTACTCATGGTGTTATAAAGTGATACTCATAGAACCCTTGCAGTTGTAGAATTACCCCAGCACCGACATAGTTCTACCGCCGCAGGGGTGAAAGCGGGACCGGGAGTGTAGCGAGTGAGAGAACTACACTCCCCAGGGTCCTTAGTGGCAAATCGCGCCGTCGCGCACCCGTTGCCATCATCAGAGCGCCAGGAGGCGCGCTCAAAAGTCACCAGGGGCTCCCGCAGCACGGTATGCACTTTTGAACCTGCTCACAGCTCACAGCTCTCTCCTCAGTTGGGAACCAGGCCAGCACCGACATTGTTCTACTGCCGCACGGGTGAAAGGGGACTGGGAGTGTAGCGAGTGTGAGGTTCTGTAGCGATCCGAACCCGTGAATTCGGTATCGTAGTACTGACACGATTTTGGTACCAATGAACCGCAAATGATCCATTACATGCATAATAGTGTTTTCGCTACGCAACTAGCATGAATTCACTGAGAAATAGGGCATTCTGTTGTAAAGTCATGGCATCCATTTTAGTTACGGCATCCATTTTGTTTCTTGCCCTCACATAGTCAATGAACGGGCGATGACCCCGGCAGAGTCACCTTGTTAAGGACACGTGAGCCCGAGCCCCGAGAAAGGCTGACGCTACATGACTAGGCAGAATCAAGCTGCCTCCCCTGCCTGAGGCCAGTCCTGCTATACTGGTTCTCGTGTCCGTTGTCCTGACTGAAAGGCCGAAGACGGTAGCCATGCCCGTTTATGATCCATAAACACCTCTTATCCTACTTTTCAATCCTTTGCACCTGGCTCTGCTCCTCTCCTTCTGGGCTTTTACAATGGGGAGGTTACGATTTTTATGATGGGGAGGTTCGGACAAAGAATGGAAAACTGTCAAGGGAATCTGATCGAATACCGAAATCCTACGATTAATTATTGTTTGATGTCTATTTACTGTTTGTTTGGGATACCGGGTTGGGCATGAGAAATATTCGTGTAATGTAGCCTAAAGACATTTTGCGTGTATTTAAAGAACAACCCACTTAATGCAATTTGAACATTCTCGTAGATTCTGCCTCTGTGTGGTTCCTATGACTTCTGTGTCCCTGCAGTAAATAAACCTTGGTCTTTGACGCCACCATCGAGAAGCCCGTGTCTCTGTTTATTTGTGCACCGAGACAGGAGGAACTCAGGGGTCTTTGGGTGTTGTTTCCCTGACACCTCTGGACTCTTAAAAGTCCAGAACCTCAAATTGGCGCCCAACGTGGGGCGACGTCATCCGGTACCGGTCCAAAGCCTGAAAAGTTCGAGAAGTTTTGTGTGAAGATTCCGGAGGGAGGTACCCCGCTTCATCGATCCCTGCATGTCGTAAAAGTGGCCCGACGATCTCTTCCACGAGGGTTCCCGTTCCCAGACGGCTACAGAGGACCGCTGCCCTGACTGTCGCCCTGTCTTGGACCCGAGGTGCAGACCTTAGTACGGCGAGACGTAGACGGGTTCTCCTTGGTGACGTCTTCCACATTTCAGTTAAGTATTAAGTGGGTTACGCTCAGTTTGGTTGTTCCTTGTTGCTCTGGTTTATTCGTAGATTATCACTGGTTGCTCTTGTTTAGATAATCTTTGTTTTGGTATTAGTTCATTTTGGTAGGCCTAAGTTCTTTGCGCATTTTGGTTGGAATTTGTCTTTGTTTGTCATGACTACCAGTAGTAATTGTTTCCTGTCCTGGTTACGTTGCAACGAGGATTCCCGGTTGGAGGATTCGTGTTCGGTTCCTCCGATTGGAACTCCTACATATGAGCTCTATTATAAACATGCTGTTGGTCCTATTACGTATAATGAAGTATGGGTCCGTTATACCAGAAAAGATGGTGTCCTTAGTTGGCCACCGCATGGTAGCTTTGAAACCGAAATTCTAGACCATCTAGAAAAGAAGTTGTTTAAGAGAAAAGCCCGGCCGGCAATGTTTGATTCTTTTCGCGTATGGCGTAAAGAAGCCAAACAGAGAGAAATTAGGAAGACGAAGAAAGAACAGAAAGAGAAAGGGTTGACTTTAATGGAGTCTGCTAGGCAGCTGCATGTCAATGAGACTGAGAAAGCAATGGAGATGGCGAATAGAAAATATAATTTGGCAATTGATAAATGTTACCCTGTATTGCCATCTTGTCCTACTAAGCCGATGGAGGATCATGAGAAGGATCCTCTGTTGTCTTACCTGTTGAATTCACCTCCACCGTATGCACAGGGTATTACAGTACCACAGTTACTACCTGTTGTACAGCCAGCTGCTGGTCGGCCTGGAATAGTTGCTCCACTTACTTTGATTCCAGCTCCTGTCCTTCCCGTGGTTAATGTTCCTTCGGCACCCCCTCTTCCTGGGTCGCCTGCTCCGCCTTTGCCTGTCGTTACGCAAACTGCTTTACCTACTACTCCCACCCTTACTATTTCATCTGCTCCAGCTGCCCTATCCCCGAATCCTGTGAACATTCTGACTCCGCTTTCCGTTCGTCGGAAAATAACCGACTTTGTAACTAATATCTTAACTCCTCTCTACAGGTCTTTAATTGGGACCCCCGTTTCTGACTCTATACAGAGACGTAGCCAGCTTCCTGGTCCTCAGGAACGAGACATGTTAGATTCGACAGCTCTTAGGTAGATGTCGAAAGCTATGAAGTATGATGCACAAAGAGTGTTAGATACTTTTATGCAATGGAATGAACCTACTCAACGTTATGTTTTTGACGTGATGTGTTCTCTTGTGCGTGAAGAATGGGAAGATGATGACTTAGATTCCGTCCCCTCTGATTTGATAAATATTCAACAGAAGTTTGCCGCAGGAATGGTGATAGGTTCAGAAGTAAGGGGAGCGATAGAACTGATTTTAGCTCATAGGGATGATTCCCCTCTTCGAGCGACAAGAGACCCTGGTGGTTCACCGATTACTACTAGGAAAAAACGAGGTCAATATCCGATGAGGGAAGTTCCGCCGATATGGCGTGATGCAGTTCAAGCTGATGGGGCTAATAATATTGTAGCTGCCCCGGCACATTTCCAGAGAGTGTGGATACACATCCCTTGGAAACGGGCCGAAGTGTTAGCAGTAAAACAAGCGTTACCAGACCCACGTAAAAATCCTGCTGGTTATTACAAAGAGTTAACGCATACAGTTCAAGCGTGCATCATGAATTTGGCAGACATTGAAATGTTATTTGGTAATGTAGTGCCACAGCCTATATGGGCCAAGATTCGGCAAGAGAACCACCCAGTCACCTTAGGAGGTGATTGGCCAGTTATTGTAGCAGCAGATGCGCAACAAGTTGGCGGTGCTAAACCTGAACCTCTGATTGCTGCCTTGCCTGGCAGAATAATTAATCTGATGAAAACGCTGATGCCAGCGTTACGAGTCAATTGGGATAAACTATCGGCATGCAAACAAAAGAAGGACGAAAGCGTCTCTGACTTTTTCACTAGATTTGAAGAGACCTTCGTAGACCACAGTGGGCAAGATATGAGTACTGAAGGAGGCCAGAGATTGTTTGTCGACAAGTTCGTGTTTAATTTACTACCTGAACTTAGTAACAAGTTAAAGGATTCTGAAAGTGCATGGGCGGTGTCGACAACAGCACAGATACTTGCAACTGCTCAGTATTACGAGAATAGAGAGAAAGAAGAGAAGGAAAAGTCAGATAAGAAAACAAAAGATTTAAAGACTAAAGTTCTTTTGCAACAGGCGTATCCGCCTCGTTCGAATCAGTCAGATTCACAGCAGCGACCCCAGTTTCAGCAACAGCCACAATTCCAGCAAGGGACGTCCCAAAGATTTAATTATGGTTTTTCCCGACAACAGTTAGCATGGAATCAGTGTGCCTATTGTAAAAAGGAGGGCCATTATAAGAATGAGTGTCCGGTACTGCACGCACAGACTAGTGGTGTCCCAGCTCAGAGAGGTACTGTTGGATCTATGCAAACTCCTAGAGGCAGAGGACGTGGTACTATGACACCACAGGCCGATCGCCAATCGAATTATTTCGATCAGCGAAATGCACAATCTGTGCAAGCAGGTAGATCTCCACAGTATCATGTTGAAGATTATTATGATCATAATGAGGAGATTCAGAGAAGCGAGTACTAGGACAGCCACAGGCAAAGAGAGGGAGTAGTATCAGTTCCAGTTGATCAGAGTGGACCTTATGTCGCAGTAGTTACCTCAGGCGTGGTCGAACCGTTTCTGTTGGATACTGGTGCGGCAAAAAGTTCAATTATGCATGCGAAACTCCCTGGCGCACCTTTGTCTGGCTTAACGAACACTTCAGTAGGTTTCTCAGGCGCCCCTGTTCACAACCCTGTTTCTAGTCCTTTACCAATATCTGTTGGGCCATGCGAACTAGAAGCACTCCTTATTCTAACAACCGGTTGTAATGAGAATCTGCTTGGTTTAGATCTGTTGAAACGCCTGCATGAGACACTGTACTGTTCTCTTTCGGGAGTACAGCTCACATTAGGCAAAAGAGTCATCTCTCCAATGTATATGTCGATGGATAAGCTCCCACCGGAGCTGCGTTCTCTCCCTGATACTCTTTGGGCAACTGGTCCTAACGATGTAGGCCTCTTGGAAATTCCCCCTTATGTGGTAAGTCTGAAAGCGAATGTTAAATTCCCACGAATCCCACAGTATCGGATTTCGAATGAAGGTGAACGTGCACTCTTACTGATTGTGAAAGACTTAATACAGAAAGATGTGATTGAAGAAACTAGAGGAAATGTCTGCAATAGTCCTGTTCTGCCGATTTTGAAACGTACTGACCCTTCCAAACCTCCAATCTACAGATTTGTGATTGACCTCAGAGAGGTTAACAAAATAGTGATTCCACAGTTTCCTGTGGTCCCAGATATCACTGCATTATTGACGTTGATTCCTGTCTCAGCCTCATGGTTTACAGTTATCGACTTGAAAAATGCCTTTTTCAGCATTCCCATAGCCGAGGAAAGTAGAGACATTTTTGGTTTCTCCTTAGGAGGTCGCAGTTTCAGATTCAAGCGCGCTCCACAAGGTTATTGTGAGAGCCCTTCAATTTACAGTCAAGCATTGAAGAGTCAATTAGATGCTCTTGTACTTCCTCCTGGTGTTGCTCTGATCCAATACGTAGACGATCTTTTACTGGCTGCTGATGACAAGGAAACTTGCAAAGCAGCTACAATTTCTCTATTACGTCATTTGTCAGACTTACATCACAAGGTGTCACCTTCTAAACTGCAATATTGTTGCCAAGAAGTGACCTACTTAGGTCATCTTTTGTCAAAGGAGGGAAGAAGGTTGACCCCAGAGAGAATCAAAGCAATCTCGCAGATGACTGTACCAAGCACACAAAGAGAAGTGCGTGCGTTTTTGGGTATTACGTCATACTGCAGGCAATGGATCCCAAATTTTTCTCTCATGACAAAACCATTGGTAGCCCTGACTGGAAAAGGTGTTCCGAGCCCTTTGCCATGGTCTGATGAATGTCAACAGAGCTTCTCCGACTTACGTGATGCGCTGTGTTCAGCTCCTGTGTTGGGTACTCCTGACTACAGTAAGCCGTTTACACTATATGTCCATGAAAGAGAAGGTTGTGCGTTGAGTGTTTTAACGCAGCAATTTGGTGACAAACAGCGGCCTTGTGCATACTTCTCATCCACATTAGATACGGTAGCCAGAGCATTGCCAAGTTGTTTGAGAGCTACAGCAGCAGCTGCAGTGTCTATTCGACAGTCTGCTGGACTTGTCATGAACAACATGTTAGTAGTCATGGTTCCACATGCTGTCGATACACTCATGAATCGAACGAAAACTCAGCACCTCACCAGTGCTAGACTATCAGGCTATGAGCTGACGCTTTTGGCAAGTCACATTCAGATCAAGCGATGCAACATATTGAATCCAGCAACGCTGTTGCCGACTACTCAGGAGTCGAGTGATTCAGAGCCCCATGACTGTTGTTTCAGAACTGAGGAAGAGACAAAAGGTAGGATTGATTTGAAAGATACTCCGTTACTAGATCCAGACGGCACCTTATATGTCGATGGGTCATGTTTTAAGTTACAGAATGGTGATGTGACGGCCGCGTATGCAGTTACGACTTTGAGTACGATTGTTGAGACTGCAAGAGTAAGTCAGAATTCTGCCCAAGCTGCAGAATTAATTGCACTAACAAGAGCGTGTGTTTTAGCTGAGGGAAAGAGAGTGATTGTGTTTACTGACAGCCAATACGCCTTCGGCGTATCACATAACTTTGGACGTCTTTGGAGAGAAAGAGGTTTTCTCACGTCCCATGGGACTAAGATCCAACATGGACAGTTAGTCAGTGATCTATTGGAATCTCTGACCCTACCGAATGAAGTTGCGATTGTGAAATGCAGTGCACATCGGAAGATTACGGATGATGTTGGCCGTGGAAATGCGTTTGCTGATGAGGTCGCCAAAGAGACGGCCAAGAACATGACGAGCCGAATGTATGTTGCAACGTCTGCAAGATGGATTGCTGAATCAGGGATGTGTGAGAATATGATTGAAAGTGTGAAGGCAATCCAGAATGAAGCAACTGAAAATGAGAAGAATGAATGGAAGGAGAAAACGGGTAAAATGGATTCAAGTGGATGTTGGGTTGATTTGTCTGAACAGCAACGTTGGATGTTACCTGATGCGTATGTACTTGCGGTAGTCACGATGGCGCATGGAGCGGCGCACATCAGTTCGAAAGGGATCTGTAAAATGTTAGCTCCAGTATGGAAGAACGATGGAATTACTAAGTGTGCGGAAAGAGTGGTGAAAAACTGCATGATATGCCTGATGCATAATCCTGGCAAGGGAACCCCAACCCCAACTGGTCATTTTGCTCCCCCTTCTTGTCCCTTTGAAGTGATTCAGTTGGATTATATCCACATGGATAGGTGTAACAATCTTAAATACGTCCTAGTGGTAGTCTGTGCCTTTTCAAGATGGATTGAGGCATATCCGTTGAAGGATAACACTGCTATGTCCACTGCCAAAATCCTCCTCAAAGAGTACTTCCCCAGGTATGGTATGCCACGGATTGTTTGGTCGGACAATGGAAGTGAGTTTGTAGGGAAAGTTATGAAGAGTGTGTGTGCGGGTCTGGGTATTAACCAAAAATTCCACAGTGCGAATCACCCACAGTCAGCGGGTTTGGTTGAAGGGTGCAATGGCACCCTGAAGCTGAAACTTGCTAAAATTCAAGCTTCCACTGGTCTCTCTTGGCCAGACGGACTGCCTTTAGCTCTACTGTCCACCAGAGCGACTGTACACTCTCGAGTAGGGCTTAGCCCATATGAAATTGTGTTCGGTCGTCCTGCTAATGTTTGGGGAGTCCCTAGGCCTAAGGAATTCAAACAGATTGAATACCCAATGTTGATTGATTATCTTTATGATCTGACTGCTAAATTAAGCCTTATTCATCAACAGGTATTCGAATCCTTGCCTAAACTGCCGAAGAGTCCAGGCCACACGTTGAAACCAGGCGACCAAGTCGTAGTTCGGAACTTGAAACGAACTCGGAACCTCCAGCCAAGATTCGTGGGTCCGTTCCAGGTACTCCTCACAACAAGAACTGCTGTACGCCTAGCTGGAAGGAAAAATTGGGTGCACGCTAGCCATACGAAGCGTGTCCCTCTCCCACTCCCCTATGACAATTGGGTTAGACAGGGATTTGGTGTATCCGAGACAGAACCTGTTCCTAGGCACATCCCTTTCAGTGATGCAGAGTACATAACGGACCACCCACGAACTGAAACACAGAACTTTGACACCTCAGCAGGAACCGCTCCTTTGAATCCTGGACCGAGTATTGTACAAAGTGAACATTTGCCACCTGTGGAGTCGAACATTTCCGCACCTGTAGATCAGCTATTTCAAGATCAGACAAGACCCGGAAAGTACAGATATAATCTACGTTCTCATGTTATAAACTAATGACATTGCATAATTACCTTTCTGTTTGAAAACTGTTTTGATCTTACTGCATTCCATTCAGTCAGGAAGTTTGCTCTAAATTTTTATCTTTTAGTTTTTATTGTTTCTCTCACCTTGCCGTCTGGGTTACCGTAGGGTCGTAACGTGTGCCTTGTTTTAATTTGCAGGGAATCAGACACAAGGTCGGTTTCTTCTGTCTATCTTGGGAACTCCCAGGGTAAACAGAGGCAAGTTTTTAACAGGTACAAACCATCCGTTGCGAACGGTTGTAGAAGATGGAGCTTCCTGAACTGCGACGGGTTAATGTCATAAATGTGCACAAGACAAAGCTATATGACATATTATATAGCAAATGTTTTCTAATGCAATGTACTCTGACACTTCTAATTGTTTTGATAACTTTGGTAGGCGGAATTATTTTTGGTATTCAGTTGATCTTTACACCTGTTACATCTACAGTATCTCCCCATGTTCCTGTTTCTCCGACTGTTGTTTCTCTTCATTCTTTCCATCCTTTTCCTGCCCACGAGCAAGCTCGACGCTCTGAGTTTATAAATAACACTTTCATTCAGCTCTTGCACAAACATCAACTAGTGGTTAACACAACAAACTGCTGGGTGTGTGGCTTGATACCACATACCATGGACAAGGGCATCCCTTATCTGGTTCTGCCCTTTAGTTATAATGGATCATTCTGGGCATTTCAGACCATGTTCGCTTATGCCCTAGAGACCTATCCTCCACGACCTCCGCGTTCCACTCGGTATAACTCTGCTAATAGAGCCTTGGTAAAAGGAATCACTGACATGGTTAGAGATGTCAATAATACTCCGTTCATTCCCAAGGATGAATTGCGAGTTTACATGGGTTGGAATGTTACGGAATATGGCATTACTCTGGGTGAGAACAAACGTAAAAGCTCGACTCCGATCTGGGTCGTACCCCACCAAGGTCAGGTCTGTTTGCAAGGAAATGGGAGGAATCCGAAAGCACGACTAGGGAAGAGTGACTGTATCGAAACATATGTTTTCCCGTCACAGTCTTCCCCTGCATTCTTAGCTGCTAAGGGTACCTATTTTGTTTGCCAAGACAGAGCATACACATGGCTGCCTGCTGACTTCTCAGGCTCATGTTATATCGCCCAACTGCTACCTCCGACATACACTGCTGCACCGGACTATCACAAAACTAGAGTTGTGAGAGGTGTTTTCAGTAAAGAAGATACTGCTGGCCAAGAAGCAGGAGACTTCTTCAAAGGTTTCCTTCCGTTCTGGGGGCCTATGGCCAACAGTAGAAACTTACGTCAACTAACACGGGTAGTTGAATCCACTATCACCGAAACTGCGGGTGCCCTTAGTAACCTGACAGCTGAGCTTCAAGCGGATCGCCTCATGACGTTACAGAACCGTATGGTTCTTGATGTGTTACTTGCAGATCGAGGTGGAGTGTGTAAGATGATCCAATCGAGTTGCTGTGTTTTTATCCCAGATAATGCGCCAACGGTGTACAAGGCCATCTCTAAGTTACATAAGATCTCTGACTCTATTCATGTAGAGGAAGGTGACTGGTCATTAATGGGATGGTTCTGGAGCCTGTTGTCTGCGTGGGGATGGAAGGTTCTGATAGTCACTGGTGTTGCGTTAGTATTTTTATTTTCGTGCTGTCTCATTGTTCAGTGTGGTCCTGCCTTATGTAACCTCTGCATTTCAACATGCGTAAGAAGACCACCTGTTTTTAGAGATACGCCACGGGATAGAATAATGCTTCAACAACATATTAGTGACCTAATGAACATAGAAATGGATTCTGACATAGAGTGAGTTATTGCCTATGTAAGGGCAAAAGGACGGTCTGAGGTTCTGTAGCGATCCGAACCCGTGAATTCGGTATCGTAGTACTGACACGATTTTGGTACCAATGAACCGCAAATGATCCATTACATGCATAACAGTGTTTTCGCTACGCAACTAGCATGAATTCACTGAGAAATAGGGCATTCTGTTGTAAAGTCATGGCATCCATTTTAGTTACGGCATCCATTTTGTTTCTTGCCCTCACATAGTCAATGAACGGGCGATGACCCCGGCAGAGTCACCTTGTTAAGGACACGTAAGCCCGAGCCCCGAGAAAGGCTGACGCTACATGACTAGGCAGAATCAAGCTGCCTCCCCTGCCTGAGGCCAGTCCTGCTATACTGGTTCTCATGTCCGTTGTCCTGACTGAAAGGCCGAAGACGGTAGCCATGCCCGTTTATGATCCATAAACACCTCTTATCCTACTTTTCAATCCTTTGCACCTGGCTCTGCTCCTCTCCTTCTGGGCTTTTACAATGGGGAGGTTACGATTTTTATGATGGGGAGGTTCGGACAAAGAATGGAAAACTGTCAAGGGAATCTGATCGAATACCGAAATCCTACGATTAATTATTGTTTGATGTCTATTTACTGTTTGTTTGGGATACCGGGTTGGGCATGAGAAATATTCGTGTAATGTAGCCTAAAGACATTTTGCGTGTATTTAAAGAACAACCCACTTAATGCAATTTGAACATTCTCGTAGATTCTGCCTCTGTGTGGTTCCTATGACTTCTGTGTCCCTGCAGTAAATAAACCTTGGTCTTTGACGCCACCATCGAGAAGCCCGTGTCTCTGTTTATTTGTGCACCGAGACAGGAGGAACTCAGGGGTCTTTGGGTGTTGTTTCCCTGACACCTCTGGACTCTTAAAAGTCCAGAACCTCAAGTGAGAAAACTACACTCCCCAGGGTCCTTAGCAGCAAATCACGCCGTCGCGCACCCGTTGCCATCATCGGAGCGCCGGGAGGGGCGCTCAAAAGTCCCCAGGAGCTCCTGCAGTGCAGGACGCATGTGGGCATGCCCGGGCCGTGCCCGGGCAAAGCCCGGGCCAAGGGCGCGCCCTTCTGCGCCCGTCCGAGCAAGGAGGAGGCAGGGCTGGGCTGCCCCCCTTTGCCGCGCAAGACATTTTGAGCGTCGGACAAACTGTAAGGATATTTCATATTATATTTTTCCTGGTAGACTTGCTTTTATAAGTTGGTGCTATATATTAAAAGTACTGGTCATGAACACTAAACGTAAGGTTACAGGACAGAGGACTGGGGGAGTAGCGGGAACTCTGGACGCGTTCCTATCTAGGGCGTAGTCAGTATTAACACACAAAATACACCTCACTGAAAAAAGGCTCTCTTTGGGCTCGTATGCAGGACAAAAAAGATCATCTTTGGGAGCTATAACCTTGGCCAAATCTACCCTGGGTGCCTCGCAAATTATGGATCACTTAAGTGTGGATACTATGGTTACAAGCCCGGCGGGGGACTTAGTGGATGGAGTGGTCTGCAAACCAGGGCTATCAGAGGTGGACTATTCATTCACTTTAGAATTTATTCTAAACTCAAGCCAGAGTATATCGAAAGAATTGCTGGTTATTCCACCTGAGAAAACAGTTTTGCCTGTACCCCCTGTCACATCCTCACCACATACCTAAATTACGCCCTGTGTGGTCGAAGGAGACTCTGCTACTGGATCCAAAAGGGCTATTAGGGAGGTGGGAAAGTGTGGTATGCACTACCAGATCCAGGTTGGGAGGGAATGGTGAGGGAGGAAATGGTGAGCCGCCAGCAAAACGCACAAGGGGAAGTGTGGCATTGAGGAATAAGGCCAAAACTAAACCTAAACCTCAAGTTCTAGGGACACGTGAGATTCATTCACCGAAACCTAATGGTAATTTGCCTTTTTCTACAAACACTGACCCCCATAAAATGGCGGATCTTGGTAGCGATTCTGATTCTTGGAAACATTTGGAGTCTTTAATATCTGCTCTCTTAGCGCTTTTTTTAACCAAACTAGGGGAGATAGAAGAAAAGTTGTTACATATTTTAAAATCTGGTAACATCCTAGTTATTCAAGAGGCATATGGGTGTAAATGTGTGGTTTGAGGGGGAGTTAAAGCTCCTGTGGACCCGGTAATCCCAGAACCCACTGGCCCTGTGGGGGGTAATAATAGGGAATTGGTCCACAGACCAGGAATTGAGCTCACTGGTAATGCGAGTCTTGCTACGCCTCGTCCATTATGTGTATCATCTGCCCCTGGGGGGAACACCGCACATCTTGGCAAGGGAGTCCCGGGGTTAGGTAGTATGGTTAATTCTCTTTGTCCAGCTGACCAGATCCCGCACCAGCCACTGGGTCCTTCGAGACCTTTACCTATTGACCAGCCAGAGGCTATTGCGAGAGCTGGTAATCATCACGGAGATGGCCCCTCTGTGCTGAATGCAGTGAATTTTAAGTATTCCGTAGATGCTCTAGATCTGCCCCCGGCCGCGTGTCCTTATGTCATGGTTCTGGCAGGTGTTCCTCCGCTTAGAGTAGACCAAACTGAATCTTGGATTCAACTGCGGAATAAAACCGTAGATTGGTTATCCAAACACAAGAGCTTTAGGGTGTCCATGAGCAATAATATTATCATGGTGCGCAGAGTTGGGTGGGTGGGACGATCTTCAAAGAACATTGAGGGGAACTGCGTGGTCATTAACTTTCGAAACCCTGCGGTTGTTCAGACGTTGTTAAGGGCACAGGAATCATGCCCTATGTTTGCCACTTCCATCTGGGACTTGCCACTGGGACACTTCTATAAGCCTTCTGTGAGAATTTTGATGTTGACTGTTCCCCCATTCCCCTGTTTAACAGGTTTTAGGCACTTTCTGGTTTAGATGCTCAAGACTGACTGCCGGTTAATAACGCAGTACCTGTTGTTTCAGATAATTTGGCGGAAATATCGAATGATGTAACATATGTTTCCTTGATTAGCTATATCGAATTCAATTGTGCCCTGTCCTGTTAACCACCAGATTTAATCGACTGGTACAGTAAAACCTAGTTCTACTTCTACAATAACTGATGGGGGCATAATAAAAGTTTTAACATGGAATATTGCTGGTTTAAGGGCAAAAAAGGTTGCTGCCAGCTGGGAACTTTTCCTTGCCACACACCATATTATAGCCCTTCAGGAAACGTGGGAGGCTAATGAAACATACTACTTGGATGGGTTTTTATCTTTCTGTAAATTTGCTATATCATCTATTATGGGCTGAGCAAGGGGGGGCCTATTAATGATGATTAACCTTAAGCTGTCTTATAAAGTAAAGTTGATAGAATCAAGTTCTCCCCATATTTTAGCAGTAGAACTGACAGGGAAGAATTTGTCAACTTTTCTAGTGGTTAACTTTTATAATTCTTTCACCATAAACGATGAGCATAAGCATCTTAGAGCCCTTAACGTTTTTTGGGGTAATTATAGAGACAGCACCGAAACACAGTATGACACTTTAGTCCAGGGAGATTTTATTAATAATTTTTGTCCTACTAATTGCCTAGCAAGTCCGGAGGAGGATTATGGCCCTCAGGGGCTAACCCATTTTGAGCATACCTCTTCCGGTACCTTTTTAGAAAGTTTTTTATCAACTCACAACTTGATCTGCCCTGTGCAGTTGGCCAGATTAGACCCTGTACCTACATATGTTGGTCATGGCCGTCACAGCATGATTGATTATATTTTGGTCCCTTCCTCACTGATGTCGACATTAGGCACATTAAGTGCAACAAAAAATTGTTTCAGTGATCATAATCCACTGATATTGGACCTCAATATATATGCTGTAAATAGAGATAGGACCATGACCCAACTTACTAACGCAAATACTGTGCTCATAGATCAAGCATGTAGAGTGAGGTGGGAGAGGTTTACCCCTGATAGTTTTATTGATAGTCTAATGACCAACTGTGCACAGGAGTTTGGGGTTTGTTTAGACCAGGACTTCCAACCACTCTCTATCCTTGATGCCTTTGACCGAATTACAAAGCAAATCGCTCTGAACTTAACTGTTTCTTGCAGAAGGAGGCCCCCAAAATTTAAAAAATGTTTTGACAAAAGTTGTAAGAATACCCATAAGGAACTTATGTGGGAACTTAACCAAAAACCCAGGGAGGTCTCACGGGTTAAGAATGCAAGAAGGGCATACATGGGCTAAGGTTTTAACCTATGTTTTTAATGCAGCTTGCCTGACTGGTTTTCCCCTGTCTTGGGCCAAGGCGGTTATTATACCAATTTTTAAGAAAGGAGCGAGGGATGATCTGGCTTGTTATAGGCCTATTTCACTCCTTGATTCCGCGGCCAAAATTATGGGGAAAGTTGTCTTGGCCCATTTGACAGACTGGCTTAATCAAGCAAATATTATTTCCGATCTCCAATATGGTTTTAGACAAGGGAAAGGCACGTTGGACCAATGCCTTAATCTCCATTTGGTGATAGGGAAGTATACAGTTGTAAAACGTGGGGATCTCCATCTGGCCTTTATGGATTTAACCTCAGCTTTTGATCTTGTTAATAGATCAAAACTCTGGGTGATCCTTCAGGATATAGGGCTAGATGCTGACTTAATTTCTTTTTTGGCAGCCATCCATGAAAATACAATAGCGGCTGGGCGCTTTAATGAAGATGGTAGCCTGACTGACTCATGGGCAGTAAAAAGAGGGGTCCGGCAGGGGTGTATTTTGGCCCCTTTACTCTCTATATTAATAAGTTAGGGGATTCCTTAATTTCCTGTTGTAAAGACATCCCCAGAGCAGGCTCCAAAATGCTTCCCGCATTTCTGTATGCTGATGATGCGGTGTTGGTGGCCAGGACCTCAAGGGGGCTGCAAAACCTTTTTAATTGGTTTATAAATTTTATGGAGTCATTGGACTTAATCACCAATTTAAAAAAATCACATGCTATGTCCATAGGGTCAAAGAGGGCAAGGAAGGTCAAATTCTATTGCAAGGGTCTAGAGCTAGTAAAAGTCCCCGTGTTTCCATACTTAGGGGTACATTTTGACGACCAGCGCTCATGGTGCTCGCAGCATGCGCATACGAAGAATGCATTAGCTACAGCATCGGGGGCCACTCTAGACTTTGCAAAAAGAATAGGTTCAAAACTAATCCCCGCACTTATAAAGATTTATAATGCTAAGTGTCTCCCTATGGCGACTTATGGGAGTGACATCTGGGGTTATACAGATGTCAGAGAAATTCAGGGGGTTGAAAAAATTTTCTTCTTTAGATTGCTTTCGGTCCCTGCTTCTATGCCAGTTTTTAACATACACGAGGAATTAGGAGCAGGTTTTATTTCTGACCATATTGCGTTTGCCCCGTTATTGCGTTGGCTGAGAATTTGGGCACAAGCTACCCCAAATCTTAATCAATTGGTCATTGGAGATTGTTTCACCCTGGAAAAGGTGTTAGACATTCCGTGGCTTAGATACATAAAGGACCAGATGGAAATTCTGGGCCGCCCGACTTATTTTTGAATCCCCCAGCATTGGGTAAATCGGCAATTAGAGACCTTAAGCAGGAGTATTTAGATAGACGAAGAGTATTATGGGAGGCAAATGAATTGAAAAAACCCATGGTGAGAAGCTTTGCTATACTGAGCCTGGGTCGGCAGACACAACCATATTTATCCCATATAAACAAACCATACCATTGTTTTGTTTTGATAAGATTTAGGTTGAACATGGTTCCCTGGCTCATTTGAATGAGTGTATTTCGTCCTGTGGATAATGAACTTTGAGTGGAGCAGGACTCTATGAAGATTAATAATAATCGTTTTATCGTTTTTATTGATTGTAGATTTGTTCTGTCTTGTTTGTTATTTGTACTTTGATGGCTATAATCAGCCGAATAAAGTACATTTTGCCCTGACCTGACCTGAAAGGAAGAAAGTGAGAATGGGAGAGTGAGCGAGTGGGTGGAAGGGAGAAGGGGAGGGAGAGTCAAAAGAACAGAGGGAGGATGAGACAGAACGTCGGCCTACTGCACCCAGCCCTCACTGTTCACCTCCCGTCACCCGTGTGTCTGGGACGCTGGGGTCCACGAGAAAGAGTGCGGTCCAGCAAGTCCTTAAAATGAAACAGAGATATGAATGAGGTCAGATATTACATTATTATCTACGGTAACGTCGCTTGCCTGCACCTGTGCACCCAGGCTGTTGCACCCCACACTGTGCTCAATTGCAGCCCATACGCACCGAGGCTTCATGGCTCACCTGCCACCACAGGTGTGTCCAACGACGTGCCGGTGCAAGCTCCGACTCCGGGGTGCCTCTCCTAGGGTGGCACAGCAGGTCTTCGGTCTGGGATGGTGTCTTGATACCACGATGGAAGGTGGCAGAATGCCCACGGCATCCTCATGGGCTGAGCACCTGCTCCGCGCATTTTGGTGCATTTAACTCAGTGTCTGAAAAGGGAGAAATAATATAATGCTGGAAACATCTTGAGGTAAATGAAGGTTTATTTCGAGCTTAATAGAGAACACCAGATGAGTGCATCCTTCCTTCTTGAAGTACGATTAACCAACTGTTAGTGGTAATCGTGGTTCAAAGAGGAGTTGGAGTGTAGGAGAATACACAAGGTTAAATAATAATGTTATGCCAGCGTTCACATACAAAGGAACAGAGCGCATGCTAGAAGCATAATGTGCGTGTGTAATGCAGTGGCGCAAGCCTGTGTGCATGTACACTTAGTAATCAGCTCACTACAGTGCCCCAAAACCAACACCACGTGTCTGTAGGGCAGCGCTGCCCGCTGGCTCAGGCCTACAGTACGGTCCAGCAGGTCCTTAAAATGAGACAGAGATGTGACTGAATGAGGTCAGAGATCACATCATTACGCACAGCAACAGCGCTTGTTTGCACCTGCGCACCCAGGCTGATGCACCCCACCCCTCCTGCCGCACCGCGCTCAATTGCAGCACGTGTGCACCCAGGCCGCACTGCTCACCTGCTGTCACTCACTACAGTGCCTCAAAAGCCAACACCACGTGTCTATGAGGCAGCGCTGCCTGCTGGCTCAGGCCTACAGTACGGTCCTGCGGGTCCTTAAAATGAGACAGATATGTGACTGAATGAGGTCAGAGATCACATCATTACGCACAGCAACATCGCTTGTTCGCACCTGTGCACCCAGGCTGATGCACCCCATCCCTCCAGCCGCACCGCACTCAATTGCAGCCCCTGTGCACCCAGGCCCCGCTGCTCACCTGCTGTTATTGTTGTGTGTCCAAACACGACGGCCAGCAGGGTTCACAATCGAGTTTTGATTGCGAGGATGGTGTACACCTCATGGATTCCTTTTTTTTATTGCGCATTATGATATGCGAGGTGGATGCGGCCATATCACCTGAGGCAGTGTGGAAGAACTGGGACATGTGGCGTCGTCATTATCCTATTTAAAAGTACGCAAAGTGGGCTGGGCTTGCGTACGCCAGGCCAGCATAGGTTTGTGAATAATTATTCCGGGGACCTGGGCGTTGTTCAGTTCCTGCCTGGCCAGGAAGTGTACTTATGTGTGTGTCCCTGTTGCAGTTTTGACGTCGCACAATCCGCAATTTACATTAATGTAGGATGTACCGGGAGGGCGGCAACTATCGCTAATGAGATGGTGTCTGAAAACATTGAATGGCCAACATCACGTCGTTGTCAAGCTTGTGGATATGGGCAGACACGCATGTCAATGGTGTACGGTATTCTTGAAAGTGTTGCTATCGCGAAGAGCACACATGTGAATGTGCTCGGATGGAGTGAGGATCAGCAGTGAGACTATGTCATACACAGTGATAATGCTCATTACAGTCAAGCAATGCATGTCAAACGTGAATCTGAAAGTCTCACATATGACACACTACTATACTGGTAAAGCCTGACAACAGAGCATACTGCAACACAAATATACACATTACTCTTTACTGTATGTCACAAGTGATCTAGGATGTGCACTCTGCCCGTGGCTGTTGATACCCCTTTGAGCCACCAATACCCAGGCCAAAGTGTGTGTGTGTGTGCGCACACACACACACACACCAGGGGCATCGTGTAACACACATTTGTTTTTTGATGTAACGTTTCAGATGAATGGCCATCACACGTGGAAGGCTACTGTACAGACCATGAATATTGATCAAGATGATCGTTGCATGTTGTGTGTAGTATAAGATATGTGTACACAGCAAAAAACTTTTCAAAAAAGCTCTCTAAGCATAAGAGGTGTCTCTCATCAAACGCTGTAGAGAGAATGACTAAAATAGGTGGGGTCCTCCAACTGTTACAATAGGAAATGTTATGAACCAATCAAATGCTTTTTTTAAGGTCACATGGCAATCGCGAACTGAACGCGCAAGGAGGCCGCACCTGACGTGATTTTGAGAAAATATATTTACCATAATATAAGTTTATTACAGTTAGAAATATATAAATGTTTAAAATATTTTAGATTATCGCTTGCTCTCATATACACTTTAAACTTATTTAAATATAGTTTTGAGACATAAAAAAAATGAGGGAATGGCATACCCGGTGCGACACCATACGTCTATGACGTAACACAGGGCCTGACTGTTGGCAGCGTCCACTCTTCGCATACGCAACGTGCAGTTGGCACGACCCCATCTCGTACATGACATAACACGTGACTTGGTACTGCGTACACATTGCATACCAAAGTAGCAGCTGGCGCGACCTCATATGTATATGATGTTACACGGGACGCGGTGCCACGAACCCGTTGAATACGAAATGCCCATCATTTATGAGTTTAGAAATATGGCAGATAGGATTCGCGTGCTGATGGAGCTTTGTACACTACCGGAACGGGACTCCAGTTTTCAACAATATATAATATATAAAACATTACATCATTTTTAAAGTTTAAAAAAAAAAGGATAATAGAGTTCCAAAATAGTACAAAAATAATTAGAAAAAATATAGGTTTTATAAATATTAAAATATGAAATTAACATTTAAAAAACATTCGAAATCAGTGAAAAAAACCATAGGTTTTACAGATGTTATAGTTAGGAATTAGCATTTAAAAAACCTTTGAAATTCACTAGAAAACCATAGGTTTCAGGGACGCTATAGTTAGTTGGACATTTGACTCATATAAAACCATAGAAATGTGCCCGTTATAGTTAGTTGAGCTAACTATAACTTGCACGCCCGCAATGCACTGTTGATGACGTCACATATTACATGACTCATGACATGGTGAGTGACATCCCTGATGACATCACTGATGACATCTCAAATGACATCACTGATGACATCATCCACGTGATAATCTGATGCACATTCTGATGCCCTAATATAAACTTTGATACACCCACTCTAAAATACAGACTACTATTTTTGAAACCATACACACAATAATGCCAGATACTACATACCACCGACTATTTCCTAGGTCTACACACACATCCATTCACTTATACATGCAGTTACTCATCAATACAGTTCTATAATATGCAATCATACACCTATACATACAGTCACACTCCGCCACTCATCCATAGAGTTACTCACACACCTAGTCAGTCATGCAAAGAATCAATCACATACCCATTTACTCATGTATACAGTTATACACATCAACTCCGTTATTTATACACACACCACATCACTTATTTATGCAGATACACATACTTACTGTCTTATACAATCACTGATACAAGCAGACACTCATTTATACATTCACTCTTCAAATAACTTACTCTCACGTATAGTCATTTATATACTCCAACACTCACATATACTGCCTTAAAACATATGTAGTTAGTCACGCATATACCACTGAGACATTCATTCACTCACCAACATACCCATACACACACAAACTCCCCCATACAGCCCTTCCCAGATACACTTTTGAATCCATACAACCAGTCAATCACCCACTCAGACATCTATGCACAGTCACACAACCCCCACCCACCCTCACAGACACTCAGGCACCCATACTCAGATAACAAATCAATAACCCATAGAGACACTCATGTAGCTACTCACCAACCCATGCAGTTGCTTACACACCAATTGAGAGACTAATACAGACTTTCACACAGTTTAGTCACTAACCCATGCATTCAGTAAGACACGTTCAATCACTCACTTCTACAGTCAGTCACGCACCAACTAAATAATCCCTTCAGGCACTTGTAAATCCAATCATTCTTCAATACACCTTGGCATAGATACATATGATTTTTTTTTAAACTTTACAGAAACACACATTCACTGCATGATGTAATCAGTGATGCCATTTGAGATGTCATCAGTGACTTCACTGACCATGTCATGAGTGATGTAATATGTGACGTCATCAGCAGTGCATTGCGGGCGCGCGAGTTATAGTTAGCTCAACTAACTATAACGGGGGAATTTCTATGGTTTTATCTGAGTCAAATGTCCAAATAACTATAACGTCACTGAAACCTATGGTTTTTTTGTGAATTTCAAAGGTTTTTTAAATGCTAATTCCTAACAATAACATCTGTAAAACCTATGTTTTTTTTCAGTGAACATATATATATATATGTATATGTAAATATATATGTGTATGTATATGTGTGTGTGTGTATATATATATCTGTTAGTATTACTCTAAGACTTCCAACATCAACTTCGTTTAGCGCTACAAGCTGAACACGTCACGTCCAAGTCAGTTTTCTGAAACAGGTTTATTATAACCTTAGGTTCATTACACCAAGTGCAGCAGCAGTGTGAAGTGGTGGTAAAAATAATGAATTACCCATTCACATATTCAGTGTTACCTTACGAAATCTGACTAATATTTGGGATGGTTGACTAGCCACCACAAGAAATAATCAAATAATCACTCACCTGGTATGGGTGCACCCTTAAAGTCACTAAATTAACTTCAGCTCAAATGGACAGTCACATTTGAGTCTGTGCGACACTATGGCAGCCCACAACATATACCTGGTTAATTAATTTATCATTGCTGTGGCAGAGCTATCACCACATAAATTAGTGAATGTATGATGGATGTTTCACTAGTATGATGTCATATTAAGAAAACTGCACTTAGCTGGCATTCCTTATGGCAATGAACCAGATGATTCATTAAATATCTTTGTAAGAAGAAAACTGTTCACAACACCAATATGACTTTCTCTTGATCGTTTGCAGCTATGATGAGTTGTATTTCTTTACTCATCCAGCCATTTTTGCTGAGGATCATTTCCCCAACGATCAGGATTGGCAGCTACTGAGCACACCACTAACCATAATGCAATTTGAGAACAAGATACGCCATGAAAAGGGCTTTTACAATTTGGGGCTTCTGTCTTCATTTCCGGACACACCAATCATCAAAACAGGTACGGCCTAGTAATAAGTGCTGTTGCAGGGACTGCAACATGATCATGTGCCCGCCCATGAGTTTGAGTTCCAGGTCTCCCAGTTGCCTGTGGTTATCAAAAGGAATGTTACGCATCGCTTACATAGAAAGCCTCTCTTGCTTACTCCAGATTCTAAATCTGGTAATTCATTGCTATGAGGTAGCAACAGTTAATACGTCATAAAGACCTTCCAGGCCAGGTTGACAGGACTCTCTGAGAGTCAGACAGTGCAGCACTGCTTACCTGATTTGACTGAAATAGATAGCACAGCTGCAGAAGAGGGAAAGCAGGCATGGAAGGTGGTGAGGTTGGTTAAAGGTAGCAGGTAAGGTTTTTTTTCACATTTGGGTCTGGGAAAAGAGGCCATGTTATGTATAGCTTCCCCATTACATATTTGCCCATGCTTAGCAGTTGAAAGCAGGGCACTCAGGGAGCCCCACGGACCCATGCCCCACTCACATCTACAACTTGGGAACATCACCAATCGGCACCACCCTGACCCATAATATCAACACCTCCATACACGCCCACCACCTTCCCAGATCAATGGAAACTTGCAGAAATCCACGCCCTCGTCAAGTAGCCCACAGCCAACCCGAATCAACTGAGCAACATCCAATCCCATTTCCCTGATCTCCTATCCAGCCAAAGTGATTGAGAAGGCCATCAACCAGCACCTCAGACCCTATCTTGAATTTCACCATCTTCTAGAGAACACTCAATCAGAATTCAGAAAGCACTCATTTAGGTAACCAATGACATTCGAATCATCCTGGAACGAGGAGAAACATAGGCCCTCCTCCTTGTCTGCAGCCTTTGACGCTGTATCCCACAACACCCTCATCAGAAGACTCCATAAAATAGGCATCCAATGATCTGGTCTTAAATGGATCTATTCCTTCGCACTGGAAGAACCCAACGTGCCAGGTTGCCATCTTTCACACCAGAGACCAAGAAACTGATATGAGGAGTCCCACAGGGATCGTCCATTGGCCCCCTCTTTTCAACATATATATGACACCACTCGCCAACATCATACAATTACAAGTCATCACCATCATCTCTCTATGCCGAGGACACACAGATTCTCTCCCTGACACACAAGTTAACCACCACCTGAAACAACCTGACAAACTGCATGAATATGGTAGCAGACTGGATGTGAACCAACTGCCTGAAGCTCAACTCCATCAAGATAAAAGTAATGATCCTCAGCAACAAAATGTTCCAATGGGACTCCCCCTGCTGGACATTGGAACTAGGACCAACAACCACACCCCCAGACCATGCAAGAAATCTAGGGATCATCCTAGAAGAAAATTTCAATATGACAGTGCAAGACAATGCAGTGTGCACCTCCTGATTCCACATCCTATGCATTTTGTGAAAGGGTGCTGAGACAGAATATCGAGTACAAAATATTGAGTTGCACAAATATCAAGTCATTAACATCGTGGGTCAGAAATATCGACAGCAAGAATATCGTGGTAAAGAATAACGACTTAAGGTAAGTCATATCGATTTAAAAAATATTGAAGTGTTTAATTTTGTTTGCAAAAATATAGTTCTTAACCCCTTCGGTGCGTCGGACGTCCGACGCACCAGTGCTCATGTGCGTCGGAAGGTCCCCGGCCGTCCTTGTACATGGCACAGGAAATTCCCTTTACCTTACCCGCCAACAGCCTCGGGAGCTGGGAAGAGCTTCCCCAGCTCCTGAGGCTTCATGCTTTGTGTCCCTAAAATGATGATCAGCACACATGTCGCGATGACGTCATTTCAGTGAAAGGAAAACTGAAATCAGCCAAGAGGCTCATTTCAGCTTTGCTTTCTACATGCTCAGGGGGCTATCTCAGTGCCCTGAGCACATAGAAAGTCAGGAGAGGTGTTGTTGGAAGGGGAGAATCTAGTGAATCTCTGCTTGAGGATTGCCCCAGCAGGGTGATCCCCAAGCAGGGATCCATCCACTAGGTACCAGGGAGGGGGGAGCGGCCCCTTGGGCAAAGGCCTTTGCTTCCCCCATATTAATTTTGGCAAAGTATATTCTTTCTGTACCCCTGGTGGGCAGAAAGCCCAATAGATAACAGGGAATGTTTTTCCTAATTTGAACTAAGGGTGGGGGCTGCCCAATATGGGCATGCCAATGCCCATAACCCCCTGCCACAAAAGTACAGTTTTTTTGCCCCCCGGAGGGCCAGAAAGCCCACTAGAAACCAGATTTTGTTTTCAAATGCAAATTAGGAGTGGGGGCTGCCCAATATGGGCATGCCAATGCCCCCACCCTGCCATAAAGTACAGTCTTTTTGCCCCCCTGGGGAGTAGATGGGACAGTAGCCCCCAATCTCCCCCGGGGGGCAGAAAGTCCACTAGACACCAGGGTTTTTTTTCCCAATGAATTTAGTGGGGGGGGGGTTGCCCAAGATGGGCATGCCAATGCCCAAACACCTCCCCCACACAACATTCCATTATTTCTGCCCCCCAGGTGCAGATGGGGCAGAAACACCCAATCTGCCGCCCCAGGGGCAGAAAGCACCCTAGACACCGGGGATTCTTTTTTATAGGCCTGGGGTGGGGGCTGCCCAGAATGGGCATGCAAATGCCCCCACCCTACCCCCTAAAGAAAACAGAAGACTTTCTGCCCCCCAGGAAGCAGATGGGGCAATAGCCCATGATCTGCCCCCATGGGGGCAGAAAGCCCACTAAGTGCCAGGGATTTTTTTTATATAGATAGGGGTGGGGGCTGCCCAGAATGCCCCACCCCAAAAAAATACTACAGTCTTTCTTTCCCCCAGGAGGCAGATGGGGCAATAACACCTTATCTGCCCCCCAAGGGGGCAGAAAGCCCACTAGCCAGCAGGGATTTTTTTTCCAAAGTTCGGGGTGAGGGCTGTCAAGAATGGGCATGCCAATGCCCCCATCCCCCCAAAAAGATGCCACAGTATCCCCAGAGTGTCTAGTTTTCAGAAATCTGTGGGTTTTGTGGGTTTCCCTAGATGGCCACTAGCCCAGGGCCAAAAACCCAGGTGACCCTCCTTGCAAAACCAGGTTGTTTCATGATAGGTAATTTTGAAGTCTCTACAATACATTACGGGCCCTTGCCTGTTGCGGGTACTTAACCCACCCACACGAGTAAGGTACAATGTTTATCGAGAGACTTGGGGGAACGCTGAGTGGTAGGAAATTTGTGTCAACCCTGTGATCCGACAACTTTCCCATACACAAATGTGAGAATAATTTGATTTTTTCATCACAATTTGAGGTTTGCAGGGGATTCTGGGTAGGGAAATGTTGGGGGATGCACACAAACCATACTTCCCTGGACTCCCCCGGGTCTCTAGTTTTCAGAAATGTGTGGGTTTGGTAGGTTTCCGTAGATGGCCGCCAAGCCTGGGACCAAAAACTCATGTGACCCCACTTGCAAAAGCAGATTGTTTTGTGATAGGTAATTTGGATGTCTCCACAATACGTTTTGGGCCCTTGCCTGCGCGGGTACTTGAGCCACCCACAAGAGTGTGGTACCATTTCTATTGGGAGAGCCATTGGGGAACACTGGGTGGTAAGAAATTTATGTTAGGCCGGTGATCCTACAACTGTCCCACACAGAAATTTGAGAACAGTTTGATTTTTTCATCAAAATATGAGGTTTGCAGTTGATTCTGGGTAGGGAAACCCTATTGGATCCATGCAAGTCATACCTCTCTGGACTCCCCCGGGACTATAGTTTTCAGAAATGTGTGGGTTTGGTAGGTTTCCCAAGATGGCCGCCGAGCCCGGGGACAAAAACACAGGTGACCCCCCCCCCTTGCAAAACCAAGTTTTCTTGTGATAGGTAATTTTGATGTCTCCTCAGTACGTTTCGGGCCCTTGCCTGTCGCTGGTACTTGACCCACCCTCGCGATTGAGGTACCATTTTATCGGAAGACCTGGGGGAACGCTGGGTGGTAGGGAATTTGTGGATCCATGCAGATTCCAGAACTTTCCACCACAGAAATGTGGGAAAAATGTGTTTTTTTACACAGTTTGAGGTTTGCAAGGGATTCTGTGTAACAGAACCTTGTGAGAGCCAGACAAGTCACCCCATCCTGTGTCCCCCTGGGTGTCTAGTTTTCAAAAATGTATAGGTGTGCTAGGCTTCCCAAGGTGCCGGCAGAGCTAGGGCTCAAAATCTACAGCTAGACACTGCAAAAAAAGGGTCAGTTTTCACTGTGAAAATGTGGTGTGTCCACGTTGCGTTTTGGGACATTTCCTGTTGGGAGCACTAGGCCTACCTACACAAGTGAGGTACCATTTTTTGTGGAAGACTTTAGGGACTGCGGGGTGGGTGGAATTTTGTGGATCCATGCAGATTTCAGAACTTTCCACCACAGAAATGTCAGGAAAATGTTTTTTTTTTTTTAAGTTTGAGGTTTGCAAGGAATTCTGGGTAAAAAATGTATGTTTGCTAGGTTTCCCTAGGTGCCGGCAGAGCTAGGGTTCAAAGTCTACAGCTAGGCACTTTGCAAGAAAAGGGTCCGTTTTCACTGTGAAAAGTTGATGTGTCCACATTGCGTTTTGGGCTGTTTCCTGTTGCGGGCCCTAGGCCTACCCACAAAAGTGAGGTACAATTTTTCTCTGAAGACTTTGGGGAAGGTGGGGTGTGTGGAATTTGTGGATCCACGCTGATTCCAGAACGTTCCACCACAGAAATGGGAGGAAAATTTTTTTTTTTCTAAAAAGTTTGAGGTGTACAAGGGATTCTGGGTTATAGAACCTGGTGAAAGCCAGACAATTCACCCCATCCTGTATTCCCATGAGTGCCAAGTTTTTAAAAATGTATAGGTTTTCTAGGTTTCCGTAGGTGCTGGCAGAGCTAGGGTTCAAAATCTACAGCTAGGCACTATGCACAAAAAGGGTCAGTTTTCACTGTGAAAATTTGGAGTGTCCACGTTGCGTTTTCGGCTCTTTCCTGTCACGGGCACTAGACCTACCCACACAAGTGAGGTATCATTTTTCTTGAAAGACTGTGGGGAATGTGGGGTGGGTGGAATTTGGTGGATCCATGCAGATTCCAGAACTTTCCACCACAGAATTATGAGGAAAATGTGTTTTTTTTACAAAGTTTGAGGTTTGCAAGGCATTCTTGGTAACAGAACCTGGTGAGAGCCAGATAAATCACCCCATACTTGATTCCCCTAGGTGTCTAGCTTTCAAAAATGTATAGGTCTGCTAGGTTTCCTAGGGGCCGGCAGAGCTAGGGTTCAAAATCTACAGCTATGCTCTTTGCAAATAAAGGGTCAGTTTTCATTGTAAAAAGGAAGTGTGTCCACGTTGCGTTTTGAGCTGGTTCCTGTTGTGGGCATTAGTCTTACCCACACAGGTGACATACCATTTTTATCAGGAGACTTAGGGTAACACAGAATTGTAGAGCAATTGTTATTACCTATTGACTTTCGACAAATTTCTGCCTTCCAAATGAAAGACAATGTGGTTTTATTCAATGCAATTTTGGAGGGGCTACCTTTGCCTAGTACCTGGCTTGGGGCGGAGATTATCCCAATATATAAGAAGGGTTCCCCGCTCCAACCCTCATATTATAGGCCGATTATCCTTATTGATGTTACACAAAAAATCTATGCCAGGGTATTGTTACAACGCTTGGAGAGCTGGTCTAGTGATAACAATATCTTGACGCCACTTCAGGCGGGATTTAGGGCGAAAATCTCAACAATTGATCAATTATTCCGGTTACAAGTGATATATTGGAAGCATGTGACCTTGGAAGGGGGTAGTCTTTATCTTACTTTTGTAGATTTAAAATCTGCTTTCGACATGGTGGATAGAAAACAATTATGGTCCATTTTATTATCAATGGGGGTTCCACCCTATTTATGCCACCAGTTTAAAATTTTACATGCTGGCACTTTTGCAAGAGTACGCTTCGGTAAACAAGGCCAGTTAACTGGAGCCTTCCCGATTGAGAAAGGTGTTAGGCAGGGCTGTGTCCTTGCTCCAACTCTATTTTCCCTCTTTCTCAACGGGCTTATCGAAGACCTCATGGCCAGAAAAGATATAGACTCCCCCAAAATAGGCGCCCGTAAATTTCCCGCCTTAATGTTTGCGGATGACACGCTTCTGCTTTCAAAATCTCCAATGGGGATGCAGCGCGTGTTAGACCAATTCTCCAATTTTTGTTCAAAAAGAAACCTGGTGATCAACATAAATAAGACTAAGTACATGGCTTTTAATGCAAAAACTGTTAACTGCCCCCATCCAACGATGGGTGGCAGACCTCTTGAAAGGGTTTCAACATTTGAATATCTGGGTGTGACTTTAAATGACAAAATGGGTTGGGGTCCTCAAGTGGCCAAGTCCAATCTAAGACTAACGCAAGCAGCAGGGGGTATTCTTAAATTACAGAAGAGTTGTACCCTTAAAATAGTTAGTGCCCCGCTTGAAATTTTTAAAGTGAAAGCCAGGGCCTCCTCTCTCTACGGGGCAGAACTTTGGGGTCATACATCAACAAGTAACCTATCTATAACTGAAAATAACTTTCTTAGACAACTATTGGACCTCCCAAAAAGCACTCCTCTACTCCCATTAAGACTTGATCTTAATGTCTGTCCAATTGCAGACGCTATTGCCATCCGACCGTTACTTTATTGGAAGCGTCTCTGGAGTACACCGGAGTTGGTGAGCTACAAGGAGGAACTCAAAATTGTCATGGCTTCTATTGGTTCCGGAAGGATTCCCTGGCTAGCCTTTGTAAAACAGTCACTTATATCGAATGGCTTTGAGGAACTCTGGTCTAATCCTGAAGTTTCCTGCACAGCTATTCCAAAGAAGATTGTGACTAGTGCGGTCAGGGAAAATAACCTAAGTAATCTTTTTCGCTCAGTAAAATCCTCAAGCTTAACCGATATTTTTCTGGATGTAAAATCCGTCTATAGCTTTGAGTCTGCGATTGATTTAATTCAACCAACACTAGCTAAGAAACTTTATCTACAGTTCAGATACGGCACATTGCCATTTTTTTACATCTCTGATAGGTGGAAGGGGGGAGCTGTACACCCCTGCCCTGGCTGCACTACTGAGGATGAAACCCCGGTTCACGTCATCCTATTTTGTCCAGCTTATGCCTATATTAGGAAGCCATGGATAATACAGTTGTGCAAGAACCTGGGCATAAAACATTATTTGGCCTTTTTTAGGATATTAAAAACAGACACCAACCCATTAATTGTCTGCACAGTAGCCAAATTCTTATACTCAATGTGGATTGCTCGAAGGAATCTGATCAATAATGCTATTTTAACTTAAGACTAGCCAAAGTGAATTTAAGAGAGCAAGAAATATTTTATTCTTTTTAGGATAGTATTGCTATGACAACTTTTAAATCCATGGAATTATTTATATTTTTAAAGGATCAAATGTTTTAAAAATCATGTAATGTTGTGTAACTGCATCCATGAAACGGACTGTCTGTTTTGTCGTTATGTTTAATTTCTGTTATGTGCTTTTATGGTAAATTCAACCGCAATAAAGCTATTTGAATTGAATTGTAAAAAAGAAGTCACTTTGAAAAACGTCCTATAATTCACATGCTAGTATGGGTACTCACAATTTCCGAAATGTGTAAATATCTAGTGTTTCTAAACTCTATATTTTGTTCCCATTTCATAAATACATAGGTGTCTTTCATCCCTATTTTTCACTGTATATATTTTCCCAAATTAATTGCCACATACCCGGGTCATAATAAAAAACCATTGCAAGACGCTGCTCAGTTATTGGCTCTGAGTTCGTCGGGTTCATGGTGAACCTACAAGTCTTATATATACCCACAACCAGAAAGGTCCAGCCGATGTAATGGTATATTGCTTTCAAACATCTGTCATAATTAGAAGAAGTTAGAGGTGAAAACGTTGGCACAAATGGCTGTTTTTTCAACTCATCTGCAATTTTTCCTATTTTCAACAGTTATTTTCTATAAAGAAACTTTGAAGGACCTACACAAATGACCCCTTGCTGAATTTAGAATTTTGTTTACTTTTCTAAAATGTATAGCTTTCCAGGATCCATTATTGCTTTCATACCCATTTCTACCATTAACTGGGAGAAGGTTGAAAGCACAAAAATAGCAAAAAATAAGCTATGTACCAGTAAAATGGCAAAACTGTGTAGAAACTTTTGGTTTTCTGATAAATGTCTGTCATTGCCTGAAAGCTGGGAAAATGGTGATTTCAGCCCCACAAACCCTTTCTTGATACCATTTCCAGACGCTTGTATTTGCAGCACTTTTTCCCAAACAAAACTAAATTTAACTGTATTTTGGCTAATTCCTGGGTCCCCTCCAGGGGAATCAAAAACCCTGGGTATCTTTAGAATCCCCGTGATATTGGAAGAAAAGGACGCAAATTTTGCATTGTTACCTTACGTGGTCAAAAAGGTACAGGGGCCTAAGTGTGAACTACCACAAAAAGGCTTAGCACAGGTGGGGGGGGGGGGGGGGGGGGAGGTACAGCCTAGCAGCAAAGGGGTTAAAAATATTATTTTTTATTATTATGTATTTAAGTATATTTTTTATATGTATGTGATGTCTTTTTTTTGTATAAGATTTGTTTGTATTTTTAATATATATGTTAAATTTTAGTAGTTATAAAAAAAAAAATTATTTGAATTTTTGTGCTTTTAGTCCCGTAGCGGGTTGTGGGTTTATAGGGGAATAGGGTGGGAAGTAATTTAATTATATTAAATGTATTAATTGTTTCTTATTTGAATATTGCGATTTTAGTTCCGTAGCGGGTTGTGGGTTTATAGGGGAATAGGATGGGAAGTAATTTATTTATATTAAGGTGCCGATTCTGATCCGGTAAAACCCGGGTACAAATGGTCGTACGGAGCGTTTTTTCCGTCCAACTCGTACCCGGGAAAAACACCTTACAAACTCGCAAGTACGATTCGCACAGAAATACCATTTCCGTACAAGTCGTAAAAACACACCGACCGGCAAAAAAATACATACAAATCTGATTCTGGACGGCGCATACGCGACGTCCGGACGGAGTCAGGCAGCGTTTTACGGACCAGCAAGTACGATTCGTGCCGACGTCACTCCGCACGTAGCATTTTTTACGGGAGCCAAAAACTGCCGGGAAATTGAGGACGACGCGAACAAGGAGCACCGGTACGCGAAGGACAGCGATGGACCCCAACCTACGCGTCATCCCGGCCCTCATAGCCTACGACCTTGTGTTCAGAAACCGCCGCAGATGCCGCAGAAGGTCAGAACAACCCCCAGGGGCTAAAGGGGGGGGTGAAAGGGGCAGGAAACATAACCCACACCCCACAAAATACTAATACATCCTGCACATTAATTACCTCCATGGTCTGGTCACTTCGGGGGGCGTGTCCACCAAACTCATGCCCCTCAGAGCGTGGGTACGGTCAGTACCACCATTGTGGTGGTGATGTAGGGGTACGTGTGTACGGCCCGTACCCACGCCCCCATAGTGTGGGTACGGACCGTACACGCGTACCCCTACATCACCACTACAATGGTGGTACGGACCGTACCCACGCCCCCCAGAGCGAGGGTACGGCCCGTACCACAATTGTGGTGGTGACGTAGGGGTATGCGTGGTACGGGCCGTACCCACGCTCTGGGGAGCGTGGGTACAGGCCGTACCACCATTGTGGCGGTGACGTAGAGGTACGCATTTTACGGCCCGTACCCATGCTCTGGGGGCGTGGGTACGGGCCGGACCACCATTGTGGTGGTGATGTAGGGGTATGCGTGTACGGACCGTACCCACGCTCTGGGGGCGTGAGTACGGGCCGTACACGCGTACCCCTACATCACCACTACAATGGTGGTACGGGCCGTACCCACGCTTTGGGGGCGTGGGTACGGTCCATACACACGTACCCCTACATCACCACTACAATGGTGGTACGGACCCATGCCCCCAGGGCAGAGGACTCCCAGCAGTGCCAAGACATATGAGGGGTGGGTGCCTATCACTCCCAGCAGTGCCCAGACATATGAGGGGTGGGTGCAGAGGACTCGCAACAGTGCCCAGACATATGAGGGGTGGGTGCCTATCACTCCAAGCAGTGCCTAGAGATATGAGGGGTGGGTGCAGAGGACTCCCAGCAGTGCCCAGACATATGAGGGGTGGGTGCCTATCACTCCCAGCAGTGCCCAGACATATGAAGGGTGGGTGCCTATCACTCCCAGCAGTGGACAGACATATGAGGAGTGGGTGCAGAGGACTCCCAGCAGTGCCCAGACATATGAGGGGTGGGTGCCTATCACTCCCAGCAGTGCCCAGACATATGAGGGGTGGGTGCAGAGGACTCCCAGCAGTGCCCAGACATATGAGGGGTGGGTGCCTATCACTCCCAGCAGTGCCCAGACATATGAGGGGTGGGTCCCTATCACTCCCAGCAGTGGACAGACATATGAGGGGTAGGTGCAGAGGACTCCCAGCAGTGCCCAGACATATGAGGGGTGGGTGCCTAGCACTCCCAGCAGTGCCCAGACATATGAGGGGTTGGTGCCTATCACTCCCAGCAGTGCCCAGACAGATGAGGGGTGGGTGCAGAAGACTCCCAGCAGTGCCCAGACATATGAGGGATGGGTGCCTATCACTCCCAGCAGTGCCCAGACATATGCAGGGTGGGTGCAGAGGACTCCCAGCAGTGCCCAGACTTATGAGGGGTGGGTGCCTATCACTCCCAGCAGTGCCCAGACATATGAGGGGTGGGTGCAGAGGACTCCCAGCAGTGCCCAGATATATGAGGGGTGGGTGCCTATCACTCCCAGCAGTGCCCAGACATATGAGGGGTGGGTGCAGAGGACTCCCAGCAGTGCCCAGACATATGAGGGCTGGGTGCCTATCACTCCCAGCAGTGCCCAGACATATGAGGGGTGGGTGCCTATCACTCCCAGCAGTGGACAGACATATGAGGGGTGGGTGCAGAGGACTCCCAGCAGTGCCCAGACATATGAGGGGTGGGTGCCTATCACTCCCAGCAGTGCCCAGACATATGAGGGGTGGGTGCAGAGGCCTCCCAGCAGTGCCCAGACATATGAGGGGTGGGTGCCTATCACTGCCAGCAGAGGACAGACATATGAGGGGTGGGTGCAGAGGACTCCCAGCAGTGGACAGACATATGAGGGGTAGGTGCAGAGGACTCCCAGCAGTGCCCAGACATATGAGGGGTGGGTGCCTATCACTCCCAGCAGTGCCCAGACATATGAGGGGTGGGTGCCTATTACTCCCAGCAGTGCCCAGACATATGAGGGGTGCGTGCCTATCACTCCCAGCAGTGCCCAGACATATGAGGGGTGGGTGCAGAGTACTCCCAGCAGTGCCCAGACATATGAGGGATGGGTGCCTATCACTCCCAGCAGTGCCCAGACATATGAGGGGTGGGTGCAGAGGACTCCCAGCAGTGCCCAGACATATGAGGGGTGGGTGCCTATCACTCCCAGTAGTGCCCAGACATATGAGGGGTGGGTGCAGAGGACTCCCAGCAGTGCCCAGACATATGAGGGATGGGTGCCTATCACTCCCAGCAGTGCCCAGACATATGAGGGGTGGGTGCAGAGGACTCCCAGCAGTGCCCAGACATATGAGGGGTGGGTGCCTATCACTCCCAGTAGTGCCCAGACATATGAGGGGTGGGTGCCTATCACTCCCAGCAGTGCCCAGACATATGAGGGGTGGGTGCCTATCACTCCCAGCAGTGCCCAGACATATGAGGGGTGGGTGCAGAGGACTCCCAGCAGTGCACAGACATATGAGGGGTGGGTGCCTATCACTCCCAGCAGTGCCCAGACATATGATGGGTGGGTGCCTATCACTCCCAGCAGTGGACAGACATATGAGGGGTGGGTGCAGAGGACTCCCAGCAGTGCCCAGACATATGAGGGGTGGGTGCCTATCACTCCCAGCAGTGCCCAGACATATGAGGGGTGGGTGCAGAGGACTCCCAGCAGTGGACATAGACAAGGGGGGTGTACATCATTATCAGATGACCACAGCTCCATGGGTGAATGTACGTATTCCTAACTTAGGACAATGATGATAGTGCCATAACAACACATCACTGACAGCAGTGTCCCACTCCCAGGAGGAAGGATGTCTTTCCCCCTCTGCATGATACACCACATGTGGGTGTGAGGACAAATAACACATGCATACCCACCCCTGGCAGATGCAGCACAATCACACACTGAGATCATGCCACAAGACTGTATAGTCATGTCACTGCCTAAGAAACTAAGAGAGCAAAAGAGAACACACACTGTCACGCACATCCCAGGACTGATTTGAATGTTCAGGTGCTGGGCTAGCCACCAAGATGTTGTCTGTCATGGAAGGAATAGGGTGGAGTTCCCACAGATACAATGCCCACAATTGTCAGTCAGGTGTTCAAATACCCAGCAGAACAAGTACCATATGTGTACTAGGCTGGGATTACACACATGCATTGTGCGGAAAAGGGACCATTTATCCATGAAGGCATGGCAAAATAATCTATACACAAGTACAGTGATTACCAAGGATGGCACAGATGATGCAGCCTGACACATTGCTGAGCAGGCATGGCCAGAGTTGAAGGGATCCATCACCAACAAAGGACATGTAGACACAGGGCAACACAACAATTGTGCAACTCTCTGCAGGGGAGATGTCAGGTGCCACAGAGGAAGGAACACCCCTTGGGACAATGTCTCCAAACACAAAGAGCAGACATGACAAAGAATCTTTGCAGAGATCTTGTGATGGCACGCAGATACCAGGTTCCACCCCATGAGCAGCAGACTACAACATTTCCCTGAAACATAACACATGCCCACAACCCCAACTCCTGTAGCATCAGCATCAACATCAATACCTGAAATGCAAGACTTTTCAAACGAAAAAGAAAATGCTTTATTCAGCATGAAAATAATAATGTGTAAACTAGACTATTCACAAAGGCCAATGGCCAGTCCATATCATCAGTCCTTGGAGGGGGACACATGGCCATGCGTCTCCCCTAGCTTGCCTGCACATCACAAGACTGTGTCGTCGACTGGGGGGGGCATCATGTGGGGAAGGACCAGGCACCGCAGGGACAGGAGGGGGAAGGGTAGGTGTGGTGGGTGCAGGGACGGACAACTCCACCACAGGGGGTGGGGCAGCGCCAAAGGTGGTGGCGAGCTCGGCGCTGCACACTTCTGCCAGTTCTTCAAGCGTCTCCCCTGCACCCGGAGAAACAACAGGCCCCGGGGGGGGGGGTCGGAGGGATGGGTTGCAGCACTACTGGGAGAGGTGGTGGACAGGCTGGGGGACTTAACTCCCCTACCCGTGGAGTGCCTTGACCGTTTGCGTCCAGGTGAACTAGTGGGGCTGAGGCCCAGCCCAGCAAAGTAAGCCTCCTTCTCCGAATCTGGGGCAGGGGAGCCAAGGAGAGTGACATCGGAGGGACTGGGGAGTGAGTCATGTGGACGAGGACTGTGGCTGCATGCCTGCCTGTGTGCCCCAGACACAGTGGGTGTGCCTGCTACCCCCTGAGTGTGCGTGTCAGGAGGTGTGTGCTTGCCCTTACGTGGTGGTGTGCTGCTTCTGTCTGGTGGGGTGCGTGTGTGTGGATGTCTTGGTGTGTTTGGGACAGGCTTGGGTGTTGGACTTGTGGATGGGGCAGGGGTAGGGGGGGAGGCAGCGCTGCAGGTGACTCGCTACTGCCATCAGTGACGAGTCCAGGGACCTCAGCAACATCCGTTGGTCAGACATCACTGATGACATGCCCTCCATGTACAACAACATCTGGGTCAGCAATCTGGTATGGCCATGGAGGACAGTCAGGATCGATGTCTGCCCAACTTGCAACTGCCGCTGAATGTCCACAGACTTGGCAGTGAGGGCAGCAGGGGGGACAGGGTCAGGGGTACGGTGCCTGGCACGAATGAGACACGGTGTGGCCTAGCACGGACAGAAGGGACCCGAGCAAGTGGGAGGGCGGTGATGAGAATGGAGGGGGCAGCAAGAGATTTACTCCTGCTTGTAGCTGTGGGAGCAGCCTCCACCCCCTCTGGGAGCTCAGCCTCGGACCCGTCTGCCTCGTAGTCTGTGTTCGTACTGGGCAGGTCCTCCGCCTCACTCCCCTCGCCCTCCGTGCCACTAGATACCACCGACTCCACAGCATTGGTGGCACCACTGCTCGATCCCTCCTCCACGTCCGTGCTGGTGTCTCCCTCGGTGTCCTCCGATGATGCTGTGGGCAAGGTGAAGAGACAGGAAAAAATCAGTCACCCACCTGTATACATCTGACACATGAGTCCAAACAAAATAGGCAACAGTGCATATCAGGAAAGGCATCATGAGTAACATCTAGGATACTCCCCACATATGTAAGCCCTGCACTCCCCAGTTGGTTGATGCACCATGCCACTTGCAAACAATGAAAATTAGGACACAACAGCTAAAAACTTAAAATCCCAAGATCATGAGAAGCTAGTTTCTGGGATCAGCTGAGCACAGCAAGACTATGAAGGCATGCCACCTCTTGTTCACGGGAAACAAACAGTATTGTCACACCCAAGGCCAAATACCACATGCCAATGCAGAAGGTGTCCCCACACTCAGAGACCTGTGAGTACTTTTGACACCCCAAAGAAATGCATTGTGACTCCTGGAGAATCACAACCCTTTACAAAATGGACATGTCTAGCATGTGTGAATGTGGCACTCTGTGAACACAACACACATGTGTCTGTATAGCAGAAGTCACACAAGGAGGTGCACAACAAACTACATGTACACAGTCATTGTCTGAGCTGCCAGACTCATTCAAATCAGCCACTGTTAGGCAGAAATGGCATAACAGTAAGTACATATACATGGCACCAGGGTGGTCTGGATGACTCGACACTTGTAAGTTGGTATCAGCAACAACCAAGGACTAACCCAAATGCAAGCACACTGTGGGAACATGTATATGTATGAACTCCAAACAAGTGTTGTTCAAACTGTGCCTTACTTTAAAATGTGCCAGCGTATCCCTGGAAAGTGTAAAGGTGGTGTCTTGTGCACTTCCTTGGGAGACATCTGTCATGCAGGCACATCATTGTCCTTCACAACCAAACAACAAGGTCAAGCATATGAAACATTGAGACATGTTGACAGGTGTAGTGAGTGCCAATGGACATTTTCTCAGAGTAACAACTTGAATAATGTCATTTGTCACATGGCTATCTGTCACCTGATCACACAGTTGCCTACACATATCACCTACTGACTGTCATCTGGAGTGGCACACATGTCCACACCCAGGACAATGCATGAGCTAATGTGCCTGCAATTGTTTAGCAAAAAAGCCTAGCTGTACTGTGGGTTCCCCCTCATGGCAAGGCAGAATGTACCCACAGATGTCAGCACACAAAGTCACAACTGTGTAGCATCTGAACCACACACAGGTGCCATAAATGTCCAAGCAGGATACATGATTGTCAAGAACTGACACAGGCAATGAAGCACCAACAGCAAGCACTGGCCAACATCACGGGGGCACTGCACGATGACTTTCTGTACTGTGAATCATCACACACAAGTCAGAACTGGCAATGAAACATCAGGGTTGAACATGTACGCCCCTCCCGCACACACCCACCCGTACCTGAGTCAATGTGACTGATACCAATCAAGAAGTGAAAGCTCTTATTCAGGGTTACAATAACTGTGCTTGAAAACTAGCTTAATTAACACGACATCACTTTGTAGGGCTGGCAAAACATATTGGTCACAAACAAACATCAACAGATTGTTGTGAATAGCCACACAGGCACTGCCCAGTGTGAGTATGCACAAGCAAACTGCTGTATCCCTGTCCAGTGGGCAAATGTATCACACATGGGAAAACTACTATCTAGGCCAGGGAACAATGCCACAGAGGCAGAGCCATGATGAACCCACAGTGAATGTGCACAGTGTTGGATGACACACATGAGTAGGAGGGCAGGCTGTGTCAGAGGACTGTAGTGTGCACACTGCTCCATGGTCCTGGAATGAGCTGACTGTTACAGGAGCAACCGTCCCGGCACTATGCATATATCCCACTCATGCATATCATGTCTGAGGCCACAACATTGGTAATGCATGCAGCAAGTCTGTTTATTTGAAACCCCACACTCCTATGTTGGGACTCAGCATCAGTGGCAACAAATATGCACCCCCAAATGACTGTACAGGACAGGGCACAGGCAGACCACTCCCACACATGATGCTGAAAGCAGTGTGCACCTTGATAAACTGGCAGCCTATATGACCATGTGCAATAGTGATAACACACAGACCAGGTAACACATGTCAAGGAGGGGAAGGGAGGAAGAACAGCACTGGTTGACTGTGGGGGAACAGGATATGCACTGCACATATATACCCTGGCAGTGTCTCCAGGCGACTGAGCAGCAACAAAAGCTGACGACACACAACAAACACACATGTACCTACCCCCTTCCTGCTGCTGTAACTCCTGTTTCCGCCTATCCAGGTCAGGGAAGACCACCGCCAGGACACACCGCATCTGGTGGGTCAGGCGCCGGCGCCCGCCATGCTTGCGAGGAGCCTCCTCCTTCAGCATGACCCGGGCGATCCTCCGGGTCCAGCACCGGATGTCCCGCCATCTCTCCCTCACTTGTGGCAGGCGCCGACTGCGACCCTCCGCCGATTGCACGGCCTTGACGGCATTCTTCCAGATCTTCCCCTTGTGGTAGAGGGATACCTGTGTGGATGACAAAATGGGACAACATCACTACACCTGCACCATGTCACAGAGACACACATTTGAACATCTTAGATTTGTAGAACAGGGCATAGTATGCCGGCAAGTAATAGCACCTTAGTCATCGGGACTTTTTCCACTAGGGACGCACCAATGCACTACATGGCATAGTAAGTACACAGGTGGCATGAGGGGTGCGAACCAATCCCTGATCATGGCACACACTGTGCATCCCAAGCAACACAAGGCTGATGGACAGCACCGCAAAGCAGTCACATGCCCCAGGCCACTGACGAAACCTCAGCAGAGTACACAGACACACACAGGCACACATCAATCACCTGCCATTGGCAACAGCGGATGCAAACCTCACTCTGCACATGTGCCACTTGCCGGGGGGGGGGTCACAGGTGTGGGGCTAGCTCAGCAAGTCAGACACACAGCACAACTTACTTCACACATCAGATGGATTGAGCAGTTGCCTCCTCCATGCAGCTGTGGTGCAACACTCCACATAGACACTCATCCACATGACAAGAAACATTCACACACATCAATGTCCAGGGGGCGTACACATCATTTGGACACTCTCACCACTCTCACCACAACTCCACTCAACTCTCTCACACATCTGTGGGTGCAGTCACCTGTCACACTGGGGTGACCACTGAATCACCGCAGGACAATAGAACAAAATGCCCAAGAGGATTTGACTGGCGGAATGTGCCATGCACTATGCAGTGAATGTCACAGTAAGCACAATGCAAGTGAGGAGTGCACACATGAACTACATCAAGCCCTGCATGAGAGACATAAGCCATCCCCTCCCCACTGGGACCCACTCCACCCAACATTGCATGTCTGTCACACCTGGCCACAATGCCAGAAATGACAGACACAATAAAGGTGCACAGGCAAAGGTACTGTAGTCAGCACTCATCTGCTCCCCTGGTCGACCATAAAGCATGGGGTACTGTGGGAGGATCACATCCAGCAGGGCCTCGTTCTCCTCCTGGGTGAAAGTCTGGGCCCTCTCCACAGTCCTTGACATGGTGCCAGAGCAGCAGTGGTATTGACTGACATGTTGTGCAGGCAATTGCCCTCTCATGGGTTCTGCCTGCCTTATATCTGCCTTGCTGGCCTATTTCATTTACTGGAGTTCAGAGTGATTGGTCAGACTCATTTGCATCCTACGTTTCCTCCAATCCCTTTAAACATACACCAGTGACAGCCTTTGCATCTTTCGATTTTGCAGCATCATGTCAAGTCAACAACCACTTTGCAACAATGTTAAATGTGGCCAACTGATTTTTCCAGATCACATGATGTAAAATTTTGAACTTGAAACTCGGTATCCATGACAACCAGCATGCATTTAGGCCCTAATACTTGTCCCTCATGTGTCCCCATTGTAATTCTTAGTTGGGGGTACCGTAGGGCCTAGTGATACGGCACGTACTCACGCGTGTACGGCCCGTACACGCGTGTGTACGTGCCGATCACTATAGTTGGGGGTACCGTAGGGCCTAGTGATACGGCACGTACTCACGCGTGTACGGCCCGTACACGCGTGAGTACGTGCCGATCACTATAGTTGGGGGTATCGTAGGGCCTAGTTATACGGCACGTATTCACGCGTGTACGGGCTGTACACGCGTGAGTACGTGTCGATCACTATAGTTGGGGGTACCGTAGGGCCTAGTGATACGGCACGTACTCACGCGTGTACGGCCCGTACACGCGTGAGTACGTGCCGATCACTATAGTTGGGGGTACCGTAGGGCTTAGTGATATGGCACGTACTCACGTGTGTACGGGCCGTACACGCATGACTACGGGCCCTACACACACCCTCAGTGCGTGTGTATTGCGTTTCACTGCTTACACTGGTGATAGGAGGCGCACATGAAAGGAATTGAGGTGTCAGACTCGCACAAGGCTGTACATCAAGTCATTGTCAGTGCAGTCCTTCATGTGCATGGCCTAGGTGTGTCAGGCCGTGATGTGGCACATGTCTCCTCACGTTGTGGCACAATAGATGTGTGATGAGGTGTTTACACATGCATGTGTGATGGGGCACTACTTGGCACACTTCCCCTTCACACTTTGCACATGTGTGCATGTGCGGCACACATGTCAAGCACTGCATCACTGGTATGGCACAGTCAGCAACACCCGCAACTGTCCCCTGATGCCAGGTACATGGATAATTACACCTCACATGTGACTCCCAGTGTGCCATGATGTGACTATGTCATGTGTGTGTCATGTCTTCCCATGAGCATTCCGTTAGTGTTCCGTCAACTCCATCTGCTGTTGCAGCATCCAACATGTGTCTGTGTGCATATGTGCATGACACACATATACGCACACCATGCCACATGTGGACTCACACGTTACATGTGTCATGATGGTTCGAAGATGACTTCCTGACATGAGGCAATATCTGCGTTGTCTCAATGTCTGTGACATCAGTTTTTGACATGGACCCCTTAATGGAAATGTGTGTCACCTGTCCATTTCCAGATAACATGTGACCTGTGCGTCTAGACTCCCGCCAGCTGTCTGTATGAGATGACATCCTTCAAATGCTCATATGTGGATGTCTGTCACTCATGTAATGTGTCTGGCTTGTCACTTACACTGGCCAACAGCTATTTCATGGCATGTCACGTCAACATTGCCATGCAACTATTGTGGCTGGCTCTTCGTAGGAGTGTCACCTGGCTGGCCCACGTGTCCTGGATGTATTGCACAGCACAGACTCTGTATTAAGCAGATGTGTATTAGCTGTTGAACATGTGCGCACCTCAGTGACATTGTTGTGGTAATGTACTCACTCTTTGTTATTCCTTCCAAATCTCTGCAGGGCACCGCCTCTCCCCAGACGAATGCCAGACCTGGATGCCATGTGTGAACATGACTGCATACGCAGATACCGCTTCTCGCAAGAGTTGATAGAGGACTTGACCCGCCGGCTTGCACCACACCTCCAACCACAACACAGGTATCCTACAGCTCTGACCCCCAAGGTGAAGGTGATGGCAGCCCTACATTTTTTTGCCACCGGCACATTTCAATTGACCATAGCTGATGTCGGTGGAATGTCCCAGACAATGTTCAGCCGTGTCCTGCATGATGTTATAGAAGCCATGTTGGTGCACCTGGATGAATTCATCCATTTTCCCACTCGTGAGCAGTTGACAGGTGTCAAGGGTGAGTTCTATGCCCTGGGAGGGATGCCTCATGTAATTGGGGCCATTGATGGGACACATGTGGCTTTGGTACCACCACAGGCACAGGAGGTATCCTATAGAAACAGAAAACATTACCACTCCATTAATGCCCTTGTGGTGTGTCTTGCTAACATGCTGATTTCCCATGTCTGTTCCCGTTTTCCAGGGTCCGCACACGATGCATACATCATGAGGCATAGCAGGGTGCCAGAAATGATGCTGCAGCTGCACACGGAACGAGCATGTCTTGTTGGTGGGTATACTCTGTTAGTCCTGTGTTCAGCGCTATCTTTGTATCTTACGGCATCTCCTGACCCACTTCTTCACATGATGTTTCCATGTAGGGGACTCTGGCTATCCCAACATGCCATGGCTGATGACGCCTCTCCGCAACCCCAGAACAGCCGCAGAACACCGGTACAACGACACCCATGGGCAGATGAGGCGCGTGATTGAGAGGACGTTTGGACTCCTGAAGAGCAGATTCCGGTTGTCCACAAGACCGGCGGCACACTCCCATATGCCCCAGTGAAGGTCTGCAAAATCTTCATTGTGTGCTGCATGCTGCACAACATGGCAGTGGAGAAGGCCGTGCCACTCATCCTTGATCCGGATGAGCAGGATCATCCACCCGTGGAGGATGAAGGGCTCGGGCACGGGGCAAGTGAGGATGAGGATGAGGACATCTGGAGTCAGCTTATCCGCAACTTCTTCTCATGATGGTGAGTCCCTGTGTCTGAGTGTGGATGCTTGGAGCCTTGTGTGGCATGTGTTGCAATGTGTGTGTCGAGCTGACTGTGTGCTAAGTGACTTGGAGGTGTGTTCTGATGTGTCATTCAAGTGATGATGTCATTCCACACATATTAGCTGGGACACTAAATTTGTTAAGGGCATGGTGACAACATCATTCCTGTAGAGTACATGTACATGTCTGCGGATTACTAGCTCTTCGCTGAATTGTTGTGTGTCTGTCCTCCCCAGGTTCTTGCGGCTGTCGTCTGCTCATGTCATCATTGCCCTCCTGCTATTCCTCATGAGTATTGCAACGTGTGCTGGATCAGAGTTACATGCACAGACATGGTGAAAAGTCATTTGGGGTAAGGAGTGTAGCAAGGCATTTTGTGGGTGGTACGTGTTTGTGATATGTGGGGACTGCTCCTGTGCATGTTGTGTTACCATGCATACATGTCGACTCACCATGGGCCACATGACGTGTTGCATGGCTCCCATGAATTGATGGTCACCCTTCCTGACAGTCATCTGTAATGGTGTGTGGATTCTGATGAAGGCATCAATGTGTGTATAACGTCCCTCAGGAACATACGGGATGCTAATGGTGGACATAGTGTGGGACATCCCCACATGAGGCTCAATGGGGAATTGTAGACTCTCCGTGTGCAGCAAGGGGTGTTAGGCTCAACCCCTTCACTTGTGTGCCAGCTCAGTAGGATTTACACATCTGTGTATTGAAGGGGGTGTCCAGTGTAGCTCACACATGGTCAGCCAAATGACCTGTGAGTCAGTTCCAATTGATGCATTTCCCTTAGTGTGAGGCTGAGTAATAAAGGTGTTCGTCTCACTCCAAGGTGCCTCATCTCTGTCAATGCAGGTCTCTTGCCACTTTGCATGCGGCATATCTGGCATAGTTGTGGAAGATTATGCATAGGAGTCTATATGTAGTTTAGCAACATGCATGCAGTTGCTCATGGGTTAGGCTCCCTATTGGGGATGAAGTACATGGTCGTGTATGTTTTTTGGCATGTTGGTCCACACAATGGGCCATCAACAGCTGCTGAGGGTGTGTCTCCTGTGCGCAGGTCGGCCTTCAGTTTCCTGATCCGGTGTCATGCTTCTTTGGTGATTGTGCATGCATTGTCTCTGGGTGTGCCATGTGACACTGGACACTCCTTACTTTACACACGCGCCTGTTGCAGTTGTCCTTCTGACATTCTAGTCTATGTGTGCAAATTCTGTCATTTTGCAAGGAGATGCCACCTGCTGCTGTGGCCCCTGCAGCAAGGGCTAACAGAGTATCCAGATTTGGCAACACACACGCCTCCAGGATGCTCCTCACTTCCTCCCTCCACCCATTCATTTTGCTGTCCTCAGCTTGTCTATGCCACTGTTGCCGCAACGTGGTGCCAAAGGCTGGACCATCAGCACATGCAAGGTGCACATTGCACCACCATCCTGTCCTTGCATAACCCACATCACACTACAGTCTGATGTATCAGCCACACTCCGAACTATGTCCATCCGCACAGCTAACACCTGCTGTCTGACATACCCTGGGCACACACACAACATCTTTGCATGCTGAGTGTGCAACTCCAACTGCCTACACCGCGCTGCCCCGCCTTCCAGGCCCTGTCACACCAACCAGGTCACGTCCCTAATACTCCCCACTCTGTAACCCAGCAAGGGCATGGGAGTGGGACTCAAGGCTTCAGCATGTAGTATGGTGTCATCGTCTGGGACATGGCACAAGTATCATCTCTCAGCATGTCAATCTACAGAGTGTCCAGGACCCCACTCTCCACCATCACATGCGCACAGCACTTCATCATCAGCTCGTATGCCATTGACAGCCAGGTGCTCCTCACCCTCAACAAAGACACAGACATTGGGAGTTCCATCATTCAAGTATGCATGAGATCTATTGATGAATGGCTGCACACGAGCCACCTGAGGCTGGACTTGTACAGGACTGAGGTGAACATCTGAGGATTGTCCCCTTTCAGCTGGGTCAAGTGCATGTGTCCCACCCGCAAGAGCCCTGCACAAGCACCCAGTGGCCACACACATAAGATGGTGTGCATCATGTTTGGCTCGCTCACATATGCCATGCTAGTCCACAGCATCTGTACCTCATGCTGCAACACCCTCTGCATTATGCACATGATCCACAGATGGATCCACTCCAAGAAAAGACAGACCATCCCCCAGGTCCATGACAACATCCGTGTCAAATACTGCCCTGCCCTCTACGGAGCAAGTACATCCAGACTCCCAGGAAACTGGTCCACTTCCAGGGGGCATCTGCACACCTCAGATTCAACCCCCTGCGCCCCAGCCACCTCACCGTCCACCATGGATAGCTGCAATGGATCACTGTCTGCTGCAGGGTGACCTCCACACTCCCCACCCACACTCCCCACCCACACTCAGGAGGCAGTCCACAACACCGACCCCAACCAACCTTGTACGTCTGTCATCCTAGATCCCGTTGGGCCATCTCCGTGCATCCAACCTTGCCCTGGCCACCGTTCTTCACATCTACCGTACTCCAGCATACAGGACATTGTTCTCCCACCTGGCCACACATACCTGGACTCCCTCCCCGGGAACCTCCACATGAGCCATGACCTCTACGCCTTGATGATGATCTCCCAAATAGGTCTCTCTGCACAGTTTAGCAAGCCCCCCCTCAGCAGCCAGAGGCCATCACAGGTGAGTGTTGTGCTCCATGCCTACATTGAATGATACCTCGTGACCCATGTGTGTCCTGTACCAGACTCTGATCCCAGGGTATGGATGGCTGGAGTTGGTTCAACACTCAATCAATCAATCAAGGACATTTATAGAGCGCACTACCTACCCATAGGGTCTCAAGGCGCTGAGGGGAGGGGGGTGCTGTTACTGCTCGAACAGCCAGGTCTTCAGCTTCTTCCTGAAGGAGAGGTGGTCTTGGGTCAGGCGCAGGTCGGTCGGGAGGGAGTTCCAGGTCTTGGCGGCCAGGTAGGAGAAGGACCTTCCTCCTGTTGTCGCTCTTCGGATGCGGGGGACAGCGGCGAGGGCGTGGTTGGCTGAGCGGAGGTGGCGTTTGGGAGCGTAGAAGTTGATTCGGTTGTTGAGGTAGCTCGGGCCTTGGTCGTGTAGGGCTTTGTGTGCGTGGGTGAGGAGGCGGAAGGTGATTCTTTTGTTGACGGGGAGCCAATGCAGGTCTCTGAGATGTCCGGAGATGTGGCTGGTTCGCGGGATGTCGAGGATGAGTCTGGCTGAGGCGTTCTGGATCCGCTGGAGTCTCTTCTGGAGCTTGGCGGTGGTGCCGGCGTAGAGGGCGTTGCCGTAGTCCAGTCGACTGGTGACGAGGGCCTGGGTGACGGTCTTCCTGGTCTCGGTGGGGATCCACCAGAAGATCTTCCGTAGCATGCATAGGATGTTGAAGCACGCCGAGGAGACGGTGTTGACTTGCCTGGTCATGGAGAGAGAGGAGTCCAGGATGAAGCCCAGGTTGCGTGCGTGGTCTGTCGGTTTGGGTGCGGTGCCCAGGGCGGGGGGCCACCAGGAGTCGTCCCAGGCGGAGGGTGAAGAGCCTAGGATGAGGACCTCCGTCTTGTCTGAGTTCAGTTTCAGGCGGCTGGTCGTCATCCACTCGGCTACCTCTTTCATCCCTTCGTGCAGATTGGCTCTGGCGGCGGCGGGGTCGTTGGTCAGGGAGAGGATCAGCTGGGTGTCGTCGGCGTAGGAGATTATGTTGAGGTTGTGTTAGCGTGCGATGGCCGCGAGGGGGCTCATGTAGATGTTGAAGAGGGTGGGGCTCAGCGAGGATCCTTGAGGGACGCCGCAGATGACTTCGGTGGCCTCTGACTTGTACGGTGGTAGGCGGACTCTCTGTGTTCTTCCGTCGAGGAAGGAGATGATCCATTCCAGAGCCTTCTCCTGGATTCCGACGTTGCTGAGGCGCTGTACTAGGGTGCGGTGGCAGACAGTGTCAAATGCCGCGGAGAGGTCTAGGAGGATGAGGGCCGCTGTTTCTCCGTTGTCCATCAGGGCTCGGATGTCATCGGTGGCGGCGATGAGGGCGGTCTCGGTGCTGTGGTTGGCTCGGAAGCCAGACTGTGAGGGGTCGAGGGATCCATTCATCTCAAGGAAGGCGGTTAGGCAGGCATAGTTTGACATTTCCACACACATATGTCGTTGAATAATGCAAAATGACAGGAAAGTCTCATGTCCAAAGTGAAATATTTATTTGTGGTGGGGTAAGTGGTTTGGTAGATGCAATTAGGTGCTGTACCGGGGAAATAGAATCCAAAGTTCACAGGGGGAGATGGTATCCTTGGCATTGGAAGTCATCAGAGTCCAGACCACGGTGTTGGTCATCATTGGTCAGACTGTGACCAGCAAGTCCATGTGGCAGAGAATGTCATTGGATGAGGTGCTGCTGTTGTGCCAGAGGGCCAGGTGCCAGGCCAGGTGACCTGGGAGATGGGGATGGTCCGCTGATTCTCACGGTCTTTTCCGTGGACGACCCACCTTCCTCCAGGGACCCTCAGATGCAGGCCTTGACGATGCTGGGGATGCTCCATCAGATGAATCCACCTCCTCCTCCCTCCCTGTGTCTGGTGCTGGTCTAGGCCTGGTGGCACAGGGAGGGTTTGCCAGGCTTTGGGCGATCTGACGGAGTGATTGGCTCACGTCCCTGTGCACCGCCAGGAGCTCAGCCAGTCTTGCCTCCATCCGTCCTTAGTGTTGTTGATGACTGGCATGATGCTCGACCTGCAGGTTCTTAATGTCATCGAGGGTCCCCTGCATCTTGGAGAGTCTTGACACGACCTGGTTGATGCCTCTGGTGTCACGCCGGTATGATTCCAGGATGTTGCGTATGTATGACATACCAGTGTCCTGAGCTGGCTGGTCAGGTTCGCGCCTCCGCCTGCCTCCACTCCCACCACCCCTGCCCACTTGAGCCTGGCCTGCCCTTGTGGGCACATCGGGTCTACGGGACCCCTGAGGGATGGCATTTGCAGGGTTGCTTGCCTCCTCCTGGGTGCCCGGAGAACCTTGTCCCTCCTGGTCAGACTGGCTCTGTTGTTCAGTGTGAGCAGGGCTCCTGGGTGTGTCCTGGGATGTGGCAGGAATGGGGGGGGTGGTTGGCACAGATGTACCTGACGCAGGTGCTGCAGGGGCTTGGGCACCAGAGGGTCCAGGTTGGTCGGGGTCATCCACGGAGTGGTGAGAGTCGTCGCTGCCGGTGGGATCATCTTCACGCGGTGCCTGGGACTGTGATTCTTCCCCCCCAGTGTTGGGGGAAGATCGACGACGTTGCCCTGTGTGTGAGAGAGAGACAATGTTAATGGTATTTCATGCGACATCTATGTTTCATACATATTCAAGTTGACACATTTCCTCCAGGTAGTTGGATGTGCCTAGCATTCCTCTCAATGTCCACTTGGGGATGGGTATGTTGCGGGGGACAGATTGGGATGTTCTCCTGAGTGTTTGACCTGTAGATTGTTTGCTCTGATGCTTATTTGGCTCTGGATTGGTCTTGTTGTGTCACATGTCCATTGTGGGAGTGTGTAAATCCGTTGCCTGCCCCGGGTGTGTGTGCTTGTGTTGGGGGGGGGTTGTGACCGGGCCTGCTGTTGTGTGTAGTGTGAGCTGTCATTGGGTCTCCCAGGTGATGTGTCTGTCCCCTCATGGTGCATGCTGGCATGACAGTGAGTATGAGTTCCTGTGCTAGATACCTGTGCTTGTGGAGTTGGTGTTTGAGTGTACAGTGGTCCCAGGAGGGCCTTGTGCTGCATACAGCAGGGCCAAGTGTCAGCTACCTTGTCAGTACTTTGCCAGTCCCTGTGCATTGTGCATGGTTATGTACCTATGCCATATGGGCTGAGGGCATTGGTGTCTGCGTCTCATTATCACAATGTGTTGTGTGGGGCCCACACTCCCAGCCTCCCGGACATCCAGTCTTGTGTTTGTGGTTGTTGTAGGCTTGGACATGGCCTTGCCTTGATTTGTGAAGGGTGCATGGAGACGTTAGTGGCATCAGCGTGGTTTTTGAGTGTGGTGGTTTGCGGTGAGTGCTTGAGAGAAGTTGCGTGCATTTGGTGTATATGTGGTGTGGACCCCATTGCCCCCATGTTACGTAAGTTGTTTGTGTACTCACCAGGCTCTGCGACTCCTTCGACTCCGTGTACTCCCACCGGCGGTAGCAGGGCCATCACCTTCTCCTCCCAGGGATGGTAGTGTACGGGTCTGCGGGGCGGCCCACCTCCAGTGATGTTAGTCTGGGCACATTCTTCATTCATTTTCCTCTTGACCGCCCTGCGCAGATCGTACCACCTGGCTTGGCATTCATGCCTGGTCCTTCGGATGGGCGCAACAGCATTCACCTTATCGACAATCCTCTGCCACATGGCAGATTTTTCATCTATGCTGGTCTGTCTGACCAATGTTCCAAACAGCTGTGGCTCGACTCTGATGACTTCGTTGACAAGGAGGTCCAGCTCCGCCGTTGTGAACTTTGGATTCTTGTCTGTGGGCATGGTGTGGGGTGCGGGTGTGGGTGTGGATGGTTGTGGGTGTGTAGGTGTGAATGTGATGGTGTGTGTGAATGTGAAGAGGGGGATGTTTGTGGAGGAGGTTGTGTGAAGGTGTGTGAGTGAAGGTGTAGTGGAGGTATGAGTGATGTGGAGTTGTTTCTCTGTGGAGTTGTTTCTCAGTGGGGTCTGGCAGCAGTGGGTCTGTTGCAAAGGCTCATGGGTTGTGTGTGTGGGCCCTTTTTATTCGTCCATATTTGGGTGAGGCTGTGTTTGAATTTTGGTGGGCGTGTCATAAGAGGTGGTTGTGATTTGGGGCCTCTGTTTGCCTGTTTGGATGTGCCAGGTCAGTCATTGAGATGTATTTTGTCATATAGACGTGTTTTGTGGTGTTGTGCTAGTCGAATTGACCCTCCTTGTGCTGTTTTACAGTGTCCTGGTTCTGTAAGAGTATTTTTCGCGTAGGTACGATCCGTACATACGTGATGCTGGGTGAGGGTGCTGGGGAACGGTGTTGGAGTGCGGCGCGTACATGCGGTGGGGGTTCGGTGCATACACGTGCGGCCCTGGGGTACGGCAAATACATGCGGAGGTATGGCGCATACATGGGGAAGGCGCGTACATGGGGGGGCGCGTACATGGGGGGAGGGTGCGTACATGCGGTGGGGGTACGGTGCATACAGGTGCGGCCCTGGGGTACGGCACGTACATGCGGAGGTACGGCACGTACATGGGGGAGTAAGGCGCATACATGCGGTGGGGGTATGGTGCGTACACGTGCGGCCCTGGGGTACGGCATGTACATGCAGAGGTACGGCGCGTACAATGGGGTGTAAGGCGCATACATGCGGTGGGGGTACGGTGCATACAGGTGCGGCCCTGGGGTACGGCACGTACATGCAGAGGTACGGCACATACAGAGGGGGTAAGGTGCGTACATGCGGTGGGGGTACGGTGCGTACACGTGCGGCCCTGGGGTACGACGCGTACATGCGGAGGTACGGCATGTACATGCGGGGGTGATGTGCCTACGGGGGGTACGGCACGTACATGGGGGTATGGCGCATACAGGTGCGGGGCTGGGGTACAGTGCGGACAGGGGGGGTAAGGCGCGTACACGGGGGGTACGGCATGTACATGGGGGGTACGGCACGTACAGTTGCGGGGCTGGCGTACAGTGCGGACAGGGTGGTGGACGGTGCTAACATATTTGGGGTTGGGGAGCTATGCGGCTCGTACACAGGCATGAGTTTACCCGTGTACATGTGTGCTACTGCGTTGGCTCCGTACGGGCCTTTTTACGTGCGATTGTGTAATCGGATGGACGGTCGGGGTCGTACTTGCGCGCTCGGACTTGTGTTTTATGATTTGCACGTAAAAATGTCCGGCTCACTCTCGTACACTTTTCCCGACGCTATTCGTAGTTATTTTTCACAGACGAATCGTACTTGGCCGTTTGTACGGTGCTTCTACGACTCGTACGTAAAAAAATACGGATACGGGTCGTACGCAAATTAGTTTTAACGGATCGGAATCGGCACCATAATGTATTCTTTTTTTTAATTGAATTTAGCATTTTTAGTTCCGTGGCGGGTTGTGGATTTATAGGGGAATAGGGTGGGAATTAGCCTAATATTATTTAATTTATTGATTAATTTTTATTTATTAATCTTTTCTTAATTGAGATTTTTTTTCACAACCAGATTTTATTGTTTTTTCAAGACATAGTCGATACACATACACACTGTTCATTGTTCACTTCGTATCCAGCACATGTTGCACGTATTGGACATATCATTGCTCTCTGGCATGCTTAACTTAACATTCCCTTGTAACAAAACGTCCCCCCTCCCCCCTTCAGTTGCACTTGAGTGGACATTTGCAATCCCTGTGTAGCACTGGGTTCTCGTCAGGTCGCAGTGTGTGTTTCAGTGTTGGCCAGACTCAAACTAAGTGATCTCCTCACCCGCTCCCTTGTTATAGTGCAGCTGGCTGCAGATTGCTTGCCCCACTACCATTTTCCTGCCTGCTGGCTATCAGCCATCTCACCAGAATTTCCCACACTCTGGCCCTGTCTATTTTGCCTCTCCCCCTGCTGGCTACCCTGAGGAGTAACCTGCCTGCCGCTCCTGCCCATTTCTCGAGCTCTTTTATCCAGGACACAATCCCGGGCCCTCCTGGCGCCTTCCAGTTTCTGGCTATCTCTCTCTTGGCCAGCATATAGGCCAGGTCCTGGAACTTCCCATTCATCTTATTCCTGGCTGTATGGGGGAACCACCCTAGCAGGAAGTGCTCTTGAGTGCGCAGGAGCTCTTTATCGATGAGATCGCCCACTACTTGCCCTATCTCCTCCTAAAAGGGTTGTAGCGTGGGGCAGCTCCAGAATATGTGGATTATTTGTGCCTCCCTCTCTCCACATCTTGGACACACTGCTGTGTCTGTGCCAAAGTACCTCCTGATTTGTGGCGGGGTGAGGTACGCAATACGTAGAAGTTAATTAGTTTAAATTACACATTACACATTTCTGGATGCTTTCGGGGTTCGCTCTAGGATCCCATCCCACTCCACCTCCGGTATCTGCTTACCCAAGTCTTCCTTCTATTGTAATCGCAAGGGCTCTAGCGGCAGTTGCATGTCTTGCCTCATTGACTTGTAGAGGCAAGACAATGTCTTGATCCTCCCAGCTGATAGCGCAACATATCTGCACCCTGCCAGTGCCCGTGGCTCCATACCTACCACTCCCCAATGGTGTCCAATCTTTCTAGTGAGGGCCCCATATTTCGAATGGTAGTAGTGTGGAGTCTAGGTACAGGTCCCCCATCACTGTTAGTTCTGCCTCTACCCAGTCCTCTAACCCTGCCCAGTGCTTTCCCTGTGGCAGACAGCGCAGCAGTGTGATGGGTACATCTGGGTAATAAGGAGTCTTGGCGCCTACTCGTCTCAAGCATCTAGCCCAGCAGCGCACCACCACCCCGGTCTCCATTGTGTCTTCGGAAGAGTTCAGTCGCACTTGTAGCAGGATGTTCATGATGGTTGTGGTATCTGGCGCGGGAGGGTACTGTTCTCTTTCTGGGTCGCGATAAGTAGCCAACCACTGAATCAGCTAATACAGCTGGGCGGCTATGTAATAGCCCTCAATGCCAGGGACCGCTAAGCCCACCTCTGCTGTGGAGCACCGCAAGTAGGTCAAGGCTACTCTCCTACATCCCGCCCCCCAGAGGAATGACATGATCATTGAGTCAAGATCTTTGAATGTGTCTCATGGGATCCACACCAGGAGGGCCCAAAAGTAGTATAGTAGGTGCAGGAGTGCGATCATCTTCAAGATGGCTATCCGCCCAGCCACAGACAGCGGCAACATACCCCAGAAGTCCATTGCAGTCTTCACGGATCTATTCGCTCTACCAACATGCCTTCTAGTAGATCTGCCGAGCCATGGTATATTTTGACTCCAAGGTACTGCAGGGAACTAGGCTCCTATTTCAGGTGCTCTAGTTCGGGCGGCAGGGGTTGTTGGACGTCAGAGGGTATAAATTGGATTTTTGCCAGTTAACTTTGAGGCCGGACACGGCACGAAATTGGGCCAGCATGCTCCTCGCTCCTCTCAGTTTGTCCGTCGTATCGCTGGGGAATAATAAGAGGTCGTCCGCATACAAAACTAGAAAATGCTGCATTGCACCTGCCCTCAGGCCATTAATGTCCTGTCCACTCCTGGCTCTGCATGCCAGTGGCTCCATGACTAGTGCAAACAGGAGTGGGGAGAGGGGGCATCCCTGCCTTGTGCCTCTCTCCACTCCCTGTCTGGGTGAGTTGGTCCTCCTGGTGCACACCCGGGCCGTGGGGGACGTGTACAATAGTCGTACCCGCGCTATAAAACTTCCCCCCAGGCCCATCCTAGCCAGGTTTAATTGAGATGTTATAGTGTTAAATGTGTAAAGTAAATTATTATTAATTAATTACTAATTGGTTGTTAATTAATTTTAATTAATTAATTGGTTATTAATTATAGTAATTGTGTAATTTATTTTAGGTATGTGTGGTGGTGTTTATAGGTGTAAATGGTGGGAAGAAATGTATTTTTAATTTATGAATTAATAATTTGTTGTCATTTTAATTAATTCATTTTTAATTATTTGGGTAACTGTATAATTAATTATATTTGTGTGTGGCACTTTTGTTTAGGTGTAATGAGTAGGAAGGGTGGGCAGTAAATTATTTTTAATTGATGAATTAATGGTTGTTAATTAACTTTAATTAATTAGTTGGTAATTAATTATGGTAATTGTGTAATTAATTTTATGTGTATGTTGTGGTGTTTATAGGAGTGAAGGTTGGGAAGTAATTTGTGTTTAATTAATTAATATACAGTTGTTAATTAATGTTAAATATTTGATATTTATTTTGGGTAAATGTTTATTTTTGTGTATTGTTTTTACTTTTAAAGGGGTGAAGGGTGGGTATTAAATACAAATTTTGTTATTTAATTATTAGTTGCTAATAGTAATAATTTTTCTTTAAAGAATGATATATAATTGTGTTTTAATATGTTATTATCTTTGCACCTATGTTATTGCTGTACAAACTGGTATATATGGTTCATTAATGGAAAGCCTTTATTAGGGTGAGCGCTTTAAGTAAATGTTAGAAGTTCTGACTGCACTACCGACATTGGTTCCAGTATAAAAATGTGTACACATGTTTTCAATGTTTAGCATTATGAGGCTATATATAATGCACCCAGAATGCTCACTGATTTGATGCAAATATTTGCAGAAGCTTGAAAGCAAGATTGATGATTCTTTGCTTTCAAAATAAAATGTTCATAAGAAAAATGAAAGCAGGAAAAAAAACATTCTGCTAAACTGCTGTAAAATTTCAGGTACCATTTCTTTGCAGCATCATTTAGTAATGGGTTGATGCATGCTAGTATTTCCCCAAAATATAATGGAAAATCAGTGTAACCAGTTACAAAAAGATCACAGGAAACAAAAATAAACAAGCACTGGTAAAGCCAGTGGGTCTGAAATTGGTGGTCAGCTTTTTAGTTTTGTAAATGTATAAATTTTTTTGGCATGTTTTTGTAAAACCTTATGGTGTGGAAACTGCTGTGCCCTCACTATTATTACAAACCTTGGCAACTGTAAAAATCGTTTTTGGTCTCAAAAAGCACACACTGCCACAGTAGTTACTGGCACTGAACAAAACTATTTTATATGCCGATTTGCTCCTTGTGAAAGAGCAGAATGCTGTAACTCACAGTGAAGCCAGCCGATACAAAGAGACAATTTTAATAAACACAAAATGTCATGGTAAACGCTGGACCAAATTAGGGGCCCAATTATTAAAGAAAGTCTCAAAAGTGCACCCATGGTATATGTACTTGCATTAAGTACAGCTATATGGTGTTCGTGAATTCCCTACTACTAACAGGATCTCCTGTAGCTTCCCTCATTTGATAGAGTTCTAAGGCATCACCGTCTAAATCTTTAGAATGCTGTGAGTGTATACTATAGTGGTCATATATTTCTTCTGAATACTCTGTACTTATTCTTTTAATTGGCCTGTGCTACTTTCATCTGTAACTAGTAGGTCATTGATGTCGATAAAGTAATTCAGTTTCAAGTTCTGGTAGGGTTTTATTTTTTTAACAAGTATGAAATAGCCTTTTGTATTTTGGAAATGCTTCAGTTCTTGCCATTTAAAAATAAATATTTTGTTAGCACTCCATTAACTAATACAACTAAAGGTTTTTCTAATTTGTGCTCTACGCCCATAATTTAAATATTTTTTTTTCTAAAATCTAATGTTATAAAAACAACCTTTCCTTTTAGTGCAGGGACTAATGCTTGAGCTTGATAGTTTTCCGATTTCGGTTGCCTTCTAATTCTAGTTTGAAAAGAATGTAAAGTTTGGCTTAAAATACTTTCATATAAATTCAAATGTTGTAATTCTGCAGGAATGGGGTAATTTTCCCAATGATTCCAAATCTCACATGAAGGTGTAAAGTTGTGATCAAGTTTCCCAAGGCCATAAAAATTTTGAATTTGATGTAATGTAATGTAATGTAATGTAATGTAATTAAAAATGTTGAAGTGTTTTGTTATTGGTGTGGTGTTATAGGGTATGAAATAAAATAAATACTTTTATGTTTTAAATAATTATTTTGTTAATATTTGCTACTTTTAAATAATTATTGTGTATAAATGTATTTATTAATGTATTTTATATATTATTTATAGGTTTTTTGTTATATGTAAATAATATTTTACCATGTGTTCTTTTTATATGATTAATATATTTAATTTTATATTTTTTAAATATTGTTTATTTATTTTTATGATTTTTTATTTTTGCAATATTTTGGGGGGGTTTTCAACTGTTTAAGTGTTATTAGTAATTTTTGTTTCTCTGCTAGCAACCACTTTCCCTAATGTTGCACTCACTGGAGTGGGAATAGTATGTTTTACCTCTCCGCTATCCAGCACTTTCCCTACTGTTGCATTCACTGGAGTGGAAATAGTAATTTTTACCCCTCCGCTATCCAGCAATTTACCCACTGTTGCACTCACTGGATTGGGAATAGTAATTTTTACCCCTTCTCTAGCCAACACTTTCCCTACTGCTGCACTCACTGGAGGGGGAATAACTATTTTTACCCCTCCGCTATCCAACACTTAACCTACTGTTGCATTCAGTGGAGTGGGAATAGTAATTTTTACCCCTCCGCTATCCAACACTTTCTCTATTGTTGCATTCCTTGGAGTGGGAATAGTAAGTTTTACCCCTGTGCTATCCAATACTTTCCCTACTATTGCATTCACTGGAAAGAGAATAGTAATTTTTGCCCCTCCGCTATACAACACTTTCCCTACTATTGCACTCTTTGGAGTGAGAATAATAATTTTTGCCCCTCTGCTATCCAACACTTTCCCTACTGTTGCATTAACTGGAGTGGGAATAGTAATTTTTACCCCTACGCTATCCAACATTTTCTCTACTGTTGTACTCATTGGAGTTGGAATAGTAAATTTAATGCCTCTACTATCCAACACTTACCCTACTTTTGCACTCACTGAAGTGGGAATAGTCATTTTTACCCCTCCGCTATCCAACACTTCCCCTACTGTTGCACTCTTTGGAGTGGGAATAGTAATTTTTACCCCTCCGCTATCCAACAATTTCCCTACTGTTGCTATCACTGGAGTGGGAATAGTAATATTTACAGCTCCGCTATCCAACACTTTTATTTTATTTTTTTATATAATTTTAAAGTTTAAAAATGAAATAAAGATAATAATTAATACATTATTTGCAAGTAAATATATGTATATGTATAAATTATTATGTTTTTGTTTACATTTTTTTAAAATACGTTTATTTGTTATATTAAGTTAAAATGTATATGTAATTTATTTTGTTAAAAATAATATTAATATTTAATATATTTAATGTATATTATTTCATTTTATATATATTTTTAAATCGATATTTTTTACATCTAGATTTTTTACCTCAATATTTTTGTACTTACCTGTTAAGGTATTGGAGTTGATATTTTTGCAATCCATCTATTTTTTTCGCTACTTAGAACATCGATGTTTGTTGCATCAATGTTCCATCAGTGAACCTTGTGAAAGATGTTCAAACGGTTGTCTCAGAACACCAGATGGACCGTCACGCAAGCACACATCATCAGCAGGCTGGACCACAGCAACACTGTCTATGCCGGATTCTCCAAGCAACTCCTACACAGACTCCAGACCATCCAGATTACCGCCACATGACACATACGTGACCTCCCACACCGCACCTACATCACATCGCATGTCAGGAAGCTTCACTGGCTCCCCATACACAAGCGCAAGAAATTAAAACTTCTCATGCATACATACAAAGCCCTACACAACACAAGCCCTGAAAACCTGAATTGCTGCATACTTTTTCAGCAATCCACCAGATACCTAAGCTCTGCCTCACTCTCACTTGCATCCACTCCCACCATCTTCAAAAGCAAAACTGGAGGTCCTCATTCTTCTACATCGCACCCAAGACCTGGAACAACCTCCCTCAACACATCAGAGCCTCCTCGTCACTTCTTGAGTTCCTCAAGAAGCTAAACACTTGGACATTTGCTTGAACATCTTGGGTACCACACACCTGCCGAAGCTCCTGCTTTCCCTCTTGCGTGATTACTGCGCTGTTCAAATCAACATAACATAACTTAACATATAAGTAACATAAAAGTAACGTAACAGTAGCCAGCTGCCTCATGGTATGAACACAAGTGGATGGGAAATGCCCCCAAATCTTCCCTTGTTACTCAGCGTGGTTGAATGCCCAAACAGTAAATGAAGAAATTGACATTCTGAAAAGGAAAAACCCTTACAGCAGAGCTGCCTCTCACCCACCTGAGATGGGTTCTAACCATTCATGTTGTGGCCTGTGCAGGCCTTGCTCAGAGCAGGTAAATGTTTGCACAGATGGCATGTGGTTAGAGAGTCATTTTATGAACTAACTCCCTGAACCCCCCATGAGGTATTTCTTCAGGCCCATACATCACGGACTAAACCATTCTTACAAGTCCTGCACAGGGGTAGCATTGACAGGGTGCCCAGCCCAACCACTATGTGGAATTCTGCAGAGTTGCCTAAAATTTCAGTGGAATTCTGCTCCACCCTATGCCTTCAGACCTCTGCTTACCTCTACCGTCACCCATGGCAGTGATCCTGGTGTTTCCTCCTCTGCACTCCTTCCTAACTCCTGGCTGTGCCTCCTCGGTGCAGGATTTTTTTCTCCTCCTCCAGTCCTGGGTTGTGAAACCCCTTTGCTGCAGGACTCGCGAGGACTGAGCATGCGTGTACATGGAGAGTGGAGACCAGAACCCGGTCTCCACTCTCCATGCATGCGTATGAGAAGTCATATGAGTCCTGCAGCAAAGAGCTTTCAAAGCCCAGGACTGGAGGAGAAGAAGAATCCTTAATCAAGGAGGCAGACTGGACATGGAGAATGCCATGCCGGGATCCAGATAAGGAGGAGTCAAGCAGGGGCTGGGCTTGGTTTCTTGGTTAGGGGTGGGTGGCAGAGGAAATCTCCACCACGTGGCGGAATCGGAGTTCTTTTGCAACACTTCGTGCTCCTACCGGAGTGCGGAGTTGGCAGGACTCCACAAACTCCGCTGTCGGAGCAGTTTTCACCACCCAACTCAATTGATTGTTGGAAAAAAGAGCACTTGTCTTTGTGCAGCGTCACCCTGTGTTCTTTGAGGCATTTGAGAGGGGCCTTGAGGTGGTTGTGATGTTCTGCTGCTGTAGACGAGTGGATCAGTATGTCATCACTGACATTCAAGAGGCCTGGCAGGCCGGACACATTTTCACGAATTGCATTCAGAAATACTTCAGTGGTCAATGAGATGCCGAAGTTCAGGTGCTTATATCGGCGCAGCCCCAGGTGAGTATTGAATGTAGTGATATACCGGCTTTCTTCTGTCAGTAGCAGCTGGTGGTACCCGGCGTTAAGGTGCAGCTTTGAAAACCAGCGGACACTTCGACATTTGCTATTATCTCGTCCATGGTGGGGGTGATATGCAGCTCCTGTTTGATGGTGCGGTTAGGGAGTCGCATGTCGATACATATGCAGATTTTCCCCAGTTGTTTGGGTTTTTCTGCAATCACAATTGGGGAGACCCAGAAAGGGGGGCCTGAGACTTTCTCTATCATGACTTGGTCTTCCAGCCTCTCAAGTTCTTTCTCGACCAATGGGCGTAGGTGAAACGGTACCTCACGATGCCGAAGTGCCACCGGTGCCATGGAGGGGTCGATGTGTTGCTGCACCGGGGGGTACTTAATACTGCTGAGCCCTCTGAACAGTTCAGGAACCTGGTCTAATAGATCATCGATTTGGGGTGATTTCACTCTCTTGGTGAAGGACACAAGGCCGAGATACTCTGCGTGGTAGGCTGCCGATCAGCGTAGCTGCTTCTTGGTCGATGATGTGAAATGTTGTTGTGACTTCCTGATCTTTGGACTGGACTCGTACAAACATCTGTCCACTGAGAGGTAGAGGTGCCTGACTCCTATATACAAATATCTTAATGTAGGGCAGCACAAGTTGAGGCTTGGGCCTGAGACAGTTGTATTGTTGCTCCCGCATTACATTGACTGATGCCCCGGTGTCAATGATGGCCTTTACTTGGTGGTGATCTGTTAACTCTGGGGCCCTTGTTTCTGAGTTTCTTTCTGCAGACTGCCGCAAAGTGATGCTGGAATCCACATTTTAAACAGGTGCAGCCCTGTGCCGGGCAGTCGCTGGCCGGATGTTCGTCACGACCCTTGACCCTGATCCAGGCAGGTCGCTCCCCATGCTGCACAGCTCCACCTGTCTGTGCCCGTGTCCCTGCTCCCTGATCTCGCTGCTGCTGCAAGTTCGAGGCCCTCCTCCACGTGCAGGCTCCTGCCTGTGCCTCATCCCTGGTGACCCAGTGGTGAGCCGTAAGTATCTGTCTGCTCGCTCTGTTCCTTTATTTTTCCTGTTTTATTTGTCTGCTGTTGTATTCCATTTTGTCGTACTCTGTTTTCTGCTATTGTAATTCCTTTTTTGTATTCTGTTTTCTACTGTTGTATTTCTTTATTTGTAGTCTGTTCTTTTGCCGAAGGCGCGCCAATGGCAAGCCCGTCTGCACCCGTCCACGCCTGGACCACCCCAGCGCCAGACCCTCTGGCCCCCACGAACGCCACGATGCCCGCCGCCTCTACAACGCCAGCACCCTCCACGAACTCAATGCCAGCTGACTGTTCACCTGCTTCCTGGCCACCCTGAAGCACACCCACGGACCCTTCTCATGCCGGAGCTGCAGCTTCACCAGCCTCCAAGTCACCACCTCGCCCACTGGGGTAGGACGCAACCACCTCAGATGCATACTACTCAACACCCGCTCCACCCTCAAGCAAGCCATCGAACACTGGGACCTACTCGAATCATTCTCCTCGGACGTCGCCTTCCTGACGGAGACCTGGATGAACCCCTTCTTGGCACCTGACATCGCCATAGCCATCCTGGATGGCTACAAGATCACCCGCAGGGACTGCATGAACGGAGCAGGAGGAGGAATCACCATCGTCCACAGGAACACCCTCAGAATCTCGACCAGCACCGATGACACCCTCACTTCCAGATCCACACCGATCACACTGATCCCAACACCACCCTCAGAGGAACCCTCATCTACAGACCCCCACAGTTCAGCAACTCCATCACCGACTTCGTCAGCACGCACGCCCTTGCATCCATGGACTACATCGTCCTCGGAGACCTGAACTTCCACCTAGAGAACACCAACGACAGCAACTCCACCACCCTGCTCAACAACGTCGCCAACCTCGGACTCAAACAGCTCGTCACGACTCCCACCCACTCCGCCAGACACACGCTCGACCCCATCTTCTCCGCCAGCAACCACGTCACCTTCAGCCACACCACCGAACTCCACTGGACTGACCACCGCTGCATCTACTTCACTTTCGAGAAACCCACCACACACCACCACCCACAACGGACCCCTGCTGCAGCTGGAACAAGGTCACCGAAGATCAGCTAATCGCCACCCTCGCCCAAAACCCACCAACCGACACCACCGACACAACACTGCCGCCCGCAACCTCAGGCAATGGATTGACGACTGCGCCAACACTCTCGCCCCGATCAAGAAACCCTCAAACAGACTCACTGACATAAAAGCCATCTGGTTCACTGCTGACCTCCAGGCATTCAACTAGACCTGCAGAAGACTCGAGAAGAAGTGGCATCACGAACAGACACCGGACAGCAATGCAGCCCACAAGAACGCCATCCGCAAACACCACCAACTCATCTGAACCACCAAAAGGACCTCCTTCAAGGAATGCATCAACAACAATGCACACAACAGCAAAGATCTCTTCAACATCGTGCAGGAACTATCCAACCCCAGCTCCAGCTCCAGCTCCAACTCCAATGACATCCTGCCGTTGCAAGAACTCTGCGACTCCCTAGCCACTTTCTTTCACCGCAAGATCGCAGACATCCATGACAGCTTCAACAATCAGGCCCCCCGACAGCCACCGACACCTCAGACTCACCGCCCCCCAACCACACCAAACTCCTGCTCTCCTTTACCCATGTCATCGATGACGACACCATCAAAATCATGAACACCATCCACTCCGGCTCACCATCCGACCCCTGCCCGCACCACATCTTCAACAAAGCAAGCTCCACCATCGCACCCCATCTCTGGAAGATTGTCAACAGCTCCTTCGAGACCGCCACCTTCCCGGAGAGCTGGAAGCACGCCAAGATCAATGCCTTACTCAAGAAACCCAAGGTGGACCCTTAGGACCCCAAGAACTTCCGGCCCATCTCCCTACTCCCATTCCCTGTGATAGTCAGCAAGAAGATTGTCATCAGGCAACTTACCCGCTTCCTCAACGAGAACAACACCCTGGCCCCGTCCCAATCAGGATTCCGCAGCAACCACAGTACCGAAACTGCCCTCATCGCCGCCACCGACGACATCAGGACTCTGCTGGACAACGGAGAAACCGCGGCCCTCATCCTCCTAGACCTTTCAGCAGCCTTCGACACCATCTGCCACCACACCCTACACACAATCCTCCACAACGCAGGGATCCGTGACAAAGCCCTGGACTGTTCCACCTCCTTCCTCACCGGCAGAACCCAGAGTGTCCGCCTCCCTCCATTCTGATCTGAAGCCACCAAGATCCTCTGTGGCGTACCCCAAGGATCATCCCTCAACCTGACACTTTTCAACATCTACATTGCACTGCTCGCCAACATAGCCCGATCGCACGACCTCAACATCATCTCATACGCCAACAACACCTAGCTGATCCTCTTCCTCATCAAGGCCCCTACCACCGCCAAAACCAACCTCCATGATGGAATGATGGCAGTCGCCGAATGGATGAAGATCAGCTGCCTGAAACTGAACTCAGACAAGATGGAGGTCCCCATCCTCAGCTCCAACCCCTCCGCCTCGGACGACTCCTGTTGGCTGGCCACATTGGGAGCTGCACCGACACCCAGCGACCACGCACGCAACCTGGGGTTCATCCTAGACTCATCGCTATCAATGACCCAGCAAGTCAACGCCGTCTCCTCCTCCTGCTTCAACACCCTCCACATGATCTACAGATAGATCCCCATCGGAACCAGAAGGACGGTCACCAAAACCCTCGTCAGCAGCAAACTGGACTACGGCAACACCCTCTACTCAGGAACCACGGCCAAACTCCAGAAATGACTGCAACGCATACAGAACGCCTCTGCACGCCTCATCCTCGACATATCCCACCACAGCCACATCACAGCCCACCTGAGAGACCTGCACTGGCTCCCCGTCAACAAGAGGATCACCTTCAAGCTCCTCACCCACGCTCACAAGGCACTCCACAACACCGGACCAGCATACCTCAATGAACGACTTACCTTCTACACCCCGAACCACCAGCTTCGCTCCGCTGACCTCACCCTCGCCACCGTTCCACGCATCCGCAGAACGACCGCCGGGGGCAAATCATTCTCCCACCTCACTGCCAAGACATGGAACACCCTCCCCATCCACCTGCGGCAGACCCAGGACTTGCTGACCTTCAGGAGACTTCTTAAGACCTGGCTGTTCGAGCAGGAGCAGCACCCCTCCCAGAGCCTTGAGACCCTCACGGGTGAGTAGTGCACTTTACAAATGTTTGAGTGATTGATTGACAGTATCCGCACCTCCTCTTTTCCAACGGGGGCCTTCTTCGTTTGGTCGTGTCACCTCTGCCCTTGGTCCGAATTGCATCATCTCATTCGGTCTTGATGTTTGCTGGCTTTTCCAGAGTTTGCATGATGGCCAGGTCCCTTTCATTGGCCCTGGTTGCCGACAGGTCATGCAACCGTGCCAGGATCAATATGTTGTCGCGGCTGATGTTCTGTTGATGTAAGATTTGGCCCCATAGGGTTTTATTTTGGCATCTCTGTATCAGCTGTGCCTGGATCCCTGTGAGCTGGTCGTCCTCTGTGCAGGTGCTTGCTAGCTTGCGTAACCTCGCATAGAAGTTGCCGATGGACTCTCTCTCTCGTTGGCGGGATTGGCGTAGCTTGAATCATTTGAAATCCAGGTTGTAGCCAAGGGTTAAAGTGGGCATTAAGTGCTTTTGTAGCTGCATCGTAGTCGGTGGCTGGTCCAGTGTCTAGCAGTTGCTTGAACAGTTTGTAAATCTTTTCTCCCGCTTGATGGAGGAGTAATGACCACTTGACAGCACCATCCGCCTCCCTCGTCGCGACAAAAGAGTTTTCCACTTGCCCAATCCATATTTTCAATCGTGGGTTGGTGGGTCCTCCAGTTTGCTGAATAGTGGTAGTATGCCCATGAGGGCATGTTGTGTGGGGGTAAGCTGTTGAGGCTGGACTTCATATGCCATGTTCTCCAGTTCTCAGGGTCTTGTGAGTGGCTTGCAGGCCCTGGTTCTGTGTTTCGGGGTCTAGTTTGGTAGGTCTCTATCTCTTTTGTATTATTGTTTTCCCACTTGCAGGTGCCACTGCTTGATTGAGATGGTGAGGCAGTGAGCAGGCATGGATCTGGCGTGTAAAGGCATTTGGTGCCGGCTGGATCACAGCCGCCCTTCCTCCGGTCGAAGAGCAGTCCAACAGTGCATGTGTCCCTACACGATGGGTGGGGCAAAGGCCAGTCCCCTACTCCCCTCGATACTTCTGCCTCTCGTCCCTCCGCCCTTCGCCGCATGTCGTCACGAGGGCCTAGCTGCCTCACTAGATCTCCGCTTGACTAGAAGGGAGGGAACACCAGCTGCAAGCGCAGCTCTACTGGCCTCGTGGCAGCCTGGAAGTCTGCAAGGTAGCCACCGCACCGCGCACGGCTGTGACGGAGATTGCTAGATCTGTTGCACGTGGCTGCTAGATGCCTTCACCGCAGCTAGTCAGTGGTTGAAGGTGTGCAGGAGCTTGGCCCACCCTCGCCACCAGTGTGATGTGGGCATATCACTATCACTCAGTGCCCTATGTGTCGTAGACCCCACTCCCAGATCCCACAATAATGTACTCCACACTACAGCATACTCGTTTCGAAGTGAGACCCCTTGCAGTCTACTACCCTTTATTTAAAAACTCTGACCATGCCTGGCCAGAGGATGTGCTGTATATACATGTGGGTGGTCTACAGTAAACAGGACTGCTAACCTGCTCCAGGTAGGACCACCGATTGACAATAGAGCTGCCTGGCTGCAGGTGGAGGGAGGGAAGCAACAGTTGCAAAGGAAGATTCACACAATCCTCTCATGCTGAATCAACAAATGAAGAAATTAAGTGGTGCACAAAGAATGTGGCACAAATACCATACACCATCATAAACTGATTAAAGAAATGATGTGTCCTCTGACTGTTTAGGCATAAACACCAAAGAAATATATTAGTGAGTAGGAAATATGATGCAGGGTGCAAGGAACAGAAGCCCCGCATGATTATCACTCACTGGTGAATATGTGGTGTTGCAGGCACACTGTTCTTTCATCAGGCACTGGTGAAAATGTGACAATGCTGGGTGCAGACACAAGGCCTCTCACAATTATTGAGCAACTCATAAGAAGCATGGATGCAGCTGCAGGCAAATTGGACTCTAATAATATTTTGGCATAGTGCTTGGTGGAGGACACTGCAAACATGAAATGGGTTAGGCAGTGTTTTGCAGCTCCGGGTAGTTGCCAGACTTGTCATTGCTGCCCTTCTAACAATTGTTCACTCATGCTGAACTTGATCTCTGGCTGAAAAGGCCACTTTTATCTACACTGGGCAGTTTACCTTCCAGGACCTTCAGCAGCAGCAGAGTTTCTTGCCAGAAGCAGAAGGAAGAAAGTCACTAATGCCTAATATCCTTGCCTTCCTCTACACTTCTGTGCCGAAATCCTTAGTGAAAAGATGAACACTGAATATACCGTAGGAGCATCTTGCAGTCGTGGGGACATTTAGCTCAGTCCTGTTGTCTAAGCAAAAGGTCCTTACCCTGGGTCAGCAGACCCCTGGGGGTTCACAATGCCCACACAGTGTGTCTTTCTTTGGAAAATTAAATAAATAGATGAATAAAGCACATCTACATAGAAAGTAAAATTGAAATTTTTTAAATGCTTGATAAATGTGGAAGAGTTTTAAACTAGAGGTAACACATCAAGTTTGTATCCTTATCTTGATATGTGAGAGCAGGCAACTACTGTAGAGTAATTGGAATCTAATATGGATGGCTGATGGCCTCGATTGAAGCACAGGTATATACTGTCATACACAGAATGTGTATTAAGAGCAAAAAAGACAACGTGTTGTGCTAGAGTCTTGCACATCTTTTACATTTTGAAAAGCTCAACTCTCCCCAATTAAAATTGAACATTTTTGCATATTTTGTGTTTGAGAAGGAAATAAAATGTTTCATAATTTGTGTATATGTTTGAGGTATAGGTGCATCTGTATTTTTTTGTATTGTTTTGAGGGTCAAATTGTAGAAAAATGTTTAGGCAAGGGTTTCTGGCTTACAGAAGTGATTCACTTGGAGGTCCGCAGAAATCAGAAGGTTAAGAAATGCTTGTCTTATCAAATGTAGAGTGTGCCGCTTAAGGAAAGATCAAACCACGATGAAGTGCATTTTTCATTTGGTTGACCTCAGCTCTAAAGAAATGATTTGGAGAGGAAACTTGCACCTTCGCTTTTGTAGATTCGGTGTTAGGTAGGATAGATTTTTTTTGTTGTATGATTAAATAAAATCATTACAATTTTGACATAAAGAAAATTGATAAGAAGAAGAATGAAATGCTACATGATCACAGTTAAAAATATGCCTAAATAGTGAGTTATTAGAAAGCTCATGGTTTTGCATGTCCAGTGCTACTGCAGGTCATTATTTCTCCATTGTAGGTTCACAGAGTGCCTACTCATACTTCTCAGTGGATAGGTTGTTTCTCCTGAGGGTTGACTAAGAACTTGAAGCAGTAGCTCCATTTTGCCCTTGTCCCTGGTTATTCCAGTCAACATGCCAAAATATTTCCGTAATTCGTATTGAGGATGCAAAGTTGCCAATTGTAGTGAGCCACTGTGTTCTTCATTGACGTTCAGGATCTGTCTGTTAGACTATCCCCTTCAAGAGCGTTAGGCTAGTGGCTCTTGGCAGATAATGGAAATGTACAAGATATTGGGCATATATTTTGCAGGCTCAAATATAGGATCAGAGTTGGGGAGTTGTCTGAGTTTCACTGTTGTGTCATAATTAAGAGATGACATGGGCTGTCTTTCCATCTGGATCATCCGGGGCTGCTCTGTTCAGCTTGTCCATTGCTAAGTTTATATATTTAAAAAATCATGTGGCTTTCACAAGATTCTCCTTTTTGGTAAGACTGTTCTGCTTTAATGCAGACTCAGATGTTTACGGTTCTGAAAGTCAAGCAGAACCAGAATTTACGCAGTGTTTATAGCTTGTTACAAACACATAGGATGTGAATTAGAGGTTCTGATGATGTTCTCCAAAGCCTCCACAGTGGGTTTGGGCCTCTTCTTATCCCCCCATACCAGTATGCCTTTAATGGAATTAGACCAGATTGTAACCGTATCATCTGTCTGTTTTGCAGGAGTGCAAAAGGTAGCTTGAGGTATGTAATAGGCACATTTGGTGGATCATATATATTACTGCCAGATTGGCATGGACTTTTTAATAAGCTCCTCCATGTCTAGACTGCTGACTGCAGTTTATCTTGTTTTATTAGGAGCTTAGCTATGTGCTTGATTGGAAGAACTGCTTCATATATCTCATTTGCTTCCAATTCAAGCAGAGACAATTCGAAATATGATTCCCATGAGGAAGTCCCCTTGGTAATTGACAACCATAAATAATGTTTAGGGTATCTGTAGGTGCTTCCTTCAATTTCACACAGTAGGCTAAATATCTTGTGCTAAGCATTAGGTGTGGTCTCATTAGGTTGAACTCTATGTGTAGCTGCACGTTAGCAGTGGAGTCTGGGAGGTGAAAAATGGGTTTAGGTACTGCACTGTGCATTAGCAAGTCGTTTGCTGAGCTTGTTTATGTATGTTACCATTCCATATAAACATTTTGGCATTTATTTGCATCCTACGATCTTAGATTTCATGGACACCTGGAAAGCAGAGAGATGAGTGTTCACATTTTTTTGCCCAGTGCTTATTGTTCAGATCTTTGCTGTTTTTGGTGTCCACTAGTAAAGAATATTGCATCTCGCAACTTGATTAAGGTATATTTACATAACTGTCATAAGTATTATGTAGAGACTCCTGTATGGGGTTATATTACTGATAAGGTATGTAAAATGTTGTTTCTTGGTCCACCTTGCCCTTCAGAACTATCTCCCTGCAGTAGGCGGCGTGCTCATTTTGGGGCGGCATGAGCATATCTAGAAACTGAACACAAACTTTATAAGGAGTCAACAGGTCAGCCAATGGAGGAAAGGCTAGCAATTCAAGCAATGGAGCAGAGCTATCCTTAGAACCAATACATGAAAATAGAGTGATACGTTTTAAATATCAGTTAAACCCGATATGACAATCAAAAAAGTTTCAGTGGATTTGACAATATTTATAGGCTACTGACAGATCTTTAAAAGAAGGAATAAGTGATTTGACACCTAAAAAGCAGTTTTTAAAGATTCCATTACAAAGCACTTTAGAACCAATTTTCGCAAAGTTATTTCAAGAAGAGAACCTTTTTTGCAAATTCTTCAAAAATTCATTCGTGAAATGACAATGAGTTCATAAATATTTTAAATTCCGTCTTCAGAAACAACACGCTTCTGTCTGACTATAGACCAAAGACACATTTTCAGTCTCCTCATCAGTACATTGCAACATAAACTTGTTTGAGGACACACACATGTACAGTTCTCAGAATAGTGATTCTAGTTGGTTAACATACCTGATTTTGGGATGTGTAACTGGCAATCTTCCATTCCCCCTGAGACTGAATATACGAGTGCTAATCAGCTGGAAATATCACCACCTGTTAACTACCCTGACAGGAATCTGTGCTATTCTAAATGAAAATAAAATCTTCTTAGTGCTGTTCTCACATGAGTTGACTGAGCTACATCAGAGCAGGATGCAACTAGGCATAATGTAGTTACCTTGATACAACTTTGCACTGAATGGTGTTCTAGCAAGTAAAAGATACACATATTCTTTCAAGTTTCAGAATTCATAGAATGTATGGCTGATGGGCAATGTCCTGCAATGAAAGAGTGTTTCTTAATAGCATATGTTATAATAATAACAACAACCATGCTTTCAATTATGAAGCCCCCAGCACAAAGTTTGAAATTCACTCAAATATAATTATTTTTTTAAATTCTGCAATGAGAGTGTGCATTATAAGATTCAATATTTGTTTTACATTTTTCCAAAACTCCTTTGAGAAGAATTACCAAAGTCTCTATAATGGTTGTTCATAAATGTCTAATGTATCGCAATTTTTACTACAAATATGACCCAGCACTCAAGATTATCTTTTAATTGTATTGGCAATGTGTGAATAAATAATACAGTAACTCTCAAATTAATTCAAACAAAAACACATAATGCAAAGATTTGGCGAAATGTCGTAATGTTTTTCTTAAAAAAATATTTTCTTTATTCATAATCTTCTTTAAAAAAATTATTTTCTCTGCAGCCACGGCAAACACCTTTCGTCCCATTAGCAAGTTCTTCAGGGCTACAAGACTGATTCAATATATACAGAATTAAAAAACCATCGTAAGTTTCAAATACATCAAAACAACACAAACTTTCTTACATACATTTCCTTATTTTCAAAGAATACTGCAAATAACAGCTCAATTAATAATAGAATTAGGGCCAATAGGATTTAGATTTTTGTGGATGGGATATCCATCACCGTTGCGATGGGGTAGCCCATTCGCCAAGATCTTAATCAGGCCCACATTTCTTTATGCATTCTGTGGTATTTGATGATGCGTACAATCTCACATTTTCAATTGGCATATCATCAAAATTGCACTACTACACCCAATCATATACCCATTATTTAATTAACATACAATGGACTCCAGTAAATGAGGATGTTTCTTATTTCCGTGTGTTAAACTAGGACATTACTTTTTTTCTTCTTGGGCTACGGAGGGTCAAATGAGGCCCTACATTTGATTTTAAATAGGCTCAACATTGGATGTGGTAAGGACATATAGATGTACCTGATTCTTTGATATTTATATACGTGATATTTTGCAAGGTTGTCTTTCTTACTTGAACCTTGAAAGAAGTGATACAGACTGATTCCTTCTACATGAGTCTTTTCACATTCTAGGTCTATTCCCTTTTATCCTATGTGCAATCTTTTTTTTAAAAATATTTTTATTTCGGAGAGTTCAACAATAGCATTATCTTCAAAGTTGACATTAAAGATAATAGATGTTAAATATGCATGAGGTACACTTAATACAATTGAACATGGAAGGAGATTAAAAATCACTTTTTGAAAGGGTAATAAGAATTCCATATTCTTACTAAGATTTATTATTCCACATTCCACTATAGCCTTCCAGCTTTCTAAGAATAACACATTTATATTTGATTCAAACTCCTTTTCCCCAATGATCATCAGAGAAATTCCCATATCAATTTATACTTAGGATAATAACCTGACCTTAAAGCATATCTTTTTTCCAAATCTTCATCTCTACACATTTTACTCCACCACTGCTAAAAAGTTGGGATAATTTCACTCCTCCAATTCTGTAATATCAAGGATCTGGCTACTAAAGGCAGTAATAAATAATCGTTTCTCCTGTAAGGTGCTAATTCTAGTATTAGGAGAATATCCTATATTAGCAGTGTGGATATCTATAACCTCCCCTGGCTCTAGATTGTGAGTACAATATTTCTCAATATCACCCCAAAATTGTTTTATTTTCGGGAAATCCCAAACAATATGGATCCAATTACTCCCACTGAACATCGAAAGCAGATATCTGGTATTTGGGGGCATATTTCATGCAGGAGCGCTGGAGTTCTGTAAAGTAGCCATTTAGCATTAAATTACAATCACCTAAAATGACCCTCTTTCAAAAGAGTGACATTGAACTTATTGATCTCATTCCAAACGCCCATCAAGAGATAGAAATTCTCTTTCGCCTGCCATTTATCCCCAGCCTTCTCAAACATTTTATTAATAATATTACTTTTAAGAATAGAGATCCAACCACTAATTGATCTATACATAGTGGATTCAATCAATTCCACGGTAAGATCCAACCTTGTCACAAGCAAGGTAGGATCGACATCTTTTAGGAAATGTCTGATCTGAAAATAGGACCATTGCAATGTGTCTCTAAAATACCTGATACTATGTTCAAGTACACTCCAGTTTTTCCTGCCATCTATATTAATAAAGTCAAAAATTGTGGAATATCCATTCTTTCCCATTTCTGTCAAATATTTTTCTCTTTCAAGAGTCTGTTCCCTACAAAAATATCCACCTAGCATGTGGAACTATTAACCAAAGGCATATTATAATGCTTGTACATATGCGTCTTTTGTTTCAATAACCATTGTAATACCTTATATTTAACTTTCTTGTTTTTTTCACTAGTATTACGAAATCTAAGATGTTATAGTCTTAGAAAAACTGTGTCATAAAAAAAGTGTCTAAACAAGGTGATCCGGAGGATCTACTAAATCAATGTGTTATGTGCAAAGTTTGCATAGTAATATTTATTCCCTTAAAGTGGAAAGCGCCATTCCTCCTTCCATAATTGGTCTATATAAAATGTCTAGTGCCAGCCTAGGTGTTTTATGTGGCCTGATATAGGTTGAAAACAGGCCTTCTAAATCTTTGAAAAATGTTATCTGCAAAGCACAAGGAATTGCAAAAAACAAAAAATAGCTAAAAGGCAAAATAGACATGCAAATTAAACAACAAGCCCCATTAACAAAAGTGGCAATTAAAGCCCATTTGGCAAATAATAACTTTATTATATAAATTAATTTGGCGTAGTTTAATATATGTAAATCATTCACATTCTTAGTAACATATATTCCTAAATAACATGTTGGCCTTGTGTTGATTAAAAAAATGAAATTCAGGGAATAAAGTGTCTAGTACACAGTTACAGAATAACATTTCAGTTTTTAGCTTGTTTATTTTATTGCCGCCTATTTCTTGACATTCTTGGAAGATCCCAAAGATTTTCGCCTGAATATCTGTCTCAGGTTTGAGAAACAGGGCAATATCATCAGAGTATAATTTTATAATAGACATCCTGTTTATTGGTGCCATTGCAGTTATACTGGTTCTAATGGCTATTGCCAGCGGCTCTATGAACAGGGCAAAGAGTGTTAGCAACAGGGGACAACCCTGTCCCGTGGCCCTGTATACCCTGCATGTGCTGATATTTCTAGAATGAATGATTACTTGTGCAGTGGCTCCCTTATATAAACAAGTTTTAAATATATATTGTTTTTCTGAAACCCAAATCCGCCAAGAATCATAAAAAGGCTTTCCCAGGATACTAAATCGTTTTTGGCATCTAAAAACAGGCAGGTGTTTTGTTTTGTATCATAAAATCTAAGGCTTCCATTACAAAATTTGTATTAGACAAAAGCTGCCTCCTGCCACAAACCCACATTGATCAGGCTGAATAAGCGATCCAATAAACCTACTCATTTGATTTTCTAAATCTTTATTTTTTTGTTTTTCTTTAAAAGAACTAACTACGACAGCTGTACAAAAAAATGGCAGGAGCTCACCTCCTTTCAGTAGATGATTTGCACGGTTTAAAATGTTCATATTTAAAATTGATGCACATCTTTCATATATTTCTGATGGAATGCCGTCTTCCCCTCCCGGTTTACCATTAGATAAGGATTTAACCACCCTGTCTATTTCTTCAAGGGAGAGTTTAGGTACCAACTTCTGTGCTTGATCCTATTTCAACTGTAGAATGGGAACCTTGTCTAAAAACTGCTTAAGTCAAGTGATATCTACCAGTTGCTGTGAATGATATATTGTCTCATAGTGTTGTAAAAAAGCGCGATAAATATCTGATGGATCTGTTAGAAGGTCCTTAGTTTCTGTATCTACTAAGGATGTGATCTTATTACTAGTTTGTCGGTCTCTAGACTGCCAAGCCAGTATTCTACCTGCATATTCGCTTTCTTCGTATATCTTTTGAAGATACACAGTATTTGCAATGTACCCTTGTGTTTAGGTATATTCTTGCATGCATATTTTTGCCTGATTGAATGATTCTTTATTTGCAGCATTTTTAATTTGCATAAGTGCAATGCTTGCCTGGTATAGTTCGGCCTCCAGCTCTATCCTTTGTAAAGATGTCACTTTTCATTGCTGCATCCCTTTAGTCATAATATATCCATGGATTGTTGCCTTAAAAGCCTCCCAAGCTTTCTCTATTTGAGCAGTGTTACTATTGACTCTAAATTAGTTTAAAATCTCACTGTGTACCTCTGCGCACCATACCTTATTCTATAAATTGACTTTATTATTAAATAAATGTACCCAGGGGTCTCTGTATCTTAATTCCTGTCACTTACATTTTAACCATTTTATCCATGACATGGTCTGAAAAAGCATTCTGTATATGCTCATATTTAACTAACTTTAGGCTACGCATCGAGAGAAAATGATCTAATCTTGAAGAAGAATTATATTTAGCAGAGAAGCATGAAAATTCAAGTTTTTTAGGATATTGATTTTCCCAAAGATCGACTACTGAGGTTCAGGAAATCCCTTAAAACCTGGCTGTTCACCCAGCCTATGTATAACTGCTCCGGTACGGCACCTCCTAGTATTAGCGCCAAGAAACCAACTGGTGTACCAGCGCTTTACAAAGCCATTTTAACATAACATAATATAGATCTACTTCCCTCTTGCAACTGGCTAATGCTTTGGCCATTTGTGCTTCATTTTGCTTTCATGTGGCAGAGGGTGCATCTCTCTCCGGGTCTTGCAGAAAATTAAAATCTACACCCAAGATCACCTGATCTGGAATATTAATTAAGGGCTGTTTAAATTCTGTGAAAGGGGGCAGATTATCTAATATTGGTGCATATATCGTAGCTATAGTAAGCCTTGTTTTATTCAATAAACCAGATTGTAACCGTATCATCTGTCTGTTTTGCAGGAGTGCAAAAGGTAGCTTGAGGTATGTAATAGGCACATTTGGTGGATCATATATATTACTGCCAGATTGGCATGGACTTTTTAATAAGCTCCTCCATGTCTAGACTGCTGACTGCAGTTTATCTTGTTTTATTAGGAGCTTAGCTATGTGCTTGATTGGAAGAACTGCTTCATATATCTCATTTGCTTCCAATTCAAGCAGAGACAATTCGAAATATGATTCCCATGAGGAAGTCCCCTTGGTAATTGAAAACCATAAATAATGTTTAGGGTATCTGTAGGTGCTTCCTTCAATTTCACACAGTAGGCTAAATATCTTGTGCTAAGCATTAGGTGTTGTCTCATTAGGTTGAACTCTATGTGTAGCTGCACTTTAGCAGTGGAGTCTGGGAGGTGAAAAATGAGTTTAGGTACTGCACTGTGCATTAGCAAGTCGTTTGCTGAGCTTGTTTATGTATGTTACCATTCCATATAAACATTTTGGCATTTATTTGCATGCTACGATCTTAGATTTCATGGACACCTGGAAAGCAGAGAGATGAGTGTTCAAATGTTTTTGCCCAGTGCTTATTGTTCAGATCTTTGCTGTTTTTGGTGTCCACTAGTAAAGAATATTGCATCTCGCAACTTGATTAAGGTATATTTACATAACTGTCATAAGTATTATGTAGAGACTCCTGTATGGGGTTATACTGATATGGTATGTAAAATGTTGTTTCTTGGTCCACCTTGCCCTTCAGAACTATCTCCCTGCAGTAGGCGGCGTGCTCATTTTGGGGCGGCATGAGCGTATCTAGAAACTGAACACAAACTTTATAAGGAGTCAACAGGTCAGCCAATGGAGGAAAGGCTAGCAATTCAAGCAATGGAGCAGAGCTATCCTTAGAACCAATACATGAAAATAGAGTGATACGTTGAGCATTTTAAATATCAGTTAAACCCGATATGACAATCAAACAAGTTTCAGTGGATTTGACAATATTTATAGGCTACTGACAGATCTTCAAAAGAAGGAATAAGTGATTTGACACCTAAAAAGCAGTTTCTAAAGATTCCTTCACAAAGCACTTTAGAACCAATTTTCGCAAAGTTATTTCAAGAAGAGAACCTTTTTTTCAAATTCTTCAAAAATTAATTCGTGAAATGACAATGAGTTCATAAATATTTTAAATTCCGTCTTCAGAAACAACACGCTTCTGTCTGACTATAGACCAAAGACACATTTTCAGTCTCCTCATCAGTACATTGCAACATAAACTTGTTTGAGGACACACACATGTACAGTTCTCAGAATAGTGATTCTAGTTGGTTAACATACCTGATTTTGGGATGTGTAACTGGCAATCTTCCATTCCCCCTGAGACTGAATATACGAGTGCTAATCAGCTGGAAATATCACCACCTGTTAACTACCCTGACAGGAATCTGTGCTATTCTAAATGAAAATAAAATCTTCTTAGTGCTGTTCTCACATGAGTTGACTGAGCTACATCAGAGCATGATGCAACTAGGCATGATGTAGTTACCTTGATACAACTTTGCACTGAATGGTGTTCTAGCAAGTAAAGGATACACATATTCTTTCAAGTTTCAGAATTCATAGAATGTATGGCTGATGGGCAATGTCCTGCAATGAAAGAGTGTTTCGTAATAGCATATGTTATAATAATAACAACAACCATGCTTTCAATTCTGAAGCCCTCAGCACAAAGTTTGAAATTCACTCAAATATAATTGTTATTTTTTTAAATCCTGCAATGAGAGTGTGCATCATAAGATTCAATATTTGTTTTACATTTTTCCAAAACTCCTTTGAGAAGAATTACCAAAGTCTCTATAATGGTTGTTCATAAATGTCTAATGTATCGCAATTTTTACTACAAATATGACCCAGCACTCAAGATTATCTTTTAATTGTATTGGCAATGTGTGAATAAATCATACAGTAACTCTCAAATTAATTCAAACAAAAACACATAATGCAAAGATTTAGCGAAATGTCGTAATGTTTTTCTTAAAAAAATATTTTCTTTATTCATAATCTTCTTTAAAAAAATTATTTTCTCTGCAGCCACGGCAAACACCTTTCGTCCCATTAGCAAGTTCTTCAGGGCTACAAGACTCATTCAATATATACAGAATTAAAAAACTATCGTAAGTTTCAAATACATCAAAACAACACAAATTTTCTTACATACATTTTCTTATTTTCAAAGAATACTGCAAATAACAGCTCAATTAATAATAGAATTAGGGCCAATAGGATTTATATTTTTGTGGATGGGATATCCATCACTGTTGCAATGGGGTAGACCATTCGCCAAGATCTTAATCAGGCCCACATTTCTTTATGCAGCCTGTGGTATTTGATGATGCGTACAATTTCACATTTTCAATTGGCATATCATCAAAATTGCACTACTACACCCAATCATATACCCATTATTTAATTAACATACAATGGACTCCAGTAAATGAGGATGTTTCTTATTTCCGTGTGTTAAACTAGGACATTACTTTTTTTCTTCTTGGGCTACGGAGGGTCAAATGAGGCCCTACATTTGATTTTATATAGGCTCAACATTGGATGTGGTAAGGACATATAGATGTACCTGATTCTTTGATATTTATATACATGATATTTTGCAAGGTTGTCTTTCTTACTTGAACCTTGAAAGAAGTGATACAGACTGATTCCTTCTACATGAGTCTTTTCACATTCTAGGTCTATTCCCTTTTATCCTATGTGCAATCTTTTTTTTTTAAATATTTTTATTTCGGAGAGTTCAACAATCGCATTATCTTCAAAGTTGACATTATAGATAATAGATTTTAAATATGCATGAGGTACACTTAATACAATTGAAAATGGAAGGAGATTAAAAATCACTTTTTGAAAGGGTAATAAGAATTCCATATTCTTACCAAGATTTATTATTCCACATTCCACTATAGCCTTCCAGCTTTCTAAGAATAACACATTTATATTTGATTCAAACTCCTTTTCCCCAATGATCATCAGAGAAATTACCATATCAATTTATACTTGGGATAATAACCTGACCCTAAAGCATATCTTTTTTCCAAATCTTCATCTCTACACATTTTACTCCACCACTGCTAAAAAGTTGGGATAATTTCACTCCTCCAATTATGTAAAATCAAGGATCTGGCTACTAAAGGCAGTAATAAATAATCTTTTCTCCTGTAAGGGGCTAATTATCGGACAATATTTCTCAATATCGTCCCAAAATTGTTTTATTTTCGGGAAATCCCAAACAATATGGATCCAATTACTCCCACCTCTCACTGAACATCGAAAGCAGATATCTGGTATTTGGGGGCATATTTCATGCAGGAGCGCTGGAGTTCTGTAAAGTAGCCATTTAGCATTAAATTACAATCATCTAAAATGACCCTCTTTCAAAAAGTGACATTGAACTTAACGATCTCATTCCAAACTCCCATCAAGAGATAGACATTCTCATTAGCCTGCCATTGATCCCCAGTCTTCTCAAACATTTTATTAATAATATTACTTTTAAGAATAGAGATCCAACCACTAATTGATCTATACACAGTGGACTCAATCAATTCCACAGTAAGATCCAACCTTGTCACGAGCAAAGTAGGCTCTACATCTTTTAGGAAATGTCTGATCTGAAAATAGGACCATTGCAATGTGTCTCTAAAATACCTGATACTATGTTCAAGTTCACTCCAGTTTTTCTGCCATCTATATTAATAAAGTCAAAAATTGTGGAATATCCATTCTTTCCCATTTCTGTATAATATTTTTCTCTTTCAAGAGTCTGTTCCCTGAGAAAATATCCACCAAGCATGTGGAACTATTAACCAAAGGTATATTATAATGCTTGTGCATTTGCGTCATTTGTTTCAATAACCATTGGAATACCTTATATTTAACTTTCTTGTTTTTTTCACTAGTATTAAGAAATCTAAAATGATATATTCTTAGAAAAACTGTGTCATGAAAAAAAGTGTCTAAACTAGGTGATCCAGAGGATCTACTAAATCACTAAGTGTTATGTGCAAAGTTCGCATAGTAATATTCCCTTAAAGTGGAAAGTGCCATTCCTCCTACCATAATTGGTCTATATAAAATGTCTAGTGCCAGCCTAGGTGTTTTATGTGGCCTGATATAGGTTGAAAACAGGCCTTCTAAATCTTTGAAAAATTTAATCTGCACAGGAAAAGGAATTGCAGAAAACAAAAAATAGCTTAAAGGCAAAATAGACATGCAAATTAAACAACAAGCCCCATTAACAAAAGTGGCAATTAAAGCCCATTTGGCAAATAATAACTTGATTATATAAATTAATTTGGCGTAGTTTAATAAATGTAAATCATTCACATTCTTAGTAACATATATTCCTAAATAACATTTTGGCCTTGTGTTGATTAAAAAATGAAATTCAGGGAACAAAGTGTCTAGTACACAGTTACAGAATAACATTTCAGTTTTTAGCTTGTTTATTTTATTGCTGCCTATTGCTTGACATTCTTGGAAGATCCCAAAGATTTTCTCCAGAATATCTGTCTCAGGTTTGAGAAACAGGGCAATATCATCAGCATATAATGTTATAATAGACATCCTGTGTATTGGTGCCATTGCAGTTATGGCTATTGCAAGCGGCTCTATGAACAGGGCAAAGAGTTTTAGCGACAGGGGACAACCCTGTCCCGTGGCCCTGTTTACCCTGCATGTGCTGATATTCCTAGAATTAATGATTACTTGTGCAGTGGCTCCCTTATATAAACAAGTTTTAAATATATATTGGTTTTCTGAAACCCAAATCCGCCAAGAATCATAAAAAGGCTTTCCCAGGATACTAAATCGTTTTTGGCATCTAAAAACAGGCAGGTGTTTTGTTTTGTATCATAAAATCTAAGGCTTCCATTACAAAATTTGTATTAGACAAAAGCTGCCTCCTGCCACAAACCCACATTGATCAGGCTGAATAAGCGATCCAATAAACCTACTCATTTGATTTTCTAAATCTTTATTTTTTTGTTTTTCTTTAAAAGAACTAACTACAACAGCTGTACGAAAAAATGGCAGGAGCTCACCTCCTTCCAGTAAATGATTTGCACGTCTTAAAATGTTCATATTTAAAATTGATGCACATCTTTCATATATTTCTGATGGAATGCCGTCTTCCCCTCCCGGTTTACCATTAGATAAGGATTTAACCACCCTGTCTATTTCTTCAAGAGAGAGTTTAGGTACCAACTTCTGTGCTTGATCCTATTTCAACTGTAGAATGGGAACCTTGTCTAAAAACTGCTTAAGTCAAGTGATAGCTACCAGTTGCTGTGCATGATATATTGTCTCATAGTGTTGTAAACAAGCACGATGAATATCTGATGGATCTGTTAGAAGGTCCTTAGTTTCTGTATCTACTAAGGATGTGATCTTATTACTAGTTTGTCGGTCTCTAGACTGCCAAGCCAGTATTCTACCTGCATATTCGCTTTCTTCGTATATCTTTTGAAGATACACAGTATTTGCAATGTACCCTTGTGTTTAGTTATATTCTTGCATGCATATTTTTGCCTGATTGAATGATTCTTTATTTGCAGCATTTTTAATTTGCATAAGTGCAATGCTTGCCTGGTATAGTTCGGCCTCCAGCTCTATCCTTTGTAAAGATGTCACTTTTCATTGCTGCATCCCTTTAGTCATAATATATCCATGGATTGTTGCCTTAAAAGCCTCCCAAGCTTTCTCTATTTGAGCAGTGTTACTATTGACTCATAAATTAGTTTAAAATCTCACTGTGTACCTCTGCGCACCATACCTTATTCTCTAAGTTGACTTTATTATTAAATAAATGTACCCAGGGGTCTCTGTATCTTAATTCCTGTCACTTACATTTTAACCATTTTATCCATGACATGGTCTGAAAAAGCATTCTGTATATGCTCATATTTAACTAACTTTAGGCTACGCATCGAGAGAAAATGATCTAATCTTGAAGAAGAATTATATTTAGCAGAGAAGCATGAAAATTCAAGTTTTTTAGGATATTGATTTTCCCAAAGATCGACTACTGAGGTTCAGGAAATCCCTTAAAACCTGGCTGTTCACCCAGCCTATGTATAACTGCTCCGGTCCGGCATCTCCTAGTATTAGCGCCAAGAAACCAACTGGTGTACCAGCGCTTTACAAAACCATTTTAACATAACATAATATAGATCTACTTCCCTCTTGCAACTGGCTAATGCTTTGGCCATTTGTGCTTCATTTTGCTTTCATGTGGCAGAGGGTGCATCTCTCTCCGGGTCTTGCAGGAAATTAAAATCTACTCCCAAGATCACCTGATCTGGAATATTAATTAAGGCCTGTTTAAATTCTGTGAAAGGGGGCAGATTATCTAATATTGGTGCATATATCGTAGATATAGTAAGCCTTGTTTTTTTCAATATGCCATTGATAAGCACCCACCTTCCTTCTTAATCGGTCTGTGTAAAGTCTAGCTAGAGCGGTAGGTGCCTACCAACATATATAGCCATTCTCCTGTGAGTAGCGCTAGAATTTGAAGAGCCCTGAAAACCCATTGACTGTCAAAAAAGTTACTCATGCCAATTTATTTGTTCATAAAATGTGTTCCCTGTAAAAACGCAATATCCGGGTGGGGCCCTCTCAGCCATACATCTATGGCCTGAGCCTTTTGTTTATTATTAAGACTGTTGGCGTTTAATGATATTGCCTTCAGAACTTCTTTATGTATCTTGATTCCTAAAGGTACTGATCATTTTACCCTGAGCTTTTACCCTTACTATTGACCAGTATTACCAGTAAGAGCAAAGAAGGTATCTTGTCCACTAAACAGTCAATGTTCTCACAGGAAAAGTGCATCGTACGTTGCCAAAAAGAAAAGTGACATGTATATTCAGATCATCTTTCACATATATACAGTTGCTTCCTATTTTTATTGCATAAAAAATGCATGAAGGAAAGTAATAATGACACATATGCCTAGTTCCCTTTTACAGGAGAGATTACATTGTGCATTATAAAAATAAAGTGTTGTATGCATTAAGCTGCCTTTCCACCTAATTACGCCTGAATAAGGTGCATCGTGCATCATAAAGTGCATTTGTATAATGAAAAAGCATCATATGTCTTAAACTGCCTTTCCTCTTTAGTTCTGTCATTCTGTCTCTCTTTAATTTCTCCTTTTGCCATGGTTACAATAGTTCCCATCACAGAAATTCCGGCTTTGCTTAACACCAACAAATTTTCAAAAATTGAAGAGCATGATAGTGAACTCTCCCTTTTTACCTTTCACCCCCCACGCCCCTGAATTGCCTGTGACCCGCCCAGGAGAAGGAGTGCCCACACTTCCCTCCCCATCCCCACCTTGACCTGGATGCCATTGTGTTGCACCCATTCTGCACTTAGCCTACCACCCTCCTGGATTCTAATTCCAGAGGTGCTCCCGCATCCCAACAGATAGCCTACATATGGTGTGATGTTGCATCTTCTTTAAGATCTAAACAGCTATTAGCTTTAAGATTCTAATTAGATATTTTCATGAGAATTGTCTGAGCATCCCCAATATCAGTACACAGAAACAACTGTCCTTTGAAGAGTGGAGGGACTACCTGTTCAGGGAGTCTACACACTATCACAGTCCTTACCAATCACTGAAACGTAGAATTCCTAAAGTCTGCCCGAGCATTATCCACACATCAGCTATGCTGGACGCAGTTTTTCAATGATATGATTTAATGATCCAATTTCAACCAGGCCACTGACATGCTAAGGTGGACGCACTGTCACATTTTGGTCATAACTACACAGAACTGGATAGTGAGTCCCCATATATCATTCCTTTGGAACGCTTTCAAGGACCAGTATTTTCTGGCAAGGATATTTTGATCAATATAGCATTAGAGCAAAAATCAGATGAGGGCATCGCTGTAGCCCAAGTTTATCAAGAGCAAAAGCTTAACGACATACACTCCAACCATCCTATTACAAACACAAGCCTTAGAATGGTGACACACAATTACAATGTCAGGACAAGCCGGGGAAAAGAAAACTCTAAAATTGACCAAATTATGTTTTTGGAGGACAACCAAATCTGCAGACACAAAGAGATTTGTAAAGAATTGCGCCACCTGCGCCCAAAGTAAACGTTCACACTTAGCCTCAATGACCCTTGCCGACACCAGCAACACCCTGGCACAAGGTCTCTTTGGCCTTTGTGGTGGAATTGCCAAAAAACGGTAATAAGTTACATAATTGTGTTCATCACAGTAGACCATCAGATTAAAATTGTTCGTTTCACCCCTTTAAAAGCACTGCCTACATCTAAAGGACTAGATGTGGCCTTCCTCAAGCAGTGGTGCATTTACATGGACTTCCGTCAGTTCTCCTTTCTGATAGGGGTTTCCAGTTTATTTCAAAATTTTGGAGAGCTCTATGTGATCTTCTGGAAATGGACATCTGTTTATCCTCCAGTCATTATCCTCAACTTATGGACAGACTGAGAGGGTAAACCAATGCATGGGGCCATTCCTAAGCTGTCAGTTGTTACATAAAGATTTGGACTAAGCTGATTATTTATGGGTAGCAGAATTCACTTACAATAATTCAACTGGATATTCTCCTTTTTATTGTAAATTTAGCTACCATCCAAAATGTTAGCAATTGACCTAAACTCAATCTCTGTTATATGTGAAATGCAAAACTTTGTAAAACAAATGAAAGACCTACACTAAAGTGCACAAGAAAACCTGGAAAGAGCAAAAGCACAATACAAAACCCAAGACAACCAACATTATGGATAAGTCCTATTTTCCAAGATAGCCAAGCAGTGTGGCTTTCTACAAAGAACATTTGTTTGAAAGGACCCAGAAAATTTCAACCCTGGTACATTAGGCCCTACAAAATCATAAAAAGGCTTAATGATGTGGTCATGATGATGTATTTGCCTAATCATTACTAGTCCACCTAGTATTCAATGTGTCATTGCTGAAACCGGTAGCCCAAGGAACAAAACTTCCAAGAAAGCCGACCCAACTTTTAGTGAATAATGAAGCAGAATTTGTCGTCGAAGCCATACTAGGCTCAAAAAGGGTGATGAATAAACTATTTTATTTAGGAGACCGGAAAGGGTATGGACCTGAGGATCGCACATGGGAATCAGCTGGCCATGGGCATGCCTCACACCTGCTATGGCTATGAAGTTCCATCGAAAACATTCAAACAAACCCAAACCCTTGGGAGGGACATTGGGAGGGATGTACTGTTGGGCTTGTCTAGCCCTTGTTACTAAATCAGGCATTGCAAGAGCCGATTGTTAACTCATCCTCTTCTGAGGTTGAGTGCATACTTGTCCCCAATTAGGATGAGAACAGTCACATTGTGCATGAAACCACTGATGCGAATTATGTGCAAACTTTCTGAAATTCAACATGGTGCCACGAAGACCAATGTGCATAACCTGCTCATTACAAGATTGCCACCGATGTCAGAATGGAACATGTGCCCACATATGTGCATCCATTAACCGAAGGCTGAAATTACACAAGCACAGAGGCCTCCCAGGACTCGGCTGCCATGTTGGGTGTGGCTGGCTGTGGCCGGCTATTTAAAACACACTCACTGAGCAAGGAGAGTTTGTCCTTCCTGCCATCGACCTGCAATAAGCTTCCGCGTCTCTGACTTACCTCTTCTGCAGTGTGGCTCTTCCTTTGGCCATCTGCTTACTTGTCTTGAAGTCTTTTGCACTCCAGATGACACCAGAACTCAAGTGTCTATCTGAAGAAGAAAAGAGACAAAAGATATATACAACATTAAGTCGATGTCATGGCGCATGCGCTTGCAATGCAAAGTGCTTATATTGATTGAGCATGTGCATTGAGCGTATTGAATGCTGGAATCCAAGCGCAACTCCAGCAAAGAATTGAAAATCTGTGTACAATGGAAAAAAGACGTTTTTGCATAATCTGGCAAAGACAAACAGCTAACAAGTGACAGGCTATACACTAAAGTATGGACTATTGCCTAATGGTTACATGTTTACATGTTGCATAAAACGTTGTTTTACTGTTTAATTTGTTATGCCATCTCAGTTACAATGATTGTATGCTATCAGCTGACATGATGCTTAGCTACTAACGGCGCGGGGTCAAGCCATAAATATACAACTGATTGTGTTGCTATGCAGAGTTAGTCAATCATTTGAGATCCCAAGGCTATTGCCATGGTAAGCTTCATATTGTTGCTCATTGTTCATAGCTACACTGCAACAGTCAGCATAACTGTGGTATATACAATGTTTCTCAATATTTGCTTTAAGATGTGATACAAGTTGCATGTGTTAGTGAGGCACCCATTGAGCACAGCTCTTATATGTGTTCCTGAAAGTATTACCGATTCCAGAGATTAACAGTTACCATTTCCCAACAACTCACTTGTGAGACAACAGGTAGTGCAGGCGGGAAAGAGGGAACGATCAGATACACCAGCTCTCTAAGAGAAGAGGAAGGTTGGAGGGTTGAGGAACACTTTTGACTTTTATAGACTCACTTGTTGTTGTCTTCCTGCCTACAGGAACAGGAAGCAGAGCAATTTACAACAGATGGTTTGCAGGGAGAGGCCGCAGATGGTGCAGATAACCAGAGCAGTGTCTCCTATCCCTCACTCCCTTTTTCCCTATTCGGCTCAAGCTGTCTAGGCTTTTGAATATTGCCAGGTGACTTGAATCCGGTGGTGGAGTTGGGGCTCAGCATCGCGTACTGTAGCTCAGTCCTACGGGAACTCCAGGTGAGTGATTGACACAGGGGCTGAGCTCTGATTTAAATTCATGAAACCTCTGCCTGAACTTAACAGGTTAGTGGCTTTCATTACTGATGGTAGACTACTGTCCACCCCGGTTAATAATTCACTTTTTTACACATACCAGAAAATTATCCTACAATTTACGATAGTATAAATATAGTACTGAAAACAGTCTATCAACATCTTCCTTTAAACGGAACATCTTTGCCCTCAGTAACTGTTTTTATTTCCTCCCTAGTTGGAGGTGGTTGTCCAGGTCATGCTCAGTGCTGAAACCAGCTTCCAGCAGAAATTCCTCTATAGAGCTTCAACACCTATGATGATAGCAACAAAAAGGAAACTCAGGGCTTCAAGAGCAATCAAGTTACTATAAAGAAAAGGAGGACAATGGACCAAGCCCAAAACCAACCAGAGCCCACTAACATATCATCGAAGGGAGTTTACCTGATCAAACTAGTTTCACAGAAGTGGTCTGACTAAACAGAAAGTACTGCCCTGCCTTGAAAGACACAGTATGTGTCCAGTATTTGTAAATATCCAGTATTTGTAAAGCACAAGCAATTACCCAAAGGTGTCAAGATGCTGGGAGGAAGGATGTCAGGAAGATTAAGTGAGTTATTGCCCAGAGTCACATGGTGCTGGGCTGATCCGCCGCCGGGGATTGAACCGTGAACCCCTGGGTTCTGGAGTCAGTCGGCCCTACCCGCTGCGCCACACCTCTTCCACCTATTCCAGTTAGGGAGGCACAGTCCCATTTTTACAAACAGCTTCTCTGTCTCCTACTAATAGGAAAGGACAGGTTACCAGAGGGTGCCTCGGTGGCAATTTACATTCTTAGCCCCCAAAGGACCAATAGACCTCTGTCAATGTATAGGATCTTGACAGTTTATAGCTAGGCAGCACTCCTGGGCCAATGAAATCATACAGACAGTGGCAGTAACTGGGTTGGAAAGCCCTATCTTTCTAAATGATGACTAATAGAATAGCCCATTACAATCTGGTGTTCTTGTTTCCTATTGGGGCAAACAGTGCAGAAATCCCATCTGCACCACAAGCCAAACACATTTTGCAGTGGCTAAAAGGCTAAAAGGTGACATGGAAGTGCAAAGCAATAATCTTATATAGGAGAACATGGCCTACTATTCAACTAATATAATGGTCATTTTTCCTTGCCCCTTTACAATACATTTAACTGTAACAAGGCATTATCATCTCTTATTGATGATGCTAAAAAAATATAGATTATGTTGCCAGCTTTCAGATTATGCAACAACTAGAGATACTTAATATAAGTATTCAGTTTTCATCACAACCGAGTCAACTGCCTTCCACTAGAAGTCTAGGAAGTGAATCGTCAGTCAGGCTCTATATTTGGGAGGTGGAGCATGGGCCTGTGGAAGGTGGGGCAGTGATTAAAGGTAGAACACAGGTCAAAGACTAGGTAGCGCAGATATGAACAACTTGCCTAACACTTTTTGTGTATTGTAAGGTTCCCACTTGTATCTGTTCACACTTGACTTTGCTTGCCTCATGATTGTTTTATCTCTCAGTTCCCTCTTATTTGTTTAGCTGTTTGTTCGTTTTTTTCCCTTTCCCTTTTTTTACTGCAGTGTTCTGTTCTGCTTGTCCCAAGGTTGAGGGTGGTATCCTGGTTACCTTTGGGCTCATTATCACCTATCTTTTGAAGCTGCTGTTAAGACACAAATCAAATGGTCAAATACGTGTTGATATGGGAAAGCTGTTGTGTTCTAATGTAATTGTGTGGTGTGGTATTTTTTTCAGTATAACCTGTAGGTTACCTGGAAGAAATTGGATTATTGTTTGAAGGGGATGTAAACCCTTTTCAAGCAACAACCACAATCCTTGTCAGGGTAAACACCAAAATTCCCTCAATTAACCTGTGCTTAACCTTCTGGAAGCTTGGGACAAAAAAAGCAATCAAGCTGAATTTAGAGCATTTTGTGAAGTATTTATTCAGCATGAAAACATTAATAAAGTGAACAAACAACACAAGAAACGTCCCACACCAATTTAGAAAAATTGAGTAGACTTTAATAAATAAAATGACACCAAAACAAATTAAATCCAATCAGTAGAATTGGAATTATGATTTTTTAAAGATGTTAGTGAAAAATAGCCCCAAAAAGATAAATGCACCAACCGTGGGTATCTAGTTGTCCTTGACTCGGTCAAATTCAAAAGTTATGGTCGGCCCCGATGGAGCATTGTTTGGATATGGAAGATGGATTGGATTGGGTCTCAGCTTACCTTCGTACTTAGAATTCATTTTGAAGAAAAAGTTCTTGAGAAGGTAAAACTCAGCGAGGAAAGGCAGCCAGTGATGCCCGAGAAGGAGGTATCGTCGTCGGGGAGCCACTGGACGAAGTTGCAGTGCAATTTTCTGCATTCGTACTTTAGTCCTTTTTGGAAAGATCCAGGTCTGGCTGGGCACCACGTAAGGGGTCAGGACACACTCCAGGTGAAGGGTGCAAGGTCACGGAAGCTTCTTATGTCCCTGTTCATCACACAAGAGGCCAGCCAACTAGCTATTGGAGTCACTCTGGTAGTCCAGGGATCCAACAGCATGGAAGGCCTCAAGCAGCAGGGCAGTCCTCTGAAGGAAAAGGCAATCTTCAAGCAGAAGGGCAGTCCTCTGGTTGCAGCAGTGCAGTCCTCTAAGGTACAAAGCAACCCTCAATCAGCAGGGTAGTCCTCTGAAGTACAAGGCAGTTTTTCTAGGCTGTCCTCCTCTGGTCCAGGAGTGTACTGAATAGTTGGTAAATGGGTCCAATAATTATACCCGGTGGCAGCCTTTGAAGTTGGGGAAACTTCTAGGCTATGTTTAAATCTGGTTCTAGAAATGTCCTTTCTTTCCCTTCTCAGGCTCTAAGTGGTCTGGGGTTACAATAGGCTAATGTCCAGCTCCTTGGCGAGTTTGCTTGAGACAGACCTTTGAAATGTAAGTGGGGCAGGAAACAGCTCCGCCTCACCCATCTTGCCAGGAGGGCCCATGCTGCCAATACGTGGCCCCACTTTGTATAGTGTGTGGAAGAATACATAAATGCCAACTAGTCACAGTCATTTAACCGAGGACACAAGCTGCAGGCACCAAATGGTTATATAACAAGAAAATGGCAACTTTCTAAAAGCAGCATTTTCAAAGTTGTGACTTAATATCCAACTTTAACATTAAAGAGGATTTTAAATTACAAACGGTTTGAGACCAAACATGACATGTCTACCTGTTCCCAATCAGCAGTTAGCACTTATTCAATGTAATAAAATAACCCAATGTTATCTCATGGGAGAAGTAGTCCTCAAAGTATTAAAAAATGAATTTGGAAGTTTTTCACTACCAGGACCTGAAAAATCTAAAGACACATGCCCAACCTTTTAAATGCAGTGCAACCTCACCCAGGGGCTGTTTTGGGTATACCATACTTATATGTATTAAAAAGGGGGGTTAAGGTATGGTAAACGGTTTATTTGTCGGGGTCAAATTAGAAGTTTGAAACTGCAGTGAGACTGCGATGGCAAACCTTAGATGTCTTTTGAAGGGCTTCTTAAGTGGGTGACACTCTAAGTGAAGCAGACCCACTAGCAGCATTTAATTTACAAGCTTACTGGGTACACATAGTGCCACTCTGCTAGGTACTTATAAGTAAAGTAGATGTGCCAATTGGTGTAAGCCAATTTTACAATGTTTAAAGGAGAGGGCACAAATCTCCTTAGCACTAGTTAACAGTGGTAACATGCACAGACTCTTAATGCAAACAGAATCCAGAAAACAGAAGGGAAGAAGACAACAAGTTTGGGAGAAGGCCAAACCAAAGGCTGCCAGGTCTGATATTACCCAATCCCCCTCTGGGATTACCACTCCTAGATGAACCTTCAGACATCTGTGTCTGTCAAGTATAGGCTCCAGCTCCTGTTGAGTCCAGCATGGTTCAATCAATCAATCAATTATTTGTAGAGCGCACTAATCACCCGTGAGGGTCTCAAGGCGCTGAGCAGGGGTTGGGGTGCAGCTACTGTTTGAACAGCTAGGTCTTGAGAAGTCTCCTGAAGGTCAGCAGGTCCTGGGTCTGTCGCAGCTGTGTGGGAAGGGTGTTCCATGTCTTGGCTGCGAGGTAGGAGAAGGATCTGCCGCCGGTGGAGGTCCTGTGGATGCGTGAGACGGTGGCGAGGTCGGTAGAGCGAAGCTGGCGGTTCGGGGTGTAGAAGGTGAGTCGTTCATAGAGGTATGCTGGTCCGGTGTTGTGGAGTGCCTTGTGAGCATGGGTGAGGAGCTAGAAGGTGATCCTCTTGCTGACTAGGTGCCAGTGCAGGTCTTTCAGGTAGGCAGTGATGTGGGTGTGGCGGGGTATGTCGAGGATGAGGCGTGCGGAGGCATTCTGTATGCGCTGGAACCTCTTCTGGAGTTTGATCGTGGTCCCTGCTTAGAGGGCGTTGCCGCAGTCCAGTCTGCTGCTGAGGGGTGCCTGTGTGACTGTCCTTCTGGTTCCAGTGGGGATCCATCTGTAGATCTTGCGGAGCATGAGGAGGGTGTTGAAGCAGGAGGAGGAGACGGCATTGACTCGCTGGATCATTGAGAGCGATGAGTCCAGGATGAACCCCAGGTTGCATGCATGGTCGGTGGGTGTGGGTGCGGCTCCCAGGGTGGCTGGCCACCAAGACTCATCCCAAACGGAGGGAGTGGATCCGAGGATGAGGACCTCTGTCTTGTCAGAGTAAACTTTCAGACGGCTGGTCTGCATCCAGCTGGCGACGGCCTTCATTTCTTCATGGAGGTTGATTTTGGCGGTGGCGGGGTTTTTGGTGAGTGAGAGGATCAGTTGAGTGTCATTGGCATAGGAGACGATGTTGAGGTTGTGCATGCGGATGATGTTGGCAAGCGGTACCATGTAAACATTGAAGAGGGTAGGGCTGAGGGATGATCCTTGGGGCTCACCGCAGATGATCTTGGTGGCTTCGGAACGGAAAGGGGGGAGGCGGACCCTCTGGGTTCTGTTTGTGAGGAAGCAGGTGATCCAGTCCAGGGCTTTGTCATGTATTCCTGCATCATGTAGGCGTGTGCGTAGGATGTGGTGGCAGATGGTGTCGAAGGCGGCCGAGATGTCCAGGAGGATGAGGGCCGCGGTTTCGCCATTGTCTAGTAGGGTCCTGATGTCATCTGTGGAAGCGATGAGGGCAGTTTTGGTGCTGTGATTGCTGTGGAATCCAGATTGGGATGGGTCCAGGATATTGTTCTCCCCGAGGAAGTGGGTCAGTTGCCTGTTGACGATCTTTTCGATGACTTTCACCGGCAACGGAAGAAGGGAGATGGGCCGGAAGTTCTTGAGGTCCTTTGTGTTCGCTGTGGGTTTCTTCAGTAGGGCGTTGATCTCACCGTGCTTCCAGCTTTCCGGGAAGGTGGTGGTCTCGAAGGAGCTGCTGATAATCTTCCGAAGTTGGGGTGCGATGATGCGGTTTGCTTTGTTGAAGATGTGGTGAGGGCAGGGGTCGGATGGTGAGCTGGAGTGGATGGTGTTCATGGTCTTGATGGTGTCATTGACGTGGGTCCAGGAGAGCAGGTGGTTGGTGAGGCTGGGGGGCGGTGAGTCTCCAGTGTTGGTGGCTGCAGGGAGGGTCTGGGTGTTGAAGCTGTCTTGGATGTCTGTGATCTTGTGATGAAATAAAGTGGCTAGGGAGTCGCATAGGTCTTGCGACAGCGGGATATCATTGGCGCTGGGGTTGGAGAGCTCCTTCACGATGTTGAAGAGCTCTTTGCTGTTGTGTGCATTGTTGTCGATGCATTCCATGAAGGAGGTCCTTTTGGTGGCTCGGATGAGTTGGTGGTGCTTGCGGATGGCGTTCTTTAGGGCTGTGTGGTTGTCCGGTGTCTTTTCGTGGCGCCACTTTTTCTCGAGTCTTCGACAAGTCTGCTTGGATTCCTGGAGGTCGGTGGTGAACCAGCTGGCCTTTCCTTCCCACCCCCTTACTTCCTACCAGTGTTTATTCTTAATAGAGGTTTGCCATTTCCTTTTTCAATATATATTAGTGGAGACATTTTGATTGGTATTGAAGATCTGCTGTGTCAAACCCCAATTCCTTACACTTAATTAAAATATCAGGACACACACTTTAGGGTCTGAAAAATTAGGGCTAGAATTTATTTGTTTTTAGAATCATGAGGAACAGAATAGGCTTGGGCAATCATAGAACACACACCTTTTTCCGATCATTTACTAGCAGCAGTCACTTTTACTACTTAAATGTTATCAAGATATTAAATGATTCATAACCTGGATGAGAGAATACGGGAAGAGCATTTGACATGGTATGTTGCAGATATTGAAGACCATTTCAGATTAAGCCTCATTACGATGGCAGTCGGACAAGTGTCTGACTGCCATCACCGTGGGCAGGTGTCCATCCAAAAATGAGTCGGCAGTCCCGCCTTCCCGATTAGGATTAAACCGAATGCACGGTGGTCGAAATGTGCCTTTTTGTACAGCGATTACGCTGCGGCCCTAAGAAAGGGCTTCAGCACAAGCTGCCGTACAAACAGGCACTTTTCAAATAGGCCAGTTGGCAGTGGCCCACTGGGGACGGGCCCTGCTTGGGGCCCCTATAGTCCGTTTCCGTCTGGCTTTTCATGGCGGGGGGACCGCTAGGAAAAAGCAGTCAGAAAGAAACATTCTATTCCCTACTATGGTTCCTGCGCAGCCACCGCCTTCATTGTGGGGATTAGTGCCCAACCGCCACCCTGATGGGCTCCTAGAGCCTGTTGAAGGCCGCGGTCTTCCTCCCGGTATAATCGCTGTGACCGCCGGTATTGTAATCTGGCAGTTGGACCAATGCCCTGGATGTCAGACGGACCGGCACCGATGACCTGTAGGTGGTGGTCTCCGTAACATCAAAATGAGGCCCTAAATGTGAGGATCAATAATAAATCCATGAATAATTCACTTTTGGATCATGACTCTGCTTGACCAAAGCCTTTAAAGAGAGTACAAAGAGGGCAGAAGCCAAGGTTTGTATTTATTAAAAAACAGCAATCATTATAAGACCAAGATATGAATGATCAAAATGCATATGTCAAATGTTTTTGAGATTTGTATCATTCATAATTCAGTGAAAAATAATAAATTTTGTATGCCCTCATAAAGGCAATGACAAGAGTGGTTAGAAAGTCCAGCACTATCCGAAAAAGGTGGGGGCAAGAACAGATTATTGGTTTAAGACTGATTTGATGGAAGCAATGAATGGTAATGTCCCAGGAGATCATGGCATTATTGGTGAAAAACTTTAAAAACAAATCGGATCCCTTGATTAAATACAAAATTACATGATCTTCTAGCAGTTGACGATGTATTGTTAACCTTTTTAAAACACCAAGAGGTCATAGAACTGCAGATACTGATGTTTATCCATGGGTATGACATAGTAAAATTCAGATCATAAGATCTTGAGGAAGGATTTCTCCAATTGGAAATCCTAGGTATTTGCCCACATTTACAAAGCCATCACAACCGGCACCTAGCTTACCCTGCGGTTAAACCTTCCATCTCATGTGGTTCTCCACACACCCGCAGCCATGACACCACCAGTCTGCAGACAAGAAGTGTAATAAAGGAAATCCAAGACAATAGGCCTTTCCCGTCTATGCACCCAAGGTCTGGAACAACTTCCTTATCTCCGTCAGGATGCCCAATACTTCTTGAATTTAGCAAGGAGTTAAAGGCTCATCTCTCTGAGGAGCGCTACTTCAAAATGCATTAACTGTTCACAGCTCAGCTTTCTTTCCTACTACTCCCCAACTTTGAGCTTGCCTTTGACCATGTACATCTCTCTGATGCCTTTTGGCTAAGTTCACACTATAGAAATACCATATGCATACATAGTAGTTTTTCAAGACGAAGGTTGATTTATTGTGGGATGTGTGAACTCAGATTTTAATTCCATGCTAATTGAAGATATCTACATACATCAACATAATACATGTCAAGACAATTTAGCTCAACAGAACTTAAAAGAATTGTTTTCATTTATGGAAGTTATGCACTTTATTAATTTCTGTAGGTATTTGCTTATTTGTGGCATTTTGTATAATGCCATCAATTCACATTTTGTCCAATGAAGAGTGCCATCCATATAATAATTATAAATGATTGTTCGGGATATATTTGACTTCAATTGCTAACAGTGTTTGTGTTTATCATTGCCCTTAGCATGCACCTTTTTCCAATCGTTCTGCAGTCATATCAATATAAACGGTGTCGGTTTTCTAAATAAAGATTGGTAGTCGTAAAGTTTGAGTGTTTTCCTGAAGAAACAGTTTGGTTTCTCATCCAAGGTTCCCAGAAATTGGGTCAGTAAATTTGGGCTCTGTACTCTGCGTATATCTATATGAGTTTTAGCCTTTTAAATTTTAATTGACACGTGATAATTAAATTGACGGCCACCAATTAATGGTTAAATTATAACAGGGGTAAATTGTCTACAAACCTACGTTTGTCAACAACTTTACATATTTCACACCAGCCAGAAATTCACAAGGGGTTTCTTGACAGGTGTTAAACCCATTTACGAGTGTGAGGATTTCCGCCACAAGTGCTGAGTTCTCTACAGCCATACATGCTCAAATGGTCAGAAGTAGGCATTCCATGGCATGGTGTGCCCTTGAAGTTTGGGAATGCTCACAGATATACATTTGCGAGCATTTCCAAACTCCAATCCGGCCCCATCCCTCTCAGGAAATGGTCAGAGATTTACTCTGGCACAAGGCTGGAGTAACTCTTCTTCCAGGTTGGGAACATAGAACTCACAGATTTTGTGAGTGTATGGGAGAAGGGCGTTCTCTGGAAAGAAAAATGTTTTTTACCTGGAGAAAAATAAATGTGCATTTGCACATGGGATCCTATTCTGCTGGTGCTGAATTCTCCACTGTGGAGAATTGCACAGCTGCATAGGAACCTGCTCGAAATGTCACTAAACCTTCCTTGCAGAACATCTGGTGATTTGTTGTTGGATCTGGCATCCTTGGTATGATTTCCCCTAACATTTTGCCTTCAGACCTGTTTTTGCTGAATTCGTTTTCGCTGACCTTCAGACTCTGCGCACTTTACCACTGCTAACTAGTGCTAACGTGCTTGTGCTCATTCCCTAATACAGAGTAACATTGACCAATACCCAAATAGCTTCCTTAATTTACATGTAAGTCCCTGGTAAAGTGGCTCCACTTGTGCCCAGGGCCTGTAAATTAAAATGAAACTAATGTGCCTGCAGCACTCATTGTGTCACCCACTTAAGTAGCGCTCTAAACATGTCTCAGGCCTGCCACTGCACAGCCTGTGTGTGCTGTTTTAAACTGCCATTTCGACTTAACAGTGTAAACCCTTTTGCCGGGCCCAAACCTTCCTTATTAATACATATTGTAGGACAGTAGGATCTTCTTCATATGGTTACCCCCACTTTTTTCGACTTAGATTGACGAGGATCCTGCTATCCAGGACCCCAGTCTAGCTGCTTTCTCCTCTAAATTGATTACAGGTACTTTAGGTACACTCCAGATTGGATTCTGGGGTACCCTTATAAGTCCCCAGTATATGGTATACTATGTACCCAGGGCATAGGTACCCCAGAGGCCTCTCAGGGGCTGCAGCATGCATTGTGCCACCCCTGGGAGACCATTCAAACTGACACCACAGATCTGCTACTGCAGCCTGTGTAAGTTGGTGCATGCACCCCTTACTTAGATATAGGTTCACTATATCTATTCTAAATCATTGCACATATAAACCTATCAGTCACCCCTATGGCAGGCCTTATCAATCATGAAGGCAGGGTGCTGGGTTTTATGTGAGAGGGTGCACCTGCATGAGCAGAGCCCCTCTGCAGCCTTCGGAACCTGTTTTCCAGGGTTGTTTGTGATGCAGCCAACCATATATATTTAAGTGCATTATAACCTCACGGTAAATGCTAACTTTAAAATGACTGCTTAGAAACATGTTGTGTTTGGTGTCAAACACCTTGGAATCATACCTCCACACCAGTAACTGGTGTGAGAGGTATGATTCCTCCCTTCTAGAACCACAACTGTGGGTCACCGGGCTACCCAGTACCACCTTTCTCGACCTGGGCATCACAAAATGGATGCTGACAGCCACAGACACGAGTCTGCCCTCCTGCTGCTGAGCCAAGCTCGAGCAGGGGAAGGCCTAACAATAGGTTTCCTGTCACAGGGAGGTGTGACCACCTCCCAGACAGGATTTAGTGTATTGGGGATGGATGGGTGCACTCTGAGAGTGCCAGAAAGTCTGCCCTGGGGGCACATTTGGTGTTCCTGTGCATAGTCTAGCTCAAACCGGTCGCAGGAGCCATTTGCTCCTGCTCTGGTGCAAAACTTGGACATAGGACATGGGTGTAGCCATCCAACTGTCCTGAGCCTCCCCTAGGTGGGGGTCCCCAGAGTTTGTTACACCCCTTCCTTGGGTATAAAGTAGGAACCCTGATTACAGGACTTTAGATTTTACCTGGACTAAACTCTGCTACAGAAAGCAAGTACTTCGATGATCTACACTATGCTGGATGACTGAAGAATCTCCCTTGGAGTAAAGGAGTTACTCCCCTGCAAGGAAGGCACCTTTAACACATCTGTCCGGTTTGCATCTGTACGAGCTCCTGAGGACTCGAAGATTTCTGCAACACAGGAGATGGGTTCCAGAGTTCTCTGAGGTTGATCTGCTCTCTCAGCAGTTCTGACTGAGACCAGAATCCCTCATGGGGACCGTGCAACCCAAACCCCTGTGCACCGTGTACATTGTGGAGAAGTGTGGCTCAATGGTTAGAGCGGCAGACCCTGATGCAGAGGTCTGGCCCGGGACCAGGGTTCAATTCCGGTCTTGGCGGGTCTTGGGCTCATAATTCCTCGGACCTGATTTCTCGCCTTGGTGCCTATTCTAATCATGGGTCCCACGCTGCAACTCCCTGGCAATAGCTTGCTTAATCGCCGCAACAGTGCTGGGATGCCTGGCTTCACCCTGGGGATGCCCAGGAGTGGACATTTCACCGGGAAAAGCCAGGAAGGGTTCCCTAGCGGTATGAGTACAGCGCCGGGAAGCCCTGGAATGGGGTAGCTGTGTGCTATATAAGTACAAACACATTTACATTTACATATGCTTTTCGGCGATCCCTGAGGCTGTGCTTTGGGCTACTTGTAGTCCTGACCCCGAGCAGTATTTCCACTGAAGATGTCCGGCCTACACTCCACGAGTGTTCCGTGGGATGGTATTTTGTGATTCAGCTCAAGGTCCCATTGCGATCCCTGGTCTGTTGGTCTGTGGGTCCCTGTGAAGGTAACTTTGACTTTCTGTGGGCTTTCCTGGTTGCTCCAGACGTGCCCTGACTCTCCATAGCTTGGAGAGTCCCCAGGACCTTGTTGGTCCTCACCGAAGCTGATTTCCTCTGACCGCATGGGTTGCAGTTGCCAAGGCTTGTTGGTGTTCGACCCAGACACTGACCCCCCAGCACTCGACATCCTTTGTGGGACAGCTCACCTCCAGACTTTGGTCATCACAGACGTCTCCTGGTCTCCGTGGCTGCAGAGTCAAGCATCGCGTCATCTCACCTGACGCACCCGACATTGGTGGGCATTCGTCTATCATGCACCTGGTCACCCTGAAGTGACCCAGACTCTGTCCCCTCTGCTTTCAGGCTCTTCTCACTTCCGATTCAGGCTTGGATTCCAATGGGCACTTTTCATCTTCCCGGCAGCAGCACTTTTCCGCATCACGCCATTGAAAACGACGAAGGTTTCTGACATCACTTGACCCCTATGCACCCGGCTCCTCTGGGATAGGAAACACAGGTATCTCAGTACTCTCAAGGGTGGTGGCCTTAGAACCTTCTATGTTTGAAAGGGTTTGCTTAAAGTCCTCTCTGAAGTGTCCTTCATCTTCAAAATTCCAACCGCGACTTTCCCATAGGATTGTACGGAGGTTGTGCTTGAGTTCACACACTGCACCCATCCTCCGTGGGTCCCCTGTGTCACTACTTTGGGTGGTTCCTTGGGGTCCCAGCGATTCTACGTGCTCTAGGCACTGTGTCTAGTGAAGTCGTGGTTGTTATACCACTTTCTTACTCTATGGTCCGGTCTCCCCCTGGAGCCTGCTGTGTATTGTGCTATTTACTGTTGTTCTTATATTGTGTGCTTTGTGCTCTAATCTCATAAAGAGGTAAGTAGTGAGTGTTTAGTAATAATGACATATATTTTACATATCTCTTGTGTGGTTTTCCTTTCATTTGGTCATTCAGGAGGTTCTGATCTGGTAAAACAAGCTGCTTTACATTCCTTCGAGACTTAGCCTGAAGGTTGCTCTCCATAGCTACCACTAGGATAGCTTTCAATAAAGGTTGTCTTTAACCTGATCATAAATAAGGGTCGTTTGGACTGGTGCAAGGTGCCCACTTTAATTAGAGGACAGCATATACCAGTCCAACTTCTCACACATATGACGCCCCCAAGCAGGCCCTGGACAACTCAGAGGACTGGGTGCACTGTATTTAACAAAAAGATGTGCTTTTAAGTTACACATGTCCTGGTAATGGAAAACTTTTAAATTTGTCTTTCGCTATTGCAAGACCTACCTCTCCCATAGGATAGCATTGTAATGATCTTATTACATTTTATAAGTGTCATTTTCAAATGGGGACAGGTGAACCCTTAATATTAATAATTTCTGGAATCTCCATTCAATATCTTAACTAATGGTGAAGTCGGATTTTAACGTGCAATTCTGACAATGCGACTGCTAGAAAATTGGCTTTTTCTTGACTTACGCATTTGGTCCCTACAGATACACACAATGGGGAGCTTAGGTGTGACTGGATGGGCCATCACTGGCAGGGTGGGGGGAGGAGCTGGGCCCAACCCCACTTACACTTGACTGGGCTTTGACATGTCTCCCCATAAAAGGGTTGCATGCCCCCTGTAGGGCCAGAAAAGCAGGGCACCTATGCACTTCAAAGGCATGTCTGTAAAAGCGTCTACCCACTTCAAAGGCACAACTGGGTATAAATATTGGACCTGAGACACCACCACTTCGGTACACTTCTGGACCTATAGACAATCTGCAAGGGAGAAAGACAGCTGTGTCTTTCTCCCTGGACCTGCATCTCTTGAACCCAGAGTGACTCCAAGGATAGTTGACTGGCCTCCTGCTCTGAAGCCTCAGTGACATAACATGCTTCCAACACCTTGCTTCTGTACCTGGACCATGCCACCTGTGAGTCTTCCCTGTCAAGGGGTGACACCCCAGTCCTGGAACCTTGAAAGAGCGCTTAAGGTGCTCTACCAGCCTCTGTGGATCCAGCTGAACCGATGCATAGCTTGGGCTTCGAGGCGCAAGCCCAAGCAGAACCAACGCATTGCTTCAACTGTGTGGATTGGGCCCATCACAAAAACCTGCATCGCATTGAAGCTCTTTGGAACAGCTGCATTGCCGTGACTGTGCAAATCATTCTTGGTGCAGGCCCTCACATCCCTGGTCGATGGCAGCCTTGATGACAATGTTGGACTCTGAATCTCAGCCTTACACCTCTTCTGAACCGATGCATCACACCAGCTGCACGCTACATCCTCTATGTTGGGCTTCTCCTCAGAAGCCCTGTCAACAGGATCTTTGATGATGACGCAGGCTATCGCATTGCATTGCAGCCTCACAGCATCTCAGAACAACTTATCACCCTTCGGGTGTGTGGCACATCTGCAACTTCGACCCTCACAACGCTCCGCAAAACCGGATTTAAGGTTCAGTGGGCCTAGCTGGGTCCCTGTAGCCGGCCCACGCTCCATCGCGGTCGGCTTGAACTTGTGACTTTGCCCTGGTCCAGTAGGACCAGATATCCACAGTTGGCGCTTTGTGCTTTTTAGTGCTATTTTAACTAAAATCTTTAAAATTGAGTATCTTTGATACTACTAATTGGATTTATGTCTTTTTGGTATTGTTTATTTATTAAAGAGAGTTCCATTTGTCTAATTTAGTGTGACATCCTTTTTGTGTGGTGTTTTCACTTTATTACTGTTTGAAGTGCTGCACATAAACTTTACACATTACTAATAAGTTAGGCGCTACTGCTCTGTGCCAATCTATCAGACGGTTGAGCACCAGTTAATCTGGGGTTGGCTTGTGCTTTACCCTGACAAGGATTGTGGATGCTGCTTGACTGGGTCTCACGCCCTAGTCAACAACAAAAAACAATTTCTCACACCTGTGCCTTTTATTAGGCCTTGGCTTAATTGACCGAAAAACTCCGCTATGCTATGTGGAGATCCGCAAGCGGCAGAGTGCTGCTGATTTTTAGCTCCTGGTGTTTGCCTCATGCTGGAAAATCAGCACAAACTGTACCATGCGCTGCTACTTTCTGTCATTAAATTATATTTTCTACTCCGGCGGCAGCTTCCTCAAAGCGAATGGATGGTTTCTCAATGTGAACAATCGCCACCATCCTCGACCGCCCGTACTGAAAAATCTCTGTGGGAGGTGGTCTAGCACTGGATTTTTCATGCGTGACAACTTAATGTTGGCAAGTGAGGAAAAACTTTGCTATATTTCACGGAGAAGAGTTTTTCGGAACTCTACTTGCTCCACACAGTATGGTAAACTCAGCAAACTCCACGAACAGAGCAGAGTTCATCGTCCAGGCCTACCTTGCATAATTTTCATGATGTATTCCTGGGAATGTAAACAGGGAAAAGTATGTTCTGGTGGAGGTGGAGATCTCTGCCTGTGCTTTTCCTACTTTACTGTGAAACAGACATATTGTGTGGTGCCCACATCTACATACATTGCAGTCCATTAATGCGCTAGGTTTTATCCATTGCATACAACCCTTTCAATATGATACAGTTTGTACAAGGGGCCAGAGATTTTTTTTAACATCTTTATTTAGCATTTTCTTGAAAAAGAAACAAGGCACATTTTGCATTGTTTTCAGTAATATTGGAGAAGAGCAGAAAGCAGGACAACCACGCATCCCTCCCTGGAAGTATACAAAATAATCAAACAGGGGAAATCACATAATGTACTGGAAACATGGATTACCTCTACATTCCTCGCCGCTGTGAGCCATATAGGTAATTGAAGGTGAGGAAAGAAACCTATAATTTATAATGTTTGTATGGAAAAAGGAGAGAACTTTCTTATAATAAGTCTCAAAAGAAGGTGAAAGCATTTGTGGTCGTCTTCCAATTCGGGGGGGATAGTACCCATATATCGGAGGCCCTCAGTGTTTTATACATGGTAAGGTGTATTGCTTCTATCTTGTCTGCAAATGTGTGTTGTGAACGGATGCCATATGGCATTGAATTTTGCCACCCTGTCTCGTATTGTGGCAGTAAGCTTCTCTATGGCATATAGGTTCCATATCTTTCCCCACCACAGATTTAACACGGGGGCCCGGGCCTGCTTCCACATCTGCGCTATGCAGAGCTGTTCTCCCAGTAACAGGTTGAAAAGGAATCCCCCCTGACAGGTTGACGAGGGGACGGTTCTATGTGTTCCTGGGTCACCCAGAAGCATTGTCTTTTGGTCCCAGGGGAAAACAACATTGGTGATAGTGTGAATCGTGAGCAGGGCCTCATGCCAAAATGCCTAAATTCTCAGGCACATTCACCATTGTGCAAAAAAGATCCCGTTTCCCCACACTCCTTCCAGCATGGATCTGGACTTCTGAACATTTTGTGTAGGCGCACAAGCGTCAAATACCACAGGGCCAGAGATTTTAAGGCATGATTTATATGGCTTTCCTTCTTTGCATCGAGGACTCACCCAGCTGATTGGTTATCTATTGGTTGTAGCCTGCCTGGAGCTTCTTGGGTAGTGTTAACTACATTGCTGATTTGATTTGTGGTTGATTTGATTTACTAGCTTGTTAATTTGGAGGAATGTATGAAAGCTCAGAAAATTACAATGAAATCATGAAATTTTGCTCCCGAATTCCTCCCAATTGAACTCTGAAATTCCTCACCATTGAGGTTTAGGCCTTAGGGTGTTGCAAGGTAGGCCATATGATCCAGCGGTACATATTGTTTAGCCTCTCATTGATCGTACATTAATTTCTACCTTTTAACCCATGCTGAGACGGAAAACTGTTGTTTCCACAAACATTTAAAACAATAGGTGTTACAAGTCTAATGAGTATGTATATGTTCAAAAGTAGCGGTGAAAAGGAAGAGCTCTGAGGACCCTATTTAGATTGTTGATTCTGTTTTTCAAGGCGTGATTGGATCTGATCCAGGGCAATGCTAGTAAAATCAGTCAACTTTTTGATTCTTTCAGTAATATAAGGTTGCCTACTACACTGTGTACTGTTTAATGATCTTTGTCTAAAATGATCATTAATTCATCTTTGGCATCAGCTACTTTAGTTTCCATTACATTCTAGGTATGAATGTCTACTGACAGTGTGTTTTGTTTCATGTGTTCTTGACATTTCTTTGGAAGTTTATTTTCAAGGATTTTTCCCTGTTAATGGTAGTTGAATTGCCCTTCAGGATCTGTCATTGGTCTCTATAAAAATGGGGTCATTACTGATTACTTCAGTCTTTTGGGCTGTATTTGTCTTGGTTATTGATGCATATATGAAATCTGTACTATCTAAAGAGAGCATTTGATAGTAGCTATTAATATACAAGGCAGGGCAGGGAATAACTGAGGTTTATTGTCTGTCAACCAGATTTTTACCTCATGTATTTGCTAGAGTTTTAGAAAGCACAGGATAACATTAGTTAAATTAGATGGTAAGAGGATGTAGCATCTTGTGACCCATATGTAGAATAGGTGTTCTACATGTGGATCCTGAGAGCCGACATATGGAGGCTGTGGCTTAAATAGCATTTCTTGCTTCAGGATCAGTTTCCGGTGAGGTTCAGTGAATCTTAGTAAATCAGTGAATAACAATCATCCCTGAAGAGTTAATGCCAAAATTATGGGGAAAGAAGAAATTAGAACCACAAAATATAATAGCATGTGGATAAGGGTGAACTCCATTGAGCTAACAGGTTTTTTAATGTGATTTCCAGTTTAAAGAAAAGGTGAGATAAGGGAAGAAATATGGGGCAAGAAATGGGCTTACTATGTTTGGTTAAATTCATCAAGCAGAAAATTAAATGATTATTACTCCTGGTGAGGAGATTCAAGTATCAATGTTCAATGTGTTCTTTATTCAATGTTACAAGTAAAATAATAAAAGACATAAAACATAAAAGTTTACACACAGATTGTCATTGTCAAAGTCATTGAAGTATCATCTGTGAGAGGGATGAGGAAATTTGATAACCATGTACAAACTACTATTTGAGAACAGAAGGTACATAAAATCGAATTGAGGGAGGGAGTGGTATCTGTCAAGCACAGAATGTGTTATGGGTGCTGTAGAGTGTGAAGCAGTGAGCAGGGCCATAAAGAAAATTACCCTTGATGGACTTATTGAGCCAAGAATGCCTACTTTATATTTATCACTTATGTCAGAATTTGTAAAGGTGACAGTAGGAATACGCCACTGTGTGGATCTGCGTAGCTTGAACAAAGCTATTTAGGTTTCCTTGTTATAGATGCATGTGTTAGGATATTTCTTCAAATATGATTTAAGCTTGGCGTACCATCAGGTATTGCTTGATGAGAGTTCAAGGTACTTAACAACTTTTATTGCACCTGATGGCACATTTCAATTTAGGAGGATGTCTTTTGATCTAGCCTCTGTGGCAAGTGTGTGAAGAATACTAATGTGATCGCTTGGGCACGCTCTGCCTAGCCACCTCCTGTTTCCTTCCCTTATCTCCGGCTCTGCTCCTTTTATTCCCCCCCTTCTTCCTCTCCTCTCCCCTTTGTAGGGCCTCCCCCTTGTTTCCTCTCCCCTTGCCCCTCCTCCTCGCGCACCCTTCGCTGAAACCTCAGGCTTGATACGCACTGGATGCAGAGACATCAGCGTGGTGTATTGCCTCTAAGGCAGCGGTTAAGTTGCTTGTTTAAGTTTGGGAGCGGTTTGGGGTGGGATGTTCTGGGTGGGGGTGGTAAGAGGTACTGTAACTGATCGCACATTTTGAGGTCCATATTCGATTTATGAATATATAGGTTGTACACTTATGATGCAAATATTGTTGTACTACATGTAGAATGTCTCCAATCCACGTAGGTCTTCCCTAAGTATGCAGACAAGATTTATGCCGACTAGTTATTTCGAAATGTACTCCACTGCTTATTATCAATGGTGTGCACCTGTATGTTACTTGCAGTACTCAATAAAAATATATATATTTTTTTAAAAAGTGATCGCTTGGCCCAGAGAAAGAACTTGAGCTAAAGTGATTTTGGAAAGTTGCAAATGAGTTGTTGGTGGACGATTTGTTGGTCAAAGTGAAAAAAACTAGTGTGCAATTGATTTTATATTGAATGGTGTTGGAGGAAGGACATAAGGGGTAGCTGGGTGTGACAGTGATGGAAAGGGTATTGATAGTAGGGGTGGGCGGAATTTGCGTAATTGCGTTACGCAAATCTCCGCGAAACGGTAAAAAATCTCCGCGAACACGCAGAAATTCCGCGAACACGCGGAATTGCTTGTTCGCGATACTTTGTTACTGTTCGCGATCGCTGTTTGCGTGCTCGGGGTGAAATATCTCGCGAACACGCATATTGAGAACGCGAACAAGCAAAAAATTTCGCGAATTCGCGGAACGCAGATTTTTGGCCAATTTCGCGTTCTCCGCGGAACGCGAAATTACCCAAATTCCGTAAATTCCGCGAACGGAACGGAATTTACCGCCCAGGCCTAATTGATAGAGACTTGGTGACTGAAGGTGGATTGGGAAGTGGAAGATTACATGGATAGGTGTAATATTTGTGCTATGAGTGACATTTATCAATTAACTATCCTCTGCTTCAACCGGTCCTTTGGTGGGTGTCAAAAGTGCCTGAGAGATGACTAGATTTGACTTTTTGAGATGTTTCAATATTTTACCTTAAAAAGATATTTATGTAGAATGGTAGAAGGCAATTACCTGACTAGATGGATACAAGCACAGTTTATTAAGAAACCTAAAATGTGTGTAGTATTGGATTTCTTTGACAAGTTATTACAAGGGTGTCTTTCACCAAGAAAGTATTTGATGGAAAATGGAGTGCAATTTTCTTCAAATGAGCTTGTAACTTATCTAAAAGAGAGAGGCATGCAACACGTGAGAGGAGATCTCTATCACACCAAACCAACTGTTTAGTTTAAAGAATTATTAGGATGATTGTAGAGTGCACATAATAGGGAGGAAGGAGTGGGCAGAATGTGGCTAATGCTGCCCAAGTCATGACTGGGTTATTTGGAACTGTTCCACATAGCCCCACAGACATTTCCCCATTTGAAGCAAGGTGATACCTGATTTATACTTAGCATGGGGTGAAGGAGCAGTGTTTTGAGACAGGCGGTGGAAGTGTGTGAGATATATGTGTTTAGAAAAGGAGGAATTTTGAGAAGAAACAAGACAAATGGTGTACCCTGTGCTAGTAGTAAGGAAAGGGAAGTGCATGTGGGTGACTGAGTACATATGATGACCCCTTCCAGGTGCACAATGGGTTTTGCAATTATTGAGAGCCAGCTCAAGTTTTTAAGGTGCAAGGAAACTCTGCAAATAATGGAATGTGGTTTGGCTAAGGGATTGAATGAGACCAAACAAGCACGAAGGAGTGTAATGTGTCAAGTACAGGAGAAACAAATAGACATGGCAGTAAATGTCATTCTTTAAAGACAGACATATATAAGGCAGATACAGAACCTGTAAGAAGTCAATTTATTAGAAGCAGTGGGAGTCTGAGAAATGTAACTGCCCGGTTTAGAAAACATATTTGGTTTTATTTTGGGTTACATTTCAGGAGTTTCCAATGTTGTGTATACATATATTTTGCTTTTATAAATAGGACCATAATTATGTGGTGTATAAGTGAGTTAGTTCTATGAATACGAGTAAAAGAAATATGGTTTTCATTTGTTATCTTTATTTATTCAACATGTTATATTCATACAGCTCTTATGAAAAAGAATATCATGCTTGTGCAGCATATGCCATTTTTTTTAAACAGAATGGTATTGAAATATGAAAACTTAACACAGCAGCACTGTTGGTTGCATATCATATATCAATGCACTTATGTAATATACAGGCCAATCAAATAAGACAGTAACTGTCGAGAGCGACAAAAACCAGCAATATAAAATATAAATAAAATAGTATCAAGCCAAGATCTGTGCATGTAAGCAAAAAGCCATATCATCATTGAAAAGGTGTACACCATGAAGGATAAAATATGCACATAGAGAAAAACTCATCAACCGGAATCAAACAAACAACCAGTTACAACCTCCACCCCGCGACATTCCCCCCCCCCCCCCCCACCTAAACAAATTAAGAAATCAGGGAACAGTGACAGAATCAGGCAGCCCCTTGAAACATACTATGACCGGGGCCCAATATTGAAGTACAGTAATGGCATAGGGGAGCCGCAAGCACATCTAGGAGCTCAAACATCAGGCCTTACGCAAACTAGCAGGGAGAGCACAGCCAAGGAGGCATCTAGTCAGAGGTGTCATCCACTCTTTCAGTCTTGTCTCCTTGTAAATCTTCCAGAATTACATCTTAAGCCTTCGCATATTCTCAGGGACAACTGCCCTGGTGTGTTTCACAAAGCAAGGCGATACCCTCCCATGTTGCCCATCGTACTACATTTGCCTGCCAACTTTCAATCCGAGGACCCTCAGCTTGCTTCCATTTCATAGTGTTATAACTCTTACCCAGCACCAAGGTCAGTTGGTAGCATGTGCCACATATGTTGCATGGGTGTTCTAGAGTCCCTCAGTAAAGAGATTCCATTGGTGACACTTATTCGGAAATTTAATGAGTAGTTGCCTTGTTTAGTATCCTTTTGAAATAACTACTTTAAAGGTTTATTGTGTATTACCTTTAAATGATTTTCCCTGCATATGGTAGTTGTGTAGTGCTTCAGAATCTTGAATTGGTTAATTAAAAATGGGGCCAGCACTGATTGCTTCAATCCTTTGAGTTGTACTCTATTTAGTTATTGATGCCATAGTGATGTGTACTATTTAAAGTGATTGTTTGCAAGCACCTATTAACATACAAGGCAGGGCAGAAAGGTTTTTAAATTGTCAACCAGTTTTTAGGTCCAGCGTGAGCCAGCGCACAAGCGCTGCTCTGCAAAGAGCTATGGTAGTTGAGTACGGAGAGAAGCTTCTCCCACTCCCCACCCTTAATTTTCATTGGCTTGTGTCTTTGTCCTTTGTAAATGCTGCCTTCAGATTAGTTTATAGGCTTGTTAGTCCCTCCTTATTACAGTCATGTTGTCATTTGTATCCTCCCGTGGCTACTTGCCCCTTTACTTGCTTGTTACCCGGTACGTGAACTTCTTCTTTATTGAGGCTGGACAATGGCGGCTGCATGTTTTTAAACACACGCCAGGGTTTTGCATGCTGCGGGCAAGGTGTGTTGCAGGACAGCCTTGGTGGTGCGCCCCAGGACAGCGGAGGAGCACTGGCACCTGTTCCTGCCTAAGATGGAGGAGGCGTGCAGCAGGCAGCACCAGCGCTTCCCCGCCACCCGCAGCGGCATGGAGGAGTGAGCGGGCAGGACCCGGACGGGTCACTCTGCAGGAGCAGAATCCCCACGGGATTGAAGTGTCCGACTGTTATGTTGGCTTAACCTACTGCATGTTCCCTCCTTGTTTTTCTAATGTGATCATTATAGTCAGTGCAGGCTTTGTAGGCCATACTTTGGGGGATATAGTATGGTGCTTTATTGCACACGCATGATCCTGTACACCGAAACTTTACTTTCTTGCTCGCTGTTGAGTGATTGAATTGCTGCCCCCGTACACATGGGCAACCCCTTGAAGTGATAGGCAGGGATCCTTCTCAGATTCCCGCCGGGCAGCACCCTGTCCAAAAACAGTGTCCCTGATATGGATCCTCAGGCTTTGTGTAACTATCACCGGGTTTTCTGTGGATCACTGGCTCCACCAAGATGTCCAACCTTCCAGTCCTGCAATACTGACACATCTACCACTGCGTGCTGTCAGCGCCACCTTCTAAAGACAAGCCTGCTTCTTCGTCAAAGTCCTCTTGCAAGAGTTTCGGCTCACCACAATCTGCGTCGGCTTACCTGCTCCCTCACAGTTCAGATAAGGTGTACATTTACCTTTTTGACAGCTTATAAATTCTCTTTATTAGGGCAGGTATGTAGTTTAATTCACCAACTTACAATAAATCAGTACATCAACCTTGCAAATACATTTAACATTCCTGGCATCCCCTTCCCTTTAAACGTCCCCAAAATGTAAACACTCTCCAAAGAACTCATTCCTACCCGAAAGATCTTTTTTTCCTCTTCCATTTAACAGTCCTTCCTCTTGCATTAACCAAACTCTCACTCATGCTCTACCAAACATCTCCAAGCCAATTCCTCTTCGCCTGCTCAACAGTCAAAAACTTCTCTGTTCCAGTCCCTTGTGCCGCCAACCCAATGGGTGGATACGCCCACACCTGACTCACAGGTCCAGTGCCAGAATTATATGTGTATGGGAGCATAGCCCCCAGAAATGACAACAACATGAAAGCAAACTGTTTCCATTGGCTGGAGGTGGGGAAATTCCTCCCCGAACTTTTTTCAAAGTCTTTATAGATATTTGTGAGCTGCTAAATGTTTATTACGTCAACAATTTTTTTTAACCTATTACTACTTTTTCACCCGATAGAACCTAACAATCAGATCATTTCTAAGCGGATTGGGACTGGAACATTAGATAAAATTGCATAGAATTTTAGAGAGGTGAACTTAACTTCTGGGAAGTTTGTCGCACGTGTATTGTAACTCACCACACATCAGTAACATAAGTGAATACTCAGATGTTTTTAAATAGGATCTTTCACGTGGGGGACTAGAAATTAAAACAAATGACTCTGGGGATTCACAATCACGAGAAGATTGGGGTCGGGGGATACTAGGTTGGACATAGAAGGAAGTTACTTGGAGAACGGCCAAGATTTCCTAGTATACAGGTGGTAATATGTTTTGAAGCTGAAATGTGCTTCAGAAACTGGTTCATTTCACTACAATGTTAATTCTTACCAGGGCTTCCATATCCTTAAATAGGCATAACCAACACTTTGCAGAGAGTTAATCATACACATTTCATGGGCAGTATCAACATGAGACAGAAGGGACTGTAAGCACTTCATGGACAAAACCAATTCATGGAAGCTGGGTTCTCAAGCTCGCATTGAGAGTTACTCACAAATGCTCTGGATTTGCTGCTGTGCATTTATTTGGGGAGTGCCAGGACTTCTCTGGGTATTTCTATTCATTTTGTTAAAAAACGAAATCATCTGATCTACAATCCTTTACTTTTCATAGATTACCAGTGCTTCTATATTTCTCCCGGATGGTACAAGTACCTTTAAGCAGGACTTTTGTGCTTTTATGCCCCAAAATGCCAGGTTATTGGAAGCGACATTAAGCACCAGTTGACTCCCCTAATGACACCACTGGGTTGACATATTGTCCCACTAGTCAATAACAGTCTTCTATTTGTTGCTGCTTGACTTTAGGACGGGAAAAGAAAAAGAAAACACAGGAAGTTAAGGAAACACGGATTAGGTTTTTCCCTGTATGGTGCCTGTTTGATTCCTGAGCACAGGACAGCTTAATCCTATGTCCTACCCTTAGCTCATCAATATAAATGCTCATGTGGCCAGTGCACTTCTATGCGCTCATGGTTGCTATAATTGTCAAGAAATGTTAATTAGGTCAGTAGATATACCAACATTTCTCAGCAGGGCTGCACTGGTCATACCATAATTTTGATCTATGCTGTGTGAGGGAGAGCGGCATGCTAGCCTCATGTAATGATTGTCACATTTAGTCATTTGCTACTTCTTGGTTAAACACATTTAATTAAATCATCTTAGAGTGTCACTTCTCTCATTCTAAGCATGGTCCTCTATAAATCCAGGGATTTTGAGTTCCATTGGCTAAAATATGAAATGGCTAAAGTTGACACCCAAGTCATGTGGTGTTTGGGTAGTTCTGGATGGATACATTGACACTGAGAAATGTGTTATTTTCTAAAGTGCTTTATAAAGAGAGAATGAGTGAGGGGATCCCATTTTTAAGTCGAGCATGTGGGGCTCTTGTACATACTTTTGTATATACTTATATGTGTATGTACTTTGTGGGCTCTGGAGATCAGCCCTAGGACTTGTCCGCTTCTGCTTAGGGACTTTTTTATTACCTGTTCAGCTGCCTCTATTTAACTGTCTTGATAGAAAACGACCAGTAGAGGTCAGTAAAATACCAGAATTGCTTTCTGCTGAGGGACCTTCTTTTTTTAATTTTAACGGAAACTGCCTCTATTTAACCATCTTGATAGAAAACGACCAGCAGAGGTCAGTAAAATACCAGAATCACTTTAGCATTCTCTAGGTTCGAGTCCATAGAAATTGTCTTCCACAAGCACCCATAGACAATTATATTTTTTTCAAATCTTGTCTTTTCAGTGACATGACCACCGAAGGCCCTGGTTTTATATTAAAAACAGAGCTTTGGACTATACCATTACCCGCTGAAATGCAATATTTCTCTCCATGTGTTCCCATACCTGGCGTTTCACACAGTTTGGTGCTTACTTTCCCTCCATGTTAAAGAACAGTAGATGTTTCCAATGGGAAATCAGACCTTAACCAAAGTAACCACACTATATTTGGTAATTGGCTCTTGTGTTTGTTATTTTTACCGCAGTGCTTTATGGGTATGTACGTTACTCTTTTGTTGTCATTTTAAGTGGAAAACAGACCTCCAACTAGAGTAATATAACTTTAGTGGTCTATCAGTTCTTGTGCGTGTTAAATTGACTTCTGTGCATTATGGGCACGTGTGTTACTCCTATGTTATAATTCCCTTTGTGGTTTTTGAACGCTATTTTCAGGAGATTTCTGTGGCCTTTGTGTCTGCTATCATCTACAGTGCTATTCTTGCCGTAGCTGTCTCTTTTTGTTCCATATTCAGGTTGTAGGGGATAGGAATAGGAATGATCAGGAAGACAAGTCAATAATTTGGGATTTCTTCTCTCTATTATTGTGTCCTTATGTTCTGTGTTGCTGACTGCTTAGGGAGGTTGTTATGATTTGAGGAATTCGTGCTGGGCATTGTTTTGCCATTTGATTCTGTGTGTCCCATTAGCATGGTCTCTATGTCAGATTTTGCTGAGATGGCCATCCTTATATACCTGAAATCTAAATGTAGTATTCAAAATCCTCCCTGGTTGGGCTTTGATCACTCATCAATTGATCTGCACCTCTTCTTGCTTTGGGAGATTTTGATGTTTCCTGTATTCACCTATTTTGTTTATTTTGTCTTCTTTCAGTTAATGTATTTGTAGGAAAGTGCCATTTTAGTTTGGCCACCACCATACTTTTTCCCCTATCCTCATTGTTATGACTCTGGAGGTGCACTGGAGCCTGCCATCCAGGCCTTAATGTCAGTGCTCTCTCCCTAAAATATGAACCATATGAATTGGTAACCCCAATTGGCAAGGACTTTAACCCCCTTATAAGATCCTGATAAGTGGTACATTGGTCCCCAGGGCATGGGAGTTAAAGGGGCCAAGGGGGCCCGCAGCACTGATTGTGCCACACTGAGTAATCCAAGTAAAGAGATGACAGCAGGCCTGCCATTGCAGACTGAAGGAGCAGTGCAAATTGCTCCAACTCGGCTTTGCCCTCACCATGAGTGGCAAGGTCACAGCACTATTTTTAATATATGTCAATCACCCCTAAGGTAGGCCTCCTTAGCCCAGGAGACAGGGTGCATCATAATAAAGGTGTGGACATGCAAGTGTAAGCTTTTATGTCCCTATAATAGTCTCTTTCCATTACGGGCTACAATAAGTGGTCAGGGCATAACATGGGCTGACACCTGGGCACCTAAGGTTGCCAGCTCCATTATGGTCCAACTGGAAAGTGTCAGGTTTGGTATCAAACAATTTACCTCATCAAATTCGACTTTTTTTCTAAGTCAGATTTAATGTAGCATGCACCCAGGTGGCTACCTTAGAGGTTGCCCACCTGGATGCCCAGCCTTTCCTGTGCCCTGGCTGAGAGCCTGACAGTGCTGCAGTCACGACAGGAGTCCGACCCCCTGCCAGGAGGTGTGAACACTCCCAGGAGTTAGAATAAAAGGCCTGCCTGGGAAGGAGGTGTTACCTCCCTCCCTGACAGAACACATCAATGTGGTGAGCTTCAAAGCTTCCACCACCTCTGATATGTAACCAGGCTACCTCCCAAAGGAGGAAACAGTCAACCCCGTGCCCCAGGCCCACTTGTACCAAGGCAGGCTGGAAAATTAGGTAGTCAGGAGGCATACTCCCCAGCAGGTTAGCCACACCCTAGGGTGGGCTACCGAGTCTGTACAGTCATTGGTTATAGCATTTTAAAAAGTGGCAGAATAGAGGGTTCTGGGTAGAATAAATGGCCCATACCCCTGGATGTGTTCTCCTCAGGGGCTGATTAGCTGCCAGGGCTAGTAGCCCATTGGCTACTAGCACCCACACTCCTAACAACCCTAAATCTAGGATTTAAACGGCACCCCTGGCACCAGAACTTCAGATGTGCTTGAACTACAACCAAGGACAATGAAGAGACCCGAGTCTGCAACTTACGGACCTGCACAAAGCAAAGGCGCCTGTGGCAACCACCCTGCAACTGCATGAATGCAAATTGTGCCAGACCAGAGAGCAGTTCCAAAAGAAAGAAGAAACACTCTGCAAGCCCCAGACAACTCCAGAACTCCCTTGGACTAGAAGTACTTGTCCCCTGCCGCCCTCAGGTCAAGCATGCTCCCGGAATCAAAAGAATCACTGGCCATCGGGCCCACTGAGCCATTGCTCAAAAGTAAATGGTCTAGTGCGGCATGGGAAAACATAGTCCTGACCTCCAGAAAGTTTCAGTCAGCTGCTGTTCTCCCCTGGACTACAGGACATTGAAGTAGCTTTAAGCTGTGTTTTCTACTGCCTAGGCCTGTTGGTGGACAGTCAAACTAACACTACCTTTGTTTGATGCTGCACCTAGAGAGAATCCTGCAGCATCTTCAACCAGCCCTCTCAGTGGCCCTCTTTTTGAGTTTTGGAAACCCTTTCCTCACCCTCACTGTCCAGCAGCTAAACCAGCACCTGCAGCTCCCCGTTCAGCACCAGGGACAGCCAGGACAACTCTGCACATGGGCCGTACAAGCCACGTAAAATTCAATTGACCGTCGGAGCCTGATCCTGGGACCCGCATCACCTTACACCCAGTGGGTTCCAATGGACTCAACCTGCAAGTGATCAAGTGTCACTAGTGTGTTTTCCCAATGATCACAAAGTTATCATTTTGCAAGAGTTAAATGCACTGGTTTATTTTTCCTTTGGAAATTCGTAGCTCCGGTTATACTTATTCGAATGTCTTTCTTTTGGATCTAAAAGTTATATAAAAATATGGTCTATGTTCATAAGTTCCTTATGGATTTCTTTTGAGTCATGTCAATTGCTTATCGTCCTTGTTGGTACTCTGAAATGCTTAACACATGTTCCTCTAGTAAAACCTGACTGCTCTGTACCACACTACCAGGAGTGAGCTAGGGATTTATTAGTGTGAATCCAAAGGACCTATTTGGGGTAACATGAAGGTATTACATAGTAAAGCCTACCTAGCTTAGATGCATAATACCCAACTTTTCAACAATGGTGTTCTAGCAGTGGGAGTCTCTTGTGTTTTGCTGTACTATTTGTTCATATATTATTTTTGTGCGAGAAATTGACTATTGACAGACGCAAATTATTTTTTCTGATTTTTTTAAACGGTTTTTAATTTGAATAAGGTCCTGTGTTGACTGTAATTCCAAATTAATTAAAAAGTTAGAAAGTAAGGAAAAAGATTTAAACGTTTTTGTAAAGTTTCATAAAGGTCCCAACTTTCAATTAAAAGGTTATTGCACAATGAGGCTGACAAGAATCTCAAGCTGTTCATCCTTCCAGCTATGAAGATGAGTGATCTGAGAGCTTTGTCGAAATTTAGGGGCATTGGCTTTAGAGAAAAAGCTGACAGGGAGGACCTCGAGAAGGCTCTCAGGTCCTCTTAGAAAGAGAAGTTCGAGTGGGAGGGCCATTCCTCAGAAGAAGAACCCGAAGAGGGTGAAGATGATGTTTAAACCCAAATAGAAGATGATAGGAAATAAGGCGAAGACCACAATTCTCCACCCTTTCCCAGATGCCCTTCACCAGCAGAATGTGACAGAAGTCACTCTAGCAGACTCTCTACTGGCAAGATGGTAGTAAGCCTTGAGGAAGAGCTTGAGCCCCTCTCACTAGAGAATAATGAGATTGAACTTGTGTAAAGGAGACTAGCCCTTGAAGAAAAAAGGGTCAAAATGGGCTTAAAGCTTAAGATAATTGTAGCAGCAATGTTAATAGGGAAAAAGAGGAAACCTTTGAGCCTAAGCTCCCCAAAGGGATTGTCTTAAACTTTAGTGATGGTGATGGCATCGACAAATGGTTTGCAGCATTTGAGAGGGCTTGCAAAATGAGGAGAATAGGTCATCAGCACAGGGGCTCTCTATTGTGGGAGTGTTTCTTGGTGAAGGGCAGAGATCGACTTCTGACCAGTAATGTGGATGTGGGTGAGTCCTATCAGCATATGAAGGAAACTTTGAAAGAAGGATTTTGACTCACCACAGAAGAGTGCAGAGTGAAGTTTAGGGACACCCATAAAGCTCAAAACCAGACATGGGTACATTTCGTAGACTCCTCAATCGAACCACTAGAAGGTTGCATAAAAGGCAATGAGGTGGACACTTATGATGGGCTAGCTAGTTTCATTATGAAAGAGCATATTCTAACTAATTGTACCACAGAGAAATTTCATCAGAATTTGATTGATTCAAAGTTGTTTTCTCCCAGAGAGCTTGGGAAGCTAGCTGACAAGTGGATCAGAACCAGGGTGTCAAAGAGGGCCCATGGTGGGATTGACTGCAAATAGGGTGCTCAGACTTTCCAGCGGGGAAAGAGGTGAGCAACAACAAAGATAAAAAGAGAACGTTCTCCAAGGGCCCCCAAAGTTCTTCTCAAGAGCATGGTCCCAAGTCCCTTCCCAGCACAAGGTATGGATTACCGGGGTAAAAACTGGGAACCTACAAAGGAACCCGAGGTATGCAATGAATGTCAGCAGTCTGGGCAAAAAAGAGGGGGATTTAGCATGCCTCAAAAGTCCCCCACTGGGGGACTGTCCAGGGGAGTGGCTATCATAGGAGTGGGGATGGAGGTGTGCTCTGGAGAGGCCAGAGTTTACAAAGAGGCTACTTTAGCCTCTATGAGTGGGTGGAAATTGAACAAGGAGGAGTCCAAACAAAGGCCTAAAATCAATGGGGCTGAGGTAGTGGCTCTGATGGATACAGGTGCCAGTGTCACTATGGAGGAAGCTGGACTCCTTTCCCAAACCAAATGTTACCTGGTGTTAGATACCAGATAACTAATGCTGACAACGAGATTAAGCTCCATCCAATGACCTAGGTAAGCTTAGAGTGGGGAAGGGTTACTGGCCCAAAGAAGGTGATTGTGTGCCCCTCCATTCCAGTGGAGTGTCTGTTGGGAAAGGATCTGGAAACTTCTGCTCGGGCAGAAGTGGAGAAGAAGGCTCATGGAGAAATGCTGAGTATCCCTGAGTGGGGTGTGTGTGGCAACATGAGCACAGAGAGCACAACAGGGCAGTCATGGGAATTTGAAGCCAGGAAGGACAAGATGTCTCTCTAGTCATCTTCAAAAAGGTCACAGGACCAGTGAAAGAGGTCTCCTGAGGGAGATGCCCTGGTGCTTGAGGAGGGAACTGCATCTGAAGGAAGGAGCCTGGCCTGACCTGGGAGAACTCCTAAGTGCAGGGAGACTATCCAGTGAGGACCTATTACAAGGGCAAAAGTCATGCCTTACTCTTGAAGGCCTTAAAAGGCAAGCTACAAGAACAGGGAGATGTCAGTTGTACCCGTAGGGTCTCCTGGAAAGATGGGCTCCTATACACTGAGACCAGGGACCCCAAACCAGGGGCAAACAGAAGAGTGGTGGTTCCCCAAGTGTACAGAGAGTTCATTCTGATCTTAGCCCATGACATCCCCCAGGTGGACATCTGTGACAAACCAAAACCTAGAATAGGTTGGTTGCCCTTTTTTTGTGGCACCAGATTTCTATAAAGGTGAAGGAGTTTTGGTGCCCCTGTGTCACCTGTCAAGCCAGTGACAAGACAGGTCGGCAACCAAAGGCTGTCTTAATTCCCATTCCAGTGTTTGGGACTCCCTTTGGAAGGGTAGGTATTCACATTGGTGGTCTACTTGACCCTCAAACTGGGTCTCAGAACAGAGTTATTCTAGTGGTAATGGATAATGCCACTAGGTACCCAGAAGCAACCCCCTTAGGGCTGCTACTGTTCTCGTAGTAGCAAAGACCCTCCTTGGCATTTTTACCAAGGTGGGGTCTCCTAAGGAAGTGGTTTCTGATAGAGAAACCAATTTCATGTCTCCATAGTTTAAGGCTATGTGGGATGAATGTGACGTGAGCTACATGTTCAAAACCCCCTATCACCCTCACACAAAGGGTTTGATTGAAGGATTCAACATAACCATGAATGGCATGATAATTGGCGTCCCTAAAAAACTCAGAAGGAGATGGAATGTCCTGTTACCTTGCCTTATGTTTGCCTACAGAGAGGTGCCAAAAAAGTGAATTGGATTCAGCCCTTTTGAACTTTTGTTTGGCCATACTGTAAGGGGTCCTCTGAGTCTAGTGAGGGAAGGATGGGAGAAACCTCTCAAAGAGCCCAAGCAAGATATAGTGGTTGATGTACTGTGCCTGGTTTCATGTGTGGCCGAGTACATGAAGACGGCAAATAAGCATCTAGATGCCAGCCAGTAGCATATCAAGCACTGGTATGACAAGACATCAGAACTGGTAGAGTACCTACAAGGTCTGCTGGTGTGAATATTGGAGAAGAAAGGAAAAGTGACCTGCTTGTTAGACTTAGGCACCCCTAGGAGTCCTCATAAAGTTCTTCATGTTAATCGGCTAAAACCCCACCAGGATGGAGCTGACATGACCATGCTCATGGTCACTGATAGAGGTCAAGAGAAGGAAAGTGAACCCTTCTCAGACCTGCTGTCAAATAACCCACAATATTAGTCAGTTGAGGGTGTTGTCTTGTCTGACACTCTCACTACACAACTTATATCTGACTGTAGGCAAGTTCTAGGTGAGTTTGCTGAGCTCTTCTCTTTCGCCCCTGGTTAGACAAGATGGTGTACCCATGATGTGGACTCTGGTGACAGCCTCCCTTTCAAGAACAAGATATACAAATGACTAGACCAAGTCTTGCATTAAGACTGAGGTCATCAAAATGTTAGTGCTGGGTGTGATTGAATCATCTGACAGTCCTCGGGCTAGCCGGGTGGTACTGAACCCCAAGCCTCATTCAGAAAGTGGGATATCTGAAATTATGTTCTGTGTGGATTACAGGGGTTTCAATGCAGTCACTACAACTGATGCACACCCCATCCCAAGAGCAGATGAACTAAGTGACAAGCTGTGTGCAGCAGTATTCGTAAGTAGTTTTGACTTAACATCAGGATACTGGCAGATTGGACTCATTCTGGAAGCAAAGGAGAGAACTGTATTTTCGACCCCAGAGGGACACTTCCAATTTAGAGTGATAACTTTTGGTGTGAAAAATGCACCTGTTACCTTCCAAAGGGTGATGAATCGAGTTCTCTCAAGCCTGGACAACTTTAGTGCAGCACATATAGCTGTCTTTGGTTTCACCTGGGAGGACCACCGGGTCCACCTGAAGGAAGTGTTCCTGGCCCTGCATCGGGCAGACCTAACTATCAAGGCCAGTAAGTGCCTGATAGGGTGGAGCTCTGTTGTGTACTTGGGCCACGTGGTAGGTGGAGGCCAAGTTCAATGTCCCCAACCCAAATCCAGACTATTTTGGAGTCGGAGGCTCCCAAAACCCAGGCTCAAGTGAGGGCCTTCCTTGGCTTGGCTGGGTACTACATGCGGTGTGTGAAGGGTTATGGGACTATTGGGGCCCCACTCACTGACTGTACCTGCCTAAGAAGGTCATCTTGACCACAGGATGCTAAAAGGCAGTTGACACCCTGAAGGAGGCTATGTGCTCAGCACCCGCTCTAAAGGCACCTGTCTATGGAAAGAAGTTCATTTTCCAAAGCATGCTTCTGAACATGGGATTGGGGCAGTGTTGCCATTAATGATGAGGGCCAGGATTAACCAGTGCCTAGATTAGCAGATAACTCCTACCTAGAGAGTAGTGTTGGAGTGCCTTTGAGAGGTAAGCCTTTGCTGTGGTTTGGTCCCTGAAGAAGCTGAGACCCTACTTGTTTAGAACTCACTTCAAGGCTGAAACCAAGCACAGGCCACTCATTTGGCCGATGTAGATGAGAGGGAAGACCCCAAACTGTTGAGGTGGTCCATTTCCCTACAGGGAATAGACTTTACAGTAGAACATAAATCAGGTACTCTCCATGACAATGCAGCAGATGGCCTTTCCAGGCTTTTCCACTTAGACAATGAGAACTACCAGGGGGTAGGTTAGTTGCTCATCACCTTTCATCTGGGGAGGGGGGGTCATGTGGGAAAGTGCCCTTTTTATATGACCCCCCCACATTGGGTGCTCCAATGCCTATATTTATGACTCTGAACGTGCACTGGAGCCTGCTGTCCAGGCCTCAGTGCCAGTGCTCTCTCCCTAAGAGTGTTATGTGTAAATTGGCTGCCCAATCAACAATGACTTTACCCCCCCTTATAAGTCCTTAGAATATGATACAAGTGGTACCTAGGGCATGGGTGGTAAAGGGTTTCCCAGGGCTTGCAGCACTGTTTGTGCCATCCTGAGTGACCCAAGTAAACTACTGACCGCATGCCTGCCATTGCAGACTGCAGGAACAGTGCAAACTGTTCCAATTGATCCTTGCCCTCTCCATGTGTGCAAAGTCAAGGCACTGATTTTAATATATGTCAGTCACCCCTAAGGAAGGCCTCCTAAAGCCCAGGAGGCAGAGACCATTATATTAAAGGTGTAGACATGTAAGTGCAAGCTTTTATGCCCCTATAGTAAGCTCTTTCCATTAAGGGCTACTATAAGTTGTCAGGGCATAATATGGGCTGACACCCTGGCACCTAAGGTTGCCAGCTTCATTGTGGTCCCAATGGAAAGTGTCATGTTTGGTATCAAACTATTTGTCTCATCAAATCCAATTTTTTTCCAAAGTCAGATTTAATGTGGCAGGCACCTAGGTGGCATGTGAATGCAAGCTTATATGTCCCTATTGTGGCTTTTACCATTAAAGGACACTATAAGTGATAGACGGCCCATAGTATAACATGGAATGGCACCCGTGCAAACCTGAGGTTGGCAGCTCCATTCTGGTACTGCCTAAATATGTTGTGCTTGACTTGCCTTCTCAACCCTGACATGAATCTTGTGTTAAGGGTGAAGTGGCATCCACCCAGTTGGCTACCTTAGAGGTTGCCCCCCTGGTTTCTCCAGCTTCTCTGTGCTCTGGCTGCAACCTGCGCTTGCTTCCACCAAGATAAGATTCTGACCTCCTGTCAGGCAGTATGATCACTCCCAGGAGTCAGGAATAAAGGCTTGGGCAGGAAGGAGGTAACACATCTTCCCTCCCTGGAAGCTAGTGAAGTGGTACATTAAGGCGGTAAGCTTCAAAGGCTACACTGCCTATGATATGCATCAGAGCTGACTCCCAGAGTAGGAGAAAACAGCCCTCCCCCTGGCACATCTGCACCCAGGCAGGTGGGAAATTAGGTATGAAGGAGGTATACACCCCCAGAAGGCTAACCACACCTCTAGGGTGTGCTGCTTCATCTGTACAGCTAAGTAGAAGAAATAGTTGGTTTTGGGTACAAAAGGTGTCCTATAACCCCGGATGTGGTCAACTCAGGGGAAGATTTGCCACTGGGGCAAGCAGCCCATTGGCAGCTTTCACCCACAGCCCTAACACCCTTAAATCTAGTATTTAAGGGCTACCCCTGAGACCAGAACATCAATTCGGAACAACCTGCATCAAAGAGGACAAAGAAGAGACTTGTGCCTGTAACAACAGGACTTGCACAAACCAAAAGAGGGATACTTTGCACCTGTGACAACAC